>NC_086449.1:558818079-560068079 GCF_028390025.1 Pseudophryne corroboree | reverse complement strand
CTATTTCACCTAATGAGTTTACTGATAATTAGGTAGAAGTATGCTGTATTACCATATACGTTTTGTTACACATTAATACTACAATCTGCATTAATTGTGCCTGTGCACTGTGCCGATTTAAATGGACAAACAGATATCAGTAGGCTTGTGCTTGTGCACTGTGCCGATTTAAATGGACAACAAATGCCAGTGAGCTATATCTGCATAATAAACTGGCTCAATTGATTCAAGTGTGCTGGCACTGATATACTGAGCTACTAGCTCTAACACATTTTAAGCATGCGAATACCACTTCAGAACTAATTGATTAAATGCTACTCCACCTGATGAATTTACTAATAATTAGGTAGAAATGAGCAATGTTACCATGTACGTTTGTTGTACATTGATACTACAGCCTGCATTAATTGTGCATATGCACTATGCCGATTTAAATGGACAAACAGATATCTGTAGGCTATGTCTGCATAATAAACTGGCTCGATTGTTTAGAGTGTGCCGGTACCGATATACTGAGCTACTAGCTCTAACACATTTTAAGCATACAAGTTCCACTGCTGAACTAATCTCAATCAGTGCGTTTTATCGCATTGGGCCATGGACTTATTCAACACCCTTAACTGTGATCATATCCCATGTATTGTGCACGATTTTCACCCAACTACAGTAAGTATCAAACACATTATCATTTGTACATTTGTTATTGCGGACACATAGTGAATGAGCCGGCGTGCTAGCGCCGCTCTAAAACGCCCACGTGCACGTTTCACGTAAGCTTCATCACGTGAAAACGTGCACGTGGGCGCTTTAGAGCGGCGCTAGCACGCCGGCTCATTCACTATGTGTCCGCAATAACAAATGTACAAATGATAATGTGTTTGATACTTACTGTAGTTGGGTGAAAATCGTGCACAATACATGGGATATGATCACAGTTAAGGGTGTTGAATAAGTCCATGGCCCAATGCGATAAAACGCACTGATTGAGATTAGTTCAGCAGTGGAACTTGTATGCTTAAAATGTGTTAGAGCTAGTAGCTCAGTATATCGGTACCGGCACACTCTAAACAATCGAGCCAGTTTATTATGCAGACATAGCCTACAGATATCTGTTTGTCCATTTAAATCGGCATAGTGCATATGCACAATTAATGCAGGCTGTAGTATCAATGTACAACAAACGTACATGGTAACATTGCTCATTTCTACCTAATTATTAGTAAATTCATCAGGTGGAGTAGCATTTAATCAATTAGTTCTGAAGTGGTATTCGCATGCTTAAAATGTGTTAGAGCTAGTAGCTCAGTATATCAGTGCCAGCACACTTGAATCAATTGAGCCAGTTTATTATGCAGATATAGCTCACTGGCATTTGTTGTCCATTTAAATCGGCACAGTGCACAAGCACAAGCCTACTGATATCTGTTTGTCCATTTAAATCGGCACAGTGCACAGGCACAATTAATGCAGATTGTAGTATTAATGTGTAACAAAACGTATATGGTAATACAGCATACTTCTACCTAATTATCAGTAAACTCATTAGGTGAAATAGCATTTAACTAATCAATAATACACAGTCATTCTCTGTAGGATTTCTCATATGAAGCATGAATCCAGTAGTCCATCTCTAATCAGGGAAAGAAGATTCCACAGCTCCTAGCTGTAACTGTTGCAATGATTGTAGCAACATTATAAAAGCTATGGATGGTTGCAACTTGTAAAAAAGCAACTTAACAGTTACAAGAGGGAGACATGAATGAGCTAACTCTGCTGTATTAAACCAGCACAGTATTTAGACTGAACGTGCCTCGAAACAAGAATATACATTGCAGAAAGCTTTGAATACATATGCTCTTCATTTATAAGTTAGCAATAGAGCAGCTGTTTGATGAGATAGTCATAATTGAACTAATCTGCATCATTGAAACAACTTAGTATTCAGGCCGTGGACATTTCACACATGCCCTCTGTAAACTAATCTGTAGGTAAAATTTATAAGAGGAGTGTGCACAAGGTTTAATGCAATAAGATAAGCATAGTGATATCTTATATGCGAATAAATACTGTGCCATTAAATCAGCATATTATATAGACACATTTCAATGGTGCATACGATTGGATGACGGAGTAAATGTTATAGAACTCCTTAGCTCCAGTCACAACTGTTATAGTGTACATAATAACAGGAGTGCAGAATGAGCAATCTTCAATTTTCAATACCAACAATTATTATGCACCTATGACTGTACTGTAACAATTATAGATTACAGTATCCTGTGTGCCAGAAAGAAAAGGGCCATCAATGAGCCATATTTGTCAAATTACATGTGGCAATGAATGCTCATTGATCCTGGGTGCAGGATAGATGTAGTTTGGTCCCATGACACGTGCAAAACCAAATAAAGATTTAACCACGGTATGATTACTGGTTATAAAACCACACCTGCTCATGATTCGAATTGATAAAAGTATTCCAATAAATTAAGAATTGTTTTGAGCAACTAACAATTTGTGGTTTATCTTAAACTGCAGTGAGATATATTCAAGCAATCATTAAAGGTATAAACATAATATGGACACATAGGTAAGATAATAATATTCCTATCTTTTATTACATTTTGTTTCAATTTATGTATTGTTTGTGATTGTTGTCTTATAATTTTTCACGTTCTCAGGTATTTTTAACAAATCGTAATTAAAAGTTATATTTTAAGTATACATATCTTTCTCTCATAAAGTGCGCCAACAAAGAGACAATCCTTTCCCTTTCAGTATCTCTTCTTCAACTTATTGTCTATGGCGGCACCCCCACAAAATATTATAAATTAATTGATAATATGGAAATTGGGGCTTCTTTTGCTATTTGATTATTAGTACTACCAACTCAAATACAAGTCCAGTGCAGAGGGTTATATCCCTTTCCCCTTATCCTTGAACCTGTTTATTATTACCCAGTCTTGTTTTATTACTGTTCTTTTACTGCTTTGTTCACATTTGTAAGTAATTGTTGAACGATAGATAGATAGATAGATAGATAGATAGATAGATAGATAGAGAGTCTGTGTGTGTGTGTATATATATATATATATATATATATATATATATACACACACACACACACACACACACACACACACACACACACACACATGCACATATGTATGTGTGTAGATATATATTAAAATAATAGGACTGTAGTTACAAAAAAAATGTGTCTTGCATTGTAATAGAATATTGAAAATAAAAAAAATGTATCAAATGCTTTTTTATTACACAAGTAGTTTTTCTGTCGAAGTGTTCTAACTCCTTGCATTATTATCTCCCTTTAGGTTAAAGTCCTCACAGATCTCTACTTGTTTACTGAAGCTTTCCATGAACTTTTTCTCCTCAATATTGGAATACGAATCCCGATAAAAGCACTCCAAGGATTCACACCTGCTAAATCACCTCTTATAAACCATGTAATTTTACTTTATTTTTTGCTTACAGTATCTGATATGGTGTGTAAGTAATAGAGCACTAGTACACTGGATTTAATGATCCAACTGATACTGCCTGTTTTATTTATCTGTCTTTATAACTGTACACTTTTATTTTAGGGAAATGTGAATTTCTCATCCTCAAATACCCTTCTCTGCATTGAAAACATACAGGTATTGTAAAAACATAGCATCCCAGGTGCATCTATACATCTTGCATTAAAAAAGGTTTAACTTTGAAATGCTTACCTGTATCCTCTACATTTGTTGTGATTTCTGTTGCTCCACCTTGAGAGGTTGAAAATCTCAGCTCAACATACTGTTACCCTGTATATGGTTTTATTAAAGTACCTTGATTTTAACACTTGTTTATTTATTGATTGCTTCATTTATTAGGGAACAGTGTTGTCATGTATTACTGAATCGTATTACTTCTTCTTTACCTATTACTAATACACAGCTTAAATACTGAAAATACTGATGTAAGATGTGTTCACAATATGCTAACTACATAATATAACAATTCTGTATATTTTAAAGACAGTGATGAGAGTTGCTCACTCATTAAGTTTGTAATTAACTTTGTAAATGGCTTTAGTAAGTAATATTATAGAGAAATACAAAGTTTAGTCTCTGGATAAAGACTTTGCTTAGATATTTCCAGCATTGTCTGTTGTCAGGTCTAGGTTTACCCTGGAGCTTTTGTTACTAAAATGAAGAAAGTTTGAACTTTCCTGTAGCCTTGCAGCAACATCTAGCGCTTCATAACTGTTCCCTGGAGGTGCATTTCTTGTCTCTAAGGCTTTACTAGTAGTGCTTAAGGCTCATTTAATTGGAGGGCCACAGCCTAATAGGAAGCCTTCCAGGTAAATATTCTGCAAGAAGCACAATAAGTTAGAATGTTGATGTTAATGTTAAAATACGTTATATAGTGTTAGTGAAACTTCTAAACATAGCAATGTTTCAAAAATGTTTATCCGAAGCAATACTTTTATAAACTATATTTAAATTACAGGCTGTAGAAGAGATCCTCAACAGAAAGCCTAATGCATGTCTACTTTCCTTGTGTGAGAAAACAACCATAGACAAGCTGGTACTGGCTAAAACACATTTCATCCTAAAACTGTCTTCAACAATTAATGCCATCCCTGAAGTAGTGAAGAAGCCTAGTAATTGTGCGACCGGGAGCAGCACAGAGCCTCAAAGTGAAACCCAGGAGACTGGCTCATTAGGTAACCACTTAAATGGCTATTTCTACACTCTGCCAAATGTTACTATTGTTAAACTTCTTTTCCTTAAGTATTTTATCAACGTGCTGTTCTTTTAAATGGTTTTATACCTTCAGACAACTTTAATTTATTGATGTGATGATGCCTTCTTACAACTTCTGATAAATGGGTGTGGAATGATATCGACATTCATAATGTTGACATTTATCATGTCATGATGAGAATATCAACATGGTGATAATGTCGAAGCTGAACATGTGACATTCATCATGTAGACAGTGACATATCATCCCTGTTGGCCTAGCTATGATATACCTATTCTTGGAAGACACTCCAGCAGCGTCTTCTTGGAACTAGCGGTTAAGTTACCGTCACTTTTGGGTCAGACCTATGATCCTTTGGTGTTCTGATATTATTCCCCATCCCTTTCCCCTAACCTTCTTCCTTACTCTACCTCTCTCCTGCAGCCTAACCCTAACCTCCCCTTAGGCCCAACCCTAACCCTCCCATTGGCTGCCTAACCCTAAACCTCCCACCAGCAGCCTAACCTTAATGTTGATATTCTGACAATGTCAACATTTCACCTGTCAACATTTAGGGAAATCTGCATGTTGTCTGTTGTCTGTCGACATTGTAACAATGTTGGTAATATGGTCTTGACAATTTGATGGACGAAATTTTACAACTATATCCTCTATTAAATACATTGCTTGATCTCCCTGGTTTCCTTGTGTACTTTTCACCACTGCCGTAATGTAATTTAGGCATAGGGGTGTATTCAATAACTGTCGGAAGCTGCCGTCTTGTCGGAAAGATGGCAGCTTCCGACAGAAATAGGTCGGAAGGGGTTCCGACCTATTCAATAGGGGCTGATTTTTCCCGACAAGTCGGGAATTCCCGACTTGTCGGAAAACACGTGGATCGGTGGAACAGCCGCCGATCCATGTGCTTCTGTCGGAAATGGGGCCAAATCCGACAGATTTTGGCCCCCTTTCCGACAAACTGAATCCGACTTGAAAACAAGTCGGATTGAGGTGAGGAGACAAGCGGTGCTGCGGGCGGCTGGGGGAGCCGAGATCAACAGCCCGGCGGGGGGAGCTGGCTGTGGGGGGACATGCACCTCTCTCCCTGCAGCGCCTCCCCCTGCCGCCGCAGACATGTCCCCCCGCAGCGATCTCCCCCCGCCGGCCATAGATCTCAGCTCCCCCAGCCGCCCGCAGGCACCTCTCTCCCTGCAGCGCCTACCCAGACATGTGCCCCCGCAGCCAGCTCCAGCTGTCGATCTCTGCTCCCCCCCCTGCCCAGCTTACCCCCGCCGCCGTCCCACTCACGGCCGCCGCCATCTGCACCCCTGGCCGCTGCTGTCAGCGCATCCGCAGCCACTGACAGCAGCGGCAGCACAGGATCCTGTGTACGGCCATTCGACAATCGGATTTGGCCGTCCATTAAATAGAGGTTGTCGGATCCATTCCGACAACTGCATGGCGGAATGGATCTGACTCTTATTGAATATACCCCATAGTTGACATGTTAATTGTCCTACAATGTGCCATTTCGGCATAGATGACATGTTAATTGTCCTACAATGCGCCATCAATTACCTTTCTGTGAACATACTATCCAATATCTTTTTAGAAGACCCAAAGCCAACGAACCAGAAAGATACAGTAAAAGTTGCTAAAGAGCATACAGTAAAGGCAGTGTCGTAACTAGGCATTTTAGCGCTATGTGCAAGAAACGGCATTGGCGCCCCCCCATGTAAGATAGGGGCAGTGCGTGCTGTAAGCGCGCGGAAAATATATAGGGGCGTGGCTTCATGGGGATGGGGCGTGGTCACAAAATAATACCAATCCATACTACGGTGCACAGTAGTCTCCATTATTCAAATTATGCTGCTCGGTAGTGCCACTACACCAGGTAGAGCCCCTTTTATACATTACAGCAGACAGTCCCCCTTTTTACACATTACGGCAGACAGCGTCCCCTTTTTACACATTACGGCAGACAGCGTCCCCTTTTTACACATTACGGCAGGCACAGTCCCCCTTTTTACACATTACAGCAGCCATTCCCCCTTTTACACATTGCGGCAGACAGCGTCCCCTTTTTACACATTATGGCAGACAGCGTCCCCTTTTTTATACACATTACGGCAGACAGCGTCCCCTTTTTACACATTACGGCAGACAGCGTCCCCTTTTTACACATTATGGCAAGCACAGTCCCCCTTTTTACACATTACGGCAGACAGCGTCCCCTTTTTACACATTACGGCAGACAGCGTCCCCTTTCTCTGACGTCCTAGTGGATGCTGGGAACTCCGTAAGGACCATGGGGAATAGACGGGCTCCGCAGGAGACTGGGCACTCTAAAAGAAAGATTAGGTACCATCTGGTGTGCCCTGGCTCCTCCCTCTATGCCCCTCCTCCAGACCTCAGTTAGAATCTGTGCCCGGCCAGAGCTGGATGCACCTAGTGGGCTCTCCTGAGCTTGCTAGAAAGAAAGTATTTGTTAGGTTTTTTATTTTCAGTGAGATCTGCTGGCAACAGACTCACTGCTACGTGGGACTGAGGGGAGAGAAGCAAACCTACCTGCGTGCAGCTAGCTTGTGCTTCTTAGGCTACTGGACACCATTAGCTCCAGAGGGTTCGAACACAGGGCCTGACCTCGATCGTCCGTTCCCGGAGCCGCGCCGCCGTCCCCCTTGCAGAGCCAGAAGACAGAAGAAGGAGATAAAATCGGCGGCAGAAAACTCCGGTCTTCATTAAGGTAGCGCACAGCACTGCAGCTGTGCGCCATTGCTCCCACTGCACACCACACACTCCGGTCACTGTAGGGTGCAGGGCGCTGGGGGGGGGGGCGCCCTGGGCAGCAATAAGTATACCTTTTGGCAATATATACACATAATACAGTCTGGAAAACTGTATATGTGTAAAACCCCCGCCATTTTTAGTCAGAAACAGGACAGAAGCCCGCAGCTGAGGGGGCCGGGCCTATTTCCTCAGCACACCAGCGCCATTTTCTCTTCACAGCTCCGCTGGAAGGAAGCTCCCCAGGCTCTCCCCGGCAGTATCCTGGTACACAAAGGGTGAAAAGAGAGGGGGGGGGGGGGGGCACATAAATTTAGGCGCAAAAATGTGTATATACAGCAGCTACTGGGTAAACACTGAGTTGTAGTGTAATCCCTGGGTTATATAGCGCTGGGGTGTGTGCTGGCATACTCTCTCTCTGTCTCTCCAAAGGGCCTTGTGGGGGAACTGTCCTCAAATAGAGCATCCCCTGTGTGTGTGGTGTGTCGGTACGCGTGTGTCTACATGTCTGAGGTAAAAGGCTCCTCTAAGGAGGTGATAGAGCGGATATGTGTGTGAGAGGGTGTCTCCGTCGACAACGCCGACACCTGTTTGGATATGTGTAAGTGCTAAGGTGAATTTATTGCACAAAACGTTAGGGAACAGACAGGAAATCTACCCATGTCTGTCCCTATGTCACAGAGACCTTCAGAGTCTCTCAATGCTCACTATCCATAATAACAAACACTGGTATCGACATGGAGTTTAACTCCACTGTCGACTACGATAATGCAAAGTTACAGCCAAGATGGCTATAAGGTATTCAATATATGATTATTGAAATAATAGATGATTTGCATATCACTGATGACTCATCTGTCCCTGACACGAGAGTACACATGTTTAAGGGGAAGAATGCTGAGGTAAATTTCCCTCCTCTCATGAGGAAAAAGAGCGGGAATCTCCAGACAAGAGACGGCAGCTTCCCACAAGAGAATTCTTAGGCTGTATCCTTTCCCCACTAGGGCCAGGATATGTTGAGAATCTTCCCCTGGGGTGTCCTGTTTGCACAGACGGTAGCACTTGCTATACTCAGGGATCCTGCAGATAGCGTGCACATTCTAGTATACTACCCAGACCGGCGATTGTGTCGGCATGGGTTTATAGCGCTGTGGCAGCGTGGACAGGTACCTTATCAGCAGAGATGAGACCATAGTATGCAATATAAATATATTAAAGATGCTGTCTTAAGTGATAGATATATAGTTATAAAGCATGCCCAAAGAGACATGAGTATACTGGGTCCTAGAGTCAAAGCTATGTCGATCTCTGCTTGACGTGTCCTGTAGAATATGCATTGGACAGATGATGCCGACTTAAGAGGCATATGGAAGGCTGAGGATTGTGTGGAGAAGGGTTCTCGGGCCTGGTCTCCACAGCTATAGCTGGTAATTCTGCTAGTTTGCCTTATATTCCTGCACAGCCTAAGAAAGCACGACATTATTAAATGCAGCCTTTCGTATAAAGAAACAAGAAAGTCTGAGGGGCGTCCTTTCTTGTCAGAGCCGGGCAGCTAGTTCCCAGGAAAAGAAGTCCTCCCCGGCCCCTACAAAAATCCACCAATGTCGCTGGGGCTCCACAGGCGGAGCTAGGCCCGGTGGGGACATGCCTTCGTAAGTTCAGCCACAAGTGGGTTCACTCCCTGTTCGATCCCTGGGCAATAGATATTGTGTCTCAGGGATACAAGCTGGACTGTGAGAAGATGCCCCCTCACCGACGGCCCTGCGGGCTTCCCCCCAAGAGAGGGAGCCAGTGTTATCTGCAATTCACAAATTGTATCTTTAACAGGTGGTGGTCAAGGGTCCCCTCCTTCAACAAGAGGGTGTTATTATTAGACCATGTTGTAATCACGAAACCAGACGGTTCGGTCAGACCCATATTGAATTAAAAATCCCTGAACATATACCAGCGAAGGTTCAAGTTTAAGATGGAATCGCTAAGAGCGGTCAGTGCAAGCCTAAAAAGGGGGAGACTTTATTGTGAATCGGGACATAAGGGATCCATACCTTCAGGTCCCCATTTATCCACCTCATTAGGCGTACCTCAGAATTGCGGTACGGGATTGTCATTACCAATTTCAGATGTTGCCGTTTGGTCTCTCCACGGCCCTGAGAATATTCACCATGGTAATGGCGCATATGATTGTGTTCCTGTGGAAGCAAGGTGTCACTATTATCACATACTTGGACGATCTCCTCATAAAAGCGAGATCAATAGAGCAGTTGCTGAACAGCGTATCACTTTCTCTGGAAGTGTAACGGCAACACGGCTGGATTCTATATATTCCAAAGTCGCAGTTGTTTCCTACAGCTCATCTGCCTCTCCTAGGCACGATCCTAGACACAGACCAGAAAAGGGTTATCTCCCGATAGAGAGAGCTCAGGAGCTCATGACACTGGTCAGGAATCTATTAAAACCAAAACAGGTGTCAGTGCATCACTGCACTCGAGTCCTGGGAAGGATGGTGGCATCATACGAGGCCATCCCCTTAGGCAGGTTCCATGCGAGGACCTTCCAATGGGACTTACTGGACAAGTGGTCCGGATCACCTCTTCAGAGGCATCGGTTAATCACCCTATCCCCCAGGGCCAGGGTGTCTCTCCTGTGGTGGCTGCAGAGTGCTCACCTTCTCGAGGGCCGCAGATTCGGCATTCAGGACTGGATCCTGGTGACCACGGATGCAAGCCTCCGAGGGTGGGGGGCAGTTACACAGGGAAGAAATTTCCAAGGTCTGTGGTCAAGTCAACTGACTTGCCTTCACATCAATATCCTGGAACTAAGGGCCATATACAACGCCCTAAGTCAAGCGGAGATCCTGCTTCGCGACCAACCGGTTCTAATCCAGTCAGACCGCAGGGGTTCATGTAAACCGCCAAGGCGGCACAAGGAGCAGGGTGGCGAGGGTAGAAGCCACCAGAATTCTTCGCTGGGCGGAGAATCAAGTAAGCGCACTGTCAGCAGTGTTCGTTCCGGGAGTGGACATCTGGGAAGCAGACTTCCTCAGCAGGCATGACCTCCACCCGGGAAAGTGGGGACTTCATCAGGAAGTCTTCATGCAGTTTGCAAATTGATGGGAACTGCCTAAGGTGGACTAGATGGCGTCCCACCTCAATAAAAAGCTAAAAAAAGGTTTTACACCGGGTCAAGGGACCCTCAGGTGATAGCTGTGGTCGCACTAGTAACACCGTGGGTGTTCCAGTCGGTCTCTGTATTCCCTCCTCTTCCTCTCATACCCAAGGGCTGAGAATTGTAATAAAAGGAGGAGTGAAAACAATATTCTTTGCTCCGAATTGGCCAAGAAGGACTCTGTACCCGGAGCTGCAGGAAATGCTCTCAGAGGACTCAGGGCTTCTGCCTCTCAGACAGGACATGTTGCAACAGGGACCCTGTCTGTTCCAAAATTTACCGCGGCTGCATTTGACGGCATGGCGGTTGAACGCCGGATCCTAGCGGAAAAGGGCATTCCGGATGCAGTTATTCCTACGCTGATAAAGGCTAGGAAAGACGTGACAGCAAGACTTTTTCACTGTATATGGCGAAAATAGGTTGCTTGGTGTGAGGCCGGGAAGGCCCTACAGAGGAATTCCAGCGGGGTCGATTCCTGCACTTCCTACAGTCAGGAGTGACTATGGGCCTAAAATTAGGATCCATAAAGGTCAAGATTTCGGCCCTATACATTTTCTCTAAAAATGAACTGGCTTCACTGCCTGAAGTTCAGACGTTGTTCCGGGGGTGCTGCATATTCAGCCTCCTTTTGTGCCACCGGTGGCACCTTGGGATCTTAACGTTGTGTTGGATTTCCTGAAATCCCACTGGTTTGAGCCACTTAAGACCATGGAGCTAAAATATCTCACATGGAAAGTGGTCATGCTATTGGCCTTAGCTTCGTCTAGGCGTGTGTCAGTATTGGCGGTTTTGTCATGTAAAAACCCTTATCTGATCTTCCATATGGACAGGGCAGAATTGAGGACTCGTCCCCAATTTCTTCCTAGGGTGGTATCATCGTTTCATTTGAACCAGCCTATTGTGGTGCCTGCGGCTACTAGGGACTTGGAGGATTCCAAGTTGCTGGACGTAGTCCGGGCTTTGAAAATTTATGTTTCCAGATAGGCGGGAGTCAGAAAGTCTGACTCGCTGTTTATTCTGTATGCAGCCAACAAGGTTGGCGCTCCTGCTTCGAAGCAGACTATTGTTCGCTGGATCTATAGCACGATTCAGCTGGTTCACTCTGCGGCTGGATTGCCGCATCCAAAATGGTGAAAGCCCATTCCACAAGGAAGGTGGGCTCTTCTTGGGCGGCTGCCCGAGGGGTCTCGGCTTTACAGCTTTGCCGAGCTGCTTTTTGGTCGGGGTCAAACAAGTTTGCTAAGTTCTACAAGTTTGATACCCTGGCTGAGGAGGACCTTGAGTTTGCTCATGCGGTGCTGCAGAGTCATACGCACTCTCCCGCCCGTTTGGGAGCTTTGGTATAATCCCCATGGTCCTTACGGAGTTCCCAGCATCCACTAGGACGTCAGAGAAAATAAGAATTTACTCACCGGTAATTCTATTTCTCGTAGTCCGTAGTGGATGCTGGGCGCCCGTCCCAAGTGCGGACTCTCTGCAATACATGTATATAGTTATTGCTTAACTAAAGGGTTATTGTTCTGAGCCATCTGTTACTGAGGCTCAGTTGTTGTTCATACTGTTAACTGGGTATGGTTATCACAAGTTGTACGGTGTGATTGGTGTGGCTGGTATGAGTCTTACCCTGGATTCCAAATCCTTTCCTTGTTGTGTCAGCTCTTCCGGGCACAGTTTCCTTAACTGAGGTCTGGAGGAGGGGCATAGAGGGAGGAGCCAGTGCACACCAGATAGTACCTAATCTTTCTTTTAGAGTGCCCAGTCTTCTGCGGAGCCCGTCTATTCCCCATGGTCCTTACGGAGTTCCCAGCATCCACTACGGACTACGAGAAATAGAATTACCGGTGAGTAAATTCTTATTTTTTACACATTACGGCAGACAGCGTCCCCTTTTTACACATTACGGCAGGCACAGTCCCCCTTTTTACACATTACGGCAGCCATTCCCCCTTTTACACATTGCAGCAGGCAAAGTCCCCCTTTTTACACATAACGGCAGCCAGTCCCCCTTTTTACACATTGCGGCAGACAGCGTCCCCTTTTTACACATTACGGCAGACAGCGTCCCCTTTTTTATACACATTACGGCAGACAGCGTCCCCTTTTTACACATTACGGCAGACAGCGTCCCCTTTTTACACATTATGGCAAGCACAGTCCCCCTTTTTACACATTACGGCAGACAGCGTCCCTCTTTACACATTGCGGCAGACAGCGTCCCCTTTTTACACATAACAGCAGCCAGTCCCCATTTTTACACATTGCGGCAGGCACAGTCCCCCTTTTTACACATAACGGCAGCCAGTCCCCCTTTTTACACATTGCGGCAGGCACAGTCCCCCCTTTTACACGTAACGGCAGCCAGTCCCCCCTTTTACACATTACGGCAGACAGCGTCCCCCTTTTTACACATAACGGCAGCCAGTCCCCCTTTTTACACATTGCGGCAGGCACAGTCCCCCTTTTTACACATTGCGGCAGGCACAGTCCCCCTTTTTACACATAAAGGCAGACAAGAGAGAGAGAGAGAGAGATACCATCTCTCCTGCTGGCAGTCAGGCTCCTCGTGCTGGCAGCTCGGGAGGCAGGGGAGAAGGAGGAGGAGGGAGGGGGACTGGAGCCGCAGCAGCGCTATTTCATTGGTAGTAAGCGCCGCTGCAGCTGTCCCCTCTCCTTCCGTATTGGCTGCCCGGCGCTGCTGTGGATACTGGGATCCACAGCAGCGCCGGGCAGTCAATACGGAAGGAGAGGGGACTGCTGCAGTGGCGCTACTACCAATTACATTGTGCTGCAGCGGCTCCAGTCCCCCTCCCTCCTCCTCCTTCTCCGCTGCCCGGCGCTGCTCTCTCCTCCACAGCGCGGCGGCAGCGCACGGCACACAGCAGAGGCGGCATGTAATGAATCAATTTGACTCA
The DNA here is from genome assembly GCF_028390025.1 of Pseudophryne corroboree. NCBI lineage: Eukaryota > Metazoa > Chordata > Amphibia > Anura > Myobatrachidae > Pseudophryne > Pseudophryne corroboree. The sequence goes on along the minus strand of NC_086449.1, from coordinate 560,054,481 downwards.
TTACATGCCGCTGGCCGTTATGCCCTCAGGGCAACTGCGCTGTGTGCCAGACACACCTGGCACACAGGTAGTTACGGCCCTGAGTAAAGGCCACTAATATGAAATCATGCTTTAATTGACGAAAAACATAATTACCCGGGAATCACAAAAAGTGTGCTATATTTACCAAGCATTGAAGAACTATACCCACAAATTACATACACTTATTATTACATTATATTTGGGCTTAGGAAAGTGCAATATCTTGAGCATTTTAAAATTAGTTATTTAGAGGTGCATTTTTAATAAAATAAATGAAAAAAGTAATTAAAAAGAACAGTTAAATATATTTTGTTTCATACTTGCAATTATTGCTGATAGCGCCTTTACTGCACAGTAACTTTTGAAATTAGCTTAAGTAATATGTTTCATTATATAAATTTGAATTTTGATAGAAGCTAAAGTCACTGTAATATATAAAGTCTCTGAAAAATATTCAGCATCATATATTTTATGAAACTATTTATCAGTATATCAAATGACTACTAGAACATGATTTTTTGTACATATTATTTAAGCGGATATCATTGATCCTAACGATAAGGCTGATACCCCAGTGGAACTAGCTTCTGAACCAGACCTCTCACTACCAAAGCTAAAGGTGAGCTATAATTCTCATGTTGGCTTACTGCTTTTGTGGAATAAGAAATATACTGACTGTCTTAAAGAAGACAAGCATTACATGGCTTAGCATATTAATGTCATTACTATGAGAAATAGTTACTCTCTATTTTTTAAGTTAATTCGTAAAATGTTACTGTATATATATATATATATATATATTTTAAGAGGAGCAACTTCTTTTCTTCATTCTTCTTTGTTTTTGTGTTTTTTGTTGTTCTTTTTTTTATGATTTAGGACATTTTGTTGAGTGAGGCTGAAGGAAGAGTAACAGCCATTCTAAAGGATTTAGAAAAAAAATATAACTCCCAGCTCTTAGAGTGTTCTGCCGTGGACCTGGAAGTGGCAGTTGAGGCAAAACTGCAGCTCTGTACGATTGCACAGCAGAGGCACTACACTGCAGTAAGGTAAATGTAACTCAGGACAGTGCTGGTTTGTACACTAAGGATTTTACAACTACTGTAATAGGGGGAACATATCCAAGACTTTCTCTTTATATTAAGAAATGCTATTTTGGATCTAGACAATATGTGATTTAATCATAGAATATCATCAATTCCTCTTCCTTATATCACTTAGATGATCAATTTGTCATGTAAGATATATTCTTTCTTCCTTAAGTCTGGGCCTAGTTCAGAGATGTATAGAAAACCTGATGTTTTACGTTAATCTCCGATGTTTATAGTACTGTGCATACGCAGGACCTATTTTGTGCATGTGTAGAACAAGTCCTGCATGATCGCACACGAACCCTCAAGCTGCAGTCTGATTGACAGCCTGCAGCCAATTGGGGACAGGGAGTGGGTTGCACAGTGCAGCGTTATACAAAACAGGGACATGTCACCCCATTTTGTAGACGTGCCAAGGTCAGGGTCTGCATCTTCCAATGCAGATTTCCTGGCCCTAGCAGTGTGAACAGTCCAGCCATCTTGAGTAACCTGAGGGTCACAAGTGATCCAATGCTGCGAATCACAGATGCATGCCTCCTGCTTCATTTGCATAATTTAGCAGTAGTGGCTGAGACAACAGTTTATATCACTCATTCCACACATTGTTGCAAGGGTCTCTGTGCTCACCTTTTGTTTTGATCACCTTTATAGTTTTACATATACAGCACTACACACACTTGATTGTATACAGACTCCATTTTCTTTACATTCTCCCTTCCTTTCCTATAAGTTAAATTACCAACTTCGTCACTCTTATATTTCATTTGATTTTTAACCTGACCACTTTATTCTGCACTAAGGGGACTTATAATCACAAGAGAGGAATATGAATACAACTGAATAGTAGTAATACTACTACTACTACTACTACTACTACTACTACTACTACTACTACTACTACTACTACTACTACTAATAATAATAATAAAATATATACATACATTGTATTTTACATATATATTGTGGTGAGAGGGTTTGTGTCTCACCACAATTGCCCACATTTCTGTGGGATCAGCTCCCTTTCAGAGGGAGGAAAACAAGACCTGCACATTCTGCACCTGCAGTGGAGATTTATGATTCTGGGCTTTCTGAATTGCACAGCTGTAACTGGGGAAACAAAGGTCAGGGTTTTCCAGCTCACCCAGAGACAGCAGGTAGTCAGGTGCAGGAGAGGGGTTTAAAACTCCCAAACACCCACAGTGCATTGCACTGATGCCTATTAGGGGCCAGTGAGCAGGGATCAGTTTGCAGCGCCAGGGACTATGGACATTGGCCATGCCGGAGAGCATGGCATGTGTGTGGCTGCTGGCCACTACAAAGGACTGATGATGGTGCACAATAAGTGCTATTACTTTTTGTGTTTGTGTTTTTATTTTTCTGTATGTATCTATGTGACCAGGCCCAAGCCAAAATATACTCTGCTCATCATCTGCTTCCAGTAAAGACACTGTGTTATAACTGGAATACCTGCCTGCGAGGGGATGCGGTTATGTGACTGGCGATTGGGAGACCGCCGGTCACATTACTGATGCCGGGATCCTGAACGCTTAATAGCCCGCTAATCAGCATGCCAAGCATCAGGGACTATTCCCACTCCTGGGTATCCACGACACCCATAGAGTGGGAGTAGAAGCGAGCCAGCAAAGGGCTTTATTGAACTCGCCCCCTCCGTTGACCATCTAAAACCGGGATCCCAGCGTCTGTATGGTGACCGGTGGTCTCCCAACTGCCGGTCACCTGAACCCAACCCCATGCGAGTCCTTATTTCAAGTACCCGTGTTAATATATATATATATATATATATATATATATATATATAAAAGCAGAAATAGAGGCGGCACTCACAGACTTGTAATAAATGGTGAAAAAGCACCCCTCCAGTGATGCTGTTTTAATGTGGGTATATCTCGATGCCCTGGACCCAGGAATACTGGAACGGCAGTGGGTTGGTGTCAAAATATTTTTTATCTGATCACATTTTATTTCACTTTTGTGTGTATAATTTTAGGATTAGCCTGGGCGCTGTTCTTCATTTTTTATATAATATATATATATATATATATATATACCATATGTCCGGCACTCACAGTTTCAATAAGACCAACTTGTTCCGGTGCGCAACCTCATGCAGAGCATACAGACGACAAACCAAATGGAGGCACTCGGAAAGAAGAAGAGACGACACACCGCTGGATAGACCTATCCAGCGGTGTGTCGTCTCTTCTTCTTTCCGAGTGCCTCCATTTGGTTTGTCGTTTATATATATATATATATATATATATATATATATATATATATAAGCAGAAATAGAGGCGGCACTCACAGACTTGTAATAAATGGTGAAAAAGCACCCCTCCAGTGATGCTGTTTTAATGTGGGTATATCTCGATGCCCTGGACCCAGGAATACTGGAACGGCAGTGGGTTACTTTGCTCCTCCTTTCAAAAGTGGGATATCTAGGTTCGGTCGGATTAAAAACCGCTTGTGCTCTACACCTCTACTGTAACATATTCACAAGTGTAAGAAGTCAGCTATTCTCATACGTCCTAGAGGATGCTGGGTCCACTTCATGACCATGGGGTATAGACGCTTCCGCAGGAGCCATGGGCACTCTTAAGACTTTTCAAAGGGTGTGAACTGGCTCCTCCCCCTATGCCCCTCCTCCAGACCCCAGTTTTAGAAATGTGCCCAGGCAAACTGGATACACTCTGGGGAGCTCTACTGAGCTTCTCTGAAAAGACTTATGTTAGGTTTTTTGTTTTCAGGGAGAACTGCTGGCAACAGTCTCCCTGCTTCGTGGGACTGAGGGGGCAGAAGTAGGAACCAACTTCCTGGAGAGTTTCATGGCTCTGTTTCTGGCTGACAGGACACCATTAGCTCCTGAAGGGTACTGAACGCTAGCCGTGTGTAGATGCTCACTCCCACAGCACGCCATCAACCCCCTCACAGAGCCAGAAGTCAGAAGACAGGTGAGTATAAGAAGAATGATCTTCTATCAAGAAAAGTGATGGCTGAGGTACAGCGCGGCTGGCGGGAGCGCAGCGCGCCATTGTTGTCCACACACACAGGCACTGCAGGGTGCAGGGAGCGGGGGGGCACCCTGGGCAGCAAAAACACTTCTATAAACTGGCAAAAAGGGCACAGCCCTACCCCCGCCAGTATAAATATTATGAAAAGTTTCTGAGGTAAAAAGGGCGGAGTTTCTTCCTCAGGCAGCCAGACACCACAACACATGGCTTCAAAACATACCTAAGGGGCAATTCATGAGAATTAGGAGAAATTGCTCAGATGTGGGTGATTTCAAGACACAAGGGAAACAGCTGGGGGACCAATTCTTGGAAAAGAAATACGCCCCCGAACTGGTAGACAAAGCATTTGCAGAAACATTACACTTAGACAGACAAACACTACTACAGGACAAAACTAAACCACGGAATTCCCCAGGAGAGAGGATCTACTTCATAACCCAATATAACAGAGCAGCCAAACAAATAGAGAAGACACTGCAAACACATTGGAGTATACTAAGGAAAGATGAGGACCTTAATAAAATCTTGGATGACAGACCACACATAGTCTACAGGAAAGCCCCTGACATTAAGCAGAAATTGGTAAGGAACCATCTTAAACCATCAGCAAAGGTACAAACTACGTTACCATACACAGAACACCATACGGGCTTTCACTATTGTGGGAAATGCTCAGGCTGCAAGATCACACACAAGACCACCACAAAGAGAATAGAGGAATTCCACTCCTCCACGATAAATGAGTCATTCAAAATCAGACATGAAGTCTCATGTGAAAGTAAGGGGGTGATATACCTACTGAGATGCCCGTGTGGGCTAGAATATATAGGCAGAACCATCAGACCATTAAAAAATAGGATATATGAACATATAAGAAACATCAAAATTGGATATGAGAACCACAGCGTATCAAAACATTACAAAGAAGTACATGGGGCAAATCCCACCACTTTGTTCTTCATAGCAATAGAGAAACCACTCAGAAATTGGAGAGGTGGGGATTTCAATAAAATATTGGATAGGAACGAATTAAAATGGATCTTTAATCTCAAAACCATGGCACCGAAAGGTCTCAACATTGACTTTAACAACAGCATACTAGTCAAATAATCATTACAGGTTGGAGCACACTATCGGACACTGGAAAACCAGACACCCATATCCACCTATACATAGACATGAATACATATGCAAATGTGATATGTTTGTAGAAAATGATATCTCTACTTAACCGTTGAACTACTATTCATGTATGTTGATACATATGACCAAGAAACCACTATCTTTATATGGGACATACACGTTGTCGTCAAACACCATACCATAAAAGTAAAAAAGTCTGGCACACTACTGTTTGAAATGAACAGATGCACTAAGTGAAGCATTTCCATGGAAACTGATAAAGCTAAATATTTATCTTATATAATACCCTTTATGAGGTCTAAGAACACTGTACGCTATCTACGTATGAAGTACCGTAAGGGTACGCACGTTGCGTAACAATCGCTTAGCCGTAGTCGAGACGCTCAAGCGTCACGTTCGCTCACGGCCAAGAGATCACTGGCAGGCACGCTATTGGCTGCTGACTAACGTAATGATTCGCTCTAGCGTAGCGAACGCTCGGGACCACGAGGAGATCACCAGCGGCGCTGACGCTCACAATGTTAAACCTTTGTATCTAAACCATAAACAGTGTATTGTGCAGTAAAACCTTAGTGTGATGATAGAGTGTAAATGCAACACAGTATAACCTTATTATCTTTAAAGCTGTTCTAGCGTCACCGACGCTCTGAGAATACTTAACACTATAAGAATTACACAGATACCGTGCTTAGGGTCCAACGCCTAATATATATATATTATGAATGTTATACTTGCAAAAGAATTAATACAAATACAAATCATACACTACAATATAACATAGACTACCTAACCAGATAACTACACAGGAAATATAATACAATTACTATTTAAGGGAAAATAAGAGAAAAAGAGGAGGAGAGAGAGAGAGAGAGAAATTGGCCCACAATAACAAGAAGATCAATATAGTTGCGGAGAAACACTTACGCACAAGGGGAAACGATCGCATGCGCCTCGATATCCAGCTCCCGATTATCAGCAATGAGAACCGTTGAAGAGAGTGAACTGGATATGGTCGGCCTGCCTATTTATGCCCCACACACAATGCAATTCAATGGTCCCTACAATCTCATTGTTCACTGGACACAGGAATTCGGCTTCGCATTATAACAAAAGGTCATAGGTTGATTCATACAGGTGGGCTGTGACTGCTTCCAACTGTTCAGGTGGGTGGGATACTGGGTTTCCCGCCGCATGACTAAATAAGAACAAATAATAGTAAATGGACATAAACTTCTTATGTCCATAACTATTCGCACGAGCGATTAATCCGCTCCAAACCAACACCGGAATATTGCTATTTAAATACTCTTCCGATGGGTACCAAACACCACTGTATGACCCCTGTTAGACCCTTCGTACAATACAAAGAGGGATCTCTCTGTTCAGGAACATGCTATGTTAACTAAACTTTCAGAATCTATCAAAGGGACCATGATCTACAAAATACATTATATAGTGAAAATATGTAATGATTGAGTCGCACGCTACGATCACATAAACTCTACCGTAAATACGCATACCGTGCGCCTGCGGGTGCCCGCGACTGTGAGTATGCGCACGTACGGGAGAGCGCACGCATGCGCAGCACGGACCTGTGTGAGGTGCAAATATGGTAGTGTGCATAGAGATATTTTTCTGACTTTGACAGTCCACCCTTTGGCAGTCAATAATAACTGCCACCTTCTAAAACATTTCAAAAGAGAAAAATATATGTCAGGGGTTAATACATTTACATGGTTGGGTAGGGGAGGAGAGGAGAAGGTAGGAAAAGGGTATGACCTAGTGAGATAGCAGAAGCATGTGTGTATGAATCTGTGTTTCGGGGTCATGTATCATCATGCCGTATGTGTTTTAAATCAAGCTTCGAGGTATTGCGAAATATACATTTGAATTCCTTCTTATCCCGTGGTACGGGTCTGTGGATGGGCTGTCAAACTTTACCGAGCTCTTTTCGGCTTTGGTTGTAACAAAATGGGGGAGCACATTTTAGTTGATGATACATGAATGGGGGAGATATGTGATTGCTGATATCTGTGCCTGTATTCCCTATCGACTATGTGTGTCATTACCTGAGGGTTGTAGAAATGAAGAAAAGACATAATTACGGTAAATGCGGTGGTATTCTATGTCAGGTAAATGTACATTCGTCGATTGAGGTCTTGTTTGGTGTCTGTTGAATGCAGTCTTCTTTGTGCTTTTGCCCATAAGGTGCGAGCAAAAGCTGTCAATGTCCATAGATTTACAAAAGTGTTGGGCTAGCGTGATTTTAAAATTTCTAGGGAAACTGGGGATCCATGGCATAGTTCATCAAAAATCTGTGTATCAGGTTGTCAAAACTTCTTCTTTAATCCCTCTGTTGTCTGTATATCGGCTCATCAAATTCCTCGTCCAAGTGGGTCTTTTTACCTTGGAGGAAACGGAAAAACAGGTGAAAGAAACGGACCGTAGAAATCGCATTTTCATCACATCATTGTTTCTACATTTGGGTCATAAATCAAGTCCATTGGAATTACAGTTTCCCTGCTCCTTAAACTCATTACCCTAGTACGACGATTGCACCTCATTAAAGCCTGACCGCATCTAAATATCAAACCGATCGTTATGATAACACCTAAGATACATAGGAGAAACTTCCCAACATCCATTATGACTCCTTGAGCCCAGTCTCCTAAACCAGAGAACCAATTTCGCGGGTTCAACCATGACACCCAACCAGTCAGCTCATTACCTACAGTAGCAAGAGTGAGATTGTGTCTCCTGCGAAATTCCCACTTCAGTTGGAGAATATCGTCCATCTTTTGGTCTATGACCTCGACCGGGTCCTCGGTGCTATTCGTAATATATGTGCAACATTTCACGCCGTATTGTGTTGCCAGTGTGACACAATATCCGCCTGTCACTGCTGTGAGGTAATTAAGAACCATTCTATGCTGTACCAGTTCTGTTTTATAAGCCTGAAGTTCTCTTCCAGTATACCTAAACGTGTCATCATACATTTCAGTGATATTATCTAACAAATTGGCGAGCGCAGATATGTATTTATAATTCAACACTCCTCTAGCGGTGCGAGTGATATCTAACGCGATTAGAAACTGAATCCCGGTGGATTCATGGATCATGTCAGAGGCCGGATGCTCTGTTCTTTCTATCAGGTGTCGTTTAACTACGTGCTCGTAATGGGTGTGAGTATAAGGAGTTTGGGCAACACGGTGTATGTCTTTCATTTTGTCATGTGATACAGTCATTACTTCAGGCAGTACATTTCCAATATAACACAATCCTTCAGAGTTTGGGGCAAGCCACTTATACGCCTTTCTCCCGCATATGAAATATGCATCATCGGGGAGAACATATGGGACGGAGTAGGACATAACCATATTACACACCTTCCATGTGAAATCTCCTAACCCTAATTCTTCCATCTGCTTAGTGCACGTATCAGGTTGTACGATATGTGCACAGTATCCTGGTGATACCTCTCCAACTCTCGTAATCCTATTTCCTAAGGTATACCTATACCGGAAAGATTTTCCTCTACTGGCTATGTGGCGTATAAGCTCTGTATCTGTAGGCATTCTATCTGCTCTATGCGAAAAGGTCATGGTTTGATTACTCCATGACACTTCCCAATTTCCCGGCTTTCGGGGATTGGAGATGTTAAAACATAATAGGGACCTATCCACATGGTATTGGTGGAGCTTCAAACTAGGAGGGCTGGAGATATTAAACCTCCTGTCCACCGGTCTCCCACCACTTAACTCAAGTACCTCCCCTAACGTTAAAGGAAATGGTACTTGCCCTGATTTGCTATGACCTTGAGGTACTTGAGAGCATACCCAACAATCTGTTTTATTTAACACACTACCCACTAAGGAGTGATAGTCACTCAATGGATGCCGGTCCATATGGATATTAAAACTGGATTGGCATTTCTTTATGCACCCATCCTCAATGACATTGTTACAGAGCCGACAGATACAGTTTTCTTCAGCTAACAATCCTTCACAATTCCTTCTATGGTCAATGCTATCGGATCGTTTTCTGATACTCGCCTTTGCTTGTTGATTATGTTGTTCTTGGAAAACTACGCCTCCATCTCTGTCATCAGAACCCATTCCAGAACCTCTCTCGACCTCCATGGTACTCTCGCCGGAACAGACTGCTCTGGTCAACATCATGGTCAACAGGAAAATCCGGATCACAGTCTCTTGGGGCAAGTCCATCTTGTAGGAGGAAACGGAGAAGAATGAGAAGGGGGAAAAAATAATTTGAAGGAGAGGGGATGGGAAGTTGGAGAAAAACAATAAAAGGGAACAGGGGATCGACAACTGCTTTTGGTCTTGTGATTTTCAATGCTCAGGTGCCGCCTTAATCCTCCTGGAACAGACACTCCAGTGATACAACCTCTACCGTCTGTTCCTTATCACGGGACCTCTCTGGATCAGCAACCTTTTTACAGTGGGACGAATGAACCCAAGTCTCTCTCTCAGCAACCTTCAATGCTGTAGTGCTAGTCAATAAGACCTTGTATGGTCCTTCCCATCTGTCAATAAGGCAACCTGAGCGTAGAAAATTCCGTATCATTACATAATCCCCAGGTTCAATGTCATGACAATTACTATCTGGTAAATCAGGAATCACTAACTTCAGATTATCATTTTGATTCCTCAACTGTTTACTCATGTTAATCAAGTATTTTACAGTCACTTCATTGTTACACTTCAAATCATCCTGAGGGTTAATCATAACATGCGGTTGTCGACCAAACAAGATTTCAAAGGGAGACAGATTAAGAGGGGACCTGGGAGTGGTTCGGATGCTGTACAGTACAATGGGTAAAGCTTCTGGCCATGTCAATCCTGTCTCTGCCATCACTTTACTCAGTTTATTTTTAATAGTGCTGTTCACTCTTTCCACTTTCGCACTCGCCTGTGGACGGTATGGAGTGTGCAGCTTGCTATCAATTCCCATCAGTTTACACATTCCTTGAAAGACATCACCTGTAAAATGGGTACCCCTATCACTTTCGATAATTCTAGGGATACCATATCTACATACAAATTCCTGCACAATTTTCTTAGCAGTAAACATAGCGGTATTTGTGGCCGCCGGAAATGCTTCGACCCAATTTAAAAAAACATCTATACAAACAAGTACATATTTCAAATTTCGACAAGGGGGTAATTGAATAAAGTCAATCTGTATTACCTGGAAAGGGCCGCCGGCAGGTGGGATATGAGATGGTTCTGTAGGTATTGCCTTTCCGATGTTCTTTCTCAGACAGGTAAGGCATGACATTGCCCTTTTACTCGCATGAGAAGAAAATCCTGGGGCACACCAATATGCTCTTACCAACTTGCACATCCCTTCCTTGCCCCGATGAGTCAGCCCGTGAGCTGCCTCAGCTAAGCATGGAAGGTATGCTTTGGGGGCCACTGGTTTACCGTGTCCATCCGTCCAGAGTCCTGAGGACTCCTGACCATATCCCTTTGCCTTCCAGACTGCCTTTTCCTGTGTGGAACACAAATTTTGCATCTCACACAACCTCTGTGTGTTGATGGTATTAAATACCATCAGTTGTGTGGTGTCTGTCTGTCTGGGGGTAGCAGCTGCTAATTTAGCAGCTTCGTCTGCTCGGCTGTTACCAAGTGATACTGGGTCTTGGCTATATGTGTGTGCTTTACATTTGATAACAGCCACTCTGTCGGGTTCCTGTATCGCTGTTAGAAGCCTTTTTATATGAGCTGCATGCGCTACCGGTGTACCAGCTGCCGTCATGAAATTTCTGAGGCGCCATAGGGCTCCGAAATCATGGACTACCCCGAATGCGTATCTAGAGTCGGTGTAGATATTGGCTGATTTGCCCTTAGCCAATTCACATGCTCTGGTTAGGGCGACCAGTTCAGCAACCTGGGCTGAGTGAGGTGGGCCTAGCGGTTCCGCTTCTATGGTGCCTTGGTCATCTACGACTGCGTATCCAGTACACAAGTCTCCCGAGTCTGACTGTCTATGACAACTACCGTCCGTGTAGAACGTAAGTTCTACATCTTCCAGTGGGTTGTCACTGATGTCAGGCCTTGCGGTAAAATTTTGGGTCAAATATTCCATACAATCATGAGTGTCTTCCTTTGTGTTAAATTCTCCTTCCCCACCACTCTCATCCTCCACCCTTTGTGCCTGTCCAGGCACACCTGGGAGATATGTTGCAGGATTTAATGCACTGCATCTCCTTATGGTGATGTTTACGGGGGCCATTAGTGCCAATTCCCATCTTGTAAACCGCGCTGATGAGACGTGTCTGGTTTGTGCAGAATTTAACAAGGCTGACACTGCATGTTGTGTATGAATTGTGAGGTTGTGACCTAGCACGACGTCTTCGCTTTTCGTTACTAGCAATGCTATCGCAGCAACGCTTCGCAAGCATGTGGGGAGGGATCGCGCTACCGTATCTAGCTGAGCGCTGTAATATGCTACCGGCCTGCTGGCATCACCGTGCTTTTGGGTTAGTACGCCTGCCGCGCAACCAGCACTTTCTGTTCCGTATAGTTCAAAGGGTTTCCCATAGTCCGGCATACCCAATGCTGGTGCCTGCGTTAGGCACTGTTTAAGTCTCTCAAATGCTGTCTCAGACTCGTCTGTATGCGAAATCCGATCAGGTTTGTTTGAGGAGACCATCTCCTGCAAAGGTAACGCTAGGATGGAAAACCCTGGGATCCAGTTACGGCAATACCCACACATTCCTAAAAATGTTCTGATCTGTTGCTGGGTTTGTGGCAGAGTCATGTCTCTAATTGCTTGAATTCTATCAGCGGTCAGGTGTCTCAGTCCTTGTGTTAAACAGTGTCCCAAATATTTTACCTTAGTTTGGCATAATTGCAACTTGTCTTTGGAAACCTTGTGTCCTGTGTCTGAAAGATGAAACAGGAGCTGTTTCGTATCCTTCAGGGATGCTTCCAATGAATCAGAACACAGTAGTAGATCATCCACGTACTGTATTAATACTGATCCACTCACTGGTTGGAAAGACTGTAAACAATCATGCAAAGCCTGAGAAAATATACTTGGGCTATCTATGAATCCTTGTGGTAATCGAGTCCATGTGTATTGGACTCCTCTGTATGTAAATGCAAACAAATATTGACTGTCAGGGTGCAGAGGTACCGAAAAGAAAGCGGAGCAGAGGTCAATAACAGTGAAAAATTTCGCAGTGGGAGGGATTTGCATTAGGATGACAGCTGGATTTGGCACTACGGGGAACTGACTCTCAACTATTTTGTTAATCCCCCTTAGATCCTGCACTAGCCGGTAACCCCTCCCCCCACTCTTTTTAACAGGGAAGATGGGACTATTGGCAGTGCTGGACGTTCTTACCAGAATGCCCTGTTGTAGCAAGCGCTCTATTACGGGATACACTCCTAACTCCACCTCTGGCTTCAGAGGGTACTGTGGGATTTTTGGAGCTATCCTACCATCTTTTACTTGTACAACTACCGGAGCTACGTTTGCCATTAATCCAGTGTCCTGTCCATCTTTAGTCCAAAGTGACTCTGGTATCTGAGATGTCATTTCTTCTACTTGGGAGGGAGTCCTATTTGTCATAATGGTATGTGACATTAATTTTGACGGGGAGTCTAACATGTCTCGCACTTCCTGAGCGTGATTCTCAGGTATGTCCAAGAATACACCTTCAGGAGTACAATAAATGACGCACCCCATTTTACACAGTAAGTCTCTTCCCAGGAGATTTGTCGGTGCCGATGCAGCCAGCAAAAAGGAATGCTTGGTATGTAAAGGCCCTACTGTAATCTCGGCTGGTTTGCTAACAGGGTAGTGCTGGACTACTCCCGTTACCCCTATGGCTGGAATTGTCTTACCAGTGGTTCTCATGCCCACTGTCGAATTTATCACTGATTTGGCCGCCCCTGTGTCTACAAGAAAGTTTAATGATTTACCAGCTACATTGATTGCAATTTCTGGTTCACTTCCAAGACTTGCAATCAATTTTACTGGCTGCAGATTACAGGTATGGCCACACCCCTATTGGGTATGGTGACCTCCCTGAATCCCGCTGGCAGCAACTACTTGTTATGGAGTTAATTGGGAGCTACCAGAGGCTTGCCAGTCTCTGTTCGGGGGGTATCTTTTTGTTTCCCCTGTATGTGGCTCATAACTCCGTTTCTGCGGACCTTGCTCCCAATGTCGTGTGTCGTGTCGTTGTCTAGGGGGTTGGTATGAGTTTCGTGAATTCTTCATTCTACAATCTCGTGCCATGTGTCCCTGTTTATGACAAGAATAACAAGTAACCACACTTGACTTACCCACAGGGTTTGGTGATATAAACAAAGGCTGCCTTGTGGTCAGGGCCTGTATACTTACTGACATTAATTTATCACCTTGTTGTTCCCTGTGTCTGGTGATGTTCCTATCGTGATCAATAGCAGCCTCTCTCAAAGTAGCCACAGACAGACCTCGCCAACATGGTTGTGTGGTCTGTACCCTAGTCTTCAATGACTCTTTTAAACCATCCATCAGTACCGATACTGCTACTTCTCGATGGTTTATGTTTGTTTTAATGTCCTCTATGCCTGTGTATTTTGCCATTTCTGATAATGCTCTGTGAAAATACTCTGCAGCTGTTTCTGACTCCTTCTGTTTAATGGAGAATATTTTGTTCCATTTAACTACGGCTGGGAAATACTCTTTTAACTGTAAGCTTATTCTTTTTACATTGTCTTTGTTGTACACATCTGTAAGAGGTACATCCTGATCTAATCCACAGTCAGCTAAAAATTGAGCTGCGTCGACATTGGAGGGTAAACATGCTCTCAGCAATATCTGCCAGTCTTTATTGTTGGGCTCTACAGTGTTACCTAGGTCTCTGATGTATTTTTGGCTGGCAACTAAGTCTTTTCTAGGGTCAGGGAATTCAGACACTATGGTCCTTAATTCCATTCGGGAAAATGGGCTGTACATGGCAATGTTCCTAACAGGAGTGACTCCTGAAGTGTCTGTTTTCCCATTTGGAACTACTATTACCTTAACAGGATTAACTCTAACAACCTCATCCTGTGTAGATTCTACAGGCTGTGGTGAAATAGTTTCAGCATAGTGTATGGTGCCGTACTTACCCGTTGATACGACCTCACCTATCCCTCCGCTAGGGGCTTTCGTTACTAATCTCGGGGGTTGAGCTGTGCCTACAGTGGTCTCTGCTATGGTGGCTGCTAGAGAGAGCGCTGAAATTGTTGCCGATTCGTCCTCTTGATCACACTCCTGAGGAAAGTTCAAAACAGGGTACAACTTGCACGGGTTAATACTTGCATTGGTTAATTGGTTAACATTATCTTTAACATTTACACAGTTGCTAAGTGTTTGTTTGTTACACCTTAATGCGTCATTCTCCGCAACCAATTTCTCTCCTGTTATGTATGGTGGCGGTGGGGCCGTGGCTATCAGTTTTCTGATCGAGCCAGATCCCGCCGCCTGAGCCAATCCTCTCTGTATGTCACCCTCCTGTTGCCACAACTGTAAATAATCATAATGCTTGATTCGTCTCTTGGCTGATTTAATGAGACATATCCTTCTCCTTAAATTCGTTAACACTTCTGTGCTGAAGCTACCTACTCTTGGGAATTTCTCCCCGTCATGTACTGTCATTCTCTCCCATTCATCACATAAAGCTTCTGTGTGACTTCCGTATTTCTCACACATTACGTATCTTGCCGACCCGACTGGTCGGTTCACTGAATCAACCCGAATCGAGGTTGATCGCCCCCTACCTGAACAAGTGGCCCCCATAGTTCGAAGGTGTTGCTTTATTCAGCCAACCCTTACGCAAACCGAAATGTTCAAAATAGGCTGACGGTGGCGGTTTACCGAGTACCCCACTCACTCGCCCACGCCGACCAATACGACCTGATCACACCGATATGGTGCTGGCGTACTCGACCTAGGGCCCCTGCGACCTGAACCTCTATTTACTGGAACCTGTGAGGGTGATCCGAAGAACACTTACTCTTTCCAGTAACTATTGGTTGTTGGATAGTTCCTGAGTGAGCAGCGAACCTCCCTTAAAATAAAAAAAAATTACACAAATCACGTTAGAATGTACAAATAGCGTTTATGACCTTCGTACACAAATAGTACCGGTCAGGTTTACTAATGCACACAATTACGTGCGGTACAATCGTTCAGCACATAAGCAACTAATCTTATGTACGGAGCGACCAGTGGAATCGAAAATTGCGGCTGCGAATTCCTTCAGCCAGAGCTTGTATGGCCTATATGGGTGTTGCACCAACCCTTTCTTGGTGTTGTGCCTGTGGACTGTATAGCGGACTTCCTTGTCTGCTGTACCTGAACCTGCTGGTCTGCTATGACCTCCTGGTCTGTTACAGTATGACCTCCTGGTCTGCTACACTCTAATGCTCAAATTGTATGTTTTAACCAGGGATGCCTCCCTAGCCACCATGTACGTCACTTACACGCATGTACCTCACGAGAACTCGACTTTTCTTGTGGTTCAACCTCAAAAATTGTAAAAACAAACACTCACTCACCACATATACACTTTTGTTTCTATTTCTATTTCTGCGCAGAAATTTTCTTCAGACCAGATGTGTTACAAATTAGGAGAAGGAACTGTTAATTTAAATTTTGAATGTTAAAAATAGATTTGCGCGATTTATCGCCTTGCGTTATTTACCGCGTTGCGCTATTTATCGCGTTGGAAAAAAAATTGACGCTTGTGATTTGAGTTACGTGGGCGTACCCGTACGCTCCGTTGCGTAATATACGCTGCGTGCGTCGGCCCTTGGGTTGCGTACACAAGTCTCAGTCTTTTGTTAGAGACACGTGTACGCAAAGCAAAGATCCACCGTAACACAATTTATACGTTTATCAATGTAGATGATCCTTTATCATCTACCACGCACCACACTGACTTCGCCTTGTCTCTCAGGCACAGCTGTGTGTTTGTCTATACTTTAACTATATTACCTTTACTCTAAAACTATGAAATAGCGGCAAATCTCTCTTAGCACGTTTATCAACTATAAAACTGGCAAACAGAAGAGTGATATACGAAAATACACAAATGAAAAAGAAATGCAGATATATATGTACGTGCGTGTGTACGCAAGACAGAAAAATAAACAGTTTTAAATGAGACTAGCGTGTTGTTCTTACCTCCGGTTCCCGGATTCCTTCAGCACCCTTTACTAAGAGAAGCAGACGCTTATCCAAACAGCACTACGAGGAATATGATCTCCCGCCCTTTGCTGCTGGATAATGTCTGCTGAAATTACCTAGTGCAGATGTGTGAAGGACGGGCGAGCCGCCAATTGATAAAGCTAAATATTTATCTTATATAATACCCTTTATGAGGTCTAAGAACACTGTACGCTATCTACGTATGAAGTACCGTAAGGGTACGCACGTTGCGTAACAATCGCTTAGCCGTAGTCGAGACGCTCAAGCGTCACGTTCGCTCACGGCCAAGAGATCACTGGCAGGCACGCTATTGGCTGCTGACTAACGTAATGATTCGCTCTAGCGTAGCGAACGCTCGGGACCACGAGGAGATCACCAGCGGCGCTGACGCTCACAATGTTAAACCTTTGTATCTAAACCATAAACAGTGTATTGTGCAGTAAAACCTTAGTGTGATGATAGAGTGTAAATGCAACACAGTATAACCTTATTATCTTTAAAGCTGTTCTAGCGTCACCGACGCTCTGAGAATACTTAACACTATAAGAATTACACAGATACCGTGCTTAGGGTCCAACGCCTAATATATATATATTATGTGTCACAACTGAGGGCCTGAGCTGACGGGAGGCAGCCTCAGTTGTAGGGGCTGAGATGTACCGGAACCTGGGAGGTTGTATCAGACCCCTGGACATGTAAGTAACATGAATAATAACTGCCCGAAGGCGTGACCACGACAACTTAGATAAAAGTCAATGATGTTTATTATGACAACTCCGCATCACAGCAGCAATAAAAGAAAACGTAAAAGTCAGCAAAGAATAAATACAGTTCCTGAGTACTACAGCATGGCAGGAGCCACAGGGCACTGGTAGTGTGAGATAGTTCTTATGATCTTCTAGATGGAAAGTCCTTACCAGGCCCGGCTGTAGCAATGGAGATAACCCAGGATTGTACCAGCTGGTGTTCCAGGAAGAGCTGGGTTGCTGAAGGTAAAACAGCTGCTGTGGATACTGGCTGGAACCAGACTGTTGTTAGCACGGAGTGGATACTGGCTGGAACCAGTTAAATAATAAATGAACTTTGGGAGCGATGAAATGTGAACTGAAATGTAGAACTTGAGAGCGGAGAAATAATAATTCCGGTGGAGAGTGGTAAAGTGTAGAAAGGACACCGGCCCTTTAAGGGAAGCTGTACTCTGCTGGAAGCTGAGGCTGGAAGCAGGTAGTGTTGTAGCTGGAAACAGATGAATCCACAATGGATTGGAGAGTCAGGCTACACCGCAGGTGGAATGCTGGTGCGGGTCTCTATGGTGGAAGTCTTGAGACAGGAGCTGGAACCTGGAAGACAATCATAGAAGAGAGACAAACAGGAACTAGGTTTGACAACCAAAGCACTGACGTCTTCCTTGCTCAGGTACAGCTTACTTATACCTGCAGCAAGGAAGGGGTTGGCTAGGCAATTATGCAAATCAACAACACAGACAGCAGATTGGTGGAAATGATCAGATGACAGAATCCAAGATGGCTGCGCCCATGCAGACACTTGGAGGGAAGTTTGGTTTGTAATCCATGTGGTCTGGGAAACAGTAATGGCGGCGCCGGCCACCGGAGACAGGAGACGCCAGGCTGATAGATGCACATTTAACCACGCGGGCACAGTGGAGGCCGCGGCTGATGAAAAGACCACTCTGTATGTGGAAACTCAGGAACAGCGGAATCCGGTCCTGGAACGCTGAGCCCGCCTTAGGAGGCATCTGAAGGGTAAGTAATGGCGTCCAGATACCCGGATCGTGACAGCACCCCCCCCTTTAGGAGTGGCCCCAGGACACTTCTTAGGCTTTAAAGGAAACTTTGCGTGGAAATTTCGGACCAAGGCAGGAGCATGGACGTCAGAGGCATTGGTCCAAGAGCGTTCTTCAGGACCATAGCCCTTCCAGTCAATGAGATACTGAAGTTGACCGTAACGGTGACGTGAGTCCAGGATCTTGGCCACTTCATACTCAACGCCTCGTTGAGTTTGGACTTTCGGAGTTGGTGGAAGTGAGGAATGAAACCGATTCAAGATTAGCGGTTTCAACAGGGAAACATGGAATGTCCTGGGTATTTTTAAGAAGGGAGGTAACTGGAGTCTGTAAGCAACAGGATTGATGACTTGATCAATTTTAAAAGGACCGATGTAGCGAGGTGCAAACTTCATACTGGGAACTCTTAACCTCAAATTCTTCGTGGATAACCATACCCGATCACCGACCTTGAGAGCAGGAACTGCTCGACGCTTCTTATCCGCAAACTTCTTGTACCTGAACGATGCCTTGAGCAGAGCTGATCGTACGCTCTTCCAGATATTGGCAAACTGATGCAAGGTGATATCCACTGCGGGAACAGAAGTTGCTGGAAGCGGTTGGAACTCAGGGACTTTAGGGTGGAATCCAAAGTTGGTGAAGAATGGTGTTGAGGAAGATGAAGAATGATACTGGTTGTTATGACAGAACTCGGCCCAGGGAAGTAATTGAACCCAGTCATCTTGAGAGGAGGACACATAGATGCGGAGGAAGGCCTCCAAGTCCTGATTCACCCTCTCAGTTTGACCATTGGTCTGAGGATGGTAAGCCGTGGAAAACTTTAACTTGACTTGGAGGACTTGACATAAACTTCGCCAGAATTTGGCTGTGAATTGAACTCCTCGATCTGAGATAATTTCTTCTGGAAGACCGTGGAGTCGGAAGATCTCTTGTATGAATACTTGAGCCAACTTGGAAGCTGACGGAAGACCGGAGAGAGGAATGAAGTGTGCCATCTTGGTGAACCGGTCAACTACCACCCAGATGGTATTGAACTTGTTGCACATGGGCAAATCTGTAATAAAATCCATCGACAAATGGGTCCATGGTCGACGGGGAACAGATAGTGGAACCAGTTGCCCCGCAGGCGACTGGCGGGATACTTTATGTTGAGCACACTTTGGGCAAGATGCAATAAACTCCAAAACGTCCTTTTTCAGAGTTGGCCACCAATAGGACCTAGAGATAAACTCCAGGGTTTTTTGGATACCTGTATGTCCGGCAAAACGGGAAGCATGGGCCCAATGCATGAGCTTCTTCCTTAGTGTCGGCTTCACAAAACTTTTCCCTGATGGGGGCGTAGAGTCCATCCCTACCGTGGAGAATGCCAACGGATTTATAATAGGATGCTTGTCTGAAGACTCTGACTCATTTTCTTGCTCCCATGAGCGGGAAAGGGCATCGGCCTTGCGATTCTGTGAGCCCGGACAGAACTGGAGTTTAAAGTCGAACCTGGAAAAGAAAAGTGCCCATCTGGCCTGACGAGGGTTGAGACATTGTGCGCCTTTTAGATATAGAAGGTTCTTGTGGTCTGTAAGGATGGTGATTGAATGAGAAGCTCCCTCCAACAGATATCTCCACTCCTCTAGAGCGAGCTTGATGGCTAGCAACTCCTGGTCGCCAATGGCATAGTTGCGCTCCGCTGGGGAGAACTTCCGTGAGAAGAAACTGCAAGGATGTAAATGACCATCTTTAGCCCTCTGAGATAACACCGCTCCTACTCCAACGGAGGAGGCATCCACCTCTAAGATGAAAGGAGAGTCGATGTCAGGCTGTTTCAGGACAGGTGCAGAGATGAACCTCTGTTTTAAAAGATGAAAAGCTTGCATGGCTTCTTCAGACCACTTGGACGGGTTAGCACCCTTCTTGGTGAAAGCAGTAATAGGCGCCACAATGGTGGAAAAGTCTCGTATAAACTTTCGGTAATAATTGGCGAACCCTAAGAACCTCTGGACCCCTTTGAGGGTTAAGGGTACCGGCCAATTCTGGATTGCTTGTAGTTTCTCAGGATCCATCTCTAGTCCGGAACCGGACACAATGTACCCTAGAAACGGAATGGACTTGACTTCAAAGACGCATTTCTCTAATTTGCAGTAGAGATGATTGACACGGAGACGGGACAGAACCTCCTTTACCCAGAAACGATGTTCCTCTAAATCGTTGGCAAAAATGAGGATATCATCTAGATAGACCACGACATGACGGTATAGAATGTCTCTGAAGATCTCATTGACGAAATGCTGGAAGACAGCTGGAGCATTGCTCAATCCGAAGGGCATGACGAGGTACTCATAATGTCCGTCACGGGTGTTAAATGCGGTCTTCCACTCGTCACCCTCACGGATCCGGATGAGATTGTATGCACCTCTCAGGTCCAGCTTTGTAAAGATGGTAGCTCCGCTAACTCTGTCAAAGAGCTCAGTAATCAGGGGTAAAGGATAGCGGTTCTTGATGGTAATGTCGTTCAAACCTCTGTAGTCGATGCACGGCCGCAGACCACCATCTTTCTTCTTTACAAAAAAGAAGCCTGCGCCGGCTGGAGAAGAAGAAGGTCGAATGAACCCCTTTGCTAGGTTCTCTTTAATGTATTCCTCCATAGAATGTGTCTCGGGGAGAGACAACGGATAAGTTCGGCCTCGAGGTGGAACCTTCCCTGGAACGAGATCAATCGGGCAGTCCCATTCTCTATGAGGAGGAAGGATATCAGCAGAAGCTTTACTGAACACATCCGTGAAATCTTGATATGGAGGAGGTGGAACATCAGACGACCTGGGGGAGGAAGAACAGACAGGCAACACTTTAAACAAACATGTCTTAGTACAGGAGGAACCCCATGCCAGGATTTGCGTAGTCGTCCAATCAATTGTAGGATTGTGAAGACGGAGCCATGGAAGGCCCAGGACCACAGGATGTGTGGCTCTTGGAATCACTAAAAATGAAATAAGTTCGGAATGAAGAACTCCCACTCTCAGACGAACTGGTAGAGTCCTTAGAGAAATAACTGTATCAAAAATTTTACTGCCATCCACAGCAGTTAAGGAAAAGGACGAAGGAAGTCTCTCGGTGGGTAGGGACCACCGTTTAACATAGGCTTCAGTAATAAAGTTCCCAGCTGCTCCGGAATCCAGGAGGGCAATGACGTTCTGATAACGTTGAGCAACTTGAAGCGAGACTGGGAGGTTACAATCTTGAGGAGATGGAGAGGAGATCATTACTCCTAGCCGGCCCTCTCCTTGGCGAGCTAGGATTTGGAGTTTCCCGGACGTTTGGGACAGGCATTAATGGTGTGAGACGGAGCTGCACAATACAGACAGAGAAACTCGGAGAGACGTCTTCGGCGCTCAGCAGGAGTTAAACGGGAACGGCCAATTTGCATGGGCTCATCTTTAGATGGTGACAGTTGGCGAGGAGGAGGAGCAGAAGATTTTGGAGCAGATGATCTTCCACGCTCAGTTGCTCTCTCTCTGAAACGTAAGTCAACTTTCGTACAAAGTGAGATTAGCTCATCTAACTTGGAGGGTAAGTCTCTGGTAGCTAACTCATCTTTAATACGCTCGGATAAACCATGCCAGAATGCAGCATACAGGGCCTCGTCGTTCCATGCCAGTTCGGATGCCAGGATCTGGAACTGTATAAGATATTGTCCTACAGTACGTGATTCCTGGCGTAAACGGAGAATCTCAGACGAAGCTGAAGTTACCCGGCCTGGCTCGTCGAAGATGCGCCTGAATGTTGACACAAATGCAGTGTAAGAAGATAGCAGGGTGTCGGACCTCTCCCATAACGGTGATGCCCAATCAAGGGCTGAGCCACTGAGAAGAGAAATAATGTAGGCAATTTTTGTACGGTCACTGGGAAAATTGCCAGGTTGTAGCTCAAACTGAATCTCACACTGGTTGAGAAATCCCCTGCAGAATCTTGGAGATCCGTCAAATTTTGCTGGCGTTGGAAGATGAAGACGTGGAGCAGAAATGGGTAAGGTGGGTGGGGTTATAGCTGGAGTCACTGTGGTTGACGCACCAGACGCGCCTGATCCACGGAGAGTTGTCTGAATCCCATCCAGCCGAGTAGAGAGATCCTGGAGACAGCGGATGATGTGGCCCTGTGCAGCCTCCTGATGTTCTAGTCGGGCTGCCAGTTCTTGCATCGGCCTGGCCGCTTGATCCTGGTCTCCGGCTGGATTCATTAGGTCAGTGCTTACTGTCACAACTGAGGGCCTGAGCTGACGGGAGGCAGCCTCAGTTGTAGGGGCTGAGATGTACCGGAACCTGGGAGGTTGTATCAGACCCCTGGACATGTAAGTAACATGAATAATAACTGCCCGAAGGCGTGACCACGACAACTTAGATAAAAGTCAATGATGTTTATTATGACAACTCCGCATCACAGCAGCAATAAAAGAAAACGTAAAAGTCAGCAAAGAATAAATACAGTTCCTGAGTACTACAGCATGGCAGGAGCCACAGGGCACTGGTAGTGTGAGATAGTTCTTATGATCTTCTAGATGGAAAGTCCTTACCAGGCCCGGCTGTAGCAATGGAGATAACCCAGGATTGTACCAGCTGGTGTTCCAGGAAGAGCTGGGTTGCTGAAGGTAAAACAGCTGCTGTGGATACTGGCTGGAACCAGACTGTTGTTAGCACGGAGTGGATACTGGCTGGAACCAGTTAAATAATAAATGAACTTTGGGAGCGATGAAATGTGAACTGAAATGTAGAACTTGAGAGCGGAGAAATAATAATTCCGGTGGAGAGTGGTAAAGTGTAGAAAGGACACCGGCCCTTTAAGGGAAGCTGTACTCTGCTGGAAGCTGAGGCTGGAAGCAGGTAGTGTTGTAGCTGGAAACAGATGAATCCACAATGGATTGGAGAGTCAGGCTACACCGCAGGTGGAATGCTGGTGCGGGTCTCTATGGTGGAAGTCTTGAGACAGGAGCTGGAACCTGGAAGACAATCATAGAAGAGAGACAAACAGGAACTAGGTTTGACAACCAAAGCACTGACGTCTTCCTTGCTCAGGTACAGCTTACTTATACCTGCAGCAAGGAAGGGGTTGGCTAGGCAATTATGCAAATCAACAACACAGACAGCAGATTGGTGGAAATGATCAGATGACAGAATCCAAGATGGCTGCGCCCATGCAGACACTTGGAGGGAAGTTTGGTTTGTAATCCATGTGGTCTGGGAAACAGTAATGGCGGCGCCGGCCACCGGAGACAGGAGACGCCAGGCTGATAGATGCACATTTAACCACGCGGGCACAGTGGAGGCCGCGGCTGATGAAAAGACCACTCTGTATGTGGAAACTCAGGAACAGCGGAATCCGGTCCTGGAACGCTGAGCCCGCCTTAGGAGGCATCTGAAGGGTAAGTAATGGCGTCCAGATACCCGGATCGTGACATTATGAATGTTATACTTGCAAAAGAATTAATACAAATACAAATCATACACTACAATATAACATAGACTACCTAACCAGATAACTACACAGGAAATATAATACAATTACTATTTAAGGGAAAATAAGAGAAAAAGAGGAGGAGAGAGAGAGAGAGAGAGAAATTGGCCCACAATAACAAGAAGATCAATATAGTTGCGGAGAAACACTTACGCACAAGGGGAAACGATCGCATGCGCCTCGATATCCAGCTCCCGATTATCAGCAATGAGAACCGTTGAAGAGAGTGAACTGGATATGGTCGGCCTGCCTATTTATGCCCCACACACAATGCAATTCAATGGTCCCTACAATCTCATTGTTCATTGGACACAGGAATTCGGCTTCGCATTATAACAAAAGGTCATAGGTTGATTCATACAGGTGGGCTGTGACTGCTTCCAACTGTTCAGGTGGGTGGGATACTGGGTTTCCCGCCGCATGACTAAATAAGAACAAATAATAGTAAATGGACATAAACTTCTTATGTCCATAACTATTCGCACGAGCGATTAATCCGCTCCAAACCAACACCGGAATATTGCTATTTAAATACTCTTCCGATGGGTACCAAACACCACTGTATGACCCCTGTTAGACCCTTCGTACAATACAAAGAGGGATCTCTCTGTTAAGGAACATGCTATGTTAACTAAACTTTCAGAATCTATCAAAGGGACCATGATCTACAAAATACATTATATAGTGAAAATATGTAATGATTGAGTCGCACGCTACGATCACATAAACTCTACCGTAAATACGCATACCGTGCGCCTGCGGGTGCCCGCGACTGTGAGTATGCGCACGTACGGGAGAGCGCACGCATGCGCAGCACGGACCTGTGTGAGGTGCAAATATGGTAGTGTGCATAGAGATATTTTTCTGACTTTGACAAAACATCAATCACCCATTTGGAACCACACCCACCACAACATCAATCACCCATTTGGAACCACACCCACCGCATCCGATTGGTCAGAAAGACCAATAAAAGAACCCCATGGGACAGCACTCTGAATCCTTGAAGAAGGCCAGTTGCGGCCGAAACCGGTTGGAAACAGATCCATGCAGACACCTAAAGCTTGCCAGCACATCACCGCAAACTACATCCACAAGACTCCTCGCCGGCCGGCGAGTGGAGCGGCCGTTGAGACCGCACAGGACATAGGAAGAAGCTGAGCGTTGCGGCAACGCAACTTCCGGTTGTTCAGTGCGGCTTCCGGCGGGACCCGGCAGCCTAGCAGCAGAGCCAGGAAGGCTTCCAGCCCTGTCTGCTGAGGAACACCACCGGGACGGATACAGCGGAAACAGCGCAAGTGGCCACATCATCACTCACCACAGAGTGAACAAAGAGAACTAAACATCACATCGTGAGGGTAAGTTGCACCTGGCAGGCCGGGACGCCGGCCTCCCAGAACACGACCTCCACCTACCATCAATTATTGACAAAAGAACCGCCTCTGGGCACACTGTTTAGACTCACACTGAGGGGAAAGGAAATCCCTTCAGATAAAGACGGACTCCAATATATCTGGAACAAAGACACTCCTTTCCTCACAAGACCTTTTTTTTTTTTTTTTTTTTTTTTTAGGATATTCATCAAGCGGCAATACCATATTTTATTTCATCTTGTGTTTCATTTCCCTATACATCGGATGTTCACACAATATGCATGTTACTATAAGGGCATTTATGTGAAATCACAATATTGTCAATTATATATGAATTATTGTACCATCTGTTATACTAAGCATTGTGACTTATAAAGGTATTTACAGATCATAGAGATACATCATTTCTCACATACAAACACCAAATAGAGGGTGAGCGCAGGTATCCAAAACCTGTACGATAACACTAGCCCTAGAGTCTGGACAACTCTCCAGATACCAGCAGCCCCCTTGAACAAGATACACATACTGTGCGCTCCACGCAAACCCCTTGATTCCAGCCTCCATTTGTGCCTCCAGTGGCACCATGGGACCTTAATGTGGTGTTGCAGTTTCTTCAATCGGATTGGTTTGAGCCTCTACAAGAGATTGAGTTGAAGTTTCTCACTTGGAAAGTGGTGATGCTTTTGGCATTGGCATCCGCACGGCGGATGTCTGAGTTGGAGGCCTTGTCTCACAAGAGCCCTTACCTGATCTTCCATGAAGGTAGGGCAGAGTTGAGAACTCTTCAGCATTTTCTTCCAAAGGTGGTTTCATCTTTCCACATAAACCAACTTATTGTGGTGCCAGTAGTTACTGACACGTTCACTGAGTCAAAGTCTCTAGATGTGGTTAGAGCTTTGAAGATTTATGTCGCTAGAACAGCTCGAATACGGAAAACAGAGGCTTTGTTTGTCCTGTATGCTCCCAACAAGATTGGGTGTCCTGCTTCCAAGCAAACTATTGCGCGTTGAATCAGAAGTAAGATTCAGCACGCTCATACTACGGCTGGATTGCCGTTACCGACGTTGGTGAAGGCCCATTCCACTAGGAATGTGTGCGCATCCTGGGGGGGGGGGGGTCTCGGCATTGCAAGTTTGCCGAGCAGCTACTTGGTCAGGGTCAAACACATTTGCAAAATTCTACAAGTTTGACACCTTTGCCGATGAAGACCTCAAGTTCGGTCAATCGGTGTTGCAGGGTCATCTGCACTCTCCCGCCCGTACTGGAGCTTTGGTATAAACCCCATGGTCAGAATTGGACCCCAGCATCCTCTAGGACGTATGAGAAAACAGGATTTTGATACCTACTGGTAAATCCTTTTCTCCTAGTCCGTAGAGGATGCTGGGCGCCCCTCCCAGTGCGTACTTTACCTTCAGTTTTGTTTATTAGAGTTACACATGTTGTGTTTTATTAGTTTCAGCATGTTTGCTGTAATTGGTTCATGCCTGTTGGCGTGTTATGTTGAATGCCATGTTGTGCGGCATGGTTGAGGTTTGAGCTGGTATGTATCTCACCATTAGTATTAAAGTAAATCCTTTCCTCGAAATGTCCATCTCCCTAGGCACAGTTCCTATAACTGGGGTCTGGAGGAGGGGCATAGGGGGAGGAGCCAGTTCACACCCATTGAAAAGTCTTAAGAGTGCCCATGGATCCTGCGGAACCATCTACACCCCATGGTCATGAAATGGACCCCAGCATCCTCTACGGACTATGAGAAAAGGATTTACCGGTAGGTATCAAAATCCTGTTATACTACCACCATTCAGTTTTTCTCCCCGGGTCGACTTATCACCAGTGGTCCTTGCCACAGACAAACCCTACTTACCTTAGAGGGAGTTTTCTGCACAGACAATTTCTACTATGGTTGGAGGGCACTAACTATGGAGACCTTGTTAGATCTGTGGTCTTGCCAGTTAGCATAGGTGTTCACTGTTTTTTTCGTAGTCCTTCCCTGTTTACTCGAGCAGTGTAGACAATATACGACTGTTTTCGGTCTCATTCTCTTGTCTAAACTCGCAGGTCTTGGTCTACAGATCTGATTCTTTACTGGACGACCCTGTGATGTTGCCTCTGTGTTCGGGGTTGTTCTGGCACCTACGCTTGACAGATTGGCTGTCACAGAGGTGTAGGCATACGGAAAACTCTGGTGGCTTAGAATGTTGGTTCTCTCATTTTATGCGACATACCTGAGTACTTTCCCATGAGGGTAATATAGCATTCCGTCGTGGTTACTCTACCGTATCTGTGGATGCATGCCACCTGTAGTCCAGGCATTCCTATAATATCGGGCAGCTTTTGTGGCCTAAGCAGCATACTCTTGGTGGTTGGTGGCAACCTTTCCGTTTTATGTTTTTGTTGGCAGCAGGGCTCTGTATGCTCTTCCTTAAAGTGAAGACTCCCTGGTCGGTCTTCTCTGTAAAGGCCCCCATCCACTAGTCCACAGGTTCTCAAACACGGTCCTCAGGACCCCACACAGTGCATGTTTTGCAGGTCTCCTCACAGAATCACAAGTGAAATAATTAGCTCCACCTGTGGACCTTTTAAAATGTGTCAGTGAGTAACTAATACACCTGTGCACTTGCTGGGTTATCTGCAAAACATGCACTATGTGGGGTCCTGAGGACCAAGTTTGAGAACCACTGCACTAGTCCAATTTGGGCACTTTTCTTCAGATTTCGGTGCATCTGACCGAAAAATCTGAAGAAAAATGTCACATCGGATGGCTCTTCCGATCCGATGCACAGTCCCGTGTCAGATATGTCTGAACTACAGATCTTTGTGGCTGCCCCAACTATTTATCTGAATCTGAAGAAGTCAGGTGCACATCTGAGTGTTTTTTTTACTTCAGATGTATCTGATCAGATTCATCTGAAGCATCATTTGACTGGCATCTCCCTGCCCACTCCCACCCACCACAAGGACTCAGCAGCAGCATAAGACAGCAGCATCAGACCGCAGCACAGACAATTTGGACCAGATTCCTTCGATTTTTGGTATGTGAAGGGCACACTGCCCACCAATGGTTTGTTTACAGTGTATTTTCCTACTGCCCACCAATGTTTACTGTATAATCACACTGCCCACCAATGGTTATTGTTTACAGTGTATAATCACACTGCCCACCAATGTTTACTGTATAATCACACTGCCCACCAATGGTTATTGTTATATTCCCCCCTGGTAGTCTACTATATTTAAATATTGCATCAGACCAATCACATGTAGCATGTGTGCATCAGATATATCTGTTGCGATCTGTCGGCACGTAATAGATCGCATCAGATATATCTGAAGTGAATGTAGTGAAAATTAAAGCCAGGGTCCGATCAGATTCCCAGGACGCTTCTGGGAGAGTTCAAGAGATATCTGATGCGATATGCAGTTCAGACAAGTCTGAGTAGTGGATGGTCACCTTTACGCTTTGGATCTCACTTGCTATTGCAATCTTTCGGGCTAGCCTCTGCAATCCTTATGTTTTTTCAGGGCACGATTGTGGCTTCAATATCTGTGTAGCCATGTTGGCTCCACCTTTGTTTCGATAACTGCATGGCCTTCTTTGACATGCTATTTGGTTTGCTGACAGGGCTACTGGTATGACATATGTATTGCAGTTATCTTGTTTTATTGGCCGATCCTAGCCTTTCTGCTTCTCGGCCATTTCTGGCTTCTGTATCGCCTCCTTCTTTCTTTTTGGCTGCCTTTCGGTCATGCTGCACATTAGGTTGCCTGACATACCTTTGTCACACTCCAACAACTCGTTGTGGCCTTGAATCTCGGCTTGACTGTGCAGTTTTACAGAATTCTCAGCGCTGTCCCGCTTGTTTGGGAAACTCTGGGACGTCCCATTACTACTCACTCCAGCGTCCCCTATGGATGAGAGAGAAAACAGGATTTTGAAACTTACCGATAAATCCCTTTCTCCGAGTCCATAGGGGACACTGGACACCCGCTCTGCGCTGCTCTCTTCCGGCGGTGTGGTTATACCACTTGGTGTACCGGTGGTTCCGGGTGGCTAGGTGTCATTCGGACCTGGTGCATGGTTTCCTCGCGTTGCTGTCACTGTCTTTTTCGTTTTGTATGGTTCTTCTGCAAGCGTAAATAGCTCTATCCGTAGGGTATCTGCCTTCAGGGTAGAGACTAGATCCCCCTCTGTTTCAGTAACTGAAAAGGAACTAGACTATTTAGTATGAACCTTCTATTTCCTCTTCTGTTTATGTACGTTTTTACGGAAGGGGAACTAGACACTATCAAAGTGGAGACTAGATCCCCCTCTGTTTCAGTAACTGAAGAGGAACTAGATTATTTATTATAAACCCTCTATTTCCCCTACTGTTTATGTAAATTTTTGTTCCCCGCTGTTCAGATAGGTTATTTGTTTTTGTCTATGCACCAACGGACGCTCGCCACGCTTCGGGCTCAGTGTCTCGCTCCGCTTCGCTCTCCACAGGTTACTATTCCAAATAGTTTGTGACATGTCTTATGGGAAAGGTCCTCTCCACGAAGGGAAACTAGATGCTACCCTGTTGAAAAACGGACCGTCACATGGTCTGGTCACATGGCCTGTGATGTCACCGGCTAACATTTACGGAAGGGGAACTAGACACTTCCCTGCCTTCAGGGGTGTACTATGGTATGCCGGCGGCCAGGTTCCTGGCGGCCAGCATACTGGCGCCTGAATCCCCACCGCCAGCATACCGACAGCTGGGCGAGCGCAAATGAGCCCCTTGCGCTACGCTATCTATTCTCTCTCCAGGGGGGTCGTGGACCCCCAAGAGGGAGAGAAGGTGTTGGTATGCCGGCGGTTGGGATTCCGGCGCCGGTATGCTGGCCATCGGAAGCCCGGCTGCCGGCAAACTGAAGAGACCACCCTCCTTCAGTGTAACAGCTCAAGGGTTTTAATCCTGGATGTGACTGCTATGATTTGTGTGATCTACGATTATGACAAACCGATGTATATATGCAGTATTTATATATATACATACATACATACATATACACGCTACATGTATCTCTGTGTGTTTCTGAGATTCCTGTTTCACGGAGATCTCTTTATGGTTGTCTTGCTTACCTCATGTTGTCGTGTTGCCATCTCTCCTCGGACACAGTTTCATAACTGGTCTGGGGAGGGGTATAGAGGAGGAGGAGCCAGTCACACACATTTAAAATTTTAAAGTGCTGGCTCGAATGACCACCCATCTATACCCCATGGTATTAACTCCAGCATCCCCTATGGACTCAGAGAAAGGGATTAATCGGTAAGTACCAAAATCCTGTTTTATGAACATAAAATATGAAAAACACGTAAATACAAATGCACTGGAATCAAAATGGAAATATTGTATGTAGAGGACCACATGTGATACACATACTACACGTAACGTTAGTCCTGTCATTTGCAAATCAAAATATGCTCCAGCTATTTTGGAGCAGCAGCGATAACTCCGTATGTAATTGCAGGAGGAGATATCTGTTACAAGTAGATGCCTCCTGCTGCAGTAGTAATCCGAGCTGCTTCCTAGGAAGAAGCATTGGTTCACTGCAACACAATCGGGTGGCTTGAGGCATCCATGGGGGTCACACAAGCCACCTGTCACAGAATCAGGTCAGGAAATCTCTATCCAACAATAGTATTGACATGCCTCTATTTTTACAAAAGGAGACCCTCATTACTCCCTCCCCGCCCCCAAACAGCATCAGACTGTCAACCTTTTTGGTTGGAGGGGCAAGATATAGTTTAATTTTGGCGCCCCTAAATTGCTGAATGTCACCCTCTCCAGGGCAGCTGGACTTACCCGACACACCACCTACCTGATGGCAGAGATATTTGTCTGTCTGTCTATCTATCTATTAATATGTTATCTATTGTCACAGATACTAGGCTTCCCTGTGTGTGCGCATGTGCAGGAGGTACATGAAATGTATACGGAGACAAAAGGAAAGTATATAGATTTATAAATGCAAAATAACAGGATCCATAGGCATAAACTGTATTATCAACAGATAAGAGACCAGGTATATAGCAAGTAGCTGTGAACATGCAGGATACCAGAGTGCTGGGAGAATGCAGGCCAGCTACTCTGTTACTTGTAGTTACCAAGAGTAGACCATTAGTGAAGAGCAGGGACAAAGCAGGTCAGCTGTGCAGGATAGCAGGGTACTGGGAGAATGCAGGTCAGCTATTCAGGATAGCAGGGTACTGGGAGAATGCAGGTCAGCTGTACAGGTTACCGGAGTACTGGGAGAATGCAGGCCAGCTGCTCAGTAGACCATTAACGATGAGCTGAGAGAATGCAGGTCAGCTATGCAGGATAGCAGAGTACTGGGAGAATGCAGGTCAGCTATGCGGGTTACCTGAGTACTGGGAGAATGCAGGCCAGCTACTCAGTAGTCCATTAATGATGAGCTTAGAGAATGCAGGTCAGCTATGCATTATAGCAGAGTACTGGGAGAATGCAGGTCAGCTATGCAGGTTACCCGTGTACTGGGAGAAAGCAGGCCAGCTACTCAGTAGTCCATTAATGATGAGCTGAGAGAATGCAGGTTACCTGAGTACTGGGAGAATGCAGGCCAGCTACTCAGTAGTCCATTAACGATGAGCTGAGAGAATGCAGGCCAGCTACTCAGTAGTCCATTAACGATAAGCTGAGAGAATGCAGGTTACCTGCGTACTGGGAGAATGCAGGCCAGCTACTCAGTAGTTCATTAATAATGAGCTGAGAGAATACAGGTCAGCTATGCAGGATAGCTGAGTACTGGGAGAATGCAGGCCAGCTACTCAGTAGTCCATTAACGATGAGCTGAGAGATTGCAGTGTTGCAGCCTCAAAGGTAGACTTGATGAACTGGCATAGGAGTGCTTTTGAGCAGGGGATAAATAGCAGCTTCCTAGGTGCAACCACAGATGCACATAACTAGGTAATCAACCTTGCAAGGTCACAGAGTGGAAACTGCTAGACAGACCAGGAGTCAGAGAGTGACACCTAGAGGCAGAAAGGAGATATGGCATGGATCATGACATCTATAGCTATCGCTGTATAGTATACATATAGGCCCTCATTTCGAGTTGTTCGCTCGTTGCCGATTTTCGCTATATTGCGATTAGTCGCTTACTGCGCATGCGCAAGGTTCGCAGAGCGCATGCGCTTAGTTATTTTACACAAAAGTTAGGTATTTTACTCACGGCATAACAAGGATTTTTCATGGTTCTGGTGATCGTACTGTGATTGACAGGAAGTGGGTGTTTCTGGGCGGAAACTTGCCGTTTTCTGGGCGTGTGCGAAAAAACGCTGGCGTTTCTGGGAAAAACACGGGAGTGTCTGGAGAAACGGGGGAGTGTCTGGGCGAACGCTGGGTGTGTTTGGGACGTCAAACCAGGAATGAAATTGACTGAACTGATCGCAATGGCTGAGTAAGTCTCGAGCTACTAAGAAACTGCTAAGAAATTTCTATTCGCAATTCTGCAAATCTTTCGTTCGCAATTCTGCTAAGCGAAGATACACTCCCAGAGGGCAGCGGCTTAGCGTGTGCATTGCTGCTAAAAGCAGCTAGCGAGCGAACAACTCGGAATGAGGGCCATAGTACATACACACACACATTTATGTAAAAATCAGCATAGAAGACACTATGGGGGATGCAGATATTAGTGTATTACAAGAAAAATGCAACATTAAGGGGCCCATTTACTGTTTATTGAGGTTTATATTTGATAAATAGAATTTCTTATTGCTGCTATTCGGACAATAAGAAATTAATTTCCGCCCAGATGCATTAAAAATTAAATTGAGGGTCAGACGCTCTGATATGAGCCTATCCCAGCAATGTGTAAACTAAAGTGTTCGCCTCAGGGATCAAATTACTTCATGCTGCGGACCTACTGTGCATACGTGGTCATTAGACAGCACATGCGCCAGTGGCTGTTTCCGGGGAGGGATCCGGACAATTCCTCTCCCGGCAAATACTTACATTTTAAGGGTATCACAATTTTTTGGGTGATTTCCCACAAAATGTGTAGAATAAATATACCCCTAAAACATAACTGTAACATGTAAATGACTTTAGGTAGAAGACAAAGAGACAGGATCCACTCATAGCTCACACCTTCACTGAGGCTATACATGGAAGGTGCTGTAATGAGACTTTACAGGGTACATATTCTGCTGAACCCAATTGGAAATGGTTGGAGGTCAGAGGTGCCGTGAAGTAAGGGGTTGGGAGAACCACTGGTTGCTGAGAAGAAAGAGGTGAGGAACATATGAAGTGGAAGGTGAGAAGGGCACAGGGATGGTCCCTGAGAAGGGGCCAGTCCAAAGTAACTAGCCACACAGTATAGGGGTTGTAGCTGGGTGCAGGTGCGAGTTGTGCCCTGGAGGCAGAGGAGGTGGAGGCTGTGGGGAGTGAGGAGGTGAAGCAGCCAGAAGGGGTATTATCTCCATCCTTACACTGCCCATGTTAACTGTAGATGGTGGCTGCATTGCGCCTTGTGACCCAGTACTTTGGTGCCTCTCAAATATTTGGTTGGGGGCGAGTCCCCCCCCCCCCCCCCCCCCCCTTGGCCACCCTGTTACAGCACCTATGGTTACAGTATATCTGCATCTTTAGATTTATCCAGATGCATACTGTACAACAGAGAAATCACTGATTTCTCCATTGGTACCTTTTTTTCGCACTTTACTGCTGCCTTTGTCAAGCAGGGAAAACCTTTATTTTATTGCGCTTATGTTAAAAACATAACACCATCACAGATTTAATGTGCGTGTGCAACCTACTAATCTTTCACTTAACCTGTATGGAGAAATAAGGTAGTGTTTAGTGGGCATGCTCAACCTTATCAGCTCTTGCATGCTCAACAGGGTCCAAGAGGAGATTTGCAGGAAAGAAGGTTAAGCATTGGTCAGTAACAGCGCTATTATATTCTGTATCACTGCAATATGCAGCAATGCGGAATGTGTCATAGTGCAGAAACATTGTACACATTTCTAATTTTACCCTAGAGTTTCACTGGTCCCCCAGTGCCATGTCTAAGATAATCCCATGTCAAGATAGTGTTACCTAGCTCGTCAATGCTCTTTACATAGAGCCACTATGCAGGGTACGCCACCCTGCAGACTGCAGTAAAAGGCAAACATAGATGGATCACAGGAGACACTGGTGAATTCTCTGCAGTAGCCTTCTTGCTAAATACCATACCTCCTAGCTGCCTCCATTTTGGTGGGACAGTCCAGTTTTTCACGGTCTGTTCCACCCGCTGGTCACAGTGTCCCATGGTGGTGGGGGGCAGTTGGGATATTCCCCCTGTCACTTGCTGCTCTGATCAGAGCAGCGGTGAATAGATTGTGCGCGCACAGCGTCTATTCCCGATAGAGAGGAACAGGGGGCATGGCCTAGCAGCTCACTGAGCGCTGCCCATGTCCCCATAGTGACAAAAATAGGGGCATGGCTGGCGATCGCAGTGCTTGCAGCGGGGCCACGCCGCCATACCACAAGGCCACACCTCCAATTTCAGTCCCGCACCTTTGGCGCACGTTTTTGTGCCTCCACTATCGCAAAAGTTGGGAGGTATGGAATAGTAAGAAGCAGTGATAACCTCTTCCTTCAGCAAAAAAGGGATTATCGCTTCTTTGTAAATAGACTTCCTAATGTGAAATTTAGAATCCATGGTACTGTTTTATGTGACGTTGAAACACTAGCAGCATAGATTCAGGTGCAGTATAAATCCCACACACATCACATATATATCCCATACAAAGTACATGATCACATAGAGTGAAATAACCAATGCATGTTCAAAGTTTTGCAGACAGTTGGCACGCTGAAAGAAATCTAATAAAGTGGTGACTTTACTGAGATTGAACATTAATTTCCTGTATAGCAGAAAGTAAAAGGCTGACAAAAAAGACTGTTGAAATCATTCAGTTGCAAACTTGGAGCAGAAAGGTCACATCTACATTATAATATCAGACAGTGTTAATGTATGCAGGGTGTCTTATGGCTATGCTTTTCTTCCCAACTGTAGTGTGGCCATGGCGTTTTCTGCACTGATGTTACTTCAGGAAGCAAAAATATACAGAGTGAAAATTCAGTCTGATATCAGAAATGTATCTCCATCATGTGACCCATACTCAACAAGAAATGAACAGGTAAGTGAACACAACTTAATACCGAAATCAGTGGTTCCTAAACTTTTTTGAATCACGGTGCCGTAGAGTATCAGATTTTTTTTCACAGAACCCCTAGGTCAAAAGTTTATTATTGAGAAATTTAGAAAGAAATATTAAATTAAGTAAATTGTGTTTATATGTCATCCTTCGGCTCAGTTGTGGGGTCAGGTAAAAGATTTGCTTCTGTTTGTCCACATAGTTTCTGATTGGCAGCCACCTGCACTGGTTTTGCCTATTATATTGACCATAAATAATTCAAATTGGTCCTGGGCCACCAACCCAGGGCACCCCTGCATGTGTCCTGAGGCACCCCAGGGTGCCCCGGCACACAGTTTGAGAACCACGGACTTAAATAATGGTTACATTTGTCGCATCTATCTTTTCTTAAAAAAGGGTGTGGTATGATATGTTGCTAGTCATGGTTATAATGTCGATGTTGAACATGTTGAGATTCATAATGTAGACAGTACTGAAATGTCAACATGTTAGAATATCAACATATGGGCCTAATGGCCTATCGGTGACTTACCTGCTACCTTCCATAGCAGCATCTCCAGCGCAGCTTCTAGGTTTCAGCGATCATGTGATTGTGGCTTCCGAGTCAGCCCTCCGATCCTCCGCCATTCGGATATTAAGCCTAACCCTTCTGTCCGCAGTGTAATGTCGTGGACACCGACGAGTGGAAATAGTCCCTGTTAGTCGGCTTATCAACTGTCGGGCTTTCAAGTGCTTGGGTTCCCGGCGTCGGTAATGCGACCGGCAGTCTCCTGACCACCATAACTAAATCCCCTCTGAAAAGTCAGAGAGAGAATGTCTGGACATCAATCCATGATGTGCAGCTCAAGAACAAGTCTGTTATGCAGCAAGACAATGATGCGAAATACAAGAGCATATTTACCTCTAAATTGCCCAGTAGAAGTGTTGAGTTGAATCCAATTGTGATGCAGTGGCAGGTTGTCAAAGCGCAGTTCAAACCATGCAAAGTTGCTGAATTATAGCAATTCTGCAAAGAAGAGTGAGACAAACTTTTTCCAACGTGATAAGACCAGTGGCAGATTTTGCCTGTGGGCTACAGGGCTGCATCCCCTACAGTAAAAATCCCCCACCACCAGTGAGCCCCCTGTGATTGTGGTGGAAGCACTGTCTGCTAGTCACATGCTGGACAGTTACTCTGGACTTCGATCGGCAGATATTGCCTCACTTCGGAATACTCTATACTGATTTTCTGTCAGCTTTAATGCTTTTAGGGACTGCAGCCGATGCAGTCTCTAGAAGCCGTGAGGGGAGAAGAGGGTACGGCGTGTGCATGCGCAAATTCCCCTGCCAGCTGTTAGGTGATACTAGGGTCTGCAGCCACTTCAGTCCCTACAAGCCGGGTTTTTTTATATACAGGTTGAGTCTCCTTTATCCAAAAAGCTTGGGACCAGAGGTATTTTGGATATGGGATTTTTCCGTATTTTGGAATAATTGCATACCATAATGAGATGATATGGCGATGGGACCTAAATCTAAGCACAGAATGCATTTATGTTACATATACACGATATACACACATCCTGAAGGTAATTTTAGCCAATATTTTTTATAACTTTGTGCATTAAACAAAGTGTGTGTACATTCACACAATTCATTTATGTTTCATATACACCTTATACACACAGCCTGAAGGTCATTTAATACAATATTTTTAATAACTTTGTGTATTAAACAAAGTTTGTGTACATTAAGCCATCAAAAAACAAAGGTTTCACTATCTCACTCTCACTCAAAAAAGTCCGTATTTCGGAATATTTGGATATGGGATACTCAACCTGTATTAGTTGCCCAAGACTTCACTGATGGTGCTGTGGCTTGTGTTCTTGTGCAAGCCATATTCTTTTTTCTTCTCCTACATCAAGGTGCTTATCAGCGCAGTGGCAGCCCCCTC
This sequence comes from Pseudophryne corroboree, assembly GCF_028390025.1. Lineage (NCBI taxonomy): Eukaryota > Metazoa > Chordata > Amphibia > Anura > Myobatrachidae > Pseudophryne > Pseudophryne corroboree. The sequence continues at coordinate 560,017,191 of NC_086449.1, read as the reverse complement.
AAGACCACTACATGTACAAGCCACCTCTGGATGTAACTTAGTAATGGGAAAGACTGATCTCTAATTATAGAAAGTATTTGGTTTCAGCTGTTGCACAACCAAGCTTGTACATTTAGGAGGCAATTCATTTTCCCATGGTTGATATAGTTGTTGGATAACTTTTTCATTCAATAGAGTAAATGGTCATCTAAAACTGTATTTTGTGTTTACTCGGGTTGTCTTTATAGTTATATTCAATTATTTTGAAGATCTATAATAGTTAAAAGTGGCAAATATCCCAAAATGCAAGAAATAAGGAAGGGGGCAAAAACTTTTCTAACTCAACTGTATAGAGAAAAAACGGTCACACATATACTATAAGTGAACAGTTAAGCTTGTTTAAGAGTAGAATTTTTTTATTTTATATTTGTGTGGACTGCACTGTGTAAGAGTTCTGTTTTGTATTCTCTGTTGGTTGTTATTTATTAGTGATACCTACTGTATATAGAGTTCTAATTTGCACTGTTTTATCTGCAGGGATGACAAAATAAACTGCATAAACAGCCTTTATTTTTGGGATGTAGTCAACAGAGTGACAGTAACAATGTCAATATTCATAATGTTGACACTACAATGTTGACAGGCAACACATCGATGTTCTAAGAATGTCGACAGGTGAAATGTAGAGATTGTCAGAATGTCAACATCATTGTAGGCTGTTGGGGGTATGGTTAGGCACTAGGGGGAGGGTTAAGGTTATGGATAGCAGAGAAATACTGGAATGCCGGAGGACTAACCTGAAGTGATGGTCATGTGACCTCTGGGACCCGGAAGACACCGCTTGACTTGTTGCAGCCTCCAGGCAGTGCTGTATTTATAATGGGTACAGGGGCCCCACATCATACACCCTGCACCCATTTTTTTTTCAATACTTACTTGCCCATTTTGCAGTAAGAAAATCTATGGGAAAATATCTACTGCACAATTTTCCTGGAGACCTGCGCATGCACACTAGACTCTGGGACAGTGATAGGGTCCACTAGTGACCCTAGTGACCAGAGTCCACCACGCTGCCAGCAAGAGAGGAAGGGGCCCAGATAGAGCCTGCACACAGGCCTCCTCCTCTCTTGATTCGCCCCTTCCTCCAGGAGAAGGTAAAGTCACCACTGAGCCACCAAGGACAACCAGTTGACACTCTAACATGTCAACATTTCATCACTGTGTATGTGATGCATGTCGACATCATGTAGACAATGATGAATGTTGATATTGACTGTTGACACATTTGGCCAAATTAATTTTTGTAAGTTAAGCAAGAAAAACAAGCAACTGGGCAAAACCATGTTGCACTGCAGGTGGGACAGATGTAACATGTGCAGAGAGATTTAGATTTGAGTGGATTATATTGTTTTTGTGCAGGGTAAATACTGTCTGCTTTTGCAAGTAGCCCACAAATGTTAGACAGCTTTATTTTTACATTGCAATTTAGATTTCAGTTTGAACACACCGTACCCAAATCTAAATCTCTCTGCACATGTTACATTTGCCCCACCTGCAGTGCAGCATGGTTTTGCCTAGTTACTTGCTTTTTTGCTTTACTTACTACAAAGATGAATCAGGCCCATTGTACCCAACCGATTTTTCTGTGCAGTGTAAAATGTTGGCCATAGATTGACACCATTTACAAACGACCACTATTGGCTTTACAGGTTTATTTGTTGTCTTTTTATTATTTTCTATGAGTACATAGTTTATAAGTTCATATACTGTATAATATGAATTGGTTTAATTATAGTGTGATATTTAAATTTTTGGGGCCTTTCAAGTCATTTAATTAATTTTGCTTAAATGATTTTCAGATCAGTGGTCACACTGGTAGAACAGTGGTTTCAATCGATTCTGAAGCCAGAGAGCGGCTGAACATGCAGACATGGCTCAGATGTCGTTTTGCCCTTGTTACCAGTCTCATACGTCAGATGCCTAGTATAGCAACACATGGTATGATCACTTATTTCTTATTCGTCAGATGCCTAGTATAGCAACACATGGTATGATCACTTATTTCTTATTCGTCAGATGCCTTGTATAGCAACACATGGTATGATCACTTATTTCTTATACGTCAGATGCCTGGTATAGCAACACATGGTATGATCACTTATTTCTTATACGTCAGATGCCTAGTATAGCAACACATGGTATGATCACTTATTTCTTATACGTCAGATGCCTGGTATAGCAACACATGGTATGATCACTTATTTCTTATACGTCAGATGCCTAGTATAGCAACACATGGTATGATCACTTATTTCTTATTCGTCAGATGCCTAGTATAGCAACACATGGTATGATCACTTATTTCTTATTCGTCAGATGCCTAGTATAGCAACACATGGTATGATCACTTATTTCTTATACGTCAGATGCCTGGTATAGCAACACATGGTTTGATCACTTATTTCTTATACGTCAGATGCCTGGTATAGGAACATATGGTATGATCACTTATTTCTTATACGTCAGATGCCTAGTATAGCAACACATGGTATGATCACTTATTTCTTATACGTCAGATGCCTGGTATAGGAACATATGGTATGATCACTTATTTCTTATACGTCAGATGCCTGGTATAGCAACACATGGTATGATCACTTATTTCTTATACTGTACGTCAGATGCCTAGTATAGCAACACATGTTATGATCACTTATTTCTTATACGTCAGATGCCTAGTATATCAACATATGGTATGCTCACTTATTTCTTACACGTCAGAGGCCTAGTATAGCAACATATGGTATGATCACTTATTTCTTATACGTCAGATGCCTTGTATAGCAACACATGGTATGATCACTTATTTCTTATACTGTACGTCAGATGCCTAGTATAGCAACACATGTTATGATCACTTATTTCTTATACGTCAGATGCCTGGTATAGCAACACATGGTATGATCACTTATTTCTTATACTGTACGTCAGATGCCTAGTATAGCAACACATGTTATGATCACTTATTTCTTATACGTCAGATGCCTAGTATATCAACATATGGTATGCTCACTTATTTCTTACACGTCAGAGGCCTAGTATAGCAACATATGGTATGATCACTTATTTCTTATACGTCAGATGCCTTGTATAGCAACACATGGTATAATCACTTATTTCTTATACGTCAGATGCCTAGTATAGCAACACATGGTATGATCACTTATTTCTTATTCGTCAGATGCCTAGAATAGCAACACATGGTATGATCACTTATTTCTTATACGTCAGATGCCTGGTATAGCAACACATGGTTTGATCACTTATTTCTTATACGTCAGATGCCTGGTATAGGAACATATGGTATGATCACTTATTTCTTATACGTCAGATGCCTAGTATAGCAACACATGGTATGATCACTTATTTCTTATACGTCAGATGCCTGGTATAGGAACATATGGTATGATCACTTATTTCTTATACGTCAGATGCCTGGTATAGCAACACATGGTATGATCACTTATTTCTTATACTGTACGTCAGATGCCTAGTATAGCAACACATGTTATGATCACTTATTTCTTATACGTCAGAGGCCTAGTATAGCAACATATGGTATGATCACTTATTTCTTATACGTCAGATGCCTTGTATAGCAACACATGGTATGATCACTTATTTCTTATACTGTACGTCAGATGCCTAGTATAGCAACACATGTTATGATCACTTATTTCTTATACGTCAGATGCCTGGTATAGCAACACATGGTATGATCACTTATTTCTTATACTGTACGTCAGATGCCTAGTATAGCAACACATGTTATGATCACTTATTTCTTATACGTCAGATGCCTAGTATATCAACATATGGTATGCTCACTTATTTCTTACACGTCAGAGGCCTAGTATAGCAACATATGGTATGATCACTTATTTCTTATACGTCAGATGCCTTGTATAGCAACACATGGAATAATCACTTATTTCTTGTCCCAGCAAATGCAGTTTCAAAATTGTTTCCATTTGTTTTGTTATACTTAAACAGAATCTCCACATCACTACTTACTTTTTTCTCTTTAACATAAAGGTTATGTGATTGTATAGGAATTTATTATTTCTTAACAGTTTCTTATATAGCGCAGTATATTCAGTTGCACTTCACATTTGGAACAACAGTAATAGAACAAAACGGGAAATAATAGACAGACATAGAGGTAGGAAGGCCCTGCTAGCAAATTTATAATCTATAGATGCCAACTATTCCTAATATCCAGGCACAGTCCTAATTTATAGAAATGTGTACAGTACCTGAAAATTGTTGTACTTGGAATGTCCTTATGTTTCAGTTTTGTTCAGATGCACAATAGAATTCCTGCTTTTCTACCTCATCTTCTTCAGTTCTTATCATCTGTTCTTGGGGCTAATTCAGGTTGGATCGCAAATCGCGATCCAACCGGAATTATTGCTATCGCCCCGCGGTCGCATGCACAGCGCCCGTCCTGCACATGTGCCCGCACTTTCTGCAGGTGCCCCGCAGAAAATGGGAATGCCTCTGCCTGTCAATCAGACAGAGGCATTCGCAGGGCAGTTTCCTAGGCAGAGATGGATCATTGCAGGGGCATGGCCTGTAAATGGTAGGCGTGCCTGTGCGAACGGGTGGTGTGATGGGGCGTGATTGCGGTGGCTGCCTGTTGTCACATGCAGCCACCGCGATCAAAAAGATGGTGGCAGGACTCCTGCCGGAGGCATCCCTAATTTCTGAAATGAAAGGGGGGGGGGGGGGGGGCGGGTCGCATGCTGGGCGGCTTTGCCCTGCGACGGGCGGCCCCAGCATGCGTTCAGAAGGATCAGCAGAATTTGCAATCCTTACTGAATCGGGCCCCTTATTTTTGAGGCTATAGAAATTGATATGTGTTGGAGAACAGAGCCGGCCCTAACCAATATGATGCCCTAGGCAACATTTTGGCCGGTGCCCCCTAGCACTGCCGCTAGTTCTGCCTCTGACCCTGCAGCCCTTTCCCAGCACCATCACCCCTCACCCATAGCGGTTCTCATTTTGCTGTTCCTATCCCCTATATTTTAAATAGGAACAGTGCGCACATTCGGAGCGCACCCCAAAAAGGGACATGTTCTTGCTGGGAAGAGGCACTGGCACACAATAGTACCCCCAATTCAAATTACGCCACACAGTAGTGCAACTTTATTCACATTACATCATGCGATAGTGTCCCTTATTCACAGTAGTACTACTTTACCTTATATACAACCTTATATACACTACTCCTCACAGTAGTGCCACTTATTCACATTACACCACACCATATTGCTCTTTATTTACATTAGACCACGCAGTAGTGCCCTTCCTGCTGCGGGGTACACTGGGCTCCACAAGTCTGGACAATGGGGTGTAGAGTAGGATCTTGATCCGAGGCACCAACAGGCTCAAAGCTTTGACCTTCTTCCCAAGATGCATAGCGCCGCCTCCTATATCACCCCGCCTCCCAGCACAGGAGCTCAGTTTGTCAGTTGGTGCTGCAGTAAGCAGGCACTTAACAGAGGGGCTGCTCCAAGCAGCCCTGAGAAAAGCTTTTTATGAGGTAAAAAGTGAAGACTTCAAGGGCAGCAGCGGTGGTAAATGTTTTGTGACATTCTCTGCTGCAGCTCCGGCTCTCCCCAGCGGCGCTGTACACTCCCGAGCCCTGGTTGCCAGGTACCTACAGCGGAGGCTCCAGTTTTCTTCATGTTAGACACACACGGCTGGGGCTCTCCAGGATCGCGTGGCCACGCTTCGGGAGGTGGTAAGTGGGGGACCCGGTCTTTATCACGATCCGGCGCAGTCAGTGGGAGGCGGGCCGCGCGCGCTGGCGGTGGACACTGTGGATATAGGCGATCCCACTAGATCACCAGGGCATGGGCGCAGGTCAGGTTTTCTCTTAAAACCGATTTTAATATCGCCCACAGTACCCGGTGGTTTTGCCAGCAATGGGGATAAGGCTTAGACCTGAAGCCCCTCCCCCAGCCCCAGGGCGCCATTTCCAGCAAGTGTTCCCGCCCTGGAGCTGCATCTCTGTCTTTTCCTCACTCCCTGTCAGTGTCTGCGGCGCCTATTACTCCTCAGCTCACTGTCCCTGGGACTGCTTGGGCAAATCCTCCTATGTAAAGCCGCCTGGTTGTCAGCGCTGTGCCTTTACATGACACTTAAGTATTCTACCTGCCTTTTTAGTCAGTGTTAGTAAGAAAGAGTGCATTTAGTCAGGGGTTTATAGTACAATTACCCTGTGATATACATCCAGTTTCTTACTGTGTACTGTTCTATCTATTGTTATATAGCTGTGTAAGCTAGTCCAGTGCAGTATTATTGTCTGTAATAACCTCTGCATTGTACAAACTGTGACTATTTGTGTGTGCATTGATAGCTGAGTGTTGTCCATCTCGTGTCTTTCACTCAACTTGCTAACCATATTCTATAACCTGAGGGGGCTTGGTGCGTCAGTTGTTATTTAATATAGGATTTTCACAAAGATATACTGTATTACGTATTTTTCTCTGTGATTTAGTCACCATATCTCTCCTTTATCTCTGCTGGTGCTGACTACACTGCGCAGGGGTTTGGGTTAAGGGATATAGTGCTGCTAATAATTGTACTGTGTTACCTCATACTGCAAGTTATATCATGTCTGCTTCTGAGGGTAACGGTTCTGGGGCGGAACACACTGCTGGTGTTGCTGAAGCCACAGGCACATATGGGGAGAATATAGCAGCTGTGGGCTCTGGTTCTGGGGGCTCCTTGCCCCCTAGTGGGACTGTGGCAACGGAGGCACATACTGACCCTCCGTGGTCCGCTTTTTCCACGCTTCTGCTTACGCTAGTTCATAAAATAACACCCCCTATGGGACCCCCAATGCCAGTACAACTGTATGTGGTCCCTGCAGCTAACCCGCCGTGGGCGGACGATTTATCTGCTCAATTAAAGGAGTTGAACCAGTCCCTGACTACTAAAAAGTCTGACCAACGCTCGCCTAAGTCCAAGAGGTCCTCTAAGCGAGCGCTCGTCTCCTCACAATCCACTGCTGTCACTGACATCTCGTCTGAGACAGCACATACCCTGACCCCACAGGTTCTGACTCAGATACGGCTGATGGGGAGGGTAGTTCACATGTGGATGTTCCTGATCTTTTGGAGGCTATTAAGTTAATTCTGCAGATTACGGATGATCCCGAGCCATCCGTTCCTCCTAAGAAACCAGATAGGTTCAAGCGTCAGAAGGTGATTAAACAAGTTTTACCTCACTCTGACCACCTAGTGGATATACGTCAGGAACCCTGGCAAAGCCCGGGTACGAAGTTTGTGCCTCAAAAGAAGATGCTGGCTCGCTATCCCCTCGCGCCAGAGTTGTCTAAGAATTGGGAAACGCCTCCTCCAGTAGACTCACATGTGGCTAGGATGGTGGTTTCCTCAGCTCTACCTGTCACTACCGTCACGTCTCTAAAAGAGCCTACGGATAAACGTGTGGAGGGTTGTCTAAAAGCGATTTACACCCTCACGGGTGCTGCACAAAGGCCCACTATTGCAGCTACATGGGCGGCAGAGGCTATTGAAGCATGGGCCTTGGAGTTAGAAGCTGAAATCTCCTCTGACCATGCTAGACAATGCTTGTCATATATTGTCACAGCTTCTCGCTATATTAAAGAGGCGGCTTCTGATGCCGGTATCCTAGCAGCCATGGCCTCTACTACGTCAGTCCTGGCTCGCCGGATATTGTGGTTGAGATCCTGGTCTGTGGATCTGGACTCTAGAAAAAACCCTGGAGGTACTCCCTTTCAAGGGGGATATTCTGTTTGGGGAGGACTTAAATAAGATAGTGGCTGACTTGGCTACTGCCAAAACTGCCTGTCTGCCTAATACAGCTCCTTCTGTGTCGAAGGCCAAAGGCACGTCCTTTCGCCCCTTTCGTCCTTCAGGTAAAGCAAAAGGTCAGGTGTACCATAAGCAGGCCCGCACTTTCAAACCTGGTAAGCCGAAGCCCAAAAGAGCCTGGGCTGCCCGTCAGCCAGCAGCCAAGACCGATAAGCCTGCCGCATGACGGGGCGGGACTCCCCCTGGGGGATCCCAGGGTGGGGGGCCGGCTTCTAGGGTATACCCAGGAATGGTTGAAGACCACTTCAGATGCCTTGGTACGGGAAGTCGTCACTCGAGGTTACGCCATAGCCTTCAAAAACCGACCCCTTCATCGATTTTGCCAGACAGACGTCCCGTCGGACCAGACAAAGGCAAACACTCTGCATTCGGTGGTACAGACCCTCCTGGATACAGAAGTCGTAGTACATGTGCCTCTTGCTCAGAGGGGCCGGGGGTACTATTCTCCGCTGTTTCTAGTCCCGAAACCGAATGGGTCCTCCCGGCCCATTCTGAACAAGTTTGTGAAGGTTTCCAAGTTCCGTATGGAAACCCTTCGCTCTATAGTTCTGGCCTTGGAACCTGGGGACTACATGGTCTCCCTGGACATACAGGATGCTTACCTGCATATTCCTATAGCAGTGTCACATCAACAATACCTGAGGTTCGCTATTGGCAACCTCCATTACCAGTTTCAGGCGTTACCTTTTGGTTTAACAACGGCTCCGCGAGTCTTCACCAAAGCTATGGCGGTGATGACGGTGGTACTCCGCCGTCAAGGGGTCGGGATCCTGCCGTATCTGGACGACTTGTTAATCCTGGCAAATTCCCCAGATCTTCTCCAGCGTCATCTGGATATGACGTTCCAGTTTCTACAAGCCCACGGGTGGCTCATCAACTAGAAGACATCCTCCCTGGTCCCTGCTCAGAGCATGGTGCATCTGGGAGCGCTGTTGGACACTCACAACCAGAGGTTGTTCTTGTCTCAGGAGAAAGTCCTGAAACTTCAGGACAGGATTCGTTGCTTCCTTTCTCGTCCGCAAGTGTCGATACATTCGGCAATGCAGGTGCTGGGCCTCATGGTATCAGCATTCGACATGGTGGAGTATGCTCAATTCCATTCTCGCCCCCTCCAGAAGCTGATTCTAGCCAAGTGGGATGGCCTGCCTCACCGGATCAGGTCTCAAATGATCTCTTTGACTCCAGAGGTTCGTCTTTTCGCTGCTCTGGTGGCTCCAGGACAGACCATTGTGCAGAGGCCGTCCCTTCTGGATATCCAACTGGGTCCTGTTGATGACAGATGTCAGTCTAAGAGGGTGGGGCGCGGTGCTGGAGCAGCACTCCTTGCAGGGTCGGTGGACCAAGGAGGAATCTCTCCTCTCGATCAACATTCTGGAATTGTGGGCGGTCTTCAATGCGTTGAACCTAGCCCAGCATTTGATTCAGAACCGTCCTGTTCAAGTACAGTCGGACAACGCCACCACAGTGGCTTACATGAATCATCAAGGCGGCACTCAAAGCCGTTTGGCAATTAAGGAAGCCTCACGGATTCTACGTTGGGCAGAACGCCATCTACCGGCAGTATCGGCAATATTCATTCCGGGAGTCCTGAATTGGGAAGCGGACTTTTTCAGTCGTCAGGACGTGCATGCCGGCGAGTGGGGCCTCCATCCAGAAGTGTTTCAACTCCTTGTGGAAAGGTGGGGTCTTCCAGATGTGGATCTGATGGCGTCTCGACAACGCCCAGACCTCCTCGTTCAGGGCCCCTGTGTCTACCAGGACCTAGCCCGGCTGTCTTTGACGGCGTGGCTCTTGAAGCTTCCGTCTTAAGAGCTAAGGGTTTTTCTGAAGAGGTCATTAAAACTATGTTGCGGGCCCGGAAACCGGCCTCTGCTCGGATTTACTATCGGGTCTGGCATTCCTACTTTGTTTGGTGCGCATCTAACCATTATGACGCTTCCAAGTTTAGTACAGCCAAACTTTTGGCTTTTCTACAGCAGGGACAAGATTTAGGCCTGCGTCTGGCCTCCCTCAAGGTTCATATTTCTGCCTTGTCGGTGTGGTTTCAGAGAAAAATTGCGACTTTACCTGATGTTCATACTTTCACTCAGGGTGTGTTGCGTATCCAACCTCCCTATGTCCCGCCTGTGGCTCCTTGGGACTTGTCGGTGGTTTTGGAGGCGTTACAAGAGTCTCCATTTGAACCTCTTGGTTCAGCTGACCTTAAGTGGCTTTCCCTTAAGGTGGTGTTTCTGTTGGTTATTGCCTCTGCTAGAAGAGTGTCGGATTTGGGTGCCTTGTCTTGTAGTTCCCCATATCTGATTTTTCACCGTGACCGGGCGGTTCTTAGGACTCGTCACGGATATTTGCCTAAGGTGGTTTCTTCGTTCCACCGTAATCAGGAGATTGTGGTTCCAGCTTTTGTCTCTCCTGATTTGTCTCCCAAAGAGCGGTCTTTGGATGTGGTACGGGCTCTCCATATCTATGTGAAGAGAACTGCTTCTGGGGGTCATTCCGAGTTGTTCGCTCGCAAGCTGCTTTTAGCAGCATTGCACACGCTAAGCCGCCGCCTACTGGGAGTGAATCTTAGCTTATCAAAATTGCGAACGAAAGATTAGCAGAATTGCGAAAATACATCTCTGTGCAGTTTCTGAGTAGCTCGAGACTTACTCGGCATCTGCGATCAGTTCAGTGCTTGTCGTACCTGGTTTGACGTCACAAACACACCCAGCGTTCGCCCAGACACTCCTCCGTTTCTCCAGCCACTCCCGCGTTTTTCCCAGAAACGGTAGCGTTTTTTCACACACTCCCATAAAACGGCCAGTTTCCGCCCAGAAACACCCACTTCCTGTCAATCACATTACGATCAGCAGAACGAAGAAAAAACCGTGAGTAAAATTCCTAACTGCATAGCAAATTTACTTGGCGAAGTCGCACTGCGGACATTGCGCATGCGCACTAAGCGGAAAATCGCTGCGATGCGAAAAAATTAACCGAGCGAACAACTCGGAATGACCCCCTCTATTCGAAAGTCTGATTCTCTCTTTGTTTTGTTTGGATTTCACAAACGTGGCTGGCCTGCTCACAAGCAGACCCTGGCCAGGTGGATCAGAATGGTGATTGCGCATGCTTATGTGAAGGCTGGTCTGTCAGCTCCTGTTCACATTACGGCCCATTCTACTCGGTCTGTTGGACCTTCTTGGGTGGCCCAACGTGGTGCGACCCTTGATCAATTGTGCAAGGCGGCTATGTGGTCCACCGGGAACACGTTCATAAGGTTCTATGCCTTCGGTACTGCCGCTTCCCAGGATGCTTCCTTTGGACGCCGGGTTCTTGTGCCCGCTACAGTGTGTCCCCTCCCATAAGGAACTGCTTTAGGACATCCCCATTGTCCAGACTTCTGGAGCCCAGTGTACCCCGCAGCAGAAAACGAGTTTTATGGTAAGAACTTACCCTTGTTAAAACTCTTTCTGCGAGGTACACTGGGCTCCACAAGGCGCACACCCTGACGCACTTAGCTTCTTTGGGTTGATATGGCATTAGCCGCTGACACTTCTCTTTTCATGAGAGTGTGGTGTATGTGGCTACTAACCGTTGTCGTCTCTTTTCCTGCTACTGCATTGGGCTGGTTAACTAAACTGAGCTCCTGTGCTGGGAGGCGGGGTGATATAGGAGGCGGCGCTATGCATCTTGGGAAGAAGGTCAAAGCTTTGAGCCTGTTGGTGCCTCGGATCAAGATCCTACTCTACACCCCATTGTCCAGACTTGTGGAGCCCAGTGTACCTCGCAGAAAGAGTTTTAACAAGGGTAAGTTCTTACCATAAAACTCGTTTTCTATACGTAATGTATACACAGTAGAGCACCATATAAACATAATGCCACACATTAGTAATGCCTTTATACACATAATACTACATAGTAATGCCCCATACACATGACACACATTATTAATGTCCTTACAAACATAATGCACCTTACACATTAGGCCAATCTTTATCAATGCCCTTATACATATGCCGCACATTATGTATGCCCTTATACACATAATGACACACATAATGTCCCTTACACATGTGACACACATTAATTCATATATACAAGACACACATAATGCCAACACATATTCCGAACACTATTGCACAACCAATCCACCCACACACAGCACTCACATGCTAACACTGTGGCCTCTGCCTCTGCTTGGATACAGATGTGTCCTTAAACATCTTGCCTCAATACACCATGCAGCAGGAGATGCCTGACGTGAGTCAGCAAGCAGCTTCCGGCCAGCTCTGCTAATGTTGGGCACCTTATTTTGCAGTCTTATATGCATTCCTATGTGACTAGGACACACAAGCAGCTTCTGCTGATTAAAATTATATGTGGTATGCCTATATTCTGTGTGCGACTGTGGCTGTTATTTACAGTGATTTCCAGGAATACACTGTAACGTAGCATTTCGTATGCAGATACAGCAGCAGTGACACACAGATATAGGCATGCTGCATATAATTTTTAATCAGCAGAAGCTGCTTGTGCCCCTAGACATCCCAAATGCCCTAGGCATTTGCCTAGTTTTCCTATACCTAGGGCCGGCTCTGTTGGAGAATGGGTTTACGATGCATACAAAGTATGCTATGATCAAATGAAGAAAACGTGACATGCTCCTGAATGTAGTGTGCCGACATGCATGATTGCTCTGACATATCATGCATGTTCAATATTAGTAGCAGACAGGACAGACATGCCGACTGACGCAGCAAGCCACCAAGCCCACTGCATGGAGAGTGCAGCAGGCCCGCAAGGGCCTTTGTTGCGCTCACCCGCCCCCGCCCCCCCCAGCTGGCAATCTTAAGCTTGGGATCCCAGCGTCGGTATGGTGACCCCAAACGCCGGTCACCCAAACCCAACCCGTCAGAACTACCTATACTGTTGGTCATCTTTGTGCATGCTGTTTTTTATGAAGTAGTATCAGACCCTCTATTACTCCACCTGTTACAGCTTGAGGCTGTGCTGATTTTTCTTGCTGTTTAGTACGTGATCTGAGTTAAGGGCCCTACATACTTATAGATATTTTATAGCGATATGGGTTATAGCGTTGAAAAATAAACAATATATCGATAATGTCGTTCAGTGTGGAGTCATGAACAATGCGCGTCCCCAAAGTCGTTCATTGATGGTCTATCATCGTTTATCACTGCAAAACAATTTGGACGATATTGATGTTTGCAATGTCAAATCGTTCATAAAAATAATTCAGTGGGGTGATTCAGATCTGATCATAGATGTGCTAAATTTAGCACATCTACGACTAGTTACTCGGACATGCCGGGGGATGCCCAGCACAAGGCTAGTCCACCCCGCATGTCAGGCCCTGCCCCCCCCCCCCCCCCCCCGAAAGGGTGCGAAAGCATTGCACGGTGGCGATACTTTTGCACCCACCGAGTAGCTCCCTGCCTGCACAGCCTAGCTGCACTGGCAGGCGGCTGCCCGCTGTGTCCCGGCTCGCAGTGGCTGCGTGTGCGTTGTCCGGACTGCGCCCCACCAACAGCGTTCTCACGCAGTTGGCACACCCCCTCCCACCCCACGACCGCAGGCAGAGGCGATCACAGCCCTGAGATGCTTTTAGCATCTCACTGGGCCTCCCGGGGTGCGCACGCCCCAAAGGGCTTCAGACTGCGATCGCTGCCACTGCAGCGATCCAGTCTGAATTAGGCCCAGTGTGTATGCAAAAAAATTGTTACAGGAAAATCGTTAATTGTTCATATTGTTCATCGGTCAAATCGGTCAAATCGGCCAAATCGCCAAGTGTGTAGGGCCCTATAACTTCCTTGTAGTCCCTCTTCTCTGTTGTGCTTGACAGTTGGTGCTATTAATGTTACACTTTGCTGTCAAAATCAATGTGGTATGGACAGATTTGAAAAAAAAATAAGATTGCTTTTATTAGCAGATAACATTTGTATTCATCTTTTCTAGATTGGAACATGCGTGACAGCTCAGCTCTAATAACTGAGGGTATTGTAGAGGCTGAAACACTGAATGATTTTGAAACCCAGGCTCATTTCTTGCTGCAAGCTGCTTTTCTTGATATTCAAGATGGCCATCCCAGGAAAGGAGTTCAGCACATGCTGGAGGTACATTATGCATTTGTTTTATCCTTGTATGTTCAAACTCCATAGCACTCTTGATGTACTGTATGAATTGGTCAGCTGATTAGAGACAGGGAACAGTCAAAAAGAAAAAAGAAAGAAAGAAAAGTATTTAGTGTAACTGTTCATTCACTCCTTGTTTTTTTTCTGTGTCTTCAGTTGAGCAAGGAAGCAGCACAGTAGGGAGAGTTCAGAAGCAAATACGTACCTGTGAAAAGGAGGATCATCAGTAGATGGGCAAAAGGTTGTTTCTAGGGAGCATTCTCATCTATCAGAGATAGTACACTAAAGGGGGGTACTGACGGGAGAGATGTGTGCTGAGTGATCTTAACACAGAACGCTCAGCACACATCTCTCCCCCCGCTCAGCACAGCGCAATGTCACACAACGGTGGCTCAATCTAGCACCGGCGATAGCGGTATCGCTGAGGGCATACACACGGCAGATCCGTGCTTAAAATCTAAGCAATCTAGTCAGATTGCTTAGATTTTAAACACGGACTTCTCCGTGTGTACCCCACTTAAGGGGGTTATGTATCACAGCCTGAAAAGGGATAAACTACCAACCACCTAATTAATAAATCAGTCAGCTCCTATCTGTCAATTTACAGACTCTGTTTGAAAAAAATTACAGTTGGGAGCTGATTGGTTGGTACGTTATCTCTCAACGTAATCACTCTCCAAGCTTTGATACATATGCCGCATGGTTTGCACGTATCTTTTATATATATATATGTATGTATGTATATATATATATATATATATATATATATATATATATGTATAACATAGCAGAATGACAGCACTCAGTAAAAATAAGATAAAATAAAATTGACATGGTAGTGCAGGGTCCTGGAAATTGATACAGACACTCACTTTTGCAAAAGAAAAAGAGACCAGCACTCACGTTTTGATGATGAAAAGAAAAAAGGGGTTTATTCCTTACAGAAGAAATATCTGCACATGATCCTAGTACTACAGCCCGACGGCCGTCTCAACTCTCCGTGGTTTTCGTCAGGGGCAGTACCCCTGACGAAAACCACGGAGAGTTGAAAAATGGTCACTAGGTAGACATGGAAAAAGGTCGACATGAGTTTTTCACATTTTTATTCATGTTTAAAACTTTTTCATACTTTACGATCCACGTGGACCACAATTGGGAACAGTAACCTGCCCGAGGGGACACGGTGCACTAATTGGGGTTCCCGGTCACTTTACAAAGAAAACAACACCAAACATTTTTAAAGAACTCTTGTCAACCTTTTTCAATGTCAACCTAATGACCATGTTGACCTATTTCAAGTGTCGACCTAGTCAATGTCGACCAGTAGTGTTCGACCTAATGACTGTGGAGCCACACCCATATATATATATATATATACACACACAGGTGTGCTCATAAGTTTACATACCCTAGCACACAGGTTCTCAAACTCGGTCCTCAGGACCCCACACGGTGCATGTTTTTCTCCTCACAGAATCACAAGTGAAATAATTAGCTCCACCTGTGGACCTTTTAAAATGTGTCAGTGAGTAATTAATACACCTGTGCACTTGCCGGGTTACCTGCAAAACATGCACTGTGTGGGGTCCCGAGGACCGAGTTTGAGAACCACTGCCCTAGCAGAATTTGTGATTTTCTGGCCATTTGTCAAAGAATATGAATGATAACTCACAAACTTTTCTTTCACTCATGGTTAGTGGTTGGGTGAAGCCATTTATTGTCAAGCAACTGTGTTTACTCTTTTTTAAATCATAAGATTACATGCTAGGGCAGTGTTTCCCAACCTCGGTCCTCAAGGCACACTAACAGTCCTGGTATTAGTGCTATCCCTGCTTGAACACAGGTGACTTAATTAGTACCTCAGTTATTTTGATTTAACCATCTGTGCTGAGGCCTGGATATCACTAAAACCTGCACTGTTGGTGTGCCTTGAGGACCGCGGTTGGGAATGCCTGTGCTAGGGTATGTAAACTTAAGAGCACAACTGTATATACTTATGCTGTGGCATAGTCAACACACAAGAGATGCCTGCCATGCGTTGGGTCTCCCGTATCACTGTGTACTACCTACAACCTATATTTTGGAGTCAGAAACTGCCCCCAGAAGCCTAAGGTTACCTGTTCTAGGTAAGCCCCTTCTATGGATGTTTGCTTGTTGGTAAGCATTTGACTGGCATGGTCAGATCAAATGCAACCATGCCGCTTCACTGTGCCCCACAGTTTTTGATGAGGAGATCCGTTCTGCAGATGTGCATAAAATAATATTGAAATAAAAAATATAAAAAAACTTTTTAAACTATAATAAAAAAAAAAAGTTATGAATAGTTTTGAAGGGAAAAATTGTCAGTTGAGTGAATATGATAGGTTGTTTAATTTATAATTTCTCTGACGTCCTAGTGGATGCTGGGAACTCCGTAAGGACCATGGGGAATAGCGGGCTCCGAAGGAGGCTGGGCACTCTAGAAAGATCTTAGACTACCTGGTGTGCACTGGCTCCTCCCACCATGACCCTCCTCCAAGCCTCAGTTAGATTTCGTGCCCGGCCGAGGTTGGATGCACACTAGGGGCTCTCCTGAGCTCTTAGAAAGTTATAGTCTTAGAATTTGTTATTTTCAGTGAGACCTGCTGGCAACAGGCTCACTGCAGCGAGGGACTAAGGGGAGAAGAAGCAAACTCGCCTGCTTGCAGCCGGATTGGGCTTCTTAGGCTACTGGACACCATTAGCTCCAGAGAGATCGACCGCAGGCCCAGCCTTGATGTTCGGTCCCGGAGCCGCGCCGCCGTCCCCCTTACAGAGCCAGAAGCAAGAAGATGGTCCGGAAAATCGGCGGCATGAAGACATCCTGTCTTCACCAAGGTAGCGCACAGCACTGCAGCTGTGCGCCATTGCTCCTCATACACACTTCACACTCCGGTCACTGAGGGTGCAGGGCGCTGGGGGGGGCGCCCTGAGGCAGCAATAAAAACACCTTGGCTGGCTAAAATACCTCAATATATAGCCCCTGGGGCTATATATGAGGTAAATACCCCTGCCAGAATCCCATAAAAAGCGGGAGAATACGCCGCGAAAAAGGGGCGGAGCCTATCTCCTCAGCACACTGGCGCCATTTTTCCCTCACAGCTCCGCTGGAAGGAAACTCCCTGGCTCTTCCCTGCAATTCTACAGTACAGTAAGAGGGAAAAGAGAGGGGGGGCATTAAAATTGGCACTGTATACAGTATATTATATTTGAAAAGCAGCTATTAGGGACATAACTCAGTTAGTCCCTGTATATATATATAGCGCTCTGGTGTGTGCTGGCATACTCTTACTCTGTCCCCCCAAAGGGCTTTTGTGGGTCCTGTCCTCTGTTTGAGCATTCCCTGTGTGTGTGGAGTGTGTCGGTACGGCTGTGTCGACATGTTTGAGGAGGATAATGATGTGGAGGGGGAGCAGATGCCTTTAGCAGGGATGTCACCCCCTGGGGGTCAGACACCTGAGTGGATGGTATTATGGCAGGAAATGAGTGCACGTATAGACTCCTTACATAAAAAATTTGACGACATGCCGACTGTGGGACAGCCCGAGTCTTCAGCTCGTGCCTGTCCAGGTGTCTCAAAAGTCATCAGGGGCTCTGAAACGCCCGCTATCTCAGGTGGCACAAGTAGATGTCGACACGGATACTGACACCAGTGTCGACGACGATGAGTCAAATTTAATGCCCGTTAAGGCCATTCACTGCATGATTGAGGCAATGAAAGAGGTGTTAAATATTTCTGATTTACATCCAGGTACCACAAAAAAGGGTATTATGTTTGGGGAGAAAAAACTACCTGTAGTTTTTCCCCCGTCAGATGAATTAAATGAAGTGTGTGAAGAAGCGTGGGCTTCCCCTGATAAGAAATTGGTAATTCCTAAGAAGCTACTAATGGCGTTCCCTTTCCCGCCAGAGGATAGGTTACGTTGGGAAACACCCCCGAGGGTGGATAAAGCGCTCACACGTTTGTCTAAAAAGGTGGCACTACCGTCCCAGGATACGGCCGCCCTTAAGGAACCTGCTGATAGAAAGCAGGAGGCGATCCTGAAGTCTGTATATACACACTCAGGCATTATACTCAGACCAGCTATTGCGTCAGCATGGATGTGCAGTGCTGCCGCTGCGTGGTCAGATAAACTGTCAGAAAATATTGACACGTTAGACAGAGACACGATCCTGCTAACAATTGACCATATCAAAGACTCAGTCTTATACATGAGAGATGCACAGAGGGAAATCTGCCGGCTGGCATCTAAAGTAAGTGCATTATCCATCTCTGCTAGGAGATGCTTATGGACTCGCCAGTGGACTGGAGATGCAGATTCCAAAAGGCACATGGAAGTTTTGCCTTATAAGGGGGAGGAATTATTTGGGGATGGTCTCTCCGACCTAGTTTCCACAGCAACGTCTGGGAAGTCAGCATTTTTACCCCATGTCCCCTCACAGCCTAAGAAGGCGCCATTTTATCAGGTTCAGTCCTTTCGGTCCCAGAAAAACAAGCGGGGAAAAGGAGGGTCTTTTCTGTCAAGAGGCAGAGGCAGGGGAAAAAGGCTGCAGCAAACAGCAGGTTCCCAGGAACAAAAGTCCTCCCCGCTTCCTCTTCCAAGTCCGCCGCATGACGGTGGGGCTCCACAGGCGGAGCCAGGTACGGTGGGGGCCCGCCTCAGGAATTTCAGCGATCAGTGGGCTCGCTCACAGGTGGATCCCTGGATCCTTCAAATAGTATCTCAGGGATACAGGCTGGAATTCGAGGCGACTCCACCCCGCCGTTTCCTAAAATCCGCCTTGCCGATTGCTCCCTCAGACAGGGAGGCGGTGCTAGCAGCGATTCACAAGCTGTATTCCCAGCAGGTGATAATCAAGGTACCCCTACTTCAACAAGGCCGGGGTTACTATTCCACACTATTTGTGGTGCCGAAACCGGACGGTTCGGTGAGACCCATTTTAAATTTGAAATCCTTGAACACATACATAAAAAAATTCAAGTTCAAGATGGAATCGCTCAGGGCGGTTATTGCAAGCCTGGACGAGGGGGATTACATGGTATCCCTGGACATCAAGGATGCTTACCTGCATGTCCCCATTTACAATTCTCACCAGGAGTACCTCAGATTTGTGGTACAGGATTGCCATTACCAATTCCAGACGCTGCCGTTTGGACTCTCCACGGCACCGAGGGTATTTACCAAGGTTATGGCGGAAATGATGATACTCCTTCGAAAAAAGGGAGTTTTAATTATCCCATACTTGGACGATCTCCTAATAAAGGCACGATCCAAGGAACAGTTGTTAGTGGGAGTAGCACTATCTCAGGAAGTGCTGAGCCAGCACGGCTGGATTCTGAATATCCCAAAGTCACAGCTGGTCCCCACGACACGTCTAATGTTCCTGGGAATGATTCTGGACACGGCACAGAAAAAAGTGTTTCTCCCGGAGGAGAAAGCCAGGGAGTTGTCTTCTCTAGTCAGAGACCTCCTAAAACCAAAACAGGTATCGGTGCATCACTGCACGCGGGTCCTGGGAAAGATGGTAGCTTCTTACGAAGCAATTCCATTCGGCAGGTTCCATGCCAGAATTTTTCAGTGGGACCTGTTGGACAAGTGGTCCGGATCGCATCTTCAGATGCATCGTTTAATAACCCTGTCTCCACGAACCAGGGTGTCTCTTCTGTGGTGGCTGCACAGTGCTCATCTTCTGGAGGGCCGCAGATTCGGCATACAGGACTGGGTCCTGGTGACCACGGATGCCAGCCTACGAGGCTGGGGGGCAGTCACAAAGGGAAGAAATTTCCAAGGACTATGGTCAAGTCAGGAGACTGCCCTTCACATAAATATTCTGGAACTAAGTGCCATTTACAATGCCCTAAGTCAAGCAAAATCCCTGCTCCTACACCAGCCGGTGCTGATCCAGTCAGACAACATCACGGCAGTCGCCCATGTGAATCGACAGGGCGGCACAAGAAGCAGGACGGCGATGGCAGAAGCCACAAAAATTCTCCGATGGGCGGAGAATCATGTACTAGCACTGTCAGCAGTGTTCATCCCGGGAGTGGACAACTGGGAAGCAGACTTTCTCAGCAGGCACGACCTCCACCCGGGAGAGTGGGGACTTCATCCAGAAGTCCTCCAAATGATTGTAAATCAATGGGGTCGTCCACAGGTGGACATGATGGCGTCCCGCCTAAACAAAAAACTAGAGAAGTATTGCGCCAGGTCAAGAGACCCTCAGGCGATAGCTGTGGACGCTCTAGTGACACCGTGGGTGTACCGGTCAGTTTATGTGTTCCCTCCTCTACCTCTCATACCAAAGGTATTGAGAATAATAAGAAAGCGAGGAGTAAACACAATTCTCGTCGTTCCGGATTGGCCGAGAAGAGCGTGGTACCCGGAACTTCAAGAGATGATCTCAGAGGACCCGTGGTCTCTGCCGCTCAGACAAGACCTGCTGCAGCAGGGCCCCTGTCTGTTCCAAGACTTACCGCGGCTGCGTTTGACGGCATGGCGGTTGAACGCCGGATCCTGAAGGAAAAGGGCATTCCGGAGGAAGTCATTCCTACGCTTATTAAAGCCAGGAAAGAGGTCACAGCAACTCATTATCACCGCATATGGCGGAGGTATGTTGCATGGTGTGAGGCCGAAAAGGCCCCAACGGAGGAATTTCAACTAGGTCGATTTCTGCATTTCCTGCAAGCAGGAGTGAATATGGGCCTAAAACTGGGCTCCATTAAGGTACAGATCTCGGCTCTGTCAATTTTCTTTCAAAAAGAACTAGCTTCAGTACCTGAAGTTCAGACATTTGTTAAAGGAGTGCTGCATATTCAGCCCCCGTTTGTGCCCCCCGTGGCACCTTGGGATCTCAACGTGGTGTTGAGTTTCTTAAAATCACATTGGTTTGAACCACTAAAAACCGTGGATCTGAAATATCTCACGTGGAAGGTGGTTATGTTATTGGCCTTTGCTTCTGCCAGGCGAGTATCAGAATTGGCGGCTTTGTCTTGTAAAAGCCCTTATTTGATTTTCCATATGGATAGGGCAGAATTGAGGACTCGTCCCCAGTTTCTCCCAAAGGTGGTGTCAGCGTTTCACCTGAACCAGCCTATTGTGGTGCCTGCGGCTACTAGGGACTTGGAGGACTCCAAGTTGCTAGACGTTGTCAGGGCACTGAAAATATATGTTTCCAGAACGGCTGGAGTCAGAAAATCTGACTCGCTGTTTATCCTGTATGCACCCAACAAGCTGGGTGCTCCTGCTTCTAAGCAGACTATTGCTCGTTGGATTTGTAGTACAATTCAGCTTGCACATACTGTGGCAGGCCTGCCACAGCCAAAATCTGTCAATGCCCATTCCACAAGGAAGGTGGGCTCATCTTGGGCGGCTGCCCGAGGGGTCTCGGCTTTACAACTTTGCCGAGCTGCTACTTGGTCAGGGGCAAACACGTTTGCAAAATTCTATAAATTTGATACCCTGGCTGAGGAGGACCTGGAGTTCTCTCATTCGGTGTTGCAGAGTCATCCGCACTCTCCCGCCCGTTTGGGAGCTTTGGTATAATCCCCATGGTCCTTACGGAGTTCCCAGCATCCACTAGGACGTCAGAGAAAATAAGAATTTACTCACCGGTAATTCTATTTCTCGTAGTCCGTAGTGGATGCTGGGCGCCCATCCCAAGTGCGGTTTATCTGCAATACTTGTACATAGTTATGGTTAACTAAATCGGGTTATTGTTGAGCCATCTGTTGAGAGGCTCTATTGTTTCATACTGTTAACTGTGTTTCATATCACGAGTTGTACGGTGTGATTGGTGTGGCTGGTATGAGTCTTACCCGGGATTCAAAATCCTTCCTTATTGTGTACGCTCGTCCGGGCACAGTACCTAACTGAGGCTTGGAGGAGGGTCATGGTGGGAGGAGCCAGTGCACACCAGGTAGTCTAAGATCTTTCTAGAGTGCCCAGCCTCCTTCGGAGCCCGCTATTCCCCATGGTCCTTACGGAGTTCCCAGCATCCACTACGGACTACGAGAAATAGAATTACCGGTGAGTAAATTCTTATTTTTTTGTCATTTGTTTTCTATCTTTGTGCTCTCTACTATACTGTCACTGAGCCTGTACAAAGAAATAAAACAATCGAGACTTATCACTGTTTGTAGACAAGGGAAGAAAGAACATATTTTGGGGTTTGGGGCACTCAAAAATAAATAATAATATATATGTATATGTGTGTGTGTGTTAACCCACACTTTTGTAAATATACCCCCTATTCCGTATTTGGTTCATGTGGATAAATATTTAGACGAGAGCTCCAAATTATTTAGAGCTCACGAGTGATGAAAATGAGATAGCTTAAAATGCATGCAAAAAAGTCTGGTCGAAGCTTCAGTTCAGATAGGCGTCAGCTGGCAGGATCTAAATCTCACACACCCTTCCTCCCGGGCTGTTCTTTGCAACCCTGCCTCCCAAGAAGCTCCAGAGGCACCAGCCCAGGAGGCAGAGTCTACTGTGCATGCACAGGTCTCCAGGAACACGGCGCCCGTGCCTTGTTTCCGGGGACCTCTCCCGTGCGCATGTGCAAATCCCTCGGAAATGGCCACGGTGGCCATTTTCCGAGTAATTTATGTCCGCACTGGAGTGCCGCCGTGGGACTCCAGAGTGGTAAGTATAATATATAGGTGTACTGTGTGCGGTATGGGCCCCCCTGGACCCAGGGGCCCATGTGCACCGCACACACGCACCCATTATAGAAATGCCTATGGCAAGAACTAGGCTTGTGTTTAGAAGTAAACTCACCATTGGTTAATGCTCTCTGGTCCCTTCATTTATTCAAGCTGTTTTGGTGAAAAATTTGTGGCACTTTGTTAGGAAAAACAGGCAGGGTCATGATCCATAAAGTGAGGTCTACTTAGGGCTATATTCTCCCACTGGTTGCTTGGGACTGTACTATAAATATTTGGAGTCCACCTCCTGTTTCAGGCTTTAATGTTAGAAAGGGCATTAGGCATAATGCCATCTGCACTAACAGTCTGAAGATGATGGGGTTTATTTATTAGGTTTATACTAGTAAATAAATGGGTTATCTGCTGCCAGGTCACCTCAGACAATTTGCCCCTCCCCTTTCTGTCCCCTACCGTCCAGTTCTGTTTTGTCGCTGCAGCGCACTGACGTATCTATACAGGGTGCAGTGTGTGCGGTGCACACGGGCCCCTGGGTCCAGAGGGGGCCCACACCGCACATACTGCACCCGTTTCTTCTATACTTACCTTTCCGGCGTCCATCGGTGACTATGTGTGGGCCCCCTCCTCTCCTGAAAATGGTAAAGTGACTCCTTCCACTTTGGCGCTAATCCAATGCTACACTTTTTGCAGGAACTTCTATTTTCTCAATAAAATGTAATGTACCGGCTTGATGTGAATAAAATATGAATTTAATACTACACAATGATTAAAATTGAGACAAAAACAGAACCCAACATGGGAAACAGAGTCCTACCAAGATGATAATCGGAGCCGCAGGTGTTATGAATGCAAGGTATTTCCCGGGAACAATACCCTGCATGTGGCTCCGTCAGGCGTGTTCCCCAGTGGTCCCTTTCACAGTCAAGGATGTCCAGAAGCACAGGAAAGTACTGGAAAGCAGGTGCCGACGCGTTTCGGGACATCAAAGTCCCTTTTTCAAGGCTGTATGCTTCCAGTGTATCAGTAGGGGTTCTTATACTGTCAAAAAACGGAACTTCCGGCACGCCATCCACCGGAACCGGAAGTGACCTCTGTTTGCGTTCCACCTGCAAAACCGGAAGTGGGGTGCGTTCCACTGGCCGGAAGTGAGTCATAATTCACTCCTTTTTTTTTTTTTTTTTTTTAAACAGGTCCAATTTTAGATGTATTCCTGGCAGGTGGATGCAATTCTTTGAATGTGAAGCTTCTCCCAAGGCATATTGTCTCCAGTATGGCGCCATAAAAATAAAAATAAGAATAAAACAATAAATTACATGAGATAATGGTAAATAACCCAAAAGTGTAAATAACAAAAATAGATATAAAATATATATGAAAAATAAAAAATATATAATTTATATAATTTAGAGAATTATGATGAAAAAATATATGAACGAGAAGTTAAAGGAACCACTTGATTTCGAATCTCTCTGGAGATTAACCTGGCTAAAGCTGAAATGAAAACTATTTTCAATTTACAAACTCTTGCACCTATGGGTCTTAACCAAGATTTCGAAATCAAGTGGTTCCTTTAACTTCTCGTTCATATATTTCCCGGGAAATACCTTGCATTCATAACACCTGCGGCTCCGATTATCATCTTGGTAGGACTCTGTTTCCCATGTTGGGTTCTGTTTTTGTCTCAATTTTAATCATTGTGTAGTATTAAATTCATATTTTATTCACATCAAGCCGGTACATTACATTTTATTGAGAAAATAGAAGTTCCTGCAAAAAGTGTAGCATTGGATTAGCGCCAAAGTGGGAGGAGTCACTTTACCATTTTCAGTGCATTTTTACCGTTTGGAGTTTGTAGGGAACTCCCAGACTACCCCCAGGCCTGCACAAATCCTTACAGCGCAACCATCCACCTCTATTATTCCTTTTTTGTTCCCCTCCTCTCCTGTAGCCATCACCGCCGCAGCTAGCACACTAAGCGCTAGAGACTCTGGCACAGTGCCAGAGTCTACAGCGCATGCACAAGACTCCAGAAAAATTGCGCGGCGGTCATTTTTTGGAGTTGTGCGCATGCGCTGTAGACTCTGGCACTGTGCCAGAGTCTCAGCGCGGAGAGCGCTAGCAGCGGCGATGACGGCTACAGGAGAGGAGGGGGCTCACAAACGGAGTCTGCACACGGGTCCCCTCCTCTCTAGAAATGCCGCTGCTGCAGCGCGTGCATGCAGGTCTCACTTAATGTGCAAGGAGTACATAGTGAGAACTGGGGCATGCATTAGGTGTGACAAGTGCGCTGCAGCTGTCATTAGGTCATTACACAAACATGATGACCTCATTTGTATCAGGATCCAATTTAATAATAGTAGATTAACAGTTATTTATATAGCATCCACATATTCTTCAGTGCTATGCAGGAAATATTTGGACAGTCACATCAGTTCCTGCCCCACTGGAGCTTACAGCCTGTCACATGACTGGTGCTAACTACTCTGTAAGAAAAGAGCACAAGTGCAGACACCCTGATCCTGATTGGGGCTTTTGGGCTTAGTGCCTGTGTTCCAAGCATACAGTAAATGGGTCCTTTATGCCTAATATAGGTCTTGTTTACTAACGTCAGTATTGGGTAAAGGAGGCCTTTATTGCACACCCTCACTATAATTAAGTATGCTCAGGACCCAGTTCTTGGTGCATGTGGTACCTGGAGCCTATTGGGTTGGGGATAGCTCTTTAGGGACCCCTAGTGGCCTAGTTGTGCCCCTATAGATAGGTGGAGGTGGTCTATGAACATTTACTTGTCCCACTGTCTGATATCCTCTTTTTAGTGGCCCTGGTTTGGAGAGGCACACCTCTGCCACCTTCACCTGGTAAGCAGGTGGGAAAACATTTACTGACTTCTTTGGCCACAAGGACCCCTGCTGCAACAGGACCACTTGTGACTCTGACACCTCTGCTGATCACTTGCTGTCTTTTTTTAAATACTGACCTTTGGATCCTCCTCTTTCTTCTGCTGTTGCTTGAAGATCTCTAATACTGGTCTCTTTGCCTGGCAAGTATCTGCTGCTTTTTTCTATGGCAGCCTTAAATGTGGCCACTGTGAGGTTACATAGCTGGTGACAAAGCGAGCTGTGATTAACTCACTGGATGTACTGAATTCAGAATGCCAGCGGTGAGCTCTGATTGGATCTTAACCTTGCTTTACCATTGGATGAACCATAATCCTTGCAGATTCTTTCTAATAAGATGATGGGGGTGAAGCGGATTTACCTGAAGATAGTCCTGCAGCAAGCTTGGTATAAGTCCGTTGGTGTGTACCCCTCCCACAGGTGAAGCTCTGTAGAGCATAAAGCAGAGCATATGAGCTGACGTCCAGGTGACAGGCCGTCCGAGAGTTGCTTATTGTCCTTCACTAAAATAGATGAAGCTTTAAAGCCAACGTGCCATGTGGAACATGTGAGTTTTGTCCAAGATGTCCTCACATTACAAGAAAAAAACAAAACAATTTTGGAACAAAATATATAGTTTCACAAAATAAAACTAAAATAGACATTCAGAGATCCCTCAGTAAGTATATGCAGCAAACAAAGTACATTAGCATTGACTTTGATGTAAGTGTCTCATATCTCCATATTAAAGAACTGAGAACTGTGAAGTTTTTATTTATATTGCATATTTTGCCTGAAGACTGATAGATGATCTTGCACTCTTGATAATACTAGGAAGATATTTTATGAGTTAGGATTTTGGCATGATTACAATAAACACGTTTAATATACTCATGAGATATACGATACCTACACTATAAAACTGCCGCATAAACAAATAACTAATTTAGTACAGTTCAGTTCAGGTTTATTATATTTTATGTTCCTTTTTCTGTGTCAGTTGAATGCATGTTCTTTTGTCCAATATTTTAGTTGAAAATATGAATTTAATGAAAATACCTGACTTACAGTAACTACATGTCAGTCTGTGATTTCAGAAGGACAGTGCTAACCAAATGCAAATGTAGTCATTTAGTTATTTATTTATATAGTGCACACATTACGCCAAGCTTTACAGAGAATATTTCAATCATTCACATCAGTCCCTGCCCCAGTAGAGCTTACAATCTATATTTCCTTTCGCATGAACACACATACACACCTGGGTTAATATTTTGTCAGAATCCAATTAACCTACCAGTACTGTATGTCTGTGGAGGGTGGGAAGAAACCAGAAAAAGCATGCAAATTAGGTAAGACCATACAAAAAAGCGACAAAATCTAAAGAGCTAACTAA
Organism: Pseudophryne corroboree; assembly: GCF_028390025.1. Classification (NCBI taxonomy): domain Eukaryota; kingdom Metazoa; phylum Chordata; class Amphibia; order Anura; family Myobatrachidae; genus Pseudophryne; species Pseudophryne corroboree. The sequence goes on along the minus strand of NC_086449.1, from coordinate 559,990,207 downwards.
CAAAAAAAAAGGATCATAGAAGAAGAAAATTAAACACAACGACTATAATACACGTCACAAACTTTGTCATTTACTAAATCTGGAATTTCCAAGTTTTGCACATGTTTGTAATTGCAGGTTCTTTTCCAATCTTCCTTCAGTATTGCTTGAGATACATAAAGTTGGATAGAGACCATTGGCGAACACCATTTTTTAAATAATGTTATACATTTTAAATATGGTTGAGGTGAGGTCTGATCTCCACACCAGGGTCAGAGATGAGTGAAGTTCTCAAAGCAATGTATTTACCGGAGGCTGCAGAATTTCACTTATTTTACTTAAGTACTTTGTGCAGATTTTTCCTATCATTTTTGTCCTATCTGGTCTTCTCGCGTATTGTACCCCAACCACACCACAGAGCAAAATGGTTTGGCAAAGTTATTGTCCCAGCTCTTTTTCTAAAATACATTGGGGAATGTTACTCTGCAGACTAGTGAAGCAAAAGAAAAATCTCAAATTGTTTGATGGAACTTAACACTTCTGCAAAATGTCAAGTTCTGCCATGAAACTTGGTTCATGCAAAATACCTCTGCAACTTTGCTCATTGTTAACCAGGATATTGATTTAAACCATTCCAATGTGGCATTTGCTATCTGTATGTTTTGGGTTATTGTTTTGCTTCGATATAAATCCTCCTGCTCTCCCCAGTGCTTCATGGTATGGATAATGTAGTTTAGCTAATGAGCAACGTTAGGTTTGTGTCAGACATGGACCCCTATGTACTAAGTTTTGGAGAGAGATAAAATGGACAGCGATAGAGTACCAGCCAACCAGCTCCTAGCTGTCATTTTTCAAACACAGCCTATAACATGGCAATTAGCTGCTGAATGGCTGGTAATTTATCTCCATCCACTTTATCTCTCTCCAAGGGGTAAATTAACTAAGAGATGCTGGGCACCCCCCCGGAGTGACGTCCCCACGAGGCCACGCCCCCTTTGTTAGCGACCATACCCCTTTTTGCCGCTAACGCACTCCCCGTCACGCTGGGATATGAAGGGTGCGAACCGGATGTCACCACACCCGGTGACGCCACTGCAATAGCCCTATCAGTATTAACATAGGTAGTTTAGCGACCTCCCTAGATATTGCTCTTATTGCACAGTTGCCTTAGACCAGGCATGTCCAAACTGCGGCCCTCCAGCTGTTGTGAAACTACACGTCCCAGCATGCCCTGACACTGCTTTAGCATTCTCTGACAGCAAAACTGTGTCAGGGTATGCTGGGATATGTAGTTTCACAACAGCTGGAGGGCCGCAGTTTGGACATGCCTGCCTTAGACAGATTTAAAGTTATGTCATATTTTCTGCAACTTGACAGTGCTCTGTGAGATATTAAAATGTTTTCTTATCTTTTAATATGCTTACTCTGAATGATGTTTTCAATAATATTTGTTTAAATGTTCTTTGATCTTCATGATGAAGTTACTGGAAATGTGCTAACTGTGGGACACCACACGGACAGGTGTATCGCACAACACACTTTAATCATTTACAGTTGGACTCCATAAATTTAATTATGTGATATTTTAAGACATATTATACCAGTGTTTAGTTAGCTGTATCTTGCTAAAAGTGGTGATTATGTATGCAATCAATATTACTTTATGATTTGTATCTGTAACTTATTATGATAAATCTTTACAGTTGTTTTTTTAGTTGACATTAGAGAATATGTTGTGTTGACAGTGGTAAAAATCCCAAAATACATACATTTTGAATCCATGATGTACACTATGAAGTGTGAAAATGCCAGAGGGGTAAAAAAAATTTTTTTTTGCCACTATTGCCCTTATTGATCCCGTAAGAGTCATATTTCACCATTCCTAGTGATATCATTAGTACTTGTAATAACTTGGGTTGGAAAACCTAGTTGTTATTATTATACACTAGTGTAAATGTATTTATGCTAAGGTGATTATGTGTACAGTAGGTTGATGGAGAGATAAATAAAGTGGTTGCTTATCTTCCATCCGGCTCTATACTATTGTAAATTGAAATTTGTGTAAGGAGTTCAACTCCTTCTTTATAATACAGTGCTCTGTCAGATATCTATCTTTATTGTAAAGCTGTCCTATACTAAACAAATCTGTTTTATTTCCCTTTAACAGAATATAATCCATTTGCTACAAGGAAAGTGTTTCATTTCTCCCATGGCATGCTTAACACTTGCTCAGAGCTTGATTCTTTCAGCTGACTTAATGGAAAATAATGAGGATCAGCTTTTGTTTTGGACAAAGCAATTAAATATTTTTACTTTGGCTCGTAAAATTATCGTCAAACAAGTAAGTGTGTTTTTTGCGATGTCACTTGTATTGTGAATGCCCACCATGCTTTCATTAATTTCAGAGAGAAAAAAGAATATATATAGGTGCGCTATCAATAGCAGCTGGTACGGGGATGGTAAATTCCCCAAAATATAGTAGAATAAAACAAATAGGGTTGTACCAGCGCTTGCTGTTATGAAACAAATGAATTAAAAATGTCTGAGCGGTTTAAATACAAGAAATTCACACATTTATTAAAAACACATTTGACACAATTTAAAATTAAAAGGTAAAGGCCGTATAAATAACCTGCATGGGTATCATATTGCACTAATTTTTCATATGGGCTGGCTAGGATTCACTCTGATGGAAATGTCACCGGATAATACCTCCTTAATCGACTGTTAGCAAAGTCCGATAGTTTTGCAGTGTAGGAGTGTTCTCAGTGATAGAATGGTAAAGGTCCACTTTATATAGAAGTCCAGAATTGGTCTGGTTCCAAATCAGCCACAGCGCAGGTGGATGCCGAAGATAAATTCCAAATACAGGAGTGACCAAGAATATGCCAGCAGTCCAGCGATTCCAGAGGCAGGTGTACACAAGGCAAGCTCAACGCGTTTCACTGGTAGATCAAGTCCAGCTTCCTCAGGAGCATGTATATAGTGGTCTGTAGGTAGGCCTTTTTATAGTCTACTAGATGGTGTAATTCATTACACCTGGCACATATATTAAAAGTTAAACCGCTCAGAAAAATACATTTATTAATAGCCAATAGGTCATTTACACAGGTCCCAAATCTAGAAAGTTGCCATGAATTCTGATAAACATCATATTTAGAAGGTTATTTTTACTTACATAAGTTTTTTTTTTCTTTTCTTTTTTGACCGGAAAATCACGTGATCGGAATATCAGGCAATCATGGTGGCATTAGTGGCTACATCACATCCTGTTTAATCACCTGATGTAAATAGTGTGATGTAACCTCATACATTGCACTGCTAGTGTATATTGAGACGAACCCGGTCACATGGGCAGTATCACGTGACCGGGTGATGGGCTCTCACTATAGAGCGTCTTAGGATAAATGCACATAGTTATATATCCGGGCACGTGACCGATCACGTGATCGGGTGTCCCTTGTTCCGATCTCAGAAGTATGTGAAATTAAAAGGAGGCGTGAGATACCTGGGCTCTTTCGTTACCATAGCAACCCGTGAACCAATAGCATAGTTTTAGTGTATAAAAACAAACATACATTTGTTTTTCTTCAGAGCATTATCTCATTACTTGTACCTCATTAATATAAATAACCACATAGTTAAAAAAGCTTTATAAACACAACCAACATTGTTAATGTGCAAAAAGCATATAAATATACATTTATATAAAACATTCAATTAAGGAAGATAAAAATCTTGTTTTGTATAATAGGATGAGTAAGTAGAGAAAAAGGGGAACATCTAGAGAACAGGTGGAATTCTCAAAAGAACAAGGAAAAGGAATCTAGAAAAACCATATATTCTTCTTCATATATCTATATGTAATATATACACTAGTATACATATGTGTATATACAATTTTAATATTAATGCAGAAGTTCATATAGAACAAACATAGACTTTCTCATACATCCTAGAGGATGCTGGGGACTCCAAAAGGACCATGGGGGTATAGACGGATCCGCAGGAGCCTGGGCACACTATAAAGACTTAAACTGGGTGTGAACTGGCTCCTCCCTCTATGCCCCTCCTCCAGACCTCAGTTAGACTTTGTGCCCAGGAGTGATGGGACACACACTAGGGGAGCTCTACTGAGTTTCTTTGAAAGACTTTATGTTAGGGTTGTTATTTTCAGGCAGACCTGCTGGCTACAGGCTTCCTGCAGCGTGGGAGTGAGGGGAGAGAAGCAGGACCTACTTCTTCTTAGTTCAAAGGCACTGCTTCTCGGCTACTGGACACCATTAGCTCCAAAGGGTTCGATTACTTGGTGCGCCTAGCTGCTTGTTCCCGGAGCCGCGCCGTCAATCCCCTCACAGAAGCCTGAAGAAAGAAGCCGGGTGAGTATTGGAAGAAAAGAAGACTTCAGTGACGGCAGAAGACTTCAGTAACGGAGGTAACAGCAGCGGTAGTGCTGCGCTCCATGCTCCCACACACCAACGTCTCTGGCAGGGCGCTGGGGGGGAGCGCCCTGGGGGCATGTTGCTGAGGGTCTAAAACGCTGGCGGGGGGACATATTTAGGTGCCCGTGCACCCCGCCAGTGTGCCGCAGGGGGGAGCAACAGCGGTAGCGCTGCGCTCCCTGCTCCCACACACACCATCGGCCTGCAGGGTGCAGGGCGCTGGGGGGGAGCGCCCTGGGCAGCATATATAGATATAATATGTAGATCACTGGGGGGGACATACTTCGGTGCCAGAACACCGGGTATGTTTACCCCGCCAGTGTGCCGCGAAAGGGAGGGAGCAGCAGCGGTAGCGCTGCGCTCCCTGCTCCCACACACACACCATCAGCCTGCAGGGCGCTGGGGGGGAGCGCCCTTGGCAGCATATATATATATTTAATATGTAGTTCGCTGGCTGGGGGACATACTTCGGTGACCGAACACCGGATATGTTCACCCCGCCAGTGTGCCGCGAAAGGGAGGGAGCAGCAGCGGTAGCGCTGCGCTCCCTGCTCCCGCACACCATCGGCCTGCAGGGTGCAGGGCGCTGGGGGGGAACGCCCTGGTCAGCATTTATTGAATGATCCCGGGCGGGGGAACATACCCGGACACTGGGTGTCTTCACCCCGTCAGGGTACCGCAGCGTGCGCGCTGCGCTCCAGGGCTCCCACACACCAACGGCTTCCGTGGGTGCGGGACACAGGGGGGGCGCCTTGGGCTGCGTTTATACATATAGGGGTATATACAGGGGGTTACTCCCTGTATATAAGTTCCCCCAGCTCAATTTAGAGTTATATATTTATATATTTTGAGCGGGTTTAAGCGCGCCTGGAAGGGGCGGAGCTTAGCCCTCACAGAGGAGTCAGTGCCATTTTCCTCAGATCCCCGCCAGGACTTGCTGAATAGTAAGATGGAGGGGGGGCACAGTGTTTTTAATGCTATATGGGGGTCATATAGCATTATGTTTGATAATGGACGCATAATCACTCTTATGTTGCATAAATTCACTGTTTCCCTGTTTGTACCCACTATTGGTTAGTCGACACATGTCGGCAGGTGTGAGGGCTTGGTCACAAGCTGCTGTGGGGATAACTGTCGGCTTCGCCGGCGCATGGCGGTACTTGATGCGGAAAATTAAGTATTAGCAAATTGGTGTTTGTGTGCTTAAAACAGTAAACATGATAGGGGAGATACAGTTGTTTGTGGACGCCCTGTCGGCATCAACGGTATTTCCTGGGTAAAAAGATTATCAGGCTGTTATTGCCTTGTACCTGTATATATATATATATATATATATATATATATGTATAATTATTGGTATATGTGGGGGGAGTGTTATCAAAATTGTATTTGTATGCTTCCCTCAGACCCCTCGGGGTTCCGTGATTATTTTTTGCCCGCTTACTATTCCTTGCTGTCGACATTTACTACGTTTCTGTCAACCATAACGTTCCTGGTAGATCCACATCGGGGGCATGTCAGTACATGGTCATACACATTCACAACACATTACTGTCTCTAGGGACCTGACAGTTCTGGACAATCCACTTGCGTATAGGTTATATCTATATGTGTTTATATGTAGATATAGGTTTATATATGCATGGTTAGGATATATGTGTTTTATTGTGTATTACATGATGTATATCCATGAATGCTGAAATAATGGTATTCTTATCATGTGCTGGTCGCTCTGTTGATTAAGCTCTAGATTGGCCGTGACGAGTTGGTTTCGATCCTCTCAAGGAGTCCGAATATTATTCTCTTCACAACGCGGAGAGAAAATTACGACAGTCAACTCCCGGTCGATGCAGAGCCCGGTCGCAAAGGATCGTACACAGGCAGCAAAGTGAAAAATGTTTTCTATACTTTGACCTTATTTGCACTGTATGCACTTGAGGGAGTGTTGTATTCGGGTAGGCATCCGATAGAACTTCCCTACCCAGAGTGGGTAGGCTTGCCTATGGTTATTCTACCTTATAACATTACAGCAGGCTGCCACGTGACAGCAGGAGGTGTGACCGGAAAAATGCGGAGGATGTCTCCGGGAGATGCTGGAGGGAGGTATACAGCTGTTGGGTGTGGCCTCTGTTCAGTCAATCTCGGCGGATTCCACTAGTAAGTCTAACTTCGTGAGTTAGCCTCCTTCACAACGGTTGGTGACGCATTCTTTTGTGGGATGCAGTCGGTTTAATCGGTTCGATACCGTTCTTTTTTCCTTTTCTGTGCAGACAGTGGAAGGTGAAAAGGTAAGAGTTCTGCAGCCTTATTAGGTTCGCAGTAGTGGATGTCGTTTTCTGTTTCCTCCACATCCACCACTTGTCGCTGAGTCTATCGGGCTGGTCCCCACTCCGGTGGGCACTCGTCTACTATTTTTCAGTTGGTCCAGGAATAGACTAGGACCTGTGGGTTATTTATAGAATCCAAAGGGGAACATTCTGAGTTGCGGTTGTTTCCCCTTACTGTTTTTCTAATAGTTCTTGCCGTTCCACTCTGGAAGGGGGAGATAGTACGCGACGCCATACAGAGGTGCGTCAGGATCAGGTCATTGTCCGGTTGTCCCTGTATAAAGGTGCAAATCGTTGTTTGTCTCTGACTGTTCTTCGACACAGGGATTGGCTGTTGTTTCCAACGACACAGATGTCGGAGGTGGGTTTCGGAGTAGATAATGACTGGTTAAAGTTCGGTGTTGTTCCATGTGAAAAGAGGTCTGAAGATCCAGAGTTGGATCGGCTTTACTGTGACACTTCATCAAGGTGTTCCGTTACTTAACCGGTTGGGTGCGGCCTGAGAGGCCTTTTTTGGTGAGTGGCGCTAATGCCAGAGTGGTTTTCAAGAGACCAGTTGGAAATGTGGTCCGGGTCTCATCTGCACATGCACCTGAATATAATCCTAACGGCCAGGACATCGCTCCTGTGGTGTCTGCTCGGTTCTCTCCTTCTAGAGGGATGAAGGTTCGGGTTTCCGGGTGTAGATCCTGGTGTCCGTGCATACAGATCTCCGAGACGGAAGGAGCAGTACTTGCAAGGGACGTGTTTCCAGGGGATACGGTCCAGTTGGAAAGCTTGTCTGCTATAAACTTTCTTGAATTAAGAGTTAGTTTCGACAAACGTATTCTTCGTGTTCTGCCGTGTTAGTTCTGCTAGATGACTTGTCAGCAGTGCGTAAGTAAACCGCTATGACGGAACAAGGAGCAAAGCGGCAATGGCAGAAGATGCACAGTTTTGCCGTTGGGTGGAGAGTCTGGTAAACGCTATATTAGCAGTCTTCGTTCCGGAGGTGAACGACGGAGAAATAGATTTCCTCTGCTGACGCGATCTACATCCGGGAGAAATTCAGTCATCATGAGAAGTTTTCACAGACGTGACAAGTCGTTGAGGATTGTTGCAATTGGATATGTTGGCGTCTCGCCTCAATGAGAGGCCTCGAGAATATTGTTCCAGGTCATGGGACGCTCAAGTTATAGCAGTGGACAACCTCGTGACACCGTGGGTGTTTTTAGTCTGTCTATGTGGCCTCTACGCTTTCATTTTTTTTTTTTAAGGTGATAAACGTGGGATGAACAAAGGTTCAGGCGATCCTCTTGGATCCGGTCTAGCCAAGGAGGGTTTGCTATCCAGTTTTTCATGATTTACTCATAGAAGATTCCTGCCCTCTTCCTCTACGTGAGGATCTGTTACGACAAGATCAGGGTGTGTTTCAAGACTTGCCGCAGCTGCGTCTGACGTCGTGGCGGTTGAATGCCATATCCTAAGCCGAAAGGGTGTTCCCAGTGAAGTCATTTCCTCAATTCTTCAGGCTAAGAAAGAAGTAACGGCTAAGCTTTACCACCGTAGTTGGCGTAACTGTGTTTTGGTGTGTATCCAGGAAAGCTCCTATGGAAGACTGTCAGCTAGGTCGTTCTTATCCATACTTTACAAACCGGTGTGGATGCAAGCCTAAAGTTGGGAGTATGGCCTAATAATTTCTTTACAAAAATGTATCTCTTGGAAAGTGGTCTTGCTCTTGGCTTTGACATCCGCAAGGCGGGTGTCGGAAGTGGTGGTTTTGTCTCACAAGAGCCTTGTTTGATCTTTCATGTGGATAGAGAGGAATTGCGAACTCGGTTAGTAGTTCTGCCAAGATTGGTTTCTGGGTTTCGCAGAAATTGGCCTATTTTGATGCCGGTGGTTACTTAGGCATTAGCTGATTCAAATTCTCTCGATGTAGCCAGGGTATAAATATTTAGGTCGCCAATTTGGTTCAGATTGGAGAAACAGGGGCTCTGTTTGTCTGGTATGTTCCCAGTATGGTTTGGGTGACTGTGTTATGCAGTCGGTTACACGCTGGATCTGTGATGCTATTTGGCATGTTCGTTCTACGGCTGGATTACCGTCATCGAAGTCGGTGGAGGCCCATTATACTGGGAAGATGGGCTCTTCTTGGGCGGATGCCCGAGGAGTCTCGGCGGTTCAACTTTGCCGAGTGGATACTTGGTCGGGTTCAAACGCTTTTGCTATGCTCTACAAGTTTGATACCCTGGTTGAGGGGGACCTTTTGTTTGCTCAATCGGTGCTGCAGAGTCGTCCGCACTCTCCCGCCCGTTCTGGAGCTTTGGTATTGACCCCATGGTCCTTTTGGAGTCCCCAGCATCCTCTAGGACGTATGAGAAAATAGGATTTTAGTACCTACCGGTAAATCCTTTTCTCTTAGTCCGTAGAGGATGCTGGGCGCCCGTCCCAGTGCGTACTGTGTCTGCAGTTATTGCTTTTGGTTACACTCTAGTGGTGTTTCTTCTCTGTCAGACTGTTGCTGACGATGTTCATGCCATGGCATGCAGTGTTTTATTATTGGTTGTGTTGGCACACAGGTTGTGTTACATATTCTCTCAGCATGTGGCTGTGTCTTTTTCATGCCGTAGGCTAGTTTTCTATTGAATGCCACGTTCTGCGGTATGTTCGTGGTGTGAGCTGGTATGACACTCACCGTGTTTATAAATTCTTTCCTCGAAATGTCCATCTCTCCTGGGCACAGTTTCTAACTGAGGTCTGGAGGAGGAGGCATAGAGGGAGGAGCCAGTTCACACCCAGTTTAAGTCTTTATAGTGTGCCCAGGCTCCTGCGGATCAGTCTATACCCCCATGGTCCTTTTGGAGTCCCCAGCATCCTCTACGGACTAAGAGAAAAGGATTTACCGGTAGGTACTAAAATCCTATTTTTTCTATACATTTTTTTCATATAACGGAGTTTAATTCAATGGTCTCATTTAGACCTTGTGGATACAGATAATTAAATTTTAGCATCCAAAAAACCTCTTGACTGCATCATTTTTTGTATCTATCCCCTCCTCTGGGGGTGGATGCAATCTGTTCCAAACATACAATTGAAAGACATTTTGGATCGGAGGAATGTTTTAAGGTGTAATGTCTGGGTATACTATGTGTCGGACATCTGTTTAAAATATTCCTTCGATGTTCCATGAACCGTACTCTCAATTGTCTAGTTGTACGGCCCACATAATTGAGTCCGCAACTATATGTTAGTAGATACACCACAAAGGTAGAATCACAATTCATAAATGACTTTAATGAATAAACCTCATTTGAGAAAGGTAAGGTGATGGTAAGTGATCTTCGTTGCATATGTGAACACATAGTGCATCTTGGTTTCCCACACTAGTGGAAACCTACTATTTTCTTCCCCCTCAACCAATCTGACCCTGTCGGATGTATTGTTTCTTGTATCGTCTTGAGGTAACTGGGGGCTAAAAAGTTTTTCAAAGATTTATTTTTCTATATGTAACTTGTGGTCTACTAGGTAACATGGTTGCAAGTATATTATCTTGTTTTAAGATCTTATAATTTCGTCTCAATATATTTTCAATTTCTTTTGCACACCTGTTATATTTACAAAGGAAAACTCTCTGTTCCTATCTGTCTCTTTTTTATCTTTTTTCTGAAGTAATGTTTGTCTATACTAGATACTTCTAAGAGAACTTGTTGTAAAAGTGACTCTGGGTACTCTCTCTGTCTTAATGATTCCAATAATTCATTTGCTTGTGTGAGAAAAGTTTCCATGTTAGTACAATTCCTACGTAATCGCATAGGTTGTCCTTTTGGTATATTTGTTTTCCATGATGTGTGATGTGAACTCTTATAATGTAGGTATAAATGTGTATTTACCGGTTTCACGTAGTTAGATGTTATAATTTTATTATCCAGTATTTCAAGTGTCAGATCAATAAAAGTCACTTGACTTCTACTGTATGTGGAAGTAAAGGAAAGATTATACGTGTTGGTGTTAAGGGAGTGCAGACATATAGATTGGTAAATGCTCAATTAGCTTAGTGATATCATTCAGGTGCTCGAAAGGAAGGGGTATTTCTGAGCAAGAAAAAAGGAATTGGATTCCCCAGCACCCTGGATGATACCAGTAACCAGATATAAATCCCACATGATAATAGAATTCAGAGATCTTCGTTACACATATTTGCGCAAATGTGTGGTTAAGCCCCAAAGCCGCATCAAGGCCTCTCTGTATATTTGGGGTCCCTAGCGCTATATCTAGGTGCAGGGTGTGGCACCCCAAAACACCAGAATGAGCCAGAAAGCCCAGCATGGTATACCAGTGTAAAAAACTATAGTGTTAATAAATTAGTATTTAGGAAGCCGAAGCTATAGAGAGGGTGATACAAACATGAAATGTAATTAAAATAGAGAAATAGTGTTAGAAAATTAATAAGTGAAAAGTGTTAATAGAATGTAAAGGTATGCCACACTAAAGCCATCCAGCTCAGCCAGTCCAGAGGCACCACACCTCACACCTCAATTACCCCATTCTGGGTCTAATATTAACCAGCAAGGAGCCACATGATAATGGCTCCTTACTAAAATATGTCTAAGCTAAGAGCTACCTACCTTGGAGCAACCCCATAATGCTCCATGTGGCATGTCAGGGCCTGCACCTCCTCCTAATGCAGGACCTCTCTGCCTCTCACAACAGACATATAGATTGGTAAATGCTCAATTAGCTTAGTGATATCATTCAGGTGCTCGAAAGGAAGGGGTATTTCTGAGCAAGAAAAAAGGAATTGGATTCCCCAGCACCCTGGATGATAACAGTAACCAGATATAAATCCCACATGATAATAGAATTCAGAGATCTTCGTTACACATATTTGCGCAAATGTGTGGTTAGGCCCCAAAGCCGCATCAAGGCCTCTCTGTATATTTGGGGTCCCTAGCGCTATATCTAGGTGCAGGGTGTGGCACCCCAAAACACCAGAATTTGCGCAAATATGTGTAACGAAGATCTCTGAATTCTATTATCATGTGGGATTTATATCTGGTTACTGTTATCATCCAGGGTGCTGGGGAATCCAATTCCTTTTTTCTTGTTAAGGGAGTGCACACATAAATCAGATGAAAGTGAATCCCCATCCCAAATAATAAAAAGGTCATCTATATAACGGCCATAGAAGACCAGGGACGCCCCCCAGCCACCCATCCACACATGGTGATGCTCAAAATCACCCATGTAGAGATTCGCGTAGCTGGGGGCGAACCTGGTCCCCATGGCCGTCCCCATCATCTGTAAATAATTTTGGTCAAGGAAAATAAAATAATTGTGAGAAAGAATAAATTGAATACAGTGTAAGATAAACTGTTTATGGCTCTCATTAAGATCATCATCTGATTCTAAACACCTTTGAATTACCTCACAGCCTGTAGAATGTGGAATGTGGGTATAGTGCTTTCACATCAAGAGTGAGAAAGGCATAAGATTCTTGCCAATGTATTGATTGTATTTTAGTCAAGAAATCCATTGTATCTCTTATATGTGATTTGAGTGTTGTGACCTGGGGTTGTAAAAAAGTATCAACATAATAGGATAAATTGAAGGTGAGGGAATTAGTACCAGAAATTATAGGGTGACCAGGGGGTGAAGTGAGGATTAATGAATTTTAGGTAAGGAATTTTTTAACTATGTGGTTATTTATATTAATGAGGTACAAATAATGAGATAATACTCTGAAGAAAAACAAATGTATGCTTGTTTTTATACACTAAAACTATGCTATTGGTTCACGGGTTGCTATGGTAACAAAAGCGCCCAGGTATCTCACGCCTCCTTTTAATTTCACATACTTCCGAGATCGGAACAAGGGACACCCGATCACGTGATCGGTCACGTGCCCGGATATATAACTATGTGCATTTATCCTAAGACGCTCTATAGTGAGAGCCCATTACCCGGTCACGTGATACTGGCCATGTGACCGGGTTCGTCTCAATATACACTAGCAGTGCAATGTATGAGGTTACATCACACTGTTTACATCAGGTGATTAAACAGGATGTGATGTAGCCACTAATGCCACCATGATTGGCTGATATTCCGATTACGTGATTTTCCGGTCACGTGACCGGAGATAAACAAGGGAAAAGAAAAAAAAAACTTATGTAAATAAAAATAACCTTCTAAATATGATGTTTATCAGAATTCATGGCAACTTTCTAGATTTGGGACCTGTGTAAATGACCTATTAGCTATTAATAAATGTATTTTTCTGAGCGGTTTAACTTTTAATATATGTGCCAGGTGTAATGAATTACACCATCTAGTAGAGTATAAAAAGGCCTACCTACAGACCACTATATACATGCTCCTGAGGAAGCTGGACTTGATCTACCAGTGAAACGCGTTGAGCTTGCCTTGTGTACACCTGCCTCTGGAATCGCTGGACTGCTGGCATATTCTTGGTCACTCCTGTATTTGGAATTTATCTTTGGCATCCACCTGCGCTGTGGCTGATTTGGAATCAGACCAATTCTGGACTTCTATATAAAGTGGACCTTTACCATTCTATCACTGAGAACACTCCTACACTGCAAAACTATCGGACTTTGCTAACAGCCGATTAAGGAGGTATTATCCGGTGACATTTCCATCAGAGTGAATCCTAGCCAGCCCATATGAAAAATTAGTGCAATATGATACCCATGCAGGTTATTTATACGGCCTTTACCTTTTAATTTTAAATTGCGTCAAATGTGTTTTTAATAAATGTGTAAATTTCTTGTATTTAAACCGCTCAGACATTTTTAATTCATTTGTTTCATAACAGCAAGCGCTGGTACAACCCTATTTGTTTTATTTCATTAATTTCAGAAATGATTTAATTTAACCATTATCCATTTAAAAAAGGGAGTCTTCAGTAAATCTTTTATATAAAGCGAGCGCATTGTTGTACTCCAGCTCTCCTAGCCTATATTGTAGACCCTGTTGTTACCCCTGCTGACCGCGTCCGTTCTGGTGATCTCCTGTGTAGCTGGTACTGCTCCACATCCCAGTACATCCTGTATAGCTGATACTGCTCCGCACCCCAACACAACCTGTATAGCTGGTACTGCTCTGCATCCCACTAAGGGGTACATTTACTAAGCAGTGATAAGAACGGAGAAGTGAGCCAGTGGAGAAGTTGCCCATGGCAACCAATCAGCACTGAAGTAACATCTATAATTTGCATACTATAAAATGATACAGAGCTGCTGATTGGTTGATGGAGAAATTTCTCCACTGGCTCACTTCTCTGCTCTTATCACTGCTTAGTAAATGTTCCCCTAAATCCTGTATAGCTGGTACTGCTCCGTACCACAGCACAACCTGTGAAGCTGGTATGGCTCAACTTTCCAGCAACTAATACAACACTTTAGTCTACACATGGCATACCTAGTGCCTTACACTTACCTGATCCCAATGGCAACAAACATTTTGGTTCCATACTCACCTTCTGCTTGTGATATCCGGTCCCTAACACCTCTTCGTATAGACTTCCCAAGCACAGTGTGTGCATGAGGAGAAACTACATACTGCCTCTTTGTCTCATCTCATCTGCTAGTGATTCCTGCATTGATTTCCACACCTTGTCTGTGACAAAAAAACATCAAGATCTGTCAGAAAGGAGGCATTCCCAGCTGATTCCATACCTGCAATTTGGTCCTTTTAGCAGCTGCACTTGGAGAAAATAAGATTTTAAACCTACCAGTAAATCTTTTTCTCCTAGTCCGTAGAGGATGCTGGGGACTCCGTAAGGACCATGGGGAATAGACGGGCTCCGCTGGAGACATGGGCACTAAAAAGAACTTTAGATATGGGTGTGCACTGGCTCCTCCCTCTATGCCCCTCCTCCAGACCTCAGTTAGAAAACTGTGCCCAGAGGAGACGGACAGTACGAGGAAAGGATTTTTGTTAATCTAAGGGCAATATTCATACCAGCCCACACCATCCACACCGTATAACATGTAATATACAAACCAGTTAACAGTATGAAACAAAACACCATCAGCCCGAGACTGATCAAAACTGTAACATAACCCTTATGTAAGCCAAAACTATATACAAGTCTTGCAGAATTTAGTCCGCACTGGGACGGACACCCAGCATCCTCTACGGACTAGGAGAAAAAGATTTATCGGTAGGTTTAAAATCTTATTTTCACTTACATCCTAGAGGATGCTGGCGACTCCGTAAGGACCATGGGAATTATACCAAAGCTCCAAAACGGGCGGGAGAGTGCGGATGACTCTGCAGCACCGATTGAGCAAACATGAGGTCCTCATCAGCCAGGGTATCAAACTTGTAGAACTTTGCAAAGGTGTTTGAACCCGACCAAGTCGCCGCTCGGCAAAGCTGTAATGCCGAGACCCCTCGGGCAGCCGCCCAAGAAGAACCCACCTTCCTAGTGGAATGGGCCTTTACTGAATTTGGTAACTGCAATCCAGCCGTAGAATGAGCCTGCTGAATCGTGTTACAGATCCAGTGAGCAATAGTCTGCTTAGAAGCAGGAGTGCCAACCTTGTTGGCTGCATATAGGACAAACCGTGCCTCTGTTTACCTAACCCGAGCCGTTCTGGCTACATAAATTTTCAATGCCCTGACCACATCAAGGGACTCGGAAACCTCCAAGTCCCGCGTAGCCACAGGCACCACAATAGGTTGGTTCATATGAAAAGAGGAAACCACCTTAGGCAAAAATTGAGGACGAGTCCGCAACTCCGCTCTATCCACATGGAAAATCAGATAGGGGCTTTTATGAGATAAAGCCGCCAACTCAGACACTCGCCTTGCTGATGCCAAGGCCAACAACATGACCACTTTCCAAGTGAGATACTTTAATTCCACCGTTTGAAGAGGCTCAAACCAGTGAGACTTAAGGAACCGTAACACCACGTTAAGGTCCCATGTTGCCACAGGAGGCACAAAAGGAGGCTGGATATGCAGCACTCCCTTCACAAAAGTCTGGACTTCTGGGAGAGAAGCCAATTCCTTCTGAAAGAAAATGGATAGGGCCGAAATCTGAACCTTAATAAAGCCTAATTTTAGGCCCAAATTCACTCCAGTCTGTAGGAAGTGAAGGAAACGGCCCAGATGGAATTCTTCCGGAGGAGCATTCCTGGACTCACTCCAAGACACATACTTCCTCCATATACGGTGATAATGTTTTGCTGTCACGTCCTTCCTAGCCTTTATCAGAGTAGGAATGACCTCATCCGGAATGCCCTTTTTCGCTAGGATCCGGCGTTCAACCGCCATGCCGTCAAACGCAGCCGCGGTAAGTCCTGGAACAGACATGGCCCCTGTTGCAACAGGTCCTCTCTGAGAGGAAGAGGCCACGGATCTTCTGTGAGCATTTCCTGCAGATCCGGATACCAGGCCCTTCGAGGCAAATCTGGAACAATGAGAATTGTCTGTACTCCTCTTCGTCTTATGATTCTCAATATCTTGGAGATGAGAGGAAGTGGAGGGAACACATAGACTGACTGGAACACCCACGGTGTCACCAGGGCGTCCACTGCTACCGCCTGAGTGTCCATTGACCTGGCGCAATATCTCGGAAGTTTCTTGTTGAGGTGTGATGACATCATGTCTATTTTAGGCAGTCCCCACTGACTTGCAATCTCTGCAAAGACTTCCTGATGAAGTCCCCACTCTCCTGGATGTAGATCGTGTCTGCTGAGGAAGTCCGCTTCCCAGTTGTCTACTCCCGGAATGAAGACTGCCGTCAGAGCGCTTACTTGATTTCTCTAAACGTCCTAGTGGATGCTGGGGACTCCGTCAGGACCATGGGGGATTAGCGGCTCCGCAGGAGACAGGGCACAAAAATAAAGCTTTAGGATCAGGTGGTGTGCACTGGCTCCTCCCCCTATGACCCTCCTCCAAGCCTCAGTTAGGTTTTTGTGCCCGTCCGAGCAGGGTGCAATCTAGGTGGCTCTCTTAAGGAGCTGCTTAGAAAAAGTTTTAGGTTTTTTATTTTCAGTGAGTCCTGCTGGCAACAGGCTCACTGCATCGAGGGACTTAGGGGAGAGAAGTTCAACTCACCTGCGTGCAGGATGGATTGGCTTCTTAGGCTACTGGACACCATTAGCTCCAGAGGGAGTCGGAACACAGGTCTCACCCTGGGGTTCGTCCCGGAGCCGCGCCGCCGACCCCCCTTGCAGATGCTGAAGATTGAAGGTCCAGAAACCGGCGGCAGAAGGCTTTTCAGTCTTCATGAAGGTAGCGCACAGCACTGCAGCTGTGCGCCATTGTTGTCACACACTTCACACCATTAGGTCACGGAGGGTGCAGGGCGCTGCTGGGGGCGCCCTGGGCAGCAATGTATAATACTTTTTATGGCTAAAAAAATACATCACATATAGCCCTTGAGGCTATATGGATGTATTTAACCCCTGCCAGATATCTCAAACTCCGGGAGAAAAGCCCGCCGGAATAGGGGGCGGGGCTTATTCTCCTCAGCACACAGCGCCATTTTCCTGCTCAGCTCCGCTGTGAGGAAGGCTCCCAGGACTCTCCCCTGCACTGCACTACAGAAACAGGGTAAAACAGAGAGGGGGGGCACTTTTTTTGGCGATATTTTATATATTTAAGCTGCTATAAGGATACAACACTTATATAAGGTTGTTCCCATATATATTATAGCGCTTGGGTGTGTGCTGGCAAACTCTCCCTCTGTCTCCCCAAAGGGCTAGTGGGGTCCTGTCTTCAATAGAGCATTCCCTGTGTGTCTGCTGTGTGTCGGTACGTGTGTGTCGACATGTATGAGGACGATGTTGGTGTGGAGGCAGAGCAATTGCCGATAATGGTGATGTCACCCCCTAGGGAGTCGACATCGGAATGGATGGCTTTGTTTATGGAATTACGTGATAATGTCAGCACATTACAAAAATCAGTTGACGACATGAGACGGCCGGAAAACCAGTTGGTACCTGCCCAGGCGTCTCAGACACCGTCAGGGGCTGTAAAACGCCCTTTAACTCAGTCGGTCGACACAGACCCAGACACGGACACTGAATCTAGTGTCGACGGTGAAGAAACAAACGTATTTTCAAGTAGGGCCACACGTTATATGATCACGGCAATGAAGGAGGCTTTGCATATCTCTGATACTGCAAGTACCACAAAAAGGGGTATTATGTGGGGGGTGAAAAAACTACCTGTAGTTTTTCCTGAATCAGAGGAATTAAATGATGTATGTGATGAAGCGTGGGTTAACCCAGATAGAAAAGTGCTAATTTCAAAAAAGTTATTGGCATTATACCCTTTCCCGCCAGAGGTTAGGGCGCGCTGGGAAACACCCCCTAAGGTGGATAAGGCGCTCACACGCTTATCAAAACAAGTGGCGTTACCGTCTCCTGATAAGGCCGCCCTCAAGGATCCAGCTGATAGGAGGCTGGAAACTACCCTAAAAAGTATATACACACATACTGGTGTTATACTGCGACCAGCCATCGCCTCAGCCTGGATGTGCAGTGCTGGGGTGATCTGGTCGGATTCCCTGACTGAAAATATTGATACCCTGGATAGGGACAGTATTTTACAGACTTTAGAGCAATTAAAGGATGCTTTTCTTTATATGCGAGATGCTC
Source organism: Pseudophryne corroboree (assembly GCF_028390025.1). Lineage (NCBI taxonomy): Eukaryota > Metazoa > Chordata > Amphibia > Anura > Myobatrachidae > Pseudophryne > Pseudophryne corroboree. The sequence goes on along the minus strand of NC_086449.1, from coordinate 559,971,841 downwards.
AGAGGGATATTTGCACTCTGGCATCGAGAGTAAGTGCGATGTCCATATCTGCCAGAAGAAGTTTATGGACACGACAGTGGTCAGGTGATGCGGATTCCAAACGGCATATGGAAGTATTGCCGTATAAAGGGGAGGAATTATTTGGCGTCGGTCTATCGGATCTGGTGGCCACGGCAACGGCCGGGAAATCCACCTTTTTACCTCAGACCCCCTCCCAACAGAAAAAGACACCGTCTTTTCAGCCGCAGTCCTTTCGGTCCTATAAGAACAAGCGGGCAAAAGGACAGTCATATCTGCCCCGAGGCAGAGGAAAGGGTAAGAGAGGGCAGCAAGCAGCTCCTTCCCAGGAACAGAAGCCCTCCGCGGGTTCTGCAAAGCCCTCAGCATGACGCTGGGGCTTTACAAGCGGACTCAGAAACGGTGGGGGGTCGACTCAAGAATTTCAGCGCGCAGTGGGCTTGCTCACAGGTGGACCCCTGGATCCTGCAGATAATATCTCAGGGTTACAGGTTGGAATTCGAGAAGTCTCCCCCTCGCCGGTTCCTAAAGTCTGCTCTGCCAACGTCTCCCTCAGGCAGGGCGACGGTATTGGAAGCCATTCACAAGCTGTATTCTCAGCAGGTGATAGTCAAGGTACCCCTCCTACAACAGGGTTAGGGGTATTATTCCACACTATTTGTGGTACCGAAGCCGGACGGCTCGGTAAGACCTATTCTAAATCTGAAATCTTTGAACCTGTACATACAAAAATTTAAGTTCAAGATGGAGTCACTCAGAGCAGTGATAGCGAATCTGGAAGAAGGGAACTTTATGGTGTCCCTGGACATCAAGGATGCTTACCTGCATGTCCCAATTTGCCCTTCACATCAAGGGTACCTCAGGTTCGTGGTGCAAAACTGTCATTATCAGTTTCAGACGCTGCCGTTTGGATTGTCCACGGCACCTCGGGTCTTTACCAAGGTAATGGCCGAAATGATGTTTCTTCTACGAAGAAAAGGCGTATTAATTATCCCTTACTTGGACGATCTCCTGATAAGGGCAAGGTCCAGAGAACAGCTGGAGGACGGAGTAGCACTAACCCAAGTAGTGCTGCAACAACACGGGTGGATTCTGAATTTCCCAAAATCTCAGTTGACCCCGACAACACGTCTGCTGTTCCTGGGAATGATTCTGGACACGGTTCAGAAAAAGGTGTTTCTTCCGGAGGAGAAAGCCAGGGAGTTATCCGAACTTGTCAGGAACCTCCTAAAACCAGGAAAAGTGTCTGTGCATCAATGCACAAGAGTCCTGGGAAAGATGGTGGCTTCTTACGAAGCAATCCCATTCGGCAGATTCCACGCACGAACTTTTCAGTGGGATCTGCTGGACAAATGGTCCGGATCGCATCTGCAGATGCATCAGCGGATAACCTTATCGCCACGGACAAGGGTGTCTCTTCTGTGGTGGTTACAGAGTGCTCATCTGTTACAAGGCCGCAGATTCGGCATACAGGACTGGGTCCTGGTGACCACGGATGCCAGTCTGAGAGGCTGGGGAGCGGTCACACAGGGAAGAAACTTCCAAGGAGTATGGTCAAGCCTGGAGATGTCTCTTCACATAAATATACTGGAGCTAAGAGCGATTTACAATGCTCTAAGCCTGGCAAAACCCCTGCTTCAGGGTCGGCCGGTGTTGATCCAGTCGGACAACATCACGGCAGTCGCCCACGTAAACAGACAGGGCGGCACAAGAAGCAGGAGAGCAATGGCAGAAGCTGCAAGGATTCTTCGCTGGGCGGAAGATCATGTGATAGCACTGTCAGCAGTGTTCATTCCGGGAGTGGACAACTGGGAAGCAGACTTCCTCAGCAGACACGATCTACACCCGGGAGAGTGGGGACTTCATCCAGAAGTCTTCCACATGATTGTGAACCGTTGGGAAAAACCAAAGGTGGATATGATGGCGTCTCGCCTCAACAAAAAACTGGACAGGTATTGCGCCAGGTCAAGAGACCCTCAGGCAATAGCTGTGGACGCTCTGGTAACACCGTGGGTGTTCCAGTCAGTGTATGTGTTTCCTCCTCTGCCTCTCATACCCAAAGTACTGAGAATTATACGGCAAAGGGGAGTAAGAACGATACTCGTGGCTCCGGATTGGCCAAGAAGAACTTGGTACCCGGAACTTCAGGAGATGCTCACGGAAAATCCGTGGCCTCTACCTCTAAGACGGGACCTGATTCAGCAGGGACCGTGTCTATTCCAAGACTTACCGCGGCTGCGTTTGACGGCGTGGCGGTTGAACGCCGAATTCAAAGGGAAAAAGGCATTCCGGAAGAGGTCATCCCTACACTGGTTAAAGCCAGGAAGGAGGTGACTGCACAACATTATCACCGCATTTGGAGAAAATATGTTGCGTGGTGCGAGGCCAGGAAGGCCCCCACGGAGGAATTTCAATTGGGTCGATTCCTACATTTCCTGCAAACAGGATTGTCTATGGGCCTCAAGTTGGGGTCCATTAAGGTTCAAATTTCGGCCCTGTCGATTTTCTTCCAGAAAGAATTGGCTTCAGTTCCTGAAGTCCAGACTTTTGTAAAAGGAGTACTACATATACAGCCCCCGATTGTGCCCCCAGTGGCTCCGTGGGACCTTAATGTAGTTTTGGATTTTCTCAAATCCCATTGGTTTGAGCCACTCAAATCGGCGGATTTGAAATATCTTACATGGAAAGTAACCATGCTACTGGCCCTGGCTTCAGCCAGGAGAGTGTCAGAATTGGCGGCTTTATCGTATAAAAGCCCATATCTGATTTTCCATTCGGACAGGGCAAAACTGCGGACGCGTCCTCATTTTCTGCCTAAGGTGGTGTCAGCGTTTCACCTGAACCAGCCTATTGTGGTGCCTGCGGCTACTAGCGATTTGGAAGATTCCAAGTTGCTGGACGTTGTCAGGGCATTGAAAATATATATTTCAAGGACGGCTGGAGTCAGAAAAGCTGACTCGCTGTTTATACTGTATGCACCCAACAAGCTGGGTGCTCCTGCTTCTAAGCAGACGATTGCTCGTTGGATTTGTAGCACAATTCAACTTGCACATTCTGTGGCAGGCCTGCCACAGCCTAAATCTGTCAAGGCCCATTCCACAAGGAAGGTGGGCTCATCCTGGGCGGCTGCCCGAGAGGTCTCGGCATTACAACTCTGCCGAGCAGCTACGTGGTCGGGGGAGAACACGTTTGTAAAATTCTACAAATTTGATACCCTGGCTAAAGAGGACCTGGAGTTCTCTCATTCGGTGCTGCAGAGTCATCCGCACTCTCCCGCCCGTTTGGGAGCTTTGGTATAATCCCCATGGTCCTGACGGAGTCCCCAGCATCCACTAGGACGTTTAGAGAAAATAAGATTTTACTTACCGATAAATCTATTTCTCGTAGTCCGTAGTGGATGCTGGGCGCCCATCCCAAGTGCGGATTGTCTGCATTACTTGTACATAGTTATTGTTACAAAAAAATTGGGTTGTTCTTGTTGTGTGCCGTCTGTTCAGAGGCTCCTACGTTGTCATACTGTTAACTGGGTTCAGATCACAAGTTGTACGGTGTGATTGGTGTGGCTGGTATGAGTCTTACCCGGGATTCAATATCCTTCCTTATTGTGTACGCTCGTCCGGGCACAGTATCCTAACTGAGGCTTGGAGGAGGGTCATAGGGGGAGGAGCCAGTGCACACCACCTGATCCTAAAGCTTTATTTGTGTGCCCTGTCTCCTGCGGAGCCGCTAATCCCCCATGGTCCTGACGGAGTCCCCAGCATCCACTACGGACTACGAGAAATAGATTTATCGGTAAGTAAAATCTTATTTTTCCGCCCAGCGAAGAATCCTGGTGGCTTCTGCCATTGCCACTCTGCTCATTGTTCCGCCTTGACGGTTTACATGAGCCACTGCGGTGATGTTGTCTGACTGAATCAGAACCGGTAGGTCGCGAAGCAAATTCTCCACTTGACGAAGGCCGTTGTATATGGCCCTTAATTCCAGTACGTTGATGTGTAGACAAGCCTCCTGGCTTGACCATAGACCTTGGAAGTTTCTTCCCTGTGTGACTGCTCCCCATCCTCGGAGGCTCGCGTCCATGGTTACCAGAACCCAGTCCTGAATGCCGAACCTGCGACCCTCTAGAAGGTGAGCACTCTGCAGCCACCACAGGCGATATACACTGGCCCTGGGGGACAGGCTAATCATCTGATGAATCTGTAGATGCGACCCGGGCCACTTGTCCAGAAGGTCCCACTGAAAAGTCCTTGCATGGAACCTGCCGAATGGAATGGCCTCGTAAGACGCCACCATCTTTCCCAGAACTCGAGTGCAGTGATGCACCGACACCCTTTTTGGCTTCAAGAGGTCCCTGACCAAGTTCATGAGTTCTTGTTCCTTTTCCATTGGGAGAAAAAACCTTCTCTGGTCTGTATCCAGAATCATGCCTAAGAAAGGCAAACGGGTTGTTGGAACCAACTGTGACTTTGGGAGATTGAGAATCCAGCCGTGCTGGTGCAACACCGTCAGGGAGAGTGCTACGCTGTTCAGCAACTGCTCTCTTGATCTCGCTTTTATTAGGAGATCGTCCAAGTACGGGATAATTGTGACTCCCTGCTTGCGCAGGAGCACCATCATTTCCACCATTAGCTTGGTGAAAATCCTCGGGGCCGTGGAAAGCCCAAACGGCAACGTCTGAACTTGGTAATGACAATCCTGTACAGCAAATCTCAGGAACGCCTGATGAGGCGGATATATGGGGACATGAAGGTATGCATCCTTTATGTCCAGGGACACCATATAATCCCCCCTTCCAGGCGGGCGATGACCGCTCTGAGTGATTCCATCTTGAGTTGAACCTTTTTAAGTATAGGTTTAAGGATTTTAAATTCAGAATGGGTCTGACCGAACCGTCCAGTTTCGGGACCACAAACAGGGTTGAGTAATACCCCATCCCCTGCTGAAGCAGGGGAACTTTGACCACCACTTGTTGAAGACACAATTTTTTAATTGCTGCTAAAACTACCTCCCTCTCTGGGGAAGAAGCCGGTAGGGCCGATTTGAAAAACCGGCGAGGAGGCCCCTTTTCGAATTCCAGCTTGTAACCCTGGGAAACAATGTCTATTGCCCAGGGATCCACCTGTGATTGAACCCAGATGTGGCTGAAAAGTCGAAGACGTGCCCCCACTGGAACGGACTCCCTCAGCGGAGCCCCAGCGTCATGCGGTGGATTTTGTAGAAGCCGGGGAGGACTTCTGCTCCTGGGAACTAGCTGTAGTTGGCAGCTTTTTCCCCTTGCCCTTACCTCTAGCAAGAAAGGAAGATCCACGTACTCTCTTGGATTTATGCGACCGAAAGGACTGCATCTGATAATGTGGCGTTTTCTTAGGCTGTGAGGAAACATAAGGCAAAAAAGTTGATTTACCTGCAGTAGCTGTGGAAACCAGGTCCGTGAGACCTTCCCCAAATAAGTCCTCACCCTTGTAAGGCAAAACCTCCATATGCCTCTTCGAGTCGGCATCACCCGTCCATTGTCGGGTCCATAGGGCTCCCCTAGCAGAAATCGCCATCGCGTTGGCTCTGAAACCCAGTAGGCCAACGTCTCTCTGAGCATCTCTCATATATAGGACAGCATCCTTAATATGACCCACGGTCAATAAAATGGTTTCCTTATCAAGCGTATCAATATCAGCAGATAAGGTATCTGTCCACGCTGCTACAGCGCTACAAACCCAAGCCGACGCTATCGCCGGTCTGAGTAATGTACCAGTATGTGTGTAAATAGACTTCAAGGTAGTCTCCTGTCTGCGAACAGCAGGATCCTTGAGGGCTGCGGTATCTTGAGATGGCAGCGCTACCTTTTTGGATAAGCGTGTCAATGCTTTGTCCACCCTTGGGGAGGATTCCCACCGTATCCTGTCCTTAGTCGGGAAAGGATACGCCATAAGAATCCTCTTGGGAATCTGCAATTTCTTGTCTGGAGTTTCCCAAGCCCTTTCAAACAACTCATTTAGCTCATGAGAAGGGGGAAAAGTAACCTCAGGCTTCTTTTATTTATGTGTACCCTCGTGTCAGGTATCGAGGGGTCATCTGTTATATGCAACACATCCTTTATTGCAATAATCATATAATTAATACTTTTAGCCAATTTAGGCTGCAACTTCGCATCATCATAGTCGACACTGGAGTCAGAATCCGTGTCGGTATCAGTGTCAACTACTTGGGATAGTGGGCGCTTCTGAGACCCAGAAAGTCCCTGCGTCATAGTGAAAGGCAGGGCTTGACTCCCTGTACATTCCCTGGACTCCGCTTTGTCCAACCTCTTGTGTAATAAATTCACATTTGCATTTAAAACATTCCACATATCCAACCAGTCAGGTGTCGGCGTTGCCGACGGAGACACCACACTCATTTGCTCCACCTCCTCCTTAGAAGAGCCTTCCGCTTCAGTCATGCCGACACACGCGTACCGACACCCCACACACTCAGGGAAATCTCTAATCTGGAGACAGTTCCCCAACAAGGCCCTTTGGAGAGACAGAGAGAGAGAGTATGCCAGCACACACCCAGCGCCAATGACCCTGGAAAAATCCCAGATATATATAGCGCTTTTCTTTATATAATCACTGCGCCAAATGATGTGCCCCCCCCTTCTTTAAAACCCTCTGTCACCGTGTTCAGCAGGGGAGAGTCCGGGGAGCCAGCTTCCCAGCGGTGTGCTGTGGAGAAAATGGTGCTGGTTAGTGCTGAGGGATCAAGCTCCGCCCCCTCAGCGGCTGGCTTCGGTCCCGCTCGATTTCTTCAAAACTGGCGGGGGTTTTAAATATACAGTCCGCAGAGCCTATATATCTATACTGGCCAGTCCTAGAGGTTTATTATTGCTGCCCAGGGTGCCCCCCCTGCGCCCTGCACCCATCAGTGCCTGCCGCTGTGTGTTGTGTGTGGGAGCAATGGCGCGCAGTGTTACCTCTGAGAAGATCTGAAGTCTTCTGCCGCCTCTGAAGTCTTCTATCTTCTTATACTCACCCGGCTTCTATCTTCCGGCTCTGTGAGGAGGACGGCGGCGCGGCTCCGGGACGAACAGCGAGGGGAGACCTGCTTTCTGAATCCCTCTGGAGATAATGGTGTCCAGTAGCCTAAGAAGCAGAGCCTAGCATTTAAGTAGGTCTGCTTCTCTCTCCTCAGTCCCACGATGCAGGGAGCCTGTTGCCAGCAGGGCTCCCTGAAAATAAAAAACCTAACAAAATTCTTTCTTTCAGAGAAACTCAGGAGAGCTCCCTGTAGTGCACCCAGTCTCCTCTGGGCACAGTATCAAACTGAGGTCTGGAGGAGGGGCATAGATGGAGGAGCCAGTGCACACCCATATCTAAAGTTCTTTTTAGTGCCCATGTCTCCTGCGGAGCCCGTCTATTCCCCATGGTCCTTACGGAGTCCCCAGCATCCTCTAGGACGTAAGAGAAAGTAAGAGTTTCTAACAGCCAGTAGATGCCCATTGGTTAGGGTAAAAAAATCCCCAGTGTGGCCCATTCAGGATTAAAGTGTAAAAAATTAACCAAATGTTCTAGAGCAAACTAACTGACCCGAAACCAAAAAGTTCTATCTAGGGGGCAGGACCATAAACTGTGATAAATATCCTTACCTCAGCAATGTCATAGATGGGATGGGGAAGAGCTCTTAATAAAATCCACAATGTGGGGCAATATATGATAAACATTTAAAAATAGTTCCCTGTAAGAGCTTGCAGAGAATAGGCGAAAAGAGTCTGCTGTAAGCAAAGTATTAATTGTTAGATTCAGGAAACATTGCAGCCACTGAGGCAAGCTGACTGGATTTTGGTATACTCTAGTTTGTCACGTAGAAAAGTGTAGAAGGAAAATAGCTTTTATTGTTCCAATTCAGAGCAATTACAAATAACATGACCAATTTAATGTTGAGCCTCCTAGAATGCCAACTCTTATGTATCCACAGCCTGAAGGAATGTGAGGGGCCATTTCTTAGATTTAGCAATCAGACACAAAAATAGAATTAATATTTCTCTGATCACACTAGGAAGGGGCCATATTTGGCTTTTAATGAATCTTACACTTACAGGGCCTAATTCAGACCTGATCGCAGCAGCGAAATCTTTCTCTAATGGGCAAAACCATGTGCAGTGCAGGTGTGGTAGGTATAACGTGCGGAGAGAGTTATATTTGGGTGGGTTATATTGTGTCTGTGCAGGGTAAATACTGGCTGCTTTATGTTTACACTGCAATTTAGATTTCAGTTTGAACACACCCCACCCAAATCTAACTCTCTCTGCACATGTTACATCTGCCCCCCTGCAGTGCACATGGTTTTGCCCATTAGAGAACATTTTTGTTGCTATGATCAGGTCTGAATTAGGCTAGTAGTTCCTTGACTGGTGAGGTAAGATGTGATCCGGAAGAAGCAGGCAAGTGTAGGGCGAGTATGGTCCCGTAATTGTGACTAAAGAAGACCTAGACACAGACACATCTGTTAGATGACATACCTTTTGCAAGAGCAGGAGGGTGGATGATGATGATGATCCGCAGCACAAGCTAGCTGCTTCTGAATTTTAGATTATAGTTTGATAGTTGATCTCTCTCTCTCTCTCTGATGTAGTATATGAGGTTGCCTCTATCTAATCACTTGACTTAATTGCTATTTCCATGTAGACTCTGACAAAAATGAACATTAACATTTAATTTGAAGCAGAAAATAATAGATGTTCAGATTTTATTTTATTCAATTTAATTTGTGTTCTTAGTGAATAACATTTCAGTTGGTAAATGTATTTAGGGCAGACTAGATGGGCAAAGGGGTTCTAATCTGTTGTCATATTCTGTTTCATAATGTGACTTTTGCTCTTATTAACCTTTTAAGTTATTATTCTAACTTAAAAATATAATAATTAATTACATTATTATATTTTCTACAGTCACGGCCATGCGTCTTTGTTTCTCTCTGTGTTTTGCTACACTTACACTATGCTACCATGGAGTATAATTATAGACACTTGTTAACACAGCCTGTCAGCACAGATAACTGAGTAGTAACACAAATGGAGGATCTAACCCTTTGACCTGTCACATGGCAAAAGGCAGCTATGTTACATGCTCACTTGGACCAGTTTAAAGATAACATGGGTGCCTATTCGGAAGAGCAAGGTGAACGTTTTCATCAAAATGTGATGGACTTTGAATGTCGTTATCAGGGGCAATACAATGAGAGTATGATGGGGGATTATATTTGGAGGCTAATACGAGAAAGTCAATACAATCACAGAATAAATACAAAAATATTCATTTCTAAACTTTTAAAAAATGATTCTATTACAGTAGTTTGTTTTAAAAAAAATTGTAAATAAAAGTAATTCAAATTCATAACAAAAGTCTGTTTTATTTTTACTCGTATAATAAAGTTATGAAAATAGGGACATTTTCTTAAATCCGTAATTTCATTCTGATAGCTACAAAAGCAAACTTTTTCTGGTAAAACTATTATATCTTTAATTAGTAATGTGGAAGAAATCAAAAATCAGATATGCTGAACCCAGATTCAGAATTCGTGCTGACCGGTGTAATGAATGAAGCTTACATGCGTGCAAAAGGAGATGTATATTTAAAACCACTTAACTGGCATGGTCAGATTTCATACAACTGCGTCGTCCCACCCAGTCCCCCCGTTTTTGACGAGGAGATCCATTCTGCAGATGTGCATAATATAATGTTTAAATATTTAAAAAATACTTTTTCAACTTTATTAAATAAAATACATTTTAAAAAACAATGTTAACAGTTTTGAAGGGAAAAATCGTCAGTTAAGTGGTTAAATCAGACACTGTAGACCATGACTTTGGAATTGCGTTCTTGCCATTGTTGGAATTAACCCTTGACATAAATTTTTATTTTGTTTACAGTCTATTCTATGTGGGCAGCTTTTGCCTGTACATATGCGGATCTTTCCATAACAGGCACATCTTTCCATAACAGATTTTGACAAAATACAATGTTTTCATGCAAAATCTTCTGTTTATTAACGTCTTTGCTACTAACATTGCTTAGGTGACATTTTCTAAATTTGGACAGTGATTAAGGAAGCTTTGTTGAGAGCGATAACAAAGCAATTATGCTCATTTTACCATCAAATTCACAGAAGAACATATCCTGACATATTACATTACTTTGGTGTTGCTGTCACTCTAAGAAACAGATCATAGATCTAAATTCATTAATCATGAGCAGGAATAAACTATTTCCTCCAGTTGCCATCCCTTGAAAGTCAGTTACCAAATATTAATTCATATGAGCAACACATATTTTGTTTCTACTGAAACAGTGCATGGAGCACAGTATTTTGGCTGATTACTATATTTCATGACAGTAGATAAAATGTTGCCATTTTTCGAAAAACATGGCTATAGTGAAAAGACAACACACACTGTGTTACCTGCATATAAAGAAAAACAATGAATATAATGTTTTTTAAGGTTTTTCCATATATGTAAAGTTAATGAGGAATGCCATCAGGTGTTATTGATTAATATACAAACAGATTCACAATTTAAACCCTTTGTAAGTTGGTTTTCAGAGTGCTATACTCGGTTGTTAAAACGTACTGTAAGTGATATGTTCAATCTTTTGTAATTTTTAGCTTGAAAATCACTTTTCCTGTTTCAGTTTACATTTTTTTTTGCATGCATCCATATAGAGGGATTAGGTTGCCCATCATATTACTGTAAAATCTCTTAAATTGCCCAGTCCTGATAAATACAGATGTGTCCTCATACATCAGTGCTCCAGTCGCGCCAAACCACCCCTTATGGCATGCTGGGTCCCATGAGACTCTGCTAGCACTGGGCATCTTTTTGCCAAAAATTTGTCTTAATAGCAACACAGTGTGGCTAGGACATACCAGGAGACACTGCTGATTAGTTTGATATATGACTCTTGTACATCTGTGTGCGACTGAGTCTCTGAATCTGTATATGAAGTGCTACAATGTAGCAGCTGCAGCTTTTTTCCAACACAAGTTCTGTAGTGCTCAGTATACAGTCTCAATCACACACAATATACAGTACAAGTGTATGTAGTTCTTTATGTTTCACAGTGATGCTAAAAAGTTTGTGATTCCTTTGGATTTTTCAGATATTTAGCATCATTATGACATTATGGGGTAAGTATAATAGGGAGCATATTTCTGATGAGTTCAAACCCACGGTGAATTTGTAAACTCAACATATGTAATAAGTAGTGATCAGTAGCGGATCTTGCCACGGGCAAGCAGGACTTTTGCCCGGGGCGCCGCCTTCCGGAGGGCGCTGGCGCCATCCGGAGGGCGCCGCACCGTGGCAAGATCCGCCACTGCTGCCCGCTGTGTCCCCCGTCCGCCTCCGCTGCCCGGCCCGCTGTGTCCCCACCTCCTGTGAAGGGAACTAGACGCTACGCGCACCGCACCGGAACTAGACGTCATCGCGCACCGCACAGCAAAGGTCCTCTCCACGAAGGGAACTAGACGCGTAGCGTCTAGTTCCCTTCACAGGAGGCGGGGACACAGCGGGCCGGGCAGCGGAGGCGGACGGGGGACACAGCGGGCAGCAGTGGCGGATCTTGCCACGGTGCGGCGCCCTCTAGTTTCCCTTCGTGGAGAGTACCTTTGCTGAGCGGTGCGCGATGACGTCATCGCGCACCGCACAGCAAAGGTCCTCTCCACGAAGGGAACTAGACGCGTAGCGTCTAGTTTCCCTTCGTGGAGAGGACCTTTTGCTGTGCGGTGCGCGATGACGTCATCGCGCACCGCTCAGCATTCAAGCGGCGCTAGTAATGTACAGGGGGCGTAACTGACCACGCCCCCTGTATTAGGCCACGCCCCGTTTCCTGCCCGGGGCGCAGAGCGGCCTTGAACCGGCCCTGGTAGTGATTTAGTGGCAAACCTGCCGATGATGTGTGGCGGTTTATGAAGCAAATATCACTGCCTTTACAGCATAATTTCATCGTGCTTGCTTAAAATAATATTTATATTTTGTTCCCCATTGCCAACAATTGCTTCTTATCATTTTATAAACACAGTACAAAATAACAAAAATTGGTAACTGCTCACTCTTTATGTGTATGATAATACAGAAAATACAATATCATGAGGCTGATAGGTGTGTTAACACTATAAACCCTTCGTAAATTCATAGCCTACAACAAAATAACAAAACAAAACAGGATATTGCAAGACAGTATTACTAGTACTTTGTTGTAAAACCATTTGATGATACTTCTGCCTGACATCCTTGGAGCATGGATTCAACAAAATTGAGTAAACATTCCTGAGGATTATTTGTTTATTCCCTTGGTAAAGCACGGCAAAAGTGTCCTCATTTAAGTACTCCTTACACACTTTTCTTGTGCCACACAACGGATTTTGATTCCTCTTACTGCTTTCAGCGCTGTAATTTTTCCAGGAGGTATTTGATATCCTGGCTGTCGGGATCCCGGCGCTCTGCATACCGACGCTGGGATCTTGAGCGCTGGGATACCGACAACTATTCTCCCTCTTGGGGTGTCCATGACACCCCTGGAGGGAGAATAAATAGCATGGCGTGCGTTACGCGCCACCATGCCCGCAGCGTTGCGAGCGTAGCAAGCCCACAAGGTGCTCTTTTGTGCTCGCCCCGCTGCTGGCATTCCGGCGGTCGGGATCCCGGCACCGATATGCTGGGTGCCGGGATTCTGAGCACCGGTATATCGTAGTACACCCATTTCATCAGGTGACATGCTTCTACTGCATAGAACAGTACATATAAACATGCTATGTCAAGTTAGTATCTGAATGTTTGGTTTTTCTCCTGAAGTCAGTGCTGCAAGGGTGGATTGATATTGATTAACTGGACTCCACCTTGGATTGATCAACTGACTCCAGCTAGTACACACATTATGTGAGCCACCAATGACTGATCAGAGCACCCTATAGAAATTCCTCAGGTGCATCTGCTCATTGCCAGTACTTGTACGTAACCTGTTCCTGGCTCCAGTGGCAGCAGTTTTGCTTCCTGATTTCTGGCTATTGCTTTATGGCGCACACACCACTGTGCACATCAGTTTTACAGAGTTCTCCGGCTCCTATCTCTGTGCTGTAGCATCCAGTTGCTCTCTGCATTCCACACACTGCTAAGCACTATTCCATCCAATATCTGCATGCAGAGTTTGTTTCCTATAGCATTGTACATTACCATTAACAGCCTGCTTAGTGCATATCCAATATCAATGTGCATTACCATTCACTCACTGCTCTTCCAGTATCAGCATGCATTACCATTCACAGCCTGCAGAGTGCCCATCTAATATCTGTATGCATTACCATTTACAGCCTGCAGAGTGCTCATGCATTCCAATGTGCATTACCATTCATTACCAGCAGTATGCATACCTGTGTGTCGCTGACACACATCATCTACAGAGAGCACTTTTGTTACACCTGTGTTCAAAACCTTCAGCCAGTGCCTGTTACAGGGCAGCATACCAGTTATTCAACCTAGCATTTCTATCTTTCCTGCTCAGTTTTTTAACTACTCTAGAAGGTAGAGTATCAATGAATGAGGAGAAGCGTCATTAGACCATGTAACTCATTCATTCCAGTTTTAACCAGTCCTGCCCAAACTCAGAATCTGGCATCTAGCTCAAAAGTGCTAGAATTTAGATCTGGTGTTAGGAATCTGACTAGCAATACTCATTTCATGCACTAAGTAATTAAGCACTTACCTTTGCGGCCTGTCTCACAGGTCAGGTTTTCGTGCTGCACCTGTGTGTATAGCTGATACATGGATATCGCCATTTTGGATCTAGTCATCTGACCGCCAGTCAGAGTACTTCTTGCCTCAGCTGACTCTGGCAGGCAATCTGTTGTGACCTACAGATTATATGAAAACCTTTGCTGTTGATCAGCTCACTGCCAGAGCATTCCCGATTTGCAGATGGCTTGCAGTTCTCTTGTAATCCCTGAATTCCCTTAATTGCTGGGATTTCTTTATCCAAGTGTCAGTGCTGCCAAAGCCTACCAAGTATCAAATGTCTTCTGTGTTCTCCTGTAATCAACTAAGTCTCAGTATTACCTGCTACATCTGTTTCAAGACATTGCTATACCTGGCGCCTGTTAGTTGAAAGTCTTCTGCTCTTAGTTCACTACAGTACAGAGTTCCTTGTGCACCTTACTGGCTGTGTCTCAGTAATTCAACCAGTTACCTGTTTCTCAGCTTATTGCAAGCTTTAGCTGCTCTCCACTAATTACAGAACTCTTCAGTATATTCAAGTTCCCAGTCTGCTAAAATCTCTCCTGCAGTGTTCCTGAATCCTGGCGTGCATTTAATCTATGATTGTCCTGCAAGCAAACCATTCATCTGCTTCATATACAAGTTCCAGTCATTTGCTGAACACTCACTCTAAGGACTTTATCATCTTACTCCTGTGCTGCCAGCACGCAGTTTCCCTGATTTCTGTAACATTTTCCCACAAGCAAGCATATATTACTGTCTACATTTACTTAGCTTCCTGCCTATCCAGAGTACTATTACAGTAGTTCCTGGTCCCAGATTGGAATCCAAAGCTTAGCTGGTCTCAGCCCAGCATTTATGCCTAGTAGCCGGTCAAAGCCCGGCATCTGAGACATTACCGGTCCCAGTCCAGTCAGAGACATTACTGGTTCCAGTACGGTCAGAGACATTACCAGTCAAGTCCAATCCCAAGCATCACCGATTCCAACCTGGATATTTCATCATCAGATCCAGTCTTGCCTCCAGTCCAACTTCTAGCATGGTTATCTATTTCCCATATTATCCCAGAGTCTGCTCCAGTGTGTAGCATCATTGTGGTGCGCACCCCTGATCTCCTCCTGATCGCGGCAAAAAGGGGGCATGGCCGTACAGTTAGGGGGCGTCCTAGGATCCTGGAATCGTCACTCTGGGGGCGTGCCCAGCATCTCCGGAGATGCTGGGATTCCCCCAGAGACGGTCTCAGTGCGCCGTCGGCTCCTTTGCTATGACAGGATCCGGGTGCTGTAGCAGAATTTCACACTGCAGCACCTGGCTCCTGTCACTGCGGAGGAGCTGACATTTGGTGTCACACCCGGGTGCGGGCCGCACCCGCCTATTGACGCCACTGATTGTGGTGCAAACTATCTTTTCTCCAACCTCATATACAGTGGTCCCAGTTCCTTTGCCCACAGACAAGTACAGTATCCAATGGGTCCATACAGCATGGATCCTGACATTGGGGCTTTGACTTGGCAAGTCCAGTACATTAATTTTTTGTGTGGAAGTGGTTCTGAGTCATTGTGGAACAGTGTCGTATGATCAATTTTCATAGGAAAATTTTCTTTTTCGCAAATGGTAGCATTTGTTTATGTACAGTGCATCCAGAAAGTATTCACAGCTCTTCACTTTTTCCACATTTTGTTATTTTACAGCCTTATTCTAAACTGGAATGAATTTATTTATGAATTCAAAATTCTACACACAATACCCCTTAATGACAACGTGAAAAAGTTTTTTTGGAGATTTTTGCAAATTTATTAAAGATAAAAAACTAATACATAAGTATTCACAGCCTTTGCTCAATATTTTGTTGATGCACCTTTGGCAGCAATTATAGCCTCAAGTCTTTTTGAATATGATGCCACAAGCTTGGCACACCTATCTTTGGGCAGTTTCGCCCATTCCTCCTTGCAGCACCTCTCAAGCTCCATCAGGTTGGATGGGAAGCGTTGGTGCACAGCCATTTTCAGATCTCGCCAGAGATGTTCAATTGGATTCAAGTCTGGGCTCTGGCTGGGCCACTCAAGGACATTCACGGAGTTGTCCTGAAGTCACTCCTTTGATATCTTGGCTGTGTACTTAAGGTCGTTGACCTGCTGAAAGTCTGAGGTCAAGAGGGCTTTGGAGCAGGTTTTCATCCAGGATGTCTCTGTACATTGCTGCATTCATCTTTCCCTCTAGCCTGACTAGTCTTCCAGTTCCTGCCACTGAAAAACATCCCCACAGCATGATGCTGCCACCAACATGCTTCACTGTAGGTGTGTGTGTGAAGATATCGGGTTCCAAATCACTCAAACTTGGTGATAGATAAAAAACCAACCGGGGTTTATTGACAGAATAGGTTATAACACAGTTCAGCACACTTCTGTAATCCAATTCCACATGATAATTCCCGCCACAATCTCCTGACAGAACATTACTTCTTAGTCTGGGAGCAGAGAGTCTCTTCTAGCAATACAGAGTCCCAGATAAATCCAATATAATGGGTCCGCAAGCAGATCCCTGGCAGAACATCACTTCTTAGCCTGGGATCAAAGAATCTCTCTTCAGCTCTCTGGGTAGCTCTGCTTATACCTCCAGAAGCTTCATATTGCTGGGGTGTGTGTTACCTCTGTGTCTTAGGATCTTACAGCATTGGAATACAATACATATTCCAATCAAGGTGATTACATCATCCAGAGAGCCACCCTGTCTGGTCAGCTCACTTTTGGACAATAGGGAGTAAACGAACATGGACAATGGTACCTTATATGACTCAACCTTTGAGTGTCCACTGTGGTGTATGAAAACAATAGGAAACTAGGTCTAACATAAATACATTATCTAAAGGGTAACAGATAACATAACACAATTGCATATATTAACAATATTAAGGTTGATTTAAACACAGTATTGGGTGAGCAGCAATGGACATGTTATGGAGAATGAACAAACAGACAAATTGGATGAATATGGATATGGGTATAAAAAGTACATATTTGACACAGGAAATGAGGCATAGCTATATTAATTGTCACAGACCTCATTTTCTCACATTCCTCTCCCACTTTTTAGACCCAATGTCCCGGCAAGGTGTAGGTAAATTCCTCAATGTCCAAGCAAGGCTGTTGGGACAATCCAGTAAGTCTTTACTTAGGTTTGGTGAGAGGGTGATTAGCAATTCAGAAGTTCCTCCACCACTTGTAAGCCCTGTGCCTGGGCAGTACAAACTAGCTGGCACTGTAACCCCACCTGGGTCAAAAGGACTGAGGGCCATGTTTCCCGAAGAGTCTAATGACCGGCCTTTTGGGTATGGTGGAATTATGATTAGCAACCCACAATTGCTCAGTTCTTCACCAGATTCCAAATTATATGTCCCTGGTAGCAAATAACTCTGGTCCTAAAACATACTTGTAAATGCCTGTACCTCTCCCACTGGTTCCGTGGTCTCCCACCTGAGAACAAGCAAATAGTGGGATGCTGGCTGAGAGCAGTTTCTCTCCTGGTGATGCATTGCATCCCTCGCCTCTGGCACTTCAGCAGTGGGTATTGTATCCATGTGTCCCAAACATAAATTTGTCAGTTGCATAAGGACGGGCAGATGCTGGCACTCTGCCATGGCCTCAGATACAGTGTGGGGCTCTCCTCCACCCTCCTCGGATTGCATGCCCAAAATCTGTCCAGTGGCAGTAACATGTTTGGGCTCCTGCCTGGTGATGAGCGGTGCCTGGTTTCCTCCAAACATGACGTCTGCCATTCACGCCAAAGACTTCAATCTTTGTCTCATCAGACAAGATAATTTTGTTTCTCGTGGTCTGAGAGTCCTTCAGGTGCATTTTGGCAAACTGCAGGCGGGCTGCCATGTGGTTTTTACTAAGGAGTGGCATCCGTCTGGCCACTCTACCATACAGGCCTGATTAGTGGATTGCTGCAGAGATGGTTGTCCTTCTGGAAGGTTCTCCTCTCTCCACAGAGGAATGCTGTATCTTTGACAAAGTGACCATCGGGTTCTTGGTCACCTCCCTGACTAGGGCCCTTCTTCCCTGATCGCTCAGTTTAGACAACCTGCCGGCTCTAGGAAGAGTCTTGGTGGTTCCGAACTTCCAGTTACGGATGATGGAGGCCACTGTGCTCATTGGGACCTTCAAAGCAGCAGATATTTTTCTGTACCCTTCCCCATATTTGTGCCTCGAGACAATCCTGTCTCGGTCGTCTACAGACAATTCCTTTGACGTCATGCTTGGTTTGTGCTCATACATGCACTGTTAAGTGTGGGACCTTATATAGACAGGTATGTTGCTTTTCAAATCACGTCCAATCAACTGAATATACCACAGGTGGACTCCAATTAAGCTGTAGGAACATCTCAAGGATGATCAGTGGAAACAGGATGCACCTGAGCTCAATTTTGAACTTCATGGCAAAGGCTGAGAATACTTATGTACTGTACATGTGATTTCTTAGTTTTTTATTTTTTAATAAATTTGCAAAAATCATAAAATTTTTTTTTCAGGTTGTCATTATGGGGTAAAAAAGTTAGAAAAGCCGTCCCGTGCGCAAATAGCTGCTAGTCAGTGTGACACTTCTAGAGGTATCCCTTTTAACCTCCACCAAGAATACAAATAGCAGAAAGAATTGAAGTATACACTTAACCAGCGCTTTTCCAATGTTCCATTGGGTGGTTCTTTCACTTTAACCCTTTCCGTTTGGGATATATAAGGTATGCAAAAAGAAAAATGGAAGGTATATAGTGTAACACCGTTTTAATATACACAATAGACAGACAATAAATTTAAAATATTATAATGAGCATAAAAGTGCAGTGCATGGCATAATCGAGTTCTTTGTTTAGGAGGTGGCTTTCCCGTCAATAGTTAACAGTGGATAATTACCAGATTTCTTTGAACTGTGGATTAGACAGTTCAAATCACGCTCAGAACAAATAATCCCAGGGTATCCCTCCTATAGGATCGTCAGAGCTTCCAGCAGTGTTCCTGTGTATCACAGACCGGGTCGCCTCCTCCACCACCAACGCGTTTCTTCCCCTAACTGGGGTCTTTATCAAGGTGTAAGTATGCCTCCTGTCTGGTCCTTCCTTCCTTTTAAAATCGACAGTGTCCAATCGTCTCTCACCATGCACAGCTGAACCCCTTAACATTGGAAACTACAAGTCCCATGGTTCACTGCTGTGCATGGGACTTCCTGCTATGTCACTTCCGGCACAGCAGGGTAATTAAGGTCGAATAGGGTTCACAAACACAGTCCGATCATCCCTTTCCCAACCTATTAAACTTTTTGCCTGGAGTGTCTTTAAAGCATGTCCACATAAATTAATCTAGAATGCCAAAGTGATCTTTTGTACGGGACTCAAATTCCTCGTCCCGAGTAGCGCGTCGCGTCACTTCCGGTGACGCGTTAGCATAGCAGCACTGCTGCTAAGGAGATCCCGAAGTTCATCTAGTGGATGATAAAATACCAAGGTAGAATAAAGTGCATAGTGAAAGCAATAATAACATACAAAGGTTCATAAAAAACATATAAAACAGTTTAAAACTTGTCAAATATAGAAGCTGTATATCAGGTAACCGAGGTAACACGATACGTCACTTCCGGTGACGTACTAGTGTTTATACCCCCGTTGCTATGGTGATCTAATTACTGATCAATAGAATGCAGAAAAAAAATATAGCAGCACAGCATTACCAAAAATCAGAGCAAATAAGGAGTCTATTATAATGAAAAAGACTCGTTTGTGTAGAATATGCACAGAATGAGGACTTAATTAAGAACTAAGTTGAACAACTTAATTTAAAAACCATTTTATTTCGAAGTCTGCGTTTAGACCCCCCAGGTTTTAATGTACCCAGTTCGTAGATGGCTTGCATCTCAGCTCTTGCTAGTTGACTATTACTGTCTTTCCTCCTCCATTGGTTTTTTATATGTCTAATCGCACAAAACCGTTTGATCTCTGCTATGTTACCACTGTGATGAACTCTAAAATGGTCAGACAGTGCATGGGTTGTTAGTCCTTTTTTAATATTCCTCAGATGTTCACTAATTCGAATTTTCAGAGCCCTTGAGGTACGCCCTATGTGTTATAAGTTACATGAACATTCAATAGCATAAATTACGTTGGTGCTATTACAGGTTATAAAATCCTGTATTTTATAATTGGTCTTATTGATGAGCACTTCTGGTATTTTCCCACATGTGTGAGGTATGTTTCTACAGCCTATGCACATGCCACATCGAAAGAATCCCTTTGACTTGACTGTACACATGCTTTTCTTAGCAGGCTGCACACTTCTCACCAAACTACTCCTCAAATTTGGAGCTCTCCTGAAGATACACTTCGGTTTCTCTGGTAATAAGTGCCCAATTGTAGGGTCTTTGCGTAAGATCCCCCAATGTCTATTGAGGGATTTTTCTAAAGTTCTATGTTGGCTACTGAATGACGTTATGAATGTCCATTCGAAACCTGCTCTCTTAATATTCCGACCTCTCTGTTTTACCTGTAGCAACTCTTGGCGATCAACCTTAGCAACCTTAGTTTTCACAGTCTCTACCTTATTCACTGAGTATCCCGAAGCCAGAAATTTACATTTCATCTCTTCCGCTTGTGTGTCATAGGATTCTCCTTTCGTACAATTACGTTTCAATCGTGTGAATTGGCTGTCTGGGATAGAACTTAGCCAGTTCGGGTGATGGCAGCTGGTTGCATTGATATATGCACCAGAGTCTGTAGGTTTTATGAAGGTTTTTGTTTCTATTTTGTTGTTCTCAATAAAAACAGTAATATCTAAAAAATGAATGCTTTCGCTGCTGCTATCAAACGTAAAAAATATATTAGCCAAATTAGAATTAGGATAGTTAAAAAATTGAGTAAGACCATCCTCATCACCTCTCCAGATAAAAAAGATGTCGTCTATATATCTCTTCCAGGACACCAGGTTTGCTCCGAAGGGACAATGCTTCCAGATCATGGAATCTTCCCATTGTCCCATAAAAATGTTAGCGTAACTCGGAGCGAACCTGTCCTGCAGATAAAACGTTCCATCAAAAGAGAAATAATTATTTTCTAAAATGAATTAGACCCCCTTTAAAATGAACTCCTGTAAAGACTCTTTGAGTTCACTATCTGCCAGTGCCTTGGTGACAGCCGCAAGACCCATTTGATGTTCGATAATAGTATATAGTGATCGAACATCGGCTGTCACCAAAATATCACCATCCTCCCATTTTATAGTCTCTAATAGATTAAGGAAGGCCGTGGTGTCCTTAAGATGTGATGGGTATTTCCCCACCAGGGGTTGTAGGAAATAGTCTATGAATTCCGACAGGTTTGATGTTATCGAGCCTATCCCCGAAACTATAGGCCTGCCAGGGGGGTTTGTGGGATCCTTATGGATTTTTGGCAGGATATAAAGCACGGGGATTATTGGCTCTTCTGTGCGTAAAAACTTCATTTCCCTTTCTGTCAGAGTCCCATTGGCTGAAAATTCCTCCAATAATTTATCCAACTTCTCTATGATTTTCTGTGTAGGGTCTGTTTTTAGTTTATGGTAAGTTACACCATCATCCAACTGGCGGAGGACTTCTTTGTTATAGTCATCTTTAGTCAAGATGACTATGCCGCCCCCTTTATCGGATGGTTTAATTACCAAATCCTCACATTCCCGTAATCTTTTTAATGCCTGACGTTCTTTAAATGTTAGGTTATACTTGGGCAATTTACTGTCCATCTCCTTAATATCATCTGATACCAATTTGAGAAAAGTCTCCAAAAAATTTCCTCTTATAAACGTAGGATTAAAAACCGATTTTGGTTTGAACGGAGTTCCCTCTACTTCTACTGCAGCTTCCGTTCCCTTGTTGATACAAAAATTTATTAGAAAATGAAGTCTAACATTTTTTTTTTAAGTCAATGAAGGTATTAAATTTATTTAAGGGTGGAGATGGTGCAAATTTCATGCCTTTTTCAAGGAGTGAAATCTCTCTGGCCAGCTCATGGCTGGTCAGATTGAAGATTTTAATCATCCCCAAATTCGTGTCTTTCGACACGGATGTGGGGAGTGCAGGTGATTCCTTTTTCTTGCTGCCCTTTCTTTTGGAGGTAATTCGCATTATTTTTCTTTTCATTCCCTACTTTTTCTTTTTATTAAATAGTCCCCCTCTACACCCTCTCCTCTTTATCTTGGAGGGTGGAGTTTCTTCCTCCTGGATAAAAAAGGAGATGACTCAGACATATGTTCTGGTAGTTGGAATCTATTTTCTGTCCTGTGGATTGGGGTAGTGGAATATAGATCAGCCCTGGATCTATACCTCCCCATACAGTAGGTCTGACCATAGGTCAGAACAGAAAATAGATTCCAACTACCAGAACATATGTCTGAGTCATCTCCTTTTTTATCCAGGAGGAAGAAACTCCACCCTCCAAGATAAAGAGGAGAGGGTGTAGAGGGGGACTATTTAATAAAAAAGAAAAAGAAGGGAATGAAAAGAAAAATAATGTGAATTACCTCCAAAAGAAAGGGCAGCAAGAAAAAGGAATCACCTGCACTCCCCACATCCGTGTCGAAAGACACGAATTTGGGGACGATTAAAATCTTCAATCTGACCAGCCATGAGCTGGCCAGAGAGGAGATTTCACTCCTTGAAAAAGGCATGAAATTTGCACCATCTCTACCCTTAAATAAATTTAGTACGTTCATTGACTTACAAAAATTTATTAGAAAATTAAGTCTAAAATTTTTTTTTATCAACAAGGGAACGGAAGCTGCAGTAGAAGTAGAGGGAACTCCGTTCAAACCAAAATCGGTTTTTAATCCTACGTTTATAAGAGGAAATTTTTTGGAGACTTTTCTCAAATTGGTATCAGATGATATTAAGGAGCTGGACAGTAAATTGCCCAAGTATAACCTAACATTTAAAGAACGTCAGGCATTAAAAAGATTACGGGAATGTGAGGATTTGGTAATTAAACCATCCGATAAAGGGGGTGGCATAGTCATCTTGACTAAAGATGACTATAACAAAGAAGTCCTCCGCCAGTTGGATGATGGTGTAACTTACCATAAACTAAAAACAGACCCTACACAGAAAATCATAGAGAAGTCGGATAAATTATTGGAGGAATATTCAGCCAATGGGACTCTGACAGAAAGGGAAATGAAGTTTTTACGCACAGAAGAGCCAATAATCCCCGTGCTTTATATCCTGACAAAAATCCATAAGGATCCCACAAACCCCCCTGGCAGGCCTATAGTTTCGGGGATAGGCTCGATAACATCAAACCTGTCGGAATTCATAGACTATTTCCTACAACCCCTGGTGGGGAAATACCCATCACATCTTAAGGGCACCACGGCCTTCCTTAATCTATTAGAGACTATAAAATGGGAGGATGGTGATATTTTGGTGACAGCCGATGTTCGATCACTATATACTATTATCGAACATCAAATGGGTCTTGCGGCTGTCACCAAGGCACTGGCAGATAGTGAACTCAAAGACTCTTTACAGGAGTTCATTTTAAAGGGGGTCCAATTCATTTTAGAAAATAATTATTTCTCTTTTGATGGAACGTTTTATCTGCAGGACGTTGGCACTGCCATGGGCACCAGATTCGCTCCGAGTTACGCTAACATTTTTATGGGACAATGGGAAGATTCCATGATTTGGAAGCATTGTCCCTTCAGAGTGAACCTGGTGTCCTGGAAGAGATATATAGACGACGTCTTTTTTATCTGGACAGGTGATGAGGATGGTCTTACTCAATTTTTTAACTATCTTAATTCTAATTCGGCTAATGTATTTTTTACGTTTGATAGCAGCAGCGAAATCATTCATTTTTTAGATATTACTGTTTTTATTGAGAACAACAAAATAGAAACAAAAACCTTCATAAAACCTACAGACTCTGGTGCATATATCAATGCAACCAGCTGCCATCACCCGAACTGGCTAAGTTCTATCCCAGACAGCCAATTCACACGATTGAAACGTAATTGTACGAAAGGAGAATCCTATGACACACAAGCGGAAGAGATGAAATGTAAATTTCTGGCTTCGGGATACTCAGTGAATAAGGTAGAGACTGTGAAAACTAAGGTTGCTAAGGTTGATCGCCAAGAGTTGCTACAGGTAAAACAGAAAGGTCGGAATATTAAGGGAGCAGGTTTCGAATGGACATTCATAATGTCATTCAGTAGCCAACATAGAACTTTAGAAAAATCCCTCAATAGACATTGGGGGTTCTTACGCAAAGACCCTACAATTGGGCACTTATTACCAGAGAAACCGAAGTGTATCTTCAGGAGAGCTCCAAATTTGAGGAGTAGTTTGGTGAGAAGTGCGCAGCCTGCTAAGAAAAGCATGTGTACAGTCAAGTCAAAGGGATTCTTTCGATGTGGCATGTGCATAGGCTGTAGAAACATACCTCACACATGTGGGAAAATACCAGAAGTGCTCATCAATAAGACCAATTATAAAATACAGGATTTTATAACCTGTAATAGCACCAACGTAATTTATGCTATTGAATGTTCATGTAACTTATGGTACATAGGGCGTACCTCAAGGGCTCTGAAAATTCGAATTAGTGAACATCTGAGGAATATTAAAAAAGGACTAACGACCCATGCACTGTCTGACCATTTTAGAGTTCATCACAGTGGTAACATAGCAGGGATCAAACGGTTTTGTGCCATTAGACATATAAAAAACCAATGGAGGAGGAAAGACAGTAATAGTCAACTAGCAAGAGCTGAGATGCAAGCCATCTACGAACTGGGTACATTAAAACCTGGGGGTCTAAACGCAGACTTCGAAATAAAATGGTTTTTAAATTAAGTTGTTCAACTTAGTTCTTAATTAAGTCCTCATTCTGTGCATATTCTACACAAACGAGTCTTTTTCATTATAATAGACTCCTTATTTGCTCTGATTTTTGGTAATGTTGTGCTGCTATATTTTTTTTCTGCATTCTATTGATCAGTAATTAGATCACCATAGCAACGGGGGTATAAACACTAGTACGTCACCGGAAGTGACGTATCGTGTTACCTCGGTTACCTGATATACAGCTTCTATATTTGACAAGTTTTAAACTGTTTTATATGTTTTTTATGAACCTTTGTATGTTATTATTGCTTTCACTATGCACTTTATTCTACCTTGGTATTTTATAATCCACTAGATAAACTTCGGGATCTCCTTAGCAACAGTGCTGCTATGCTAACGCATCACCGGAAGTGACGTGACGCACTACTCGGGACGAGGAATTTGAGTCCCGTACAAAAGATCACTTTGGCATTATAGATTCATTTATGTGGACATGCTTTAAAGACACTCCAGGCAAAAAGTTTAATAGGTTGGGAAAGGGATGATCGGACTGTGTCTGTGAACCCTATTCGACCTTAATTACCCTGCTGTGCCGGAAGTGACGATTGGACACTGTCGATTTAAAAGGAAGGAAGGACCAGACAGGAGGCATACTTACACCTTGATAAAGACCCCAGTTAGGGGAAGAAACGCGTTGGTGGTGGAGGAGGCGACCCGGTCTGTGATACAGCAGTGGAAGCTCTGACGATCCTATAGGAGGGATACCCTGGGATTGTTTGTTCTGAGCGTGATTTGAACTGTCTAATCCACAGTTCAAAGAAATCTGGTAATTATCCACTGTTAACTATTGACGGGAAAGCCACCTCCTAAACAAGGAACTCGATTATGCCATGCACTGCACTTTTATGCTCATTATAATATTTTACATTTATTGTCTGTCTATTGTGTATATTAAAACGGTGTTACACTATATACCTTCCATTTTTTCTTTTTGCATACCTTATATATCCCAAACGGAAAGGGTTAAAGTGAAAGAACCACCCTATGGAACATTGGAAAAGCGCTGGTTAAGTGTATACTTCAATTCTTTCTGTTATTATGGGGTAATGTGTGAAGAATTTTGAGGGAAAAAATTAATTTATTCCATTTTGGAATAAGGCTGTAACATAACAAAATGTGGAAAAAATGAAGTGCTGCGAATACTTTCCGGATGCACTGTATGAGTTCTCTGTAAACAAACCGTTCCATGATAGCCTCTACACATTGTAGAGCACTGAGGCCTTTGTTGGAGAAACACTCCCAAAACATGACTTGTTCCCCACCATGTATCACAGTAGGTTCCTGGTATCTTGCATTGTATCTTTTTAGGGCAACATATTTTGTTCTGTCAGATGGCAGAAGATTTCATCTGCTCTCGTCGCTCCATTACACCTTAGACCAATCAGCGGCAACCTAGTTGAGATGCTCCTTGACCCCCTGTTTTTGTTACTGATAAAGGTTTTTTTTTTTTTAAATATATTTATTGAATATTTTGGCAAAAAGGTTCTGGATTACAACAAGAAAATCCCATACATATGAGGAGAAATTGAATGGGCATTTGATACCAAACATCAAGGCATCCAGTAAAAAAAGTATACGTAAAGGGCATATTGTTTCGTAGACATAATGGATATATATATAAATCAATCTTTCCAAAACTGACATATTTGGCAGAGAACCTTTTGCTATAATAAGGGGGGGGGGGGGAGGGGGGAGGAACCAGTCTCGGATCTACCACCTCTCACAGGAACATATATACATATAAGCGCGTGTGTACACATCATACCATGAAGAGCCGTAAAGTATAACAAGTATCAATTAGTCATAGGTCAGTATCAGGAGCATGAGACTGGAGTGTGTAAAGTACAAGAGCCAGAGTCCAGAATCTGAGCTTGTATTTGAGGTGGCGTCGTATGTATGAAGGGGCCCCATTTACGTAGAAATGCAGCAAAAGAGTTGTGGGTATCAGGACGGGTATCATATCTATCATAGTACATAATATTTTGCAGCGAGTCCACAACTTCACGTACTGTGGGGGGGGTGTTTCAAGATCCATGACTGTAGGATCACTCTTTTTGCCACCGTAACCGCCAAGGTCAGGAAGGGGATCAAAGGTCTATGAGAGCGGGCAATATTCCACACATCAAAATTAGCAAATAATAGCGGGATAGGGTGAATGGACACAGAAAGATCATAATGTGAGTTAATATAATAAATAATCTTAAACCAAATTTTTTTGATATACCCACAAGACCACAGGTTATGTATCAAGGTAGCCAAAGAGCAACCACATTTGGGGCATCTACCCGACTCCTCCGGAATGTAGTGTCTCCTCTGACTTTGAGACACGTATGCCCTGTATACTGTTTTTACATGAACTTCTTTAAGTACAGAGGAGTGCACCACTCGAAGGGGCTTCTCGTAATATTTAAACACCATATTTTCATGTTGTATATGGGGCACATCTTTGATCCATGCCTCTGTCACCTCCTGTCTCAACGGCCCAGAAATCTGTGTCAGGAGCAATGAGTATACCAATCTAGGTTTGTATTTGCCCTTCTTAAATTTAATAAATATAGGAACCAATGGGTCCGGAGTTAGGGGAGAGAGCGTCATCGGGGGGAGTGAGTGTATATAATGAGTTAACTGCAAGAACATTAAATAAAAGGAGTCTGGGAGACCATAGGCACGTTGAAGATCAGAAAATGACATCAGGCAACCACCTGGATCAAAAACTTGTGCTATAGCTTTGATGCCTTTCAAAGCAAGGCGGCGGAAAATAGGGTTGTGTAGACCCGGGACAAAACCTGGGTTGCCCCATAAAGGAATCCAGGGGGAACTGTGAGGGTTATGAGGTAGTTTTGTATTTATAGAACACCAAGCATCATAAGTGTCCTTGAAGAATATGTTTTTGTATATGTGTTTAGGTATCTCAAGTTTAGGAGTGTGAAGGAGTGCTCCCGGAGAGAAGGGGGCCATAAGGGCACAGTCAATTAAAGTTTCTGAGAACAGATCTTCACCCGTCAACCAGTCCAAGGCATATCGAAACAACAGTGCCCTGGAGTAGAGGATAAAGTTAGGTATGTTAGGCGCCGGGGTCCGCGATGTCCTCACGGCCCGGCGCCTAGCTACTAGGGACGCCGAGCGGGCTAGCCGCCGGGTCCCTAGCAACGCTGGGACGCCGTGCGTGCATAGCCGCCGGCTCCCTAGCAACGCAGGGACGCCAGGCGTGCTTAGCCGCCCGGACCCTAGCAACGGGGACGCCACGGGCGGACCGCTTTCCCCGTTGCAGGGTCAATCAAATAAATCACACACACACTTGTCTTGCTCGTGCAGCCTGGCAGCTGCACGGCATGTTGATAATCTGGCTCTGTAACATCTGGAGGACTCCTTGTTAAATACTTTCTCAGTGCTTCACACAGACGCCGGTAATAGCTTCCTGCATGCTGCTTAGGTTTGCTGAACGTCAGTTCCTGTCCTGCTGTGTCCGGTCATTCCTGTCTTCAGAGTTCCCGAATCTTGGAGTTATCATCTCATCCCAAGAAGTCTCTGGTCCTCTATTGTCCGCCACGGTCGCCAGAGAATCTTGTGTGGTGTTCGTGAGTTGCGGCTCTGCCGTGTGCTGCGGCTCAGCCCGCTATATTTTTTGTATTCTGTTTCGGAGCATTTGCGGAGGGTTCCGCTTCCACAAGTCTTCTCCGGAACTCGGCGGTGCCGGGTAGGAGAGTGGACAAGTGGTATTTTGGTTGTCCTTTTCCCTGGCGGTATTTCCGCACATATTCTAATTTTAAGTTACCTTGTAGCCCCTGGCCTTGTTGCTGAGTTAGAGGGCCCCTTGTTATCACCCTGTCTCAGATTTCCCTTGGTCTCCCATTAAGACCTGAGGGGGCATCGGAGTTGGGCAGACGTAATCCGCCCTTCAAACGCGGCTGCCATGGGCTCAAGCAACCATAGTCTCGCAAGGGATTTCTGACAGCACGGGCGAGACAACGGAGTTAGGGCGCCAGGGGCTATTTTCCATTCCCGCTTCCTTTCCCAGCATTACGTTCCAGTGCTCAGGTCCTTGTTATAAAATCTCCTCAGACCAGAGTGCTGGAATCATAACATTATTACCGGCCCAAACCAAAACCTAAAATTAAACGGTGTTTAATTTTTTCTCATTTAGTGTTTGTGAGAGTTTATCGGCCTCATGAATCCGTCAGGTTTAGGGCCGAATCCCGGTCAGCTCTTAGTAA
Source organism: Pseudophryne corroboree (assembly GCF_028390025.1). Taxonomy (NCBI): domain Eukaryota; kingdom Metazoa; phylum Chordata; class Amphibia; order Anura; family Myobatrachidae; genus Pseudophryne; species Pseudophryne corroboree. Next base: position 559,942,951 of record NC_086449.1, on the reverse strand, counting down.
ACCAGATTCAAGAACTTACTCAGATGGTTCAGGATCTTTCTCTTCGGGTGAGATCGCAGGAAGATCTTTTGCGAGCCTCCCCGAAGGTAGTCTCTAAACCAAAGATGCATTTGCCCGACCGTTTTTCCGGTGATAGAAAAGAATTTTTTAATTTTAAAGAATCCTGTAAACTTTATTTTCGTTTAAAACCAACATCCTCTGGTAATGAATCTCAGCGGGTTGGGATTATTATTTCTTTACTCCAGGGGGATCCTCAGACCTGGGCGTTTGGTTTAAGAGCAGAGGATCCTGCGTTATCTGTAGACGCCTTTTTTAAGTCTTTAGGGCTCTTGTATGATGACCCAGATAGAGAGGCATCCGCTGAGAGTCAGCTGCGCGCTCTCAAACAAGGAAAAAATCCTGCGGAGGTTTATTGTACCGAATTTCGCCGTTGGTCGAACGACTGTGGCTGGAATGACCCTGCCCTGCGCAGTCAGTTTCGCCTCTGTTTATCTGAATCTATAAAAGACAGCCTCCTCCAGTACCCCGCTCCTGAGACTCTCGATAAACTTATGGAGCTTGCTATAAAGATTGATCGTCGTCTCCGTGAGCGGAGGGCTGAAAGAGGAGCATCTGTAAGGTCTAGTCCATGTGTATATTCCATTCCAGAGGACGTCGAGGAGCCCATGCAGATGGGTCTCTCCCGGCTGTCTCCTGAAGAAAAAACCAGAAGACAAAATTCCGGTCTTTGTTTATACTGTGGTTGTAAGGGACATTTTGCTCGTAATTGCCCGAACAAGTCGGGAAACGCTTTGACCAAGTGAATTGTGAGGGGGTTCACTTAGGTCTGCAGCTTATCTCCTCGAACAACTTTCTCTTAGTCCCCGTTAAGGTTTCCTTTGGCAGCCTCAGTTCTTTAGTGTCGGCTTTTGTCGACAGTGGAGCTGCAGGAAACTTTATGGATTTAACTTGGGCTAAGGCCTTAGGCATTCCGCAGTTACCATTAGATAGATGTATCACCATGCACGGCTTAGATGGGGGTCCGCTTTCTAATGGGATAATTACTCACCGTACACCTCCAGTAGTACTTACCGTAGGAGCCTTACATTCCGAAAAAATTGAATTTTACCTTACACATTGCCGGCAGTTCCTGTTGTTCTGGGTCACCCCTGGCTGGCCTTTCATAATCCCACCATTGATTGGCGGTCCGGGGAGATTTCCCAATGGGGTACATTTTGTGCTAAGGAATGTATTTCGTATCCAGTCAGAGTTGCAGCAATCATTCCAGAGCTCATTCCTGTGGAATACCAAGAGTTTGCCGATGTCTTCTCTAAAGGCAATGCGGATATTCTGCCTCCCCATCGGCCTTATGATTGTACAATTGAGCTAGTTCCAGGTGCCACTTTGCCAAAGGGGAGATTATATGCTTTGTCCGGGCCAGAAACTACGGCCATGAATAATTATATTCAGGAAAGCTTAAAGAAGGGATTTATTAGACCATCAAAATCTCCTTTAAGTGCAGGTTTCTTCTTTGTGGAGAAAAAAGATGGCTCGCTTAGACCATGCATTGATTTTAGAGCCCTGAATAAGATCTCCGTTAAAAACACCTATCCTTTGCCGTTGATATCTGTACTTTTTGATCAGTTACGTTCTGCTGTGATTTTTTCTAAAATTGACCTTAGAGGAGCTTACAACCTCATCCGAATTAAATCTGGGGATGAGTGGAAGACGGCTTTCAGCACTCAGTCAGGTCACTACGAATACCTGGTGATGCCGTTCGGCCTGTCTAACGCTCCAGCGGTTTTTCAAGACCTTATTAACGATGTTCTCCGTGACTTCCTAGGGAAATTCGTGGTCGTTTATTTAGACGACATCTTGATTTTTTCTGAATCTATGGAACAACATGTTACCCAGGTGCGTCTGGTTCTTCAAAAGTTACGTGAGAATCATTTGTATGCCAAGCTGGAGAAGTGTGATTTTCACGTCATGGAAGTATCTTTTTTAGGGTACATAATTTCTCCTCAGGGATTTTCCATGGAACCAAAGAAGCTCCAGGCCTTCCTTAATTGGGCGCAACCCACTAATTTAAAAGCAATTCAGCGCTTTTTAGGGTTTGCGAATTATTATAGGAGGTTCATTCATTCTTTTTCTGACCTGGTTGCTCCCATAGTAGCTCTTACAAAAAAAAGGGCGGATCCTACCAACTGGTCACATGAAGCCGAATTGTCCTTCCAGGCCTTGAAACAAGCCTTTGTCTCGGCTCCAGTCCTCAGACATCCTAATCCGGAATTGCCTTTTGTTGTGGAGGTTGATGCCTCAGAGGTTGGAGTGGGGGCTGTCCTTTCTCAAGAGGATCCGGAGTCTCTGGAGTTACATCCTTGTGCCTTTATGTCCAGGAAATTCTCCTCCGCTGAATCCAACTATGATGTTGGTAATCGGGAGTTACTGGCGGTGAAATGGGCTTTCGAGGAGTGGAGGCATTGGCTGGAGGGAGCTAAACATACTATTTCGGTTTTGACTGACCATAAGAACCTGCAATATATTGAGTCAGCTAAACGGCTTAATGCTCGGCAGGCACGTTGGGCATTATTTTTTACTCGTTTCAGGTTTATAATTACTTTCAGGCCTGGTTCCAAGAATACAAAAGCTGATGCCCTGTCACGTAGCTTTCTTCCGGTTCACAATAGCAATCCTGTTGTTACCTCCATACTTCCATCTTCAGTCATCCGGGCAGGCTTCACTCAGGATTTATTTACCCAGTTAAACCAGCTTCAACACCAAGCTCCTAGACTTACTCCTGCTGGTCGTCTTTATGTCCCTGAATTTTTGAGAGCCACTGTTTTAACTGAATTTCATGACAGCAAAGTCTCAGGGCATCCGGGAATCACTAAGACATTGGAGTTAGTCTCTCGCTCAGTGTGGTGGCCTAGTCTTTCTAAAGACGTTAAGGAATTCGTTCATTCATGTCAGGTTTGTGCACAGCATAAGGTTCCTTGTTCGTTGCCTATCGGGCAACTCATGCCTTTAGCTGTTCCTCTCAGGCCATGGTCTCATATTTCCATGGATTTTGTGGTTGACCTTCCCCTTTCAGCCGGATTCCGAGTCATTTGGGTGGTAGTGGACCGTTTTAGTAAAATGGCTCATTTTGTCGCTCTTCCCCGATTGCCTTCTGCTCAAGGGTTGGCAGTTTTGTTCCTCCGCCATGTATTCAGGCTTCATGGGTTGCCCACTGATATTGTTTCTGATCGGGGTCCACAATTCATCGCACAGTTCTGGAAATGTTTTTGTGCCTCATTGAAGATGACACTGTCTTTAACATCTGGTTACCACCCACAGTCTAACGGGCAAACCGAACGAGTCAACCAGTCATTAAAACAATATTTGCGTCTGTATTCAGCCAAACTCCAGAATGATTTGGTCTGAGTTTCCAGAATGGTCTGAGTTTCTCCCTTTGGCTGAATTTGCTTACAATAACTCTTGTCATTCCTCCACCAAAGAGTCTCCGTTCTTTTCAGTTTTTGGTTTTCACCCCAGAGCCAATTCTTTTTTTCATCATTCTCCAGTCTCCTCGCTAACCTTGACCTCCCATCTCAGAGCAATTTGGAAAAAAGTGCACCTTGCTCTCAGGAAAGCGGCCTTCCGAGAGAAGAAATTTTCTGACAGGCTCCGACGTCCTTGCACTTTTAAGGTGGGAGATAAGGTGTGGTTGTCGACTCGCAACATCAGGCTTCGACAATCCTCGGCTAGACTGGGACCCAAATTTATTGGACCGTTTCTTATTAGTAAGAAGGTCAACCCAGTTGCCTTTCGGCTACGTTTACCAAGATCTCTTAAAATTGGAAATACTTTTCATTGTTCCCTGTTGAAACAATACGTTTCTTCCAGTAGATTTCCTCGGAGGATCTCTCAGGGTAGATCTCCAGTGGAGGTACGGGGACAACAGGAATTCTTGGTAGAGAAAGTTCTTGACTCTAAATTGTCCCGGGGTCGGCTTTATTTTTTAGTTCACTGGAAAGGCTATGGTCCGGAGGAAAGGTCTTGGGTCCTGGACAAGGATCTTCATGCCCATAGGCTCGAGGGCATTTTTTCGAGAATTTCCTCAGAAACCTGGCTTTAGGGGTTCCTTGACCCCTCCTCAAGGGGGGGTACTGTTAGGCGCCGGGGTCCGCGATGTCCTCGCGGCCCGGCGCCTAGCTACTAGGGACGCCGAGCGGGCTAGCCGCCGGGTCCCTAGCAACGCTGGGACGCCGTGCGTGCGTAGCCGCCGGCTCCCTAGCAACGCAGGGACGCCAGGCGTGCTTAGCCACCCGGACGCTAGCAACGGGGACGCCACGGGCGGACCGCGTTCCCCGTTGCAGGGTCAATCAAATAAATCACACACACACTTGTCTTGCTCGTGCAGCCTGGCAGCTGCACGGCATGTTGATAATCTGGCTCTGTAACATCTGATTGGAGGACTTCTTGTTAAATACTTTCTCAGTGCTTCACACAGACGCCGGTAATAGCTTCCTGCATGCTGCTTAGGTTTGCTGAACGTCAGTTCCTGTCCTGCTGTGTCCGGTCATTCCTGTCTTCAGAGTTCCCGAATCTTGGAGTTATCATCTCATCCCAAGAAGTCTCTGGTCCTCTATTGTCCGCCACGGTCGCCAGAGAATCTCGTGTGGTGTTCGTGAGTTGCGGCTCTGCCGTGTGCTGCGGCTCAGCCCGCTATATTTTTTGTATTCTGTTTCGGAGCATTTGCGGAGGGTTCCGCTTCCACAAGTCTTCTCCGGAACTCGGCGGTGCCGGGTAGGAGAGTGGACAAGTGGTATTTCTTTTTCATCCACTAGGGGTCACTGGAGTACTCTTGGGATATGGACGGCTTCCACAGGAAGTAGGCACTGAATAAATTAATTTTGAAACTACACCTCCCCTCCATATCCCTGAGTACATCAGTGTTTTTTCTGTGCTCGACACAGTTAGTAGGCTTGTGGCTTTGCTGCCACAGAGGTCCACATTTCATTGGAATTTTTTCTAAGTTTTTTCTTTTTTCAACGATTTACCACATCCCTTCCCCCCTTCCAATAGGCGTGGGTCCGGGATAGTGAAGGCTGCTTTAGCAGCTGTGGGTGTCGGACCTCTCTAAAAAGAGCTCCCTCACTACCATGTGCAGGACTAAAACCTGCAGTAAAGGCTGGACGGAACTTACAGAGAAGGCCCGTCATAGCCCTCACCACAGGGTCCAGGTATGTTGAACGGGGCGGTCAGCTCACGCTGCCGCCCCACTGTGTGGGATACTGTGTGTGTGTGTGTGGTCCCCTGCCGCTCTGAGCTGCGTCAGCCACATGGTTTTATGCATAGGCCGCTCCATGAGTAACTTTGCTGCCACAGTGATGTTCCCTGCACACAGAAATGTCAGGGTCACTGGATAAAAGATCATGATTCAACTCTTATTGATAAAGGGAATACAGCAGCGCTGCATATGTATTACAATAGGCTATGAAGTCTTTGTTAAAACATGATACAAGTTACATGTGCAGGTTTGAGTGCAACATAAGATGTTTATTAAATCTGCCTACATAATTATAAGTCGGCACTTTGTGTTATACTGTGAGCATGGGGACATATTAACCATGCTTCCTGTTGTTTTCCTGTTGTATTTCCAGAAATTTCCTGTGTTACATCTCTCCTCCATTGAAGGCGCAGGGGTGTTAAGGGGAATTTGGGATCAGGCATATTGCTGGCGTGCACTGCACTTGGCCAGATATATATTTATAGAGACACCTTAGTGCTATTTATTGAGTCGTGCAAGTTGTCTGTCTTTGTTTTCTTTTTTTTTTGTATTGTCTGTCTGCATTGGTAAGACACCAGCAATTACTAATAAGCAGTTTCCCTGCCATGTCTAAAACATGGGTATACACTTACTAATTATTTATTTCATAAACTGTTTATAATGATCCTAAAGACTGCAAATCTGAATCATGGCTGTGGCAGCCAAATACTGGCTTGGTTCACTATTGTAAAGTAAGATATGTTATATCAATTGGTCAGCACATGGTGCTTATAAAACAGTATCTGTAGAGCACTGCAAAGCCTGCAGCAGCTTTGGCTTGATTCACTTGGCCACACCACACTGGATACGCCCAATCTCATCTGATTTTGGAAGCTAAGCAGTGTTGGGCCTGATTAGCCACCTGGGAGTACAAGGTGCTGTAGGTATTTTTAATCTACAGCCACACCACTCTGGATACGCCCAAACTCATCTGAGCTTGGAAGCTAAGCAATGTTGCATAGTGTTTTGCCATCTGGGGGAAACTGGTGATCCAACTAGATTGCATACTAATACATGCTAGTTCAAACTGTTAAAAATAGCTCAGTTGGGGCTTACACTATCAATATAAACCTACCATAGGTTTAACAGTCAGGATAGCTCTCCAGAGGCTGCTCCCAAGAGCGCGCTCCCGGCGCCGGCCACTAGATAGGGCCCATTAACTAAGCTGTGGTTAAGCAGCAGTCATCTCAGGTTTTAAGCCTGTGTGAGCTCACATTTAGTTTCAGACTTCTAAAAAATGTATTATACCTCTGTATCAGGATATATCTGGATATTTGTATATGGGTATATAATATATATGTGTATGTATACATATATGGAATATATATATATATTTATTAAGGTCTGAGTATGTGTGAATATACATTGTTGTATGTATGTGTAGATATATATATATATATATATATATATATATATATAATATGCTGACATTAAAAATCTATTTTGCAGTAAGCAAGACTAATTGGTCAGCACACAGTGCTTATTAAACAGTATCTGTTGAGCACGGCAAACATGGTGAGTTCAGGTCTCACCTGCAGCAGCTTTGCTTATTGTTTTTACAGGTGGCTCTGTAGCTAAGTGGTTAGGCTTTCAGGCCACAGTGAACATTGTGATTGCATGGACACTGGTTCAGATCCTGGTTTAACAGGTGTTAAAAAAAACAAAAAAACAAAAACAAAACAAAACAAAAAACATGGTAGGACACCATTTTCTTTTAACGTTACTTCCTGGTTCTTTCCCGGAGGTTGCTGCTCTACAACACTTAGCATCTGGAGGAGCGGTGTGTTGTTAGGAGTTTAATTTATTAATTGTTTTTTGTACAGCATGACTCTACAGGAAGATTCAGTATTGCTGGTAACCACATGCACGGTAATGCAGGTTAATACACACGTTACTTCCGTGGTGTACTTACTGGTTGGAGTACATGATCACTAAGTCTAATGCATAGTCAAACAAGCAGCTTCGCTGCAAAGTCGGTCACACAGTGTGTCGGACAAATACGAATCTGGGCCAGAGGCGCAATGTATAACGCATCTGACTATAGATAACAAGATTGTAGGTTCGTCTCCTACCTGGCTCGTTTAAGTTGTCGTGATCGTATAGTGGTTAGTGCTCTGCGTAAAAACTGCACAGACAGACCCTTACCGGTCCTCTTTTGGGGGAATACGGGGGCATGTACTGCCTGAAAGGAAAAAAATAAAAAATAATTTTTTTTAATTTTTTTTTACTGTTTCAGTTAGATTGTTGCGGTCGATTTACCGCCAGCCCTCATAGCACCAGGCCAGTGCGTCAGGTTCTCAGCGAAGGCTGAACGATTTCCAATGAGAGACAATTACAATTATTGGGTGTTTTACTACCTATCGGAGTGTACCCTACACAGCAGTAGGGCTGTTGCTTCGCCCTGCTTTGGTAAGGGTTTTGAGGTAACAAGGCTGTAGGGGCAGGGCACTCCAGTTCAGGTTTGCCCTAAATAAAGACCACCTTACACTTCTTGCTACCTACAGCTTCTTTGGACGTTGGCAGTTGGTTCTTGCGTTTTCAGCTTCGCTAGTGGCGCATAACGTCCACTTTGGCTACGTTCCTAACAGGCGGAGTCGGATTCCAAACGAGATAGATCGCAGACCAAGTGGGGGGGGGGGGGGGGAATCTGATTTCCTACCATTGTCTACGCGAATTCCTGAACGATTCCGTCTCAACGACTTCAATTCCTAGGCATGATTCTCGATACGGTAAATCAAAGAATTTACCTACCTGAACAGAAAGTACAGGTCATTCGTCATCTGGTACAATTAGTGCTCAAGCCACGCACAGTCTCGGTTCATTTGTGCATTCGCCTATTAGACACAATAGTGGCGGCTTTCGAATCGCTTCAGTTCGGAGGACTTCACTCACGTCCTTTTCAATTGGATGTGCTCGCACAGTGGTCGGGCTCGCATCTGCAGATTTACCGCAGGGTGAGGTTGTCTCCAAGGGCCAGAGTGTCTCTACTCTGGTGGCTCAAAGTACAGAATCTAACCGCAGGGAAACTGTTCGGTGCCTGGAATTGGATAATTCTCACGGCGGACGCGAGTCTCAGAGGTTAGGGAGCTGTAGTTCAAAATTATCAGCTCCAGGGTCTCTGGGCGGTTCACGAAAGATTGCGGTCTATAAATGTCCTGGAACTCCGGGCAATTTACAATGCGCTACGACAAGCAGTGCACATGCTGCAGGCTCAGGCTGTTCAGGTGCAATCAGACAATGCGACGGTGGTCGCATACATCAACAAACAAGAAGGAACGAAAAGCCGTATGGCAATGCGGGAAGTAGCTTAAATCCTCTATTGGGCCGAGTATTACCAAATGATATTGTTGGCAGTAGTCATTCCGGGAGTGGACAACTGGGAGGCGGATTATCTCAGCCGTCTGAATTTTCAAGGAGAATGGGCATTAAATCCAGAAGTATTTCACATGCTGGTCCAGAAATGGAGTTACCTGCAGGTGGACCTGATGGCTTCTCGCCACAATCATCAAACGCCCCAGGTCGTGTCCAGAACGAGAGATCCAAAGGCAGTGTGGATGCTCTCACAATCACGTGGCCATACAGTCTCGTGTATCTGTTTCCACCATTTCCACTGCTCCCTCTGTGGCTAAAACGGATCAAAGGAGAGTCCGTCACAGTTATACTAGTGGCGCTTCTTTGGCCTCGGAGAGCTTGGTTCTCGGATCTCCGCGGTCTACTCGCAGTCGGTCTTTGGCCGCTCCCACTACGTTCTGACCTGTTTCAGCAGGGTCCGTTCCTTTACCCCGATTTAGCGCGGCCGCGTTTGACGGGGTGGCTGTTGAGACAGCCCTCTTAAGAAGAGAGGGCATTCCAGAATCGGTTATACCAACCATGTTACGAGCTAGGAAGCCGGTTACGGCAGCTCATTATTACAGATTTTGGCGTGCCTATGTAGGTTGGTGTGAAGCTTGGAAGTTTCCGACATCATCTTTTAAGTTATCCCGTCTTTTGTTATTTCTACAGATGGGGTTAGATAGAGGTCTGAGTTTATCCACACTTAAAGTGCAGATATCGGCGTTGTCCATTTATTTTCATGGTAGATTGGCCCTATTGCCGTCGGTTCACACCTTTATGCAGGGTGTCCTCAGAGTTCAGCCTCCATTCACTCCACCTACTGCGCCATAAGACTTGAATCTGGTTTTTAGATTTCTTACAGTCTTTTTATTATGAACCCTTACAACAAGTGGATATTAAATTTCTCAATTGGGAAAACAATTTTTCTTTTAGCCTTAGTGTCAGCAAGGCGTGTTTCAGATTTGGGTGCTTTGTCGTGCAAGCCACCGTATTTAGTGTTTCATGATGACAGAGCGGAACTCCGGACGAATTCCGCTTTTCTACCAAAGGTGGTGTCATCTTTTCACATCAATCAACCAATAGTAGTTCCTGTGTTACAGGAGACTCTGGTAGGTTGGATGTGGTATGCGCATTACGCATTTATGTATCCCGAACGTCGACCGTTCGTAAGACGGATACGTTGTTTGCTCTCTCTGATGCTGCCAAGATGAGTTGGCCAGCTTCTAGGCAGACCTTATCCAGTTGGATTAAACTGACCATACGTCAGGCTTACCTTCATGCTAGGTTACAGCCGCCTACATCAGTAACAGCTCATTCCACACGGGCTGTGGGAACATCATGGGCAGCGAGTCGTGGAGCTTCTACGACACAGCTTTGCCGGGCGGCCACATGGTCTTCGGTCCACATGTTTGTGCGCCTCTACAAGTTTGATACGTTGGCGGCATCAGCATCTAGCTTTGGCCGCCTAGTGTTACAGGTGCCAAAACAGCTCTCCCGCCCACGGGGGGAAACTTTGGTACGTCCCAAGAGTACTCCAGTGACCCCTAGTGGATGAAAAAGAAAATAGGATTTTGGTACTTACCAGGTAAATCCTTTTCTTTGAATCCATAGGGGGCACTGGACGCCCACCCAGAGCAGTTTACCTCGTTTGGGGTAGGTTCAGTAGATCTTATGGTAACACATTTTCACCGACTGGTTCAGATTAACAAGTTCTAATCAGTTATGGTGTCAACTGTTTAGTTGTTAGTAATGTTGTGTCAACTTTATTGTTGTCCGTTATGTTATATGTAATTCTACACTGTCAACCTCTCTATCGCTCCTGTTCGGCTCAGTAAAAAACACTGAGGTACTCAGGGATATGGAGGGGAGGTGTAGTTTCAAAATTAATTTATTCAGTGCCTACTTCCTGTGGAAGCCGTCCATATCCCAAGAGTACTCCAGTGCCCCCTATGGATTCAAAGAAAAGGATTTACCTGGTAAGTACCAAAATCCTATTTTTGGTTGTCCTTTTCCCTGGCGGTATTTCCGCACATATTCTAATTTTAAGTTACCTTGTAGCCCCTGGCCTTGTTGCTGAGTTAGAGGGCCCCTTGTTATCACCCTGTCTCAGATTTCCCTTTGTCTCCCATTAAGACCTGAGGGGGCATCGGAGTTGGGCAGACGTAATCCGCCCTTCAAACGCGGCTGCCATGGGCTCAAGCAACCATAGTCTCGCAAGGGATTTCTGACAGCACGGGCGAGACAACGGAGTTAGGGCGCAGGGGCTATTTTCCATTCCCGCTTCCTTTCCCAGCATTACGTTTCAGTGCTCAGGTCCTTGTTATAAAATCTCCTCAGACCAGAGTGCTGGAATCATAACAAGGTAAGCCCAGGCCACCCTGACCTTTAGGCATTTGTAATTTAGTTAAAGAGATTCTAGGTTTTTTGGAATTCCACAAAAAGCGGCTACATGCCGATATGACACGCTTAACATCCTGAACAGTTAATTTAAGTGGTAGCAGCTGCATAGCATACGTCAATTTGGGAAGCAAGACAGTTTTTATCACCTCCAACCGCCCCAGCAAGGACATCGGGAGGCTATGCAATTTGTCTAAAGATTTTTCCAAGTTAGAAATAAGCAGGGAGTAATTATATCTATATAAGTCTTTCATCTTGGCCGGGATATGTATGCCCAGATATTTTATGCTAGAATTGACAATTTTAATGGAACCCAGGTCCCCAGCCCCAGGCAGCTTGGGTGGAGGTCCCGTAAGCATAAGAAGCTCAGATTCTGCAACATTAATTTTGTAACCTGAAAAGCTGCTAAAGTTATCTATAATCTCAAAGATTATCGGGATAGAATGTTCAGGATGGGATATATATAAAACCATGTCATCCGCAAACAAGGATACACGGCAGTCCAGGCCGCCCAAAACAATGCCCTGATATAATGGAGAGCATCTGAGCGCTATGGCTAATGGCTCTATTGCCAACACGAAAAGTAGAGGGGAAATAGGGCATCCCTGCCTTGTACCGCGCTGTATCAGGAAGCTATCAGACATTAAGCTATTGCAGATCACCCGGGATGAGGGGGAAGTATAGAGTGTTTTGAGATAACCTACAAATGCTTCAGGAAAAGAAAACCTACGCAGGGAGTCATACAAATGTTCCCAGTGCACCATGTCAAAGGCTTTTTCTGCGTCTAGAGACAGTATAGCTTTCGGCACATTTGACATGGCACACTGGGAATCCTGGACCACCGCCAGCAGACGTCTAACAGCAGTAACAGAGTTTCTATGCAGGACAAACCCAGTCTGGTCTCTGTGGATAAGTGTGGGCAGTAGTAACTTCAGACGTTCAGCCAGAATCTTAGTCAAAATCTTATAGTCTAAGTTCAGTAGTGAAATTGGTCGGTAGGAGGCAGAGTCAGACATGTCCCTACCAGGCTTCGGGATGACTCGTAAAGATGCTACATTAAAATAGTCAGGGAGTTCACCAGAAGTTAGTATGGCATTATAAACCTCCACGAGGACAGGCGTGATCTCATCACATATCAATTTCTAAAAATCAGCTGTGTATCCGTCAGGGCCCGGGGCCTTGCCCCTTTTCATTGAAGTGATTACAGTTTTAACCTCTTTGGCAGTAATCGGGGTAGTTAAAGACTCACTCTAAGAGGTTGATATCTGTGGAAGCGGGAGGTCGGACCAGAAATCATCATGTGAGGATTCTGCAGAGGGAGGGGGAAGGGAGTACAATTTAGTATAGAAACCATGCAGGACCGAGGCTATCATTCTATCAGAGGTGGTAAGCGTGCCAGCCGGGTCTTTAAGGGGGTGAATGGTAGTCGGGGTGCGCTGGCCTCTCAGGAGATTTGAAAGCAGTTTGCTCGATTTGTTACCAAACTTGTGAAATTTATGTTTACCTCTAAAGGTATAGGAGGATTCTTGTTTGCGAAATATGGACTCAAAAGACATCCGCGCCTCGGTATATAGGGACCTAGTAGCCGGGGAAGGGTTCGTCTTAAATTCCTGAAAAGCTTGAGTGAGTGAGGATTGGGCCACCAAATAATCTCGCGCTAAGGATTTCTTCATGGACGATGAGCGGGATATAAGGACTCCCCGCAGTGTGGCCTTCGCCGCCATCCAGAAAAGAACCGGATCATTTTGCAGCGTAGCTTGGTTATCTATAACGTAGTTACCCCATGCCGAGATAACAGCCTGCTGCAGCTGAAGCGAGGTGGGACGCGAAGAGGGGCATCACCAATTAATAAAGTCACGCTGCTCTCGTCCATGAAAGATGGTAGCCCAGATCACTGCATGGTCGGACATCGAGATAGGTTCCATCTCGACCTCCACAATCCTGGGGAGCAAAGCACTAGACAGCAATAAATAGTCTATTCTAGATAGTGTACCTCTAGCGGCAGACTGACAGGAAAACTCTCTTTCTAACGGGTGCTTTACCCTCCACATATCTAACAGCAGCAACTGTTTGGAAAGAGCCGGGACCCCAAACTTAGGGATCTTAGCTCGTCCTGTCGATGGGAACTGTCTATCAAGCTGAGTGGCAGATATCAGGTTAAAATCTCCACAGAGAAGTATCGGTTGGTCAATAAACGGCGTGAGGAGGGATATAATAATATAGAAAAAGGATCTAGAATAAACCGTGGGAGCATACACATTGAGGCATACATAAATCTGACCACCATAGTGGAGTGTGCAAAAAACATAACGACCCATATCGTCTGCTTTCACATCGGCAACCGATTGCCAGATGATCCGCAGCCAGTATGGCAACCCTCGCGCCTTTGAGTTGTAGGAGGCAGAGGCAAGGACTTTCCACTTGAGTGAGTTAAGTTTGAGAATCTCAAGAGGTACCAGGTGAGTTTCCTGCAGAAAAACAATATCAATACGCAGTTTACGCAAATACAGGAGAATGCGTTTCTGCTTCATCGGGGAGTTAATCCCTCCCACATTCCAACTACCAAGGGTCAAAGACATAGCATATCATCATATGTATTGACGGCGGCACAGCGCAAAACAGGAAGCACATTCTCATAACTGTTAGGTTCCTGGTGCTCAGAACAAGGGAGATGTTGCGTAGTGAGTCCTGAGCACCAGAACGTGACGCAGAAATAAGGTGTGGTGTGGAAATAGCCCCTAGCACCCTACCTCCATTGTTTCACCCGTGTGGTCAGTTCACGCCTGAGTGACTATGGTTTCTTGGGCCCACGGCAGCCGCGTTTGAAGGGCGGATTAGGTCTGCCCAACTCCGATGCCCCCAGGTCTTAGATTGAGACAAGGCGTGAACCGAGACAGGATAATAACAAGGGGACCTCTAGCTAAAGCAAACAGAAGGCTAGGGGCTACTAACAACCCTAAAACTAAATATATGTGCGGCACGCCGCCAAAGGAAAAGAACAACCAAGGAAATGCTGTCCACTCGCCGACACAATACTGTTGTGTACCGGCGGTGACAGCATAAGCAGAACCCTCTGCAAAACACCAGTAACAAATTATAACCAAAGAATACTGCGGCCTAGGCCGACGGACGCGGCAAAGCCGCTACTCACGGAACCGGTACAAATACTGGCAAACGGACTGGAACCCCCAAAGTAGCCGACACAAACTCTCAGAACCGGAGGACAGGCAGAATCCCAAACGACAGACCGGTGGACACCAAGAAGCCAGACACTCGCCCAGGCACAGACAAAGCCACAGGACTCCTGGACAGGAACGCTTCACGGCAGGACACAGGATCAGACACTGGAATCGACACAGGAACTGACACTCAGCAACCGACACTCTGGAACCGACACTCTGGAACCGACACTGGAAGCAGTTAGACAGATACTGCTAGACAGGAGCTCAGGAACTGGCAGAGACTAGCTCAGAACTCAAGAACTCTGGAACTCAGGAAATATCACCAGCGTCTGTGAATTGCACTGAGCCAGAATATAACAGAGAGTCTTAATTAATTATGTCGTGCAGCTGCCCTGCTGCACAACTGAGAGGTGCAATCAACAGACAGGTGAGGCTGAACACATGGGAACAAGCTGCAATCACACAGACTCACCACCGGCAGCAAACAAGAGTCTTCTCAAACCAGAGCAACGGGAAATCCTGGCCTGCAAGACAACTATAAACATAGAATAGGAATGAACCACTACCTGTGGTTCATAACAGTACCCTCTCCTTAAGGGTGAGCTCTGAACACCCCATGACACCCACGGGGAACATAAACAGAAGTATAACATAAAATACATAACCAAAATGCAAAACAGGAATGAGCCACAGCCGTGGCTCATAACAGTACCCCCCCCTTGAGGAGGGGTCAAATGACCCCAAAATTCAGACTTTCCAAAACAAGGGATACAAAAAAAAACCTGACACACTGGTCTAACAGAAACAAGCTGTGGCAACAGCTTGTAACGGTGCCCCCCCCCCTTGACAGGGGCCACTGGACACAAGACAAGGGAAAAAAAATCTTTTTTTTTTATATCAAGGCAAGAGTCAATAATTATTTCTTTTTCTTCTTCTTATTTTTACAAAGTTCTTGAGGTCTGACCAAGGTAATTCCCCAAACATTGTCTGAACTGATGGTACCTCCCAGCAAGGCTGGGTTCAAATCAGAGATTGGTTTCTTAACCTTGGGAGCTGAACTTTCAGGCAAAGTACTACTATTAGAAGAAGACAGAAAAGCACATCCTGCAGTCAAAACAACGGGCTGAGACTCTTGTGCCGAGTTTACAGTATACGGTGAACTCTCAGCAGATAAGACGGGTGACCTAGAGGAACCTGAACCAATTTCTTTGGAACCATATCTTTTAATAACTGCATCACTGAATGCTGGGGGATCCTGAAGAATGGGATCTTCAGCTTTCATTAGGCTGGTCGCCCACTCAAAAGGCTCTCCTCTAAAGGAATATATCAGATAGAGCACAAGGTTCTCTGAAGTGATGCCCAGAAATGGTCTAGACAACAAAATGGTGTAATAGTGTTTGTAAAGCGACAGAAATTGGACTAAGTCCCCATCAAAGATTATAGATGTTGAGATATCAACAGAGTCAGGATCTGCTTCCTTCCCATCTGACTGACTAGAGTGCTTTGCTAGGACCTGGTCACTATTGACCTTACTCGAGGCTGAGACTTTCTGAACCCCACCTGGGGCAGTGACTTTCTGAACCCCACCTGGGGCAGTGGCCCTCGGAACCCCACCTGGGGCAGTGGCCCTCGGAACCCCACCCGGGGCAGTGACTTTCTGAACCCCACCCGGGGCAGTGACTTTCTGAACCCCACCCGGGGCAGTGACTTTCTGAACCCCACCCGGGGCAGTGGCCTTCAGGAACCCCGCTGGGGCAGTGGCCTTCGGGAACCCCGCTGGGGCAGTGGCCTTCGGGAACCCCGCTGGGGCAGTGGCCTTCAGGAACCCCGCTGGGGTCAGCACCTCGGATTCTTTTACTGGGACCGGGCCGTCAGCCTCCCTCTCTGGGACCGGGCCGTCAGCCTCCCTCTCCGAGTCGATAATTATCGAAACTTCTCCCGGGACAATGACTTCCGGGACTTTTGCTGAAGCTATAACCTTCAGAACCTCCACTAATGCTATGCCTCTTGAGTCCTTTCCTGGGGAAGCGACTTCTAGACCCTTCTTTGGGGCTTTGTCTCTCGAGACCCCACTTGGGGATATTACTTCAAAGATCCCTTCTGGGGTTTTGCTTCTCGAGTTCCCTTCTAGAACTATGGTTTTAGACACCTTCTCTGGAGTTGCGCTTTTCAAGTCTCTACCTGGGGTAACAGCTTCTGAGACCCCTTCTGGTATTGACACCTGAGCTATAATATTCGATGTCCCTCTATAACCTAGAGCATCGGGTACCGCTCCAGGACTCTGGGCATCGGGTACCGCTCCAGGACTCTGGGCATCGGGTACCGCTCCAGGACTCTGGGCATCGGGTACCGCTCCAGGACTCTGGGCATCGGGTACCGCTCCAGGACTCTGGGCATCGGGTACCGCTCCAGGACTCTGGGCATCGGGTACCGCTCCAGGACCCTGGGCATCGGGTACCGCTCCAGGACCATGGGCATCGGGCACCGCTCCAGGACCCTGGGCATCGGGCACCGCTCCAGGACCCTGGGCATCGGGCACCGCTCCAGGACCCTGGGCATCGGGCACCGCTCCAGGACCCTGGGCATCGGGCACCGCTCCAGGACCCTGGGCATCGGGCACCGCTCCAGGACCCCGGGCATCGGGCACCGCTCCAGGGGTTTGCAACTCTGCTTCAACAGGAAAATCAAGAGAGGAGAGAAACATTCTCCTTTGGTTCCTGAATCTATAATGGGGCTCCCTAGCCCAAGGACCCCAATTATAGGACAGAGTGCTTTTTAGTGTGGGTTGTGTGACAAGTACCTCTGCCACAGTAGAGACAGGAGTAGGTCTTGTATCCTGACTCAACTTGGCCAGAGGGCAGGACTCGTCACCACACTTTGGCTTGCGCAACTCACAGGTCTGCAGATAGTGGCCTAAACCCCCACAATATAGGCATAAATCTAAGTTTCTGCGATGCAGACGCTCCTCTTCTGAGAGCCTGGGCCGCAGAAAAATGTCAAACTTTTTCTCTCTAATTAAACCTGAGGATTCACTTGTCACCATACTGTGAACAAGAGTCTCTTTAGAGAATGAACTCTCAACTACTTCTGGCAAAATAAGCAAAATTTTGGTCAGAAGGTTTTGCAGTTGCTTTAAGGATTGCTGCAAAACTTCCAGCCGCTCAGGTTTCAAAGCACTGAAAGCAGAGTTCAGGGCTGAGAGAGATGCTTGCAGGGCTTGCATAGTAGGCATAGGAGGATTTCAAACTATACAAGACAAGACTAGACACGATTCTAGACACGATTCTAAGACAAGATTCTAGACAAGATTCTTAGACAAGATTCTAGACACGATTCTAGACACGATTCTAGACAAGATTCTTAGACACGATTCTAAGACAAGATTCTAGAAAAGATTCTTAGACAAGATTCTAGACAAGACAAGACTGGACTGGATTTTTAAACACCGGACTGGATTCTGCACACTGAATTCTAGACAGGACTGGATTCTAAACACCGGACTGGATTCTGCACACTGAATTCTAGACAGGACTGGATTCTAAACACCGGACTGGATTCTGCACACTGAGTTCTAGACAGGACTGGATTCTAAACACCGGACTGGATTCTGCACACTGAGTTCTAGACAGGACTGGATTCTTGACAGGACTAGATTCTGCAAACTGAATTCTAGATAGGACTGGATTCTAGACAAGACACTGGACTGGGCCAAAAAAGAAAAAGCTTTATTTCTTTTTTGTTGTATGGCTGGTGATAATGTAAGGTTCCTGGTGCTCAGAACAAGGGAGATGTTGCGTAGTGAGTCCTGAGCACCAGAACGTGACTCAGAAATAAGGTGTGGTGTGGAAATAGCCCCTAGCACCCTACCTCCATTGTTTCACCCGTGTGGTCAGTTCACGCCTGAGTGACTATGGTTTCTTGGGCCCACGGCAGCCACGTTTGAAGGGCGGATTAGGTCTGCCCAACTCCGATGCCCCCAGGTCTTAGATTGAGACAAGGCGTGACCCGAGACAGGATAATAACAAGGGGACCTCTAGCTAAAGCAAGCAGAAGGCTAGGGGCTACTAACAACCCTAAAACTAAATATATGTGCGGCACGCCGCCAAAGGAAAAGAACAATAAAGGAAATGCTGTCCACTCGCCGACACAATACTGTTGTGTACCGGCGGTGACAGCATAAGCAGAACCCTCTGCAAAACACCAGTAACAAATTATAACCAAAGAATACTGCGGCCTAGGCCGACGGACACGGCAAAGCCGCTACTCACGGAACCGGTACAAATACTGGCAAACGGACTGGAACCCCCAAAGTAGCCGACACAGACTCTCAGAACCGGAGAGACAGGCAGAATCCCAAACGACAGACCGGTGGACACCAAGAAGCCAGACACTCGCCCAGGCACAGACAAAGCCACAGGACTCCTGGACAGGAACGCTTCACGGCAGGACACAGGATCAGACACTGGAATCGACACAGGAACCGACACTCAGGAACCGACACTCAGGAACCGACACTCAGGAACCGACACTGGAAGCAGCTAGACAGATACTGCTAGACAGGAGCTCACGAACTGGCAGAGACTAGCTCAGAACTCTGGAACTCAGGAAATATCACCAGCGTCTGTGAATTGCACTGAGCCAGAATATAACAGAGTCTTAATTAATTATGTCGTGCAGCTGCCCTGCTGCACAACTGAGAGGTGCAATCAACAGACAGGTGAGGCTGAACACATGGGAACAAGCTGCAATCACACAGACTCACCACCGGCAGCAAACAAGAGTCTTCTCAAACCAGAGCAACGGGAAATCCTGGCCTGCAAGACAACTATAAACATAGAATAGGAATGAACCACTACCTGTGGTTTATAACAATAACATAATGGTGGAGGGTGGAGATCAGGATCTGAGACTGGCTGGGGAGCAAACAAGGACTGAAGGGAAGAGGGGAAGGAAGGGCATGAACAGTGCCCCACTCTGAAACAGACAGAACAAACATACATAACAAAGAACATAAATACGCAGGAATCATAATTCCAGTAAAGAAAAACAATTCAACCATTAATGACATCCGGGGAGAGAGTCGTCATCATCCATAAGCAGGATCTTGCTCCAAACCTACACACTCTCCAGCAGTCACATAGAACAACTGGACCACCATACAGGACCCTCCCCAGCAATAACAATGTTAAAGATGATCAGCAAGTAGTAAATGATACGCATAAACAATTTCAAATAGGTAATGAGAATCAGCAGACATCATCGGACACATCCGCATATATATAGCACATGGCATCTCCCAGGACCAGATATTGCAGAAGAAACACATGTAAATCCCCGTCATATGGTAGATTAAATTACTAAGCACCATACATGACACGTCGCATCAATCACAATCGGACATAGCAGCAGGGAGATTTTGAGAGTCCGCTAACTCAGAAAGATAGGCTTCAGCATCAGGGGGTGACAGGAAGTCCTTAAAGTCAGAGCCATGATAAATGCGCAGCCTAGCAGGGTATAGGAGTGCAAACTTCATATTGTCTTGTATCAGACGAGAGCATAAAGGTGCAAAGTCCTTCCTCATTTTAGACAGTTCCGCAGAATAGTCCTGGAACAAAATAATCTTGTGAGTTTCCCATCTAAGATCCCGGTGTTTGCGGGACATTGACCAGATCAGCTCTTTGTGGAGATAATTAAGCGTCTTAAATATCACAGCCCAGGGTCTGGCGCCCTCTTGTGGTCTGATCGGGCCAAGCCTGTGTGCACACTCAATGACAAGATCCTCACATCTATCCTGGATATGCAGCAGCTCAGGAAGTTTAAACTTAAGAAAATCAAACAATTCCTGCCCCTTTACTGATTCTGGGAGCCCGATAAGCCTGAGATTATGTCGGCGAGATCTGTTTTCAAGATCTTGGAGCTTGTTGTGTATCTGATAAATCTCCTTGGTATGTCTAGTTTCTTCAGCTCTGCTACATCCACAAAAACCTCCCCCAGTCTATGTTCAGTATGAAGAACTTTCCGAGAAAGGTGTGAAAGCTGCCGATTAATGTTAGCCGTCTGCGCCTTAAGCAAGGGCTCCATAGCTACGCGGATCGCTTGTATCATGTCCCCATAAGTTACAGGGGTGTCCGGGGGCGGGATACAGACGTCGGCCACATCAGGGGAGCAGGGCTCGGGGCCGGGAGAGTATACCTGTCGTCTGGGAGCCAGCGGCATCATCCCTCTGAGGTGTGTCACAAGCAGCCGCATGGGCATCCGGAGCTGCGTCCAGCGCCATCTTGGATTATGCATGCTGTCTCTCCTTCTCCTTCTTGGCGCGGTATTTGTTGCTGGGCATGGGGGAAAAATACTTATCCATGCAGCGGACAGGGTCTGGCAACCGGGGCTGGTCTGCAGAGGGTGGTTTGGAGGCTCAAAGAGCCTTGAAAAAGGTATTGAAGAGCGGGGCACAGTGTAGCTCACTGCTTCAGCCGCCGCTCATGAGGAAGCCGGAATCGGAAGTCACTGATAAAGGTTTTTAAGCAAGGACTGCGACCCATTAAGCTGTGATTCTTCAGCCAACACTTTACAGTAGACATTTACTTTATAGTTTATAATTATCCCTGAAGTCATGTACTATTTGCCATGCAGACTTGTGGAAATCAGCTATCAACTTATTTAAAAATTTTCTGTCCACCCTGGGTGTGGTTTTCCTGGGGCAACTTTGCCAAGGCTTGTTGGTGACATGGCCTCAGATGATTTGAAACATTGACTATTTGACACAAGGTTCCAAAATTACGTGCATTACTTGATTACGTCCCTGCCATTTAGCACATATGACCGCTTCCCTCATATTTACCTAGTATATTTTCCTGTGTTACTTTATCAGGGAATGCCGTAACACAATCTGTGATTAATGTAAACAATGTTCAGTAGAGACTTCACTTACAAAACATGGTCTTTAAATAGACGATCTTCCCATTGCCCCAGAGTATTTTTCCCCCTGAAAAAAAGTTCTCCCAATTCCACTCCTCTGCTCTACGCATCCCCGCACCCCTCTCTATCCTCTCCTCCGCCCTCCACTCTGATTGCTGGTCTTTCGGATTCTGTATATATACAGTATGTATATATATATATATATATATATATATATATGTAGACAACAAAGCAGGCGGCACTCCAAGTCTGTTTGAAATTCAAGTGTATTTCACACACAAAACATGATCCGACGTTTCGGGGTCCAAGCGCCCCTTTGTCAAGGTAAACAATAACAAATGTAATGAAATTCATACCTTATATTGAAAAAGAAAACCCGCCAAGTGCTGCGTTCACGCCCGCCCGCGTTTGCAGTCCGTCCCTTCTTCCGTCTCCATTGAGTGACGTCATGCACAGTGCGCTCCGTGCATACGTAGTTGTCATGGTTACCCGACGCTGGAGGTGGCCGGGCTGCGGCGCTAGTAAAGGGAAAAATTGAAGTGCAAAGACTTTAACATACAGAACCCCACACCAAAATAATAAATAAAGTTATATAGATGTTGTGTAAACATTTGGTTTAACTGAGGTGTTAACTGAAGGTGCACCCAAAAAAACAGTACATGTAGATAAAACCTAAGGTGGAAACCCCTTGCTGCCCGCTGAGATCATACCCTCAGTAGAGCGGACCTTGTGTTTAGATAATATCAAATTGGATTAAGACCTATCAAAAATTCTATCAAAAAATGCAACGGGGATATGCACTTTCATACTCCGGATTTAACCCGGCTAAATTCAACTAGGTTACTTCAGATATCACCTCCGTCAAAATCCAGCCATAAATACTACGGGAAACAATTCCTGTTTAAGTACATCGTGCTTAACTCAAGCTATCCTACTTGATATTACTGCAGAACATGCTAACACTCTGCAATGAATCAAATCCTCCATTCTAGACGTCTGGCATTTTATTTGAAGATATTCCAGCCCAGTTTCTCATTCAGTCCGTGGGGATTGGTTGTATTTAACTCAAAGATCCATTTAGCTTCTAATCGCAAAAGGCTGCCATCTCTATCCCCTCCTCTAATGTGCTTGGGGACATGGTCGATAATCATATGTCGTAGGTCATTCATAGTGTGGTGGGCTGCCGCAAACTGCCTTGCCACTGGTTGCTCTGACTCCTTACCAGCCAGTGCCTGTTTGATGGCCGAGCGGTGGAGTGCCATCCTCTCTCTCAATGTTCTTACTGATTTGCCCACATAGTGAAGTCCGCATGGGCATTTTATAAGATACACTGTATGAGTGGTAGTGCAAGTAAGTACAAAATTGATCTTGTAGGTCTTCTCCCGATGTGGGTTGGTAAAGTTGGAGCCAGTTATCATGTTCTCGCAGGTAGTACATTTAATGCACTTGTAGCATCCGGGCTGTCTGCCCAGAAAGGCTCCAGGAGTCTGTTTTTGATGTTTCATGTCCTGGAATCCAGTAATGTCGGAATGGACTATTACATCCTTGATGTTTTTGCCCCTTGAAAAGCACATCATTGGACGTGTCCCCCTGAATGTTGGTAACGATTGATCAGAAGATATAATGGGCCATAGAGCTCTCGTTGCTCTCTGTACAACCGGACTCGTGGTGTTAAATCTAGAGATGAAAGGTATGGCCGGCCTCTTTGGGCGATCACTGGGATAGAGGAGAGATTCCCTGGATAACTGCATCACTTCCTGCTTCTGTTTGATAAGAAGTGGACGGCCATATCCTCGCTCTGTAAATTTCACAATCTATGAGCTCTATGGCCCATTATATCTTCTGATCAATCGTTACCAACATTCAGGGGGACACGTCCAATGATGTGCTTTTCAAGGGGCAAAAACATCAAGGATGTAATAGTCCATTCCGACATTACTGGATTCCAGGACATGAAACATCAAAAACAGACTCCTGGAGCCTTTCTGGGCAGACAGCCCGGATGCTACAAGTGCATTAAATGTACTACCTGCGAGAACATGATAACTGGCTCCAACTTTACCAACCCACATCGGGAGAAGACCTACAAGATCAATTTTGTACTTACTTGCACTACCACTCATATAGTGTATCTTATAAAATGCCCATGCGGACTCCACTATGTGGGCAAATCAGTAAGAACATTGAGAGAGAGGATGGCACTCCACCGCTCGGCCATCAAACAGGCACTGGCTGGTAAGGAGTCAGAGCAACCAGTGGCAAGGCACTTTGCGGCAGCCCACCACACTATGAATGACCTACGACATATGATTATCGACCATGTCCCCAAGCACATTAGAGGAGGGGATAGAGATGGCAGCCTTTTGCGATTAGAAGCTAAATGGATCTTTGAGTTAAATACAACCAATCCCCACGGACTGAATGAGAAACTGAGCTGGAATATCTTCAAATAAAATGCCAGACGTCTAGAATGGAGGATTTGATTCATTGCAGAGTGTTAGCATGTTCTGCAGTAATATCAAGTAGGATAGCTTGAGTTAAGCACGATGTACTTAAACAGGAATTGTTTCCCGTAGTATTTATGGCTGGATTTTGACGGAGGTGATATCTGAAGTAACCTAGTTGAATTTAGCCGGGTTAAATCCGGAGTATGAAAGTGCATATCCCCGTTGCATTTTTTGATAGAATTTTTGATAGGTCTTAATCCAATTTGATATTATCTAAACACAAGGTCCGCTCTACTGAGGGTATGATCTCAGCGGGCAGCAAGGGGTTTCCACCTTAGGTTTTATCTACATGTACTGTTTTTTTGGGTGCACCTTCAGTTAACACCTCAGTTAAACCAAATGTTTACACAACATCTATATAACTTTATTTATTATTTTGGTGTGGGGTTCTGTATGTTAAAGTCTTTGCACTTCAATTTTTCCCTTTACTAGCGCCGCAGCCCGGCCACCTCCAGCGTCGGGTAACCATGACAACTACGTATGCACGGAGCGCACTGTGCATGACGTCACTCAATGGAGACGGAAGAAGGGACGGACTGCAAACGGCCGGGCGGGCGTGAACGGAGCACTTGGCGGGTTTTCTTTTTCAATATAAGGTATGAATTTCATTACATTTGTTATTGTTCACCTTGACAAAGGGGCGCTTGGACCCCGAAACGTCGGATCATGTTTTGTGTGTGAAATACACTTGAATTTCAAACAGACTTGGAGTGCCGCCTGCTTTGTTGTCTACTATCCAGTTTTATCTGAGATGGCACCCAAGCACTAAGTCCAGGAGGGGGAGTGCCGGTCCTCACAGTCTTCCTATATATATATATGTATATTATAAATAAAATTAATTGGTCTGTTTGTCCGGCTATGCATTCGGACCCTGCACCAATTGAGATGCAACCAATGCGAGGTAGTCCAGTTGGATCTTGGCCAGGTTTGAGAGGGGTTGGGGCCCTGCTTCACGGTGGAATGCAGCGGACAGAACTTTGACCCTGGGAGCCTGTTCTGGGCATGTCATTGGATGGATATGGATGGAAACTTCCCAGAGTGGTGGCAATTGATCTGGGATGCATAATGGAGTTGGGGTCCCGGTTGGACCTCATGGTGGAATGCGCTGGGAAGAACTTTGACCTGGGCAATCTGTTCTGGGCCTTCCACTGGATGGATTTGGATGAAAACTTCACAGAGGGGTGGAAATTGGTCTTGTATGTCTAATGGATTAGTTGGGGGTCCCAGTCGGACCTCACGGCAGAGTGCGCCAGGCAGAACTTTGACCCAGGGAGCCTGTTCTGTGCCTTCAACTTGATGGATTTGGATGAAAACTTTAATGAACTATAATAACTGGCAGAAATAACCATAATTCAGTGACCTGAAATAACTGACTGAAATAACCATAATTCAATGATCTGAAATAACTAACTGAAATGGAGGTGGGAAGACAAAAAATATTGTATACCCAAAAACCTTGGTATAGCAACACTGGCGACATCCCAAACGACAAAAACACACTGGGCAGCCACCTCAAGGTGTGTTGATAGAGCTGATAAGATGTTAATTATTTTTAAAATGTTCACAGTTACATCCAACCTCATCGATAACTTAATAACTTGAACACAGGCAATGCTCAGTACGTTAGCTAGTATATATACACATATCTTGTAAGGAGATCAGGATAGGGGTGCCCTTTTCTTTTCTGGAGTAGATGGGCACCATCAAACACACAGCAGCCAGTAAAACAGCACACCAGTACAAAAACAAAACATCAAAATAAATCCTGGCAAATCTGGGCATTATCTAAACATTACAGATTTCCTATATCAAAGTGGTAGGCCCTAATGCCCCTACTACAAACACAGGCATATGCACAGTACTCACAGTCAGTACATCACAGTGTCTCATAACAGGCCTGCTGCCTATTTACTCATCTAGCGAGACCACGAGCCAAGCCCTGACACAGCTTTTATCAACCTCTTACAGGTGCAGCACTCATTAACCAGCTCTTAGGCTGAAGGCCTATAAACCCGAAATAGGCTTTATGGGTGGAGCCCTCCCTCCTGTCTCACACCGATACCCCTAGAACCCATTATCCGGCTCTTCCTAACTCAGGTCTTTTCAGCAAAACAGACATTTCCTGGGGGTTTAAAATACATAGGCCAGAAACCTTGGACAAACATATCTCCCGTTTATCACTTTACCAGTACTTCTATCACTATATAGTTAATCACAGAAAAGCCCTTACTCACTGACTGACTGACTCATCACCAATTCTCTTACTTTCCGATATGTTAGGAAGCTGAAATTTAACATAGGTATTCTGCAGGTGGAAAAGAGGAAAACTATATAATTAGAATTTTAATAAACTTCCCTTAAGGGGCTGAAAAGGGGGTTGACATAATTACATCATTACCAGTGCTTGGTTTGCGTTGCGTTAACGATAACACCCAAACCGACAGTCCGATCAAAGTTTGGATTGCACCTCCTGTGTGTAGAAATTAATAAACTACAAAAATGGTCTCGTCACTTTTTACCGTAACGCCAAGAACCATGGATTCATATTTACTTATATTAAGACGTCTCAAATTTACATCTCTGTAGATTTGCCAAATTTTTTACACTCATTTATATTTACAACCATGAAAATCAGAAACTCCTGTGCGGAGAATGGGTAGAACAGCTAGTATTTTATAAACAGGGAATGTTAGTTACAATTACAGGTTGAGTATCCCTTATCCAAAATGCTTGGGACCAGAGGTATTTTGGATATCGGATTTTTCCGTATTTTGGAATAATTGCATACCATAATGAGATATCATGGCAATGGGACCTAAATCTAAGCACAGAATGCATTTATGTTTTATATGCACCTTATACACACAGCCTGAAGGTCATTTTAGCCAATATTTTTTATAACTTTGTGCATTAAACAAAGTGTGTCTACATTCACACAATTCATTTATGTTTCATATACACCTTATACACACAGCCTGAAGGTCATTTAATACAATATTTTTAATAACTGTGTGTATTAAACAAAGTTTGTGTACACTGAGCCATCAGAAAACAAAAGTTTCACTATCTCACTCTCGCTCAAAAAAGTCCGTATTTCGGAATATTCCGTATTTCGGATATTTGGATATGGGATACTCAACATGTATTGCAACATTTGTTAAGGTGACCAACTGAGCCAAAGTTTTCCCCATCTGGTTAGTCCTACTGTATCACTATAAACACTGGGGGCAGCCAAGTTGGAACAACAGGGGGCGTGGTTCTGGCATAAGAGGGTTTTCCAGGGGCGTGGAGATGTGATTATGTCATTGTGCCGTGTCCCCCACTATACAATGCCCACATTACGATTCAGCATGAATCGTGCCATTACAAAGGGGGAAGGTGGCGGGTGTAAGCAGGCTGCAGGAGACTTGCCTTCCTTTCCAGGTGGCTGGAAGTACCACCCTATTTTCAGGAGCCTCCTGGCCATTCCAGAAGAGTAGGCAAGTATGAATCAATATATCCACATACATAAAATAATGCGATCCTTGCGATGTTCAAATTATAAGGCAAATACCACTAATGTTAGTAGAACAAATATGTGTTACAAAAACATTTTCTGCATTATGGTATTGGTCTGTTTTGTTTAAATAAGGAGTTTTCAGAGGGAGGTTAGGGATGTAATTTAGCTAGTTTTCTTTTTAAAAGACAGACACAGACTGAACTCAAAAGATATGGGCATGGTGATGCCAGGGAATAAATAAGTAGCAAATGTTAAACAGGATGCTTTGCAGATATCCATATTTAATTATTTTTGTTCAGAGGTAAATTTACAGACATCCATGGATTTTCTCACACACTAGATAATACCACCAATCCCAGGAACACAAGATAGGGAAATATACTTAAATCAGTTTAGGCAATGGTCTGAAACAAGGAAGAGGAGTGACTCAAAGAAACTGATACAAGCCGTGCAGTACAATATATCACAGAAGGCAGAATTGTACTGGGACATACGCAAACACTGCATGTCTCCTGCACTGAGGTTTTGTCTTGTGCAAGGTTAATCATTGTGCACCTATGTAATGCCTTCTTGATACGAATCACGCAAACTGAGAGGAACCACATTATAATAAGCTAGAGGTAGTACATTGTCCAAATCTGAATGAAAAAATATATATATATTTTAAGTGCATGGAAATTATTACAATGTTTAATAATTTTTGCATGTAATTTGATTAAATTACTATATTTCCTGTTTTGGAGATTTGTATAAGTAGACTTTAACTAGAAACCCTGTGGTTATGTGAAATACATGTGTGCACGACAAAGGGAATGTACTAACTTTATGGTATCATTTATGAAACTTGTGTTATAATGAGGACACTGTTCTTGGTTTGCTTTTGTTGTTCTTATTCAAGAGTGTCTTCCTTGCTGTCACCCACACATTGTTTCACTGAGAGAAATCAATTATTCATTTATTCACATTACTTTTTGCAGCTCACATGTCTTGGGGAAATCAAGGAGCAAAATGTAACACAACCTTTGCTTTCATCTTTGCTACCTCCTTTCAAGAACATGTATTTACCACAAATCAGTTTACTGGCTAAAGTCAAAATGAGAATTGGTAAGTAGGGGCAATTTTGTAGTTAGCACAAAGTTCAGAATATCAAGTCTGTGTTTTGTGTTTATTGTTCTTCATCTACTTTGTATTTTTCAAAGACCATTGTTGACGCCACATAAAGTAGATATAATTACGCATACAAGACACTGCATCATATTGATTATGAGATATGCTTCTCTGTAGTCTAGTGGATCAATCATCTTATTTTATTCTCTCTGTGACGCTAAGACCTTAATCGTAATTGTTTAGAGCTGTATAAAGAGGGAAGAAGGAAACAAACTCATGCAGAATTACTTAGAGAATAAGTCTATCTCCTGTATATTATCTCTCTTTTATTACAGTTATAACTGTGCTCCAGTATAATGGTTTATTCCTCTTTAAATTGTAATTATGAATGTGACATTCCTTAGAGTGTATGTTTGCTTCTGAATATATTACTGTCTGTATTTTTCTGTTACCAAAGTGTGCAGGATTAGAAATCAATTATTTTAAATAACACACTTATGCCTGAGCATTTTGCAGCAGGAAATATAGATTATTTAATTTTGTGTGTTAGATACGTGGTCTTTAATAATCCCAATTAGCTGTATGTCAATCATTTCTTCCTCTCTTCAGTTAAAGAGGAAGCCATTTTCCTAGTCATAGGGAAAAACAACCAACTTCATAATAACTTTTTTATTAAGTTTTTGGTTCCTTTTATGAAAAACAATGTAATACATAATTCGGTTAGTCATGGGCCTTACTGCAGGCATGTCGCAGTGCCCAGAGCTATCCAGTGGTAGTCTAAGGCAAGACCACCAGCTGCATTTACTGTAGGTTTCTGCTTGCGCCCTCCTGAGGTGCAAATACTGTACAAATCCATGCTAAGTAGGGCTTTGTATCCTTACTGCGGCTTCCATGAGCGCGTTAACCCATGGCTCTGGGCACTTACGCCAGATCCTATGGGTTAATGTGCGTTTGCAGTGGGTTTACTGCAGGAGGATGTGGGCTAAAAATTTAATAGCTCCGCGCGTTAGAGTTCGAAGCTAACCTCCCGCAGTAAGCACCTTGCCTAATTGAATGTGCCCCCAATAAGACCAGCCATTATTTCTCTATCGTCCTAGTGGATGCTGGGGTTCCTGAAAGGACCATGGGGAATAGCGGCTCCGCAGGAGACAGGGCACAAAAGTAAAGCTTTCCGATCAGGTGGTGTGCACTGGCTCCTCCCCCTATGACCCTCCTCCAAGCCAGTTAGATTTTTGTGCCCGGCCGAGAAGGGTGCAATCTAGGTGGCTCTCCTAAAGAGCTGCTTAGAAAAGTTTAGCTTAGGTTTTTTATTTTACAGTGAGTCCTGCTGGCAACAGGATCACTGCAACGAGGGACTTAGGGGAGAAGAAGTGAACTCACCTGCGTGCAGGATGGATTGGCTTCTTGGCTACTGGACATCAGCTCCAGAGGGACGATCACAGGTACAGCCTGGATGGTCACCGGAGCCTTGCCGCCGGCCCCCTTGCAGATGCTGAA
Organism: Pseudophryne corroboree; assembly: GCF_028390025.1. NCBI lineage: Eukaryota > Metazoa > Chordata > Amphibia > Anura > Myobatrachidae > Pseudophryne > Pseudophryne corroboree. The sequence goes on along the minus strand of NC_086449.1, from coordinate 559,913,224 downwards.
GTAAGAAGAGGTCCAGAATCGGCGGCAGAAGACTCCTCAGTCTTCTAAAGGTAGCGCACAGCACTGCAGCTGTGCGCCATTTTCCTCTCAGCACACTTCACACGGCAGTCACTGAGGGTGCAGGGCGCTGGGAGGGGGGCGCCCTGGGAGGCAAATGAATACCTATTTTGGCTAAAAATACCTCACATATAGCCTCCGGAGGCTATATGGAGATATTTAACCCCTGCCAGAATCCGTTAAGAGCGGGAGACGAGGCCGCCGAAAAAGGGGCGGGGCCTATCTCCTCAGCACACAGCGCCATTTTCCCTCACAGAAAGGCTGGAGGGAAGGCTCCCAGGCTCTCCCCTGCACTGCACTACAGAAACAGGGTTAAAACAGAGAGGGGGGGCACTAATTTGGCGTTAGAAATATATAAAAAAGATGCTATAAGGGAAAACACTTATATAAGGTTGTCCCTATATAATTATAGCGTTTTTGGTGTGTGCTGGCAAACTCTCCCTCTGTCTCTCCAAAGGGCTAGTGGGTCCTGTCCTCTATCAGAGCATTCCCTGTGTGTGTGCTGTGTGTCGGTACGTGTGTGTCGACATGTAGGAGGACGATGTTGGTGAGGAGGCGGAGCAATTGCCTGTAATGGTGATGTCACTCTCTAGGGAGTCGACACCGGAATGGATGGCTTATTTAGGGAATTACGTGATAATGTCAACACGCTGCAAGGTCGGTTGACGACATGAGACGGCCGAAAAACAATTAGTACCGGTCCAGACGTCTCAAAAACACCGTCAGGGGTTTTAAAACGCCCGTTTACTTTAGTCGGTCGACACAGACACAGACAGGGACACTGAATCCAGTGTCGACGGTGAATAAACAAACGTATTCCTTATTAGGGCCACACGTTAAAGGCAATGAAGGAGGTGTTACATATTTCTGATACTACAAGTACCACAAAAGAGGGTATTATGTGGGATGTGAAAAAACTACCATAGTTTTTCCTGAATCAGATAAATTAAATAAAGTGTGTGATGATGCGTGGGTTCCCCCCGATAGAAAATCATGGGCGGTATACCCTTTCCCGCCAGAAGTTAGGGCGCGTTGGGAAACACCCCTTAGGGTGGATAAGGCGCTCACACGCTTATCAAAACAAGTGGCGGTACCGTCTATAGATAGGGCCGTCCTCAAGGACCAGCTGACAGGAGGCTGGAAAATATCATAAAAAGTATATACACACATACTGGTGTTATACTGCGACCAGCGATCGCCTCAGCCTGGATGTGCAGAGCTGGGGTGGCTTGGTCGGATTCCCTGACTAAAAATATTGATACCCTTGACAGGGACAGTATTTTATTGACTATAGAGCATTTAAAGGATGCATTTCTATATATGCGAGATGCACAAAGGGATATTTGCACTCTGGCATCAAGAGTAAATGCGATGTCCATAACTGCCAGAAGATGTTATGGACACGACAGTGGTCAGGTGATGCAGATTCCAAACGGCACAAAGGTGTATTGCCGTATAAAGGAAGAGGAGTTATTAGGGGTCGGTCCATCGGACCTGGTGGCCACGGCAACTGCTGGAAAATCCACCGTTTTTACCCTAAGTCACATCTCTGCAGAAAAAGACACCGTCTTTTCAGCCTCAGTCCTTTCGTCCCTATAAGATCATATCTGCCCAGGGATAGAGGAAAGGGAAGAAGACTGCAGCAGGCAGCCCATTCCCAGGAACAGAAGCGTTCCACCGCTTCTGACAAGTTCTCAGCATGGCGCTGAGACCGTACAGGACCCCTGGATCCTACAAGTAGTATCCCAGGGGTACAGATTGGAATGTCGAGACGTTTCCCCTTCGCAGGCTCCTGAAGTCTGCTTTACCAAGGTCTCCCTCCGACAAGGAGGCAGTATGGGAAAAAATTCACAAGCTGTATTCCCAGCAGGTGATAATTAAATTACCCCTCCTACTACAAGAAAAGGGGTATTATTCCACACTATATTGTGGTACTGAAGCCAGAAGGCTAGGTGAGACTTATTCTAAAAAAAATTTTGAACACTTACAAAGGTTCAAATCAAGATGGAGTCACTCAGAGCAGTGATAACGAACCAGGAAGAAGGGGACTATATAGTGTCCCGGGACATCAGGGATGCTTACCTCTATGTCCCAAATTTGCCCTTCTCACTAAGGGTACCTCAGGTTCGTGGTGCAGAACTGTCACTATCAGTTTCAGACGCTGCCGTTTGGATTGTCCACGGCACCCCGGGTCTTTACCAAGGTAATGGCCGAAATGATGATTCTTCTTCGAAGAAAAGGCGTCTTAATTATCCCTGACTTGGACGATCTCCTGATAAGGGCATAGTCCAGGGAACAGTTGGAGGTCGGAGTAGCACTATCTAGGATACTGCTACAACAGCACGGGTGGATTCTAAATATTCCAAAATCGCAGCTGATCCCGACGACACGTCTGCTGTGCCTAGGGATGATTCTGGACACAGTCCAGAAAAAGGTGTTTCTCCCGGAAGAGAAAGCCAGGGAGTTATCCGAGCTAGTCAGGAACCTCCTAAAAACAGTGCATCATTGCACAAGGGTCCTGGTAAAAATGGTGGCTTCCTACGAAGCAATTCCATTCGGCAGATTTCACGCAAGAACTTTTCAGTGGGATTTGCTGGACAAATGGTCCGGATCGCATCTTCAGATGCATCAGCGGATAACCCTATATCCAAGGACAAGGGTGTCTCTCCTGTGGTGGTTATAGAGTGCTCATCTTCTAGAGGGCCGCAGATTCGGCATTCAGGATTGGATGCTGGTGACCACGGAGCCCAGCCCGAGAGGCTGGGGAGCAGTCACACAAGGAAAAAATTTCCAGGGAGTGTGATCAAGTCTGGAGACTTTTTTCCACATAAATATACTGGAGCTAAGGGTAAATTTATAATGCTCTAAGCTTAGCAAGACCTCTGCTTCAAGGTCAGCCGGTATTGATCCAGTGGGAAAAACATCACGGCAGTCGCCCACGTAAAACAGACAGGGCGACACAAGAAGCAGGAGGGCAATGGCAAAAACTGCAAGGACTTTTCGCTGGGCGGAAAATCATGTGATAGCACTGTCAGCAGTGTTTCATCCCGGGAATGGAAACTGGGAAGCAGACTTCCTCAGCAGGCACGACCTCCACCCGGGAGAGTGGAAACTTCATCGGGAAGTTTTTTCCACATGATTGTAAACCGTTGGGAAATACCAAAGGTGGACATGATGGCGTCCCGTCTGAACAAAAAACGGGACAGGTATTGCGCCAGGTCATGAGACCCTCAGGCAATAGCTGTGGACGTTCTGGTAACACCGTGGGTGTACCAGTCGGTGTATGTGTTCCCTCCTCTGCTTCTCATACCTAAGGTGCTGAGAATTATAAGACGTAGAGGAGTAACAACTATACTCATGGCTCCGGATTGGCCAAGAAGGACTTGGTACCCGGAACTTCAAGAGATGCTTACAGAGGTCTTATGGCCTCTGCCGCTAAGAAGGGACTTGCTTCAGCAAGTACCATGTCTGTTCCAAGACTTACCGCAGCTGCGTTTGTCGGCATGGCGGTGGAAAGCCGGATCCTAAGGGAAAAAGGCATTCCGGAAGAGGTCATTCCTACCCTGGTCAAAGCCAGAAAGGAGGTGACCGCACAACATTATCACCACATGTGGCGAAAATATGTTGCGTGGTGTGAGGCCAGGAAGGCCCCACAAAGAAATTTCAACTCGGTCGTTTCCTGCATTTCCTGCAAACAGGAGTGTCTATGGGCCTCAAATTGGGGTCCATTAAGGTTCAAATTTCGGCCCTGTCGATTTTCTTCCAGAAAGAATTGGCTTCAGTTCCTGAAGTCCAGAAGTTTGTCAAGGGAGTATTGCATATACAACCCCCTTTTGTGCCTCCAGTGGCACTGTGGGATCTCAACGTAGTTCTGGGATTCCTCAAATCACATTGGTTTAAAACCAGTCAAATCTGTGGATTTGAAGCATCTCACATGAAAAGTGACCATGCTCTTGGCCCTGGCCTGGACCAGGCGAGTGTCAAATTGGTGGTTTTTTCTCAAAAAAGCCCATATCTGTTTGTCCATTCGGACAGGGCAGAGCTGCGGACTCGTCCCCAGTTCTCTCCCTAAGGTGGTGTCAGTGTTTCACCTGAACCAGCTTATTGTGGTGCCTTGCACCTACTGGGGACTTGGAGGACTCCAAGTTGCTAGATGTTGTCAGGGCCCTGAAAATATGTTCCAGGACGGCTGGAGTCAGGAAAACTGACTTGCTGTTATCCTGTATGCACCCAACAAACTGGGTGCTCTTGCTTCTAAGCAGACTATTGCTAGTTGGATGTGTAATACAATTCAGCTTGCACATTCTGTGGCAGGCCTGCCACAGCCAAAATATGTAAATGCCCATTCCACAAGGAAGGTGGGCTCATCTTGGGCGGCTGCCCGAGGGGTCTCGGCTTTACAACTTTGCCGAGCAGCTACTTGGTCAGGGGCAAACACGTTTGCTAAATTCTACAAATTTGATACCCTGGCTAAGGAGGACCTGGAGTTCTCTCATTCGGTGCTGCAGAGTCATCCGCACTCTCCCGCCCGTTTGGGAGCTTTGGTATAATCCCCATGGTCCTTTCAGGAACCCCAGCATCCACTAGGACGATAGAGAAAATAAGAATTTACTTACCGATAATTCTATTTCTCGGAGTCCGTAGTGGATGCTGGGCGCCCATCCCAAGTGCGGATTATCTGCAATACTTGTACATAGTTACAAAAATCGGGTTATTATTGTTGTGAGCCATCTTTTCAGAGGCTCCACTGTTATCATACTGTTAACTGGGTTTAGATCACAAGTTGTACGGTGTGATTGGTGTGGCTGGTATGAGTCTTACCCGGGATTCAAAATTCCTCCCTTATTGTGTACGCTCGTCCGGGCACAGTACCTAACTGGCTTGGAGGAGGGTCATAGGGGGAGGAGCCAGTGCACACCACCTGATCGGAAAGCTTTACTTTTGTGCCCTGTCTCCTGCGGAGCCGCTATTCCCCATGGTCCTTTCAGGAACCCCAGCATCCACTACGGACTCCGAGAAATAGAATTATCGGTAAGTAAATTCTTATTATTTCATATGAAAAACAATGTATGACAATGCACAGCATTTGTTAAAGCATGCAGGTTAATTATTATTGTGCCTCTTACTAATATGACATAGAAGAACCAGAGCTGATTCTGTGAAATGTAGAAAACGCCATGGTTGTAACAACTATAGTACTTCTGTAGAGTTGGACGGAAATACTGTTAGTGTCATTTTTTCTTTGTAAATTCTCTGTTTGTGTATGCAAATTAAAATGTATTATGCATAATTTCCCGTGCCAACTGAGACACATTTTGAACTCATAACCCTTGCTCTAAGGAGTCTGTAACTGGGATTGGAGAGGGCATATGGACTAGAGATGAGTGTCTCATTTCTAGTTAGTTTTCTCCTGCCAAGCTCAGATCCACGTACGTGTCGATGTGTTACCTTCCTGGACCGATACTTCATCATTGCTCAGCTCCCTGATCATGTGTTATTTAGATTGAATGTAACTAGAACTGTACTAGAACTGAAAGCTACTCATCTCTAGTAAACACGCAGCTAAAATACAGTAAGGGCATGTTCTTGGCACATGCTGAGTGATACATACAGTATGTGTCTGTTTGGATGCTCAACAGCTGGTACAAAATGCAAACTGATGATGCTGATTTGCGGCTGCTTCTAATTAGCTCAGCATCATAAATGCCACTTTATTAGTCCAGATATTTACTATATCTTACATAAATTATGTGCATTAATTTTAGCATTTATTACTATCACCTTGAAGCAACATCTACTGGCCTAAATTAGGCGCATAAACTACTATTAAATAAAAGAAAAAAAACACCTACAGTAAATGTATTTCATTAACCAATGCTTCGTCTCTTATTCATGTCTACATATAGATTAACATTACAAAGGCATACAAATATAATTTGATTTATGTTTTTCTTCAGGTCATGTATTGACTCTCCAAGTCAATTCTACTGCTGAAACATCCCGCAATCCATCTCAATTGCTGCCAAGTCTTTCTCTATATAATACAGCCTTAGAGCTCTGCAGAAACTCTACATTTCGGGAATATGACTTGGAAGCTGAATTGCTTTACCTAAAAGGTTTATGTCTTAACAATAACTACAGCTGATTACTAATTACATTTAGATGTTATCAAAAATGTATCAGTAACATTAGCCAAGTTCCTAAAAGTTAGATGGTCTTTCAGTGTCAGGGCTGCCACCAGATATTGAGCGGTCCTTAATATGAAATACAAATACAAGCCCCTCAGCCCTTTTGTTTCACCTTTTTCCCCCATCCTTGCCTTTTTGACCCACCCTATTCCCCCACTATTTAGTCCCAAGCTTTTGTCCCCCAAATTTGCAGAGGTGAGCCATTCTCAGTATTTTATAACACAAAAACAACACTCTTTTTCTTCTAGAGATGTTGAGAAAAATGTGTATGTGGGTGCAGACTTACTAAACAGGGAGTATGCGCAATCCTATAGTCAAGGAAGACGGCTTACACACCCTCGGTACTCCCATGGCACTGTCACAAGAGTTCTGTGTGATTTTATGGTCACTGCCCAGTTATGGCCTCAAAACGGCCTATATGCTTGGTGTGATCATTTGACGGATGAATCAATCCGTTCTCAGTAGTGATCTCAGTCAATAAGTATATGGCTGATCCTGCACGTGTGCAGTTGTCAATTTATTTCTTTAATGCATGCATAGTATGCTGAAATTTTCTTGATGCATCTGTATAAATCCAAATGAGGCCCACTGGCTGAGAATATTGTCAATTCAGTAGGAATAAATGGAATAAGACAGCAACACAGTCACTTGCCTTACCAACGCACTGTAGTATAGTCACACTCGGCTGCTGCTTGGCCTCTGATTGGGCCACCCCTTCTGTTCATGCTGTGCAGCTCAGCCTATGGAATTGCGTCATGTCATTGAACAGGACACTGGTCCTGATGCCATATTGTGACTGATACCCAAACAAGGATCAGATCACAAGGATCCCCAAATGTACCACAACTCTTACACTTACTCCTTCCCCCTAAAAATGAGAAGAAGCGGGCCAAACCTCCCCCCCCCCCCCCCTCCTCTCAATGATCCAAAAATTAGCAGCTGCAAGCTCCGGGCTACTCAGGGCCCCTTACAACAAGTTATTACCAGTATCCCCCTGATGACATCCCTGGCTAGCATTTGCATGCGCCATAGCTGTGAAAATGCCCAAGTCATTGCCGTGGTACCACGCCTCACTTTTCTGATGAGGAAACAGACCCAACAATTCTATTGAACTGTTGCAGACTTTTCTTACATGCTGTGTTATACAGTATTGCAAAGTAATTCAAATTAACTGTTTTTGCTGTATCATGCTATACATATTTTATCTGTATAGTATTGTAATATTGTCGTTTTGGTTAATTTGTTGTTTCAAATATTTATCTGCTTTCTTGATTGGTTTATATATCTTTATTTTCAAGTTTTAAAATATTGCTCTAACACAGTCTCTTTGGCTTCAACTACACTGCAGGTAAGGCAGAACGCCTGATGTTTATCTTAGGAGATCATGACAAATCCTCGGCTGTCAAATCTTTCTCAGAAGCTATCAATGTGAGCTGTAATAATGATCAAAACTTTAGGTATGGAATATAGATTTAGCATGGTAAAATATAAGCATGACACTGTGCTGACATACTGTATGAATTTTTATGTATACACAGACACACCGTATATTTATAGGTGGTATTGTTCAAAATCCAAGGCTCAATAAATTCACATTTTATGTGGTGGGATTTGGCACAGAAGGGGATTAGAACATGGAAACGATTCTGAAAGTTTGAAGAATCCACATGACATGAAAGCAACTGCTCCCTGTCACTGAGTGTTGTCTTTTGGGTTGTATTGCTCAGTTTTGGATTTTGGATATAGTATATTCCAAAAATTGTTAAATTATAAGTCAAGTATTTTGAAACTCGGGTAAATTTACTAAAGCTTCTAAAACAGAGAATTGGTGGTGTTGCCCATAGCAACCAACCAGATTATCTACTGCCTTTTAGAAAATGATAGACAGCATCTGATTTGTTGCTATGGGCAACATCACCAATTCTCTGTTTTAAAAGCTTTAGTAAATTTACTTCCTCAATGGGGGTCATTCTGACCCGTTTGCACGCTGCAATTTCTCTCAGCCGTGCGAACGGGTCTGAACTGTGCATGCGCGCGTTCGGCAATGCGTAGGTGCGTCGGCCACTGGCTATAGCCATCGCCATGGAGCGACGGACCTTACGAAGAAGCCGTTCACAGCGCCGAACGCTAGAAGATTGACAGGCAGAAGGCGGACCTAGGTGGCAATTTACTGTTTTCGAGGAGTGTCTGGAAAAATGCAGGCGTGCCCATCCGTTGAAGAGGAGGGTTCCTGATGTCAGCTCCAAGCAGTATCATCGCAGCGGGTGAGTAAGTCCTGAGCTGTGCAGAGACTGCACAAACTTTTTGTTTGTGCAGCTCTCTGCACAAGCGATTGCAGCCCTGCACAGCCCCTGTAGGCAGCGATTACCTGGTCGCAGCAGTGCAAAAAATAGCCTGCGTGCGACCAGGTCTGAATGACCCTAAATGTTTGCAATTATTTGTTCTTTGTTCCTTTTGTTTTTTTACTGACCGCTACATACAACACTACAAAAATAGTTACGTAAGGTAAACAACAACGAAATCAATTTGCTCCAGCCCCCTCAACACTTCTTTACGATATGGCTTTAGAAATCTAACCACAACTATTAAAGCCATCAGTCTCCTCCTTAGGATTGGTGTTTTTCAAATTGTCATAGGTAGGGGACTTGTCAACGCTACCAGGTATTTGAAAAACACCCACCTCGACCATGATCTCCAACTGTAAAGGGGGGTACTCATGGAGCGATCGCTGCTTAAAATCTAAGCAATCTGACTAGATTGCTTAGATTTTAAGCAGTGATCACTCCGTGTGTACCCCCCACAACGATAGCGATGCGCGACCCCGTGCATCGCTATCGCTGGTGCTAGATTGGCCTGCATGCAGGCTCAATCTAGCAGGTCACATTTTTCACCCGCTGGGTGAAATGAGCGCCCGTCCCCACCGCACGCTCAGCACACATCGCGCTGTGCTGAGCGGGGGGAGAGATGTGTTCTGAGTGGTTCGCTCAGCACACATCTCTCCCCATATCTGGCTGTGAATACGGCCCTTAACTGTTTAAGTCATCAGGACAGTGCATTGTGCATTTAGCGCTAGGTAAATTATGCTTATTTTATTTCTATTAATGCTATGCAAAACAACATTTCTATTTTGGGTGAAATGATCCTTTTAATTTAAAAATATATCTTTTCTACAGCTTCATATAGCTATATAAAGTTCAAATATTTATTGCTGAACATAATTTCTTTTTCCTATAGCTTAATAAGGAAATCATATCTGGAGATAGCACTGGTGTACCTTCACATGTGCTGCTTGGATACAAACAAAATAAATAATATAAGTTTACAAACCCTGAAAGCCCCAGAAACTACAACATCAAAAAAACAGGTAATTTAAGAAGTTTGTGGATGCAACGATTCTTGTTATTAATAGTCTTACTGTAATTTTATTTTATAACTTACATCATATATTGTATTCAAGATGAGTGAGCTAATTACTTTTCATTTATTCAAAACATTTGTTTCCGTAATTAGAAATTTTGGATTTTGCTTCAGTGTTCAACCAAACAATTATAGATTGCCTATTCCACATTTCTATAAAACATAGTGTTGTAGAGATAAGGTTTTTGGCGCTAGACACTTGGAGGTAGATAGGTTGTAAAGAAGAAAAATCGAGCCAGAAAAAAGGGATAGAAGATATTCACTGTAGGTACTGGAAATCAAATATATATTTAATATTCCCAAAAATTTTTTATTAAAACATTACATATCTGCTGTGTGTGACCATGACTGTATACACATTATCTTTACAAACAATTCGCTCTGCAGCGAATCACATCTAATTCTCCTTAAAAGGTATACCTTTTTAAAAAATACCGGTGGCTACTCCGTGTGGTTTGAGCACCGCTGCCCGGTGTCCATGCGTCCTTCCTGGTTCCTGGAACACAAGCTGGGGCGCACGATGACGGCTTCCGGTTTTTTGCATATGCCTTGTCCGTCCAGTGATCGCGGTTACAGAGCTGTGTTGAATGAGGTCCACCAACGCGTTTCTCCCCTAGGGGCTTCGTCAGGGATCCCTGATGAAGCCCCTAGAGGGAGAAACGCATTGTAGGACCTCAGCTCTGTAACCGCATTCACCGGAGGGACAAGGCATATGCACAACTGGAAGTCGTCATCGTGCGCCCCGGCTCGTGTTCCAGGAACGACGCACAGACACTGGGCAGCGGCGCTCAAATCACACTGAGTAGCCAGCGGTATAACCATCTGGCCCACCCAAGCACGGGACAGCGGGAGGAAGTCACCAGTAATCACCCCGAACGGGGACCCAGCCGGAAAGGTGAGTGCTTCCAGATAAGGAGCATTAAGGATCATTGCCCAAACAGTAACACAGCTGGTTGATTTTAATAAGAAACTGTACGTGGGTCATATAAAAGGACTACAGTCAATAGGCTGGGGAAAACAGGTTTCAGAACTTTTTAACTACCGTTCAGGTGAAAACCTATGTGCATTATGTGTTATTCTGAAAGCAGTTCTCGATGAATTTACGTTTTTTATAAGTTTATGGTTTTTTGTAGTTTACGCTTAACACCACCTTTTAAGGTGAATCAGACGTGATTTGCTGCAGAGTGGGTTGTTTGTAAAGATAATGTGTATACATTCATGGTCACACACCGCAGATGTGTAACGTTTAAAAAAAAAAATGTAATCCCAGTACCTACAGTGACTATCTTCTATCCCTTTTTTCTTGCTCTATTTTTCTTCTTTACAACCTATCTATCTACCTCCAAGTGTCTAGCACCAAAAACCTTATCTCTACAACACTATATTATTGTATACCAGTTAAGGTAACTGGTTTGGTTTTAAGGCAGCAGAACGCTAAATCCATAATCCTATTAAGGAGTAGCGCAGATATGTATTGCATACACTTTCTATAAAACATGCTTGGCAGCTTATAGTGCCAAGTTAATTCCCATTCACACTGCAAACTCCACACACTGCACTAAGAGAAAACAATGTTTCCTTTTTGATATATATGATTGCAGTGTGCACAGACATTAAATTAAGCTAAATGAAAGGCTGAAAACCTTCAATCAAGCAAAAAAAAAAAAATCTCCATGTGCACTGGAAACAAGAAAGAAAGTGAGAGATTGTAAAATAATATATTTAAGATTAGAATTTGCAGTGTGCCAAATACAATTGGCGAGTCCCGTATAAAGCCTTTATGAGAAGATATAAAAAATATGGTCAATTTCTCTGTACAACAATTAGGATTACAATTTACAGTGAGCACAAACACAATGAGTTAGACTAGAACTATAGCAAGCCTTGATATACAGATTTAAACCAGGATGAATGAGTGCCTACTGACCTACTGTACAGTAGGTCACAACATTGTTACTATTTATTATATTGTAACTATACAGTGGAGATATTCCACTGCTTAATTACAGTGTCTTGCAAACATTCTGTTGATATGTTTTGTATTCTGGTGATAAAGTATACACAAGGCCACTGCATATACCTACAGATTGAAAGCTCTAGTACAGTTACACTGAATGCACACTATGCAATATATCGTTCATACAGACAATAAACAGTATACAAACAGTATATTGTCACGGCCATCGGCTCATGTGTACTGTACACCTGACACTTCTGTGAACGATGTTGTTCACAGATATATCACGTTGTTGTGTAGTACAGCAGATGCTGATATAGCTTATAGATATATCGTTACCTATGAATTGTTTGTACCAGCTACCGGCTGACCAAACCATATACCTGCCTAAGGAACCGCCGACAATGATGTGACTACTGGTTCCTGTGGCCAGACATGTCGGACAGTGAATTGGTAAGTGTGTGTGTACTGTACATATCGTGTGTGCAGAACACTTACCAAATTGTTAGATCGGTTGGTCTGTCGGGAGCTTAGCCATATTAAGGGTGGGATGCAGGGGATACTTTACCCCATGCCCCCCTCTCTCAGGCCCCCCTGGCCAAAGCACACTTACATCAGTAGCTCTCCCTCTTGTGTAGCAGCAAAACCAGGCAGCCAGAATGCAAGAGGGACAGTATGCATCACAGGCAGTGACACAGGAGTATCAAGTCTCTTTGCCTACCGGTGGAGCTTCATGAACACAGGAGAGATGTGTGTGTGTGTGTGTGTGTTTGTGTGTGTGTGGGGAGGGGGGGTGTCTGTAGGTGACCCAGGGATCCCAGCATCTCCTCTTCTGTGTTGAAATACCTTTCTTATTAATAAAATAGTTCAATACTGGTGATGCCAATCACATTTTAAAAGGGGAGTCCCGGAGCAGAGAATGTTGTCCCTTCTGGCATGTGTCATGTTGGGAGGCATGCATGATCTAATATACCCCCCCTTCCTCGGGGCCCCCTTGTTTTAAGTGCCCCTGGCCACCCCAAGGCTTAATCCAGCCTTGGTCGGGAGGCTGACCAACCCATTGTTCAGATGTGTACCATCACAGGTATTTTGTTAATCTGGCAAAAAGAAATATAGAATGCTTTAGAAACTGAGGGAAGCAATGATCTAAAGAAACATAATTTCTCTGACGTCCTAGTGGATGCTGGGACTCCGTAAGGACCATGGGGAATAGCGGCTCCGCAGGAGACAGGGCACAAAATAAAAGCTTAAGGATCAGGTGGTGTGCACTGGCTCCTCCCCCTATGACCCTCCTCCAAGCCTCAGTTAGATTTTTGTGCCCGGCCGAGAAGGGTGCAATCTAGGTGGCTCTCCTGAGCTGCTTAGAATAAAAGTTTAGTTTAGGATTTTTTATTTTCAGTGAGTCCTGCTGGCAACAGGCTCACTGCATCGTGGGACTAAGGGGAGAAGAAGAAACGGACTCACCTGAGTGCAGAGTGGATCGGGTTTCTTAGGCTACTGGACATTAGCTCCAGAGGGACGATCACAGGATGGGTCACCGGAGCCGCGCCGCCGTCCCCCTTACAGAGCCAGAAGAGACGAAGAGGTCCGGTGAAATCGGCGGCAGAAGACGATCCTGTCTTCAGACTAAGGTAGCGCACAGCACCGCAGCTGTGCGCCATTGCTCTCAGCACACTTCACACTCCGGTCACTGAGGGTGCAGGGCGCTGGGGGGGGAGCGCCCTGAGACGCAATATTACAGTATATACCTTAGGTGGCTAAAAAGAATACATCACATATAGCTCCTGGGCTATATGGATGTATTTTACCCCTGCCATTTTACACAGAAAAAGCGGGAGATAAGGACGTCGTGAAGGGGCGGAGCCTATCTCCTCAGCACACAAGCGCCATTTTCCCTCACAGCTCCGCTGGAAGGACGGCTCCCTGACTCACCCCTGCAGTCCTGCTTCAGAATCAGGGTAAAAAAGAGAAGGGGGGGCACGTTTGGCAGCAAATAAATATATTAACAGCAGCTATAAGGGAGTAACACTTATATAAGGTTATCCCTGTATATATATATAGCGCTGGGTGTGTGCTGGCAGACTCTCCCTCTGTCTCTCCAAAGGGCTAAGTGGGGTCCTGTCCTCTATCAGAGCATTCCCGGTGTGTGTGCTGTGTGTCGGTACGCGTGTGTCGACATGTATGAGGAGGAAAATGAGGTGGAAGCGGAGCAGTTGCCTGTGTTAGTGATGTCACCCCCTAGGGAGTCGACACCTGACTGGATGATTGTATTTAAACAATTAAGTGATAATGTCAGCAATTTGCAAAAAACTGTTGACGACATGAGACAGCCGGCAAATCAATTAGTGCCTGTCCAGGCGTCTCAGACACCGTCAGGGGCCCTAAAACGCCCGTTACCTCAGTGGGTCGACACAGACCCAGACACAGATACTGAGTCTAGTGTCGACGGTGACGAGACAAACGTGATGTCCAGCAGGGCCACACGTTACATGATCACAGCAATGAAAGAGGCATTGAACCTTTCTGACACTACAAGTACCACAAAGAAGGGTATTATGTGGGGTGTGAAAAAACTACCAATAGTTTTTCCTGAGTCAGATGAAATAAATGAGGTGTGTGATAAAGCGTGGGTTTTCCCCGATAAAAAACAGCTAATTTCTAATAAATTATTAGCACTATATCCTTTCCCGCCAGAGGTTAGGACGCGCTGGGAAACACCCCCTAGGGTAGATAAGGCGCTCACACGTTTATCTAAACAAGTAGCGTTACCGTCCCCTGATACGGCCACCCTCAAAGAACCGGCTGATAGAAGACTGGAAAATATCCTAAAGAGTATATACACACATACTGGTGTTATACTGCGACCAGCAATCGCCTCAGCCTGGATGTGTAGTGCTGGAGTCGCATGGTCAGATTCCCTGACTGAGAATATTGATACCCTGGATAGGGACAGTATTTTGTTAACTATAGAGCATTTAAAGGATGCATTGCTATATATGCGTGATGCACAGAGGGATATTTGCACCCTGGCATCAAGAGTCAGTGCTATGTCCATCTCTGCCAGAAGAGCGTTATGGACGCGACAGTGGTCAGGGGATGCAGATTCCAAACGGCACATGGAAGTATTGCCGTATAAAGGGGAGGAGTTATTTGGGGCTGGTCTATCGGACCTGGTGGCCACGGCAACGGCTGGAAAATCCACCTTTTTACCCCAGGTCACTTCACATCAACAGAAAAAGACACCGTCTTTTCAAACTCAGTCCTTTCGTTCCCATAAATACAAGCGAGCAAAAGGCCACTCTTTTCTGCCCCGGGGCAGAGGAAGGGGAAAAAGACTGCACCATGCAGCCGCTTCCCAGGAGCAGAAGCCCTCCTCTGCTTCTGCCAAGTCTTCAGCATGACGCTGGGGCTTTACAAGCAGACTCAGATATGGTGGGGGCCCGTCTCAAGAATTTCAACGCGCAGTGGGCTCACTCGCAAGTGGATCCCTGGATTCTACAGGTAGTATCACAGGGGTACAAACTGGAATTCGAGGCGTTTCCCCCTCATCGGTTCCTGAAGTCTGCTTTACCAAAGTCTCCCTCCGACAGGGAGGCAGTTTTGGAAGCCATTCACAAGCTGTATTCCCAGCAGGTGATAATCAAGGTACCCCTCTTACAACAGGAAAAGGGGTATTATTCCACGCTGTTTGTGGTACCGAAGCCGGACGGCTCGGTGAGACCAATCTTAAATCTGAAATCTTTGAACACTTACATAAAAAGGTTCAAATTCAAGATGGAGTCACTCAGAGCAGTGATAGCGAACCTGGAAGAAGGGGACTATATGGTGTCTCTGGACATCAAAGATGCTTATCTCCACGTCCCAATATACCCTTCTCACCAAGGGTACCTCAGGTTTGTAGTACAAAACAGTCATTATCAGTTTCAGACGCTGCCGTTTGGATTGTCCACGGCACCTCGGGTCTTTACCAAGGTAATGGCCGAAATGATGATTCTTCTACGAAGAAAAGGCATCTTAATTATCCCTTACTTGGACGATCTCCTGATAAGGGCAAGAACCAGGGAACAGTTAGAAGTCGGAGTGGCACTATCTCAGGTAGTGTTACGTCAGCACGGGTGGATTCTAAATATTCCAAAATCGCAGCTGATTCCAACGACACGTCTACTGTTCCTAGGAATGATTCTGGACACAGTCCAGAAGAAGGTGTTTCTCCCGGAGGAGAAGGCCAGGGAGTTATCCGAGCTAGTCAGGAACCTCCTAAAACCAGGACAGGTCTCAGTACATCAGTGCACGAGGGTCCTGGGAAAAATGGTGGCTTCTTACGAAGCGATTCCATTCGGAAGATTCCATGCAAGAACGTTTCAGTGGGATCTACTGGACAAATGGTCCGGATCGCATCTTCAGATGCATCAGCGGATAACCCTGTCGCCAAGGACAAGGGTGTCTCTCCTGTGGTGGCTGCAGAGTGCTCATCTACTAGAGGGCCGCAGATTTGGCATTCAGGATTGGATCCTGGTAACCACGGATGCCAGCCTGAGAGGCTGGGGAGCAGTCACACAGGGAAGGAATTTCCAGGGCTTGTGGTCAAGCATGGAAACATCTCTTCATATAAACATTCTGGAACTAAGGGCCATTTACAATGCCTTAAGTCAAGCAAAACCTCTGCTTCAGGGTCAGGCGGTGTTGATCCAATCGGACAACATCACGTCAGTCGCCCACGTAAACAGACAGGGCGGCACGAGAAGCAGGAGGGCAATGACAGAAGCTGCAAGGATTCTTCGCTGGGCGGAAAATCATGTGATAGCACTGTCAGCAGTGTTCATTCCGGGAGTGGACAACTGGGAAGCAGACTTCCTCAGCAGACACGACCTTCACCCGGGAGAGTGGGGACTTCACCCGGAAGTCTTCCACCTGATTGTAAACCGTTGGGAAAAACCAAAGGTGGACATGATGGCGTCACGTCTAAACAAAAAACTGGACAGATATTGCGCCAGGTCAAGGGACCCTCAGGCAATAGCAGTGGACGCTCTGGTAACGCCGTGGGTGTACCAGTCAGTGTATGTGTTCCCTACTCTGCCTCTCATACCAAAAGTATTGAGAATCATAAGAAGGAGAGGAGTAAGAACTATACTCGTGGTTCCGGATTGGCCAAGAAGGACTTGGTACCCGGAACTTCAAGAGATGCTCACGGACGAACCGTGGCCTCTACCTCTAAGAAAGGACCTGCTACTGCAGGGGCCTTGTCTGTTCCAAGACTTACCGCGGCTGCGTTTGACGGCATGGCGGTTGAACGCCGGATCCTAAAGGAAAAGGGCATTCCAGAAGAAGTCATCCCTACTCTGGTCAAAGCCAGGAAGGAAGTAACCGCAAAACATTATCACCGCATTTGGCGTAAATATGTTGCGTGGTGTGAGGCCAAGAAGGCCCCTACAGAGGAATTTCAACTGGGTCGTTTTCTGCATTTCCTGCAAACAGGACTGTCTATGGGCCTAAAATTAGGGTCCATTAAGGTTCAAATTTCGGCCTTGTCGATTTTCTTCCAGAAAGAACTGGCTTCAGTACCTGAAGTTCAGACATTTGTGAAAGGGGTGCTGCACATACAGCCTCCTTTTGTGCCTCCAGTGGCACCTTGGGATCTCAATGTTGTATTGAGTTTTCTAAAATCACATTGGTTTGAACCACTTTCCACTGTGGACTTAAAATATCTCACGTGGAAGGTGTCGATGCTGTTAGCCTTTGCTTCAGCCAGGCGTGTGTCAGAATTGGCGGCTTTATCATATAAAAGCCCTTACTTAATTTTTCATTCTGACAGGGCGGAATTGAGGACTCGTCCTCAATTTCTACCTAAGGTGGTTTCTGCATTTCACATGAACCAACCTATTGTGGTGCCTGCGGCTACTAGGGACTTGGAGGACTCCAAGTTGCTAGACGTTGTCAGGGCCCTGAAAATATATGTTTCCAGGACGGCTGGAGTCAGGAAAACTGACTCGCTGTTTATCCTGTATGCACCCAACAAGCTGGGTGCTCCTGCTTCAAAGCAGACGATTGCTTGTTGGATTTGTAGTACAATTCAGCTTGCACATTCCGTGGCAG
Source organism: Pseudophryne corroboree (assembly GCF_028390025.1). Lineage (NCBI taxonomy): Eukaryota > Metazoa > Chordata > Amphibia > Anura > Myobatrachidae > Pseudophryne > Pseudophryne corroboree. The sequence goes on along the minus strand of NC_086449.1, from coordinate 559,895,512 downwards.
GATTGCCACAGCCAAAATCAGTAAAAGCCCATTCCACAAGGAAAGTGGGCTCATCTTGGGCGGCTGCCCGAGGGGTCTCGGCTTTACAACTTTGCCGAGCAGCTACTTGGTCAGGGACAAACACGTTTGCTAAATTCTACAAATTTGATACCCTGGCTGAGGAGGACCTGGAGTTCTCTCATTCGGTGCTGCAGAGTCATCCGCACTCTCCCGCCCGTTTGGGAGCTTTGGTATAATCCCCATGGTCCTTACGGAGTCCCAGCATCCACTAGGACGTCAGAGAAAATAAGATTTTACTTACCGATAAATCTATTTCTCGTAGTCCGTAGTGGATGCTGGGCGCCCATCCCTAGTGCGGATTGTCTGCAATACTTGTATATAGTTATTGTTACAAAAATTCGGGTTATTATTGTTTGAGCCATCTTTTCAGAGGCTCCTTTGCATTTATCATACTGTTAACTGGGTTCAGATCACGAGTTGTACGGTGTGATTGGTGTGGCTGGTATGAGTCTTACCCGGGATTCAAGATCCTTCCTTATTATGTACGCTCGTCCGGGCACAGTATCCTAACTGAGGCTTGGAGGAGGGTCATAGGGGGAGGAGCCAGTGCACACCACCTGATCCTTAAGCTTTTATTTTGTGCCCTGTCTCCTGCGGAGCCGCTATTCCCCATGGTCCTTACGGAGTCCCAGCATCCACTACGGACTACGAGAAATAGATTTATCGGTAAGTAAAATCTTATTTTATTTTCTAAAATTTTATAGCTTGTGTCACTCAAAGCTGGAGCAACATACGCAGACTGTTAAATAGACTTTTATATAGATTTAACAGAATACAATCAACTATAACTCAAAAACAGATCTATTGCAACCTAAAATATTCATGTGGGATTAGAGTGCCCCAAACTGTGGTGTCAGATTGGAGTAGTTCATTCTTTAATATAGTGTTTTGTCAGTTGTGTACCCAGCAGTTCATCCTTTATTGCTTTCCTTCAAAAAGTGCAGTGGGACAATAACAAAGTAAAGCCTAATTTACTTCTCAGTTACAAGTTATTACAATGATTTAAAAAGGGCAACACGTTTTATCAGGGGAATATACTGTCTAAAATTAATTTGTGATTGACTTGTAATTACTGTAACTTTTTCAGCCCTCCTCACTGAAGTGCAGTGACAGGAAACTAACTTATTTTCAAACCATAGTGAATTACGGGGTCAGCATTAGATCAGTTCTGTCCAGGCTCTATCTATGTGGAGTTTGTATGGTCTCACCATGTTTGTATGATTTTTCCTCCATTTGCTTCCAATACATATAGGTTATTTGGCTTCTGCCACTTGGCCAGGGACTGTTTTGAATGATTCCATATATTCTGTACAGCACTGCGTAATATGATTGGCTAAATGTAATAGTATTTCTTGTTGAATCTTATATTTCCTTTCCAAATAATAGAATTGGCATTAGGAATGATCTGTTAACAGAAGTTATTAATTAATTAGAAGAACCATACCGTATAAAGGCTAAATCTCTAAAAGAGTAAGCATGTATAGAACACAGTGGTTTTCATACAATTTGGAATGTATTTTTTATTTCTTCTAGATGGATAAAGTGATGCAAAATGACAATGAAGAGAAAACAGTGAGCCCATCGGAGTGCTACAGACTGCTGGCATGGATTGCCATTAGAGCAGCCACACAGGTTCTCTGATTGATTTATATTTCTCACTGTACTACTTGGCTGCTTTGGTGTCTATTGAATAGGTTGATAAAATAGCAATCTGTGATTCTCATCTATCCATGACATTTGTAGGCTGTACCCATTACATCTGTATATATGGTACATGAAGGAACACTCCCTTGCTATAGCAGGGAAACAAAGGCACAAAGGTTTTCCCTCTCTCGTGTCTCTTGAGTTGTAGAAGTAGCCTAAATATCCAGTTTTTATGCTGATGACAGATCAACAGACTAATCAGTCTACAGGTTTAACAGAAGCCAAGAGGCAAATGTAGGATGTCTATATATATATATATATATATATATATATATATATATATTTTTTTTTCAAATTAAAAAAAATACATTTAATACATGTGTACACACTCATCATGTGATATATTCTACTGTAATATATTCTAAATTTTTATAGCCTTCCCTTCTCATACCCTATAGACACCATCATTGTCTCTTCTCATACCTTTCATTGGTAGTGTTTGCCCCCTCTGATTGTCTTCCTCATTAATCACTGATGTAGCTCATTGCCACGCCTCACGCCTCACGTCTCATCTCATGCCTCTCATTGCACCCTCTCATTTCTGTTATCGCCACTCTCCTTGCTCAGTTTAATTTCTCTCAGTGCCACCCACTTTGTCCCTTTTCTTTTCTATCATAGCCCTCTTCATTGCCCTCTCTCATATTATTAATTATCACCTTCATTGCCCCCGCTCATATTGTAAATTGCCACTCTCATAGCCCCCTCTCCAAAATACAATTCGTAGCCATCTTTGCTCCTCTCCTCAGAGTCGTCGGAATGCCCCCCCCCCCCCCCCCAAACATGTCAGAGGAGCAGGCGTGGGGAGGGGGAGTGCTTATCCCAGATCACGCAGAGAATCTGAGTTCAAAACTCCAGTGCCATAGCATGCTGCCCCGTGTCCTGTCCAGACGGCTCTTCGCAGACTCAGAGACATTACAGGGAGGAGGCGGGGATGTCCCAGCAGGCTCAGCATGGCCACGCCTCCTCCCAGTAATGCATCTGTGAGAGCCGGCTAGGACAGTACACGGGGCAGCATGCTGCGGCACTGGAGTTTTGAAGTCAGATTCTCTGCGGTGATCTGGGGGGGGGGGGGGGGGGGGGAAGCGCTCTCCGCATGGGGTGTGTAATCATGGGGGGAGCGGCACAATCTATTTTTATCTACGCCACCCCCCCCTCCCCCCGCCCCAACCACAACACGTTCTGGCACCCCTGCCTCTCCTGTATCTCATTGCCATGGTCATTCTCACTTGCCTTGTCTTATTGCAATCGTCATTGCCCCCTGTTATTGTTATCCTTAATGCCCCCTGTTATGCATTGTTGACATCCTTGATTCTCACCCCCTTCCTGCCCCAAACTCTTGTTGGGCTGCTGTTCACTCTGCTGTTGCTAGAATTCCATCTTGTGCATTCTCTGCAGCCAATCCAATTTTAGCAGCAACCAAGATATTTATGATTCAGAATAGCTCCTAAATGCACTAAGTTGTGAATGCATGTACAGTTTGCTAAAAGTCACAAGAGCCATCCACTTTCGGAATTGCTACTAATTCTGCTTTAGCTCCATAGGACTACACTGTACAAATTCATGCAGACAGGTAAAATAGGACAAATGACTTGAAAGGTTCAAACATGTCAGACCTTAGTTCCATAATCAATGTTTTTTGTATTGATTTTGCTGACTTCATGGTTCCGTCATTTGCTACAAGCAATTCAGTAATACACCCACTGTTGGGCTGATGGGTAAAATAAGCACTTCACTGAACCAGGCAAAAGCACTTTCCTTTTCTAAAAGGCATTAATAATAATAATAATAATAATAATAATGATGATGATGACGATGGATAGATAGATAGATAGATAGGTAGATAGATAAATACATTTCTGAGATTATTTTCAGGCTATTTATGTTCGTAAATAGCCAGGTATATCCAGATAGATGTTGGTAGTTTCCATGGAATAGTGAGTAAGTTAGATGCGGATAATCCAATAAATGCAAGTGAAGAGACAGTCATAGTTCTGCAAATCTGAAGAACTCAGAACTGAGCTAGACTAGACACACTCAGGGGAGGTGGCAAGAAAGATTGCTGCTGTGAAGACATCTGCACAGTTTGCAGCCATGATACAACACTATTTTATATACCTACATGTTATAAAACGTACTCATGTGAGAGGATGTACAGTAGATTTCTTTTCAAGCACAGATTATGTATGATCAATATTCAAATTTCCCTAAAAAAATAGCATCTGTTACTGTACATAGGGGAATTCAATTAGCCTCAATAATTTTTTGCGAGATTTTTATTGCATTCCCCTCCCCCCACCCCCCGATGTTTTGCTCCGGGCCATTCAATTTAACCCGTTTTTCTCTATCGTCCTAGTGGATGCTGGGGTTCCTGAAAGGACCATGGGGAATAGCGGCTCCGCAGGAGACAGGGCACAAAAAGTAAAGCTTTAGGATCAGGTGGTGTGCACTGGCTCCTCCCCCTATGACCCTCCTCCAAGCCTCAGTTAGATTTTTGTGCCCGGCCGAGAAGGGTGCAATCTAGGTGGCTCTCCTAAAGAGCTGCTTAGAAAAGTTTAGCTTAGGTTTTTTATTTTACAGTGAGTCCTGCTGGCAACAGGATCACTGCAACGAGGGACTTAGGGGAGAAGAAGTGAACTCACCTGCGTGCAGGATGGATTGGCTTCTTGGCTACTGGACATTAGCTCCAGAGGGACGATCACAGGTACAGCCTGGATGGTCACCGGAGCCTCGCCGCCGGCCCCCTTGCAGATGCTGAAACGAGAAGAGGTCCAGAATCGGCGGCAGAAGACTCCTCAGTCTTCTTAAGGTAGCGCACAGCACTGCAGCTGTGCGCCATTTTCCTCTCAGCACACTTCACACGGCAGTCACTGAGGGTGCAGGGCGCTGGGAGGGGGGCGCCCTGGGAGGCAAATGAAAACCTTTTTTGGCTAAAAATACCTCACATATAGCCTCCGGGGGCTATATGGAGATATTTAACCCCTGCCAGAATCCGTTAAGAGCGGGAGACGAGGCCGCCGAAAAAGGGGCGGGGCCTATCTCCTCAGCACACAGCGCCATTTTCCCTCACAGAAAGGCTGGAGGGAAGGCTCCCAGGCTCTCCCCTGCACTGCACTACAGAAACAGGGTTAAAACAGAGAGGGGGGGCACTAATTTGGCGTTAGAAATATATAAAAAAGATGCTATAAGGGAAAACACTTATATAAGGTTGTCCCTATATAATTATAGCGTTTTTGGTGTGTGCTGGCAAACTCTCCCTCTGTCTCTCCAAAGGGCTAGTAGGTCCTGTCCTCTATCAGAGCATTCCCTGTGTGTGTGCTGTGTGTCGGTACGTGTGTGTCGACATGTATGAGGACGATGTTGGTGAGGAGGCGGAGCAATTGCCTGTAATGGTGATGTCACTCTCTAGGGAGTCGACACCGGAATGGATGGCTTATTTAGGGAATTACGTGATAATGTCAACACGCGCCAAGGTCGGTTGACGACATGAGACGGCCGACAAACAATTAGTACCGGTCCAGACGTCTCAAAAACACCGTCAGGGGTTTTAAAACGCCCGTTTACTTTAGTCGGTCGACACAGACACAGACAGGGACACTGACTCCAGTGTCGACGGTGAATAAACAAACGTATTCCTTATTAGGGCCACACGTTAAGGGCAATGAAGGAGGTGTTACATATTTCTGATACTACAAGTACCACAAAAGAGGGTATTATGTGGGATGTGAAAAAACTACCGTAGTTTTTCCTGAATCAGATAAATTAAATGAAGTGTGTGATGATGCGTGGGTTCCCCCCGATAGAAAATATGGGCGGTATACCCTTTCCCGCCAGAAGTTAGGGCGCGTTGGGAAACACCCCTTAGGGTGGATAAGGCGCTCACACGCTTATCAGAACAAGTGGCGGTACCGTCTATAGATAGGGCCGTCCTCAAGGAGCCAGCTGACAGGAGGCTGGAAAAATATCATAAAAAGTATATACACACATACTGGTGTTATACTGCGACCAGCGATCGCCTCAGCCTGGATGTGCAGAGCTGGGGTGGCTTGGTCGGATTCCCTGACTAAAAATATTGATACCCTTGACAGGGACAGTATTTTATTGACTATAGAGCATTTAAAGGATGTATTTCTATATATGCGAGATGCACAGAGGGATATTTGCACTCTGGCATCAAGAGTAAGTGCGATGTCCATATCTGCCAGAAGATGTTTATGGACACGACAGTGGTCAGGTGATGCAGATTCCAAACGGCACAAAGGTGTATTGCCGTATAAAGGAAGAGGAGTTATTTGGGGTCGGTCCATCGGACCTGGTGGCCACGGCAACTGCTGGAAAATCCACCGTTTTTACCCTAAGTCACATCTCTGCAGAAAAAGACACCGTCTTTTCAGCTTCAGTCCTTTCGTCCCTATAAGAGTCATATCTGCCCAGGGATAGAGGAAAGGGAAGAAGACTGCAGCAGGCAGCCCATTCCCAGGAACAGAAGCGTTCCACCGCTTCTGACAAGCTCTCAGCATGACGCTGAGACCGTACAGGACCCCTGGATCCTACAAGTAGTATCCCAGGGGTACAGTTTGGAATGTCGAGACGTTTCCCCTGCGCAGGCTCCTGAAGTCTGCTTTACCAAGGTCTCCCTCCGACAAGGAGGCAGTATGGGAAAAAATTCACGAGCTGTATTCCCAGCAGGTGATAATTAAATTACCCCTCCTACAACAAGAAAAGGGGTATTATTCCACACTATATTGTGGTACTGAAGCCAGAAGGCTAGGTGAGACCTATTCTAAATCTAAAAAAATTTGAACACTTACAAAGGTTCAAATCAAGATGGAGTCACTCAGAGCAGTGATAACGAACCGGGAAGAAGGGGACTATCTGGTGTCCCGAGACATCAGGGATGCTTACCTCCATGTCCCAAATTTGCCCTTATCACTAAGGGTACCTCAGGTTCGTGGTACAGAACTGTCACTATCAGTTTCAGACGCTGCCGTTTGGATTGTCTACGGCACCCCGGGTCTTTACCAAGGTAATGGCCGAAATGATGGTTCTTCTTCGAAGAAAAGGCGTCTTAATTATCCCTTACTTGGACGATCTCCTGATAAGGGCAAAGTCCAGGGAACAGTTGGAGGTCGGAGTAGCACTATCTCGGATACTGTTACAACAGCAGGGGTGGATTCTAAATATTCCAAAATCGCAGCTGATCCCGACAACAAGTCTCCTGTGCTTAGGGATGATTCTGGACACAGTCCAGAAAAAGGTGTTTCTCCCGGAAGAGAAAGCCAGGGAGTTATCCGAGCTAGTCAGGAACCTCCTAAAATCAGTGCATCATTGCACAAGGGCCATGGTAAAAAAATGGTGACTTCCTTCGAAGCAATTCCAGTCGGCAGATTTCATGCAAGAACTTTTCAGTGGGATCTGCTGGACAAATGGTCCGGATCGCATCTTCAGATGCATCAGCGGATAACCCTATATCCAAGGACAAGGGTGTCTCTCCTGTGGTGGTTACAGAGTGCTCATCTTCTAGAGGGCCGCAGATTCGGCATTCAGTTTTGGATGTTGGTGACCACGGAGGCCAGCCCGAGAGGCTGGGGAGCAGTCACACAAGGAAAAAAATTTCCAGGGAGTGTGATCAAGTCTGGAGATTTTTCTCCACATAAATATAGCTAAGGGTAAATTTATAATGCTCTAAGCTTAGCAAGACCTCTACTTCAAGGTCAGCCGGTATTGATCCAGTGGGATAAAACATCACGGCAGTCGCCCACGTAAATAGACAGGGCGGCACAAGAAGCAGGAGGGCAGTGGCAAAAACTGCAAGGACTTTTCGCTGGGCGGAAAATCATGTGATAGCACTGTCAGCAGTGTTTCATTCCGGGAATGGAAACTGGGAAGCAGACTTCCTCAGTAGGCACGACCTCCACCCGGCAGAGTGGGAACTTCATGGGGAAGTTTTCCACATAATTGTAAACCGTTGGGAATTACCAAAGGTGGACATGATGGCGTCCCGTCTGAACAAAAAACGGGACAGGTATTGCGCCAGGTTAAGAGACTCTCAGGCAATAGCTGTGGACGTTCTGGTAACACTGTGGGTGTACCAGTCGGTGTATGTGTTCCATCCTCTGCTTTTCATACCTAAGGTACTGAGAATTATAAGACATAGAGGAGTAAGAACTATACTCATGGCTCCGGATTGGCCAAGAAGGACTTGGTACCCGGAACTTCAAGAGATGCTCACAGAGGACTTATGGCCTCTGCCGCTAAGAAGGGACTTGTTTCAGCAAGTACCATGTCTGTTCCAAGACTTACCGCAGCTGCGTTTGACGGCATGGCGGTGGAACGCCGGATCCTAAGGGAAAAGGCATTCAGGAAGAGGTCATTCCTACCCTGGTCAAAGCCAGAAAGGAGGTGACCGCACAACATTATCACCACATGTGGCGAAAATATGTTGCGTGGTGTGAGGCCAGGAAGGCCCCACGAAGAAATTTCAACTCGGTCGATTCCTGCATTTCTTGCAAACAGGAGTGTCTATGGGCCTCAAATTGGGGTCCATTAAGGTTCAAATTTCGGCCCTGTCGATTTTTCTTCCAGAAAGAATTGGCTTCAGTTCCTGAAGTCCAGAAGTTTGTCAAGGGAGTATTGCATATACAACCCCCTTTTGTGCCTCCAGTGGCACTGTGGGATCTCAACGTAGTTCTGGGATTCCTCAAAACACATTGGTTTAAAACCAGTCAAATCTGTGGATTTGAAGCATCTCACATGAAAAGTGAACATGCTCTTGGACCTGGCCTGGACCAGGCGAGTGTCAAATTGGTGGTTTTTTTCTCAAAAAAGCCCATATCTGTTTGTCCATTCGGACAGGGCAGAGCTGCGGACTCGTCCCCAGTTCTCTCCCTAAGGTGGTGTCAGTGTTTCACCTGAACCAGCTTATTGTGGTGTCTTGCGCCTACTAGGGACTTGGAGGACTCCAAGTTGCTAGATGTGGTCAGGGCCCTGAAAATATAGGTTCCAGGACGGCTGGAGTCAGGAAAACTGACTTGCTGTTATCCTGTATGCACCCAACAAACTGGGTGCTCTTGCTTTTAAGCAGACTTTTGCTAGTTGGATGTGTAATACAATTCAGCTTGCACATTCTGTGGCAGGCCTGCCACAGCCAAAATATGTAAATGCCCATTCCACAAGGAAGGTGGGCTCATCTTGGGCGGCTGCCCGAGGGGTCTCGGCTTTACAACTTTGCCGAGCGGCTATTTAGTCAGGGGCAAACACGTTTGTAAAATCCTACAAATTTGATACCCTGGCTAAGGAGGACCTGGAGTTCTCTCATTCGGTGCTGCAGAGTCATCCGCACTCTCCCGCCCGTTTGGGAGCTTTGGTATAATCCCCATGGTCCTTTCAGGAACCCCAGCATCCACTAGGACGATAGAGAAAATAAGAATTTACTTACCGATAATTCTATTTCTCGGAGTCCGTAGTGGATGCTGGGCGCCCATCCCAAGTGCGGATTATCTGCATTACTTGTACATAGTTACAAAAATCGGGTTATTATTGTTGTGAGCCATCCTTTCAGAGGCTCCGCTGTTATCATACTGTTAACTGGGTTCAGATCACAGGTTGTACAGTGTGATTGGTGTGGCTGGTATGAGTCTTACCCGGGATTCATAAATCCTTCCTTATTGTGTACGCTCGTCCGGGCACAGTACCTAACTGAGGCTTGGAGGAGGGTCATAGGGGGAGGAGCCAGTGCACACCACCTGATCCTAAAGCTTTACTTTTTGTGCCCTGTCTCCTGCGGAGCCGCTATTCCCCATGGTCCTTTCAGGAACCCCAGCATCCACTACGGACTCCGAGAAATAGAATTATCGGTAAGTAAATTCTTATTTTTTTCCTCCCAAAAAATGTCTATAGTCAGGAAAAAACACATAGAATCCGTCATAAATTCATGGACCTATGTGTTTTCACAATTGTGAAAATGGGGCTTTTTATCCGGGATTGTTATGATCACACCAATTTTATGGGCTAGTTAATATTCTACAGTCAGATTTGTGAACATCACACAGGGATATCTGCTTTTTACTTTTGTATATCTAAAATTGTAGTGTTGTGACATGCTATGTCATGCTACAAATGGGAGCATAGTGTCCAGAAGGATTTCCTTCTGTAGTGTATTCTGTTCGAAGTAACAGATAGCTGAATAATATAGCTATTTCTCTGCTACAGCCATGCATGGGTACTAACTGGGTACTAACTGAAGTCCTTGCCTCACCTTCTCTGCAAATAACTCTGAACACATAATAAGTGTACTTATTAAACCAATTTCTACTTTAATGACTTTGTACCTTACATTTAAATCTACAAACAAAGGTTTAGCATCTGTAATTACTGTCAATATTTATGAGATTAGTTATCTAAGTTACTTAAAGATCAGTTATCTAAAAGTAAAAATATCCATTTTCCCCTTTCTGCACCAACATCCCAAAAAGGGAAAATGTATATAACTACATATGGCATAGCACAGACTTAGAATATTAACCATTAATTTATTTGCTGTGTTTATTTTATTTATTTAACAATTTATTGAGCAAAGGACTCACAATACACAATCCAAAAAAAACATAACAGGGTGAGACATACAGGAAACCAAAGTGTACAGGGAATACTCTCCCAAATAACAGGACCAGGGAGAGAGTAAAAATCCAAAACAGCAGGAGCAAGAAGACAACATGTTCATTTTTTTTCTCATTAGAGAACTATGCATAGAAAATACGTAAAATGGATATAAACCAGAACATCAGTCAGTCCCAGGGGAGTAGCTAAAACACAAAATGCTAAATGTTTTTTTATTATGAAGCGGGTGGAAGGGGGTGGGGGGCAGTAGGGGAACAACTGAGGCAAACTAAGTAAACGGAAAACTAAACTGGAGTCTATCCTTCAAAAAAGTTTAAACAGTAATAGGGGGGTCCCGGGAGAACATTTGCCACTAATACCAATTAGTGTTACGAAAACAACAAATGGGATTTAGTGGAATCTGGTAAAACACCTACAATATATAACTCCTAGATTTAAAAAAAGGCCCACTTTCAGCTCTTGCTGCAACAAGGCTTCGAGCCAGTACTCCCTAAACAGATAAAACAAGTTATCCTGAAAAGGAGACATAGGGGCCTAGTCAATTGAAGTCAGAACTGCTGTATAGTCGGAAAGACTGCAATTTCCGACTTTTTTAGGTCGAATCATGATTCAACCTATTCAATGGGGCTGCCATTTTTCTGACTTGTTGGCAATTCCAATTTGTTGGAAAACACGTGGATCGGCGGATTAGCCGCGGATCCAAGTTTTTTGTCGAATTTGCGACCAAATCTGACAGGTTTTAGTCCCGTTTTCGACAATGGCAGACTGACTTTAAAAAAAAGTCGGATTGGCATTGTCGAAAACGGGCAAAACCAGTCAGATTTGTCTGCAAATTGAATACAGGTTGAGTATCCCGTATCCAAATTTCAAAATCACACATTTTTGGGTCCCCTTCTGAGATAATGACACATATATATATATATATATATAGATATTATATTATATTATATATCTATATAGTATATCTATATATACACATAATATATAATATATATGTTATTATCTCAGTAGGGGACCCAAAATGTGGGATTTTGAATTTTGGATAAGGGATACTTAACCTGTACTGCATTGTCACATCCTCTCCGTTGGAGAGGATCTGACATGCATTGAATAGACCCCATAAGGTGCATACACACTTGGCGAGAAAGTAAACAATGTCGCTCACTTTCACCCTTCCTGAGTGACGTTGTTTACTATATTGGCCAGTGTGTATGCCGTCGACGTTGAGCGATACGTGACCCCGCGGGTCATTAACAACTCTCGCTGTTGGCTGTGCATGCAGCTCAATTTGGACTGTCATCCAAAAACTGCATGCACGGTCCGGCTGCGGCATGACGTTACTGAGCGATATGGTTGCCATATCGCTCAGTGTGTATGCACTGGCACCGACCGCCGCGGCCCGGTAGGGGAAACACTAGGCAACGTCGCTCATAGAGCACATCGCCTATTGTGTACCTACCTATAGAGGGAGAAGTAGAAAGAATCCAGTGCTGTAATATACATTTCTTTGCAACAGCTGTAACTTTTTACAACCTTTGGTGATTGACATTAGCATATGTTCCCCAATGATAGCCCATTCAGGAGACAAAGGAAAGAAGTTAACTAGATTTTGTAGTGCATACAGTTTGACCTGTATCCAAATTTTCTTAATCAATGGGCAGTCCCACAGACAATGATATACCGATGCATTTATTTAAGCATATTTAGGGTAGAAAGGGGACTGCTGAAGATCAATTATGAACCATAGAGGGATACAAATAACTTATGTAATAAATATTAAAATGTATCTCTTGATACATGATAGAACAAGAGCTTTATTAACATAAAGCAAAGCCTTAGTTAGAGTCTCAACTTGCATATGAGGAAATTGAGAATGCCGCCATGAGATGCTAGAATTCCTGTGTGTTCTGCAATGAGGAGTACGTACAGTTGATACATTTGAGAATTGTCACGGGGTAAAACCTGGGAACTAGAGATAGTCAAGTCTAATTTATTAGAGATATCAGAGGGGAACAGAAGGAATAACATAATGCTGGTCCAATTTACGAATCTTAAAGAAGTCACTTAATTAATGTAAGCTTATTTTTTTAATGTAAAGTAACACAGAAACATAGAATTCTGAAGGCAGATAAGAATCACTTTGGTCATCTTGTCTGCCCATGTACTGTACATACGTACACACTGAAATACTAGGATTCATTTTTTGTTGGGAGCCAATTAACCTACCACTATATTTTTAGTTTGCGGGAGGAAACGGGAGTATCCGAAGGAAACCCACACAAGCATAGGAGAATATACACACTCCACACAGTTAGGGCCGTGGTGGGACCATCACCTCAGTGCTGGGAGGCAATAATGCTAACAGTTATACCATCCGTACATATACTGTATGTGTTTTGATACTTTAATAATTTATTTTGTGTTACTGTTATATAGAGTCGACTTTAGGAAGTAAATTTACTAAAATGTAGGTTTTTAGAAGTGGAGATTTTGCTCATAGCAACCAATCAGATTCTAGTTATTATCTTTGGTGCTGGATAAATTCTAAGTAGAATCTAATTGGTTGCTATGTGCAACATCTCCACTTCTATAAACTGGCACTCTAGTAAATGAAACCCTTGTTTTTTTAGTTGTGTATTATTTGTTTTGGTTGCTTTTAAGTTGGCCATTAGCTATAATAAGTATTTACATAATGTTACAATTTTACGTGAGAGGCATTTATTCATGCATTAGAAGTCATCAATAGCTGTCTTATACTAATTCTGTCCTTTGTTCATAGGGGGTCATTCAGATCTGATCGCTGGGCTGCTAATTTTGCTGTCTTGCATTCAGATAGTCGCTGCCCCCAGGGGGAGTGTATATTCGCCATGCAAGTGTGCGCTTCTATGTGTACACCGAGCTGCTAAAATCCACTTTGTGCAGTCTCTACGCAGCCCAGGACTTACTCCTACAGTTCGATCACAACAGGCTGATGTCACACACCCTCACTGAAAACGCTTGGGAACGCCTGCATTTTTCCGAACACTCCCAGTAAATGGTCAGCTTCCACCCACAAATGGCTTCCTACTGTCAATCAGCTTGCGAACGCCCGTGCAAATGGAATTTTTGAACCATCCCATCGCTGGCCGGCGATGCCCGTTGTTGTCTGACGCGCATGCACATTGTGGTGCATATGCATGCGCATTTAGTACCTGATCGCCCGCTGTGCGAAAACGCACAGCAACGATCAGATCTGAATGACCCCCATAGACCCATGCAGTATACCTCAAAGAAAAATAAATAACAAAGTAATTTAATGCTTTTGTCTATTTTTAATCTGTGCAGGATATAAACAAAAGTAATAGTTATTAAAAAGTTTGACCTAGTATAGATTACTTATGGTCAAGTCAATAACTCAGAATGTTCTGAACAAGTCACATTCAGCACCCAGTTATTACACCTGTAAAGAACAATAAACAATTTGATTGTTATTAGTCTTCTGTTTGTTCTTTCTTTTACTTTTTTTTCTGTAATGCTGGGTACACACTAGAAAGATACATTGCTTGTTCTAGCAACGAACAATGGGCCTCATTCAGACCTGATCGCAACAGCAAACTTTTTCTCTAATGGGCAAAACTATGGCGGTAATTCAGATCTGATCACAGCAGCAAATTTGTTAGCAGTTGGGCAAAACCATGTGCACTGCAGGGGGGCAGATATAACGTGCAGAGAGAGTTAGACTTGGGTGGGATGTGTTTAAACTGAAATCTAAATTGCAGTGTAAAAATAATGCAGCCAGTATTTACCCTGCACAGAAACAAAATAACCCACCCAAATCGCTCTCTGCATGTTATATCTGCCCCTCCTGCAGTGCACATGGGGGGTAATTCCAAGTTGATCGCAGCAGGATTTTTGATAGCAATTGGGCAAAACCATGTGCACTGCAGGGGAGGCAGATATAACATGTGCAGAGAGAGATAGATTTGGGTGTGTTGAGTTCAATCTGCAATCTAAATTGCAGTGTAAAAATAAAGCAGCCAATATTTACCCTGCACAGAAACAAAATAACCCACCCAAATCTAACTCTCTCTGCAAATGTTATATCTGCCCCCCCCCCCTGCAGTGCACATGGTTTTGCCCAACTGCTAAAAAATTTCCTGCTGCGATCAACTTGGAATTACCCCCATGGTTTTGCCCAACTGCTAACAAATTTGCTGCTGCGACCAACTCTGAATTATCTCCCATGTACATTGCAGGTGGGGCAGATATAACGGGTGTAGATCATTAGATCGACAGTGTCTAGGTCGACAGTGTTTAGGTTGACCACTATAGGTCGACAGTCAATAGGTCGACAGGGTTTGAAGGTCGACAGGGTTTCTAGGTCGTCATGTTCTAGGTCGACAGGTCAAAAGGTCGACATGAGTTTTTCATGTTTTTTTGGTGTCGTTTTCTCCGTACAGTGACCGGGAAGTCCGATTAGTGCACCGTGTTCGCTCGCCATGCTTTGGGCAAGTTTACCGTTCTAATCGTAGTCCACGTGTACCGTTAAGTATGAAAAAGTTCAAAAAAAGAAAAAAAATTAAAAAACTCATGTCAACCTTTTGACCTGTTGACCTAGAAACCCAGTCGACCTTCATACCCTGTCGACCTAGATACTGTCGACCTACAGTGGTCAACCTAAACATTGTTGACCTAGGCACTGTCGATCTTCAGACCGGATCTCGATATAACATGTGCAGAGAGAGTTAGATTTGGGTGGGGTGTGTTCAAACTAAAATCTAAATTGCAGTGTAAAAATAAAGTAGCCAGTATTTACCCTGCACAGAAACAATATAACCCACCCAAATCTAATTCTCTCTACACAGATTATATCTGCCCCCCACCCAGTGGTGCAAGTAGAAAAAATATCTTACGGGTACTGTGTGCGCGCAAAAAAATGGGTGTGGCCAAATGCCACATGGGGCGTGGCCAATGAAAATGGGGGCGTGATACACATATGGGGGAGGGGCAGATACACGTATGACCCCAATAGTGTCAGATACACGTTGCACCACAGTGCTAGATATACATTGCCCCACAGTGCCAGATACATATAACCCCACAGTGCCAGATACACATTGCCCCACAGTGCCAGATACACAAATGTCCCCAGAGTGCCAGATACACAAATGTCCCCAGAGTGTCAGATACACATTGCCTCACAGTGCCAGATACACATTGCCCCACAGTGCCAGATGCACATTGCCCCACAGTGCCAGATACACAAATGTCCCCAGAGTGCCAGATACACATTGCCCCACAGTGCCAGATACACATTGCCCCACAGTGCCAGATACACAAATGTCCCCAGAGTGCCAGATACACATTGCCCCACAGTGCCAGATGCACATTGCCCCACAGTGCCAGATGCACATTGCCCCACAGTGCCAGATGCACATTGCCCCACAGTGCCAGATACACATTGCCCCACAGTGCCAGATACACATTGCCCCACAGTGCCAGATACAGAAATGCCCCCAGAGTGCCATACATTGCCTCACAGTGTCAGATACACATTGCCCCACAGTGCTAGATACACAAATGCCCCCACTGTGTCAGATATACATTGCCCCCCGTGCCAGATACAGAAATGCCCCTACAGTGCCAGATATGCCCCCAGTGCCAGATATCCTCCAGTGCCAGGTATACATGCCCCCCTGTGCCAGATATCCCCCAGTGCCAGGTATATATGCCCCCCTGTGCTAGATATGCCCCCAGTGCCAGATATCCCCCAGTGCCAGGTATACATGCCCCCCCAGTGCCAGATATCCCCCAGTGCCAGGTATACATGCCCCCCCAGTGCCAGATATCCCCCAGTGCCAGGTATACATGCCCCCCCAGTGCCAGATATCCCCCAGTGCCAGGTATAACATGCCCCCCCAGTGCCAGATATCCCCCAGTGCCAGGTATAACATGCCCCCCCAGTGCCAGATATCCCCCAGTGCCAGGTATACATGCCCCCCTGTGCCAGATATCCCCCAGTGCCAGGTATATATGCCTCCCTGTGCCAGATATGCCCCCAGTGCCAGGTATACATGCCCCCCTGTGCCAGATATCCCCCAGTGCCAGGTATATATGCCCCCCTGTGCCAGATATGCCCCCAGTGCCAGGTATATATGCCCCCCTGTGCCAGATATGCCCCCAGTGCCAGGTATACATGCCCCCCTGTGCCAGATATCCCCCAGTGCCAGGTATATATGCCCCCCTGTGCCAGATATGCCCCCAGTGCCAGGTATATATGCCCCCCTGTGCCAGATATGCCCCCAGTGCCAGGTATACATGCCCCCCCAGTGCCAGGTATAACATGCCCCCCTCCCCTACTCACCGCTGCCGTCGCTGTCCTCCTGTCTGTCATGTGAGGGAAGGAGAGTGCAGCCTGCGCCTCTCGTTCCCCTCAGTCTTCGGCGGGTGTCTCAGTTTAATTCAGCGCCGATCCGTGAGCCAATCAGAGCTCGCGGGTGCGAGCTCTGATTGGCTCACGGATCGGCGCTGAAGTAAACTGAAACACCCACCGGAGACTGAGGGGAACGAGAGGCGCAGGCTGCACTCTCCTGCCCTCACATCAGAGGCGTGTGCGGCGGTGCGGCGTGGGGGAGGGAGGGAAGGAAGAGGAGCGGCGGCCCGTCGGTGTGGGTACGGCGTATCCACGGCTAAATTCTTACGGGTACGCCGTACCCACCCGTACCCGCCCACTTGCACCACTGCCCCCACCCCCCAGCCGCCCCCCCCCCCCTCTGCCCCATGCAGTGCGCATGGTTTTGCCCATTAGAGAAAAAGTTTGCTTTTGCGATCAAGTCTGAATTAGACCCAATATATCTGTAGTTTATCGGCAGGTGTGGACACCCAATATGTCTGTGGCCGACGTAGTTTACAGACATACCAGATTGGCCCTGCAATGTCTACATTTTACTATATTTTCCCACATAATACTATTTAGAGAAATAATCAAAAAGATTTGTGCACAACTAATTCTACATTCTTGTATTAATGATCCAGTACTTTTTATATGCTATTGTTTTTTCTTGTTGTTCATACAGTGTATACTTCTGTTCTCTTTGATAAGTATTTATTATGCACCTGTGCTTTCAGTGTTAATGTGTATTTGATTTAATTATACCATCTGGGTAAGTGCCTCTCAACTGCAAAGTGAGGATGCTGTTTCTTATTTTATTCTTTCTTTTATTCTAATGTTTTTTGATGGTCTTAATAGTGTATTCAGCTAGTTCCATCCTCTTTAATTTTCCATATACACTATTAATTCTAGTTCATGTTTTTTTTTCAAGAAATGTGCTTTTCCTTTGACTTAAAGTGTATTTCTTAGTTTTGTTCTAGAGAGCAATATCTACATTACAAATGGCAGTTAATTATAGGGTTCAATGATCTTAATGATTAAGCAAAAGAAAAATGATGGTATTGTGCACAGCGTGTATACTATTAAAAAGACAGTAGAGGTATTGCCACAAATGCAGCATTGATGAGAAGTAATGTTGAATTATAAAAACAATTGCTAACTAGAGACAGGAGTTACAGTCCCTGTCAGGAGAAAGATATTACCTTTCCTGTACACTGCCAGTAAATTGCTCTGGGCAGGAAAGTTCAGAAGCGTTCTGAAATCTCAGCCTCTCCAGAAAGAACATTAAGAAACAGAAAATTACCTGTCTGTCGAGATGTCTTGCCGTGAACATCCTTTGTAAATTCATTACTTCTTTAAGTTTATGTAGTAAAGTAAGTTTGCATTTAGTTTTACTATCGCTTGTTATGTTTGGAATGATGTCTTCTTTATGTGTTGTATATTTGCGCAGGTGGGTGAAGCCATGTTGGCATACAAGCAGTTATTAGGCAGTGTTACTGCGCAGACTATAAGACCGACCTTTCATGAGCACATTCCAACGTTTGCTTGTGTGGATCTTTTAGGGACTTACCAGAAGTATTTGCCAGGTAAGTACAATTAATGGCACATAAATAAATACTAACATTTTATTCAAATACTGTGTATCTGAAAATAACTGTGGAAAAACCAAGTCACTCAGTAAAGCTCTTTTTACAAATCCTCACAATGCAGCCCAAGTAACAAATGAAGTAATGTACCTATTTTAGCTTACATATTATAGGGTAAGTGTATAAAGGTGGCAGGTGTTGCAGGTGTCCCAGAGCAGTGATAGGCAACCTGAAACTCTCCTTAGGTGGCCCATTTACCTTGTAAAAGGCTGCACATTACACTTAATTGCAGTGCTAAGTTAAATTGAACACATTTCATCAATATAAAGGGTATCTGGTTTCTAGGTCGACCACACTTAGGTCGACAGTCATTAGGTCGACCACTATCGGTCGACATTCATTAGGTAGACATGGTCTATAGGTCAATATGTACTACGTCGACATGGAAAAAGGTCGACATGAGTTTTTCACATTTCTTCTTTTTCATTTTTTTAACTTTTTCATACTTTACGATCCACGTGGACTAAGATTGGGAATAGTAACCTGTGCCGAGCGAAGCGAACCATGCGAGGGGACACGGTGCATTTATTGGGGTTCACTATCACTTTATGAAGAAAATGACACAAACCCCCCCAAAAAACTTGTTTATGTCGGCCGTATGACTGCGTCAACCTATTTTAGGCGTCGACCTAGTAACTGTCGACCAATAGTTGTCGACCTAATGACTGTCCACCTAAGTGTGGTTGACCCTATGAGCCACACCCAATATAAAGACACCTATCTGTAATCAGCAGACTTTTTACATAAGCATTTCCAGCTAAAGCAAACCAATATAACAAGACTGTAAGGAAATAGGAACTGCAATGATGGCTGCTGTAAAACCCAGGGCTGACTGTTGCCCAGTACTCTGTCATAGGCTCCATTGGCTCCCTCACAAGAGGGCTTGAGTTTTTCAAGGTGGCTGGTGTATTGGAGATCAGTCTATATAGTATATGTGCAATAGTATGAATTGTGTACCTCCTTGGAGCTGTTTTGTGAAAGTACCGACATAACAATTATATAACAGTGACACATGTAATAAAGCATGTTCCCATTTGTTGCGTCTTTCTGCTGTTCCATTCATCAACATCTTTGTCCTGTATGTCAGAATGTTGGCACACTAGCCGACACGGTCCGGCACGGCAAACTCCCGGACGGCTTTTTGCTGTGCCGGGATTATAATGAATACTCACCCGCGATGGGTCCTTTCACATGGCACGGACACGGCCCGGTCGCTGTGTTGCAGCCGGATCTATCCACTGAATAGGATGGCTACCGTTGCCGTGCTGTCCCTGAAGGCAGTGGATTTAGTGTGTGAATCGC
The DNA here is from genome assembly GCF_028390025.1 of Pseudophryne corroboree. Lineage (NCBI taxonomy): Eukaryota > Metazoa > Chordata > Amphibia > Anura > Myobatrachidae > Pseudophryne > Pseudophryne corroboree. The sequence continues at coordinate 559,875,814 of NC_086449.1, read as the reverse complement.
CTCTTTCACACACAATGGCGTGTGTGAAATAGCCCTATCTCATGCAGTGGTTGCAAAGTTGCTCTGCAGAATGGAGTGGACGGCTGTGGATGTTCATTTTCAGGGTGGAGTTTAAGACATGGGTTAGGGCCACAGAAACACTATGCACAACCTCAGTGCTGTGGCAGTACCATTAATGTGTCACTTATGTGCCCCCTTTCTCATTGCTGCACTGTATATCCTGAAACGTTCTATTTCAATTATTTTCAAAACTTGGGAGGTATAAATAAAGACAGTCCCTATATCTCCTCAAACTAATGAGTTTAAGTCATAAATGAGGTTTGAATGAAAAGGATTTAAAAAGATAAATGTAATCTTAAAGTAAGAAAGGTTGTGGTTCTAGTACACAGGTCTTTAAAGTGAGAGCAACTTTCTCCTATACATTTATCAGTTATGAGACCTGACAGCATATACATGTTACTGTCTTTTACAAAGGTGTATCTTTTCTTCTATAATTACATATTTATATGACAATGGGGGTAATTCAGAGTTGATCGTAGCAGCAAATTTGTTAGCAGTTGGGCAAAACCATGGGGGTAACTCCGAGTTGATCGCAGCAGGAAATTTGTTAGCAGTTGGGCAAAACCATGTGCACTGCAGGGGGGGCAGATATAACATTTGCAGAGAGAGTTAGATTTGGGTGGGTTATTTTGTTTCTGTGCAGGGTAAATACTGGCTGCTTTATTTTTACACTGCAATTTAGATTTCAGTTTGAACACACCCCACCCAAATCTAACTTTCTCTGCACATGTTATACCTGCCCCCCCCCTGCAGTGCACATGGTTTTGCCCAACTGCCAACAAATTTGCTGCTACAATCGGGTCTGAATTATGCCCAATGTTGCATGGCACATTGTTCAACAGGTAGCAAGTATCCATAATTGTCTGCCCCTCCTGATTGTTAATATGCCAGACGTATATACTCACAAACTATGGTCATTTTAGCTTTGCATAATAAAGTCATTTTTAGGAAATTGGAATTTTTCTTTCCTTAATGTGGTTTCCTTCTTAAACTCCTTGGCTGCCGTAATGAATGTGTTAACTCCTTAGCTAAGTAGCATTAGGAAAATGAAGCACTTCCCCGGTGTTTTTCCTGTCTCTCAGGTGAGTAAGGCAGTTGTAGTGTAGGTGAGTGTAGGTAGTGTAGTAGAGGGTCCTTGTGGCACACACCTCCGCAATTGTAAACAAGGACTTTACTGGCTCCTGTGAATTGCAATCATGGGTGCTGGAAACTAGTATCAGCCTGATGCCATTTCCAGGCCACACAGCGTACAGACTGGTGATGAAGCTGATTACATCATCAGAAAATGTGAAATTGGAAAGGCCCCTCAACTTTCAGTGAAAAGCATACCAGCTCCAGTCTTTGCAACTGATTTCAATATGGATCTGGTCTCATCTACTATCGGCATTCTCCCATGATAGCTTTTGCAGGAATGTCAACTTGATTTACTTACACAGTTGTATAGATATGTCCTCATACGTCATTGCTGCAGTCGTGCCAAACAGCCCCTCTCAGTGCGCCAGGTCCCGTTAGATTCTGCTAGAGTCTGACATCTTTTTTTTGCAGAAAACTAGTTTTAATCACAATGTGATGCAACTAGGATGCACCAGGATACTGTGTTAATTAATTTGATATGCAACACTTTTATATATGTGCAGATTTTTTCCATTGTGCTTCATATACAGACTCAGTCAAAAAGAGATATACAAGTGTCACATATCAAATTAATCAGCCCAGTCTCTTGGTGCGTCCTAGTCGCATTGCATCGCCTGATGTTAGCAAAGTTACACGGGACCTGGAATCTCTCTCTCTCTCTTGCCTAGAGGCTGGATGTACAAGTATACACGTTTCACATTTCAACTTTTGTAGATTATCTTCTCAGACTTATAAAGGTCACAAGAGAATCCCTCGGCTGGTAGCAGGATCCAAGATTGAAGGATTGTGTACAGGGGCGCTTTAAGAGAGGAGGAGGCCCGGGTGCAGCCTCCTCCATTTGGGCCCCCTCCTCTCTTCCGGCAGTGCTGAGAGTCTTAGCACTAGAGTGCTCAGAATCTACTACGCATGCGCAGAGTTTTAATACCGCCGTGGACGTCGCCGCGGGACTCTGGAGGGGTGAGTATTTAGAAAATGGGTGTAGCGTGTGCGGTGGGGGCCCCCTCTGGACTCAGGGGCCCGTGTGCACCGCGCACACTGCACCCATTATAGAAACGCCAGTGATTGTGTAGTATCCTTCTCAGAACCACATTGCATAGTGCTCAACACTGATTCCAGCTCATCTGCTTGCTGAAATAGCAAACCGCCTCTGCTGAATGAAAGGCTGCTGCATGCAAACAATCTGGATCTGGAGAGTAGGGCAGTATAGTATGCGATTCAGGACTTTCAATCTTTTCTAAAGTCTCAAGGCATGGTCAGTACATTTAATGCATTAGACTGTTGTTATTTTCTCCAGGATCTTTGAATGCTGTAGATACCAATCCATGTGTTTATCATTAAATAATTGCCTGAAAACACCCATTTTTAGCGGATAGCCGCAAAAATGTATTATTACCCAAATTTATGACAGAGGGAACGCAGCAGATGCTGTATCTCCGATATCTGCTGTGATATCCCCATTCCTGACAGCAGCTGCAGCCCCCATAAGATTCTATGGGGGATGCCGCACGGTTAGATCTGCAAAGCATCTGAAGATGGAGTCAGCCTGATGTAGCCTATGGTCTACACCGTTGCAAAAGTAACTGGCAGAGGGTTCCTTGGAACCCTCCCCAGCAATGGCTGCTGCGTATGCATGGCCAGCAGACTGTGCATGAGCAGGAGTCCCACTAGAGGTCCAAACACATCGCAGAGATGACCTCCTTTCAGAGCCCCTGTCGTGGGTGTAGAGTGATGCATTTGGGTGGAATAATCACATACTTCAATGTGATTTTGGGAGCTAATATCGCGCCCAGATTGCATTGAGTATATGATTATTGATAAATAGACGCCTAGCTGAGCAGTACAGTACAGTCTCAATAGGGAAGTTGGCACAGAACTGTGAAATCAGGCTGTTCCATCTTAATCGTGACTATTAAGTTATGGAATTTGAAGACATTATTATTTTTTATTTGGATACCAGACCGGCAACTGTTTACTTTTATTTAATTTTCTGAAAACCATAAAGAAAATTAAATGTCACTCCAAGTCTATTATTGCACTTTGGAGCCATAAAAGTATGATCCTTTGCAAGATATCTCTTTCAAGTGGTTGCTGGCCGATTGGGTCTAAGTAACCTTTTTTGAACATATCAACCAAGATTCAGACTCTTTGCCCACAACAAAGTAACATTAAGGAAGCATGATTGCATAACCTCACTCTTGTCGGGGCAATTTCCATTATATCACTCTAGACTTCAGACTTCAGAAAGACCAATAAACTTTTTGTCCTTTAGTAATACCTCTTCACGTGTAGACATGGATCAGAAATGTCACTGCAAAGACTTATAAGGGGAGCAGACATGAGATGCAGGAATGCCTATGGGCACAGTCTATAGAAGTGGTGGCAACCTCCAGGGCACACAGGCCTCAAGCCTCCGAATACAATCTATGTAAAACAGCTGGGGAGCCATCTCCTGGTAACTTTATAAGACATTACATTCTAGGTGTGACATCTGCTGATGTTTCTGTTTCAAATAAAAATTCTTCAGGCATTCAGTCAATAAAAGAATATTGTGTTGGAATTTCTTTGCATAACCCATCCTCCTTCTTTTCATCTGTTGCTTATGTCCCATCATTTTGGCTGACATGGAGTTTGTTAAGCAAGTTAGATAATTATTACTGTTAATGTAATGTCCATGAAATATTTCATGGCGCTCATTATTCCCACCTGTATGGCCTGTTTGTTTTAGGATCTTTAGGAGGATTCTCAAAGATGCCAGGGGTAGGAGCAGTCCCCCTCTATACCTTATAGATGTGTTTCAGTTTCCTGTCCGTACTCTGTTCTCTAGGTCATTAACCCATTTAGAATAGTTACCATGTATAATTTAAGGGGATAAAAATGAAGGATAATAATCTACGGTATTTTTGTGCCAGTTGTGGTTGGGTGCTTGTTTTTCATAAGTCCGCTGTAAATGAAAACATGATGATAATCACCATTCGAGCTGCCAATTAATGCCTGAGAAAGTTGATTACGTCAAGCTGTGCATTTCTGCACAGCACAGCTTTGTAATTCAATGTTCATGCTATTTTTTATTTTCTTATATTAGTTGTTGTTATTGTAGTAATTCATCTTTTGTTGTTTCCAAAGTTGATGGCCTGAAATGTGCTGACAAAGAGGAAGGGACTATTAGAAGTCCTGTAGAGGGAACGCAAGATCAGAACAACAGCCTTCCCATAGAGATGTTGTCTTGGGTTCATGTCATTCGCTACCATAATCACTTAATGAGACTGAAGAATATGCTCACACTGGCAGGTATATTACTTTCTGTACTTTTTTGTTTTGAAACCTAAAATAATGACACTTTATGAATAAGACATTAATGAGTTGGACTGAGGTAAATTTTTGTCAACGTAAAATACGCATTTCCATACTGTGCATATACTATGTGCTTCCTTCTGTACGCGTATTCGGAAGCATCTTACACTTACAGCTCCTTCCGCTTTGAGACGAAGGATGATGAGGCCAATTGGCAGTCAAGCATAGACAGCACATTCAATTTGTATTCACATAATTGCAATTTATACAGAAGTGGATTCAGCCACAGATATGCCTCCTAACAGGGGTGTGCTTAACCCCTGGTGAAATGATCAGTGGACATTGCAGTGTAGAAGAAGATGATTTAAACAATAAAAAGAAAACAACAGTCTTCCCATACCCCTATTCCTTCAAAGTGATTTAAGCAACTGCCTTCAATGTCTGGGCTGGTTGCTGCTATTGTGTGTGGAGTAAGGGTTGCTGGAGTGTTGGAGTTTTGGTAGTGGGTGGGGGACAGCTAGCATTGCTTGTTGGAAACTGTAAGGTTTGGGGTGCTGCTGGAGCATTACAGCACTTGTAATAATATAGAGCAACATCACAAAATAAAATACTAAATAAACAGACACCATGATAAATTAATTTATTTAAATAAACACTACCCAAATCCATCTTTTACTAATGTATTAATCAAATAAATACATGGAAATCCTGTTCTACCTAGAAATCCTCTTCTAATCCTTAAAACTAAGTTTCCCGAACTCCAACATTATGGCCCAGGTTTTAAGGATATCCATTCTTGAGGCCAAATGCTTAAATCAAATTGACTGAGATACTCGTTAAGTCACCTGTGCTAAAGCATAGATCCTTAAAACATGACTGTAATGACATAGTTTGGGAGACATCTGTTGCTAATGACAGGCCTAGAGGCCTGTCACTGTCTGAACAGCACGTCTTATCTCCAGGGCCATTTCTAGGCCTTGTGGCGCCAAGGGCGAATGTCTCCTTTGGTGCCCTCCCATCAGGGGTGGATTGGGATGGAAACCAGCCATGGAAATTTATGGAAGCAGCCCTAATGGGGGTGTGGTCTGATGAGGCGGTGGATCCTATTGAGGGTGGTGGGATCCCTTATAGGGCCTGATTGTACGCAATTGCTGCCTTCCTTGCATCTTTTGCTGCAGTTATGTCTGAGACAAGGGGCGGATTGGGAACTAAAAGTGGCCCTGTAAAATTTTGTAGAAGTGGCCCAACATGGGCAGCACAAGAGGTATAACATACCGAGTAGCCATGGCATCATCACTGGATGGCAGAGTTGCTGTACTGTAGAGATGGAATAACAGAATGAATGGGGACAATGCAGCATACTGAGTAAGGTTGGCTGTCTGTCATGTGGGGGTGGGCCACATGACAACACACAAAACAGGCCCCACAGACACGTTGGCCTACCAGGATTCTTCCTGGTGATCCCTATGGCCAATCTGCCCCTGCCCCCCATTCAAAAGAGGGACAGTGTGTGTAAAAAATATAGGGGCATGGCTTCTTGGGCGAAGGGGCATGGCCACAGAATAGTACCAATTAATATTACACCGCACAATAGTGTCCGTCAGTCACATTTCATCACACAGTAGTACCCCTTGTACACATTATGCCATGTTAGAGCCTCTTATGTACATTACACCACAGTAGAACAGAGCCCCTTATACACATTATGCCAGGTAGAGCCGATTATACACATTATGCCAGATAGAGCCCCTTTTATACAGGTCATGCCAGGTAGAACCCCTTTTATACATTTTACTCCAGGCAGAGCCCCTTTTATACACGTTACACCAGGTAGAGCCCCTTATATACATGTTACGCCAGGTAGAGCCCCTATTATACACGTTCGCCAGGTAGAGCCCATTTTATACACATTACGGCAAGCAGAGCCCCTTATACACATTGCGCCAGGTAGAGTCCCATATACACGTTACGCCAGGTAGAGCCCCTTATACACATTGCGCCAGGTAGAGCCCCTTATACAGGTTATGCCTGATAGAGCCTCTTATACATATAGCGCCAGATAAAGCCTCTTATACACATTGCGCCAGATAAAGCCTCTTATACACATTGCGCCAGGTAGAGCCCCTCTATAGAGCGAGAGTGAGTGCGTGTTAGTAAATGTGTGCTTGTGCCATCCGGGGAGCTACCTGTGTCCCCTTCACTTACCATCTGGCCGTGGCAGTAGGTCTCTGGCTTCCGACCATCTCTTACCTCACCTCGGGGCAGGCAGGGATTCTGGATTCCAGAGCACGCCGGCTATTGTATATAGTTATACAATAGCTGGCATGTATTGGTAGCCAAGGGTTTGGCACTAGTGTAACCTGTTTATGGCTTCCAGTGCTTTTTGGGACCACCCATTGGGAATGGGTATTAGGAAGAGCGCCAGTACTATCAGCATGGGGCGGTTTTTACCTAAGGGATGGGGATGTATTAGTATTGCGGGCTGGATATTCCTCAGGGAATTCATCCTGTGCTGAACATACTGGGTCTGTGTCACATTATGATGGGGCCCCAAACTTTAAGTTATAATATGACCATTTCAGTCTGTCATAGACTGATTCTGGTTGCAGCTTTTTCATGCATGGGAGGTATGTATGTCTGAAGCAGCAACAATCTATGAATGCTGAGCAGGGCTGTTTCTAGCCAATTTGGCTCCCAGTGCGAAATTTAAAAATGCGCCCCCCATTGACATTAAAAAAATGTGCCCCCCATAGATATAAAAAGGGCTCAAGAGGGTGTGGCCTCACTACAATGGGTGTCATCTCTCTAAAATGGGCATGGGCTTGCCTGAAAAGACTACCTTACACCCTAGTTTTTGACCCTGCACCAAAAGATAACGACAACCACAGGAAAAAAACAAAATTCCACAATATTAAGCCCCAGACAGTAATGCCCGCTGCACCATATTATGACACACAGCACAGTGCCCTTGATACATTATGCCCTATAGAAAAGCTTCTAATTACTTTAAAATTTCCTGCTCGTTGCCAAGAGTTTAATGCACTGGGTGTCAAGCTCATTGCTAGGGGTTTCATGCTCTGGGATCCATGCTGGTTGCCAGGGGTTTCATGCTCTGGGATGGGTGTCATGATCATTGGCAGGGGTATGTAATGCTCGTTTCCAGGGGTAATGCTCATTGTAAGGGCTCAGGGGTGTGTAATACTAGTTGCCAGGGGTGTGTAGTGTTCGTTGTCTGTGCTCAGGGGTGTGTAATGTTAGTTGCCAGGGGTGTGTAATGCTAGTTGCCAGGGGTGTGTAGTGTTCGTTGTCTGTGCTCAGGGGTGTGTAATGCTAGTTGCCAGGGCTGTGTAATGCTAGTTGCCAGGGCTGTGTAGTGCTCGTTGTCAGGGCTCAGGGGTGTGTAATGCTAGTTGCCAGGGGTGTGTAATGCTAGTTGCCAGGTGTGTGTAGTGCTCGTTGTCAGGGCTCAGGGGTGTGTAATGCTAGTTGCCAGGGCTGTATAATGCTAGTTGCCAGGTGTGTGTAGTGCTCGTTGTCAGGGCTCAGGGGTGTGTAATGCTAGTTGCCAGGGGTGTGTAATGCTAGTTGCCAGGTGTGTGTAGTGCTCGTTGTCAGGGCTCAGGGGTGTGTAATGCTAGTTGCCAGGGCTGTATAATGCTAGTTGCCAGGTGTGTGTAGTGCTCGTTGTCAGGGCTCAGGGGTGTGTAATGCTAGTTGCCAGGGGTGTGTAATGCTAGTTGCCAGGTGTGTGTAGTGCTCGTTGTCAGGGCTCAGGGGTGTGTAATGCTAGTTGCCAGGGGTGTGTAATGCTAGTTGCCAGGTGTGTGTAGTGCTCGTTGTCAGGGCTCAGGGGTGTGTAATGCTAGTTGCCAGGGCTGTATAATGCTAGTTGCCAGGTGTGTGTAGTGCTCGTTGTCAGGGCTCAGGGGTGTGTAATGCTAGTTGCCAGGGCTGTGTAATGCTAGTTGCCAGGGCTGTGTAGTGCTCGTTGTCAGGGGTGTATACAGTGGCTGCCAGCCCACATCTCCCTCCTCCTCCCGCCAGTTGCTCCCCCTGCTCCCCCTTATCCCCATCACTAGTACTCCGCTCGAGGGCAGAGTTTTGCGAAATGACGTGTTGCGTTGTGACGTCACGACGGATATGCGTCATTTCGTGAAACTCCGCCCCACAAGCAGAGTACTAGTGATGCGGAGGAGGGGGAGCACCAGGAATAAGCAAAAGTGCCCCGTGCAACAGCACGCCTCGCCCGCCGCCAGAAACAGCACTGATGATGAGGATTAGATTTCTTTTGGGTTGGGCATTGGAGGTCATTTTTATATAATTATTTATTTTTAATTCTCTTTAATCATTCAGACACATTAACATATTCTTTTTTTAAAGTTGACATGTCGTTTTTGGTGTAAATGTGTTTGGCTTTAAATTCTCATTAATACCAAAAACAGTCACCACCTGAATTTTTAATTGTGATGTAATTGGTATACTTAAAGTTCTTGTAAGTATTTACTGAATTAAGAAATCTGTATCTTGTTTATAGATTTTTCTGAAGAAGATGCTGGCAAAGTTTCTGCCAGTAACACATTGTACACATCTGTCTTTGATAATGGGATTACAGTGCGCTATATAGCGATGCACCTGTTCCTGAAGAAGTATCTTTATTCTTATTCCATATGCTGTGTGAATGACTTTCCTCCAGAACTTCTCATGGGACTGCAACATGAATCAAAAGGATTTTACATTGAACCTAAGGTACATTAAATTGTATGTAAACCTTTGATATGTGTGTGCTATATTGCAGATCAGACATTTAGAAACATACTAATAAAATAGAGGCTGACTGCTCTCATGGACCCTTTGCTCCTCTAATCCAACAACAAATACTTTGTATACAGTATGTAATGAAACGTCAATTTATCTATCAGTTGATATTATACAGGTTTTGCACCACTTTATTCTACAAATAATAATTTTATTCTCTTTTCCTAAACTTAAAAATGCTGATATCCAGATTTTTTTTACTTTTTACTCATAATGTGCATCGACAGTAATTCATAGACACAGATTCCACTACGGTGCATTCTCCTGTCACAGTAAACAATGCACCCTCTTTGCTAAAATGAAGAGATGTGCGCCGCCCCAGATCTTGGGTTTTGGTTTTGGATCTGTATTTTTTTAAAGAATCATAAAAACAGCTAAAATCAATGAATTTTGGCCTTTTTTTGTTTCTACCGAATTATTAACCTCAGTGACATTAATTTCCACTCATTTCCAGTCAATTTTGACAACCTCACAGCTCACAATATTGTTTTCATCCATTTTAGACCAAAGGCTGCAGCGAGCTGGCTGGTTACTAACCAACAGAGCAGCGGCACAAACATACGTCAGTTTATAGCATATCTATGAAATATTGCCATACAGCAGTGCAGAAATGAAAAATGGTACAAGATGTAATTGTCCTTGAGCCCTCCCACCTTTCTGTTGGATATTAAAAAAGACATGCACAGTGTAACAAACCAAGCACTTCAATGACAGGGACTGATGCTTTTGTGGCTGAAGCGCTTGCTTTGTTTGGCCCCCCAGAAAACATTTTTTTTTTTGAAGGATTACCTTTGAACAGTAATGAGGAGGTTGATGATGAGGGTTTCAATTACATTATACTTTTGTAAAATAAATGTCATGAATTCACCACAAATGATGTTACATGGAGGAGGTGCCTAGATGGCTAATGTCCCTACTTCTACTAACTTTGCCCTCACAAATGGAGAAGATGCCTAAGCAATCATTGTCAGGATTTGTGGAAAAATAATTGCACACCCAAGAGGTGGCTTTTTGGTCTGATGCCCAGGCATCACAATGGCTTTCTTTTTATTACGGGCAAGAACTGCAGCCACTGGTGGCTGACTTACATACAAAACATCATCAACATCCTCAGTGTCAGATAGTAGTATACACATATCCCCCTTATCCTGATCCACTCCCACACATGAAGCCTCAATTTTTATTATGACGTCATCAAGTTTACGTGTACTGCTCAACACATGTGCAGATGGTGCAGAAATGGTGGAAGGAGGTGAAAGAGGCTTCTCTATGAGGACAGTGTGAGAAATGTCAGACTCACACATAGCTAACGTGGATATCCCTAAACGTTCCACAAGAATGTGTGATGGTTGAGAACGCACAGTTTGTTTTATTACTTTAGTTGTTTTCATTTTTTGACACCTATCTGAGTGAAAAGTCCTTGTATCGTCATGAGTAGCAGAAGAAGATGCCTCACTGACATTTGTAGAACCACCACTTATAAATAAAGGCCAAGACCTGAGTCTTTCTTTGCTACTTTGTGTGTTGAATGGCATATTGGCATTTTTATGTTTCTCTGTAGCTAACTTTCCTTTTGATGTTTTTTTCTTTACCACTGTAAAATAATGTTGCTTCTTTGATTTTACATGCCCTGACTTAAGCCCTCTATGCCCTTAGGCATTGGCCTCAGTAGATGACGTTGACGTACTTGTATTGTAATGACTGGTGGCAGCTGCTGCAGCACTCGTATGTGATTCCTGTTCTCCTCTCAATTGTTCATCCTCCATATCTATCCACAAACATGAACGGAGTGGGGTACAGCACACGCCACAATTTGTACAAAAAATGTACCACCAACGGTGTTGCACAATACGTGTATGAGTATGAAATAATAATATACTGCATTCTGACCCGCAGTGTCACAGTACTTATGAAAATAAAATCAAAATTGTATATAGTACACTGGGGTACAGCACAAACTTAAAATATTTTTTTTTATAATTATATTTTGGGTTTTTAGTTATTTTAATTTTAATTTTACACTGAGGCAGAGCCCCTGGATGGATGGATAGATCACCCCTAGGTGGACAGAGCACCCCTTGTCAGATACACCAGGCGACAGACAGAGCACCCCTGGACTGATACGACACACAGTATAATGAGTTTTTAATTAACATTGAGGCAGAGCCTCTAAATGTAATGGACAGAGCACCCCTTGTCAGATACACCAGATGACAGACAGAGCACCCCTGGACTGTTACTGATAGGGCACGTCAGCCCCTGGATGTACACACAGTATACTTTGTTTTTGATTAACACTGGAGCAGAGCCCCTGGTGTATGGACAGATCACCCGTAGGTGGACAGAGCACCCCTTGTCAGATACACCACAGACACAGCACCCCTGGACTGACATACTGGCCCCACAGCAGCCATCAGCCCCATGCCCACACCACACAACCCCACAACCCAGCACTGAGATGGACACGTCCGTTCAGTGCACTCTCCGCGGCTGGAGTGAAAATGGCGCTGATCACTGGGACCTTTATAGAATACAAAGCCCCATGAGAATCTGACAGTGGGATGATGATGTTTTGCCTTGTTTTGGGATCCGAATCTGGCTGGAAACCCCAATCTGGACTTGGATCCGGACTCAGATCGGGAAGTACGGGTGGGTCCAGTTCTCGGAGTAGCGGACCCGCTCATCTCTACTAAAATGTTGTACATTTACATAATAATTCAATTCCAAACTTAGGGTGCTAATTGCATTTAAACACCAGCCTTCACCCGGCCAGCCATATGCCCAATTTGCAAAATAAACTCTCTACACTATTTTTTAAAATATTTTTTTATATTTGTGCAAGATGCCGTAAAGTGCATCGGGTGCCATACTGATTTGGCCAGGCGAGGGCATTCATCGGCAATTGAATTGCCCCCTTAGACTATTTCTAAGTATAAAAGCAAATTTCTCAGGGGAACCAGAGTTTGTTACATTAATAAATTATGTAATAATTTGTTGAAAAAATACAGAAAGCAGCTTACATAACTGCTGAGTGAAATTTAATGGAAGTGGTGGAATTAAATGACTAAAATAGATATGAGCTTTATCAAGTTCCATATTTTCCATCTCACAATTGAAAATGCAATTGTGATATGTAAAATAGAATTTGTTTAAAAATAACCGATAGCAACTATGAATTTTGATGGTTCAACAAAATGTCATTTCTCTCCTAATAAATCAGTGTTTTTTTTTAAATTATTATCATGTTTACATAAATCTGGGAATTTATTTTCCTAGAGAAAACGTTGTTACCTTAGCAACTAGCGAATAATTAAGCTTTTTTTTCTACTTGCTGTGTGCTCTGGAAACATCATTTTGTGTTTAAAGCAATTAAGTGACATGTGAATGCTAACTAAAATATACACACTGTCTTCTGCTCTGAGAGATACAATTTCCTAAATGCCAGCAATGACCTTACCATCTGTTTCCATAAATGGGGGTGCCAGCTGAATCAGTTGGAAGCCTCTACATTTATATGCTTACAAATCTGACTTTCTTTATGCAGTACATAAAGCTAATCTGTTAAAAGACAAAGCTATTTTCTCCTGTTATACTGCTTCATATCCTCAATTAATATATGTTGTTAGTGTGGAATTACACATAGGGTTATATTAAATGACCTGAAGCTTGGCTTTGTTTAAATGTGAGTTTTCCACCTTGGCACTATAACTGTTCCCGCATTGACCTCCTTAAACAGTTTGCTTAAATTGAAGGAGGGACGTGATCTGAATAAACAAAGCTGTTTTCATATTGTATTGTACTGCTTGCAAATCTGTATTCAGCACTCTTCTAGCAATAATACTGGATTGCTGTTGAACGTATAGGACCTCATTCTGAGTTGGATGAAATGATGATATTACACGCAGTTGAGCATGTGTCTAAGTCACACTGCAAATGCATTTATAGCCCATGCACACAGAGTCGCAGTTGCAATATGGACACCTGACCTTAGAAATGTCTTGAAAATGTATTGGGCATTCATCGCTGGTGACTGGGAGATGACAAGGAGATGGCAAAGTGGACGCATGTCTTATGGGCGTGTTATATTGGTGTCACGGGCATGTCACTGAACTGGTTACAAACTCTGATGCATAATCGCTCACATTGGAGGCCATAGTCTGATGGACAATCTGTACCTAGCATGGGTCGGTGCAAGTTTCCATGTTGCGACAAATAGTTAAATCTAAAGATGCACCAACCAGCATTTGAGCATCTATGGATGCTTAAAGTTGGCATCTCTGTCCTTGCACATTCAGACACACACTTCTACACCAGGGAAGGGCTTGTACAGTATTCTACAGTTGTAGAAGCAATACCAGCAAAAGGACGCACACATGGACACTGCAGCATCCTACAAAATCAGGCAAATAATAAATAGGCTCAGGGCAGAGTGTGCTAGATTTTTTTTCTTGCCAGTTAATTGCCCTTGTGTTTGTCCAAATGGAGTCAAAGATGTACAATCAACATGCTAAGAAAACTGAGCTGAGGCCTTGGAAGGATAGATAGGCATTGCTGGTCCAATATCAGGTCCAATGTAGCCATACCACCTGCAGTAGCAGAGTGCGTGTATATTATGCAATAATCAGTATGCTCATTGCACTGTTTCATTTTATTATTTTGTATACAGTATGTTATTAGCTATGACTATTCAGTCAGAATCAAGGCCTGTGCTTATATGTTTTATATATATATATATATATATATATATACACAGATTTGTCCACTTACATCTTTGCTATTTTGCTCAATTTGGCACAACATACAAAGCACCGCTAAGCTGTTTTTCACGAGTAGCGAGTGGATGGATGTAAAAATTTTTGTTTGCCATAATAGAATATGTATAAAGTAACATATTAAAGACGCAAATTAAGAAAAAACACAAGGCACGGCTAAATCTCTGAGACTATGGCATGCAAAACCGTGCCATACATGGCGGCATATAGCAAAGATGTATGTGTACACATCTGTGTGTGTGTGTATGTGTGTATATATATATATATATATATATATATATCCCTTCCTGGTGCTTTGTCTTGAATACATACTGCTTCCTCCACCACATGCTCCTCCATTTCCCCAGTGGAGTTCAAGTCAGAGAAGTGGCTATTTATATATATATATATATATAGTGTAGATATTTAGCGTTCATCATTGCCGTAATGCGTACGCATGTGCATGCGTATTGTGGCAATGATCAGCTGCATCCAGGTGCAACTATTCACACCCGCAACTAGACAGTGTAATGTCTGTGGGCCACGGGTGCTTATATACACACATTCCCAGACACGTGCATACACAGCGCAGACAACTAGTCACCGGTAGCCACAGCTACAATGAGTTTGGCTACATCTCTCTCTTGCTCTCTCTCTCTCTTTATATATATATATATATATATATATATGTATGTGTAAATATATATATATATATATATATATATATATAAAAACAGGTATGAATAGGCACTCACTGTCCAGAAACGACATTTGATTGAAGAGAAAACAATAGTCTTTTTATTTACTCACAGACCATACAACAAGTGCAAAAAAGCATAGTTAGTTGATGTGACGTTTAGGTCCGTGAAGGACCATCATCAGGACCAGCAACAATGCATCCTATCACCAGAGCAGCAGGAGAGCAGACTGAAGTGCCATCACCACCAACACACATATATATAGGATATAAACGACATGATCCATCTGACAGTGTAGCCGAAATTTTATGTGGATCTTCTTACCACTATGTGGATGGGAAAATGAAGAACCAGTTTGCATAGATCTGCAAGTGGTACAATCAGCACATTTAAAGCAGCCGAATCTCTTAGCCATGTGTTTCATTCCTTATGAGGCTGTAGGAGAGGATGCATCAGCAGATCTTTAAAATTAGGACCCCTTCAATAAGCACATAGAGGAGGTACCTGTCCCATGCTTGGTAAGGAGGTATCACTAGAAATAATTGACCAATGCTGGTTTATAGCTCTCTTTACTTGATGGGATGCATTGTGAAATGTACTAGTGAAGATCACCCGTTGAGAATCAATAGAACTATTTCGTACTTCACTGGTCTAGAGAAATCTGGTATTAGCCTTGTCAAGACAACGTTTAATAGTATGAGGGGAGTAACCACGTTCAAGGAAGCGAGAGGACATCTCAGCTATCTGTAAGTCTGCCAATTCTCTAGTTGAATTAATTCTTAATATATGAAGGAACTGTGAGATAGGTAGTCCTTCCTTGAGTTGACTCAGATGTTGGCTGGTAGAGTATAATAATGTATTTTGACCCGTTTCCTTCCGGAACATGGTAGTAGATAACATATCACCAGTCCCGTATATTTTCACATCCAAAAAATTTATTTCCGTGTCATGAATACAACTAGAAAATCTTATTGGGGATTCAAGGGAGGTAAGAACCTCTACCATTTCATTGAACTCTGTGCTAGTGCTACACCACAACAAAAACAAATTGCCAATATATCGCTTACAATATAAAATCTGTGGACCAAATCTGGGAAGAATGTGGGTATGTTCATAATGGGCCATATATAAAATAGCATAAGCAGGTGCTAAATTCGATCCCATGGCGGTGCCATTCAATTGCATGAAATAGCTACTGCCATAGAGGAAATGGTTCTTAGCTAGAACCAAACGAATCAACTCCAGTAGAAATTCAGACGGGGGACCAGGTTAAGATCGTGCCAAAGTTTCCGCAATGGCAGAAATACCCTCATCATGAGGGATGACAGTATATAAGGAGTTAACATCTAATGTGACATGCATAACATTATGTGGAACTTTACCCACTGCTTTCAGACCATCCAAAAAGTCTCCAATGTCCCTCAGATAGCTCGGTGTGTTTACCACAATGGGTTGTAACGAGATGTCAACAAACTGCGCTAATGACTGCAAGATAGAATTACGGGCTGAGATTATAGACCTACCTGGAGGGTCCACCAGAGACTTGTGGATCTTGGGGAGTGTATATAAAATTGGGCAGACTGGGTGCTCCACCTTCAAAAAGCCCATAAGATCCATATCAATCCATCCCTATGCAAGACCCAGGTCCAACCACCTGTCCACAGAACATTTGATCATAGGCATAGGATTAGTTTTAATCTTACTGTAGCTCTTACTATCAGATAGTTGTCTCCGAACTTCAGCGTCATATGACTCCCAATTTTGGACGACAATGGCACCGCCCTTGTTGCTGGTCCTGTTGATGGTCCTTCATGGACCTAAACGTCACGTCGACTAACTATGCTTTTTTGCACTTTTTCTATGGTCTGTGAGTAAATAAAAAGACTACTGTTTTTTCCTCAATCAAATGTTGTTTCTGGACAGTGAGTGCCTATTCATACTTGTTCTATATTGATTGATCCTTTGGATCCTAATGGAGCACCACACAGTTTGACAATAATATGGGTGCAGATATTCCGAATTGTATATATATATACAGGTTGAGTATCCCATATCAAATATTCCAAAATATGGAATATTCTGAAATACAGATTTTTTTGAGTGAGAGTGAAGCAGTGAAAGCTTTGTTTTCTGATGGCTCAATGTACACAAACTGTGTTTAATACACAGTTATTAAAAATATTGTATTAAATGACCTTCAGGCTGTGTGTATAAGGTGTATATGAAGCATAAATGAATTGTGTGAATGTACGCACACTTTGTTTTATGCACAATGTTATTAAAAATATTAGCTAGAATTACCTTCAGGCTGTGTGTATAAGGTGTATATGAGACATAAATGCATTCTGTGCTTAGACTTGGGTCCCATCGCCATGATATCTCATTACGGTATGCAATTATTCCAAAATATGGAATAATCCGATATCCCAAATTCTTCTAGTCCCAAGCATTTTGGATAAGGGATACTCAACCTGTATGTATATAGTGGGACAATCAGAGAAAGCATAAAGGCGGGATCTATAAAGTACAATGGGGGCAGAGAGGGGAAAAATAGTCAGCAATGGTAAATCAAAAAGTAAACTAGTAACGATAGCAACAAAAAAACACCCAGACCAGACAAATACTACTTTAAAGTGTATGCTTGCAAATGCAAGAAGCCTAACAAGTAAAATGGTGGAATTAGTAATGATTGCACTAAGGGAGCAATATGATATCATAGGCATTATGGAGATATGGTGGGACTGGCCAGCAAATTTGAAGGGATATACTCTCTTCAGGATAAAAAGGGAGGGGATGTATGTCTTTATGTTAAACCATTCTTAAAGTCTTATTTAAAGGAAGTTATTTACGAGGGGACTGGTGATAGTGTGGAGTCCTTATGGGTTGAGATTTCGAGTGGAGTGAAAGTTGCAAAAAAAAACCTGTTAATAGGGACATGCATTGGGAAGTTTTGTCTCATGGTAAGAACACTGCTGAAATGTGGGATGCTTTTAAAAGTGAGCTCGATAAGTACCCTCATATGTTCATTCCCATGGGCGGCAAACGCAGGAGTAGTAAAGGACTGGCGCATGATACTAAACTTTGTAAAATAATTAATTTAGGCAAGGATGTGGAGTCTCTACAGAATGACCTGCTTAAATTGGAAATTTGGGCAGACAAATAGAGAATGAAGTTTAATATAGAAAAATGTAAAGTTATGCACTTTGGGACTAAAAACAATCAGGCAACCTTCAAATTAAATGGGGAAGTTTTAGGGGAAATGGTAGTTGAAAAAGACCTGGGGGTGCTAATGGACAACAGACTTAGCTGCAGTACCCAACGTCAAAGTGCAACATTGAAGGCAAATAAGGTATTAGCATGCATAAAACGGGGAATGGAGACAAGGGATGAGAGTGTAATCCTGCCACTGTATAAATCATTGGTACAGCCACATCTTGAATATTGTGTACAGTTCTGGGCACCGTGCTATAAAAAAGATATCTCTGAACTTGAAAGGGTTCAGAGGCAAGCCACCAAATTGATTAAAGGTCTAGAGGCACTGGACTAAGAGGAAAGGCTTACTAGACTAGACATGTTTACACTCGAAAAGAGGCAGTTAAGAGGGAAGATTTTTAATATTTACAAATATATAAAAGGACAATACAAGGACCTTTCAGGTGATTTGTTTATTAAAAGATCACTGCTCAGGCCATGTGGACACCCTCACAGACTAGAGGAAAGGAAATTTAATACCATACGAAGGAAAGGGTTCTTCACAGTAAGGGCAGTAAGGTTTTGGAATTCTCTGCCAGAGAAGGTAGTAATGGTGGACTCAGTCAATAAGTTTAAAAATTGATTCGATAAATTCCTAACTGAAAGAAATATCCAAGGGTACAGCATTTAAAGATAGATTATATTAGATAAAGCATGAATTATGGTTGCTATTAGTCTAATAAACATAACTTTATCTGGGTCATTTAGTAAACTATAGTTGTCACGAACCTCGGGCAGCGGCGACCGCGCTTGTCCCTGCGGGTGGCCTGGTCTGCCCGGCGCCTCTCTTCCCCTGTCAGTCTCCGGCTTCAGCGGCGGGTCGGCGCTGCTCTCCGGCGGCTTCCCGGAAGCAAGGGCGCCGCCATCACAAGCAAGGGCAAGGAGGCGGAGCAGGTCTGACGTCACCTGCCTGCTCCGCCAATCAGGCTAGGGCGGGGAATTTAAAATCAGATACCAGGCAGAGATCCGATGCCTGAGTATCTTCGTTTCTCCTGTGGAAGCTATGATCCAGAGCTCCCTCGTCCCTGCAAGCATCCTGTGCTTCCAAGCATCCTGTCCCTGCAAGCATCCTGTGCTTCCAAGCATCCTGTCCCTGCAAGCATCCTGTGCTTCCAAGCATCCTGTGCCTACAAGCAACCTGTGCTTCCAAGCATCCTGTGCCTACAAGCAACCTGTGCTTCCAAGCATCCTGTGCCTACAAGCACCTCCGTGCCTCCAGTTACCTCCGTGTCTCCAAGCACCTCGTGCCTCCAAGCACCTCCGTGCCTCCAAGCACCTCCGTGCCTCCAAGCACCTCGTGCCTCCAAGCACCTCGTGCCTCCAAGCACCTCCGCGCCTCAAGCACCTCCGTGCCTCCAGTTACCTCCGTGCCTCCAGTTACCTCCGTGCCTCCAGTTACCTCCGTGCCTCCAAGCACCTCCGTGCCTCCAAGCACCTCGTGCCTCCAAGCACCCCGTGCCTCCAAGCACCTCCGCGCCTCAAAGCACCTCCGTGCCTCCAGTTACCTCCGTGTCTCCAAGCACCTCGTGCCTCCAAGCACCTCGTCCCTCCAAACACCTCGGTGTCTCCAAACACCTCCGTGCCTCCAAGCACCTCCGTGCCTCCAAACACCTCCGTGCCTCCAAGGGTCTCCCAGCACTCCCTGTACTCCCAGTACCTCAGTGCCTTCAATACCACAGTGTCTCCAATATCTCAGTACCCCAGCCTTCATTATTTCTACAAGTCTTGTCTTACAGGAGACCTACAAGAATTCCTCTGGGCCTCCCGCCTGCCGTCTTAGTTCTGCATGAGGAAGACCTACATCCGGCCATCTCTACTACGACCCAGTGGCGGTTCCTCTTCCCGGTCATCGGAAGAAGCCCCGAGTCCACAACACTCCCAAACCAGGTCAGTGATAGTATACTCAGGCCTCATGGACTCGGGGGATCGGAACACGGACTCTAGTGCCATCCAGAACCTGGCTTCTCGAGTGCAAAGTCAGGAAGCAGCACAAGGTCAGGTGATGCAGTACCTCCAGCAGTTGTCCGGGCGTCTGGATCAGATTCAGGCGTCTCTGGCCTCAGTAATTCCGGCTCCTGTTCCAGCAGTCGCACCAGTTGCCGTTGCCAGCAATGTTCAACCATCGGCCGGTGTCACTCCACGCCTTCAGTTGCCTACTCCGTCCCGCTATAATGGGGATCCCAAAAATTGTCGTGGTTTCTTGAACCAGTGCGAGGTACATTTCGAGCTACTTGCACACAACTTTCCTACAGACCGGTCCAAGGTAGCATATATTATTTCTCTGTTGGAAGGTTCTGCTTTGGATTGGGTGTCTCCATTATGGGAACGATCTGATCCCATGGTTTCCAACTACACCAACTTCATCTCGTCCTTTCGAAGGATTTTCGACGAGCCCGGCAGAATGACCACTGCTTCTTCCGATTTGCTCCGTGTTCGGCAGGGCGCCCGTTCCGTGGGCCAGTACGTGGTTCATTTCCAGACCATTGCTTCCGAACTACGCTGGAATAATGATGCCCTGAGAGCTGCCTTCTGGAACGGTCTTTCCGACCGGCTGAAAGACGAGCTGGTTACTAGAGATCTGCCGGATCCATTAGAAGATTTGATTTCCCTTTGCGTCAAGGTGGATCTTCGGATGCAGGAGCGTGGAAGAGAACGTAACCGTTCGGATCGTTCCAGGTTCCGGAATCCTACTCCTAGGCCGGTGGCCTCACCTAGCTCAGATGAGCCCATGCAAATTAACCGCTCCCGACTGTCTCCGGAAGAACGACAGCGTCGTCGTGAGGGTAAACTCTGCCTTTACTGTGGAGCCGCAGATCATTTTCTTAAATCTTGTAAAGTCCGTCCGGGAAACGGGCAGACCTAGCTTGTTCCGGAGGAGTCAAGCTGGGAGTTACGACAAAAGCTTCTCCAACTTCGGACTGCTTGCTTCCAGTAACTCTAGTCTCCAATTCAGTCTCCAGGTCTTGTGAAGCCCTATTGGATTCCGGAGCTGCAGGGAACTTCGTTTCTTCCTTCTGTGCCCAAAGTTTGGGTTTAAAGTTACGGCCTATCGAGCGGCCAATTTCACTGACGGCTATCAACGGGACTAGAATTTCCAAAGGTCTCATAATGTGGCGCACGGGGCCAGTTAAGCTGCGGGTCGGGGCTCTACATCAGGAAGATTTGGAACTCTTGGTAATCCCAGAAATGCCCCATGATCTGGTTCTTGGAATGCCTTGGCTGAAAAGTCATAACCCCCACATCGATTGGAAGTCGTCACAAATTCTGTCCTGGAGTTCCTTTTGTCACACTAATTGTCTTACTCCTGTTTGTCCGCTCCGTGTTACCTCCAAAACGGATGAAGAGCACATTCCGGAGGCATATCAAGGGTACAAGGACGTATTTTCGGAACAAGCTGCTGACCTGTTACCACCTCACAGGCCTTGGGACTGCCCTATTGACCTTGTCCCAGGGAAGACGCCACCTCGTGGTCGCACATATCCTCTGTCTCTTCCCGAGACTCAAGCCATGTCGGAGTATATTAAGTCCAATATGCTCAAGGGATTCATTCGCCCCTCTTCCTCCCCTGCTGGTGCAGGCTTCTTTTTCGTGAAGAAAAAGGACGGGGGGTTGAGACCATGCATCGACTACCGCGGCCTAAACGACATTACTATTAAGAATAAATACCCCTTGCCACTAATCACAGAGTTATTTGATAGGGTTCGTGGTGCCCGCATTTTTTCAAAACTCGACTTGAGAGGAGCTTATAATCTTATACGCATCCGAGAGGGGGATGAATGGAAGACTGCCTTTAATACCCGAGATGGGCATTACGAATACTTGGTGATGCCGTTTGGTCTTAGTAATGCTCCCGCGGTTTTCCAGGGATTCGTCAACGAAATCTTTCGTGATATGCTGTATCAGAGCGTTGTGGTATATCTGGACGACATACTGATTTTTTCCAAGAATCTTGTCGAACACAGGACTCAAGTCAAAGAGGTGCTACACCGTTTACAAGAGAATCATCTCTACGCCAAGCTTTCCAAATGTACCTTTGAAGTAACATCTATTCCGTTCCTCGGTTATGTCATCTCGGGGACGGAGCTTCGCATGGATCCGGAAAAGTTGTCGGCCATTCGTGATTGGACTCAGCCTCTTTCCCTGAAAGCAATACAAAGGTTCCTGGGCTTTGCGAACTACTACAGGAAATTCATTAAAGGTTTCTCCACCATTGTTGCACCCATTACTGCCCTGACGAGAAAGGGTTCTAATCCTAGTTTGTGGCCTCCGGAAGCCATTGTAGCTTTTTCTCGCTTAAAGTTAGCTTTCACGACGGCTCCAGTTCTCCAACAACCAAATTTCGAGGAACCCTTCTTCTTAGAAGTTGATGCATCTTCAGTCGGGGTGGGGGCTGTCCTCTCCCAGCATTCCTCTGATAAGAAATTACATCCGTGTGGCTTCCACTCTCGTAAATTCTCTCCAGCCGAACGAAATTACTCTATTGGAGACCAGGAACTCTTGGCAATCAAATCTGCCTTGGAAGAATGGAGATATCTTCTAGAAGGGGCTAAACATGTGTTTACCATCTACACGGATCACAAGAATTTACTGTACATCAAATCCGCACAATGTTTGAATCCTCGCCAGGCGGGATGGGCACTTTTCTTTTCCCGATTCTCGTTCATTATCAAGTACCGTGCCGGGACTCTCAATATTAAAGCAGATGCGCTTTCCCGTTCACAGGTTCCCACAGACGAGGATGAACCTCCGGAGCGGGGTTTAATTCTGAATCCAGTTTCTGTCTCTGCTGCTTTAACTACTCCAGCTCCTCCTCCTGGAAGAATGTCCGTACCAGCTAGATTCCGCCCAGGAATACTACGGTGGGTCCATAACTCCAAGTTTTCCGGTCATCCCGGCGCTCAGAAGATGTACAAGTTTCTGCAAAGGTCTTACTGGTGGAACACCATGAGGAAGGATGTACAAGATTGCGTTAATTCATGTCCCCAATGTACACAACATAAATCTCCTCGTCTGCCTCCTGCAGGGTTACTTCGTCCTCTGCCTATCCCTGTGAGACCCTGGACTCACATTTCCATGGACTTCATCACTGACTTGCCCTGTTCCAAGGGTTGCAACACCGTTTGGGTTATCGTTGACCGTTTTTCGAAGATGGCACACTTTGTGCCCTTGACTGGTCTTCCGACAGCACCGAAACTGGCTCTATTGTTTATCCGAGAACATTTTCGTTTGCATGGGTTGCCACAAGAGATTGTTTCTGACCGTGGAGTACAGTTCACCGCCAGGTTTTGGAAAGCCCTTTGTTCAACTCTACACATTAAACTTAAGTTTTCGTCGGCTTATCATCCCCAAACAAATGGACAAACGGAACGAGTCAATCAAGATCTAGAGACTTTTCTTCGGTTGTATCTCTCTCCTTCACAGGACAACTGGGTGGAGTTGTTGCCTTGGGCGGAGTTTGCCCATAACCATTTGTTTCATTCTTCCACTGGGGAATCACCATTTTTCGTCAACTACGGGTTCCATCCCCGTGTTCCGGAATTTCCAAGCCTTCCGATAATAGAGGTTCCTGCTGTAGCGTCCACTCTACGACACTTTGGACAAATTTGGAGAAAGGTTCATGCTAATCTTAAGCAGGTTTCTGTTCGGTACAAGTTCTTTGCAGATAAGAAACGGCAAGCCGCACCTCAATATAAAGTTGGGGACAGGGTATGGCTGTCCACACGGAATCTCCGGTTGAAGGTGCCCACCATGAAATTCGCTCCAAGGTTCATCGGTCCTTACCCTGTGCTACAAGTCTTAAATCCTGTGGTCTGTAAACTGGGTTTGCCTGCCCATCTTCGCATACCTAACGCCTTCCATGTTTCTCTACTCCGTCCCCTCATACTGAATCGATTCCACTCAGCACTCCCAAGGCCAACGTCCGTAGTGGCAGAAGCTGGAGCGGAGTTTGAAATCAAAGCTATTCTGGACTCTCGTTATCTTCATAAAAATTACAGTACTTGGTGGACTGGAAGGGTTATGGACCTGAGGAGAGAAGTTGGATTGGGGCTACTGAAGTAACGGCTCCTCGCCTGATTCGGATCTTCCACTCCAGACATCCGACTAAGCCCGGGAAGTGTCCAGGGGCCACTCCTGGAGGAGGGGGTACTGTCACGAACCTCGGGCAGCGGCGACCGCGCTTGTCCCTGCGGGTGGCCTGGTCTGCCCGGCGCCTCTCTTCCCCTGTCAGTCTCCGGCTTCAGCGGCGGGTCGGCGCTGCTCTCCGGCGGCTTCCCGGAAGCAAGGGCGCCGCCATCACAAGCAAGGGCAAGGAGGCGGAGCAGGTCTGACGTCACCTGCCTGCTCCGCCAATCAGGCTAGGGCGGGGAATTTAAAATCAGATACCAGGCAGAGATCCGATGCCTGAGTATCTTCGTTTCTCCTGTGGAAGCTATGATCCAGAGCTCCCTCGTCCCTGCAAGCATCCTGTGCTTCCAAGCATCCTGTCCCTGCAAGCATCCTGTGCTTCCAAGCATCCTGTCCCTGCAAGCATCCTGTGCTTCCAAGCATCCTGTGCCTACAAGCAACCTGTGCTTCCAAGCATCCTGTGCCTACAAGCAACCTGTGCTTCCAAGCATCCTGTGCCTACAAGCACCTCCGTGCCTCCAGTTACCTCCGTGTCTCCAAGCACCTCGTGCCTCCAAGCACCTCCGTGCCTCCAAGCACCTCCGTGCCTCCAAGCACCTCGTGCCTCCAAGCACCTCGTGCCTCCAAGCACCTCCGCGCCTCAAGCACCTCCGTGCCTCCAGTTACCTCCGTGCCTCCAGTTACCTCCGTGCCTCCAGTTACCTCCGTGCCTCCAAGCACCTCCGTGCCTCCAAGCACCTCGTGCCTCCAAGCACCCCGTGCCTCCAAGCACCTCCGCGCCTCAAAGCACCTCCGTGCCTCCAGTTACCTCCGTGTCTCCAAGCACCTCGTGCCTCCAAGCACCTCGTCCCTCCAAACACCTCGGTGTCTCCAAACACCTCCGTGCCTCCAAGCACCTCCGTGCCTCCAAACACCTCCGTGCCTCCAAGGGTCTCCCAGCACTCCCTGTACTCCCAGTACCTCAGTGCCTTCAATACCACAGTGTCTCCAATATCTCAGTACCCCAGCCTTCATTATTTCTACAAGTCTTGTCTTACAGGAGACCTACAAGAATTCCTCTGGGCCTCCCGCCTGCCGTCTTAGTTCTGCATGAGGAAGACCTACATCCGGCCATCTCTACTACGACCCAGTGGCGGTTCCTCTTCCCGGTCATCGGAAGAAGCCCCGAGTCCACAACACTCCCAAACCAGGTCAGTGATAATAGTCAGATTAGCGTTAGGATTGCATTATACTGTATGTTGAACTCAATGGACATTATGTTTTTTTTCAACCTCATCAACTATGTTACTATGTTACTATATAAGGTAGGCTCCTTGCATTTGCTAATGTTTTATCTATTCTTTACTCTGTGAGCACAGCATGTACACCTTGAAAACAGAGCCATGGGGGACTTGAAACATGAGTAACCATCTACTTGTGATTTTACAATATACATCACTTTAAAAAGTCGTGGAGTGCTGCTGACTCTTTGTGTGTGTGTGTGTGTGTGTGTGTGTGTGTGTGTGTGTGTGTGTGTGTGTGTGTGTGTGTGTGTGTATATATATATATATATATATATATATATATAAAATATATGTATATATCTCCAAAGTAGAAGGGTGGGCACTCACCAAATTAATGTAAAGTCAGCAGATGATTTATTATACTCACAAGTACAGAACATAGTCAATGTTTCGGTCCTCATGGGACCTTTGTAAAGACAACAGCAATCATAGTGCATGTGCACATAAGCCACAGATCCCTGTGTAATACACTGCCGGGAACACTGGCAGTGTAATTACTGAATGAGGGGCAGAGGCTGGTCAGGGTTTAGCCGACTGCAGGGACTGATTGTACTAGATCCCTCTGTCCCTGCAGATTTCGGCTTAAATAAGGATTTTTATTCATATAATGCCATTCTGACATATATAATGTAAGCTTTTACGCATTTTTTTTAACGTTTTCCTGCTACCTGAGTAGCAGAAAAGTGCTCTAGAGAGCAATGGCTTACTCTCTACAGTGCTATATTGTAGTAATGGGGTAATAACGAAGAAGGTAAAATTGTGTTATTTTCTCCATTAACCCTTTGCCAAATAGCGGGAATACGTAAATGTATACTGTGACTGATCCATGTATTCACTGTAAATGTATACAGTGACTGGTCCATGTTTTCTTCTGCATTTCTTGGTGTTTTGGCATTAACTGGTTATATAATTTAAGCAGCATTGCCGACTTTCTGGCTGCCCCCTCCGGGAGAGGGCCGCCAGCTCGGCACAGCAGGGCCGAGGAGTGCAGGTGGGGGCGGGACCATGTAATGGAGGTGGCACAGGGGGCATGGCCGTCACAGTTGCGTCATTGTGGTCACGCTCCCACTATACAATGCCGACTTTACAGGCATTGTACAGCGGGGGGTGGGGCTATGGTGACGAGATTTATTGCGAATTGTGTCAGCGAGTCTTCGGACCGCCCACTTGTGCTCTGTGATTGGGCAGCAGAGGAAAGGGGGGGGGGGGGCATCTGCAGTGCTGAATGACACTTGCCTACCTTTATGGGAGGCCGGCACTGGCACGTGGTTTTCAGGAGCCTCCCAACCATTCCAGGAGGGTAGGCAAGTAGGAATGTAAGGTGATGGCAAGTTTTCCCTTTTGCACTTCTTTCCAGATGGGGTACACACTAGTACAATATATTGTTTGAGCGATAAACAATATATCGCAAACAGAGCGGCCAGTGCTTACACCCGATATATCAGTGAACAATGTTGTTCACAGAGATATCGCGTCGGCCCTGCAGCACAGTGGATGTTTTGCAGATGTATCTGCATGTCTGGCTGTGTGTACGGGTGACTCACTAACCTCCAGTCAGCTGGCTGCAGGGACTGACATCATAGCTGGGCTGTGCCAAGGTATCTTAGTGCTGTTAGTGACAGTGATGATTTATTCTCTCATTTGGCCAAGGTAACAGGGAGTGGTAGCAAAAATACAGGCGTTTCGGGACTATTCTCTGGGCATGTCACCGGCTACAACTTCGACCCCATAGGTGGAAAACATGGAGCCAGCATCTGAATTCTCGCTGCCATTCTGCACAAACATAGACTTACTCAAATGGCCAATTTTTGAAGCATCTTTGTATGCAGTAACTGAGATAGACAAGTCCGGTGGTCGTCACAATATATTTCCAACATTATCAGATTTTCACACATTAGCTGCGTACAAATTTGCAGCTGCAAATACATTAGCGACCACATCCTTGAATCAAGCTAATAGGGCCTAATTCAGACATGTTCGCTTGCTAGTTTTTTTTTGCAGTCCTGCATTCATATAGTCGCAGTAGCAGATCTTGCCACGGGCAAGCAAGCGTTTTGCCCGGGGCGCCACTGTCCCGAGGGTGCCACCGCTGCCGTGGCAAGATCCGCTACTGGTGCCGTGTGTGATAACGTCCGGCGCACTGTACGGCATTGTGGAAGCAGCTATAGATGCTAGAGGTCATAATTGACCTCTAGTGTCTGTGCGGTGCTATGGGAGAGATGTCATGATGTCTCACCCATAGATCCGAGGAGCGGCGCCGGCGGCCGGAGACGTAGGACAGCAGCGGTCGAGAAACAGGATCGGGACTGGTGAGTATTTTTTGTTTGTAAGCTGTGCTACTAGGGGCATTAATACAGGGGGCGCAGTACTGGGGGCATAACTAATGGGGGCACAACTACTGAGGGCACAACTACAGGGTGCACAGCTACAGGGGGCACAGCTACAGGAGGCAAATTACTGGGGGCACAACTACTGGGGGCAAAACTAATGGAGGCACAACTACTGAGGGCACAGTACTGGGGGCAAAACTACAGGGGGCACAACTACTGAGGGCACAGCTATAGGGGCAAAACTACTTGGGGCACAACTCTACATGGGGCAAAATTGCAGGGGACACAGCTACAGGGGACATAACTGTGACCACGCCCCTTCCCCATCAAGCCATGCCCCCATTTTTTGCCTACGGCGCTCACTAACCCTGTTTTATCTGTCGCAGTGGGCGGCAAAGGAGACTTTCACCTTGGGCGCCACAAGGTCTAGAAAACGTCCCTGCATAGTTGCCGCCCATAGGGGAGTGTATTTTCACTTTGCAAGTGTGTGAACGCATGTGTAGCAGAGCTGTACAACCAGAATTTGTGCAGTCTCCGAGTAGCCCAAGACTTAATCAGCCGCTGCAATCTTTTCAGCCTGTTCAGGACCGTAATTGACGTCAGACACCCGCCCTGCAAACGCTTGGACACACCTGCGTTTTTACAACCACTCCCAGAAAATGTTCAGTTGACAACCACAAATTACTTCTTACTGTCAATCTCCTTGCGAATGCCCGTGCTAACAGATTCTTCGCACAAACCCATTGCTGGATTCAGGGGGTGCCATTGCAATGTGGCCCCAGACCCTGGTTAAACATTTAGATATCAATTTCACAGATTTACCTGCTAAGCAGTTGGGACCAACCCGTTGCCCAGCCTGAAAGGGAGGACATACCATTTTTAGTGAGAGGTGTGTGTAGAGGATGTTATATTGGTAAGGGAGCACTGTAATGTGGCATAATCTGAACTGTAGGGCACTGTAATGTGGCACAATATGACCTCATTGTAATGTGGTAGAAAGTGAACTGGAGGGCACTATAATGTTACATAATATGAACTTGGGCCCTGTAATTTGGCACAATATGAACTGGGGACACACATAATGAATTGGGGGGGGGGCTGTAATGTGACATAATATGTACTACAATGTGATATAATGTGTAATTGGGCACTACTATGGTTCATAAGTAAACTACTATGGGGCATAGCATAAACTAGGGCTCTTTTATGGTAATTAAAATTAACTAGGGCACTATTATGGGGCGCAAAACTAACAACTGCTGTGGAGAGGTGTTTCGGGACAGGGGCCACTTCAAAATTTTGCTTTGTGTCCCACAAAGTTCTGGCTACTCCCTGCATAGATAGACAAAACACTGTAGATCAGTGGTGTGGATGTGGATTATTAGATCTACACTAAAAAGGTCTACAGCCAATAGGTCTACCAGTAATGGTATACATGCATTAGGTTGACAGGGTCAAAAGGTCGACATAGAATACGTAGACAGTAGGAAAGGTCTACATAGAAATAGTGATGAGCGGGTTCGGTTTCTCGGAATCCGAACCCGCCGAACTTCAGCTTTTTTTACACGGGGCCGAGCAGGCTCGGATCCTCCCGCCTTGCTCGGTTAACCCGAGCGCGCCCGAACGTCATCATCCCGCTGTCGGATTCTCGCGAGGCTCGGATTCTATCGCGAGACTCGGATTCTATATAAGGAGCCGCGCGTCGCCGCCATTTTCACACGTGCATTGAGATTGATAGGGAGAGGACGTGGCTGGCGTCCTCTCCGTTTATAGAGAAGAGAGTAGAGAGTTAGAGACACTATTTACTAATTTTGGGGAGCATATTAGGACTGGAGTACTACTACTTGCTGATAGTGTGACCAGTGACCATTGACCACCAGTTTAATTAATCCGTTCTCTGCCTGAAAAAAAACGATACACAGTGTGACACAGTCACATACCATATCTGTGCTCAGCCTCAGTGTGCTGCATCATCATATGTAATACTGTATATCTGACTGTGCTGAGTGCTCACTGCTCACACAGCTTAATTGTGGGGGAGACTGGGGAGCAGTTAGAGCAGGGGTACATAAATAATATATTTTAAGTACAGTGCACACTTTTGCTGCCAGAGTGCCACACTGCCAGTGTGACTGACCAGTGACCACACTGACCACCAGTATATTGTGATTGTCTGCTTAGGACGGAGTACTACTTGCTGATAGTGTGACCAGTGACCAGTGACCACCACCAGTTTAATTAATCCGTTCTCTGCCTGAACAAAAACGATACACAGTGTGACACAGTCACATACCATATCTGTGCTCAGCCCAGTGTGCTGCATCATACAGGTATGTAATACTGTATATCATTATCTGACTGTGCTGAGTGCTCACTGCTCACACAGCTTAATTGTGGGGGAGACTGGGGAGCAGTTATAGCAGGAGTACATATTTTAAGTACAGTGCACACTTTTGCTGCCAGAGTGCCACTGCCAGTGTGACTGACCAGTGACCACTGACCACCAGTATATTGTGATTGTCTGCTGACCACCAGTATATTGTGATTGTCTGCCTGAAAAAGTTAAACACTCGTCGTGTGGTGTTTTTATAAACGCATTCTGCAGACAGTGTCCAGCAGGTCCGTCATTACATAATATATACCTGTCCAGCTGCAGTACTAGTGTGATATATATATATTTTAATTTTATCTCATTATCATCCAGTCTATATTAGCAGCAGACACAGTACGGTAGTCCACGGCTGTAGCTACCTCTGTGTCGGCAGTCGCTCGTCCATCCATAATTGTATGCCACCTACCCGTGGTTTTTTTTTTTTTCTATCTTCTTGATACTAGTAGCTTACTTTAGGAGTCTGCAGTGCTGACAGACAGTGTCCAGAAGGTCCGTCATTACATAATATATACCTGT
The DNA here is from genome assembly GCF_028390025.1 of Pseudophryne corroboree. Lineage (NCBI taxonomy): Eukaryota > Metazoa > Chordata > Amphibia > Anura > Myobatrachidae > Pseudophryne > Pseudophryne corroboree. Next base: position 559,845,166 of record NC_086449.1, on the reverse strand, counting down.
CCGGCTGCAGTACTAGTGTGATATATATATATATTTTAATTTTATCTCATTATCATCCAGTCTATATTAGCAGCAGACACAGTATGGTAGTCCACGGCTGTAGCTACCTCTGTGTCGGCAGTTGCTCGTCCATCCATAATTGTATACCACCTACCCGTGGTTTTTTTTTTTTTCTATCTTCTTGATACTAGTAGCTTACTTTAGGAGTCTGCAGTGCTGACAGACCGTGTCCAGCAGGTCCGTCATTACATAATATATACCTGTCCGGCTGCAGTACTAGTGTGATATATATATATATTTTAATTTTATCTCATTATCATCCAGTCTATATTAGCAGCAGACACAGTACGGTAGTCCACGGCTGTAGCTACCTCTGTGTCGGCAGTCGCTCGTCATCCATAAGTATACTAGTATCCATCCATCTCCATTGTTTACCTGAGGTGCCTTTTAGTTGTGCCTATTAAAATATGGAGAACAAAAATGTTGAGGTTCCAAAAATAGGGAAAGATCAAGATCCACTTCCACCTCGTGCTGAAGCTGCTGCCACTAGTCATGGCCGAGACGATGAAATTCCATCAACGTTGTCTGCCAAGGCCGATGCCCAATGTCATAGTACAGAGCATGTAAAATCCAAAACACCAAATATCAGTAAAAAAAGGACTCAAAAATCTAAAATAAAATTGTCGGAGGAGAAGCGTAAACTTGCCAATATGCCATTTACCACACGGAGTGGCAAGGAACGGCTGAGGCCCTGGCCTATGTTCATGGCTAGTGGTTCAGCTTCACATGAGGATGGAAGCACTCAGCCTCTCGCTAGAAAAATGAAAAGACTCAAGCTGGCAAAAGCACAGCAAAGAACTGTGCGTTCTTCGAAATCCCAAATCCACAAGGAGAGTCCAATTGTGTCGGTTGCGATGCCTGACCTTCCCAACACTGGACGTGAAGAGCATGCGCCTTCCACCATTTGCACGCCCCCTGCAAGTGCTGGAAGGAGCACCCGCAGTCCAGTTCCTGATAGTCAGATTGAAGATGTCAGTGTTGAAGTACACCAGGATGAGGAGGATATGGGTGTTGCTGGCGCTGGGGAGGAAATTGACAAGGAGGATTCTGATGGTGAGGTGGTTTGTTTAAGTCAGGCACCCGGGGAGACACCTGTTGTCCGTGGGAGGAATATGGCCATTGACATGCCTGGTGAAAATACCAAAAAAATCAGCTCTTTGGTGTGGAAGTATTTCAACAGAAATGCGGACAACAGGTGTCAAGCCGTGTGTTGCCTTTGTCAAGCTGTAATAAGTAGGGGTAAGGACGTTAACCACCTCTGAACATCCTCCCTTATACGTCACCTGCAGCGCATTCATCATAAGTCAGTGACAAGTTCAAAAACTTTGGGCGACAGCGGAAGCAGTCCACTGACCAGTAAATCCCTTCCTCTTGGCCCAAGGACAATTCCATCTTGCACCTCTTTTTTCTTTCATTTTTCTTTGCGTCATGTGCTGTTTGGGGAGTATTTTTTGGAAGGGCCATCCTGCATGACACTGCAGTGCCACTCCTAGATGGGCCAGGTGTTTGTGTCGGCCACTTGGGTCGCTGAGCTTAGTCACACAGCTACCTCATTGCGCCTCTTTTTTTTCTTTGCGTCATGTGCTGTTTGGGGAGTGTTTTTTGGAAGGGCCATCCTGCGTGACACTGCAGTGCCACTCCTAGATGGGCCAGGTGTTTGTGTCGGCCACTTGGGTCGCTGAGCTTAGTCACACAGCTACCTCATTGCGCCTCTTTTTTTCTTTGCGTCATGTGCTGTTTGGGGAGTGTTTTTTGGAAGGGCCATCCTGCGTGACACTGCAGTGCCACTCCTAGATGGGCCAGGTGTTTGTGTCGGCCACTTGGGTCGCTGAGCTTAGTCACACAGCTACCTCATTGCGCCTCTTTTTTTCTTTGCGTCATGTGCTGTTTGGGGAGTGTTTTTTGGAAGGGCCATCCTGCGTGACACTGCAGTGCCACTCCTAGATGGGCCAGGTGTTTGTGTCGGCCACTTGGGTCGCTTAGCTTAGTCATCCAGCGACCTCGGTGCAAATTTTAGGACTAAAAATAATATTGTGAGGTGTGAGGTGTTCAGAATAGACTGAAAATGAGTGGAAATTATGGTTTTTGAGGTTAATAATACTTTGGGATCAAAATGACCCCCAAATTCTATGATTTAAGCTGTTTTTTTAGGGTTTTTTGAAAAAAACACCCGAATCCAAAACACACCCGAATCCGACAAAAAAAATTCGGTGAGGTTTTGCCAAAACGCGTTCGAACCCAAAACACGGCCGCGGAACCGAACCCAAAACCAAAACACAAAACCCGAAAAATTTCAAGTGCACATCCCTACATAGAAATGATCAACACTTTTTTTTTCTGCAGTAGTTTACATTGGTTTCCACAGGGAAATATCGGGGTAGAGTGGATCTTGATCCAGAGGCACCAACAAGCTAAAGCTTTAGGCTGTCCTAGGATTCATTAGGGCCTCCTCTATACCTCCGCCTCCAGGCAATGTGAGCTCAGTTTCAGTTGGTGTCTGCAGCAGCAGGTCACTTATCAGGTGGTAAAAGCTTTTTCTGACAGAAATTTTTTTCAAAACTGGGCTGTCAGCGCTTTATGTCTGTGTGACATTCAGCGCTGTGGCTCTATCACCTCCCAAGTGGCGTTGCATACTCCCGCAGCCTGTTCCCGGGTACTTGCGGCGGAGATGATCCGGCTTTAGGCACACGGTTGCAGTCGCTCTCCTTGTTTGCGTGGCTGCCACAGGGAGGAGGTAAGAGGGTCCCCCAGATGGGATCCGCCATTGAATCGTGTTCCATCCACGACCTAGGGAGATGGGTCGCGGTGCTGGCTTGAACATTGTCACCGAGCAGGGACCCCACTAGACCACCAAAGCAATAGAGCACAGGTCAGGTGTACTAACTCCCCATTTAATAAGGCTCGCTAGTACCTGGGGTGGAAATCCAGCATAGGGGAGCCGGCGCTTGACCTGTAGCCTCTCCCCGGCCCAGGGCAACATCTACTGCAGATTTTCTTGCCCTGGAGCTGCCTCACACTCTCCCTCACTCCCTGACTGAGATGCTGGGCACCATTTTCTAAGCATAGTTGCGGCTGGTCTCTGAGACTGCATCACTGCAGGGCAAGGTCTCCCTTGTAAAGCCACCTGTATACAGCGCTGTGTCTTTACAAACACTTGAGTATTCTACATGTCTTTATATAGACAGCGTTAGTTAAGAAAAAGTGTACATGTTACAGGATATATTCGGGGTCATTCCAACCCGTTCGCATGCAGCGGTTCTTCGCTGCAGTACGACAGGGTGAGAAATGCGCATGCGCGGTTGATGCATTGCGCACGCATGTCATTGCCTGGCTACGATCGTCGCCGGGCAACGACGCCGCCAGCGAGAAATGTGATCGCATTGGCGATCGCAAGAAGACGGACAGGCGGGAGGCGTTCTGGGGCGGATACTCACCGTGTTACAGGCGTGGTGAGTACAACACACAGGTGTGTCGAGGCGTTTGGAGGGCGGATGTCTGACATGCACAAGCGTTCGCAGCCCTGCTATGCTAAAATACACTCCCACATAGGCGGCGTCAGGTTGATGCACGAGCAGCAAAAAGTTACTACGTGCGATCAACTCGGAATGACCCCCATTGTACGAGTATTCTAATATATACTTCCGGTCTAGAACCGTGCTGTGCTATATATACTAGTCCAGTGCTGTGCTATATATACTAGTCCAGTGCAGTTTTATTGTCATAATAACTATCTGCATTGCTTCTGACTGTGTGTGCCTGTATCCGCTGTGTGGTTTCATTTTTCAGTGTTTCCCAGATATACCTATCACTATATTCTGTGCCCTAAGGGACTAGGTGCGTCAGGGTCATATATATAGTGTGTCACAGTATTTACCCATTACGTGTATTCTACTGTGGTGTTGTGTACTGTGTCTACAGTCACATACTAATGGTTTTAATCATAGGTATTGTACGCTGCCTGGCTTTATCGTACTAAATCGCTCTGTTGTTGCATTTGTGTATAAAGTTTAACAAGAAGGGCACTAAGTCTGTGGATGCTCCTGCATCATGCAGAGCATGCGCCAAAGATTTACCAGAGGGGGAAGCTGTGTATGATGGTCTGTGTACTATGTGTCATACATCTCCCAGTCAGCCCGCAGCTCCTGTAACCAATGAGGAGCCACCCTGGGCTGCATTCAAAAACCTACTGGGTACTCTGGTGGAACGCCTTACGCCCCCCTATAGGACCACCTGTGCCATTACAGCCACAAATTGTCCCTATGGTTAATCCGCCTTGGGCGGAAAATATGTCTAACCAGTGAGGCAATTAACTAATTCCTCGGTCAGGCAAAAATCTACTCCAGGTCACTCTCGTGTCTCTGGGTCATCTAAGCGGGCTGCTTCCTCCTCACAATCCACAAATCTCTCAGGTGTTTGTAGGGGAAGGTGAGATTACTGTCCTGTCAGACACTGAATCAGGTGTTTCTGATGAGGATTCTCCATTGCAAATTTATGTCCCTTCTCTTGTGGTTGCTATTAAGCAAATCTACAAATCACTAATGATGAGGATTTCACTACTGTGGCTAAGCAAACTGATATGTTCAAACGGCAGAAGGTGGTTAAAAATCTATTACCCCATTCTGACCATTTGGTGAACATCAGGCAGGAACCCTGGTCTAATTCAGAGAAGAAATTCCTTCTATCTAAATGGGCATTGGCTTGCTATCTTCTCCCTGCAGAGTTATGTAACAAGTGGGAAAATTCACCGCCGGTGGATTCTCAAGTCACTCACCTAGTGGTGTCATCCACTGTGCCTGTCACCACTGTCCTTCACTGAAGGAACTGATAGATAAATGTGTGGAGGGATGCCTGAAGTCTATTTACTCCCTTACAGGTGCTGTACATAGACCCACTATTGCAGCCTCTTGGACTGCTAAAGGAATTGAAGAATGGGTTCAGGCATTAGAAGAAGAGCTGCCTGTCACACATTACCACATTACCACCGCTGCCTATTACATTCAGGATTTGTCCTCTGTGGCGGGTGTGTTGGCAGCCAAGGTGTCGACTACGTCTGTTTTTGCTCACCGTATTCTGTGGTTGAGGTCATGGAAGGTGGACATAGACTCCAAAACCTTGGAGCTACTCCCCATTAAGGTGGACATTTTGTTTGGGGAAGACCTAAATAAAATTGTGTCTGAATTGGTGGCTGCTAAGACTGCCTTTTCCCCAAATACTAATCCCTCTGCACAGAAGGCCAAAGATATCGCTTTTCATTCCTTTCAGCCTCAAGGAAAGCAAAAAGTCAGGCATACCCGGACAATCTCTTGCTTCCAAAACCACTAAGCCCAAGGCAAAGCAGTCCTGGGCTGCCCGTCAGACTGCTTCTAAACAAGACAAGCCTGCCGCATGACAGGGTGACTCCAGGGTGAGAGGCTGACTTCTGCAGTACACCCAGGTCTGGTTAAAGACCACTTCAGATGCATGGATGCGGGAAATTGATTCTCAGGAGACGCCCCCCTTCAGGAGACGCCCCCCCCCCACACCAGTTTTGCACAATGGTTATCCCTTCTGATCCGTTAAAAGCGCAAGCTCTGCAAAAGGTTGCGGGTTCCATCTTGAATACAGGAGTGGTAGTGCCGGATCCTCTGGCCCATAGAGGCAGTGGTTACTACTCGACCCTGTTTCTAGTTCCGAAACACAATGGGTCTTTCCGGCGTATACTAAACCTTAAATCACTGAACATGGTTGTGAGAGTGTCCAAGTTCCATATGGATCACTGCACTCAGTTGTACTGGCTATGGAACCCGGAGACTATATGGTATCCCTTGATGTATCTGCGGTTTGCTATTGGCAACCTCCACTATCAGTTCCAGGCTCTGCCATTTGGACTGGCTATGGCTGTTCGGATGTTCACCAAGGTCATGGCCGTAATGACGGCCCATCTCTGTCGCCAGGGAGACAGGATCCTGCCCTATCTGGATGACTTGCTGATTCTGGCAAACTCCCACGATGTCCTCCTCAGTCATCTGCAACTGACGGTAAGCTTCCTACAAGACCATGGGTGGCTCATCAATTGGAAGAAATCCTCGCTGATCCCAGCTCAGCGCATGATGCACCTCGTGTCACTCCTGAACACACACAGTCAACGACTGTTTCTGTTGGATAGCAACCCGAAGAAAAATTCCTAGTATACGCAAGTATACCTGGCTAAGAAAGCTGATTCTGATTCTGGTCTCCAGAAAAAGTCCTGAGACTTCAAGACAGGATAAGATGCTTCCTTTACCTGATCATAGCAGCAAATTTGTTAGCAGTTGGGCAAAACCATGTGCACTGCAGGTGTGGCAGACATAACATGTGCAGAGAGAGTTAGATTTGCGTGGATTATATTGTTTCTGTGCAGGGTAAATACTAGCTGCTTTATTTTTACACTGCAATTGAGATTTCAATTTGAACACACCCCACCCAAATCTAACTTTCTGCACATGTTATATCTGCCCCACCTACAGTGCACATGGGGAGTCATTCCGAGTTGATCGCTCGCTAGCTACTTTTAGCAGCCGTGCAAATTCATAGTCGCTGCCCACGGGGGAGTGTATTTTTGCTTTGCAAGTGTGCAAACGCGTGTGCAGCGAGCGGGACGAAAAAGTTTGTGCAGTTTCTGAGTAGCTCTGGACTTACTCAGCCCTTGCGATCACTTCAGTCTTTTTGGTCCCGCAATTGACGTCAGACACCCACCCTGCAAATGCATGGGCATGCCTGCATTTTTCCAAACACTCCCTGAAAACAGTCAGTTGACACCCATAATTGCCCTCTTTCTGTCAATTTCCTTGCGATCGGCTGTGCAAATAGATTCTTTGTTAAATCCATCGCCCAGCAACGATGTGCTTTAGTAACCAGTAGTAACCTGTTCTCTGCGCTGCGAAAAACGGCAGCGATCGATCAACTCGGAATGACCCCCATGGTTTTGCCCAACTGCTAACAATTTGCTGCTATGATCAGGTCTGAATTACCCCCAAAGTCCCAACCAATGAGCTCCTAACTGCCATGTCACAGGCTGGATTTGAAAAATGCCTGTTAGGAGCTGGTTGGCTGGTACTTTGGGGGTCATTCTGAGTTGTTCGCTCGCTAGCAGATTTTAGCAGCATTGCACACGCTAGGCCGCCGCCCTCTGGGAGTGTATCTTAGCTTAGCAGAATTGCGATCGAAAGATTAGCAGAATTGCGAAAAGAAAATTCTTAGCAGTTTCTGAGTAGCTCGAGACTTACTCCTACACTGCGATCAGCTCAGCCCGTTTCGTTCCTGGTTTGACGTCACAAACACGCCCTGCGTTCGGCCAGCCACTCCCCCATTTCTCCAGACACTCCCGCGTTTTATCCTGGCACGCCTGCGTTTTTCCGCACACTCCCAGAAAACGGCTAGTTTCCGCCCAGAAACACCCACTTCCTGTCAATCACACTCCGATCACTTCAACGATGGAAATTCTTAGTTCGGACGTGAGTAAATCTACTAAGTTTTGAGCTAAAATACTTAGCGCATGCGTACTGCGTACCATGCGCATGCGCATTTTCACCTTCATCGCTCCATTGCGAAAATCAGCAACGAGCGAACAACTCGGAATGACCCCCTTTATCTCCATCCACTTTATCTCCATCAAAGGCTTAGTAAATAGACACCTTAATACATATGGGCCTAGATTCATTGGTGGCTTCAGAGGTGGGACTGCAGCACAGTCCAAAATTCAAATAGGGAAGCCACACCAACTGTCAGTGAGCCCGCTTGGCGATGTTTGCCAAAGTTTGGAGTGGCAGTTGGTGTGACTCCCCTATTTGCAGGACAAAGGGGCCCGAGTGCACCGCACACACTGCACCCATTCTAGAAATGCCTATGCTACTGTCAGTTATCAGCTGTATATGCTGATTTCACTTCTCAGTGTAAGGTAAGATTGCTTTAACTAGATAGATAGATATATAGATAGATAGATATCAGTGGTGTAATGCAGACATATGATTTATCACCTTATTACAATGATCATGTGAATGCCTGATATGATAAACAGATTTTTGGTGATGCCACTCATCTGTTATAAAAAAAGCTACTGCTTGGTATCAAACTGTCATTAGTATTATAGTATATGACATTTTATAAAAATGTATTGTAAAATGAATGATCGATTAGATAGAAAAAGAGAAATAGATAGACTAATAGCAGTGGTAAAATGCTGATCGGTTGGAATTCATCACATCAGTAGACTGATCATGTGACATAATAATCAGCCTTGGTGATATCACTGCTTGGTATAGGACTGTCAGTTATCAACTGTATATTTCACTTACCACATGTAAGGTAACTTTGTTTTAACCTAAATGATACTGTAGATAGATGAAAGAGTGAGAAAGAAAGCTGACTTACAGTGCAAGCAGGTTCAGATTTATCACCTGATCATGTGACTGGCTAGCATCATCAGCCTTTATGATGTCACTAAGCCTGATTCAGATGTGGTTAGAGCTGCTATCGCTGCTGCTTACATGGAAGTAAAAGCGATAGCACTGATATGTTAATGCAACAGGACTCAGAGGCTTGACTTGCCTAAGTGATCCGAGCTGCATCCTAGGACACAGCATTGAATCACCTTTGACGCTGCTGCAAGTCCTATCAAGAGGCAATGAAATCTCTGTCCTCTGAGATTCTGGCCTCAGTACTCCCCTACAATGCCGGCGTCACACCTCCATTTTGTGAAACTAAGGTCATCACCCCCTCACTGCCCCAAAATGGCATCAGAATGTCAACTGACAGTCTGATGCCATACTGCGTCCTACTTCGCATACCCAAACTGCTTATATATACTTAAAAATGCTTGATCCAAATTTGTCAGTTTTGAGCTTTATCTTTTGCTATGACGACCCTTTGAGTGTAATTTAAGCTTTTTTTTAAGATTTTGTAGGTATTTTATAGAGTTCTTTAATCATGCATAAGTGAGTTAACCTGTTTTGCTGGTTTAGTAATTATCCAACCTGCTACCACACACAGAAATCATCAGAACATGACCTGTTGGGGAAGATTGAGGTTAAGAACCACTGCCTTATAGGCCCTACACATTGAGCGATCCGCTGCCGAGCTGCCCGACGGCGGATGCGGCTGACGGGCGACCTGGCAACGGGGGGGGGGGGGGGGAGCAGTGACGGGGGGAATGACGTTTTTTCACTCCCCCCGTCACCCGGCTCCATAGAAGTGCGGTCAAATATGGACGAGATCGTCCATATTGGCCTACATGCACAGGCGACGGGGCACCAGCGATGAACGAGCACGGGGCCGCGCATCGTTCATCACTTGTGCCTCCACACTCAAAGATATGAACGGTATCTCATTCATTAATGAACGAGATTTTTCATATCTTTGAGTATTATCGCCCAGTGTGTAAGGCCTATTAGATGAATGCTTATCAAACTGTCCTCAAGACACACTAACAGTCCATGTTTTAAGAATATCCATGCTTGAGCACAGATTTTCAAGTCAAAATGACAGGTATTAATTAAGCCATCTGTGCTCAAGCATTGAAAACCTTAAAACCTGGACTAATTGTGTTTTGAGAACAGAAGTCCTTATTCAGCAGCAAACGCTGCTGCGATGCGATTGCATTTCCCCAGGTCCAGGAGTAGTGCATACGCGCAGGGGCCCGGGGAGATGCGATCGCCTCTGCCTGATTGAGAGACAGAGGCGTTCATGGGGATGCTGTGGGCAGTGACGCGGCATTGCGGAGGTGGTGTGGCAAAAACATGGGTTGGAGCAGGCTGCGCTGGCAGGGGGCTTCCCATATAATTGAATTGTGAAGGCATCGCTGGCCGCCATTAGTATGCTGGACATGCGATCATAAGCAGTTGCAGTTTTGCTAATTTAGCAAAACTGCAACTGATACTGAATGAGGGTCAGAGTTTGAGAAGCACCGTCTTAGATCGGTAATGCAATGTTGCTTTGTAAGTCAGAATATACTGTCACACACAGGGTTACCAATGTCTGGACAGTGTCAAATAATATTGTACTCAGTGACTTTGGTGTAAACTTTTTTTAAATGGATGCATCTCATGCTGGGGGTCATTCCGAGTTGATCGTAGCTATGCTAAGTTTAGCACAGCTACGATCCTTAACTCAGACATGCGGGGGGATGCCCAGCACAGGGCTAGCCCGCCCTGCATATCAGTGCCGGCCCCCAGCAACAATACAAAAGCATCGCACAGAGGCAATGCCTGTGTATTTGAGGAGTCACTCCCGGCCAGCGCAGCTCCTGTGGCTGGCCGGGAGTTACTCGTCGCTCCCGCTGGCCGCAGCGGCTGCGTGACACGTCACGCAGCCACCGCGGCCCGCCCCCCGAACAGTCCGGCCACGCCTGCATTGGCCGGACCGCTCCCCCTAAACGGCGGCTAGACGCCACCGTTCATCCCCCTACCGCCTAGCGACCGCCTCTGTCTCAGAGGCGATTGCTAGGCAACGATGACTGCCATGCGCCGGCGCACTGCGGCTCCGGCGCATGCACAGTTTCTGACCCGATCGCGCGGCTGCAAAGAAGTGCAGCGTGCGATCGGGTCGGAATGACCCTCCCTATCCATTATAAATAGGGTTGCCACAATGGGGGTAATTCCAAGTTGATCGCAGCAGGAATTTTGTTAGCAGTTGGGCAAAACCATGTGCACTGCAGGGGAGGCAGATATAACGTGCAGAAAGAGTTAGATTTGGGTGGGTTATTTCGTTTCTGTGCAGGGTAAATACTGGCTGCTTTATTTTTACACTGCAAATTAGATTGCAGATTGAACACACCCCACCTAAATCTAACTCTCTCTGCACATGTTATATCTGCCCCACCTGTAGTGCACATGGTTTTGCCCAATTGCTATCAAAATTCCTGCTGCGATCAACTTGGAATTACCCCCATTATCTCTTTAATCCAGGACACATATGAATTACACAGCTTTTGTGGCTAGCTAAATTCAAGCCTGCATTTCTCCTGGGTTTAATCAGAACCTGTGTAAATCATAGCTGTCCTGGATTAAAGACATATTATGGCAACCCTAATTAAAAATTAACTAAATATGTAAACGCATACTCTGCATCTCACTGGACAACTGTTTATAGGATATATATAATTTGTAGAACATATACTAGTGTTACAACGTAGTCTGTATAATACGGTATCAAATTTTACCCATACGAACAATAAACATAGTTGACATATCAAAGCAGTATTATATTAAAACGTTGCAAAGACCTATTTGTTCATTATTCTTTTTCATACATTATCATTCTGTTTTCCTCAGATCATCAAGTGCAGTTAGCTGACAGGTGCAGGAATAATCATGTATTACCCTGACTGTTGCAGATAGCTAACAAGCATACAGTCTTTTGATTATTTTGTTTCATTACACAAACAAAGCTTTGTTGCTTTTAAACATGTCACGATGAATTTAGTCAAACTTCCACTGTAATGTAATGTCTAACCATGTTTTATAGGAAGATGAAAGTGTCATTATGCAAGCGTTCTTTATTATGAGTAGATAGGGCAGATTCTCATTCTAAATTCATAAGGGCCTTTATTGAAAATCTAGCAAACAAATATGTTGATTATATGAAATAATTAAGCTTTTGTAAATATAAAGTGCGTTCTGCGCTGGGATTTTTTTTCCTGAGTTATTGATTTTTTTTCCCTTCATTTGTAAATAAAAATATGATGGTAGGATTTAATTCTGTAAACAAACAAAAAAGTTTATTATATCTCAATTGGACAAGTTCCTGCACAGAATTCCAAGCTGCAGATGATATCCTGTTTATTGTTTTTTTGCAGAAAGCCAGTACTGACATAATGTGTATTTGGCATCAAACCTAGTCCTATTATGCAAGCCCAGGGGCAAGTGCTGAAGTGCTGACTGATACACATAAATGTGGAATTATTAAAAATCCTACCATTTCTAGATCCACACAGAACTTCTTTTTGCTGGAGAACAGTGATTTGTAGACTTTTCCAACACAAAATATACTGTATATATAATGAGGTTTTTTTTTAAATAAATATATTTTTCATTGCTAAAAGACAAAGGTGAAGTTTACAGTTGAAATCATGTGTTTTAGAGGTACAGAATGTATGGATCAGGTATGGGTTACCACCGGGCAGGGCAAATTAGTATAAAATTATGTATTCAAGACTGCCCACCATTTACTCGCCCCCCCTCCCCCCCACTGCCACTCCAGTTGCTTCCCCCTCTACATTCCATAGTATTGGCATGCATTGCTTTGTTGCATCATTCCCTTTGCACTATTTTTTAGCATTGCTCAGCAGAGCTAGGACAGACATACTTGACAAAGGGCTTAATTCAGACCTGATCGCAGCAGCAAAACTGTTCGTTAATGGGCAAAACCATGTGCACTGCAGGTTGGGCAAATATAACATGTGCAGAGAGAGTTAGATTTGGGTGGGCTGTGTTCAAACGGAAATCTAAATCACAGTGTAAAAATAAAGCAGCCAGTATTTACCCTACACTTAAACAAAATACCCCACCCAAATCTAACTCTCTCTGCACGTTATATCTGCACCCCCTGCAGTGTACATGGTTTTGCCCATTAGAGAACAATTTTACTGCTGCGATCAGGTCTGAATTAGGCCCAAAGTCTGGACTGATCGGAACTGTTCTGTCACCTTCAGGACAACTGGAAGGTATGAAATCATGTAGTAGGCTCTAACTTAGAGAGCTGTAGGTAGTTGTATTCATTCTCACGCTCGCCACGCTGTCGGTAAGCTGGCGGTCGGGCTCACGGCGCCGGTATGCTGGTCGCCGGGAGCCCGACCTCCGGCATACCATAGTGAACCCCAATTATACGTATGTACCAGATGACAAATATGTCAGCTACAATGTAACTTCTTGTGCGGATCCAAGCTTCCCATCATATTCAGAAGGGTCCTATTAAATCTTTCTGGCTGAGGATCTCCATGAGGGTGGTATGGAGTATTCCTTGAGTTCCTTATACCACAAAGGTTACATATATCCTGAATAGCTCGACTCTCAAAATCCCTCCCCTGGTCTGATAGCAGTCAGTCTGGAAAACCATAATGAATAAAAAATCATTCCCATACGATTTTGGCCCCGTTACTGCCCTGCTCTTTTGGAATAAAATGATCAGTGGCTACTAGGATGTTTCTAACCTGTCCTGAGTCCCCCTCCAGAGTCAAAAAGTCTAAGCAAACCAGGCCCACTGCTGGATATATTGACCATGGGTGCCAAAAGATGTGTTACCGGCGACCGGGATCCCAGCGCACATCATCCCGACCGGGATCCCAGCCACAGAATGCTGGTGGGGGAGCGAGTCCAATGACGCCCCTTGCAGGTTCACTGTGCTCGCCATGCTGCAGGCTCAGTGGTGAGCTATGCTTGCCACAGGTTATATTTCCACTAATATGTTAACGCAGCAGGAGCTGTCACACCTCTTACATGCACTAGTGATCCGAGCTGCGTCCTAGGATGCAGCATCGGATAAACTATGACACCATTGGCTGGCTGCGTGATCCATGGGGTTGCACAAGCCGGCTGCCACAGAACCAATAAAGAGGCCAGGAAATCTCTGTCATCTGATGAAGATTCTGGCTTCGTCACTCCCCCACAATGGTGGCAACATGACTCTGTTTTGTGAAATGGAGGCCATTACTGCCCCCTCCCTGCCCCAAAATGTCAGCAGACTGTCAATCACTGACAGTCTGCTGCCGATCTGTGGTCAGTGTCGCAGACCTATACTGCAAATATGCATCCTAATTCACTAATAGTGTACTAAGGGCCTGATTCAGAGATGGATGCGCATTTTGCCAGTCACCCACCTGCGACTTTATGCAAATGCTGCTAGAAATTCTTTCCTTGGTGTATATCCATGTGTATGAATGTACACTTTGAGTATTCTTAGACACTGTAACACTGCCTGGTGTGTCTTTGGACACCACCATAACACGCCCATATGACGGACATCTCCATGAGTCTGAATAGCCATCTACCAGTGATTACCCAGGAAAGCTCAGTACTTTTCCAAGACATTTCTGATAACGTGCTTCTTAATCACAACAGTGCCTTTGGGCCATATTCAGCTTCAGTTGCAAAATTGCAAATCACCCGATTATCAGATGACTGCACATGTGCTGCGATGGCCAAAATCCGATCGCAGGCCAAGCAAAGTGTGATCGCATAATGATTGCCAGGAAGTGTTCGTTGTGGGAGGTTACATGGCGTTTGTGATGCATGGTTGGAAAACGCAGGATTGTCATGGCCATTTTCATGGTGTGCATCTGACGTCAGGTGCAATTGCTGCATTTAAAAACATGCTGCTGCTGCGACTGGAGCCATGTATATCCTGTGTATGCATAGGTCAACCGGAATTGCGATGTTACTTGATTTCTGCGTATGCATCACAATTATGCGAATGCATCGGTGGGCATCTTTTATCTTTACGGGTGGATCTTTGCATACATTTTTTAGCAGAAGCAGTTCTGAGAAATTTGCAGTTTCTGTCTCAATAGCGATCCAAGCTTAATAAGGCCCTTTGTGCATATTTAAGAAAAAGCAGAATGCAAGTTGCAAAGTCTATGTATTGGCGCGATTTTGGGATCGGTGTGTCTATGGACACATCTGTATATCCATTTAGTTTCTAAGTGCAAGCTTTTTGATGTCTCCCTTATGCAGAGCCAGCCCTGGTATGCCTAGGGGCACAAGCAGCTTATGCTGATTAAAATGATATATTCTGCCTATATTCTGTGTGTGACTGTGGCTGTATGTGCATATGAAATGCTACGTTGCAGTGTACACCTGGAAATCACTGTAACGTAGCATTTCGTATGCAGCTACAGCCACAGTCGCACACAGAATATAGGCATGCTGCATGTAATTTTAATCATAAGAAGCTGCTTGTGCACCCTAGCCACATAGTAATACAAATAAGATGAATGTTCATCAAAAAAGGTGCCCAAAGTTAGCAGAGCTGCCAGCTGACTCCTGATGCATGGCGTATTGAGGCAAGATGTATGAGGATACATCTGTATCCAAGCAGAGGCAAAGACCACAGTGTTAGCGGCCATGTGAGTGCTGTGTGCAGGTGGGTTAGTAGTGGTTGGCATATTTGTAAGGGGCTTTATGTGTGTCATGTGTATAAATGAATTAATAATGTGTGGCATATGTGTAAGGTGCTCTATGTGTGTCATGTGTATAAGGGCATTAATAATGTGCGGTATGTGTAAGGGACTTTATGTGTATAAGGGCATTCATAATGTGCAGCATATGTGTAAGGGACTTTATGTGTATAAGGGCATTCATAATGTGCGGCATATGCGTAAGGGACATTATGTGTATAGGGGCATTAATAATGTGCGGCATATGTGTAAGGGACATTATGTGTATAAGGGCATTAATAAAGGTTGGCATAATGTGTAAGGCGCATTATGTTTATAAGGACATTGTTAATGTGTAAGGGGTATTATTGTGTGGTATTTGTGTATAAATGCATTACTAATGTGACATTATGTATATAACTTGCTCTACTGTGTGGCATAACGTATAGAAAGGGCACTAATGTGTGGTCTACTGTGAATACTGAGCAATATGGATTGGTGTAATGTGAATAAGGAGCAATTCAGTGTGATGTAATGTGAATAAGGGCCACTACTGTGAGGAGTAATGTATATAAGGTAAAGTGGTACTACTGTGTGATGTAATGTGATTTAGGGACACTATTGCATAATAAAATGTGAACATAGTTGCACTACTGTGTGGCGTAATTTGAATTGGGGGTACTATTGCGTAGCCATGCCCCTTCCCAGCAAGAACACACCCCTTTTTGGGCTGTGCGCCGAATGTGCACACTGTTCCTATTTAAAACATAGGGGGTAGGAGCACCAAAATGAGGATTGCTATGGGTGAGGGGTGATGGTGCTGGGAAAGGAGTGCAGTGTCAGAGGCAGAACTAGCAATGGTGCTAGGGGACACCAACCAAAATCATGCCTAGGGCATCATATTGGTTAGGGCCGGCTCTGCCCTTATGTGTTGATGTAATACGTTTGTCAGTGCTTACAAAGTTTTAGATTTCCGATTGATGCATTGTTGTAAAGTGTTTTACTGTGTTTTGTGTTCTTGCTTGTTTTTTTTTTGTAAGTTTATACAGTATGTTCTGGCATTTGTTTAGTTTGCTTTATTCTCACCACCAGCAGAATTATATTAAAGATCTGAAGTAATTTGCTGTATAATGTGCACTTATTAAATTTTATATTTTCATATCTTTTATAATAGAATTTCAGTTCAAACTTTGCAAACTGATTTGCTGAAAAATGTTACAACTTTCTACCACAGCCATAACAAAACAGTTTTCATTACTCATTAAATTAATCTATTATACAGTATCTTAGTAACATCTGTATTTGAACACAAGGGACCAAATATATTAAGCCTTAAAAAATGATAAAGTACCAGCTGAGCTTCCTAACTGCCATGTTACAGGCTATGTTTAAAAATGACAGGAGATGATTGGCTGGTCATTTATCACTTTTTATCTGTCTCCACTTTATCACTTTTTAATGCTTAATACATTTGGGCCAAGGTGTAGTATATGTTAAGACTAGCTCTCCTATGGAACTCCCTAGTCATTGAAAAGACCATAAAAAACAGTAATATGTACAAATGAGAATAACAATTGGTGCCAATTGTTATTTCTGTTTGTGTTTGCATTTATACTGGTTTATTTGCCTTTAAAAAATGGGATATATGTGAAATAATTTCTAAAGTAAATGCTGTATTATTATTATTATTTATTCATTAGATTTGTATGAGGTGTCCTTCTTCTGGATGACCATACGTGTTCTAAAACGAAATATGTGAATGTAATCATTTAAATCCGAAGTTAGTCACAAACTGATAACTGCAATTAAATTAGGTTTTTCTTTTATATATTTTCAAAATTTTCTTTCACGATAAAAAAAAAAAATGAAAATACCTTTTACGATGCTTTTTGAAATTGTACCTCAAATTGTAATATGGTGGTTAAACCATAAAATACATAGGTGACTTATATCCTCAAACAGCAATGATATTTAATTGTGCAGAACAAAATTATTATATTCTGATAAAAGGGTGCATTCCTTAACATGAACAACCTCTTTCTCTTGGAATTTGCAACAGCTCAGACCGGGCAGAGGTCACGTCTCCTCCAATACTTTTAAAGGGACTAAACCATTCTCATGCACTGTGCAAAAAATAAAGTAACAAATAAAAACCTGGCAACTTGTCCCACTACCATAAATCCTTAACAAACCCAAATGTACTGTACAGTCAGTAGCGGATCTTGCTACGGGCACACAGGATTTTTGCCCGGGGCACCGCCGCCATCCGTAGGTCGGCGCCACCGTGGCAATTTCCGCTACTGGTGGTGCCTCCCGATGCTGTGCGGTGCTGTACTGTCACTGCTGTGCGGGGCATGATGACATCATCGCGCACCGCACGGCATTGTGGGACCAGTACATAGACGCTAGGGGTCATAATTGACCTCTAGTGTTTATGGTGTGCTATGGGAGAGACGTCATGACGTCTCTCCCATAGATCTGAGGAGTGGCGCCGGCGGCCGGAGACGGAGGTCAGCAGCGGTCGGGAATCAGGAGCGCTATGCTGTGAAGAACGTCAGCGTGAGATCAGGTCAGAATGACCCCCCATGTCACAAGCATTGCACTGGCCTGCCTGGGATGGTGAGTATTAATTAATTTATTTTTATTTTATTTTTTGTAAGCGGCACAACTCTACTGGGGACACAAACGGGGGCACAACTCTACTGGGGGCAATACTACTGGAGGCACAAACGGGGGCACAACTCTACTGGGGGCAATACTACTGGAGTCACAAACCGGGGGCACAACTCTACTGGGGGCACAAACGGGGCCACAACTCTACTGGGGGCACAAACGGGGGCACAACTCTACAGGGGGCATAACTGACCATGCCCCTTTATGAAGCCACACCCCTATTTTTGACCGGGACGCCACAAGGGCTAGAACCGGCCCTGTGTACAGTAAGGCCGTCTAGGCTGGATTTGGACCAGCATGTAAAACACAAGTATGGGGTGAAAACTTCTCCCAGGCAGGCCAGTGCAATGCCAGAAACAGCATTGGCGCCCCCCCAATAGTTAAAACAGGACCAATGCACGACGTAGGCGCACGCCAAAAATATAGGGGAGTGGCTTAATGGGAAAGGGGCGTGACCACAAAATAATACCAATTCATATTACGCTGCACAGTAGTTTCCATTATTCAAATTACGCCGCACAGTAGTGCCAGTTACACACATTACGTCAGGTAGAGCCCCAAATTACACATTACGCCAGGTAGAGTACTCCTTTTACACATTACAGCAGCAAAGCCCCCCTTTTTACACATTACAGAAGCAGTATTCCCGTTTACACATTACGGCAGCAGAGCGGCGGTGGTTGCGGCCCTACGTGTGTTGCCGGCGGTCCTGCGCCGAGGCACTACTGGCACACACCTAGCTACAGCCCTGCCCTATACGACACACTACATAACTACACTATACCCCCATCATGCTGCACTACATACCTACACTATAACCCCCCATACCACAGACTACATCTGATACATCACTACACTGCAAGTGCATTACATGCCTCACAATAAAATTAAAACATCTCTATGCCTCTCTAATCTACTGTACATGAACTCACTGTGAGTCCTCTCCCCAATGGAGCATCAGACTGAGCCTGGGCAGCGACGTGCAGTGGAAGGAGAAGGCGGGCTTGACCACACTAATCTGGAGACAGCAAGCCAGCTAGAGTGGAAGAGGGCGGGCTGAGGAGAAGAAGGGGGTGGGCCTGGTCAGACGGACAGGAGGGAGCTATGTAGAGGGGTTGAAGGAGGCGGGCTAAGGGGAAGAAGTGGCGGGCTAATGGAGTGAAGGGTCTGGGATTTGTCCTATGGACGGGAGTTGAGAGGAAGCAGCATAGAAACAGCATAGAAACAGGGCGTGACTGGTCAACCAATGCAGTAGCTGGCCTGGAGACACGGCAGTGGAGAGTGGTGAGGGAGCATCCAATGCTTGTATCAAAGCCGCCTGCCTCCCCTGCCCGCCGCTGCTGCGCTGACTTGTGGTGTGCGCTCAGCACCTTGGCTGCTGAGCGGTGTGCTCAGCAGCAGAGGAGCTGAGTGCACACCACAAGTCAGCACTGCAGCGGCGGGCAGGGGAGGCGGGCGGCTTTGATGCGCTCAGCAGCAGAGGTGCTGAGCGCACACCACAAGTCAGCGCAGCAGCGGCGGCAGGCAGGGGAGGCAGGCGGCTTTGATTGAGAGAAAGCTGCCGCGTTGGTGGTGATGCCAGATGGTGCGCCCACAGTGCATTTGCGCTGTGGGCAAGGCACCTCTGGCACACACCTAGTTACGGCCCTGATACCCAGCAGAGTGCTGCTTTTCCTGGGTATTGTGTGCTGGTCCCAATCCTCTCTGTGTCTCATGCTGTCTGGGGTTGCTGTGCTTTCTCACTATTTGTGTTCTCACTGCATTGTGTTTATTCACATAACTCTGTGTGTTTTTGCAATAGAATGTCTGGGAAAAAGACTGTGTGTCCCTCATGTAACAATAGGTTTACAGCTTCACCAGAAGGGCCTCTCTTATGTAACCAGTGTTCTATACCCTCTCAGGGTAGTAGTCTGCAGGAACCTGAATGGTTAGAATCATTCAAAAGCATGATTAGTACTATTAATACAGAGTTAGCTACTGCCAGACAGGAAAGTTAGACCCTTAAACAATCTGTAGATAATCTTTTTGTTAAGGCTGCTGACCACAGACAGACTCCTCAGCCCCCTCTGTTGGTTTCTCATAAACGCACGTTCCCACAGTTATTCCAGTCTGACTCTGAGACTAAATTACTTGACCTGGATGAAGGGGAGGGTAACATGTAGGATGATAATTCTCTGTCCCTGGGGGTTGAGGCCCTAATTTATGCTATTAGGGAGGTCCTCAACATACCGGATAAGGAGACAGAACCAGAAGAGGAATTGTTTTTCAATATAAAACCAAAATCCTCTGCCACTTTTCCTATATCTAAGGAATTAAACTCCCTTTCCAGGGAGGCATGGGTCAATCCTGACAAGAAATTCAAGATTCCCCAGCGGTTATTAAATTCCTTTCCTTTTCCCCCTGAGGATAGGAAAGTATGGGAAAATCCCCCCGTCTGTGGATACTTCTGTGTCCAGGCTGTCACGAAAACTTTTACTGCCTGTACCTGGGGCTATCTCTCTCAAAGATCCAGTTGACCACAAAATTGAGACTACACTCAAATCAATCTATACTGCGGTGGGCGTAGCTCAAATGCCCACTATAGCTTGCGGCTGGATTTCCAGAGCCATGGTAAAATTATCTGATAATATAATAAATGGGATTGACTCCCTACCTCAAGAGGAGATCATTACACTGCTACATCATATTCAGGATGCTGCAAATTTTATGAGTGAGGCCGTTAAAGAATTATGTCTCATCAATGGCCATAGCTCTCCTATGGCAGTCTCGGCTCGCAGAGCTCTATGGCTGCAACTACGATCAGCGGATGCTGACTCCAAGAAAGGTGTGGAAAATCTTACTTTTACAGGAGATGCCTTGTTTGGAGAAGAACTTAACAAGTGGATTTCTCAGGTGACGGCGGGTAAGTCTACCTATCTGCCCTCGCCTGCACCTCCTGCTAGATGTCCCTACCCTGGGCCCTCACTGCAGTCCTTTCGTGTGGCCAGATTCAGAGACAGAGCCAGAGGCGCCTCAAATGCTGCTAGAGGAAACCGCGGTAAGTCCTGTAAACTGGCGGCTGCTGGATCTCTGGACCAGGCCTCCGCATCCTCTTCCACGAAGCCCTCCGCGTGACTGTTGGCAGCAGGGCGACTTTCAGGTAGGTGCTCGCCTTCAACACTTTGCCCACGTGTGGGCACAGTCATGCCGGGATCCTTGAGTGAGGGACCTCATATCTCAAGGGTACGGGTTAGAATTTCAAGCACCACCTCCTCTCAGATTCTTCAAGTCCAGCTTACCAGCTTCACCCATAGCAAGAGTTATCTTACAGGATGCCATTCAAAATGTGCTACAAACGGAAATTGTTTTCCCAGTACCTCCTCTGTTGCACAACAGGGTTTTTTACTCCAGCCTTTTTGTTGTACTGAAACTGGACAGTTTGGTACGGCCCATCTTGAACCTAAAATCTTTGAACCCGTATCTACGAGTGTTCAAATTCAAGATGAAGTCCCTGAGTGGTCTCCAGTCTGGACGAGGGGGAGTTCCTAGTATCCCTGGATGTCAAGGATGCTAACCTACATATCCCAATATGGCCCCCTCATCAGGCTTACCTCCAGTTCGCAATACTAGACCACCACTTCCAGTTTCAGGCCTTACCCTTTGGTCTCTCCACAGCCCCAAGTGTATTCACAAAAGTCATGGCAGAGATGATGCTGCAGTTACGCAAGATGGGGTCAACATAGTCCCCTTTTTGGATGATAAATAGGGACAGTTGGGTGGTATGCTTTGCATCTTTAACTAACTTTAACCACTACTTTCATTGTCGAAAAACTATGAAACCCATGACATCTCTGATGGTCTTAAGTGGTATCTTACAAAACAACCCATTTTAAACATTCATCTTGTACCACTACAACCAAAGACAGGGAGCACCAGTTACAGAAAATGCAATAGAACAAGAAATTTGTGGAGGCTTCTTAGGCAACACCTTTGTTAGATCTGTTTCTATACCACCCAAGTAGCCCACCATTATGTGCTAATCACTAAATAAACACAAGTCTGTCATCAATGCCACTATAATGTACTATAGATATCAGCAAATATTCATTCCTCCTTTCAGTTATCATAAACCTATGGACAAGACATAAAACAAAATATATTAAATCAAACTATATAAGGTACATATAAGCCTTGCATGCTAGATATATAATACATTACAGTTTAATAGGCAAGATGTGACAAGACATTACTAAGCAACGAACAGAAGCGAGTTTCCAGTTTAAATCCCAATAATGTTAGAGTCCATCCTGTTACTAGTTAATTCTTATACCTCAATTGTGTATATAAAATGGCAGGGATATAAGTGCATGTGTATAAAGATAGTAAATGTGTGTAAAGATAGAAATAATGTATGCAAGTGTGATATGAGTGTTTCTTTTTGGTGAACTTGTATATATGTGTGTTAAGGGGGTAATTCCAAGTTGATCGCAGCAGGATTTTTGATAGCAATTGGGCAAAACCATGGCCCTCATTCCGAGTTGTTCGCTCGCAAGGCGAATGTAGCAGAGTTACACACGCTAAGCCGCCGCCTACTGGGAGTGAATCTTAGCTTCTTAAAATTGCGACCGACGTACGCGCAATATTGCGATTACAAACGAGTTAGCAGTTTCAGAGTAGCTCCAGACTTACTCTGCCTGTGCGATCATTTCAGTGCTTGTCGTTCCTGGTTGACGTCACAAACACACCCAGCGTTCGCCCAGGCACTCCCACCGTTTCCCCGGCCACTCCTGCGTTTTTTCCGGAAACGGTAGCGTTTTCAGCCACACGCCCCTGAAACGCCGTGTATCCGCCCAGTAACACCCATTTCCTGTCAATCACATTACGATCGCCGGAGCGAAGAAAAAGCCGTGAGTAAAAATACTTTCTTCATAGTAAAGTTACTTGGCGCAGTCGCAGTGCGAACATTGCGCATGCGTACTAAGCGGATTTTCACTGCGATGCGATGAAAAATACCGAGCGAACAACTCGGAATGAGGGCCCATGTGCACTGCAGGGGAGGCAGATATAACATGTGCAGAAAGAGTTAGATTTGGGTGGGTTATTTTGTTTCTGTGCAGGGTATATACTGTCTGCTTTATTTTTACACTGCAAATTAGATTGCAGATTGAACACACCACACCCAAATCTAACTCTCTCTGCACATATTATATCTGCCTCCCCTGCAGTGCACATGGTTTTGCCCAATTGCTAACAAAAATCCTGCTGCGATCAACTTGGAATTACCACCTAAGAGAGAGAGATGAAAAAGCATGTGAGAGGGAGTGCCTGTGTGAAAGATCAGTGGAGGAGAGAAAGCATTGCAAAATGGCTGACAAGGAAAGTATTGAGTAAGACTGTATAAGAAGCATAGAAGACCAGAGCTGTAGGACAGATGGGTATATGTCAGACTGTAGGCATTAACTAGTATAGTAAGGGTTGCTAGTATTACAGGAAGTGTAATGGAGAGCTGGTACCTGGTAGTGTGGAAGTTTGCTGAAGATGAAGAGGCCACGCGGGGAGCATATAAATTGTGTAGTGGTGTGGTCGCAGATGGATGCTTATAGAGGGAGTCAGATCTCTGCGATGTATGATTGTTTTATTCTGCTTCATAGAGCAGTGATGGCTAACCTTGACACTCCAGCTGTTGTTGAACTACACATCCCAGCATGCCATGCATCAGTTTTAGCATGGCCAAATAGCAAAACTGTAGCAGGGCATGCTGGGATGTGTAGTTAAACAACAGCTGGAGTGTCAAGGTTAGCCATCACTGGCATCGTGCAAACTCTTTCAATGTGGAGCCCACACAATTGTGTGCCCCTACCTTTTAAAGGGGTGGGGCTCTTTCCAAGCATCTTTTGCTCTGTTGACCAAATGCATTATTAAAATTGTGACCCCTGGAATAGCAACTATAGTGGACATGGTCCCTGTGACATGGTCCCTTTCTCCCCCATAGAGATACCAACCTGCACTGAGCCACATGTAGCTGCTGGGGCCTAAAACATGACGGGTAGCCGCCTGACTTGGCAGCTAGGCTGCGTAGGCAGGGATCTACTCTTCAGATGCGAAAGCATCGCCGCTGTACGATGCTTTTGCATGTCTGTGGGGGTAGGGCCTGGCATGCAGGGCGGACTAGCCCTGTGCTGGGCGTACCCCCGCATGTCAGAGATTTTGATCGTAGATGTGCGTTTTGTTTGCACATCTACGATCAGCTCTGAACTAGGCCCTAAGTGTAGGACGTCAGGTGCACTTTGAGCAATGCAATGAAAAGCCTCATATACAGTACAAACAAATGATTCCTAAAGAATATTTAAGATTGCAGATGCTGCTCCTAAGTCACTTCCATCATCTGTACATTGTAAATCGCCACCATACCATATTTGTCATCCTAGCCTTTAACACTATTTAAATGTTGTTTAAAGATCTAATTATTTCTTCTGCTGAGCTCTAGTAGAGGAAATACTGTATAGTAAGTATTTCATTTTTTTTTTTCAGACTAATTCTGAAAGTGAAGAAACATCTCAGGATACACCATTGTCTGTAAAAACATCTAGCGTGTTATCAGATTCCAGATTAGAAGCCTTCCATGCACATATGGCAACACATGCTGTAGATAAGGAACTGTGTCTGCAGTGGTACTTTCCAACCTTGGAAAAAAGGAAAAACATGGTAACATATTTATTCAGCAATTTGACACTTTGCATTTTTCTCAAATGCTTTTACATAATTTATAAACAAAAAGTGTATTTTACAAGTTACTTTAAGTGTGTCCTTTCTCCATCATCAGTGTAATAAGCTATGTTCTCCTCTAGATATATGATGGAGACTTGAGTTAGGTTCATCATACACTATATGGAGAAAAGTATTTGCCCCACACCTGTTAATAATACAATGTAGGAGTTTCAATCAGACCCGTTGCTACAGGTGTATAAAATCAAGCACCTAGCCATGCAGTCTTCATTTCCAAATAGTTGTGATACAAAATGGGTCATTCTAAAGAGCTCAGTGACTTCATGCGTGGTACTGTGATAAAATACCACTTTGCAATAAGACGGTTGTGAAATTTCATCCCTGCTGGATCTTCCATGGTCAACTCTGATATTATTAGAAAGTGGAAACGTTTAGGCACAACAGCAACTCAGCCACGAAGCGGAAAACCTTGTGAAATCACAGAGTGGGGTCAATGACTGCTAAAACGCTGCTTTCTATTCCAACATGACTGTGCCCCAGTGCACAAATCAAGGACTATAAAAATATGGTTTGATGAGTTTGCTGTGGAAGAACTTGACTGATCCACACAGAGCCATGATCTCAACCCCATTAAGCACCTTTGGGATGAACTGAAGTGGAGATTGTGTACCAGGCCTTCTCGTTCAACATCAGTGCCTGACCTCATAAGTGCTCTAAAGAATGGATGGCCACAAATTCCCACAGAAACACTCCAAAATTGTTGAAAAGCTTTCCAAGAAGCTGTTATAGCTGCAAAAGGGGGACCAACTTCATATTAAAGAATTTGTATTTGAATACAATGTCATCACAGTGAAATACGTGATTTCTCTGTGGTGTCCATCTTCTTAAATAAGATGTTTTGATAAACAGACTAGATAGATAGATAGAGGGCCAGATAGAGATATAGAAGAGATAGATAGGTATGAGAGAAATAGTTATAGATAGCTAACACCGAAAATAATTGTCTTATTATGAAAATTAAGTTAAGTCTGTAAAGTATTAGACTTTATATGTAAAAATGTATACATTTACCAAGCTTTTTTGTTACGGTTTGCAGTTGCACACATACTGTATATTGACCATGGACATGTTCAAGTTGCTATATACATAGCGGATAGAGGGGCTAATTCAGTAAGGATAGCAAATCTGCTAATTTTGCGCGCATGCTGGGGGTCGCCCAACATACTGACCGACGCCTCCCCCCCCCCCCGACAACCAGAAATTGCAATCGTTTCGCAATTTCTGCTTATCAGCAGAAACTAAAGATGGCTCCTGCTGGCGCAGCTTAGCTGCAGCCGCAGGAGTCCCAACGCCATTTTACCTGTCGCGGCGGCTGCGTGTAATGTCACGCAGCTGCCGCAACCATTCCCCTGATACGCCCCCGTTCGCACCGCACTGCCCACTGTTCGGGTCGCCCCGCGCCCGCAATGTTCTGTCTCCTCCCTGGAAATGGAGCATTGCCGCCCCCCTCCCGCCCTGCGACCGCCTCTGCCTGATTGACAGGCAGAGGCGAATGCATTTTCTGCGGCCCCCTGCAGAAAGTGCGATCGCATGTGCAGTACGGGCGCTGCACATGCGCCCGCCGGCCCACTGCAAAGATTCCAGTTGAATCGCGATTTGCGATCCAACCTGAATTAGCCCCAGAATGTGAATGAAGGTAGAACAAATACAGGGAGTTCGGACAGTCCCTCCGCAATGAGCACTAGCTCTGGCTCTGGCTGCAGACTTCCTCTGGGAGGCCAGAGAAGAACACCACTTAATGTAGATAACAAACTCTCTATTTTGTCATGTAAATAATGTGTTTAAAAGCAATTATGTTGTCATACTACTTAGCACACATTTTTTGCAGGTAGACTTGCACATAGTCACTGTGGAGGTAATTTTTGAACTCCCTGAGTTTATAATATACTTTTTTTAACACTAGATAATAGAATTAATTATAATTTCTCTTACATCCTAGAGGATGCTGGGGACTCTGTAAGGACCATGGGGTATAGACGGCTCCGCAGGAGACATGGGCACTGTAAAGCTTTAGAATGGGTGTGCACTGGCTCCTCCCTCTATGCCCCTCCTCCAGACCTCAGTTAGTTCCTGTGCCCAGTGGAGACTGGATGCACTGCAGGGGAGCTCTCCTGAGTTTCTCTGAAAAAGCTTTTGTTAGGTTTATTATTTTCAGGGAGCACTGCTGGCAACAGGCTCCCTGCTTCGTGGGACTGATGGGAGAGAAGCAGACCTACTTAAATGATAGGCTCTGCTTCTTAGGCTACTGGACACCATTAGCTCCAGAGGGAGTCAGAACTCAGGTCTCACCCTCGCCGTTCGGCCCAGAGCCGCGCCGCCGTCCTCCTCTTAGAGCCGGAAGATATAAGCGGGGTGAGTTTAAGAAGAAAGAAGACTTCAAAGGCGGCAGAAGACTTCAGATCTTCATGAGGTAACGCGCAGTGGTAACGCTGCGCGCCATTGCTCCCAGCTCACACACACAGGCGCCACAGTAAGGGTGCAGGGCGCTGGGGGGCGCCCCCTGGGCAGCATAAATATACCTCAGATAAGACTGGCAGAGTACTTATATATACTGTAGAGGCTATATAATTCCAAATCCCCCGCCAGAGCGGGACCGAAGCCCGCCGTCGGGGGGGGGGGGGGGGGGGGGGGGGCGGAGCTTGATCCTCCAGCACTAACCAGTGCCATTTTCTCCTCAGCATGCTGCAGAGAAGCGGCCCCGGACTCTCCCCTGCTGTTAGCTAGTACAGAGGGCCAAAACAAAGGGGGGGGGGGCACATTATTTGGCGCAAAAATTTGGTGTTTTTACACATATATATATATAAAAAAGCGCTGACAGGCTGGGATTTTTGTCTCAGTGTACAGTGGCGCTGGGTGTGTGCTGGCATACTCTCTCTCTGTCTCTCCTAAGGGCCTTATTGTAGGTCAGTCCCCATAATATTAGGTATCCCAGTGTGTGTGGGGGGTGTCAGTACGTGTGTGTCGACATGTCTGAGGTGGAAGGCTCATTTAGGGAGGAGGCAGAGCAGATGATTGTGGTGTCTCCGTCGGCGCCGCCGACACCTGATTGGATGAATATGTGGAATATTTTAAATGCTAATGTGACTTTATTACACAAAAGATTGGACAAAGCTGAGTCCAAGGAAAAAGCAGGGAGTCAATCCATAGCTTTGACTGTGTCACAGGGCCCTTCGGGGTCTCAGAAACGTCCCCTTTCACAGGTAGTAGACACTGATACCGACACGGATTCCGACTCCAGTGTCGACGATGATGATGATAAGTGGCACCCAAGGGTGGCCAAGAGTATTCAATATATGATTGTTGCAATAAAAGATGTTTTGCATATCACTGAGGTCCCCTCTGTCCCTGACACAAGGGTCTGCAGGTTTAAGGAAAAGAAACCTGAGGTAACTTTTCCCCCATCTCACGAGCTGAATGCCCTGTTTGAAAAAGCTTGGGAAACTCCAGACAAGAAACTGAAGATTCCCAAGAGAATTATTATGGCGTAACCTTTCCACTCCCAGGACAGGTTACGGTGGGAATCCTAACCCACGGTGGACAAGGCTTTAACGTGCTTGTCAAAAAAGGTGGCGCTACCATCCCCTGATACGGCAGCCCTCAAGGATCCTGCTGATCACAGACAGGAAACTACCTTAAAATCAATTTATACACATACGAGTGCCCTACTAAGGCCGGCAGTAGCGTCGGCATGGGTGGGTAGCGCAGTTGCAGCGTGGGGCAGATACCTTGTCATCTGACATTGACACCCTAGATAAAGATACCATTTTGTTGACCTTGGGTCACATTAAAGACGCAGCATTATATATATGAGAGAAGCTGCGAGAGATATTGGGCTGTTGGGTTCAAGAGCCAATGCCATGGCAATTTCTGCTAGACGGTCCCTGTGGACCCGCCAATGGATGGGTGATGCTGATTCAAAAAGACATATTGAGACTTTGCCTTACATGGGTGAAGTTTTATTTGGGGAGGGCCTCGCGGATCTGGTTACCACAGCTACCGCGGGTAAATCTTCTTTTTTTTTTGCCTTATGTTCCCCCACAGCAAAAGAAAACACCTCAATATCAGATGCAGTCCTTTCGGTTGCATAAGTTCAGAAAGGGTCGGGGCTCTTCCCTCCTCGCCAGAGGTGGAGGTAGAGGGATAAGAGCGCCTGCTACAGTTAGTTCCCAGGGACAAAAGTCCTCCCCGTCCTCTACAAAATCCACTGCATGACGCTGGGGCTCCGCTGAGGGAGTCCGTGCCGGTGGGGGCACGTCTTCGACTCTTCAGCCAAGTCTGGGTTTAGTCGGACTTGGATCCTTGGGCGGCAGAAATTGTATCCCAGGGATACAAACTAGAATTCGAAGATGTGCCTCCTCACCGATTTTTCAAATCAGTCTTGCCAGTTTCCTCCCCAGAGAGGGAAACAGTGGCAGCTGCCATACAGAAACTGTATCATCAGTAAGTGATTATCAAGGTTCCCCTTCTACAACAGGGGAAGGGTTTTTATTCAAGCCTTTTTGTGGTCCCGAAACCGGATGGCTCGGTCAGGCCCATTATGAATCTAAACTCACTGAACCTATATCTGAAAAGGTTCAAATTCAAGATGGAATCTCTCCGGGCAGTGATCTCCAGCCTGGAAAGGGGTTTTTATGGTGTCACTAGACATAAAGGTTGCATACCTTCATGTCCCCATTTATCCTCCTCATCAGGCGTACCTGAGATTCGCTGAACAGGATTGTTATTACCAATTTCAGATGTTGCCGTTTGGGTTTTCCACGACCCCGACAAGGTAATGGCGGAAATGATGGTGCTCCTGCGCAAGCAAGACGTCACAATTATCCTGTATTTGGACGATCTCCTGACAAAGGTGAGTTCAAGGGAAAAAATTGTTACAAAGCGTATCTCTCTCCCTGAGAATACTACAACAACACGGCTGGATCCTAAATCTACCAAAGTCGCAGTTGGTTCCAACAACTCGACTGTCGTTTTTGGGCATGATTCTGCACACAGAAAAACGAAAGGTCTTTCTCCCAGAGGGAAAAGCCCAAGTACTACAGAACATGGTCAGAAACCTGTTAAAGCCAAAAAGAGTGTCAGTTCATCAATGCACTCATGTATTAGGAACTTTTCAGTGGTACCTTCTGTACCAGTGGTCAGGGTCCCACCTGCACATGCATCGGAAGATTGCCCTGTCCCCCCCGAGCCAGGGTCTCTCTCTCTCCTGTGGTGGCTCCAGAGTGCTCGCCTTCTAGAGGGTCACAGGTTCGGCTTTCAAGATTGGGTTCTTGTAACCACGGACGCGAGCCTCCGAGGATGGGGAGCAGTCACACAGGGAAACAATTTTCAGGGGATATGGTCAAGCCAAGAGGCTTGCCTACACATCATTGTGCTGAAATTGAGGGCCATTTACAGCGGTCTCAAACAAGCGGAGAATTTTCTTCGCAACCTACCTGTTCTGATCCAGTCAGACAACATCACGGCCGTGGCGCATGTGAACCGCCAGGGCGGGACAAAAAGCAGAGCAGAAATGGCAGAAGCCACCAGGATTCTTCGCTGGGCGGAAAATCATGTAAGCGCTCTGTCAGCGGTCTTCATTTCAGAGTGGACAACTGGGAAGCAGACTTCCTCAGCAGACACGATCTCCATCCAGGATAGTGGGGACTTCATCAGGAAGTCTTTACAGAGGTGACAAGTCGTTGGGGACTTCCTCAAATAGACATGATGGCATCACGCCTCAACAGGAAGATTCGGACATATTGATCCAGGTCGAGGGACCCTCAGGCAGTGGCGGTGGACGCCCTGGTGACACCGTGGGTGTTTCAGTCGGTCTATGTGTTCCCTCCACTTCCTCTCTTCTCAAAAATATTGAAATATTGAGAATCATAAGACAAACAAGAGTGCAGACGATACTCATTGTTCCAGATTGGCCTCGAAGGGCCTGGTATGCAGATCTTCAGGGACTGCTCTCAGAAGATCCTTGGCTCCTTCCTCTCAGGGAGGACCTGCTACTACAGGGGCCGTTCGTGTTCCAAGACTTACCGCGGGTACGTTTGACGGCATGGCGGTTGAACACCAAATCCTAGCTAAAAAGGGTATTCCAGAGGAGGTCATTCCTACTCATATTAAAGCTAGAAAAGATGTTATGGCGAAACACTATCACCGTATCTGGAGAAAATATGTGTCTTGGTGTGAAGCCAAGGATGCTCCTACTGAGGATTTCCATCTAGGACGTTTTCTCCATTTTCTACAGACAGGAGTGGATATGGGCCTAAAGTTAGGCTCAATTAAGGTGCAGATTTCTGCCTTATCCATATTCTTTCAGAAGGAATTGGCTTCTCTCACAGAAGTCCAGACTTTGGTAAAAGGAGTGTTGCATATCCAACCTCTTTTTGTGCCCCCAGTGGCACCATCGGACCTTAACGTGGTGTTAAGTTTCCTTGAGTCACACTGGTTTGAACCGCTTCAAACAGTTGAATTGAAGTTTCTAACTTGGAAAGTGGTCATGTTATTGGCCTTGACATCTGCGAGGCGGGTGTCCGAGTTGGCTGCTTTGTCTTTCAAGAGCCCCTATCGGATTTTCCATGCTAAGTGCTACAAGTTGATACCCTGGCTGATGAGGACCTCGTGTTTGCTCAGTCGGTGCTGCAGAGTCATCCGTACTCTCCCGCCCGTTCTGGAGCTTTGGTATAAACCCCATGGTCCTTACGGAGTCCCCAGCATCCTCTAGGACGTAAGAGA
Organism: Pseudophryne corroboree; assembly: GCF_028390025.1. Classification (NCBI taxonomy): domain Eukaryota; kingdom Metazoa; phylum Chordata; class Amphibia; order Anura; family Myobatrachidae; genus Pseudophryne; species Pseudophryne corroboree. The sequence continues at coordinate 559,813,845 of NC_086449.1, read as the reverse complement.
AAATAAGATTTTAAACCTACTGGTAAATCTTTTTCTCCTAGTCCGTAGAGGATGCTGGGCGCCCGTCCCAGTGCGGAAACATTCTGCAAGACTTGTATATAGTTATTGCATACTTAAGGGTTAAGTTACAGTTAAGATCGGCCTCTGGCTGATGCTGTTTTGTTCATACTGTTAACTGGTTATTGTATACCATGTTGTACGGTGTGTATGGTGTGGGCTGGTGTGTATCTCGCCCTTAGATAACAAAATCCTTTTCCTCGTACTGTCAGTCTCCTCTGGGCACAGTCCTGAGTGAGGTCTGGAGGAGGGGCATAGAGGGAGGAGCCAGTGAACACCCATTCTAAAGCTTTACAGTGCCCATGTCTCCTGCGGAGCCATCTATACCCTATGGTCCTTACGGAGTCCCCAGCATCCTCTACGGACTAGGAGAAAAAGATTTACCGGTAGGTTTAAAATCTTATTATTTCTATACAATTAATATTTATATACAATAAACGTATTGTTATTCTAGGTTTTGCTAATGTATGCCTACAATAAGCAGAATATAACTGTTAAAGACCTTAGAAAACTTAAACCAACTGGAGTCTTGTGTGGTTGTTCTTGGATTTCTTTGCCACAGTAAGTACAGTAACATATTTGTAGCCAATGCTATTATATGTTTAGGTGGTGTTTACCAGTACCAATGTATAATATGTAGCACAAACCTATAGCTGATACTGTATTTTCAAATTTGTTTTGCTTAGTTATAGATTCCCTTTATCGGCTCCAGTAATATCAAAAGTAGATTACATATCATCTTCATTATCCAGCATGTATACTTTGAGACACTTTGTGCGAGAGTCAATTGTTTTATCACGTCTTACCTCCAGTCCTGAGTGAAGGGATACTGGTGGCCGATATTCAGGTTTTTTTATCGCACACATCATGCCCATATAGACCGGGTATAGCCTCATAAGGCGGCTAAACCCTACTAAACTAATGGGTGCGACATGAAAAGCGCCATATGGGCATCCAAATGGGTCACTTCGCACATTTCAGCTCAGTACTCCCAGGGAGGTGTGAGCTGAAACGCCGCTAGCTGTACGTACCCGACAGGAGCAACAATTGAATTGCTTGTAGTAAGTAATGAGTCATACCAAAATACACTAAGGGTGAATTCAGTTAGCCATGTGAAAAATGGAAGCTTTTCTATGATGTTCTTTCTGTTTTTCGTAATTGTTTTTCAGGCTATTCAATTAGACCCAATTTTTTGCGCCTGCAAAAATAAAACATTTTCCCTGAAAACATAGAGATTCCATAATGAGTTCACAGACTTTTTGCTTGCGGATTAGCGATTATGGGATATTTTGGGGGGATTTTTTCAGGACCTGCCGGGGCCCCGGAAAAAAATATTCCTGGATAATAGCTGTCTGCAAGAGCTAATTAAACAAAGCACTTCATTTCTATGTGTGTGCTAAGTAAACAGCCCGTGGGGATCAATTAGCCTGCAGTAAGTTGTAGCTTGTTGAGTTATTGAGTCAGATATTTTTTGTTTTATTAAATAATGATAGAAATAATTCTATGTATAGTTTTATTTAGGTTTACAATGGATAAATACTTTAAAGACGGGAACTTCAATATTACCCTACTTCACACACACTCCTAGAAGGGCGCTCTCTACTCTCTGTTATCGTTGTGCCTTTTCCATCATCCTACTGTGTCATTCTGTTTCTATGTATGATTTTTTTTTAATTATTTATTGTACTGACTGCCTGGCGAGCAGGATTATATGTTGTTTAATTAATAATAATAATAATAATAATAAATTGATGTAGATAGTCCCACTGTAATCACATGCATTTCAGTATCTTTCACATGACACATCTTATTTAGGTGGCTGCTTAAGAGAGATTGTTAATCAGAATATAGCTTTGACAAATTCTGTAGGTAGCCACTGTAATTATGTTTTTAGAAATACTGTACACCAGAATGCTCATTTTCCCATCACATACCACACTCCTCTAAATGATTTGCTAATCAGTTTATGTCTTGCGTTGCATTTCAGTGTTCTGTCCTTACATGAGATGCTCTGTGTCCTGAGACAGAAGGCAGAACTCTCTCTCCAGCCTGTGATTGATGCGTCAATCCCAGAAATTGGTGAAAAGCAGAAGAAGTCTGCTCAGACATCAAGAAATAAATCTGACCTCAAACCAGTCAGCATCACTGAAGACCTACAGGTATTTCAGACACCACACACTCACATCCACGTTGTTGCTGTACAGCAGGGTCATTTATGTGGAAGTTGGATAGCTGTAAACATGTTGATAAGCCTTAGTATTAGTAACATGGCTGTCACATTTAGAAGTAAGAGGGAACACATCAGTAGTCATTGACAGACCAGAGATCTATGCATCAGTCTCCCAAATTGCATGTCATAGCAGTAGATACATGTTTCTACTTAAATCTGATATTTGTAAATGAGATTTATTTACCGTATCCCATTGAGCCTGACAGAATGAAGTAGAGAAAGAAATGTTTAATGTATTGTAGTGCGATGTAGTCATGTGCTTCTGAAGTAAAGCATATTAAAAGATGAATGTTAGGTTAAAGGGAAATTTGGGAACACTCTACACAATGGATATTTGGCTTTAACTTGTCTTCATTATTGTTCTTTTTATAGTACACATTGTATAACATTATGTCATCATTTTACTGCCACCTCCACCTCCTCCTTTGCCAGTATTCTATTGTAAATTAGTACTTCTTATTATATATGTAGTAGAGAATGGGTGGTATTCATGTGACCGCCGGTCAGCTGACCGACAGTCACATGACCTCCTCCACCAGCCCGACGGGTCACTGTCCCGATGGTCGGCATGCCGACCAACAGGGACTATTTCCACTCGTGGGTGTCCACGACACCCATAGAGTGGAAATAGAACCCTTGGCGACCGCAGGTCGCCACCGAGTCCGCAGCGTGGCGAGCGCAGCGAGCCCGCAAGGGGCTTGCTGCATTTGCCCCTCCCCGCCGGGATCCCGGCGTCGGTATGCTGCCGGGATCCCGGCGTCGGTAAGCTGACCGGCGGTCAGCCGTACTACACCCTAGAGAATAACAGACATTGCAAACATTGCTTTTTTAAGGAATAAAAGGTCAGAGGCTACCTGACTGCATACTTCACCGACTTTGATCTTTATGCTATGTATATCGTTTGAGTCGTTTTCTATTCTTATAAGTTCTTGAATTTTCTTAAATATGATGTAAAAGGAAAAGATCAAAAGACAACATTTTTACATATTACATAAGTATTTTAAGAAACAGACATAATGTAAAAAGGTAACATTCCATTAGTCATTTTTTAAGACTCTTTCTAGTTATAATACATCCACTTTTATAGAATAATCCCCAAGTTGTTGGAATGGACAGAATGGTTATCTTAGCAGTAGGCTTCATTTTAAATAGTTTTACTGTTAATAATCTTTGAATATTTAAATAGACTGTAGAAGCAAAGTGTTGCACAATCTTAGTCGTTAATAAAAACATCACAAACTTGATTAAAGTGATGCCCTTATTGACTATCTGAATAGGTTATTGCTGACTGGAGATAAGAGATTGGAGGTATGTTTGGCACATTCCAGAGCAGTTTGATACAGTTATATAGTATGTCTGAGTCATTAAAGATGCTCTCGCCAGTGTTGTAGCTGTGTGTTGGAGGACTACACTCACTATCTGGTAATCTGGTATCTGGTAGTGGTGCAGCTATACCTGAAGGTCTCCAGCTTTCTTTAATTACAGATGTACATAGAATGGTATGCGCAGCTCAGGATCAGGGGTGGAGGGAGGGGAGTGAATGATATGGTCTGTACAGTATATGTCATAATCCTTCACATACATATACTCACCAGTGTTCTACTTTACACCTCAAATAGTGACACCATGGGATCCAGTCAGGGTTCCGGCGTTCAGGATCCTTGCAGTCAGAATACCGATGCCGGAATCCGGACACTGCTTGGAATACCGTTGCCGGCATCCAAACATGGATTGAAATGCCGATGCTGGCATTCAAACGCCAAAATCCCAATTGAGGTCTGCCGGTACTCTGCACTGGTAAACCGCACAGTGGGGGATTTTAGGTTTAGGCTGCAGGGGGGAGGGTTAAGGTTAGCTTGATGTGGGGGGTTAAGGGTTGGGCTGCGGGGAGAGAGGGTTAGGCACCCCTGGGGAGAGTTAGGGTTAGGCTGTGGTCGAGGGAGGGTTAGGGTTAGGCTGCAGGGGTGGGTGGGGAGAGTTACAGAAGTTAGGGGTACTTTATTTACCAAAAAGGTGTCAGGATCCTGAGCTTCGGGATGCTGCTGTCAGTATGTTGACTGCCAATCCCAATACCATCCTGGCCCCACTGAGGTTGATGAACACAAGTCAGTTCTGCAGTTAGAGATTGCATGATTCCGCACTGTGCCTGCTCCATAGCTGAGCCCATTTGTCTTTGGCCAATTCAGAGTCATGCTCAACTTTGTCACATCTTCCCTTGCGACTGATGATGCATAAACTCATGCTAATGGGGCATTTACATGTAGTCTAAGTGTAGCAGCAGTGTGGTGATGAAATTTTGGGTTGCACAGAGTGGTACATAATAAAGATATGCCTGTTTTCAGATGGATCAGTTGCATCAGGGATAGGGCTGCTATAAATGTGCACTGATAATAATGATATTCACTGGGATAGACATTTGTTGTTATAGTGGTTTGGAAATTTGTTGATAACTAATAAAATTGAGACTGGTATGAGATTTGGGACACTTCAACAGCAGAGGGGTTAAAGTGGTGGAGTAGAACACTTGAATGCTATGGTGATGAGGAGAAAAGAGTGGTAAAAATCAGAACCTAGACAAAGTGTAGAGAAGACATGACCAGAACAAGCAGGGCCATAGTAGAGCAATAATATAATGTTATGATGAGGGGGCAGGGCCACCAGGATCAGAAAGAAGCTGAGTGCCCGGTGTATCCTACGGAGTCTGGATCTGTATACAAAGTGCTATGATGCAACAGCCGCTGCTTTTTTTAATGCCAAGTTTAATTGTGCTTTGTAATCAGACTCAGACGCACACAGATATACAAGTGTTGCATATGAGTGCAGTTTCATGAAGTGGCTTGTCACAGCTGTATGTAACTAAGGTGCATTTTTGAGTTGCATGGGACCTGATGACTCATTTAAGAGCCTGATTGAGAGGCAGACACAATACTGATGTTTGCACAGCTGATCTGTGTGTTTGGGACTGCACACACTCCACTTTAGATTACCGGTGGCAGTTGCAGTGAGGGCTTTGGTGTGCATCTGATGCTGCATCTCTGTAGGTGGATTAGAGTCGTCGGCATTGGGCATTTCAATCCAAATCCCCCCAGGCCAGCCAGTGTTAGTTTGGTCCCGACAGGTGCACCTTAAGACAGGTGATTATTTATTTTTATTTTTAGTAATGTTTCTTCAGCGCAAGCAGCGTTGGGCATCCTATATAGTTAAAAGCACACACACATATATACAAGACATATATAATGAAAGATGCACTCACAGGACCTCCAAATGAAGAATGACAAGACAATCTTTGTTAGTTCACACATACTCATCATACATAATCATTCCAGTTGACTTACTAGTTGTCTTTTTGTAGGAAGGATGGTTTAGACATTGGATTGAAGCTGGTATTCCTGAAATCTCAGGTTTTAGCTCACTCTGTCTCCTTTCAGTGGAAACTGAACAGAATTTCTGAATTTCAGATGTTTCTTCAGGAGTTGCTGTATATTCAACCATCACAAGTTTTAAAGGCTGTTCTACGGGATTTTAAATGAATCCTATAGACAATGCAAAAGCCTCCATTTCAGTCCCATGATTCTGTGGATTTTAAATTCTTCACCTGGAAAGTATCATTCTGCTAGTCATTGGTTTGGCAAGGTGGGTTGAGTTGGGAGTCCTATCTTGTAGGACCCTATATCTGGTTTTTCATCAATTAAAACTGGCTTCCATGTTAATCATTTTGTTATTATTCATGCTCTATGCCATGATCTTGCCTCATGCAATGGTGATGCTCTTTTACTTCTTAATGTGATGCAGCTTGTGAGATGTTATGTTGATAGCTAAGCAAATTCACAGAAGACTTATAGTTTTCTGGTGCTTTATGGTGCACACAAGGTGCTTGGATAGATCATGCCTGCCTTTCAACTGCCATATATTTCAATTGGGTCTCCAGTGGCTGATTACCTCTTAGCTCATTCTACCAGATTTAAGTGCCAATTGGGTGTCATGGCGTAGTTCCTTGGTGAAACATGTGCTAGGCAACCACCTGCCAAAATGTTTTCCCTGTGTACCAAATTCAATTTTTAAAGATGCCAGAACTTTTGCAATTACAGTATGTCTGACTCTCAGCATACCCTCTCTTATAGAAAGCTTTAGAACGTCTCCAAGCTGTAGCAATGTCCTAGAAGTAGGATGTCAGAGAAAAAAGATTTTTTGGTATTTACCATTAAATCCATTACTCTGAATCCATCTGATAACACTGTGTTTCCACCCTTCTTTCACTTTGTTTGATTGTTTAGTTTATTTTCCTATGAGCTTTGTTCATTTTAAAGTGGAATGCTGTTGGCTGGTGAGACATGAGGAGAAGCAGAACCTTTAAAAGAATTTAGTTTGAAGATCTGCCTTCTCCCGTCACAGAGCCTTCTACATCCAAAGGTGAAGCAGTGTCAGCCAGATTTTTTCAGAGAAGTGATGAATTCCAACATTTTATTTTCTATTTTCTTCACTATATCTGTCCAACCACTCTTAACATCCCTGCCTTAAGTCTATTCTTAAATCTTTTTGTCCTCACCAAGTTTCATTTATGTCTAGTCCCATGTGTCCACTTATGCTATTTTCCTCCTGTGTACAACAAGAGTACAGATGTGTCCTATTACATCCTTGCTGTAGTCATGCTAAACACCCCTTGAAGTTGATCCATGCCGTGATTGGACTCGGTAGCGCTGAGTGTCTTTTTTGCATTTTCTCTGCAAAAAACACAGAGAATTGGGCGCTAATGTTTAAATTGAATGTGTAGCCGCACGTTCCTGGGGCTTGGTTCCTCTGCCACCATTTACATACAACCAGAAAAGACAAAAAATTGGAACTGCGCTTAGCATTCAATTAAATATTTTATTCATTCCCATATAAAAATGTATAAAATGTATATACCTATACAGTTACCGGCCGGATTTCTTATATCCCACAAATCTAAACAAGAAAAATTTGAATATGCATCCAGCATTTAGTGCTACTATAGCACATAACTATTCTACATAGAGAAATTCTCTCCTAAAAACATACATTAAAACATTAGTGCACATAAGGAAACTCCACTGATTGGAATAACTGTTTTCAGGTGACTCCTATAGCATTGCAGGCGTCCCTGCAATGTAGGGTAATTAATGTACTGTCCGTTTGTTTTTATGACAGAAAGAGATTAGTGGGTTAATACTTCAGTCACTTATTCGGCACTGTCCCAAGGATCAAGGGTTAGCAAAGCAGTTTTGTTAAAGCAATATTGACAGGCTTATAATATATCCTTCCTTTTGACACTAGATTGTCACAGCTGCCTCTGAGTGAGATGTCATAAACCCAGGTGTAATAGCGTCCCAAAGATCGTCGGTCAGCAAAGCAGTAATGTCAGTACAATTGCATCAAGCTTATGATATGTTAATCCCTTTAGCACTAGGGTACATCTGCTGCCTCTAAATAGGATGTGATATAACTCAGATAGGGGAGCGTACTCCCTATTCCCCCTTAGCACTGGGGTCCGGATGTCCGGGCACCGAGTACCTTAATATGATGATGAGACAGCATATGATTGCTTGAAGAATTGATTAGGCCGGCCGGCTGTAAACTCACTTTTATCCACATACGCGTTTCTCCGCCTTAGTATGTCCTCGGCGGCTTCCTCAGTGTGTATGGAGCCTCTCCATGCTTGTTCGGCTTATAAGCCAGGTTCGTATCTCCGTCTTCCTGTCTACCTCGCGCACGCACCATGCGTCGCGTTCCAAGCCTCGTTTTCACTGTTCATTACATGCAACAAATCGCTACCTGTGATGACTATTCAAATCAAGCCTCTTTTTGGATATTCGATCCTAATTCTCATTATATTACAAAATATCAATATTTGAAGCTTTCACTTTGTAGAGTCACCTCTATAGTAATATGTGCACATAATCATAGAAACCAATTAGCGGCTTATATTTTGAAGTATCCCTATATATTCAATTACTCCACATATACATATCCCTCTTCCCTTTCCTATTCCGGAAATGCTATTTTGGTGTTGGTCCTAACACTTAGAAAAAATATTAATAATAATAATAATAATAATAATAATAATAATAATAATAAATAGATGAATAAAAATACATATGTATCCACCCATTCATCAGTATAAAAATCAGTGAACAAACATACATATATCCAAATGATTATTAGCCCTTAATAGATATACATATCCAATTCATTCCCTCTATTATCCTTCTCCTTTCTAGAATTGACAATTCGGATTATATCTATCTCTCCTTTTCATCCAACGAATTCAAATCTATTTATATTCCTAATGAGTATACAAGTAGGCATAATCGTACACACATCCTACAGTCCTAATTCCCCATTCATACTGGGATGGTCTGGCAGTGATTGGGAATAATATCAAATAATGTACTCCCATATACCCATCCACATCTAGACCCCATTTAGTTCTACAGTATCATTTAATCCATTTGGCAGCATCGTATCTAATTGAAAAATCCAGTATGCTTCACGTCTGCACAATGTCCCATATCTATTACCCCCCCGTTTAGTCTGCTTGATTTGTTCTATAGCCACCATAGTGATACCCTCAAACCTTCCCTTGCAACATCGGGTTATATGGTTAGATACTGGGTGTTGTGCATTTTTCCTTATATTGCGCCTATGTTCCATGAAACGCACATGCATTGTTCGTGTAGTGCGGCCTACATATTGTCTACCACAAACACACGTTAGTAAATAAATAACATGTAGATAAACAATTAATAAATTCTTTAATTTGGAATCTTTCTTTTGTCACGAATGACTGGAACTCTGTACTTTTACGGGGAAGGTAATTGCACGATAGACAATCTAATTTACCACACCTGTGAAAACCAATAGGTTTTTGTGGTAGCCATATCGTGTCGGTATTTAGAGCCTTTTTACTTTCATAATGGCTGGTAACCAATTTAGATTTAAGATTTCCGGCCCTCCTAAAAATTACTGTACCTCTAGGGTCTATATCTGCTTTCAATAATTCATCCGAGAGTAACATGGGCGTATTCTTTTTAATAATACGTCCAATTTGCTGTGCACAACAATTATATTTTGTTGAAAAAAGGCCACTTTTTTTCTTATTATTCCTGTCCTCTTTACTTTTTACCTCTGTAGTTTTCGGCTTTAATAATAATTCCCTATCCATCTTGACCACATCACTCATGGCTTTTTCCAACAATTCACAAGGATAGCCCTGTTCTAGAAAAGAATCCAACAAAATTTCTGCTTGTACCTGGAAAGTGGACAATTCTGTGCAGTTCCTTCGCAACCTTACAAGTTGGCCCCTGGGGATGTTGTCTTTCCAAACGCGCTTATGTGCACTCTTATAATTTAAATATCTATTTTGGTCTACAGGTTTGATAAAGGTTTTTGTGACCAGTTTATTGTCCTCAATGTATAGGTCTATATCCAGAAAATTAATAGAGGTGCTACTATACTTATATGTGAATCTTAATCCAAATTCATTAGTATTAAGTGTAGTGGTAAAATTAATAAGTGATTGCAAATCCCCACCCCAAATAATAAATAAATCATCTATATAGCGACCATAATATACCAGATCCGCGCCGAGCCCGCAACCCCAAACATGGGCATCCTCAAAGACGCCCATATAAAGATTCGCGAAACTCGGCGCGAACCTGGCACCCATGGCCGCTCCCCGTGTCTGCAAATAAAAATGTGAATCAAAAACAAAATAGTTATGTGTCAAAATAAATGTGATGGAATCCAACAAAAAGGCACGCAGAGAGTCCGAAATGTCACCTTGTTTCAAATAGTACTCAATTGCCGACACTCCCTTGTCGTGAGGAATATTTGAATACAAAGACTCAACATCACACGTGAGTAAATAATAATGTTTTTTCCATTTTATTTTATTAATTGAATTCAAAAAGTGTTGCGTGTCTTTAATATATGATCTCAGACTCTCTACGTGCCCCTGTAAATAATGGTCCACAAAGAAAGATAGATTATTAGTTAAGGACCCCACACCCGAAATAATAGGTCGACCTGGTGGGTTAGTGAGTGACTTGTGAATTTTCGGTAAATAATAAAACGTGGCTGTGATAGGATGTGCACAACTTAAAAAATTAAATGTTTCTCTGGAGATAGTCCCGTCCATGAGAGCAGACTCAAGTAAACCTACATACTGCCTTTGGAAAAGGGTGGTGGGGTTGGCATCCAACTTACGATAAAATTGTTCATTATCCAGTTGTCTATGACACTCTGTCACGTAATCTTTTACATTAAGAATTACCACCCCACCACCCTTATCCGCAGGTTTAATTATGATTTCTTGGTTCCTCTGTAATAAACCGAGTGCTCTCCGTTCCCCAGGGGTCAGATTATCACCATAAAGTGGACCTTCTGCTTTATTGCAGATGTCCCTGAAACTCATAAGGGTCGATTTATAAAAACTCTCTATATACGGACCTTTGTAGTTCAAAGGATAAAAATCTGATTGTTTTTTTAAAGGATTCCGTTTAATATCGAATATAGGCATTTCCTTGTCCTGACTATCTCCTCCTTCCATCTGAAGTGACTCTAAAATGGTTAGAGCTTCTCTGCAAAAATGCATCTTAGATGCAAAATAATGTAATATGCACAATAATGTAAGGATGCACAAGCAGCTTCTGCTGATTAAAATGATATGCAGCATACCTATACTCTGTGTAATTGTGGCTCTATCTGCATCCGAAATGCCACGTTACACGTTGCCACACTGCAGCATAGCATTTTGTATGCAAACACAGTTGCAGTTACACACAGAATATAGACATGCTGCACATCATTTTAATCAGCAGAAACTGCTCATGTGTCCTATTATACTGTGCGTCTAAGATGCATTTCACAGAAAAAAAGCACAAAAAAAGTTGCTCAGTGCTACTGAGTCATACAGCACTCACTCGTTATGTGTAGCACGACTTTTTGCGCACAGAGCAAAGATGTAAGAGGACACATCTGTTTTCGATAAAGAAACAGAATTTTATTGCAGATAAGAACCACTTGGCCCATCTAGTCTGCCCCTTTTTAATCCATATTTTTACCTCAAACCTTATTTGATACTTATTTCTTTGTAAGGATATCCTTATATCTATCCCATGCATGTTTAATTGCTCTACTGTCTTAGTCTCTCCCACCTCTGATGTGTCTCTCCCACCTGGACCTTGTTAAAACCTTATTAATATCTATTTTGTAAATCACAGTGGCTTCCTTTTCCTAGTGCTTTTCGTAACCCTTTTGATGCAAAGGTATGTGTCTTTTAGTACTGCACTTTTACATTTTTCCCACCTCTCCTTCCAAGTTGCTTTAATCTGCCAATAAATCACTTACACATCTCCCCATTTTTGCAAAGTTAGCCTTCCTAAAATCCAACACCTTTGTTTTTGTGTGGCATGAGTTGGATGCTGTCTTTATACTGAAACATACTGCTTGATGGTCACTGGATACTAGGTTCTCACTCACACATGTTTGATACTCTGTCACCATTTGTGAATATTAAATCTAATATTGCGTCTTTATGAGTGTGCTCCCTCACCAATTGCTTGGGGGATGCTCCCTGTAAGCACTTTAGAAATTGGCCACTTGTAGTTGAACTTGCAAAAGACCCCTCCCAATGTACATCAGGCAGATTAAAGTCTCCCATGATTATTACCTCTCCCTTTAAAGCCATTTTAGGGATTTCCTGCAGTAGGTCCTGTCCAGTTCCTGCACTTGGCCTGGTGATCTATAGATCACCATAGTGCGAATAGTGTTCTTCTCCCCCTTTTCTATGGTCACTCAAAGGGTGACATACAATATTTTGTATTAATGTAGCATTTATGGTTTTTTTTACATACATTGCCACCCCTCCTCCAATTATTCCCATTCTGTCCTTCCTAAATAAATTGTATCTTGGTATAGCTATGTCAAAAGATATAGTTGGTGTGTCAGTCTACACCTGACCTCAAATGGCCAAATGATCAAAGGAGATAATTAGCACTGTGTTTGAGTAAACACCAGGCAAGATGCAAAAATAAACTAATATTCACTGTACAATACCCCCACACAGGTAGTACTAATTACAAGCAAGTCATTAGCTCAAAAACTGTAAAAACATACATGAGTTTGCTTGAGAGAGAAATGTAGGTTGGAATTTGTAGCATGCAGAATGGAAATTACTTCTCATAGTTTAAAAACAGCCCCCCACTGAAAAACACTGGAGCTCTTCTCAACATCTCTGTACTGCGAGGCCCAGAAGAATAACCATTTTCTCACCCCTGTGGTCCTAGTATGATAAACAGTGGCTCATAAGACACATTATACCAAAATAAGAAAAAAAATACACACATATTTACACATGGTTTTAACATAAGCATCTATTGAATAAAGTAAATCAGAAAACCCTCATTGATTTACTTTTGTAAGTAAAAAAAAATAATATTATTTTTGTTCTTGAGCTGTCATAAGCCAAATAAAACATAACATTTTCTCTTCAACAAAATGTTTATTGTTAGGAGTACAGTAACTGGAACACTTCATCATTCAGCCAGTCACAGGGCAGACTGTTCAGCTGAAATCAGGGCACTTGGGAACAGTATGTATTCAGTCAATTTGCAGTCTGACCAACAAACTAGATCACATTGAGTATGGGTAGCCAGAGGAAGCAGCGGAATGCAATCTATTTATGTAACTTAAAGTTCCTACTATTTTCATTAGAAAAATAGGAAATGCATTAATATAGGAAAACAAATATCAGAAACGGAGGCCTATTTGTGTTAATGTCATATGTAACTAGCATTAACTACTTAATTGGCATGGTCGTATGTGATGCAACCACAGCCAGCATTGCTTCAGTTGACAAGGTTGCATCACATGTGACCGCTCCGCACAGGTGTAGCATTTATGCATGGCACTCGGAGCTTGTGCTGGCTGTCCACCCCCCCCCCCCATTTCCCAAATGACGGGAAATAAAAATAAACAGGGGCAGTATCAAACTGACATGGGGTGCTAGATATATTTCAAAACTCTAGAGTAATCCCACAACTAGAATCCAGTTTTGTGTGTACTAAATTACTAAATTGTGTGTACTAATGTACTAGATTGTGTATGTGTGTATATATATATATATATATATATATATATACAGTGCATCCGAAAAGTAATCACAGCACTTTACTTTTTCCACATTTTGTTGTTACAGCCTTATTCCAAAATGGAATACATTTGTTTTTTCCCCTCAAAAGTCTACACACACTACCCCATAATGACAACGTGAAAAAAAGTTTTTTTGAGATGATAAGAAATCACATGTACATACAATAAGTATTTCCAGCCTTTGCCATGAAGCCCAAAATTAAGCTCAGGTGCATCCTGTTTCCACTGATCATCCTTGAGATGTTCATACAGCTTAATTGGAGTCCACCTGTGGTAAATTCAGTTGATTGGACATGATTTGGTAAGGCACAGACCTGTTTATATAAGGTCCCACACTTGACAGTGAATGTCTGAGCACAAACCAAGCATGAAGTCAAAGGAAATGTCTGTAGACCTCCGAAACAGGATTGTCTCGAGGCACAAATCTGGGGAAGGGTACAGAAAAATATCTGCTGCTTTGAAGGTTCCAATGAGCACAGTGGCCTTCATCATCCGTAAATAGAAGAAGTTTGGAACCACCAGGACTCTTCCTAGAGCTGGCCGGCTGTCTAAACTGAGCGATCGGGGGAGAAGGGTCCTAGTCAGGGACGTGACCATGAACCCGATGGTCACTCTGTCAGAGCTACAGCATTCCTCTGTGGAGAGAGGAGAACCTTCCAGAAGGACAACCATCTCTGCAGCAATCCATCAATCAGGTCTGTATGGTAGAGTGGCCAGACGGAAGCCACTCCAGCCTGCCTGGAGTTTGTCAAAATGCACCTGAAGGACTCTCAGACCATGAGAAACAAAATCCTCTGGTCTGATAAGACAAAGATTGAACTCTTTGGCGTGAATGCCAGGTGTCATGTTTGGAGGAAACCAGGCATCACTCATCACTAGGCCAATACCATCCCTACAGTGAAGCATGGTGGTGGCAGCATCATGCTGTGGGGATGTTTTTCAGCAACAGGAACGGGGAGACTAGTTAGGATAGAGGGAAAGATGAATGTAGCAATGTACAGAGACATCCTGGATGAAAACCTGCTCCAGGGCGCTCTTGACCTCAGATTAAGGAGACGGTTCATCTTTCAGCAGGACAATGACCCTAAGCAGACAGCCAAGATATCAAAGGAGTGGCTTCACAACAAGTCTGTGAATGTCCTTGAGTGGCCCAGCCAGAGCCCAGACTTGAATCCGATTGAATGTCTCTGGGGAGATCTGAAAATGGCTGTGCACCTACGCTTCTCATCCAACCTGATGGAGCTTGAGAGGTGCTGCAAAGAAGAATGGGTGAAACTGCCCAAAGATAGGTGTGCCAAGCTTGTGGCATCATATTCAAAAAGACTTGAAGCTGTAATTGCTGCCAAAGGTGCATCAACAAAGTATTGAGCAAAGGCTGTGAATACTTATGTGCATATGATTTCTCAGTTTTTTATTTTAATAAATTTGCAAAAGTCTCAAAAAAACTTTTTTCATGTTGTCATTATGGGGTATTGTGTGTAGTATTTTGAGGGAAAAAATGTATCTATTCCATTTTGGAATAAGTCTGCAACATAACAAAATGTGGGAAAAAGTGAAGCGCTGTGAATATTTTCCGGATGCACTGTATATTTATAGTAACCAGAGGGTGGCACTCATCCGTCTTTTTAAATCTGACACAGGATCCCGTATTTACTTCAATGTTTCTGAATTTTTACTGCAATTCTTTCGTCAGGATACAAGTAATGCAAACCGTGAGTGCTTAAGGGGGTAATTCAGAGTTGATCGTAGCAGCAAATTTGTTAGCATTTGGGCAAAGCTATGTGCACTGCAGGGACGGCAGATATAACATTTGCAGAGAGAGTTAGATTTCGGTGGGTTATTTTGTTTCTGTGCAGGGTAAATACTGGATGCTTTATTTTTACACTGCAATTTAGATTTCGGTTTAAACACACCCCACCCAAATCTAACTCTCTCTGCACATGTTATATCTGCCTCCCCTGCAGTGCACATGGTTTTACCCAACTGCTAACAAATTTGCTGCTGCAATCAACTCTGAATTAGGCCCTAAATACATCAAGGTGCTCCACAACCGGGAACGCAGCCTGGAAGTGTTCAAAAACAATAAAATACAATGTCACATACAGTAGTTTCAAAAACAGCATTAAGAACAAAGTTAAGTAACTTTGTATTGAATATCACTTATAACAAGTGTTACAGTGTATGCACATTTGTGGAAATAAATACAGAATATGAAGTATATAAAAATATGTGAATAAATATAAAAAAATATAAAAAAAAATATATGTGAAAATATTAACCCATGGAGTATAGGCTACTATATGCCGGTATCTATATATTCAGCATATTAAAACCTGCTGCCTATATGAATAATTATCATAATAAGTATAATGTAATACCACATCACATTTAAACAGGTACTGTATGCTTTAATCTATTAAACATGGACTTTGCCTTTTCAAAGAATGTAGTTGTCTTCAGAATAACATGTTCAGCTCCATGGATTATTCAACATTTCATTATACTGCTACAGTATGTATAGTCAGACGCTCCTGTGAAAAATGAAACATATATCTCTTTCCTAGTTTTTTTAAACATAGGTTACAAAGAACGAGTGAACCGATAGCCAATATCCAAATCATATAAAACAGCTGAGACCCAATTGTTCATTTAAACCCAGTGGAGTTAGTGTCTGTAGTTTAAAAATCCATCTGGATTCAAGGCGAAGTAAAGTTTTGGATCTGTGTCCCCCCCCCGTCCCCCTTCCCCTGCTGTAAGGGCGGCACATGATTTATTATCCTGTATCTTAAAGTTGAAAGATTGTCTGGCAACTAAAAAATGTTTTGCTACAGGTTGATTGCTATGTTTCTTAATGAGTGCTTGTTTGATTGTAAGAATGCCAAATTGATTTCTCACAAATATTTAAAATGCCCGCTCTAATATATATTGCAGACGCCAGGCGCATCTTATTACCATATACGATAAAAGTGCGCTGTACATCGCAAAACACTGCATCCCATAAGAGAAAACAATACACCCACACATTATCTGAGTTCCAAAGCTCATTGATGTATATATTTGTTATTAAAAGGCTATGGATTCAATATATATTACAAAGTACAGTATACCTATAGTTACATGATTACAACTCACACAGTAAGCAGTTAATACATAAAGTTACATACAGTTATATGCCAGCATACAATACCATTATCCTTAAGTTATATAAATTCGTCTTTCCATATCACTCTCTCTCTCTGTAAAGTAATGCTGGGACTCCATCTTCCTCTGAGACCAAAACAGGAACTAAGCTCCTGTGTGATCAGTGTGTTATCTAGTTTCTGGGGGAGGGGTTCACGATAAGTCACCAGTCCCTTTGTATATGCTGAACAGGTTCAGCCTCAGGGACGTCCAAAGGGGCTGGTCTGAGTTTCCTGTCCACCACCTGTTTTGAATATCTATTGTTCTAATAAAAGTGATTTTAGATTTTATACATTTAATCATAATTCCGTGTTGCAATGTCCTACAACTTAATAACAAGTATCAAATGAATCTACACATTAATCTGGTTGCTTCAATAGTAAACATGACTGGTCTATCTGGTTTCGTTCAAATAATACACATACATGACATTACTTCAATATATATAATTTTAAATCATCATGATGTCTGGCGCTTGATATTATTATAATTATGTACTGTATGAAATAAGTGTTGAATCCATCTCTGTGGCATGTCCGTGTAAATGCGTGTGTTACCATATATGGCTGTGCTCGCTGCGCGTATTTGCAAGTATAGCGACTCATAATGTGTGTAGTTTGTATGTTCTTTTTATGTAATATTTTTTTGACTTCGACAGTCTACCCTTTGGCAGTAAACAATAACTGCCATCAATTATTAACATAAGAAAAAATATTTCATACCATATTCAGTGACCTAGACACAAGTATGTATGCATTTTCGCAAATCAGACACTTGACTATATTTGGGGAAGACAGGGAGGAGGATGAGACATCCTCTATATGCACCCGGTGGTCACGGGACCACTGGTTGGGTGTGGGACAACATTCAACCTATAGAATATGCTGGGACAGTGCTTTGGCCTATAATGTCTGATTTGCGACGAACATTTCACACATACATGTACCTACGTCTTTGTACACTGATGTTTGGATTCAATTGAGGTTCTGCTGGCTAGGTGAAGAAGACACAAACAAATCGTGACAGTGACATATAACATTTTCATGATCTACATATTCCTATCATTTTCTGAACATTGTTTCCATTTCTGGAATGTATGCTAGGTCTGTTTAATCATTGAACAAGGGTTATAAGTAGCGTCCTTCCTAAATAACGTAAACCTTCGGAGTTTGGGGAGAGCCACTAATAAACCTTTCTTCCACATATATTAATGAGCTCTTTATCTGCAATGTGTGAATAGCCGTTGTCTGATTGTTCCTGATTACCTCTGAACTCCATAACTACTAGACCTTTGATTTTTCTCTGATTTTAACAAACTGATTGGCTAACCCTGGGATCCAGTTCCACACTCGACTCCTCATAAAAAAAAAACCTCGCAAAAATAGACTGTCCTGAAAGAAAATGTTTGTCAGCGGGAAAGAGAGAAAAGAGAAATAGAACAAAACAACTCTTGTTCATAACAAATCAATTACAATGACTGGTCTTTCTGCAGTCCTTTAGTACGCTCAGGTAGTGTTCAACAGTACCGCCTCTCAGTCTTCACGGAACAGAGTCTCTGGTGATACGAGGTTCTCTTTGCCTTGCTCTTTGGACACACAGTTCACTTGGAACACACAGTTCACTTTGCTCTCCATCTTGCTCTTTGAACACACAGTTCACTTGGAACACACAGTTCACTTCGAATACACAGTTCACAAACTCGATGAATGTGAGCAATAAACTACTTTGTCACGAGTTCTCTCCAGATCAGCGACCTTCTTGCAGTGGGACGAGTGGACCCAAGTCTCTCTTTCAGCGACCTTTAGTGCTGTCAACAAATCTTGGTATGGTCCTTCCCACCTGTCTATTAGTCAACCTGAGCGTAAGAACAATCACACAGTCTCTTGGTTCACAATCAAGACAGTTAGCATTTGGCATACCAGCAATCAACAGTTTCAAGTTCTTTGTCAAGTTCTCAAATGCTGGCTCATCTCAACAAGGTACTGTACTGTCACCTCATTGTGTTTTTTTTTGGGTTGTTTTTGGAAGACAACCTCATGTCATGATTGATCCGCACAATGATCAGAAATACACCAAATACCAAAACCAAAACAAATTTCGAAGAGGGTGATTCGTTGAGTGAAGATCTGGGAGTGGTTCCGAAGCTACATAATACTAGTGCCAGTATCTATGATCACAATAGTACAATTTCAGGATTTGCTCCTACTTCTAGGGGTACCATTATCTACACACAAATTTCTGCGCAATTTTTCTTTGCGGTAAACACAGCAGCATCCGTGGCGGCAGGAAATGCCTCTACCCAGTTTGAGAAAACATCAGTGCACACCAATACATAACAATAATTCCTAAAGGGTGTTAACTGTACGAAGTCGATTTGTATTTCCTGAAAAGATCCGTCTGCAGGAGGGATATGGGATGGCTCTGTTGGTATTGCTTTACCAATATTCTTCCTCAAGCAAGTAAGACAGGTCATTGCTTTCTTACCTGCATTAGAATAGAATCCTGGCGCACCCCAATAGGCTCTCATCAGCCTGCACCTACCCTCTTTGCCTAGATGAGTCAGACCATGTGCCACCTCAGCTAGACTTGGAAGGTATGCTCTGGGGGCTACTGGCTTACCATGTCCACCTGCCCACAGTCCTGAGGACTCCTGGCCATACCCCTTTGTCCTCCAGACTGCCTCTTCCTGCAGGGAACACAAATTTTTGTATCTTAATTTAACTATCGTATGTTTGCAATGTAGAGTACCATGAGCATAACTCAAAAAAGAAAAAAAAAAAAAAACATCTCTAGAGGAGAGAAGGAAGAAGAAAATGAAAAAGAAAATGTCAGGTTTGCCATTCACCAACAGACATGTCAGTGTCTATACAAAATTTCCCTTCACCAGTATTCCCATTCTCCACCCTTTGTGCATGACAAGGCACACTGCAGTAATACTGGTATCATCATGCTGTTGAGATATACTGGGTTTGGTCAGAACTCTGAAGGACCTAGGCATGTGGAGTTTGAACTGTACTTGGGTCCATGTATTGTACCACCCTGTGTGAACGCAAAAGATGAAGAGGAAACTGTAGAGAAACAGAATAGAGGTTGGTGACAGAGGAGTTTGTAGAGGTGAAGAAGAGTTTATAAAAATTTGACAACTGGATTGGGCACTACGGGGAAGTGATTCTCTACTTGGTCTATTCCCCTTAAAAAAAAAAAAATTCTGTGTGTCTTATCTCTACTGGGACTATCCAAGCCATCAGTCCAGTGTCCTGTCCATCCTAAGTTCATAGGGAACCCGGTATCTGTGAGATATTTTCCTCTACCTGTGATGGACATGCATCTAGAACAGTAGAATGCGACATTAGTAATTTGCATTTATTCTGTTCTTCTCATTAACCGAATCTGTGTTTTCTATATGGCTTATGATTCCTTACTATATGTCCCTTGGTCCCGTCTATGTGTTTAATAATGTGGCTTGTGTTTTCTGTCTAGGGGATCTATATTGACTATGTGTCCTACTACTCCTACAATCTCTGGCAAAATGCCCTTCCTTCCTACAAGTGTAACATATTATTGACCATTAGGGATCTGGGGTTTGGACTGATGGGTCTTTCCTGTATGTGCCAGTATACTTAACGTCCTCAACCTCTCCACCTGTTGTTCTCTGCACCTAACACTATTCTTGTGATGTTTAATAGCACACTATCTAAAATTAGCTACTGTGACCCCTTTCCAATTTTGCAAAGAAGTCTGCACCCTGACACTCAATGCCCTTATTGAGCCCGTCCATTTGCACAGATACAGCCACCTCCCATTTGCCTAATTAGTGTTTACCAGTGGTCTTATCCAGATGGAGAGTTTTCTATTACTGCAAGAGACAAAAACAATTTTTTTTTTAACAAGCTTCTAGGTCATGCGAAGTATTCCATTCAATCCTTCTCATCCCGTACTAAGGGTCTGTACATGGTTCAACAAACATTTCCAAGCTCATCTTTACTAGGGGCATTACTAGGAATGAATACTTCTTATATGGTAACTGAAAGAAATACCCTGGGGTTACCTTGTCTCTGTCCGCTTTCCTACTGGCAAATACTAATGTGCGGACAGGTTTTTTTCTCCATTTCTGACGTTACTTTCTTGATTTTTTATTTTTTTTTGGTTTTACTATATATGTACACGAATGATACCATACTTACCTGTTCCACTGGTCTCAGCCACTTCCCCCACAGGCTACTGCTCTTCTTTTACCGGTTGGATACTCCTCTGGGTGCATGAGAAATGGCTGAAAATGATCAGGTCATCTTCTCCTCCTAAATAAAACTTCAACATTCATTAGTACATATATAGGTTACAGTCATATTTTTCATATTTTTATTATTTTCTATAGTTTGTATGCTGGCCGTAACTGCTTCCACATCTACATATGGCGGTGTACTTGCATTCCCTTTTTTTTTCTTCCTACTTGTTTATTGTTACTACAAGTTCAAACAGTTCTTATATTTCCATTCTTGTCTTATATGACTTTGGTTAGACATACCACCTGCAATACCTTAGGATCAAACTCACCAACCCCTCTTGCTGTCACAGGTTTAAACAATTTGTATGTCTGACCCTTTGTTTTTGGGATTTTATCAGACATATTCTTATCCTTAAGTTCTGCAATACCTCTGGTTCAAAGCTGCCCACTTTAGGGAATGGTACCCTATCTTTGTCAGTCATACATACCCATTCAGACAAAAAGTCTTCCATGTGTGATCCATATTTACCACACATAATAAACCTCGCTGACCCCCTGGGCCGCGGCACCTCAACCTGAACCCTAGTTACCAAACGCCCACTGCTTGTGCAATTGGATCCCATCGCGGACTTTTTCCTTTTTACGCAATCCCCAATGCACACCGCAGATAGACGGTGAAAGTTCTTAGAGCGCTTTCACCCACTCCTTCTCCACTGAGTACCACGACTCACTCCAATAGTGACCACCGTGTACCCAGCGAGGCCCCTATCTGGTTTCTATTCACTGGAAGTGTTTAGGAGTGATTTACCTATTCCAGTGAATATCTGCCGCAGGAGAATTTCCTGAGAGAGACCAGCGAAAACTCCCTATACACCTATACACAAATCACACTTGCGTATGCTCTATACAGCGCTAATGATACCGCGATTTTACGCAAAAGCTCGTAAAGGGGTATCCAGTTGCGCTATATATATTGCACCCACAAATGCGCGGTCCAATCGCATAGCATATAGGTACTTGTTACCTATCTGCCGTACAACCACGGGTCAATGTACAAACTGCGACCCACAGTTCGGAGCATAATACAAAAACCTTTTAACTTTAATCGCAATACTATGCACTATCACGCTCCTCTGCAAATCACCTCACGATTTGCGTATTTCAATCTATATTAACGTGACTCAGCCACTTCACGCCACCAAGCCTCCTCTTACTTGATGTACCAGGGGACCCGACTTCCGGGGTTCAGTTCCACTCACTCCTACGTTCGCTCGCTCAAGTACACTTTGTCTTTTCTGTACAGAAAATTTGGATTCATTCAGATAGGCAGCTTTACCCCAGAGGCAATACAGTTTTTAAACTAAATTTAGAGTAACCTGCTTTTGAAATCTGATAGTTATGTGCTATTGTATTAAATGTCTACTAGCCCACCTTTGAACTAAACGACACTTTTGTATAATTGTACTTAGCGCCCGCATTCTTACGCACTTTGCGCAAACACGCGACCGTGCGTGTCCCTTACGCTGCGTGCGCAGTCCTTTACTTTGTCCGAGACACATGTACAAAACCCTGCGTCCGCAATAAAACAAATCACACAGCATCTATAAATGTGAGCAATACTAACTACTGTTGCCCACTAGACACAACTTGTTCTGTATAAACCTTTATGCAGACCTGCGTTTGTGTCTTTATACTTACTTCCTTAAACACTGTTATTTTAGTTTTAACTATATAGCAACAAATGTATCCTATTTCACACAGATCTATAATGACTCTAGCAATAATCAATAATTTAAATGATATGATTCAGATAGCTATCTTGCAGAACATACACTGATATAAATATACACACAATTATAATAATATTATATATAATATATATTTATATAATATATATACCACTTGACTCTCAAAGAACCCCCACACAGTACACACCTACTGAATGAATGCATTTCCTTCAAAGTCTCTAATTTGCATATCAACAGAGGTTCATATGCCTGTTCAAGAGGGTAGTGGGACAGGTTAATTAACATTTCAATGACTATCCTAAACTAGCAAGCAGATTTTAACTAAATCCTAGAGGTAAAAGAAAAGAAAAAACTTTTTTTTTTAAATCTGTGTGTAATTCTTACATCAAGTATTCATCTCTTAACTCTCACTAGGCCCAGCTGAAACTATTTGTAATTGACTATGGCATGGGTTAAATAAATGCATTGGTAACTCATAAATGGTGTTTGATGTGACCAAGGAAAGCTAATTATTCTGAGCAGTGAAAATCAGCCATTTAGAAAATGACCTTCCCAAAATGGCCGCTGCTCCTCCCCCTTCCACATCCATGAGGGTTACACAAAATGGTGGACAGGCTATGTGGTTAGTCCAAAATGGAGGACAGACCATGCGGCTTCCTTTGTCACAAAGAAATCACACATCATACAAGCACCAGAAGTTATTTTAGGGCTGAGTTAAAAATAAAAACTATATCAAGGCTATGCAGCAACTTTTAAATATACTTTTAAACCTACTTAAACAGATAAACAATCCAATCTGAATCAAACACAATATGACTTATTTGAACCTTGTTTTGCAACAATAAAAATACATTTTAGCATCTTAAATATTATGAGAAATGCATTGTCCCTTGAAATTTTATATCATTGGCTTACTGATAACACAACAATACATTAACGTGGATGTTATTTTCATCAGCTTCGCAATGCGTCCATCGGAGGCGGTCAATTACAGTCGCGTTTGTAATGTACAGTGCATCATTAAGACCCTGATATCCCGTAAGAGCCCTCATCTAAGAATGCCAAATTGATTTCTCACAAATATTTAAAATGCCCGCTCTAATATATATTGCAGACGCCAGGCGCATCTTATTACCATATACGATAAAAGTGCGCTGTACATCGCAAAACACTGCATCCCATAAGAGAAAACAATACACCCACACATTATCTGAGTTCCAAAGCTCATTGATGTATATATTTGTTATTAAAAGGATATGGATTCAATATATATTACAAAGTACAGTATACCTATAGTTACATGATTACAACTCACACAGTAAGCAGTTAATACATAAAGTTACATACAGTTACATGCCAGCATACAATACCATTATCCTTAAGTTATATAAATTCGTCTTTCCATATCACTCTCTCTCTCTCTCTCTGTAAAGTAATGCTGGGACTCCATCTTCCTCTGAGACCAAAACAGGAACTAAGCTCCTGTGTGATCAGTGTGTTATCTAGTTTCTGGGGGAGGGGTTCACGATGTGTTACCAGTCCCTTTGTGTATGCTGAACAGGTTCAGCCTTGGGGACGTCCAAAGGGGCTAGCATGAGTTTCCTGTCCACCACCTGTTTGGAATATCTATTGTTCTAATAAAAGTGATTGAAGCTTTTATACATTTAATCATAATTCCGTGTTGCAATGTCCTACAACTTAATAACAAGTATCAAATGAATCTACACATTAATCTGGTTGCTTCAATAGTAAACATGACTGGTCTATCTGGTTTCGTTCAAATAATACACATACATGACATTACTTCAATATATATAATTTTAAATCATCATGATGTCTGGCGCTTGATATTATTATAATTATGTACTGTATGAAATAAGTGTCGAATCCATCTCTGTGGCATGTCCGTGTAAATGCGTGTGTTACCATATATGACTGTGCTCGCTGCGCGTATTTGCAAGTATAGCGACTCATAATGTGTGTAGTTTGTATGTTCTCTTTATGTAATATTTTTTTGACTTCGACAATTGCTATCCTTTCCTTGAACATAGTTTCTGTTTTCCCAATATAATTGAGACAAATCTGGACATGCATATTACATGATGCATTATCTTGATTGATTTCCCTGTGCGTGGATGTCTAAAAGTTTCACCACTGGTCATTGAGCGGCATGTGATACAGTTTGCCCATTTGATACAGCCTTTTTTCTTTGGACTTAAAAATGTGTGCTTTGCTGCTTGGGTTGAAGTTATGTTTGTTTTTATAAGTAAATCCCTAAGATTTTTTTCCCTTGTAAAACATTGCATAATTCTTATTTGTTTAAATATTGGTAAATCAGGATCTGTAGAAACTATCGGCCATAACTTATTGATTTGTCCATGGATTTTGTGACTCACAGGGTTAAAGTGATTTGCCCACGTTAAGCATGTCTCATCCTGTGTTTTCCGTGGGTTAGTTTTTAATAAATCTGCTTGTGTACGGTATGTGTTAGAGCTCTGTGCATTTGATGTTTCAAATTCTCATTATCATAACCCTGCTCTGTAAATTTGGCCATCATGGAGTTTAATTCAGTCTGTAACTTGCACAGATCACTAGTAATTGTGCATGCTCGCAGAAATTGGGAATACGGTAATCCTTGTTTGAGTGCAGGAGGATGAAAACTCCTGTTACAGTATGTAAAAGATTATTTCTGTCAGTTGGTTTGACATAAATACCTCTTTGTAATGTATCTCCTACCCTGGTTATGGAAATGTCTAGATAATTTATGTTATAGTCGCTGCATTCCCATGTAAATTTAATTGGATGTATTAAATTATTGTGTGTTGTTAGTACCTTGTTCAAAACATCTTGGGTACCAGACCAGAATATGATCAAGTCATCTATGTATCATTTATATAGGTATAAATGTTTTGAACTCATTGGGCGGGATTCAATTCTTTTCACCCCTTTCCACACTTGTTCTGTTTCTGCCTTCAGGGGCGTGGTATCATTATTTCAGCTCGCTACCCCCTAAGTAGGGAGGCACCCAACCCTTTACACAGCTACACCTGATCACTATGGGTGCAATATGCGCGATAACGGAGATCATTTTAGAAAGGAAATTGGGTGTGATATATCATTTGAATCCCACCCATTGTGTCACTAAAGCAAATATCGCATTCATCTGTGCCCAAATGATGTATCCATCTTGACTCACACTGTAATAGCTTAAGCACCATATTGCCCCCACGTAGTGTTTTATATGGTCAATCATATGATACTTAAGAGAGCACAAGGATGTGCTTTCAGCGCAAAATGGCTAGCGACCGGTTGCTCACTGGTACCTGTGTTAAGGGCAGCTCTAATAGCGGAACGGTGCACTGTCATTCTAGTTTTAAATGCAGTTTCCATTTTCCCAGTGTAATAGAGGCCACAGGGGCAAATTATTTGATAGACTACGTATCTAGAATTACAGGTAAGGGTATGCCGGATTTCTTCCCAGACAATGGATAGTAAAATTCTCCTCCTGGAATGAGGTATCTGCATGTAGTACATGTGCATCTAAAGCATCCATATTTGTGAAGATATGGTCTGGATATACTAGTTTGCATATTGGAGACATCTGCCTTGACCAAAATATCAAATTGTGCCCCCTGTTATAGCATGGCATACGTTTGGTGTTATGTAGTTTCAGATCTGGCTCACTTTGGATAATGGACCATAATTTTTTAGTGGCTAGATTCATTTTCCCACTAATATCTGTAAATATATCAACACAAGGGAGAAATGGTGGCTTCTCTGTGACTGTTTGTTGACACAATAATTGATCCCTATCAAGTTGCATAACCTGTAACATGACATTATTAAGCTGCTCTTCATCATATCCCCTATCAACAAATTTTTGTTTCATATGTTGTAGTTGAAGTTCCGCTAATTGCGAGTCAGATGTGATACGTTTAACTCTCAAAAATTTAGAACATGGTAGCCCCTGAATTAACGATCTAGGGTGACAGTTATAATGTCTAAGCAGAATATTACAATCTGTAACTTTTGAGAAAAAGCTGGTACCTATATTTCCATCTTCTAATGTAATACACACTTCAAAAAATTAACCAATTCCTTACTAATGTTTAATGTTAATTTTACTGGAGTCTTCTACATCAAACATTTATATGTTAGAGTATGATGGGGCCACATTTGATCCCATCGCACACACCCTCGTTTGAAGGTAAAATTTATTGTCATACATAGAGAAATTTTTGGTTACTATCAATTGCAACAATTCCAAAATAAAATGCATCATATAATTGATGATTACAAAGAATTTTCCGCATTGCTGATAAGCCCTGTTTGTGAGGAATTACAGTGTATAGGCTCTGTACGTCCATACTGAACAACCATATCTCAGCATCCATTGTTGGTAAGGATTTGAGTTTTTTGACAGTATGGCTATATTCCCAAAATGGACTGCAGTCTGCTCCCTTCCCTATACTCATGCTGACTTTCACCACCCCACACAGTCTGACTGCAGACCTGCCACCCCCCCTTTCCACACACACACACACACACACACACACACACACACACACACACACACACACACACACACACTCTGACTGCAGATTGTAGACGCACACAAACACTAGACTGTAGACTGCTCCCTCCCCAACACACATACTGGGACTGTAGATTACAAACACACACATACATACACACACACACACACACACACACACACACACACACACACACACACTGGACTGCAGACTGCCCCTTCCCCCCAAAACACACACACTGGGGCTGCCGGCTATCCACCCCCATCCAACACTCACATACTGTAGAGTGTCACACACACACACACACACACACACACACACACACACACACACTGCAGCATACATTCCATTCCTCTCCCCCCCCCCCCCCTCCTCCACGTAGACACACAGTGCAGATCACACACACACACCGACCTTTGTATTAGTGGGTGGCACTGGCAGCTGTGGACTGTTGCTGAGCCGACATGATTGCGGAAGAGTAGTGCACGGAATGAGACATGGTCCGCTCAGCAAACTAAGATCACAGCTAGAGCTCTTTCATGTTGACAGTGCAGCACCTTCTAACATTTATGGCACCTGGAGCTCGCATTCCACTGCCCCTGCCATTCTGTCCCGCAGTTTTTGGAGAGGACATCCGTTCTGCATATGTGCAGTATGGATCTCCTCTGACTCCCCCCGAATGCCCCCTGTAGTGATGTGGTGGTCCGAGACCAATAACATTACTGACGGAATTGTGCCCAAATAAATCTGTGAGAACTGTATGCTGGAGCGCATGTGCCGAGGACAAAAGCGCAATGCGCCAAGGACAAAAGTGCAATGAGGGGAACTTAGTGTCCCCTCAGCACTAAGGACAGATGATGACCATAGGTGGGCTCTGCTATTAGTGGAGGTGAGGGGGGGGGGTGTTTAAAAATAAACTGTAGATTTTTACAGGGTGTGGCTTATAAACCAGGGATTCTTTTACTAGTAAGGGAATGTGGTGGATACAGTTAATAGGATGTATGACCACTAAGGAGGTCTATTGACACTGGAGGATGGGAGGTGATTTTATAATGTGGGCCTATAGACACTGGGTGGTGGAAGACATCCCCTAGGCTTTTTTTCTTTTAAATTAAATATTTAAGCAGATTTGAAAAAATACTTTATTCATCAGGGTCCATAGGATCCACAATCCTTACATTGGTGCGTAGGTAGTAGGAGTCAACAGTGCACCACACAGTTAAGCTTTTATCTCCCAAGATGCATCAGTCCTCCTCCTTAGGGAAGCCAGTTTTAGTGTTGGTGCTGACAGAGCTGGAGCACCTTTCACAGATCTGAAAAAGCTTTTTGTTTTCTTTTACTAAGCATAAATGAGTGAGCAGGCACTGGGAGTCTGTCTGAGCCCTAGCTCTGACACTCCAACAATCCTCCGCTGGTGCCGCAATGTCAGTGAGGCTGAGAGACTGACGATTCCAGCAGATTTTCTTCCTGGTCGCCACGCTAGTAGAGTGTCCAGGGCCCCGGACTGCAGCCAGAGAACGGGAGACAGGTAAGGTGGGCTCCCGTTCCCGGGACCTGCAATATATGCAGTTCATGCCTCTGGTCTCTGGGACCACTGGCGCTAATGTGACCGCAGACCATAGAGTGCACTGCGGACCTACTAGGCCACCAGGGCATATATACAGGCGCTGGGGATAATGGAGGCTGGGGTACCTGGTGGTTAATTCCAGCCAGGGGATGTTAGTACTCTCCCAGCGGCCCCTCCCCAGCACAGAGCCAGATTCCACAGCTGGATCTCTTGTTTCTGGGCTGCCCCTCCCCCACATTCTTCTCTTATTAGAGTCTCTGATCCACATTACAAATGGGAACAGGTGTGCTACAGGACTCTGGGAATGCTAAAGGGTTCTGTCTCCTTTTATACCTTTCCCCAAGGGCCAGGTTATACATGCACTAGTCCTTCCTGCAACTGCAGTGTGAGTAGTTGACTTCAGTGCCCATTGCACTTGTTATTTATTTGCATTGTAAGTAACTTGTGCTAGCTCTGCTGTCTGACTGCGTTTCTATCTGTCAGTGATATTTATCCCTTTAAAATGTATTTTCAAATGTCCTGAGTACAGGTGTTCAGGGCTGTGGTACTTCACAATTTCTTTGTCTTTTGTCACATTTGCAATAGTTAAAGCTGTACATTGTGTGTGCTTAGCTTTTACTTATCCAGTTACAATGTCTTCCAAAGGCAAAGGTAACAAAGAGGATATTTCACCTGTGCTAGTTTCATGTAAGGTCTGTGCTGCAGCATTATCACCATAGGACCTTGTGCAGAACAGTTTGGGTGTTGAATGCTATGTGCCAAAACCACAACGACTGCTCCAACCAGTGCCTGGGCAGTAAACACCCTGGGTGGTTAAGGTGTTAACGCGCATAGCGGACCACTTGACGCCTCCTACTTTGCCACCTAATATGGGGGTTCTGCAGCAATTGCCGTATGTATTGCAGGTCCCGAGGTATCCTCCGTGGACCATTAAAAAGCGAGTTGGGCGCTCTGATTATTGATGACAAGGAAAAAGCAAAGAAATAGAATTAATTTTTTATGTTGGTATTTACTAGAGAGGACCAAATGGTGGGAATACTATATAATAACGTAAATGATCATGCCCCGTTACTCAATACTCGGTTGAGCGTAGAAGTAGTCCATGAGAGACTTAATGAAATGAAAACTAATAAATCTCCTGGCCCAGATGGATTTCACGCTAGGGTTTTAATGTAGCTAAGCTCAGAAATAGCAGTGCCTTTATACTTAAACTTCAATTATTCAATTAAATCTGGATTGGTACCAAGGGACTGGCGAATAGCAGATGTAGTGCCATTATTTAAAAAGGGAAGCAAAACTCATCCTGGAAATTATAGGCCGGTAAGAAAGTATATTAAGGGATAGCATTCAGGAAAACTTAGAGTCTGGCAAAATTATTACTAATAACCAGCATGGGTTTGTGAGGGATAGGTTCTATTCAAACAAACTTAATTAGCTTCTATGAGGAAGTAAGTGTGAACCTAGACCATGGAAACGCTGTGGATGTGGTATTTTTAGATTTTGCTAAAGCCTTTGACATGGTACCGCACATGAGATTGATACATAAACTAAGGGAGCTTGGACTAGGAAACACAATTTGTACTTGGGTCAAAAATTGGTTGGGAAATTGATGGTTGGAAAATAGAGAAGAGAGAGTTGTGGTCAATGGTAAGTATTCCAACTGGGCTAAAGTATTAAATGGTGTACCTCAAGAGTCTGTACTAGGGGCTCTTCTATTTAACATATTTATAAATGACCTGGGAGACGGTCTTGGGAGCAAAGTGTCCATTTTCGCAGATTACACTAAATTGTGTAAAAAATAATTAAAACAGATAGAGATGTTGACTGTCTACAGAATGACTTAATTAAATTGGAAGTTTGGGACGAAAAGTGGAGTATGAGGTTTAATATAGAGAGATGTAAAGTTATGCATTTTGGGGCAAAAACAAACATGCAATTTACAAATTAAATGGGGGAAATGGTAGGCATATCAGTAATGGAGAAAGATTTGGGGGTACTCATCGACAATAGACGTAGTAATAGTGCAAGAATGCAGTAGCAAAGGCTAATTAAGGTATTGGCATGCATAAAACGGGGGATGGACACAAGAGAAGAAAGAGTAATCATGCTACTATATAAATCATTGGTACGGCCAGATCTTGGTCTTGGGCTATTGCTTCTGCAAGAAGGATGTCTGATTTGGGAGCGATTTCCTGTCATCCTCCATTACTGATCTTCCATCAAGATAGGGCAGTTCTCCGGACCAAGGTGGGTCACCTTCCTAAGGTGATGTCCAAGTTCCATCTAAATATGGAGATAGTAGTTCCAGCCTTTCAGTCCCCAGATCTATCGTCTGGAGAGGCCTTACTGGATGTGGTTCCTGCACTAAGGATTTACATCGAATGTACCAAAGTGATCAGGAAAACGAATTCTCTATTTGTCCTGTATGGATTCCATAAGTGAGGTTGGCCAGCTAGTAAACAAGCACTGTCCAGGTGGCTTTGCATGACTATTCCAGAGGCTTACATTCGAGCTGATCTTCTTGTTTTAGATACAGCTTGCCAAGGTGCTACTGCTGAACAACTCTGCAAGGCAACTAATTGGTCTTCTGTTAACACGTTTCTGAGGGTTTTATGCCTTTGATACCTCTCAGAATGCTTCCTTTGGGCATCGGAATCTTCTTTCTACTTAGGAGCGTCCCCACCCATAGGGGAAACTGCTTTAGGACATCCTCAATGTAAGGACTGTGGCTCCCTATGGACCTTGATGAAGAAAATAAGAGTTATGGTAGACTTACCATGGTTAACTCTTTTTCTTTGAGGTCCATAGGATCCACAATGCGCCCACCCTGACGCACCTGTCTTGGGGGGCATATTTTTCCCTCTTTGATGATTCTCTCCTCTGCTATGTGGGATAGTGTATCTTGTATGTTCAGGTCTTCCTTCTCTCCTAAAATCCTGCTTCTGCATTGAGCTTGTTAACAAAACTGGCTTCCCTAGGCCGGGGTGGGGTATATGAGGATGTGGACTGATGCATCCTGGGAGTTAAAAGCTTAACTGTGTGGTGCCCGGTCAACTACTACTGCCTACACCACAATGTAAGGACCATGGATCCCATGGACATCAAAGAAAAAGAGTTAACCATGGTAAGTCTACCATAACTCTTATTTTTGAAACTATATAAAACATTTTAAAAGCCTGACAATTTCTGATCAGTTTTGCTAGTAAAAAATAGTCAGTTAAGTGGTTAAAGGATGTATTTCATTTTTTTTTTTATAAAACAACTAACTAAATACACTTTTATTGTATTGCAGTTAATGATCCTGCAGTGCTGTTCTGAAGCTCAAGCTCTGCTGTCTTCTGCTCCAAATCCACAACCAGTTACTCAGGTTAAGCTCCAATGTGTATTCAGTTTAGAGTTAAAAATCTACATAAAATTAATATTAGAAAAGTAAAATGTGTGCATACCTGTAAATTATACATAATACATTATTTACTCTATCCATAGAATATTTATACTAAATGTACATAGTTTCAGTCTGCTCCTCTTCATTTGGTGGGTATTGCAGCACATTTTTGCTTTATATTAATCTTCTTAAGTGCGAAAATGGATGTGATGCTTTCCTATGACAAGAAAAATGATTCTCTCACAGCTATAATTTCCTTCCTTTCACAGGCTCCATTTGACATCACTGTGCCATCATTAATCAGGCTGGAGAGAGTCTTTGACCTGACTCACGGCTGTATGTTAATGAAGGGAAGCCTGCTAGATTGGACAGCATCACAGTTTACCTGAGCTATCAATTTATACTTACATTTTATCACTTTCAAATACATTTATGTTAGATAAATTGCATATATTTACTAATTTTGATTCACAGTCTTTTTTTATTAGCAAGTTTTTACAATACAGGTTGAGTATCCCATATCCAAATATTCCGAAATACGGAATATTCCGAAATACGGACTTTTTTTGAGTGAGACTGAGATAGTGAAACCTTTGTTTTTTGATGGCTCAATGTACACAAACTTTGTTTAATACACAAAGTTATTAAAAATATTGTATTAACTGACCTTTAGGCTGTGTGTATAAGGTGTATATGAAACATAAATGAATTGTGTGAATGTACACACACTTTGTTTAATGCACAAAGTTAGTAAAAATATTGTCTAAAATGACCTTCAGGTTGTGTGTATAAGGTGTATATGAAACATAAATGCATTATGTGCTTATATTTAGGTCCCATCACCATGATATCTCATTATGGTATGCAATTATTCCAAAATACGGGAAAATCCCATATCCAAAATACCTCTGGTCCCAAGCATTTTGGATAAGGGATACTCAACCTGTATTTAATTGCATTTCACACGTGAGAATGTCTCATGAAATCCATCTCTCTACTTCTTTGTCATTTCTAAGCCAAGAAAATAAACTGCTATGAAAACAAATGTTAATATCAAACTTATTTCTGGAAGTTGTTTTTGCTGGCTATGTTTAAAAATAGAAAATTTAATTTCATATATGCATAATGTAGACAATCACATAAATGCAATAGGCTTTGGCAATAGGATTAGTGCAATTTGGTGTAAACAATACATTTAAAACTGAAAAATATTTGCAAATATATATGTTGAAAAATCATGAACCAAACTGGTAGTAAGGGAATAAACTCTAGTGTTGCGGATGACTTGTGGCACAAGGGTCTGAAATTCTTGGACTTGCAGCCTAAGACGTTAGAACTACTCAATTTCAGTTCCAGAGGGTCAGAGCCGGCCCTAGCCAATATGATGCCCTAGGCAAGATTTTGGCTGGTGCCCCCTAGCACCACAGATGGTTCCGCCTCTGACCTTGCACCTCTTTCCCAGCACCATCAACCCATAGCAGTCTTTATTTTGGGGTTTGTACCCCCTATATTTTAAATAGGAACAGTTCGCACATTTGGCGCGCAGCCCAAAAAGGGGTGTGTTTTTGCTGGCAAGGGGCATGGCCACACAATAGTACCCCCAATTCCAATTACGCTACACAGTACTGCAACTTTATTCACATTTGATCATGCAATAGTGTCCATAATTCTTATTACATCCCACGGTAGTATCATTTTACCTTATAAACATTACTCCTCACAGTAGAGCTCCTTATTCACATTACATCACACTGAATTGCTCCTTATTCACATTACGCCACACCATATTGCTCTTTATTCACATTAGACGAGACAGTAGTGCCCTTTCTATATGCAACGCCACATAGTAGAGCCCCTTATACACATAATGCCACACAGTAATGCCCCTTACACATATGAGACACATTATTAATGTCCTTATACACATAATGCACCTTACACATTATGTCAACCTTTATTAATGCCCTTTTACACGTAATGTCCCTTACACATATGCTGCACATTATTAATGCCCTTATACACATAATGACACACATAGTGCCCCCTACACATTTGCTGCACATTATTAGTGCCCCTATGCACATAATGACACACATACAGTAGTACCCTGTTACACATATGCCGCACATTATTAATGCCCTTATACATATAATGACACACATAGTGCCCCTTACTCATATGTTGCACATTATTAATGCATTCTTACATGACACACATAATGCTCCTTACACATATTCCGAACACTACTGCACAACCAACCTACTCACATGCACACAACACTCACACTGCCACTAACACTGTGACCTCTGCCTCTGCTTGAATACAGATGTGTCCTCATAAATCTTGCCTCAATGCTAACGTCGGGCACATTTTTTTAATGAAAATGCATCTTATTTGCATTGCTATGTGGCTAGGATGCACAAGCAGCTTCTGCTGATTAAAATGATATGCAGCATGCCTATATACTGTGTGAGACTGTGGCTGTATCTGCATATGAAATGCTACACACAGAATATAGGCATGCTGCATATAATTTTAATCAGCAGAAGCTGCTGATGCCCCTAGGCATACAAAATGCCCTAGGCAATTGCCTAGTTTGCCTATGCCTATGGCCGGCTCTGCAGAGGGTTGTAGTTAATAGATAGGAAGGATTGTCCTGGTGCTTTCTTTGTCTTATTGATGTGTATAATGTTCTCCCAGCAATGTGGTTATAAAATGAAAGGAAAACGAGATCATAGTGTGTATTGTTGTACAATTGCTTTTTGTATGGTGGAATATGAAAACTCACCATATAATGTCAAAGGTAGGTGCTGGACAGTCTTATAACTCTTGTCCTGTGGCAGTTGCTTAGTAACGGAGTGTCCTCTTAACATCTGGGTGTATCATGGTCTCAATACTCAAGAGATGGGAAAAAAGTGAAACAACGTGGTGTATACTGTATCTCCAAACCCAGTGATGGATGCAGATGCTTTTTAGTGGTTACACTCATCTTTAATAAATAATTATGGAGCTTTGGACATTCATTTTTCTACCCTGATGTTACTAACAGGAATTTTTCTGGAGGTTCTAATAAGCTGTCATACACTGATAATAGGATGCTGCACCATGTAAATTGATGGAAACATAATCGTACTGCAAATATATTTGCTAAAATCCTTCTCTATCTGTGGATCTTCTGGATTCAACTTATGTTCTACCATCATTAGTTTGGATTGTGCTACTGTATATGACTAATGTTCTCATTCATGAGGTTGATCACTTCAATATTGGGAGTTTTGCACTTCTTTAAAGGAGTATGGGGGTTATTCAGAGTCCGTAGCACCGACCAGCGATGCGATCAAAATTCAATTGTGATTCCATTGCAAAATCAGGAAATAGAGGTCGACCCCTGTATATGCAGCCAGGCTGCGTATCCAGGCGCTTCACCATCATGTTTCACATTACAGGAAACGCAGTTGATGTCATCAGGCCACCCCGAAAATTGCCATGACACGCCTGCGTTTCCTGTGCCACTACCCCCCAATGCCGCGTTGCTGTCCCCCCGCCTGTCAATCATAATGCGATTGCATCCTTCTGGGATCCGATCACATTGTGAAGGGTCGCTCATGCATAATGCGATCACGTCACATGCACAGACGGCCAATAAGTGTCTGTCTGCGTTTTTAGCAAAACAGCGACCAGTACTGACTATTGCCCCATGACTGAAGCATTAGACTTGTAAAAAAATCTTAAAGGGTTAATGTATCCATTTGGTTTGTTTGTTTTTATAATCCTTTTTGTTATACAGGACTCATTCACACCTGAATGTACTATTGATCAAAAGAATCTCCACCCTCCAACTAATTTTATACAATTTGCAGAATTAATGTTTTTTCTGACGTCCTAAGTGGATGCTGGGGACTCCGTCAGGACCATGGGGATTAGCGGCTCCGCAGGAGACAGGGCACAAAAGTAAAAGCTTTAGGATCAGGTGGTGTGCACTGGCTCCTCCCCCTATGACCCTCCTCCAAGCCTCAGTTAGATTTTTGTGCCCGGCCGAGAAGGGTGCAATCTAGGTGGCTCTCCTAAAGAGCTGCTTAGAGTAAAAGTTTGTTAGGTTTTTTATTTTCAGTGAGTCCTGCTCGCAACAGGCTCACTGCTACGAGGGACTTAGGGGAGAGAAGTGAACTCACCTGCGTGCAGGATGGATTGGCTTCTTAGGCTACTGGACACCATTAGCTCCAGAGGGAGTCGGAACACAGGTCTCACCCTGGGGTTCGTCCCGGAGCCGCGCCGCCGACCCCCCTTGCAGATGCCGAAAAGTGAAGGTCCAGAAACGGCGGCAGAAGACTCTTCAGTCTTCATAAGGTAGCGCACAGCACTGCAGCTGTGCGCCATTGTTGTCAGCACACTTCATAGCAGCGGTCACTGAGGGTGCAGGGCGCTGGGGGGGGGGTGCCCTGGGCAGCAATGATAGTACCTTATTCTGGCTAAAAATACATCACATATAGCCCCTGGGGGCTATATGGATGTATTTAACCCCTGCCAGGTCTCAGAAAAACGGGAGAAGAAGCCCGCCGAAAAGGGGGCGGGGCCTATTCTCCTCAGCACACAGCGCCATTTTCCCTCACAGAAATGCTGGTGGGAAGGCTCCCAGGCTCTCCCCTGCACTGCACTACAGAAACAGGGTTAAAACAGAGAGGGGGGGCACTTATTTGGCGATATGTATATATATATTAAAATGCTATAAGGGAAAACACTTATATAAAGGTTGTCCCTGTATAATTATAGCGTTTTTGGTGTGTGCTGGCAAACTCTCCCTCTGTCTCCCCAAAGGGATAGTGGGGTCCTGTCCTCTATCAGAGCATTCCCTGTGTGTGTGCTGTGTGTCGGTACCTGTGTGTCGACATGTATGAGGACGATGTTGGTGAGGAGGCGGAGCAATTGCCTGAAATGGTGATGTCACTCTCTAGGGAGTCGACACCGGAATGGATGGCTTATTTAAGGAATTACGTGATAATGTCAACACGCTGCAAGGTCGGTTGACTACATGAGACGGCCGGCAAACAAATTAGTACCTGTCCAGGCGTCTCAAACACCGTCAGGGGCTGTAAAACGCTCATTTACCTCAGTCGGTCGACACAGACACGGACACTGACTCCAGTGTCGACGGTGAAGAAACAAACATATTTTCCTTTAGGGCCACACGTTACATGTTAAGGGCAATGAAGGAGGTGTTACATATTTCTGATACTACAAGTACCACAAGAAGGGTATTATGTGGGGTGTGAAAAAACTACCTGTAGTTTTTCCTGAATCAGATAAATTAAATGAAGTGTGTGATGATGCGTGGGTTTCCCCCGATAGAAAATTATTGGCGGTATACCCTTTCCCGCCAGAAGTTAGGGCGCGTTGGGAAACACCCTTTAGGGTGGATAAGGCGCTCACACGCTTATCAAAACAAGTGGCGGTACCGTCTCCAGATAGGGCCGCCCTCAAGGAGCCAGCTGAGAGGCTGGAAAATATCCTAAAAAGGTATATACACACATACTGGTGTTATACTGCGACCAGCGATCGCCTCAGCCTGGATGTGCAGCGCTGGGGTGGCTTGGTCGGATTCCCTGACTGAAAATATTGATACCCTTGACAGGGACAGTATTTTATTGACTATAGAGCATTTAAAGGATGCATTTCTATATATGCGTGATGCACAGAGGGATATTTGCACTCTGGCATCAAGAGTAAGTGCGATGTCCATATCTGCCAGAAGATGTTTATGGACACGACAGTGGTCAGGTGATGCAGATTCCAAACGGCACATGGAAGTATTGCCGTATAAAGGGGAGGAGTTATTTGGGGTCGGTCCATCGGACCTGGTGGCCTCGGCAACAGCTGGAAAATCCACCTTTTTTACCCCAAATCACATCTCAGCAGAAAAAGACACCGTCTTTTCAGCCTCAGTCCTTTCGTCCCCATAAGGGCAAGCGGGCAAAAGGCCAGTCATATCTGCCCAGGGATAGAGGAAAGGGAAGAAGACTGCAGCAGGCAGCCCATTCCCAGGAACAGAAGCCCTCCACAGCTTCTGCCAAGTCCTCAGCATGACGCTGGGGCCGTACAAGCGGACTCAAGTGCGGTGGGGGGTCGTCTCAAGAGTTTCAGCGCGTAGTGGGCTCACTCGCAAGTGGACCCCTGGATCCTACAAGTAGTATCCCAGGGGTACAGACTGGAAGTTCGAGACGTCTCCCCCTCGCAGGCTCCTGATGTCTGCTTTACCAACGTCTTCCTCCGACAGGGAGGCAGTATTGGAAACAATTCACAAGCTGTATTCCCAGCAGGTGATAATCAAAGTACCCCTCCTACAACAAGGAAAGGGGTATTATTCCACACTATATTGTGGTACTGAAGCCAGACGGCTCGGTGAGACCTATTCTAAATGGGAAATCTTTGAACACTTACATACAAAGGTTCAAATCAAGATGGAGTCACTCAGAGCAGTGATAGCGAACCAGGAAGAAGGGGACTATATGGTGTCCCTGGACATCAAGGATGCTTACCTCCATGTCCCAAATTGCCCTTCTCACCAAGGGTACCTCAGGTTCGTGGTACGGAACTGTCACTATCAGTTTCAGACGCTGCCGTTTGGATTGTCCACGGCACCCCGGGTCTTTACCAAAGTAATGGCCGAAATGATGATTCTTCTTCAAAGAAAAGGCGTCTTAATTATCCCTTACTTGGACGATCTCCTGATAAGGGCAAGGTCCAGAGAACAGTTGGAAGTCGGAGTAGCACTATCTCAAGTAGTTCTACGACAGCACGGGTGGATTCTAAATATCCAAAATCGCAGCCGTTTCCGACGACACGTCTGCTGTTCCTAGGGATGGTTCTGGACACAGTCCAGAAAAAGGTGTTTCTCCCGGAGGAGAAAGCCAGGGAGTTATCCGAGCTAGTCAGGAACCTCCTAAAACCAGGAAAAGTGTCAGTGCATCATTGCACAAGAGTCCTGGGAAAAATGGTGGCTTATTACGAAGCGATTCCATTCGGCAGATTCCACGCACTTTTCAGTGGGATCTGCTGGACAAATGGTCCGGATCGCATTTTCAGATGCATCAGCGGATAACCCTGTCTCCAGGGACAGGGGTGTCTCTCCTGTGGTGGTTACAGAGTGCTCATCTTCTAGAGGGCCGCAGATTCGGCATTCAGGATTGGATGCTGGTGACCACGGAGGCCAGCCTGAGAGGCTGGGGAGCAGTCACACAGGGAAAAAATTTCCAGGGAGTGTGATCAAGTCTGGAGATTTTTCTCCACATAAATATACTGGAGCTAAGGGCAATTTACAATGCTCTAAGCTTAGCAAGACCTCTGCTTCAAGGTCAGCCGGTATTGATCCAGTGGGACAACATCACGGCAGTCGCCCACGTAAACAGACAGGGCGGCACAAGAAGCAGGAGGGCAATGGCAGAAACTGCAAGGATTTTTCGCTGGGCGGAAAATCATGTGATAGCACTGTCAGCAGTGTTCATTCCGGGAGTGGACAACTGGGAAGCAGACTTCCTCAGCAGGCACAACCTCCACCCGGGAGAGTGGGGACTTCATCGGGAAGTCTTCCACATGATTGTGA
Source organism: Pseudophryne corroboree (assembly GCF_028390025.1). Lineage (NCBI taxonomy): Eukaryota > Metazoa > Chordata > Amphibia > Anura > Myobatrachidae > Pseudophryne > Pseudophryne corroboree. The sequence goes on along the minus strand of NC_086449.1, from coordinate 559,774,152 downwards.
ACCGTTGGAAAAGACCAAAGGTGGACATGATGGCGTCCCGCCTGAACAAAAAACTGGACAAGTATTGCGCCAGGTCAAAAGACCCTCAGGCAATAGCTGTGGACGTTCTGGTAACACCGTGGGTGTACCAGTCGGTGTATGTCTTCCCTCCTCTGCTTCTCATACCCAAGGTATTGAGAATTATAAGATGTAGAGGAGTAAGAACTACACTCGTGGCTCCGGATTGGCCAAGAAGGACTTGGTACCCGGAACTTCAAGAGATGCTCACAGAGGACTCATGGCCTCTGCCGCTAAGAAGGGACTTGCTTCAGCAAGTACCATGTCTGTTCCAAGACTTACCGCGGCTGCGTTTGACGGCATGGCGGTTGAACGCCGGATCCTAAGGGAAAAAGGCATTCCGGAAGAGGTCATTCCTACCCTGGTCAAAGCCAGGAAGGAGGTGACCGCACAACATTATCACCACATGTGGCGAAAATATGTTGCGTGGTGTGAGGCCAGGAAGGCCCCATGAAGAAATTTCAACTCGGTCGTTTCCTGCATTTCCTGCAAACAGGAGTGTCTATGGGCCTCAAATTGGGGTCCATTAAGGTTCAAATTTCGGCCCTGTCGATTTTCTTCCAGAAAGAATTGGCTTCAGTTCCTGAAGTCCAGAAGTTTGTCAAGGGAGTACTGCATATACAACCCCCTTTTTGTGCCTCCAGTGGCACTGTGGGATCTCAACGTAGTTCTGGGATTCCTAAAATCACATTGGTTTAAACCGCTCAAATCTGTGGATTTGAAATATCTCACAGGGAAAGTGACCATGCTGTTGGCCCTGGCCTCGGCCAGGCAAGTGTCAGAATTGGCGGCGTTTGTCTCAAAAAGCCCATTTCTGATTGTCCATTCGGACAGGGCAGAGCTGCGGACTCATCCCCAGTTTCTCCCTAAGGTGGTGTCAGTGTTTCACCCGAACCAGCTTATTGTGGTACCTGCGGCTACTAGGGACTTGGAGGACTCCAAGTTGCTAGATGTTGTCAGGCCCCTGAAAATATAGTTTCCAGGACGGCTGGAGTCAGGAAGACTGACTTGCTGTTATCCTGTATGCACCCAACAAACTGGGTGCTCTTGCTTCTAAGCAGACGATTGCTAGTTGGATGTGTAGTACAATTCAGCTTGCACATTCTGTGGCAGGCCTGCCACAGCCAAAATATGTAAATGCCCATTCCACAAGGAAGGTGGGCTCATCTTGGGCGGCTGCCCGAGGGGTCTCGGCTTTACAACTTTGCCGAGCTGATACTTGGTCAGGGGCACACCCTGACTGTGGAGGACCTGGAGTTCTCTCATTCGGTGCTGCAGAGTCATCCGCACTCTCCCGCCCGTTTGGGAGCTTTGGTATAATCCCCATGGTCCTGACGGAGTCCCCAGCATCCACTTAGGACGTCAGAGAAAATAAGAATTTACTTACCGATAATTCTATTTCTCGTAGTCCGTAGTGGATGCTGGGCGCCCATCCCAAGTGCGGATTGTCTGCAATACTTGTACATAGTTATTGTTACAAAAATCGGGTTATTATTGTTGTGAGCCATCTTTTCAGAGGCTCCGCTGTTATCATGCTGTTAACTGGGTTCAGATCACAGGTTGTACAGTGTGATTGGTGTGGCTGGTATGAGTCTTACCCGGGATTCAAAATCCTTCCTTATTGTGTACGCTCGTCCGGGCACAGTATCCTAACTGAGGCTTGGAGGAGGGTCATAGGGGGAGGAGCCAGTGCACACCACCTGATCCTAAAGCTTTTACTTTTGTGCCCTGTCTCCTGCGGAGCCGCTAATCCCCATGGTCCTGACGGAGTCCCCAGCATCCACTACGGACTACGAGAAATAGAATTATCGGTAAGTAAATTCTTATTTTTTTCATAGCCAGAAGGAGTGCTTCTTGGTTATGTCCGCTTGATTGGTGCAGCTTTGTGCACCCACTACCATACTGCATCTGCAGGGCTCAGCTTTAAAGATGATTATTATAGGGATGGCCATAATAAGGGAGCCAACATGCCTTGCAATGGCCTTGATAGTTTGACTATTGATTGTATGCTGGTGTGCATGCACAGGGGACAGATTAATTTTATGCATGCGCAGAGTAGCTCTGCTACGTACACTGCATTTCTCCTTCCTAGTGTGTGCAGTAGGAGTGATGTCTGCAGCCATTGGAGAACAGCTATTGGAGAGACGCATGCAATGGTGACAATCCTAGGATTGAATGGAAAAAGCATTTCCATGAGGTTGGAAACATGGATTGTCACCAAACATCAGTATTCAAAGGCCATTCCTAGTTCATTCTGCAGTTAATATTTTTTGATGGTGGTGGATGTACTCATTTTGCACTGATGCCTATTAATGTTTAAATGTTCCTGTTTAATATCCAACCTACTAGTGCATATATTTTGTACATTACCTTTAACCTTAATTTCAGGAACTTTAAAAAAATATTTTTTCCCTGATGTTATAGGATTGCCTATCTTAGAGTAAGCTTCCATCTCTTTCTTATTACCAGACATTACTATTGAGAAACTATAATCGCACTGTTACACCCTCTAGTTTACTGACCGAGAGTACATGGTTGTTGCTTGTCCTACTCGTATACACAAGGCTAGAATTACTTTCAGCTGGTGATTTTCTAATTAAAACACATTCTCATTGTATGTACAGTCTCATGGCAATTATCTCTCAGTGGCCCAAAGCTTGACTCACCATTGGCTCACTCCTCAGTTGTGATAGATTTCTGCTTTACATCAGTAGCTTGTTACAAGGTTTTAGTGCCTTCCATTATTGCAATTAAAATTATTCTGGAGAAAAAGTCTTACTAGTGTAACTTTAGTTTTTTTATTTTCTTACTTTTTTATGCTCTTGGATTTTCTTTCCAGAAGATAATCCACCGCCTACACTTCTTGTGCATGAATGAGTCCGCAAGATTACTGTCATTTGTACTAGAGTCTACTCAGCTGAACATAGTCCTTTAAATCACAGCCTTATGTCAGCTCCACAATTCACTTCCCACACCAGCAAATAGAATTTTAAGATAACTGTTTTATACTTAGAACACATTTAAACTGGCTGCAGTTTTCGCAGAAACAAAGGCAATTCACACTCACTTTTAAAAACCATGTGCAACATTGGGTCTCTATACTTATGGGACTCATACAGCAAGCAATTCCCCATTCTTCCAATGCCTGAGTCGGCGGATCAGGGAAATTTAACATGTCGGAAGTCCTCGATTTGCTGATTTCAAGCAAAATATGATCAGCATCAGTAAGTTGGGTATTCTTAACATGCTGTATTTTGATGATTCCCCAGCAGGGAAATACCAATTACCAATGTCCAGTGTTTTTTATTGCGATTGGTGGAATCGGCAGAATAAGGAATTGTGGCCCAGATCATAACCAGCATTACACTTAACCACTTTCCTGGCGTGGTTGTATCAGATGCGACCACGTCAAGCTTGGCTTAGCTGGCTGACTCATCAATTCACAAGAAGTTATGGAGTATGTTCTGGCAAGAAAATCCAGCAGTAAAAAGATGTAAGAAAATAAAAAACTAAAGTTGCACTATTTAAGACTTTTTTCCCCAGGATATTTTTAATGGCATTAATGTAAGACATTAACAAGCTACTGATGTATAGCAGGAAGCTATCACAACTCGGTAGTGGGTCAAAGCATGGAGGAGGTACCATTATGGTCTAGGGATGTTTTGGAGGTGGTGCGGTGACTTTGTAAAAATTAAAGGAATGATGAACTCCAAACACTACCACAACTCCAAACACTACCATACACCATGCCATCCCCTGCGGCACTCACCTTATTGGTCATGGTTTCATTTTACAGCACGATAATGACCCAAAACATACCTCTAGTCTTTTCAGTTAATTCAATGACAACATGTGCTGAAGAATATGGGTTGGCCACCCCAGAATCCTGATTGCAATCAATGGAACTCCTTTGGGATCATCTGGAAAGGCGTGTTCGAGATGTGAAGGCAGTGCCGTAACTAGGCATTTTAGCGCTGTGTGCAAGAAACAACATTGGCGCCCCCCCCCCCCCATGTAAGACAGGGGCAGTGCGCCCCGTAGGCGCGCGAAAAATATATAGGGGCGTGGCTTCATGGGGGAAGGGGCGTGGCCACAAAATAATAGCGATTCATACTACAGTGCACAGTACTCTACATTATTCAAATTACGCTGCACAGTAGCGCCACTACACCAGGTAGAGCCCCTTTTATACATTACAGCAGACAGCATCCCCCTTTTTACACATTACAGCAGCCAGTCTCCCTTTTAACACATTGCGGCAGCCAGTCCCCCTTTTTACACATTGCGGCAGACAGCGTCCCCCTTTTTACACATTGCGGCAGACAGCGTCCCATTTTTTTACATTACGGCAGACAGCGTCCCCTTTTTACACATTACAGCAGACAGTGTCCCCGTTTTTACACATTACAGCAGACGGTGACCCCCTTTATACACATTGCGGCAGCCAGTCCCCCTTTTTACACATTACGGCAGCCAGTCCCCCTTTTTACACATTGCGGCAGCCAGTCCCCCTTTTTAAACATTGCGGCAGCCAGTCCGCATTTTTACACATTGCGGCAGCCAGTCCCCATTTTTACACATTGCGGCAGCCAGTCCCCCTTTTTACACATTGCGGCAGCCTGTCCCCCTTTTTACACATTGCGGCAGCCAGGCCCCCTTTTTACACATTGCGGCAGCCAGGCCCCCTTTTTACACATTGCGGCAGCCAGTCCCCATTTTTACACATTGCGGCAGCCAGTCCCCATTTTTACACATTGCGGCAGCCAGTCCCCATTTTTACACATTGCGGCAGCCAGGCCCCATTTTTACACATTACGGCAGCCAGTCCCCATTTTTACACATTGCGGCAGCCAGTCCCCCTTTTTACACATTGCGGCAGCCAGGCCCCCTTTTTACACATTGCGGCAGCCAGTCCCCCTTTTTACACATTGCGGCAGCCAGTCCCCCTTTTTACACATTGCGGCACCTAGGCCCCCTTTTTACACATTATGGCAGACGGTGTCCCCCTGAGAGAGAGAGAGAGAGAGAGAGAGAGAGATACATACTTACCATCTCCCCGCTGACAGGCTCCTCGTGCAGCTCCCTCGGTGCAGGCAGGTGAGAAGGAGGAGGAGGGAGGGGGACTGGAGCCGCAGCAGCGCTATTTCATTGGTAGTAAGCGCCGCTGCAGCATCCCCCTCTCCTTCCGTATTGGCTGCCCGGCGCTGCTGTGGATGCTGGGATGGAGGAACCGCATCCCAGCATCCACAGCAGCTCCGGGCAGCCAATACGGAAGGAGAGGGGGATGCTGCAGCGGCGCTTACTACCAATTAAATAGCGCTGCTGCGGCTCCAGTCCCCCTCCCTCCTCCTCCTTCTCACCTGCCCGGCGCTGTAGCTCTCCTCCACAGCGTGGCGGCGGCGCACGGCGGCGGCACAGACTTCAGAGGCATGTAATGAGTCAATTTGACTCATTACATGCCGCTGGCCGTGCGCCTTCAGGGCAACTGCGCTGTGTGCCAAGCCCACTTGGCACACACGTAGTTACGGCCCTGTGTGAAGGTACTGAGGTAAAAATCACCTTTGGGAGTTGCTACAAGCAAGTGGGCTACAATTGGAACTGAAACTTTAGACAAGTTGACCGACAGAATGCTCCTGTATTTGCACTGCTGTGATCGCTGCTAAGGTTGGATACCTTGATGAGAGAAAAATGTAAGGAAATCAAAACTGAATTTATTTGAGTTCAAAACATGTTTAATTGCCCAAATGTATGTATATTGTTTTTTTTTAAATTATCTAATTATTTAAATAATAGTTACGTCATCTTGACTAAGTATAATTTTGACAAATCTGCATATTTGTTGAAACAATATACTGAATCAGGTTTAAATAGCTACTATTTACACAAATTGCTAATACAAAAGCTGACAATTTTGGGTATTTCATTGGTTAATAAAAATTTAATTTAATTCAAGTTGTATGGAATGTATACATACAAAGGGCGTAGCTACCATAGGTGCAGGCTGTGCAGCTGCTATGGGGCCCAAAGCTAAGAGGGGCCCATTTTCCCTGTAAAAGTTACATGTGTTATATACATTTTTCGCCATTGGGTGGTACGTAGAGGGCCTTTCAAACTTTTTCCTTGGGTCCTGCAATACTGTATATCTAGGTATGCCACTGGACCTGCTCATTGTAGTGTGGTATAAAATGAACTGGAGGGCATTTTAATGTTATATAATATGAACCTGGGCACTGTATTAGGCACACTATGAACGGGGAGTACTACATATCATAATATGAATTGGGGGGTACTGTGCAGCACAATGTGTACTGGCAGCTCTGAAATGTGCCATATGGTGAACTTAAGCCACAGGCGTTGGAACGGGGGGGGGGGGGGGGGGGTGCAAGGGGGCAGCATGCCCCGCCCAAACGAGATGGAGGTGTAGGTGTGGGTGAGCGCTTACCCCCGGATTTCCGCGGGGGACTCGTCCTGTGAAATCAAATTGCTGCCGCTGCCTGCTATGACCCATGTCCTCCTAGCCGGCTCTTCACTGATGCATTACTGGGAGGAAGACGTGGCCATGCTGATCCTGCTGGGACAACCCCGCCTCTTCCCAGTGATACATCTGTGAAGAGCCAGGCTGGCTAGGAGGACATGGGGCATAGCAGGCAGTGGCAGCACACTAATTTTACAGCAGGAGTCGCCCGTAGGTAAGCGCCGCTCACCCGCACTGTGGGGGTGGGGAGGTTTGGTGGGAGCGCCAGAACGTCATTTTTACTACGCCCCCCCAACCTCAAAACATTCCAGCTCCCCTGAATTAAGCACTACTGAGATTCATAAAATAAACTATGGCACTACTATGGGGCATAACATTAAGTAAGGCTCTACAATGGTTCAGAAAATGAACTACTGTAGGGCACTATTATGGGGAATAAAATTAACAACTGGGACGGGGGCTCCTAGAAGCATTGGAACGCGTCCCCTTCAAAATGTTACTATGGGGCCCAAAAAGTTCTGGCTATGCCCCTGATACATACCATGGTAAATATAATTACTTACTTGTAAATAGTTAATCAACTATGTACTGCAGTTTAATTTATCATATTTTCTCATACGTCCTAGAGGATGCTGGGGTCACATCAAGAACCATGGGGTATAGACAGGATCCGCAGGAGACGTGGGCACTTTAAGACTTTCAAAGGGTGTGACCTGGCTCCTCCTTCTATGCCCCTCCTCCAGACTCCAGTTTAGAATCTGTGCCCAGGCAGACTGGATGCACATTGAGGAGCTCTACTGAGTTTCTCTGAAAAGACTTTGTTAGGTTTTTTATTTTCAGGGACTTCTGCTGGCAACAGTCTCCCTGCTTCGTGGGACTTAGGGGAGAGAAGTCAGACCTACTTCTATGAGTTAAAGGCTCTGCTTCTTTGGCTACAGGACACCATTAGCTCCTGAGGGTTTGGAACACTAGGTACGCCTAGGGGTTCATTCCCAGAGCCCGCCGTCACCCCCCTTGCAGAGCCAGAAGACAGGTGAGTAGAAGAAGATCAGAAGACTTCAGTGACGGCTTTGAGGTACTGCGCAGCGATCGCAAGCTGCGCGCAATGCTCCCACACACAGCGGCACTACAGGGTGCAGGGCTCGGGGGGCGCCCTGGGCAGCCTATAAATCCTCAAAATACACTGGCAAGAGGGGACATAAGTGCCAAGGCACTGTCCTAACCCCCGCCAATATAAATATTAGTTAGAAAAAGGCGGGATGAAGCGCACCATTGAGAGGCAGAACTTTCTCCTCACAGCCCACACACACATACACTGCTAGACATATGCAGGGCGCAGAGGGGACGCTCTGGGCAGAAAAAAAACACTCGTTTATGGCAAAAAGGGACATTAACACACACTGTCCTACCCCCGCCAGTGAAATTAATTATTTAATTAAGAGCGGGAGAAGTGCGCCATTATGGGGGCGGGGCTTCTTCCTCACTAAGCCAGCACACAACTCAGCGCCATTTTCTCCTCCAGAGAAACGCTGGTCCTCCCTTCACTACTGACTTGTATCAGGGTGCAAAAAAAAGGAGGGGGGCGATGTATATGGTGCTTGTATTGTATCATGTTATATTATAAAGCGCTGCAGGTCTGTTTTATGATATATTTCACAGATTTGTGTGTTTGCACTGGGGTGTGAACTGGCTAACCCCTTTTATGTGTCCCTCTGACAGAGGTCTGTCCCCTATTAGTCCCAGTGTGTCGGTAGGTGTGTGTGGTACAAGTGGGTGACATATCTGAAGCAGGGAGTTCCTTCACGGAGGAAACCATTTGGGGACGCAGAGTTGTAAGGTGGTGACGCTACCAGCACACCAAGAGCCTGCATGGGGATTGGTTAAGGCTGTATCTAAGGCTACATGCTGGATATGTAGAAGATATGTTTGTCATCATTCTGTTTCTTCCATCTGCAGGCGACCCTCTCTGGGTCACATAAAGTCCATTTACAAATGTTATGACTACTGCTACCGATGCGGACTCTGAGTCCTGTGTAGCCGATAGGGATTCCAGGGAAATAGATAAAATAAGTCGAGCTTAATATATTCTTTCCCGGCAGTCACCCCCTGTGTTAGACAGTGTACTGTCTAGGGTGAAAAAGAATGTATTCTCCCTATACCTGGCACCGCTTCACTAAACGGGCCGATGAACCGAAAGGTGAAAACTATATGTTGCAAAGAGACACTGTTCAGGTCCACTATTGCTTGCACGTGGGTGTGTCACGCTATTACAAAATGGTCAGAGAACGTGTCATCAGAAATTGACATGATTGATAAAGATGAGATACTCCCTTAGTTAGGAAATATCAAAGACTCTGCCGCATAAATGCTAGGAGCAATAAAAGATATTGGATTCTTCAGTTCACAAGCCGCTACCACGGCAGTATCGGCTCGGCAGGCGTTGAGGATTCGCCAGTGAAACGCGGATGCAAATTCCAAAAGAAATATGGAGGATATCCTATACAAAGGTGAGGCCTTATTTGGTGATGGACTGGAGGCGTTGGTCTCAGCGGCTACAGCAGGTAAGTCAACATTTTTTGCCCTCTGCACGGGCACCGGCAAAGAGATCACCCTCACATGCAGTCTTTTCGACCCAGTAAGTACAGCGAAAGGGTTCCCCTTAGGGGAAGAGACGTAAAGATGTCTACAGCGGCTTCAGGTTGCCACGAAAAGAAGGCTACCCATACTTCGGCCATGTGTACAGCATGATGCTGGGTCTCTCTTGCGGGAGGTCGCTCGGGTGGGGGCACGTCTAAAACTACTCAGTCCGAATTGGAGTCAATCTGATCTGGATCCCTGGGTTTTACATATAGTGTCCCAGGGGTACGAATCAAGACGTTCCCCCATGCCGATTTTTAAAATTGACCTTACCGGCGTCTCTTCCAGGAAGAGAAGCAGTTATATCGGTAATTCAAATGTTCTGTCAGGACCAGGTCATAGTCCTGGTGCCTGGGTCACAACAAAGGGAGGGGATTATTCAAGCCTCCGTGTTGTTCCGAAACCGAACGGCTTAGTCAGACCGCCCCTGAACCTAAAAAGCTGAATCTCTACTAAAAACGGTTCAAGTTCAAGATGGAATCACTGGGGGCTGTGATTTCCACTCTGGAGGAAGGGGATTACAGGGGGTCAGTAGATAAAGGATGCTTACCTGCATGTTCCCTTTTATCCTCATCAGGCTTATCTGTGATTCGCGTTTCAGAATTGCCATTACTGATTCCAGACGTTACCTTTCGGTATCTCCATGGCGCAGAGGTCTTTTCACCAAGGGGATGGTGTAGATGATGATCCTCCTGCGTCAAGAAGGAGTCAATATAATTCCTTATCTAGACGATCTCCTGATAAAGGCGAGATCCAGGGAGCAGTTATTACAAAACATCACACTCTCCTTGTCAATACTCCAACAACACGGTTGGATCATAAATTATCCAAAGTCACAGTTGGAACCGACGACAAGATTGTCTTTTCTCGGGATGATTCTGGACACAAAGGTTCAGAGAGTATTTCTTCCTGTGGAAAAGGCTCTGGAAATCCAGAAAATGGTAAAACAGATATTGAAACCATCAAGTGTGTTGATCCATCAGTGCATTCGGTTGTTGGGGAAGATGATGGCGGACTACGAGGCCATACAGTTTGGCAGGTTCCATGCCAGGGTATTCCAGTGGGACCTGTTGGACAAGTGGTCGTGATCCCACCTACACATGCACCGGAAGATAATCCTGTCGTCAAAAGCCAGGATTTCGCTCCTGTGGTGGCTACACAGTTCTCACCTACTGGAGGGATGCAGGTTCGAGATTCAGGACTGGGTCCTGGTAACCACGGATACAAGTCTCCGAGCCTGGGGAGCTGTCACTCAGGGGGAAAGCTTTCAAGGAAAATGGTCAAGTCAGGAAGCCTGCCTTCACATAAACGTGCTGGAATTGAGAGCCATTTACAATGACCTTCAAGATCATTTCGGGCAGATCCAGTCGAACAATGTAACAGCAGTCGCGTACATAAACAGACAGGGCTGAACGAAAAGCAGAGCGGCAGAGGTGAGAGGGCAGAAAGACATGTAAAGGCTCTGTCTGCAATTTTCATTCCAGGAGTAGACAACTGGGAAGCAGACTTCCTCAGCAGACACGATCTCCATCCAGGAGAGTGGGGCCTCCACCAAGAAGTCTTCGCAGAGGTGACAAGTCTTTGGGGAGTTCCTCAAGTAGACATGATGACATCTCGTCTCAACAAGAAGCTTCAGAAATATTGTTCCAGCCTCAAGCAATAGCAGTGGATGCGCTAGTGGCCCAGTGGGTGTTCCGGTTGGTGTATGTCTTCCCTCCACTTCCGCTGATCCCAAAAGTGCTCGGGATCATAAGGAGAACAAGAGTTCGAGCAATCTTCATTGCCCCAGACTGGCCAAGGAGGGCTTGGTACCCAGATCTTTAGGAGTTGCTCATAGAAGATCCTCGGCCTCTTCCTCTTCGCGAGGACCTGCTGTAGCAGGGGCCGTGCGTGTATCAAAACTTACCGTGGCTACGTTTGATGGCATGGCTGTTGAGCGCTGGATCCTAGCCCGTAAGGGTATTCCCAAGGAAGTCATCCCCACCCTTATTCAGGCCAGGAAAGGAGTAACGTTGAAACATTACCACCATATTTGGAGAAAATATGTGTCTTGGTGTGAATCCAAAAAGGCTCCAATTGGCCTCTCTTCCAGAGGTTCAGACCCTCGTGAAAGGGCTTCTGCACATCCAGCCTCCATTTGTGCCTCCAGTGGCACCATGGGACCTTAATGTGGTGTTGCAGTTCCTTCAATTGGATTGGTTTGAGCCTCTACAAGAGATAGAGTTGAAGTTTCTCACTTGGAAAGTGGTGATGCTTTTGACATTTGCATCCGCACAGCGGGTGTCTGAGTTGGGGGCCTTGTCTCACAAGAGCCCTTACCTGATCTTCCATGAAGATAGGGCAGAGTTGAGAACTCGTCAACATTTTCTTCCAAAGGTGGTTTCATCTTTCCACATAAACCAACCTATGGTGGTGCCAGTAGTTAATGACACGTTCACTGAGTCAAAGTCTCTAGATGTGGTTAGGGCTTTGAAGATTTACGTCGCTAGAACAGCTCGAATACGGAAAACAGAGTATTTGTTTGTCCTGTATGCTCCCAACAAGATTGGGTGTCCTGCTTCCAAGCAGACTATTGCCCGTTGGATCAGAGGTACGATTCAGCACGCTCATACTACGGCTGGATAGCCGTTACCAACGTCGGTGAAGGCCCATTCCACTAGGAAAGTGGGCTCATCCTGGGCGGCTGCCCGGGGGGTCTTGGCATTGCAACTTTGTCGAGCAGCTACTTGGTCGGGTTCAACCACATTTGCGAAGTTCTACAAGTTTGATACCCTGGCTGATGAGGACCTCATGTTTGGTCAATTCAGTGCTGCAGAGTCATCCGCACTCTCCCGCCCGTTCTAGAGCTTTGGTATAAATCCCATGGTTCTTGTTGTGACCCCAGCATCCTCTAGGACATATGAGAAAATAGGATTTTAATACCTACCGGTAAATCCTTTTCTCTTAGTCATTAGAGGCGTACTGTATCTGCAGTTATTGGTTGTGGTTACACACAGGTTGTGTTACGATTTTTGTCAGCATTTTGCTGCATATTCTTCATGCCATTGGCTGGTGTTCTATTAAATGCCACATTCTGCGGCATGCTTGAGGTGTGAGCAGGTAAGATGCTCACCGTGGTTTAACAATAAATCCTTTCCTCGAAATATCCATCTCCCTGGGCACAGTTCCTTAAACTGGAGTCTGGATGAGGGGCATAGAGGGAGGAGCCAGGTCACACCCTTTGAAAGTCTTAAAGTGCCCATGTCTCCTGCGGATCCCGTCTATACCCCATGGTTCTTGATGTGACCCCAGCATCCTCTACGGACTAAGAGAAAAGGATTTACCAGTAGGTATTAAAATCCTATTATAAATAATACTGCTTTAAAAGCATTTCCTGAACATATGCATCAGATACACCTGTTCAAGTGATGAAGGAACAGTTAAAAAATTAGTTAAGACCCATACACATTAGAAGATTTTGAGCTCAAAGCAGCTCACTTTTGGCATTTGGAGCTGCTTTGAACTTGAAAATTTACTGGTGTGTTTGGGCAGGCGATGAGCACTGATGCGTGCTCCCGCCTCATCGCCAGCGAGGTGGGCAATCGTGTGTTTTGCCCACAATGTTTTGCCCACCTCACATTTTCATCCATCATCGTTCAGTGTGTATGGCGCCGAGCAATGATGGATGAACTGTCCAAGGCCCCGCCCTGCTCCCTCCCCAAGCCCCAACTCATGGAGCAGCAGCAGCACGATGAACATTAGCACTGCAGTGACCAGGTATCTACTGGCCACTAATGATTATAGTATGTATGCCAGTAATATATACATTGCTGGCAGGGGTCAGCAATGTATATATTATTGCACCACTTGCCACCAATGATTATTTATGCCAGTAATATATACTCTGCCAGCAATGTATATATTACTGGCACCACTGCCCACCAATGAATATGTATGCCAGTAATATATACATTGCTGGCAGAGGCTAGCAATGTATATGTTCTGGCACCAGTAACCACCAATGTTTATGTAGAATTTATACATAATATATAAATTGCAGGCAGTGCCCCCTTTTTACACATTATGGCAGCAGAGTTCCCCTTTTTACACATTACGGCAGCAGAGTCCCCCTTTTTACACATTACGGCAGCAGAGTTCCCCTTTTTACACATTACGGCAGCAGAGTTCCCCTTTTTACACATTATGGCAGCAGAGTCCCCCTTTTTACACATTACGGCAGCAGAGTTCCCCTTTTTACACATTACGGCAGCTGAGTCCCCCTTTTTACACATTATGGCAGCAGTCCCCCTTTTTACACATGCCCTGCTCCCTCCCCAAGCCCCTCCGGCTATGGCTCTGCGGTCCCGCCCTGCTCCCTCCAGTTCACTCGGGGATGCACGTTTGAGGAGCATCTTGCAGCCGCACATTGTGAAGTGAGTCGCTGCCAACAAGTTTGTGTCCCTGAGTTATATACATTGCTGGCACAGGCCAGCAATGTATACACTACTGCCCACCAATGATTATTTATTTTAAACCCAGTAATATATACATTACTGGCACAGTCCAGCAATATATACACTGGCCACAAATGTATATGAATAAGCTGGTAACGTATACATTGCTGACACAGGCCATTATGTAAATAGCCTTTCTAACGAAAGATTTTCAGCGAAGTCTTTCACCTCCTGGAAATCTCTTGCTCTTTGGGAAAATAGCTCAGTGTGTATGCACTACTCTGGGTGAAAGATAGATCTTTCAGAGATGTTGTCAAAGTCTTTTGAAATGAAAATCTCCTAGTGTGTATGGACCTTTTCTGTACTTTAATTGCAGACCAGTATAAAATGCTTAATGACATTAGATTTATTAGGATTTTGATAATACTGTTACTGTATATTTAATTCCTGCAGTTGACATCACCATTAATGATAAGGTAATATTAATTATAGATTTGTTCCTTTGGCCAGATGCGGGTTTTGTTATTTGCTGAGCTACATCTATACTTAGGGCGAGATTCAATTATTTTCACCACTTTCCACACCCGTTCTGTTTCTGCCCTCAGGGACGTTGTATCATTATTTCAGCTCGCTACCCCCGGATTAGCGAGGCACCAAACCCTTTACACAGCTAAACGTGATTACTATGGGCACAATATGCGCGATAACGGAGATCATTTTATAAAGGAAATTGGGTATGATATATCATTTGAATCTCACCCATTGTGTCTAATAACCAATTTAAAAATAAATCAGTTATTTTCTGGATTTCCGATTTTGTGGTCTGTCCGTAGATGGGATTCTGTGTGCCCATTGGGCAAACCTGTGACTGAAAATGCAGTGGTATAAATTACATATGCTGTGGAAATTGGGCAGGGGTCTGGAACTCCAGGTCGACACCAAAAAGGTTGACACACCTTAGGTTGACACCAATTGGTCGACGCACCTTATGACGACATGGACAAAAGGTCGACATGAGTTTTTAATGTTTTTTTGGTGTCGTTTTCATCGTAGAGTGACCGGGAACCCCAATTAGTGCACCGCTTCCCTTCGCATGGCTCGCTTCGCTTGCCAATCTTCGGGCAGATTACCGTTCCAATCGTAGTCCGCGTGGATCGTTAAGTATGAAAAAGTTCAAATAAAGAAAAAAATCATAAAAAACATGTCAACCTTTTCCATGTCGACCTAAGGTATGTCGACCAATTGGTGTCGACCTGGAGTCCGGATACCATTGGGCAGATGATTTGCATGTTTGTTTTTAATAAGTTTCTTAAAACAATCTTTCATTTATGTTTCAATAAATTACCAAAATTACAGTATTAAGTGAGCATTACTTTTCCTGAGTTAATGAAGATGATGTAACTATTTTATGAACCAGTTTATCACAAGGTGGATGTATTATTACCTGATGTGCTCTAAATAGGATTCTAATAAAAAATGTGAGATCAGAAGCAGAGAAAACATGGCCAAGACTAGGCTAGGACGAGGCTACTCAGTAGACTATAGAGCTACAGCAGACTAAGAGAATCCAGGAGACATGGCCAGTGGGCAGGAGCAGAGGTCAATACACAGTAATTGATATAGCAAGGCAGAACAGCAGGTAAGAAAAAACTAAAGGACCTGGTCAATAGGCAAAATCAGGGGTCAGTTTAATCAGCTAAGCTATGCACAAAGTGTAGCATCAGCCAGGGTGAAATCCAGGGAATGTGGCAGGCTCAGTGGTGTAGGTAGTGGGGCTCCAATCCTGAACACAGCCAGATGCACCAGTAGTTCTTGCGGGATCGGTATGAAATACCTCCAATCAAAATCCCGACGTTCAAAATCCCGACACCAATTGACCGATGGTCAAAATCCCGACAAGGTCAAAATACCGACATGGACAAAATACCGACATTTAAAATACAGACAAGGTCAAAATACCGACATGTAAAATGCCGACAGGTCAAAATACCGACACACGGTTTCTTGTTTTTTTGTGTATGTCGACATAAGTCAACATGGACACCATATAAAGTGTACCGCGTCCCCTCGCATGGCTCGCTGCGCTCGCCATGCTTCAGGCACGGTGCCTCGCTACGCTCGGCACACTATTATATTCCCCCTCCAGGTCCACTGGGATGGTAAGGTATGAACAAGTCGGTTTCAATGAAAAAACTCATGAAAAACTCATGTCGGTATTTTGACCTGTCGGCATTTTACATGTCGGTATTTTGACCTTGTCGGTATTTTAAATGTCGGTATTTTGTCCATGTCGGGATTTTGACCATCGGTCAATTGGTGTCGGGATTTTGAACGTCGGGATTTTGATTGGAGGTAAACTGACTGCATCCCGTTCTTGCAATAATCAAGCAGTGTAATTTCAGGGCGGATTTCCTTAAACAGGCTGAATGCAAATGTCATCCCTCATGTAAGGTGATAAAAGAATGGAGTGAAGAACATGCTTCATAGCACCAAAGACTAGTTCATGAGCAGAGCCAAGTCCCACGCACTGGGTACAAGCAACACCACAGTGGAGAGTCCTGGAGGGCAACACCACACAATCCTCTGGCATCACGGCTGACATCGCTGCTGCATCTGAGGACTCTGAGCATTGGATACACAGGTGAACTTCAACTTAAGAAGTGACCAAGACGAACATTAATGTTTTATTTTCTTCCTCCAGCAGAAAACCACAGTACCCATATGTAGAAATCCACATTATTTAAAAAACTGTAGTTGATTAATGAGCTTGATTATCTGTGCTTTGATTAAAAAAAAAAAAGAAAAAGAAATGTATTAATGTTACAAACACAAACAAGTGCTGACCTTTTGCAGTATGTAAATCTTGTGTTATTTGCAATTGTTTCAGAATTACCTGTATTTTTCTGCTTGGAGCATCTACCAGCATGTAACCTGATTCTAATTCTGTTTTATTTACGTTCAATAAACAGTCTCCTGGTAAAAAGAAAATAACAAACGTGACGACAGAAACTTTGGCTTTTATTCCATCTTCATGTTGGTGTCCAATTAGAAACTTGTGTTTTTTCTTATACATTGTGTACTCTGCTGACAATACATTTAATAATGTATGCAGGCTTGAAAGTAAATGGTAGAGGTGAGAGTCACAGTATTACATACTGTATTACAATGACAGAGTACACTTTACAAGAGAACGTCGCACGCAATGTAAAAGGTTCTTCAAACTCGTTCCAGTCTGCTGAACATTAAACATGGCCTATTCAACCCATTGTGACGGCCCATGTGAATTGTGTTATGACACCAAATATTCTTATTTCCTTTGGTCAAATACAGTATGACAGCAAAATGAAAATGTAAACCTGTAAAAAAAACAAATTAAATTAATTTGTTGAAATTAAATACTTTGTGTGCATTGAAACAGGCTACTCATCAATATTGGGTTTGCAGTAGGGGTGTGCACCGGGCCATTTTTCGGGTTTTGTGTTTTGGATCTGGATTGGCTTTGCCAAAACCGTCCTTGCGGGTTTTGGATCTGTATTTAAAAAATAAATAAATCTTAAAAGCAGCTAAAATCACAGAATTGGGGGGTGTTTTTGTTCCTACAGTGTTATTAACCTCAATAACATTAATTTCTACTTATTTCCAGTCTATTCTGAACACCTCACAGCTCACAATATTGTTTTCATCCAGATTAGGCCAAAAAGTTGCACCGTGGTAGCTGGATGACTAAGCTAAGCGACAGAAGTGGGCGGCACAAACACGTGGCACATCTAGGAGTGGCACTGCAGTGGCAGACAGGGTATCAGTTTTATAAACTATGCCAAAAATATGCTCTAAAGCACATAATGCAAAGAAAAGAGGTGCAAGATAGAATTGTCCTTGGGCCCTCCCAGCCACCCTTATATTGAATATTAAACAGGCCATGCACAGTTTAACAAACCAATCATTTCAGCAACATGGACTGTCACTTGTGGCTGAAATTATTGGTATGTTTGGACCCCCACAAAACAAGCTGGCAATGGGCAGTGCACTAACTGGCTTTAGTACACGATGTCATCATTATTCTCCGATTCCTCACCCCAATCAGTGTGTACATCCTCGTCTTCACAGACTATTAATTCATCCCTGCTGGAATTTGTGGAGGTACTTGCTGGTAAAGGGGTTCCTTGTGGAATTTGTAAATCATCTTCCCCACATTTTGGGGAATTAACCTCCTATGCCGATCGCTGACAAGGTTACCGGCTGCGCTAAAAACTCTTTCGGAGTACACTCTGGACGGTGGGCAACTTAAGTAAAACAAAGCCAGTTTGTGCAAGGGCCACCAAATTGCCTCTTTTTCCTGCCAGTATTGAATGAAACTGACTGTCTGACATGCCTATTTGGATGATGTCACTTAAATAATCATCAACCATTCTTTCAATGGAGACAGCATCATACACAGTGACAGTAGACATGTCAGTAATTGTAGGCAGCTCCTTCAGTCTGGACCAGATGTCAAAACTGACTGATCTGCATCACCACTAGTGGGTCTCTTAGGAAACTTTAGTTTTTTCCTCGCAGCTGCAGTTGCCGGAGAAAATAAAGGAGGAGATGTTGCCATGTCACGTTCCGCTTGAGCTGACAATTTTCTGGTGAATAGATTGCATTTCCTCTATGTCATTAATTCATCTTACACAGTTTTTCTCTGACGTCCTAGTGGATGCTGGGGACTCCGTAAGGACCATGGGGAATAGCGGCTCCGCAGGAGACTGGGCACAAAAGTAAAGCTTTAGAACTACCTGGTGTGCACTGGCTCCTCCCCTATGACCCTCCTCCAAGCCTAAGTTAGATTTTTGTGCCCGAACGAGAAGGGTGCACACTAGGTGGCTCTCCTGAGCTGCTTAGTGAAAAGTTTAGTTTTAGGTTTTTTATGTTCAGTGAGACCTGCTGGCAACAGGCTCACTGCATCGAGGGACTAAGGGGAGAAGAAGCGAACTCACCTGCGTGCAGAGTGGATTGGGCTTCTTAGGCTACTGGACATTAGCTCCAGAGGGACCGATCACAGGCCCAGCCATGGATAGGTCCCAGAGCCGCGCCGCCGGCCCCCTTACAGAGCCAGAAGACTACATGATGTCTCGGGACATCAAGGATGCTTACCTTCATGTCCCAAATTTACCCTTCTCACCAAGGGTACCTCAGGTTTGTGGTACAGAACTGTCACTATCAGTTTCAGACGCTGCCGTATGGATGGTCCACGGCACCCCGGGTCTTTACCAAGGTAATGGCCGAAATGATGATACTCTTTCGAAGGAAGGGAATTTTAGTTATCCCTTACTTGGACGATTCCCTGATAAGGGTAAGATCCAGGGAACAGTTGGAGGTCGGTGTAGCACTATCTCAGGTAGTGTTGCGGCAGCACGATTGGATTCTCAATATTCCAAAATCGCAGCTGATTCCGACGACTCGTCTTCTGTTCCTAGGGATGATCCTGGACACAGTCCAGAAAAAGGTGTTTCTCCCGGAGGAGAAAGTCAGGGAGTTATCCGAGCTAGTCGGGAACCTCCTATAACCGAGCCAAGTCTCAGTACATAAATGAAAGGATTCTGGGAAAAATGGTGGCTTCCTACGAAGCAATCCCATTCGGCAGATTCCACGCAAGAACTTTCCAGTGGGACCTGCTGGACAAATGGTCCGGGTCGCATCTTCAGATGCATCAGCGGATAACCCTGTCACCAAGCACAAGGGTGTCTCTCCTGTGGTGGTTGCAGAGTGCTCATCTTCTAGAGGGCCGCAGATTCGACATTCAGGACTGGGTCCTGGTGACCACGGATGCCAGCCTGCAAGGCTGGGGAGCAGTCACACAGGGAAGGAATTTCCAGAGCTTATGGTCAAGCCTGGAGACATCACTTCACATAAATATCCTGAAGCTAAGGGCCATTTACAATGCTCTAAGCTCAGCAAGACCTCTGCTTCAAGGTCACCCGGAGTTGATCCATTCGGACAACATCACGGCAGTCACCCACGTAAACAGACAGGGTGACACAAGAAGCAGGAGGGCAAGGCAGAAGCTGCAAGGATTCTTCGCTGGGCGGAAAATCATGTGATAGCACTGTCAGCAGTATTCATTCCGGGAGTGGACAACTGGGAAGCAGACTTCCTCAGCAGACACGACCCCCACCCGGGAGAGTGGGGACTTCACCCAGAAGTCTTCCACATGTTTATAAAACTCGACAAGTATTGCGCCAGGTCAAGGGACCCTCAGGCAATAGCTGTAGACGCTCTGGTAACACAGTGGGTGTACCAGTCAGTGTATGTGTTCCCTCCTCTGCCTCTCATACCCAAGGTACTGAGAATTATAAGATGGAGAGAGTAAGCACTATATTCGTGGCTCCGGATTGGCCAAGAAGGACTTGGTAACCGGAACTTCAAGAGATGCTCACGGAGGATCCGTGGCCTCTACCTCTAAGAAGGGACCTGCTCCAGCAAGGACCCTGTCTGTTCCAAGACTTACCGCGGCTGCGTTTGACGGCATGGCGGTTGAACGCCGGATCCTGAAGGAGAAAGGCATTCCGGATGAAGTCATTCCTATCCTGATCAAAGCCAGGAAAGATATAACCGCAAAACATTATCACCGCATTTGGCGAAAATATGTTGCGTGGTGCGAGGCCAGTAAGGCCCCGACGGAGGAATTTTCAACTAGGTCGATTCCTACATTTCCTGCAAACAGGAGTGTCTATGGGCCTGAAATGGGGGTCCATTAAGGTTCAAATTTCGGCCCTGTCAATTTTCTTCCAAAAAGAACTAGCTTCAGTCCCTGAAGTTCAGACGTTGTGAAAGGGGTACTGTATATACAGCCTCCTTTTGTGCCTCCAATGGCACCTTGGGATCTAAATGTAGTTTTTGGGTTCCAAAAGTCACATTGGTTTGAACCACTTAAATATGTGGAGTTAAAATATCTCACATGGAAAGTGGTCATGCTGTTGGCCCTGGCCTGGACCAGGTGCGTGTCAGAATTGGCGGCTTTATCCTGTAAAAGCCCTCATCTGATTTTCCATTCGGACAGGGCGGAATTGAGGACTTATCCTCAGTTTCTCCCTAAGGTGGTTTTCAGCGTTTTCACCTGAATCAACCTATTGTGGTGCCTGCGGCTACTAGGGACTTGGAGGACTCCAAGTTGCTAGACGTTGTCAGGGCCCTGGAAATATAGGT
Organism: Pseudophryne corroboree; assembly: GCF_028390025.1. NCBI lineage: Eukaryota > Metazoa > Chordata > Amphibia > Anura > Myobatrachidae > Pseudophryne > Pseudophryne corroboree. Next base: position 559,753,365 of record NC_086449.1, on the reverse strand, counting down.
TTCCAGGACGGCTGGAGTCAGAAAATCTGACTCGTTGTTTATTCTGTATGCACCCAACAAGCTGGGTGCTCCTGCTTCTAAGCAGACTATTGCTCGTTGGATTTGTAGTACAATTCAGCTTGCACATTCTGTGGCAGGCCTGCCACAGCCAAAATCTGTAAAAGCCCATTCCACAAGGAAGGTGGGCTCATCTTGGGCGGCTGCCCGAGGGGTCTCGGCTTTACAACTTTGCCGAGCAGCTACTTGGTCAGGAGCAAATACGTTTGTAAAATTCTACAAATTTGATACCCTGGCTGAGGAGGACCTGGAGTTCTCTCATTTGGTGCTGCAGAGTCATCCGCACTCTCCCGCCCGTTTGGGAGCTTTGGTATAATCCCCATGGTCCTTACGGAGTCCCCAGCATCCACTAGGACGTCAGAGAAAATAAGAATTTACTTACCGATAATTCTATTTCTCGTAGTCCGTAGTGGATGCTGGGCGCCCATCCCAAGTGCGGATTGTCTGCAATACTGGTACATAGTTATTGTTACCAAAAAATCGGGTTATTGCTGTAGTGAGCCATCTTTTCTAGAGGCTCCTCTGTTATCATGCTGTTAACTGGGTTTTAGATCACAAGTTATATGGTGTGATTGGTGTGGCTGGTATGAGTCTTACCCGGGATTCAAAATCCTTCCTTATTGTGTACGCTCGTCCGGGCACAGTATCCTAACTGAGGCTTGGAGGAGGGTCATAGGGGAGGAGCCAGTGCACACCAGGTAGTTCTAAAGCTTTACTTTTGTGCCCAGTCTCCTGCGGAGCCGCTATTCCCCATGGTCCTTACGGAGTCCCCAGCATCCACTACGGACTACGAGAAATAGAATTATCGGTAAGTAAATTCTTATTTTGTACTTAGATGACAACATTAGTAGTAGAAAAGGGAGTGGTACATTTTTTGACATTCATCATGTAGAAATTTGTATTGTCAACATGAGTGTGGAAAAGGGCCTTAATGTTGACATTCATTCTATCAACTGATGAAATGTAGACATGATTAGAATGTCTACAAAATGTCCCTGGTGTTCTACTGGTGACATACCTGGTACGGCAAGTCTGGCAGCTCAAGCAATGTCTTCCAGTGGATCCAGTGTTGCTTCTGGTTGTTAGTGCCAGGCTCCGGAGCCTTACCTCTGGCGGTGCTGCCACGGGTTGCCGTCCTGCTGGTTGGCGCGGGTGCAGCGGTGGGGGGCTGCTGGCGGCGGGTCCTCCTGTACGGATGTGCGGCTGCAGGGGGCCGAGGGTCTGGAGAGCCGGGCGCTGCGGAGGGGATCACTGCGGTAAGGTCCTCTAGTGGTGACACAGTATAGTGTGCCAGAGATAGAAGCTGGCTAAAGCTGTGTGCTAACAGCTAAGTATGTCTCCGATGCTGGGGGCAGCCATGTCAGAGACCGGAGTATTACCAATGAAGTTCCCAATCTGTGTCCAGCCAATCCTGCGTGTTCTCCCCTTACAAAAGGGGGCTGGCTCAGAGGGAGAGTGCCAGTGCTTTAAGTTACCTCCTTGTGAAAGGTTCTCCAGCTCTGTGCTCCCAGGTTACTTCTGGTTCCCTGGTCCTGGTTGCTCTCATCCATCGGTTACCTAAACGATGCTGCAGTCCTGCTGTCTAAGTCCGTTGCCAGTCTTCAGTTCTTCTTTACCAGAGTTCTTCAGCTTCACTCTTCAAGTTATTTAACCAGGGACTCTAATTCTTCCAGTTTCTTCCTTTTCTCCAATATTCGTGTACAGCCTGATTATTCATTAAAACTACAGTTATCTTCCTACGAAGTCCTCCTGTTCTTTACGCCCTCCAGCCAACGCTAACACTTAGTTTGGCTTCCACCCCATGAGGAGGAATTACATTCAGCCACCTCATTTACTCTCCTCACAGGTAGCTGTCCCTTCAGCCAAAACTCTGTTGTTCGAACCCCAACTTATGCCGAGCGTGACAGTAAGCACTGGCCCAATGGATCCGGCAAGTGAGCAGGCTACCGGGGGCGATGCCTCTGTGGATATTCTGTCTTGTCTAAATAAACAGGAGGCAATGCTAGCACAGATTGTACAGTTCATGCAGAATATGTCCACTCGTTTGGATTCTCTACACGCAGCCATTTCCACACCTCGGACTCCGGTTCCAGCTTCCAACCCGCCAGCACCTAATCCTTTAGTGTCGATTCCAGTTCCTCGTTTACAACTACCGCCACCCAGTAAATTTGACGTTAGTCCAAAGCAATGCCGAGGGTTCCTCAATCAATGCGAGATCCAGTTTGAGCTTCAGTCAGCTAACTTTCCGTCTGATTGGACCAAAATCGCATACATCATTTCACTTCTGACCGGACCAGCTCTGGATTGGGCCCCTTATGGGAGAGAACTGATCCCATACTCTCGAATTACCCAGAATTCGTGGCAACTTTTCGTAAAATCGTTGACGAGCCAGGCCAGACCACCTCTGCCTATTTGGAGATTCTGCGTCTGCATCAGGGAACCCGTTCCGGCGCCCAGTACGTGATCCAATTCCGTACTCTGTCTTCCGAAGTGGGCTGGAATGAAGAGGCTCTCATTGCTGCCTTTTGGAACGGTCTCTCCGACAAAATTAAAGATGACCTGGTCACTCAGGATGTGCCAGTTAAGCTCGATCAGCTTATTTCTTTATGTAACAAGATTGAGCTAAGATACAAGGAGCGCTGTCTTGAGAGAACAAGGTTCGAGCGACCCAAACCTCGGGCCTGTCCCACTCCTAGACCATCCTCACCGTCTACTGAAGAACCCATGCAGGTCAACCGCTCTCGTCTCACCAATGAGGAACGTCAAAGACGCAGACAGGGCAACCTCTGCATGTATTGTGGGGCGGCCGACCACTTACTTTAAGTCCTGTATTCAGCAACTGGGAAACTCCCGCTCCTAGCTTATGCAGGAGAGGTTAAGCTAGGAGCATTCCCCAACCAATTTACCAGGAAGGAATCACTGTTGGCTGTAGGTCTGGAACTTCCCCCTACCTCCCTTCATGTTACAGCACTTTTGGATTCTGGAGCTGCAGAAAGTGTCATTACTTCCGCCTTAGTCCGACAGTCTGAAATACTAACCACTCATTTGGAGCGAGCTATCTCTATCACCACGATTGTTGGAAGTTATATCCCTGAAGGGATCATCACAGACCGTACAGTTCCTTTGAAGATGAAAGTTGGTATTCTCCATTCTGAAGTTATCTCTTTCCTGGTAATTCCCAAAGCCTCTCAAAAAATAATCCTAGGATTCCTGTGGTTACAGGAGGACAACCCCTGCTTGGATTGGCAAACTATGGATGTACTCGCTTGGGGGGAGTCGTGTTCTCAAAGCTATTTATCCACGGTCAAGCCACTCCTTACCCTACACTCCACTGATCTCCCAGATGCCTATCAGCCCTTTCTGGACATCTTCAGTAAGGAAGGGGCGGATACCTTGCCTCCCCACCGAAGTTGAGACTGCCCTATCGATTTACTGCCTGGGAAAACACCTCCCAGAGGCCGAACATACCCTTTATCTCTCCCGGAAACCCAAGCGATGTCTGAGTATATACAGGAGAATTTGGCTAAAGGGTTTCTTCGCCCTTCCTCTTCTCCAGCCGGGGCAGGGTTTTTTTTGTTAAGAAGAAGGACGGGGGCCTACGGCCTTGCATCGACTACCGGGACCTCAACGAAGTTACAGTTAAGAACAGATACCCCTTGCCCTTGATTCCCAAACTATTTGACCGAGTCAAGGGGGCTACCATTTTCACCAAATTGGACCTGCGTGGAGCTTATAACCTTATACGCATTCGCACAGGAGACGAGTGGAAGACTGCGTTCAATACTCGCAATGAGCATTCCGAATATCTGGTGATGCCCTTTGGCTTATGCAATGCTCCAGCAGTCTTCCAGAATTATGTCAACTAATTATTCCGAGATCTCCTCTATAAGTGCCTGGTTGTGTATCTGGACGATATTCTAATATTTTCCAAAGATCTGAAAGTCCATCAGGAATAGGTTAGAGAAGTCCTGAGACGTCTAAGGGAAAATCGATTTTTTTGTAAACTGGAGAAGTGCACGTTTGAGGTTCCCTCCATCCCTTTTTTAGGTTACATCTTTTCCGAGAGGGAATTACAGATGGATCCTGCCAAAGTCCAAGCAATCAGAGATTGGACCTTTCCTACCACTCTGAATTGAATCCAGCGTTTTTTAGGCTTCGCCAATGTCTATAGGAAGTTTATTAAAGATAATTCCTCCATCATTGCCCCGATTACAGCACTAACAAGAAAAGGGTCTAATTCTGCAGCTTGGCCACCTAAGGCACTAAAAGCCTTTTCGTTTCTAAAAGAGGCCTTCGTGTCTGCTCCTATCCTTCGGCAACCTGATCTCAGTCGTCCTTTTCAGGTGGAGGTGAATGCTTCTTCAGTAGGAGTGGGGGCCGTCTTATCCCAGTACTTCGAGGATCAGAAAGCTCATCCTTGTGCTTATTTTTCCTTAAGATTCTCTCCGGCAGAACAAAACGACGCCATTGGAGAACAAGAATTGCTTGCCATAAAACTTGCTTTTGAAGAGTTGAGGTACTTGCTGGAAGGAGCTCAGCACCCAATCTCAGTAACCACGGATCACAAAAATCTTTTATATCTTCAGACCGCCTGATGTTTAAACCCACGGCAAGCCAGGTGGGCACTGTTCTCCTCCCGTTTTTCTTTTAAGCTCAGTTATCGTCCAGGTTCTCTTAATCAGAAAGCAGATGCGCGCTCTCGTTCATTGAGTTCAGATGAGTCCACAGATCTTCCGGACAGACAATTCATCCTAGATCCTGCCTCCTTTGCTGCAACTTGTACTACTTCACTTCCTCCACCGGGAAAAACCTTAGTTGCACCAGAACTCAGAAAAAGACTGCACACGTGGGCTCATACCTCACCGTGTATGGGACACGCAGGTAGCCTCAAGACTCTTAAGTTCATCCAATGCTCCTATTGGTGGCCTCATCTGAAGATGGATGTTTTGGAATTCATAGCTGCCTGCCCAAAGTGCGCCCAACATAAAAGTCCAAGAGGATCACCATCGGGTCTTCTTCATCCGCTATCAGTTCCACAAAAACCCTGGACACACATCTCCATGGATTTTATAACTGACCTACCTGTCTCCAGAGGACGAAAAACACCATTTGGGTCATTGTGGACCGATTTTCCAAAATGGTGCACTTTGTCCCACTCACAGGTCTTCCAACCGCTCCACAACTATCAAAATTGTTCATATCAGACATCTTCCGGTTACATGGACTTCCACAAGAGATAGTATCCGATTGAGGGCCTCAATTTGTGGCTAAATTCTGGAGAGCACTGAGTTCAGCTCTTGGAATGGAATTAAGTTTCTCCTCTGCATACCATCCCCAAACGGATGGCCAGACTGAGACAGTGATCCAAGACTTACAGACTTTCCTATGACTCTTCATGTCTTCTTCTCAGGACAATTGGCTGGACTATCTTCCATTTGCTGAATTTGCTCACAATAATCTCTACCATTCCGCTACCCATTCCACACCCTTTTATGTGAATTATAGATTTCACATGTTCCTGCTTTCCAATCTCTTCCAGCTCTCGAAGTACCTGCCGTAGAGTTAGCCCTTCAGCAATTCACTAAGATGTGGAAACAAATTCATGAGGCTCTGCTTAAAACATCCAATAAATACATTTTTTTTGCAGATAGGAAACGGCAGGCTGTCCCTAGTCTCAAATTGGGTGATCAAGTCTGAATTTCTACTCGAAACTTAAGACTCAAGATCCCTTCCAAGAAATTTGCCCCTAGATTCATTGGACCATATCCTATTGAAAAAGTATTGAATTCAGTAGCATACAAAGTGACGTTGCCTCCGTACTTGAAGAGCCCAAATGCATTTCACATCTCCTTACTGAAGCCTCTCATACTTAACCATTTTCAGGCTGTGCTCCCTAGACCTCCTAAGGTGCAAGCTGCTCAAGGAGAATTTGAAGTTCATAGGATCCTTGACTGTCGTAAAAGATATGGTCGTCTTCAAAATCTTATTGATTGGAAGGTATATGGACCGGAGGAAAGGTCCTGGGTTTCTGAAGAGGACGTCCACGCTCCAAGATTAGTCCGGGCCTTTCATACCAAGAATATGATGAAAACACAAGAGTGTTCAGAGCCCACCGTAAAAAGGGGGGGTACTGTCAGGCTCCGGAGCCTTACCTCCAGTGGGTGCTCCCTCGGGTTGCTGTCCTGCTTGTTGGCGCAGCTGCGGTAGCGGGGGGCTGCTGGCGGCGGGTCCTCCTGGACGGATGTGCGGCTGCAGGGGGCCGAGGGTCTGGAGAGCCGGGCGCTGTGGCGGGGATCACTGCAGTAAGGTCCTCTAGTGGTGACACAGTATAGTGTGTCAGAGATAGAAGCTGGCTAAAGCTGTGTGCTAACAGCCAAGTATGTCTCCTGTGCTGGGGGCAGCCATGTTGGAGACCAGAGTATTACCAATGAAGTTTCCAATCTGTGTCCAGCCAATCCTGCGTGTTCTCCCCTTACAAAAGGGGGATGTCTCAGAGGGAGAGTGCCAGTGCTTCAAGTTACCTCCTTGTGAAAGGTTCTCCAGCTCTGTGCTCCCAGGTTACTTCTCGTTCCCTGGTCCTGGTTGCTCTCATCCATGGGTTACCTAAACACTGCTGCAGTCCTGCTGTCTAAGTCTGTTGCCACTCGTGGGAGCGCTCACGGGGTCCCAGGTCGTAGAGGAGCTCTAGGTGCTAACGGCGGTTCCCGCAGACGTCTTCATTTCTTCAAAGTCCAAGTTCTTCAGCCTCGTCTTTCAATCATAAAACAGTTCTTCAGCTTCACTCTTCAAGTCATTTAACCATAGACTCTAATTCTTCCAGTTTCTTCTATTTCTCCAATATTCGTGTACAGCCTGATTATTCATTAAAACTACAGTTATCTTCCTACGAAGTCCTCCTTTTCTTTACTCACTCCGGCCAACGTTAACACTTAGTTTGGCTACCACCCCATGAGGAGGAATTACATTTAGCCATCTCCTCACAGGTAGCTGTCCCTTCAGCCAAAACTCTGTTGTCGGAACACCAACAGTTAGTATCTCTAACCACTCCCCTTGGTGCCTAACCCTAACTTCCCCTCTCCTAATCTAACCCTAACCCTCTGCTGCTGTCCATGCAGAATGTCAGCATTTCACGTCAGTATTGTTATATTCCGCACATGCTGACATGATCATTGTCAAAATTTTAATAATAAAAATTATACTAATGTTACACTTCTCGATTCCATTATTTAGCTTATACACAAGCTATTCAAACATATAGGACTAGACCAATAACGTTTTGTTTAAAAAAAAAAAAAAATTGTGGTGGAAACAGGGATATTGCATGAACATCAATGTATATAATTACTTATTACATTTATTTTAGATGATATTCATTTGCAATACCTAAAACAGCATAAAACATACATTTGACAAATATAGAATTATTTGTATATGCCTTTCACATTTTTTTTGGCATCTTTTGAGAAATATTGGCTGTGCAATACTTTTTGAATTACAGTATACTGTTTCTCCTCTGGTCACATGAGTTTTATATATTTAGTGAGGTTGCTTGTAAAAATAGTACTTGGGAACCTAGTATGTGATGAGGGGAGAGTGGTGGGCTATCATATGTGCTACAGTACATACTGTATGCTTTTATTCTCTCCACGTGTCACACAGGGACGGCGCCACCATTAGGCAGCTTTAGGCAGCTGCCTATGGGCATCTGCCACTGGAGGGCGGCTCCACGTGCTGCAGACGAATACTTCTTCTATTGTTAGCTGTGCTCCTCGTCTTCCTTAAGAGACCAGGAGCAGGGATGCCGCGGCCGCCCATCAGTTAATAGCCGGCACTGACAGCGTGAGTCAGTGTGTCCCATCAGCTCTACCACGGTTAAAGTAAGCTGGCTCTAGTTACAAATAGCACTCCTCCCTCTGCAATCCTCCCCGAGCCCCCCGCCCGCCCCCCAAACCCGCAATAGCCTTCAGTATTTCCCGCCCCACACCACAATAGTATCCTCCTCTTATATTCAGCCTCTCCCCCTTACAATTGCATGCCGCATATTCTCTCCCTCTCCCCTACCCTTCATGACCACCCCCACGCTGAGCAAAGTGACCCAGCTGTCTACTTAAGCTTTAACCATTGCTCCCGCAATTTCTCTCCCTCTACCCTTCAGGAACTCCTCCCGCTGAAAAAACGGATCGCTGTCATAGTCAAGTTGAACTGTGATGTCGGGGACCTATTCCAAGGTGAGATGAGATAGCCGCTATCCGGGCGCCCCGGGTGCAGTGGCTTAATGAGGACGACGGCTCATGTGGTTACCAACGGGATCAGCAGTTGTGTCCTGTATTAGTGGTCAGGGCCGTATGTGAGCGGGAGAACTCCAGAGGGATCCCCAGTGTTTGCTGGTGACAGGCAGGAGTAGCCACACGATGAGCCGTCGTCCTCATTAAGCCGCTGCACCCGGGGATGGCCGGATAGCGACTATCTCCTCTCACCTTGGAATAGGTCCCCAACGTTGGGATAGAGTGAGTAACAGCATTGTGCATGGCCCATTACCATACAATTCTACATGCATTCTACCTGCAGTCATTAATGGATCACCTGTGATTATGAACATATTAAGTCATCTGGGTGGGACTCCCACTCATTGATAATATGATCTTATATTTGCTGGACCCCAGTCTCGAACCGATCTTTTTACACCTGGCATCAATTTTAACTATTTATTTATTCTGGGACTATAACAGTCTTTAATACACACACTCATGAAATGAACTGTAACATAGTAACATAAACTGAGCCAATATCTTCTGATTGCTACAATTTAGTCCTATTGTTACTTTTCATGTATCTATTAAGCGTTGCTTGCCATATTTAGCATTGTGCATCTTTAAAGTGTGATTTTAGGAGCATAAATTGTATATAATAAATTGTTGTTATTTTTATAGAACCACTGGCGTTGTTTATGATGGCTCTTTAGTGCGACCCTTTTTCACAAATTATTTTGTACAGAGAGTATGTAATTAGGGAGGCATTGAAGGTTAAGTGAGTGGGTCCGGAACTTATAAGAACCCGCCTCCATACTTTCACCTGAGGGACTGGTAAGTGTGTGAGTGTGTCTGTGGGGAGGAAGGGGGGGGGGTGCCATGAAGTTTTGCCTAGGGTACCAAGAAACCTTGCACCGGCCCTGGTGTCACATATGCTCTAACACCTTTCTTCCCTTGTCATGCCCAAAACCACCCATCACAACAGGTTTCAGTACCTACTGTATTGTGGTGTCCTGTGAAAGAGAGCTCTAGTCTTCACAGCAGTTCCCAATTATGCTTCTCAGAACAGCAATATAAAGTGGTAGATGCTCAATTAATTTAACAATCCTTCTCAGGTGCATGAAAGGGAGGGGTTATTATGAAGAAATTAAAAATATATTTCACAATTATGCTGTTCCATGTGGGAAGGGAACCTGTGCAGAGTACCAGTGACTGCTAATGAGGTCATTGGTGTTCTGCACTTTTGCAGAACAATAACATACTGTAGTCTACTGCTGTGTAGTACAGTACAGCACAGAAGGGTAAGTGCTGATGGCAGGGATGAACTGGAGTAAGGAATTATAAAAGGGACATGCTGCCCCACTGTCCCTGTAGTCAGATGCAGGTTATTTCCCCATATTGGGAACTTCCCTGCAAAAATTAGACAATGGCAGACTGCAATGCTTTCCTTTCTGTTGCAGATTTGACTTTCTGCTAATGTTTGTTTCTTAAACTTAGTAGTTTCTTGACTGAAACCTGTTTGGAAAATATACACATACAGTACTATGAAAAACTTGGAAAGGTGTCATGACTAAGGTTTTGTGAACCCGGTGCTAGCGAAGTCTGCGCGGGCGACTGGAGGACTACACGAATACCACCACTGACCTGGTTTGGAAGTGTTGTGGACTCGGGGTCTCTTCCGGTGACTGGGAAGAGGAACCGCGGCAGAGATGGCCGAATCCAGGTTCTCCTCATGCAGGATGAGGTCGGCAGACAGGAAGCACGTGTGGGCGCTGAAGGTCTCCTGAAAGACAGAACTGGAAAGGCGCTGATGAATCAGTGAAGAATAACAGGTACAACTGTGCTAAAGGGCACGGGGTGCTTGGGGACACTGAGATGCTTGGAGACACTGAGGTGCTTGGAGATACTGAGGTGCTTGGAGACACTGAGGTGCTTGGAGACACTGAGGTACTTGGAGACACTGAGGTGCTTGGAGACACTGAGGTACTTGGAGACACAGGTACTTGGAGACACTGAGGTGCGTAGAGGCACTGAGGTGCGTAGAGGCACTGAGGTGCGTAGAGACACTGAGGTGCGTAGAGACACTGGGGTGCGTAGAGACACTGAGGTGCGTGGAGGCACTGAGGTGCGTGGAGGCACTGAGGTGTGTGGAGGCACTGAGGTGCGTAGAGACACTGAGGTGCGTGGAGACACTGGGGTGCGTAGAGACACTGGGGTGCGTAGAGACACTGGGGTGCTGAGGCACGGAGGTGCTGGAAGCACGGAGGAACTGAGGCACGGAGGTGCTGAAAGCACGGAGGTGCTGAGGCACGGAGGTGCGGAGGCACGGAGGTGCTGGAAGCACGGAGGAACTGAGGCACGGAGGTGCTGGAAGCACGGAGGTACTGAGGCACGGAGGCACGGAGGTGCTGGAAGCACGGAGGTGCTGAGGCACGGAGGTGCAGAGGCACGGAGGCACGGAGGTGCTGGAAGCACGGAGGTACTGAGGCACGGAGGTGCTGGAAGCACGGAGGTACTGAGGCACGGAGGTGCTGGAAGCACGGAGGTGCTGAGGCACGGAGGTGCTGAAAGCACGGAAATGCTGAGGCACGGAGGTGCTGAGGCACGGAGGTACTGAGGCACGGAGGTACTGAGGTACTGAGGCACGGAGGTGCTGGAAGCACGGAGGTACTGAGGTACTGGGATACGGGAGCTCTGGAGATCACAACCTTAGGGAGCTCAGCTAGAATGTCACACATAGCTGTGTGTGACACAAGGAACTGGCCCCGTTTCTAACTCAGCCTCCTGATTTATACTTCCTGGTCCTTGGTGATTGGTGAGCAGGATTAGGTGATGCAGAGAGTCTCAGGCTGGCAGAGGATTGAACAACTCTGGGTCAGGTGAACAGTCACTGTCATGTGACTACTCTAGCCAAGGCTGTGATGTAGAATGAGGCCTAGCAGGCCGAGAGAACACTGAAGCCTGGACTTCTGCACAACACAGGATGCTGGCTTTTAGACCTAAAGTTCAGATTACTGAATTCAGCCTCACACAGGAGATCACCACAGGTGGAGCTAATTAACTATTACCTCTCAGGCAGAGAACTCAGGAAAACTCAGTGCTGACAAGCTGTTTAACTCCGTGAGTGAAAAGACACAGGATCCAGGACAGATGGCAGGGGTAAGTCACCAAATATAAAACCTACAGTCGGGATTGTGACAGTATCCCCCTCTTCAAGGGTGGACTCCGGACACCCACCTTGAATCTTAGAGGAACTTGAGAAATTCATACAGAAGAATTTAGGACCTTCGTTGATGCAGATTCCAAAGGTTTAGGACTAAATTCTTTAACTACAGCGTTACTAAAAGTCTGTAAGTCATGGAACACAGGATCATTACTCTCAAAGAGCATGTTGGCCCACTCCAAAGCTCTTCCTCTGAATGCCAGGAACAGATATCGAGTAATGTTGGAAGGAGTTACTGCACCTGAAGGATCAGACTCCATCCGAGAGAGAAATTGTTCAACCAGAGCGGCATATTGCAATAAATCTCCATCAAAGTAAATAGGTGGAAAACCATCAGACGAAAGCTTAGAGGATGAAACTGAAGAAAGCTTTGGCTGGACGAGTAGGACTGGATTGGATCCGAGGATACTTGAATTGGCTGGAGCCAAAGGAGACTGACCAGGCTGGTCCTGGAGTATTGCTGGACCGGCTGGAACCGGGACGGACTGACCAGGCGGAGCCTGGAGTATTGCTGGACCGGCTGGAACCGTGACGGACTGACCAGGCAGGGCCTGGAGTATTGCTGGACCGGCTGGAACCGGGACGGACTGACCAGGCAGGGCCTGGAATATTGCTGGACCGGCTGGAACCGGGACGGACTGACCAGGCAGGGCCTGGAGTATTGCTGGACCAGCTGGAACCGGGACGGACTGACCAGGCAGGGCCTGGAGTATTGCTGGACCGGCTGGAACCGGGACGGACTGACCAGGCTGGCCCTGGAGTATTGCTGGACCGGCTGGAACCGGGACGGACTGACCAGGCTGGGCCTGGAGTATGGCTGGACCGGCTGGAACCGGGATGGACTGAGCCCTTTCTTCACGGGGCTGAACTAAGGCAGGAGCCCCCTCTTCACGGGGCTGGGCTGAGGCAAGAGCCCCCACTTCACGGGGCTGGGCTGAGGCAAGAGTCCCCTCTTCACGGGGCTGGGCAGCACTCTGTAGAATCTCTGGCTGGGCAGCACTCTGTAGAATCTCTGGCTGGGCAGCACTCTGTAGAATCTCTGGCTGGGCAGCACTCTGTAGAATCTCTGGCTGGGCAGCACTCTGTAGACTCTCTGGCTGGGCAGCACTCTGTAGACTCTCTGGCTGGGCAGCACTCTGAAGACTCTCTGGCTGGGCAGCACTCTGAAGACTCTCTGGCTGGGCAGCACTCTGAAGACTCTCTGGGGCTGGATGCTCTGAACCCCTCACTGGGGCTGGACGCTCTGAAGACGCCCCTCCTGGGGCTGGACGCTCTGAAGACGCCCCTCCTGGGGCTGGACGCTCTGAAGACGCCCCTCCTGGGGCTGGACACTCTGAAGACGCCCCTCCTGGGGCTGTGGACACGGACTCCTCTGTGACTGTAAATGGCTTGAACATTCTTCTCTGGACACCCAACTTGGGATAAGGTCTTTTAACCACCGGACCCCAGTCATAAATTTGCGTCTCTCTCAGAAGAGTAGCCTTCTTGATACCCCCGTCAGCAGCAGAAGGATCGGATACTGTGGATGACTTGTAGACATGAGCACTATGATACTGAGATTTGTCACTATTACCTGGCTTGCGAAGAATGCAGTCTTTAACAAAATGACCAGAATTTCCACAGTAAAGACAGAGATGTAGCTCCTTACGCCGCTGACGTTCAGCTTCAGAGAGCTTGGGCCGTGGATAGCTCTGATAAAAAACTTTCCCTTGCGCAGAGGAAGAGACTCTATTAACTGGATGGGCCAAAACAGGATCAACAACGTTGGTAGTATTCCTGAGGAGATCAGACATCACAGAGAGAATACTAAGCAAAAGTTCTTGTAACTGTAGTAACATCTGGTAGAAAATCTGCAGTTGGTCAGGAGTCTTAGAGCAGAAGGTCAGAGAATCTCTGGAGAAAGAATTTCGCTGCAGACACTGTGCCAATTGATGCTGAGTCGACTCCAGACCTTCCAAGCGTCCTGCAATATTGCTTAGGAGGTCCTGCGTCAGACAAACACTTTCGGCCGGGTCCATGTGGCCAGTTCCTACTGTCATGACTAAGGTTTTGTGAACCCGGTGCTAGCGAAGTCTGCGCGGGCGACTGGAGGACTACACGAATACCACCACTGACCTGGTTTGGAAGTGTTGTGGACTCGGGGTCTCTTCCGGTGACTGGGAAGAGGAACCGCAGCAGAGATGGCCGAATCCAGGTTCTCCTCATGCAGGATGAGGTCGGCAGACAGGAAGCACGTGTGGGCGCTGAAGGTCTCCTGAAAGACAGAACTGGAAAGGCGCTGATGAATCAGTGAAGAATAACAGGTACAACTGTGCTAAAGGGCACGGGGTGCTTGGGGACACTGAGATGCTTGGAGACACTGAGGTGCTTGGAGACACTGAGGTGCTTGGAGACACTGAGGTACTTGGAGACACTGAGGTGCTTGGAGACACTGAGGTACTTGGAGACACTGAGGTACTTGGAGACACTGAGGTGCGTAGAGGCACTGAGGTGCGTAGAGGCACTGAGGTGCGTAGAGGCACTGAGGTGCGTAGAGACACTGAGGTGCGTGGAGACACTGGGGTGCGTAGAGACACTGGGGTGCGTAGAGACACTGGGGTGCTGAGGCACGGAGGTGCTGGAAGCACGGAGATGCTGAGGCACGGAGGTGCTGAGGCACGGAGGCACGGAGGTGCTGGAAGCACGGAGGTACTGAGGCACGGAGGTGCTGAAAGCACGGAGGTGCTGAGGCACGGAGGTGCAGAGGCACGGAGGAACGGAGGTGCTGGAAGCACGGAGGAACTGAGGCACGGAGGTGCTGGAAGCACGGAGGTACTGAGGCACGGAGGCACGGAGGTGCTAGAAGCACGGAGGTGCTGAGGCACGGAGGTGCAGAGGCACGGAGGTGCTGGAAGCATGGAGGTACTGAGGCACGGAGGTGCTGGAAGCACGGAGGTACTGAGGCACAGAGGCACGGAGGTGCTGGAAGCACGGAGGTGCTGAGGCACGGAGGTGCTGAAAGCACGGAGATGCTGAGGCACGGAGGTGCTGAGGCACGGAGGTACTGAGGCACGGAGGTACTGAGGTACTGAGGCACGGAGGTGCTGGAAGCACGGAGGTACTGAGGTACTGGGATACGGGAGCTCTGGAGATCACAACCTTAGGGAGCTCAGCTAGAATGCTCACACATAGCTGTGTGTGACACAAGGAACTGGCCCCGTTTCTAACTCAGCCTCCTGATTTATACTTCCTGGTCCTTGGTGATTGGTGAGCAGGATTAGGTGATGCAGAGAGTCTCAGGCTGGCAGAGGATTGAACAACTCTGGGTCAGGTGAACAGTCACTGTCATGTGACTACTCTAGCCAAGGCTGTGATGTAGAATGAGGCCTAGCAGGCCGAGAGAACACTGAAGCCTGGACTTCTGCACAACACAGGATGCTGGCTTTTAGACCTAAAGTTCAGATTACTGAATTCAGCCTCACACAGGAGATCACCACAGGTGGAGCTAATTAACTATTACCTCTCAGGCAGAGAACTCAGGAAAACTCAGTGCTGACAAGCTGTTTAACTCCGTGAGTGAAAAGACACAGGATCCAGGACAGATGGCAGGGGTAAGTCACCAAATATAAAACCTACAGTCAGGATTGTGACAAAAGGCAGGCAAAGAGGGAACACCTTAATTATATCTAAAAAAAACTAGCTCCACCATTAAGTAATTAGCCCCGTAATACAACCTCACAGTACATCATGCCCAATTTAATTAAGTGATCCTGTACTGAATTAATAGTCATTGTCTGCTGATACAGTACATAGAAACTCCAACTTATCTGAACAATTTGCCTTACGTATGTTTTGGACTTAAACCTTGAGTTTTATTGAAGTATTCTGAATCTCAGTGTCACACCCACACAGTTCCCAGAAACAGTGCCTTCCCTAATACATACTGAATGATAATACATATAATTATGCTAGCTGGTCTGGTATTGGGTGCATGGCCAGATTAAGGGGGGAGGGGGGATGCAGGGCATACCATACCCTCAGCCAGTGCACACTTACATCACTAGCTTTCCCTCTTATGCAGCAGCAGAACCAGACAGCCAGAATGCAAACAGGACAGTATGCATTGCAGACAGAGACACAGAAGTATCAGGTTTTATGAGCTACCGACTGAGCTTTTTGACCAGAGGAGAGATAGGAGGGTGGAGAGAGCTGTAAGTTACACAGGGATCCCAGCTTCTCCTCCCTGCCTGGGTCCTGTGTAACCTGTTAGCTAATGAGGGTCTACAGAGAGAGACACACACAGAGTCCTCCTGAGTACTGTCCCAGTGTGTAAGTAGTACAGAGGCTGCTGCTATTTTTGCATGTGACAAGATAAATTATATATTTTAATTTTCTGTGAGTATTTTAAGGTTGTTTTAGTTGTCTTTGTTCCACTACAAGAACATTTTATAAAATAGTTGTTTTTTCAATTAGGTGGAGGTTTAAACAGTACCAGGCAATATTAAACTATTAGTTAAAATCGAATATACACCATTCAATTACATTTAATATATACAATCCATACATCCCAACATTACCCATTCCATGAGGGACAAAATGCTCTATACCTGGACTTCCTTCTTAAGTTATGAATGCAATCACCTGTGTTGAAATACCTTTCTTATAAATAAATACAGTAGTTCAACACAGGTGACACCAATGATACTTGGTATATTAAGAAGTCATGGTAGACAGCATTTTGTCTCTTCTGGAATGGGTCATGTTGGGAGGTATGCACAATCTAATATACACCCCTCCCCCACCCGTTTTAAGTGCCCTAGGCATCCCCAAGGCATAATCTGGCCCTGATTGGGTACTCTATATCTTGCAACGGATGGTATTTTCAGAGCAAAATTCATAATCTGTAATGCTTCTAGTACTTTCATGTCTTGAAAAGCTTTTTTATTTATAGCACACATTTCAACTGATTTAAAATTCTGAATTTGTAACATATTCTGCCATTGTTCTATTAAGATTATATATTCTTGTATACATGCTGTCATTAGAATGTGAATAAAATATTCACAAGCTACAGAGAAAGGGTTAAATACATTGTAGGTTTACATCAAATTTGTTCATTATCAAATGTTTTGGATGCAACGGACCGTATCTATATTGACAACACTGCTTAGAAACAGAAAACATTTCCATTTGCTCAGTGGCCAAGCAATCTGTGATTCCAATCAACCCTTTCTAACTGTGAAGGCAACATGTCTAGGGTCAGATCACGATTCATTTATTTCTAGCAATTGCACAGTGAATGAAGAAATTGGAACAGCATGCATAGTTTTGTGTGTGATATATTATGGTTTTTTTTTTTTTAGGGATTTCATGACATGATGCATTTTGCGTACTTTTTAATTATTTTATCATTTTACATGACAATGTGTTGTTCACGTTAAGTTGTACTTTAATGGATGTTGCAGTTACTATATATTTAAACATTTTAGCAGTGCTAATATGCAGGGAATGGGATGAAGTGTGGAGAAAGAATTTAAAGCCCCAGAACAATAAACACATAGGAAGAAATATAATACGGTTTGAGTTTGTAAAATGTGGAAGTTTAGTGCTAAACTTGCATTTTGACAACTTTACAACTATTACAATGTAATAGGATGTTGGAACACTCACACATTCCTGCAATCCTGAAACTCGCACAGACCAAATTTGCATCCTGATGTTTCCTATGGAAAACATACATCTCGGCCAATGTAAAAAGGGTGTGATAGAACCAACACCGGGACCAGACCCAAAATAGTTGAATCCACAGACAAACCATGGCCAGTATTTACTAAAAATCCGAGTTTGCCCGATTTGTGGGGTTTTTTCTAAGCCCCAATCCGGGAATTCACTAAGCACCAATCTCGGCAGTGTTTGGACTATTCGTAATGGTTTGAATGACAACGTTCACAAATACGAATGAATAGACCATCGGTCAAACACGGCTGTTATTTCATAGAATACGGGCATTCACTATTCATTCGTATTTGGGTGTTAGTTTCTGAGTGCTCAAGTGCGGGTCTGTTTTTTTTCGATTCGTTAAAAAAAGCAGCAATAAAATAGACCTGCTTTTTCCAGTCGAGTTTGGATAACCATGCACGGATCAGTGAGATCTGTGCATGGTTATCTATGGGAAAGGGTCTGTTTAGTGTAAAAATGGGGGGAAAAATTGCGTGGGATCCCCCCTCCTAAGCATAACCAGCCTCGGGCTCTTTGAGCCGGTCCTGGTTGAAAAAATATGGGGGGAAAAATGACAGGGGTCCCCCCATATTTAATCAACCAGCACCGGGCTCTGCGCCTGGTCCTGGTTCCAAAAATACGGGGGACAAAAAACGTAGGGGTCCCCCGTATTTCTGAAACCAGCACCGGGCTCCACTAGCTGGGGAGATAATACCACAGCCGGGGGACACTTTGATATCGGTCCCTGCGGCCGTGCCATTAAAACCCCAACTAGTCACCCCTGGCAGGGGTACCCTGGAGGAGTGGGGACCCCTTCAATCAAGGGGTCCCCCCCCTCCAGCCACCCAAGGGCCAGGGGTGAAGCCCGAGGCTGTCCCCCCCATCCAAGGGCGGCGGATGGGGGGCTGATAGCCAAGTGTGAAATTGTGAATATTGTTTTTAGTAGCAGTACTACAAGTCCCAGTAAGCCTCCCCCGCAAGCTGGTACTTGGAGAACCACAAGTACCAGCATGCGGTGGAAAACCGGGCCCGCTGGTACCTGTAGTACTACTACTAAAAAAATACCCCAATAAAAACAGGACACACACACCGTGACAGTACAACTTTATTACATACATGCACACCAACATACACACATACTTACCTATGTTCCCACGAGGCTCGGTCCTCTTCTCCATGTTGAATCCTAGGGGTACCTGTGAAAAAAATAATACTCACAAAATCCAGTGAAGAATCCGGCCTTTGAATAATCCACGTACTTGGCAAAAAAAAAACGCAAACCCGACCACGCACTGAAAACATGGGACCCCTTTCTCCGACTGCCAGGACCCCCCCTGACTCCTGTCAAAGAGGGTCCCTTCAGCCAATCAGGGAGCTCCTGTAGTGTCTGTCAGGCAGCACACGGCAGTGATACAATGTAGCGCCTGTGCGCTCCATTGTAGCCAATGGTGGGAACTTTGCGGTCAGGGGGGGTGCTGGCAGTCGGGGAAAGGGGTCCCATGTGTAAACATGGGACCCCTTTCAGTGCGTGGTCGGGTTTGCGGTTTTTTTTTGTTGCCAAGTACGTGGATTATTCAAAGGCCGGATTCTTCACTGGATTTTGTGAGTATAATTTTTTTCACAGGTACCCCTAGGATTCTACATGGAGAAGAGGACAGAGCCTCGTGGGAACATAGGTAAGTATGTGTGTATGTTGGTGTGCATGTATGTAATAAAGTTGTACACGGTGTGTGTGTCCTGTTTTTATTGGGGTATTTTTTTAGTAGTAGTACTACAGGTACCAACGGGCCCGGTTTTCCACCGCATGCTGGTACTTGTGGTTCTCCAAGTACCAGCTTGCGGGGGAGGCTTGCTGGGACTTGTAGTACTGCTACTAAAAACAATATTCACAATTTCACACTTGGCTATCAGCCCCCCATCCGCCACCCCTGGATGGGGGGGGGGGCAGCCTCGGGCTTCACCCCTGGCCCTTGGGTAGCTGGAGGGGGGGACCCCTTGATTGAAGGGGTCCCCACTCCTCCAAGGTACCCCGGCCAGGGGTGACTAGTTGAGGTTTTAATGGCACGGCCGCAGGGACCGATATCAAAGTGTCCCCCAGCTGTGGCATTATCTCCCCAGCTAGTGGAGTCCGGTGCTGGTTTCAGAAATACGGGGGACCCCTACGTTTTTTGTCCCCCGTATTTTTGGAACCAGGACCAGGCGCAGAGCCCAGTGCTGGTTGATTAAATATGGGGGGACCCCTATCATTTTCCCCCCATATTTTTTCAACCAGGACCGGCTCAAAGAGCCCGAGGCTGGTTGTGCTTAGGAGGGGGGACCCCACGCAATTTTTTTCAGATTTTTAAAGACTTTAATCAACTTTTTAAGGTACACAATGAAGCCCTGCACGGATCTCACAGATCCGGCCGGGATTCCTTGTGTTTTTTCAGGCAGTGTTTTACTCATCACTCCCGTAAAACACTGCCTGATATTACGAATCACATCTACATCAGAAAAAACGAATGTGCAAAACTCGGCAGCTTAGTGAATGATCGTATCAGGATTCAAAAAGTTGCAGTAAAATGCACCCGATACCATTCGAGTTCAAACACCCTTCAAAACGGCCAAAACACGAATATTAGTAAATATTGCCCCATGTGTCAATCAGCATTATTTAAAACAGGAGACGGGCCCGTCAATGGAACCCGTCACCACACAGAGGAAACCACTGAAAAGAAAAAAGGAAGAGGTAGACGAGGATGCAGAGGGGGACAAAATTGCAAAAAGACAGGACCAAGGATCCACGTCACTCCAGGAAAGGGAATTTTTAACCTTAGCAACGCAACATTAAGCAAAAATCACATCAGTGCACTAGACAAAGGCCTTAAGTTCGCCCCAACAACCAACATGAATAAATTTAACACATATTTGGATATTCAGAAATTTACACGCAAACTCACTCTTAAAAAATTATTTCAACAAACACCATTACCACAGCATAAACCACCAGTCACAGACATATACAAACACACTGAACATCGTCCATCATCCACCTTTTATCCCAGCTATGTAATGGGAAAACAGATAGAGACATTTACCAACATGATCCAACATGACATATTCAAAATCTGTGATCAACCATCAAAACAAAGGACCAACATGGCAAAAGCTGAACTTAAAGCACTCGCGGATTTAAGTAAAGATGCCACTTTAGTAGTAAAACCAGCCGACAAAGGAGGGGGAGTAGTAGTTTTGAACAGTGAGGATTACCTCAAGGAGGCACATAGAATACTGGATGACACCACCACCTATAGGAAACTACCCGCAGACCCTACAGTCAAATTTCAAAAAGATCTCCGGGAACTCCTTAGGAAAGGCTTGGAGATGGAGATCCTGACACTCAAAGAACATTCGTTTTTAGACACACCACATCCAATAATCCCAGTATTTTATTATCTCCCTAAAATACACAAAAACAAACAAAATCCACCAGGGAGACCAATCGTATCTGGAATTAATTCACTCACTTCCAACCTTTTGCAGTACATAGACACCGTTCTACAACCATATGTGGCAGCGCAACTATCGCATCTGAAAGACACAAGTGATATATTGAAAAAACTACAAAACATCACATGGCAGGAAGACTTTTGGTTAGTCACATGTGATGTAACATCACTATACAGAATAATAGATCATGATCAGGGCATTTCTAGCACACATTACTTTCTCACCAAAGATCAAACAATGGCACCAGCTCAGAGAGATTTCATCATCGAGTGCATACAATACATACTCACCCATAACTATTTATGGTTTGAGGAAGAGTTTTACCTGCAGGTCACCGGGACGGCCATGGGTACGAGGTTCGCGCTGAGCTACGCAAATCTTTTCATGAGCCACTGGGAGGACCTTTCCATCTGGTCCATGCTGGAGCTCTGCGCGAACCTCGTCCTGTGGTCAAGATTTATAGATGATATATTTTTCATATGGAAAGGCAGTCAAGCATCATTAGAAAACTTTTTAAGGTACATCAATAACAATGATCAAAACTTACAATTCACCACTAGTTTTAGTAAAGAAAAAGTCGAATTTTTGGATCTCAACATCTTCATAACAGATAATACGATACACACGAACACTTTCCACAAACCAGTAGACGTGAATAGTCACATTCTTACATCTAGTGGCCATTATCATAACTGGTTGAAGAATATCCCCACGGGGCAGTTCAAACGTTTACGGAGAAACTGTTCACGCCTGACAGACTACGACACACAGGGACAAAATCTAAAGAGTCAGTTTATAGAAAAGAACTACGACAGTGCCACCATACAAGAAACATTCAATAAAGTACGTGAACTGGACAGAGGACCACTGTTACAATACAACCCCAAGCAGAAACAAGTTCAGGATGACAACATATACTTTATCACGCAATATTCTAGGAATTCCCATCAAGTTAGCAAAATCATTAACAAATATTGGCCTATTCTGCTACTAGACGAAACACTGGCGAACGTCCTACCACCAAAACCCAAAGTGATATTTAGAAAGGCGCCGGACATTAGGCAGAAAATTGTGAAGAATCATATTGCACCCAAAACACAGAAACAGACTACCATCGACAGAATTGCCATGAAAGTAGGCTTTTACTATTGTGGCGTATGCAAAGCATGCACAACCACTAGAAGCAGGAGTACCAAACCCGTCCATACAGTCACATCCACCTCTAACAAAAAAACAATACAAATAAGATCCATGTTAACCTGTCACAGTAAGGGAGTGATATACATGCTTGAATGCCCATGTCACAAGCAGTACATAGGGTGGACGGTCAGACAACTCAAGATAAGGCTAAGTGAGCACATTCGAAACATAACAAAAGGAACAGAGGAACATCCATTATCCAAACATTTCAAACAATTTCATAACAGCGACCCCACATTACTCACATTTATAGGATTGAAAGAAGTGAAACCCAAATGGCGTGGGTGCGACTTTATTCATCACATAAATAAAGAGGAACTAAGATTTATGATCGAGATGGACACATTAGTACCCAACGGGCTTAACTTTGATAATGAGGTTAGATCTATCATCTGCAAGTAAGAAACACCACCCGTACACCATATTTGACATTATTTTGTGTTATCAATACATTATTCAGAACAACCTATTCTGTTCACATCTATTTTATTTTATTTATCTAATATTATATACATTTTATTTAATTTCATTTTCATCTACTTCCATTCTTATCCTCATTTATCTGTAGTATATTCTTAATCTCAATGAAATTGCATTCCAGAGTTGCATTTATATCTATATTATTTTGCGTATACCCTCATTCATCTTTAACTTCCACACCCAATTAACTTCAGCCAGCACCATAACCTTGAACATTATAGTCAGAAACCAACCCCATTTAATTATGTGCCTGGTTTCAATGGATAAGGCACATGATTGACAGAACTAGAAACCAATCAAGGACAGCACAGGCTTAACACATGAATATACAATTCATATCCCCATTGGTTATACAATGTGATTGACAAGAGCTTTAACCAATCAGTTCACGGAGAATGGGAACCAATCAGAACGAAGATGCCACGGACTATGCTATTTAAACTCACAAAAATTAGAAAACCCCATACACTTCTCTCCCAGAGGAAGGCCCCCAAGGGCCGAAATGCGTTGGAGCACTCCATCAATACGACTGATATAACAGCGACACGACTAAGCAGCACCAGCTACACCAGAGAGGGCACCCGGTCATGTGACTGAAGACCAGGAAGTGACTTACGGCTACGATTGGAAGAGAAGCACCGAGGAGAGAGCCTAACACTGATGCGGTTAGCAGCAGAGGAGGAGAATCAAGGTGAGTCTCTGTAGGTGGAGGGAGTGCAGCAACGAACCCCTCTGAGAGTGATCGCTGTGCGTGAATTCCCCCCCCCCAAGACAGGCAGTGAACCCAGGCTGACTGGTCTCCGGCGTGTGACTGAACACAGTCACAGTGCCGGTGACAGGAGCCAGGGGGAAAAGCCAGTCCGGAGTCCCTCTTCTTTGATTTTATCCTCCAAAACTGTCTAAAGCTTCCAATAAGGCATACATCCTATAAGTGCATTAATTCATATACAGACCAGCGGGACGCCGCAGTCTGGATTTTAAACAAACTGACTTTTTTTCTTCTTCCCTTTCTTTCAAACAACATTCCCAAGAGGTACTGTGCCCCTGGACATTCAGTTTATTACCTAATTAAACCCAGCACAGCACAGCATGCTCAATATGCTCAGTTTGGACAATTTATTATAACAGAGTTTCAGAACCTCGTTACTAACAACTTATATTGCAATATAATAAACGTTAATTGTGCAACGTATTCAAACATTGCATTATTTGTTTATACATATATATACATTGTTAACTAGAAATCGGGGTTGAGCGCAGTGTTAACACACATTTAGACATTATTGATACAACAAGAAGGGACCGACTTGTTAAACATTAGCAGCACTCCCCGTAACACAGTGTACATCTGTGCGCAGTCCGCCCACCTTTTGCTTGTATTGATTTTATAAACAATTTCACATAACAGAACACCTGTGTTTCTGGCTGCCACTGAGAGGGAGACTACTTCACTCCTTCAATATATCAAGAAGTAGCAATGAAAGACAGGGCACTTAGAAGCCAGGTGTTATGATAATTGGTTTATATATATATATATATATATATATAATTTTTTTAAATTCAGAAAAAAATTACACAGTACCAGCTGGTTATTAAGAATAAGTATCTAATTAAAATATACGTTATGGTAAGAACTTACCATTGATAACGGTATTTCTCCTAAGTCCACAGGATCCACAGGATAACATTGGGATAAGATGAAGCGACAGCGGATTTGCACCAATCAGACAAAGCTTTCCGGCCTCCCAGCATGAAACGGGCTCGTCCATATATCACCGCCTCCTGGCTCAGACAAATCAGTTGTATTCCAAAGCTCAAGGCAGGAGCATCATAGATAGCCCTAATCAGGCAATAAGAACACACATGCACACCCTTCCGTACAAGAAGGAAAAGGTTAGTGAGTAAAAGGATACTCAAATCAGGTACATCACGGTGGGTTCCCTGTGGACTTAGGAGAAATACCGTTATGAACGGTAAGTTCTTACCATAATGTATACTTCTCTGGCGGGGTCCACAGGTTATCCGCAGGATAACAATGGGATTTCCCAAAGCAATTTAGTGGTGGGGACGCTCCTGATTGGACAAGAGAATCCTTTGCCTGAATTCAGCGTCATGAGAGGCAAAGGTATCCATAATGTCGAATGAATGTGTCAATGGAAGTCCATGTGGCTGCCTTACATATCTGTTCTGCTGAAGCACCACGTTGTGCTGCCCATGATGGATCTACCTTACGAGTAGAGTGAACAGAGACATTAGCCGGAACAGGGAGATCAGCTTGAGAATATGCTTCTGAAATCGTCATCCGAAGCCATCTTGCCAGTGTTTGCTTATCAGCAAGCCATCCTCTCTTGTGAAATCCGTAGAGAATGAAAAGAGAATCTGTCTTTCTGATGGCACTGGTACGATCCACGTAGATCCTTAACGCACGGTCCACGTCCAGCGATGCATCTCTCGCAGAAAGGCCTGGTACCTGGAAAGCCAGGACTACAATTTCTTCATTAAGGTGGAATTTAGACACCACCTTCGGAAGATATCCAGATATAATTCTGAGAACTGCTTTATCTGGATACAAAATCAGAAATGGGGAATGACATGATAATGCCCCTAAATCTGATACTCTTCTAGCTGACGCCATAGCCAGTAGAATGAGAACTTTAGTTGTCAACCATTTAAGATCCACTTTATTAAGTGGTACAAATGGGGCAACTTGAAGGGCTTTCAGGACTAGACTTAAGTCCCAAGGCACTGTAGGAGGAACAAAAGGACGTTGAATGTGCAGCATTCCCTGGAAAAAAGTACGCACATCCTGTAAGTTGGCAATTTTCTTTCGAAACCATACAGTCAATGCTGACACTTGCACTCTCAAGGAAGCCACCTTCATACCTTTATCCATTCCTGCCTGAAAGAATGCTAAGACCCTGGAAACTCTGAAAGACTTAGGGTTAATTTTCCGTTCACTGCACCAACGCATATAGGTTTGCCACATTCGGTGATAAATGCGAGCTGAGGAAGGTTTCCACGCTCTGAGCATAGTGTGAATTACCTGTTGTGAGCATCCTCTTGACTTCAGGATAGAGGTTTCAAGAGCCACGCCGTCAAAGACAGTCGATCCAGATGTCTGTGATAACAAGGACCCTGCCTCAGTAGATCTGGACATTGAGGGAGCAGAAGTGGAGCATCCATTGACATTCTCTGCAGAACTGTGTACCAATGCCTTCTGGGCCAAGCCGGAGCTATTAGTATCATGGCACCTTTTCCTTGTTTTATCTTTCTCACCAACCTGGGTAATAGGGTGATTGGAGGAAACACATAAGCCAAATGAAAGTCCCATCTCACCTTCAGGGCATCCACAAAGATTGCTCTGGGATCCTTTGTTCTTGACCCATATGCGAGAACTTTGTTGTTCAGACGGGACGCCATGAGATCTATGTCTGGCAACCCCCATTTGTCTACTAGAGTCTGGAAGACCTCCGGGTGTAGAGCCCATTCGCTTGCCTGAATGGCATGTCGACTGAGAAAGTCCGCTTCCCAGTTTAGGACTCCTGGAACGAACACTGTGGACAAGGCTGGATGATGAAGTTCTGCCCACTTTAGTATGTGACTTACCTTCTTCATTGCTTTTCGGCTGCGAGTTCCTCCCTGATAGTTGAGGTACGCTACTGCCATCGCATTGTCCAAGCAGATCTGGACTGGTTTTCCCCAAAGAGTGCCCTTTGTCTGAATCAGTGCCATGTATATGGCCCGAAGTTCCAATATATTTATTGGCAGGCAACCTTCTTTCTTGGTCCATAGCCCCTGGAAACACAACCTTCCTGACACTGCTCCCCAGCCCTGGAGACTGGCATCTGTCATCAGAATTTCCCAATATGATATCCAAAAGGGTCTTCCCCTGTCCAGATGGGATGTCTGTAGCTACCAGGCTAATGACCTTCTTACTTCTATCGTAAGAACCATAGTATGTGTTTTTATCGTCTGATGCAACCCATTCCATTTGGCAAGAATCAGGCGCTGCAGAGGCCTCGAGTGGAATTGTGTATAATCCACCATGTCGAAGGTTGACACCATCAAACGCATCACACGCATTGCTGCGTGAATGGATACCTTTTGACTGTGTAGCAAGTCCTGAATCCTTGACTGAACCTTGGATAGCTTGTTCAGAGGTAACATTACTCTCTGAAGACTTGAATCCAGTACAGCCCCACAAGTGAGTCAACCGCTGTGACGGAACCAGAGATGATTTTGGCCAATTTATGAGCCACCTGTGCTCCTGCAGACACGTTATTGTCTGTTGCAGATAACATAGGAGCAATTCCTGCGACTGTGCCAGGATTAAAAGATCGTTGAGGTATGGAAAAATTCTTATACCCTGCTGGTGGAGATAAGCTGACAGCGCCACCATAATCTTTGTAAATACTCTGGGGGCTGTGGCTAACCCAAAAGGTAGGGCCTGGAACTGAAAATGCTGTTGGAGGATAGTGAACCTGAGATAGCACTAATGGGACAGTGCAATAGGAACATGTAGGTAAGCATCCTGTATATCCAGGGATACCATATAATCCCCAGGCTCCATGGCCAAAGTGATGGAACGTAAAGTCTCCATGTGAAACCGAGGTACCCAAATGTACTTGTTCAGCACTTTGAGATTGAGAATGGGGCAAAATGACCCATTTGTCTTCTGAACTAAAAACAGGTTGGAGTAAACCCCTGTCCTCGTTGTGCATGAGGAATCGGAATGACTACTCCTGACTGAAGCAATTTCTGAACTACCTCTTGCAAAGCCCTGGCCTTCATCTCTACTCGAGACGGGCTGGTACAAAAAAAATATTTTTATTTGAAATAATAATTTTGTGCTCCAAACTTTGCTTTTCGTCAAAGAATGCTACTTTTGAAGCAATTACAGCATTACAGACCTTTGGCATTCTAGCTGTTCATTTGTTGAGGTAATCCTAAGAAATTTCACCCCACGCTTCCTGAAGTACCTCCCACAAGTTGGATTGGCTTGATGGGCACTTCTTGCGTACCATACAGTCAAGCTGCTCCCACAACAGCTCATTCACATGCACACCAACACACTTAGCTACACTACCTGTAGCTATTTACGTCCTCTACAGTAGCAGTAAAAAAAAAAAATCCATACTTACCTCTTCCTAGTGTAGATCAGGTGCTCTCCGTTCAAAGTACACATCCAAGCGGTTAAAAAATAACAAACCACTATACCCAAACCAGTAAGTGTATTAAGCACTCAAATGACTCCTGACATTGTAGGAGACGCCAGCCATACAGCAAGCGCATCTGTAGGAGCTGCTGTCTGATTGGCTGTGAGTGACTTTGTTACTCAAGCTTCGCCCTTATAATCATTGAAGTCAATGGTGGGAACCATTATATTGTATTCTATTATAGGACTCACAAGGTTAACCTCTATTAACCTTGCGGTTTCCTTCACTTGGATAGATATATTTTATATATATGTGTATATGTGTGTGTGTATATATATATATATATATATCTATCTCAAGTGAAGTGCAAAAAAGAGCGCCTGCTAGTGTTTCCTTAAAGGAAATGGTGAAACAAATCACCTTGTGAAACCAAATACAAAAACAATATGCCAATGACTTATCTTCAATTTTAAAGATATTCTTCGGTCAACTGACCCATAGATGTTGGAACATATGGATGAGAAAACAAAAAGAATCATACATAGTGCAAACCATTATGACCATATGGATGGAATAGCTCTTAATTAGGAACTAGGTTTGTTACAAAAAATACACATTGTGAGCCACCTTTTATATAAAAAGAGATATACAATTTTAATAACATAAACATAAAACAAATTTTCCAGTAGCGAATGCAGGTAGCACACGTACAAGATAAAAGTGTAAAAGGGCTTATCTGTCCACCAAGGGAAGTTTTAGGTACGTAGCAAGTCCCTGTCCCATGCAGTTTTAATAATATACAAATAAAAATTTCCAGTAGCAAATGCAGGTAGCACATGTACAAGATAAACGTTTAAAAGAGCTTATCTGTCCGCATAGGGAAGTCCTGGGTTCGTAGCAAGTCCCTGTCCCAAAGCGTTTTGGCCTGTAGTCTAGGACTTTATCAAGGGGATGTCAGCAGGGGGACATAGCAGGATATTTATAGCAAACCAGGAAGTTGTATTTGCATACAGCATGTGACCTCACTTCCTATAATGGAAATGTGATTTGAATCCATTAATGTATAAGTAAACATATATATACTGAAGGAGCTTTAAACTAACAGAGGGGGGTAATGGAAAAGGATATATACAAGATTACCACATTGTGCATTTCCAGTCCGCTTTAACTTTAAGCGGCTGTGGAACGCACTGCGCTGTTTCCGGTGGGAGTTTTCAAATGAGCGCTCCCAGTCAGCTTCCGCATTGAGGCGGCTGTGGAGCGCACTATCGACCGCTCTGCATAATTTCCAGTGATGCGGGTAGCGTAAATGCAACTAGCCCGTCTTACAGGTAGCTGTGGAGCGCATTGTGAGCCGCATGACGTCCCTTCCAGAGACATGTATATTAGAAAGCCGCGTCCTTTCGGCTGCAAACAGGGCTCATAATTTATTTCACCTACACAAGGGACCTAATGTAATATTGTAATAAAACAGCTGTTTATATATAAAAATGTTCAAAAAAAGTTCAATAGAAATGTTCAATAAAAAAAGTGATGATAGTTCGTGGCCACTTCCGGATCCTGGAATGCACATCCATCTTTGTCATGGAACACATAGTTATTGCTGTGACATGGATACAGCATTTTCCATTTTCTTGGAGTCTTTTTAATGTGGTTAGGTTGCCATACTGTCTATTTTCTTGTGTTAGTTGACATTTTTGGAGTGACACATCTAGGCATAAAAAGAACTAGTTTACGATATTATGACTAGATAAATAAATAGGGTGCAGAAAACGGGGGATATTTAGGTGCAAAAAATAGGGGGAGGGGAAAAAGAAGAGTTTCAGAAACTTCCACACACATGGTTGCTGTTGAGAAAAACTCTCTGGATACAACTGTGTGAGTCCTTTTGGGAAGTTCCAGTGTCTCTAAATAATTTATCTTTTATTCTGGGTATACCCTTTGGTTTTTTATAGGTATCCTTATGCAGAAAATTTTGAAGTAACCTTTGGATCCTACATTTTTTTTTTTTGTTACCCCTGATGAAGTTGTGCAGACGAAACGCGTTGGGTTTATCAGCCATGAGTCAGTAATTCAGTCTGTGAAGACACTCCCCTATTGAGCTCACACTTTGCTAAGGTGAGGGAGTATCTAAGGTCATCATCACTTACTAGACACTTTCTCATTGAATCATTCAAGTCATATGTATAAAATTTCTGTAAAAATGTTCTGTAAAAAAACTTTTTAAATGGATATGTTGGAATTATGATATTAAATCAATATTTATTCTAATTGGCCTTGAGCCTCTTGTTTGGGTGACTTTCTGGGAGGGGTTATCCATTGCAGGACCCCAGGAAATTCCATTCTCCAGTGTACAGGACACATCCACTTGGGTCTCCTTGGAAAGATTTTTGTTAATTTAATACAATCAGTAAAGCGCACACAAAAGAATTGGTTTTGTTTTTATATATATATATATATATATATATATATATATATATATAAAAATATGTGTGTATGTATATATATATATAAATATGTATATATATATATATGTGTGTATATATATATAGATAGATATAGCACTGTACATCTGTACTTATACATATACATACACACATACAGTAGAACATACAAAGAGCATACTTTAACAAACACACGCATACAGTAGCATATATAAACATAGAATACATACTCACAGAGTACAGACATACACACATATGGCAAAGAAACCCACCGATTCAAATAATAAAAGGCGCAGACCCCATCGCGCAGAACCCCCCTTCCCTCCCCACCGCCCGGCCGCACTGCACGGAGCCACTGCTCACCGTTTATCTCTTTTACCCCAGCTCCACTATCCTGCGGCGCCTGCACCTCATCCTGCTCAGTCGGAGTCTGTCCAAAGTCCCAGTGTCGAAGTCAAAAATATTTCAGTACACACATCACGTACAAACTACACACAGATGGCCTCCGTACGCGTACTTGTTCTGCCGTGCGTGCACATATTCGCAATGTGCGTATGATCGCTCCCGCGGTCCTGCGTATTAGCGCGTGGTATGAGTAATTACGGTAGTGTTTGTATTCACATGGAAAAGCCATAAAAACACATTACATATTTAATCCAAATAGTGCACAATGTACACATAGCCCACATGCACCGCACCAGCAATTTACACTTGTTTAAATAGTACAGCAACAAAGGGATTCACCTTTACAGGATAGGAGGGGACATAACTAGGTTATAAGGTGGTGATTGGTATCCAGCTGTAGGGTATTTTAAGAGCAATATTCCGGTGTTGGTTTGCAGAAGATCGCACGCTCCTGCGAATAGTTATGCACAGGAGCAGAATATAAATATTAACTGTATTTACTGTGCTCTTCATATGCGGCGGGAACCCAGAGGAGAACATCTGCAAGTGCACCTGGACCAGACATCGCCCACCTATTCAAACTGACCTATGACCTCTCCTGTACTCTAAACGACCATCCCAGTGTCCAATGGACAAAGAGATTACAGTTCCCATTGTGTTAGGTTTTGGACAAATGTATAAACAGCCAGCTGCAGGCCAGGTCACTCACAATCTCTGAAGATCATCTACCTTGATGACTGAGGACTGGACTGGGAAGCGCAGGCGAACAAACATATGTACCATTGACTGTAGCCTTTTTCTCTAATTGTATTGTATTATTGTTGTAACCCCCTGCTAGTAAAGATAACCGTTGGTGGGTTGGACCCCAACATAGTTTTTGAAATACAATTGGTGTTGTGTCCCATTTCCTGCTAAAGGTTTAAGGTATATTTCTATCACACGTGTAACTGCATTCTGCTCTCAGCGTGTCTCTGTGTGTGTGTATGCACTGCGTGTACTTTGTACGTCCATCGTGGCGTGAGTACGCAAAGTGCATATGGGGTACGGGCCTTTGTACGCTAACTGTGTAAAAAGTACGTAGGGCAAGGATTATATACAGCGGCCACAGCGGCTCGATTTTAAAGTGTATTAAGAGTGTTTTAAAACATTGCTTTTAGTCCTGTAAGTAAATCAGCATTTACACCAGGACAGGAGAACTGCTTAGAGGAGCTGTGCGCTGCCGCTGCAGCTCCCCCTGCATGCAGCCAGCGGACTGGCTCCCACTGTAAATGTATGGAGGCAGCTGGGACACAGTAGTCTGAGCTCCTCCGATTACCACAAAAAAAAAAAAAAAAATTGGTCAGCGGCACCGATTGATCAGCGCCCAGGAGGAGTTTCTAGGTACTCGGAAACCCCCCCTACATGCGCGTATCTAGATATACAGCTTACAAGCTAATTGCAGAAAACGCAGGTTGTTGCTACAATTAGTATGCCCATAGGATCGCATGGTGTGTATGCATCCACAAACTGTTCACGGGTAAAATGAATGTGGGCACATCTGTGCCACTCTTAGGTGTGCGGTCGCACCAGAGCTGGTCCTAACTAATATGATGCACTAGGCAAGATTTGGCTGGTTCCCCCTAGCACCGCTGCTAGTTCCGCCTCTGACCCTGCACTATCACCACTCACCCATGGTAGTCCTCATTTTTGTGCTCCTACCCCCTATATTTAAATAGGAAATGAGCGCACATTCAGCACATAGCCCAAAAAGGGGCGTGTTCTTGCTGGGAAGGGGCATTGCCACACAATAGTACGGCCAATTCAAATTACGCCACACAGTATTGCAACTTTATTCACATTATATCATGCCATAGTGTCCCTTATTCACGTTACATCACACAGTAGTACTTTACCTTATATTCGTATCTCCTCACATTAGTGCTCCTTATTAACATTACATCACACTGAATTACCCATTCACATTATGTCACACCATATTGCTCGTTATTCACATTAGACCACACAGTAGTGACCTTTCTATACGTTATGCTACACAGTAGAGCACCTTATACACACAATGCCACACATTAATAATACCTTTATACACATAATACCACACAGTAATGCCAGGGGCAAATGCAGGGTTTATTTAGGGGTGTTTCCGTGGGTGTATCTGGGCTCCACAGGGAATGACATTGGGGTGTAGAGTAGGATCTTAATCTTGATCCGAGGCACCAACAGGCTCAAAGCTTTGAGTGTTCCCAGAATGCCTAGCGCCGCCTCCTCTATAGCCCCACCTCCGTGCACAGGAGCTCAGTTTTTAGTTAACTAGTCCAAGGCAGTAGCAGGCAAAACAGATGACAACTGTTAGTAGCCACAATCACCACACACTCAAGACAGGCTAATGCCATACCAACCCAAAGTACCTCGCAGAAAGAGATTTAACAAAGGTAAGTTCTTACCATAAATCTCATTTTCTGCTGCAGGGTACACTGGGCTCCACAGGGAATAACATCGGGGATGTCTTAAAGCAGTTCCTTATGGGAGGGGACAAGAACCCGGCGTCCAAAGGAAGCATCCTGGGAGGGGGATGTATCAAAGGTATAGAACCTTATGAACGTGTTCACTGAGGACCACGTAGCCACCTTGCACAATTGTTCAAGGGTCGCACCACGGCAGGCCGCCCAAGAAGGTCCAACTGACCGAGAAGAATAGGCCTTAATAGTAGCAGGAGCTGGAAGACCAGCCTGTACGTAAGCATGTGCAATCACCATTCTAATCCATCTGACCAGGGTCTGCTTGTGAGCAGGCCAGTCACATTTGTGAAAACCAAACAGAACAAAGAGAGAATCCGACTTCCTGATGGAGACAGTTCTCTTCACATAGATACGGAGAGCCCATACCACATCCAAAGACCGCTCTTTGGAAGACAAATTGGGAGAGGCCAAGGCCAAAACCACGATCTCCTGATTAAGGTGGAAAGAAGACACCACCTTAGGTAAATATCAAGGGCATGTTCTAAGAACCGCCCGATCACGGTGAAAAATCAGATAGGGAGACCTACAAGACAAGGCACCCAAATCTGACACCCGTCTAGCAGAAACAATAGCTAGCAGAAAAACTACCTTAAGAGTAAGCCGCTTAAGGTCAGCAGATTCAAGAGGCTCAAACGGACACCCTTGCAATGCCTCCAGAACCACCAACAAGTCCCAAGGGGCCACCGGCGGGACATAAGAAGGTTGAATCTGCAAGCACATCAGGTAAAGTTGCAATCTTTCTCTGAAACCAAAGCAGAAATATGAACCCTGATGGAGGCCAGACGAAGGCCCAAGTCCAGGCCTTGTTGTAGAAAGGCCAAAAGTTTGGCCGTATTAAACTTGTAAGCGTCATTATTGTTAGATGCGCACCAAACAAAGTAAGAATTCCAGACCCTATGATAAATCCGGGCACAGGGGTCCTGAACGAGGAGATCTGGGCGCTGCAGAAGTAGAAGGGGACGCTCTATCGAGAGACCCTGAAGGTCTGGGAACCAGTGCCGTCTGGGTCACGCTGGAGCGATCAGAAGTAGGATTCCTCCTTCTTGTTTGAACTTCCTTATTACTCTGGGCAGGAGTGACACCGGAGGGAACACGTATGGCAGCCGAAAGTTCCAGGGAATTGCCAGTGTGTCCATGAACGCTGCTTGAGGATCCCTTGTCCTTGCTCCGAAGACCGGAACCTTGTGATTGTGTCGAGACGCAATCAGGTCCACATCTGGAAGGCCCCACTTGTCCACGAGGAGTTGAAAAACTTCTGGATGGAGGCTCCACTCTCCGGCGTGTACGTCCTGACAACTGAGAAAGTCTGCTTCCCAGTTTAGGGCCCCCAAAATGAACACTACCGATATGGCTGGCAGTTGGCATTCCGCCCACTGAAGAATCCTTGATACTTCCCTCATTGCCATGCGGCTTCGAGTGCCGCCTTGATGATTTATGTACGCCACCGTGGTGGCGTTGTCTGACTGTACTTGAACAGGTCTGTTCTGTATTAGATGCTGGGCCAAGTTCAATGAGTTGAACACCGCCCGCAATTCCAGAATGTTTATCGGGAGGAGAGACTTCTCCTTGGTCCACCAACCCTGAAGGGAGTGAGGCTCCAACACCATGCCCCAACCCCTCAGACTGGCATCCGTCATCAGAAGGACCCAGCTGGAGATCCAGAAGGGACGACCCCTGTTCAATCGTTGGTCCTGAAGCCACCAGCTCAGTGACAGGCGGTCCTCTGGAGACAATGAGATCATATGAGACCTGATCCGGTGAAGCAGGCCATCCCACTTGGCTAGAATCAGCCTCTGGAGAGAGCGGGAATGGAATTGAGCGTACTCTACCATGTCGAAAGCAGACACCATGAGACCTAGCACTTGCATTGCCGAATGTATCGACACTTGAGGACAAGATAGGAAGCATTGAATCCTGTCCTGAAGCTTCACGACTTTCTCCTGAGACAAGAACTACCACTGGTTGTGTGTGTCCAACAACGCTCCCAGGTGCACCATGCTCTGAGCAGGGACAAGGGAGGATTTCTTCCAGTTGATGAGCCACCCGTGGGCTTACAGGAACTGGATAGTCAAATCTAGATGATGTAGGAGAATCTCTGGGGAATTTGCCAGGATCAACAAGTCGTCCAAGTACGGTAGGATCCTGACCCCTTGACGGCGGAGTACAGCTGTCATTACTGCCATAACCTTGGTGAAGACTCGCTGAGCCGTGGTCAAACCAAAAGGTAACACCTGAAACTGGTAATGGAGGTTGCCAACCGCAAACCTCAGGTACTGCTGATGCGACACTGCAATGGAAATATGCAGGTAAGCATCCTGTATGTCCAGTGAGACCATAAAGTCCCCAGGCTCCAAGGCTAGAACAATAGAGTGAAGAGTATCCATACGGAACTTGGAGACCTTCACAAACTTGTTCAGGGACTTGATATTGAGAATGGGCCTGGAAGACCAACTCAGATGACTAGGAACAGCAGTGAATAGAACACCTTGCCTCTCTGAGCTAGAGATACCTGTACTACCACTCCAGTGTCTAGGAGGGACTGTACCACCGAATGAAGACTCTTTGCCTTCACCTGATCTGAAGGGACGTCTGTCAGGCAATATAGACGAGGGGGACGATTCTTGAAGGATACGGCGTAACCTCGAGTGACGACTTCCCGTACCCAGGCATCGGAAGTGGTCTTCAACCATTCCTGGGTAAACCCTAGAAGTCGGCCCCCCACCATGGGATCCCCCAAGGGGAGGCCCGCCTCGTCATGCGGCAGGCTTGTTAGTCTTGGAAGCGGGCTAACGGGCAGCCCAGACCCGTTTGGGTTTATTGGGTTTGGAAGTGCGAACCTGCTTTGGGTACGCCTGACCTTTTGCTTTCTGTGAAGGACGAAAGGAGCGAAAGGAAGTACTTTTAACCTTCGGCACCGAAGGAGCAGTACTAGGAAGACATGCTGTTTTAGCAGACACTAAGTCAGCCACTGTCTTGTCAAGGTTTTCTCCTGAAAGAATGTCTTCTTTGAAGGGTATTACCTCCAGGGTTTTCTTAGAGTCCATGTCCACAGACCAGGACCTTAATCAGAGAATTCGGCAAGCCAAAATGGATGTAGTAGAAGCCTTGGCCGCCAGAATACCGGCATCAGAAGACGCCTCTTTAATGTAATGAGACGCTGTAACAATATATGATAGGAACTCGAAAGTGTTCAAAGGTGAGCTACTAAATTGATTAAAGGCCTAGAAGGACTGGACTATAAGGAAAGACTTACTAGGCTGAATATGTATACACTAGAAAAGAGGCGCCTAAGAGGAGATATTATTCATATCTTCAAATATGTAAAGGGACATCACAAAGAGTTATCAGAGGAATTATTTATTAAAAGAGCACAGTTTAGGACACGTGGGCACTCGCTGCGACTGGAGGAGAGAAAGTTCCGAATGCAACGGAGGAAAAGTTTTTTCACTGTTAGGGCAATCAGGATGTGGAATTCCCTGCCAGGGAAGGGTAATGGCGGACTCTGTAATTGGATTTAAAAAAGGAATGGATAAATTTCTGAATGAAAAAGCTATCCAAGGTTATAATACTTAAAATATCAACGTGGTTAATCCGGGGGTAACATGAGTTATAGTAGCTAACTAGTCATAAAACATTATTTAGCAAGTATGTAGAATCATCACAACTTAAAACAGGTTGAACACGATGGGCAATTTGCCTCTATTCAACCTCAAATACTATGTTACTATGTAACTGTCTAGCATGATCAGAAGCATTGGAAGGCAACTCCGCCTCCAGCTCCTGAGCCCACGCTTCCACAGCTTCTGCAGCCCATGTTGCTGCAATAGTGGGCCTATGCACTGCACCGTTTAGGGTGTAGATTGCCTTCAAACAACCCTCCACACGCTTGTCCGTCGGCTCTCTCAAGGACGTGACAGTAGTTACAGGCAGAGCAGAGGATACCACCGCTACTTGTGAATCCACTGGCAGTGGCGTTTCCCAATTTTTACTAAGCTCCGCAGTGAGGGGGTAGCGAGCCAGCATCTTCTTGTGAGGCGTAAACTTCTTTCCTGGATTTTCCCAGGACTCCTGATGTATGACAACTAAATGGTCAAAGTGAGGTAAAACTTGTTTAACCACCTGATGACATTTAAACCTGTCCGGTTTCTTAGGGGCAATGACAGGCTCCTGTTCATCATCAACCTGAAGAATAAGCCTGATAGCCTCTAACAAGTCAGGAACATCCACCTGCGAAACTACCTCCCCATCAGAAGCATCAGAATCTGTGGGGTCTGTATAAGCGCCATCCTCATCAGACGAGGTGTCTGGGATATGGGTAGATTGTGAGGAAGTAATTGCCCGCTTAGAGGACCCCTTGGTCTTAGGCGGGCGAGGGTTAGACTTTTGAGCAGTCAGTGATTGGTTCAATTGCTGTAACTGATTGGACAGTTGATCTGCCCATGGCGGGTTAACCGCGGGGACCATAAGCGGTTGTACCGGCACAGGAGGTCCCATAGGGGGTGTTAGTCTAGTTACCAGCGTATTCAATAGCGTGGAGAAGGTAGCCCAAGGTGGGTCATTTTGCACCCCCGTTGCTACAGTCCCACTGGGGGGCAAGGAACCCCCAGAACCTGAACCCTCAGCTGCTATGTTATCCTCAAATGTGTCTGCAGCGTCAACACCATGCAGTGTGGGATCAGCCCCAGCTCCGTTGCCCTTTGTAGCTTACATAATCAAATGCTCAATGCAAGGCAAAACAGTACAATTATCAGCAGCAAAATACCTGAAAAGAACTCCCTGTGCAGTGTATCAGGGAATTCAAGAGGTATATGGTGACTAAAAATCACAGAGAAAAATACCCACGCGTCACTGCTGAGTATATCCTGTGAACTGCCTATATTATGATAAACCTGATGCACTTAGCTCCCTCAGGTTATAGAATATAGGGATAGCAATCTGAGCGAGAGACACTAAATGAAGTTCACATAGCCGCTATATGCACACACACAAAGTCACAGTTTGTACAATGCAGAGATTATGACATACAATAAAACAGCACTGGACTAGCAATACAGAGTAGTACTAAGTATAACTATACACTGAATCAGATATAACAATGCACAGTAAAGACTGGATGTATATCACAGGGTACTTGTACTAAATAACCCTGACTAAATGCACTTTTTCTTAACTAACACTGTCAGCAGACATGTAGAATACTGAAGTGTCCTTTAAAATGCACAGTGCTGACAGGCAGGCGGCTTTACAGAGGAGGATTTGCCCAGACAGTCCCAGGAACAGTGTTGCTCTGTGTAATGGCGCCCAAACACTGACTGGGAGTGAGGGAGAGACAGATATGCAGCTCCAGGGTGGGAACATTTACTCTAAATGGCGCCCAGGGGCTGGGGGAGGGGCTACAGGTCAAAGCCTTATCCCCCCCGCTAGACTTCACCAACGGGTACTGGAGGCTAAGAAAAATGGTTTTTGAGAGAAAAAAAAATGACCTGTGCCCATGCCCTGGTGGTCTAGCGGGGTCCCTGTACTGCCACAGTGTCCCCACTGGCCGCGCAGGATCGCGATTTACAGCGTGTCCCGTTGCGGGGACCTCATACCTCCTCCCTGTAGCATGGCCACGCAATCCAGGAGAGCAGCAGTTCTGTGTGTGACTGACTTTAGAAGGAAAAGCCTCCGCTGAAGGTACCCGGCAACCAGGGTGCGGGAGTGTACAGCGCCGCTGGGGGAGGTTTTGGAGCTGCAGCAGGAGATGTCTCACTGACATCTAACACTCAGTTAGTGTTGCAGCCCTTGAAGTCTTCAAATTTTCTTAAAAGCTTCTTTTAGGGCTGCTGGAGCAGCCCCACTGTTAAGTGCCTGCTTACTGCAAGGCACCAACTACAAAGCTGAGTTCCTGTGCACGGAGGCAGGGCTATAGAGGAGGCGGCGCTAGGCATTCTGGGAACACTCAAAGCTTTGAGCCTGTTGGTGCCTCGGATCAAGATCCTACTCTACACCCCAATGTCATTCCCTGTGGAGCCCAGTGTACCCCGCAGCAGAAATTTATATATATATATATATATATATATATATGTACACACACACACACACACACACACACACACACACACACACACACACACACACACACACACACAGATATATATATACACACAAATATATATACATATATATATGTATATATAAATCCATATATTGCCGGCACTCACTTCACCTGAACAACATGCCCTGGTGCAGCATAGTCCAATTTACAGCTCCATGTAAGAAATGGCACTCAGAGTCGACGTTAGCAGCAAAAAACAAAACTGTATTGAAGTTGAGTACTTTCGGGGACAGCACCCCGTCCTCAGAACCTTACAGCAAATGAGACAGATACAAAATGACACACTTACCCACACTTTAAACCCCCTGGCTCCAATCCACTCCGTTCAAGCCTCCCGCGCTACCGCTGGCGTCCACGGCTGGGACCCGGCAAGCGTGACGTCCATCCGACGGAAGTGGTCACGTCGTCATGGAAACCAACAGGCTTGCGTGCCACGCAGGGCAAGCAGCCTGCATTCCAAAACCTCCGGCCTCTCTCGCGGCTGTCACTGCACAGCCGGTCCCATTACTGCAGCAATCACGGCGCTGATCACGGGGGCTTCGGACAGGAGATAGACAGAGCCCTGCACCCGAACATACACATAATAATGACGTATATCAATACACAAATACAAATATAGAAATACAGACATGTGAACATATAAATAAAAACGACCATCGATAGCAGCAGTGAAGTGGAAACTGTCACCTCATGTACAGAGAGCATCCCTGATGATCAGGGCAAACTCTGTGCACATGGGGGGAAAATGCAAAGGTCGTCAATCATGAGTACAAAGTTATAAACAATAATCCATGCCCATCAATCCACCAATGGACAACTCATGAGTACCATAACAGAAAATGCCACTAAATCTCATAGATATAGAACCACCCAGAGGAGAGGGGACATTTAATACAACCGAACAAAGGACCCAGAGGCTAAGTCAAACTATTCCAATTTATCTTATCATTAAGCCCCCCTGGCCTAATAGTCCCCAGCCTCACAATCCAACGGGATTCTTTAAGCAATAGCGCCTTCGCTCTATCGCCCCCTCGAAGTGACACTGGTACGTGATCAATCATGAAGTATCTAATATCCTCTAATTTATGCTTAAATTCCTTGAAATGACGAGGAACCGGTTGATCAACATCTTTACCAGCTAATGATAAACGGATCGCTGATCTATGTGCATTCATGCGTTCCTTGAACTTACGGGTGGTCTGTCCTACATAGAACAACCCACAAGGACAGACCACCACGTAAAACACTAATGACATATTACAGGTTAGGACAAATCTCATATCGTACATCTTATCTACATTGTGGATGTTTAAACTTGGTACATGGAACAATGAAACGACAAGTAGTACAGTCGTTACATGAGTAACACCCAAATGGTTTCCTATACACATTAGGGGTCTGTGGTAGGTTACGACCTGTTATGTCCGTGTGGACAAGTAAATCTTTAAGGTTACTACCTTGTCTTTAGGCCGCCACCGGTCTTTTGCCCCTAAACATAGGAAGTTCATTATCAGAGCTCACAATAGGCCACAAAGCTTTGGTAGCCTGCTTGATTACCGGACTTGTCACTGTGTAGTCACTGGCCCAGGGCAGGATCTGATCTTGATTCCTCATACGTGGGCTTAATAGTTCAGATCTAGACATATTCAACACCCTAGACTTTTGAGCCAAGAGGGTCTTCCTCTCATAACCCCTAACCAAAAATTTATCAACAACTTTATCCAGTTCAAAGGGAACCGTAGCGACATCACTGGAAATGCGAGCAACTCGCATCATTTGGGAGAGTGGTAAACCTTGTTTTAAAGCCGTCGGGTGGTGACTAGATGCTATCAGTAGCGTATTTCTATCGGTCGCTTTTGTATATACCTCTGTAATGAACCGATTGTTAGATAATATCACATGAACATCCAAGAAGTTCACATCTGTATCGCTTAACGTATACGTGAACTTAATTGGAGTGTCCAACCCGTTGATATCCACCATCATGTTTCCAAATTCCTGTTGACCACCTGTCCATAACAGGAACACATCGTCTATGTAGCGCTTATAGAGTAGGATGTTCCCCCCCGTACCGGCTATTTTGGAAGAACATCCGACTCTCAAGCGCAAACATAAACACATTTGCATAGGAAGGTGCTACGGGAGAACCCAGAGCACACCCCCTTAATTGCAAATAGAAACAACCATCGAAGATAAAATAATTCCGGTATAATGTCAACTCAAGCAATTGCATAAATAGGGCATGATCAAACTCCTCCTGCGGAACACAAGACTGTATAAATCCCCTCATAGCATCAAGACCCCCCTCATGAGGAATACTGGTGTATAAACTACTAATGTCCAAACAACACAGTAAAGTTCCAGGTGGGACATCCTGAAAATCATCTAAAAGCTTCAAAAAAGTAGTAGTATCTTTGAGGAAAGTGTCCTGAGCCATGATATGGGGTTGTAATACACAGTCCAACAGCTGAGAGACAGTCGTGTATAGGGAATCTCTGGCCGAAATGATCGGCCTTCCAGGGGGTTTCTGGCTATCCTTGTGTAATTTGGGAATCGTATAGAGTACTGGGACTCTAGGGTACTTAACACATAGTACATCAAAGATCTTGCTAGTAATTTTGTGACTTTGAACTGCCTCTTTGAGAATAGTAAACAGTTCACTCTGAAATTTAACAGTAGGGTCGCTACGTAATTTCTTATATATAGATTGATCAGATAGTTGCGACATTACTTCATTTTTATAGTCCCCCAAATTTTGGGCGACTATAGCGCCCCCCTTATCTGCAGGCCTAATCGTGATGTCCTCATAGGATTTAAGCTGTTGTAATGCCCTAAACTCAGCCTTAGATAGATTTGGTCCAATTTGATGTGGTACCTGAGTAAATTTATTAACAGATTCATCCAATAATCTGCTAAATGTTCTAATGGAAGAATTATTCGAAACGGGGTCAAACGTTGATCTGGATGATTTTTTCAGGAACGAAGAAAAAACTGGGTTACCACTATCGAATTGCTTCCCATGAAAATGTTCTTTAAGTCTCAGTTTGTGTGAAAACTGATGAAGATCCCGCTTCCAATTGAACTCATTGAAGAAATTTGTAGGTACAAAACTAAGGCCCCTGTTGAGGACTTGTAATTCTAGCTGGGTTAGGGTCCGATCCGAGAGTTTGAAGATTATATTTTCTTCTTGTCTTGTACTTTTCTGGTCCCTCTGGTTCTGGCCACCCCTGCGGGTGGGAGGTCGTCTTTGGTCTTTGACGTGTCCTTTTTTGCTGCACCTAAAGGGACTGCACCAGACCTGTTACCCTCATCAGATTCGGAGACCACAAAATCACTATCAGTACTCGATCTTATTTCAGTGTTGCGTTGATTGGATCTATTCCTCTGCCATGGTCTACGTTTAGACAAGGAAATAGAATTACCTTGATTGTCGCCCCCGGCAAGCCAATTGTATACACGATTCTCATCATAGTCGGCATCCACTGCAAACCTTTTACTCCTATTAAACTTCAGGAGCTCCCTACGATATTGGTCACACTGGGATTCCAGTCTCTGCAGCCAATTGCAACTGGTGTTCTCCTCCAGTGTATTCTTATGCTCCCTCTCATAGGTGGCAATTTTCTGTCTTGTGATATGTAATTCTCTATTTGCCTCTTCCACCACTAAGATAATGAGGTCGAAGGCACACTTATTGAGTATGGCAACCCATTTACGGAAAAAGTCCGGGTTGTTACGTCCTATTGTGGGGACATT
The DNA here is from genome assembly GCF_028390025.1 of Pseudophryne corroboree. Taxonomy (NCBI): domain Eukaryota; kingdom Metazoa; phylum Chordata; class Amphibia; order Anura; family Myobatrachidae; genus Pseudophryne; species Pseudophryne corroboree. The sequence continues at coordinate 559,710,599 of NC_086449.1, read as the reverse complement.
TCTCACCCTAAACCCCCGAGGGATTTTCCGGTCTCTGTAATAATCGGATAGAGAAATGCTATGCAGTAAGAAATCAATTTCACGGCGTTTTAATCTCAATAACTGGCGATATACATCATCTGCATTAAACGCCACATCATCCACTGATAGCACTTCTTTAGACAAAATTCTTTCCACTTCAGTACTGCTAAAGCTAAAAGTCTCTCCCAAAGGAGTCGCGGCGGCTCCACTGCCACCAGAATGGTCTGCAAGAGCTGGGCTGGCTATGTCCGGCTCCATCATCACAGCAAATCCACCAAAAAACAGAATAAACACGTCCAACACAGTGTAAATATAGGAATACAGTCTCTAGAGGGTAACAGTGGTACAAACGAAACAGGTGCCCTGCAACATGTGCTATGCAGCACAATCACATAAATCCATATATTGCCGGCACTCACTTGACCTGAACAACATGCCCTGGTGCAGCATAGTCCAATTTACAGCTCCATGTAAGAAATGGCACTCAGAGTCGACGTTAGCAGCAAAAAACAAAACTGTATTGAAGTTGACTACTTTCGGGGACAGCACCCCGTCCTCAGAACCTTACAGCAAATGAGACAGATACAAAATGACACACTTACCCACACTTTAAACCCCCTGGCTCCAATCCACTCCGTTCAAGAATCCCGCGCTACCCCCTGGAAGGCCGATCATTTCGGCCAGATATTCCCTATACACGACTGTCTCTCAGCTGTTGGACTGTGTATTACAACCCCATCTCATGGCTCAGGACACTTTCCTCAAAGATACTACTACTTTTTTGAAGCTTTTAGATGATTTTCAGGATGTCCCACCTGGAACTTTACTGTGTTGTTTGGACATTAGTAGTTTATACACCAGTATTCCTCATGAGGGGGGTCTTGATGCTATGAGGGGATTTATACAGTCTTGTGTTCCGCAGGAGGCGTTTGATCATGCCCTATTTATGCAATTGCTTGAGTTGACATTATACCAGAATTATTTTATCTTCGATGGTTGTTTCTATTTGCAATTAAGGGGGTGTGCTATGGGTTCTCCCGTAGCACCTTCCTATGCAAATGTGTTTATGTTTGCGCTTGAGAGTCGGATGTTCTTCCAAAATAGCCGGTACGGGGGGAACATCCTACTCTATAAGCGCTACATAGACGATGTTTTCCTGTTATGGACAGGTGGTCAACAGGAATTTGAAAACATGATGGTGGATATCAACGGGTTGGACACTCCAATTAAGTTCACGTATACGTTAAGCGATACGGATGTGAACTTCTTGGATGTTCATGTGATATTATCTAACAATCGGTTCATTACAGAGGTATATACAAAAGCGACCGATAGAAATACACTACTGGTAGCATCTAGTCACCACCCGACGGCTTTAAAACAAGGTTTACCACTCTCCCAAATGATGCGAGTTGCTCGCATTTCCAGTGATGTCGGTACGGTTCCCTTGGAACTGGATAAAGTTGTTGATACATTTTTGGTTAGGGGTTATGAGAGGAAGACCCTCTTGGCTCAAAAGTCTAGGGTGTTGAATATGTCTAGATCTGAACTATTAAGCCCACGTATGAGGAATCAAGATCAGATCCTGCCCTGGGCCAGTGACTACACAGTGGCAAGTCCGGTAATCAAGCAGGCTACCAAAGCTTTGTGGCCTATTGTGAGCTCTGATAATGAACTTCCTATGTTTAGGGGCAAAAGACCGGTGGCGGCCTTTAGACGAGGTAGTAACCTTAAAGATTTACTGTCCACACGGACATAACAGGTCGTAACCTACCACAGACCCCTAATGTGTATAGGAAACCGTTTGGGTGTTACTCATGTAACGACTGTACTACTTGTCGTTTCATTGTTCCATTAAAATTCCACATGTAGATAAGATGTACGATATGAGGTTTGTCCTAACCTGTAATATGTCATTTGTGGTTTACGTGGTGGTCTGTCCTTGTGGGTTGTTCTATGTAGGACAGACCACCCGTAAGTTCAAGGAACGCATGAATGCACATAGATCAGCGATCCGTTTATCATTAGCTGGTAAAGATGTTGATCAACCGCTTCCTCGTCATTTCAAGGAATTTAAGCATAAATTAGAGGATATTAGATACTTCATAATTGATCACATACCAGTGTCACTTCGAGGGGGCGATAGAGCGAAGGCACTATTGCTTAAAGAATCCCGTTGGATTGTGAGGCTGGGGACTATTAGGCCAGGGGGGCTTAATGATAAGATAAATTGGAATAGTTTGACTTAGCCTCTGGGTCCTTTGTTCGGTTGTATTAAATGTCCCCTCTCCTCTGGGTGGTTCTATATCTATGAGATTTAGTGGCATTTTCTGTTATGGTACTCATGAGTTGTCCATTGGTGGATTGATGGGCATGGATTATTGTTTATAACTTTGTACTCATGATTGACGACCTTTGCATTTTCCCCCCATGTGCACAGAGTTTGCCCTGATCATCAGGGATGCTCTCTGTACATGAGGTGACAGTTTCCACTTCACTGCTGCTATTGATGGTCGTTTTTGTTTATATGTTCACATGTCTGTATTTCTATATTTGTATTTGTGTATTGATATACGTCATTATTATGTGTATGTTCGGGTGCAGGGCTCTGTCTATATCCTGTCCGAAGCCCCCGTGATCAGCGCCGTGATTGCTGCAGTAATGGGACCGGCTGTGCAGTGACAGCCGCGAGAGAGGCCGGAGGTTTTGAAACGCAGGCTGCTTGCCCTGCGTGGCATGCAAGCCTGTTGGTTTCCATGACGACGTGACCACTTCCGTCGGATGGACGTCACGCTTGCCAGGTCCCAGCCGCGGACGCCAGCGGTAGCGCGGGAGGCTTGAACGGAGTGGATTGGAGCCAGGGGGTTTAAAGTGTGGGTAAGTGTGTAATTTTGTATCTGTCTCATTTGCTGTAAGGTTCTGAGGATGGGGTGCTGTCCCCAAAAGTACTCAACTTCCATACAGTTTTGTTTTTTGCTGCTAACGTCGACTCTGAGTGCCATTTCTTATATGGAGCTATATATATATATATATATATATATATATATTGTCTAAGTCAAAAATATTACATAGAGAGAACATACAGACTCCACACATTATGAGTCGCTAAGCTTGCAAATACGCGCAGCGAGCACAGCAATATATGGTAACATACGCATTTACACAGACATGCCACAGAGACAGATTCGACACATATTTCATACAGCACATAATTATAACATATCAAGCACCAGACATCATAATGATTTAAAATTATATAATGGAGTAACGTCATGTATGTGTATTATTGGAACGAAGCAAGATGGACATGTCGTATTTGGTATTAAAGCAACCAGATTAATGTGTATATCAATTTGATGCCTGTTATTAAGTTGTAGCTCATTGCAACAAGTAGATATGATTAAATGAAGGAATATGAAGCCAAAATTCTAAAATGAACAAAAGATCTTTTGAAGACTTGAAACTAGCTCCACAGCATGGCCCTGGGGGCAGACACATGTGCCAGCAACACAGGACAAAAGCCCTCACTCTGACCAGTGAGCCGTTGAGTTCTTGAGAGGTCTGGCCTCTGGACCAATAGAAGGAGACCGAAACCAACAGACTGAAAACTCCCACTGGGTTATATAGGCAGTTTCTATGACTTAGAGAGTTAGTTGCTGTTTTGTCCCAGACGATGGAGGAGATGCTGCCAGTCCGGTGCCTGCATGATTTTACACAGAGAGAGAGAGAGAGAGTGATATGGAGGGGAGACTTTATATGAGAAAGATATGGTGATGTATTTGCTGGCCTGTAACTGTATGTATTTGATTTAGTTTGTATTAACTGCTTACTGTATAAATTGTAACCATGTAACTATATATACATACTGTACATTGTGATATATTGAATACATATCCTTTTAATAACAAATATATACATCAATGAGCTTTGGAACTCAGATAATGTGTGGGTGTATTGTTTTCTCTTAAGGGATGTAGTGTTTTGCAACGTACAGCGCACTTTTATCGTATATGGTAATAATATGCGCCTGGTGTCCGCAGTATATATTAGAGCTGGCATTTTAAATATTTGTTAGAAAGCAATTTGGTATTTACAGATGGGAGCTCGTCCGGGATATCACGGTCTTAATGATGTACTGTACATTACAAATGCGACGCTGTGGTCGATCAGCTAACGATGGACGCATCGTGACGCTGAGAAATCACATCCGTGTGTTCTGTTGTGTTATTAGTAAGCCGCTGATATGAAATTCAAGGGACAATGTGTTTCTCATAATATTTAAAATGCTAAAATGTATTTTTATTGTTGCAAAACAATGTTCAAATTAAGTCATATTGTGTTTGATTCAGATTGTATTGTTTATCTGTTAAGTAGATTTAAAAGTACATTTAAAAGTTGCTGCATATCCATGATATGGCTGTGTTAGCATGCTGAGAAATTTTGTATACTTTTTTTAAACTCAGGCCTAAAGTAACTTTGGTGCCTGTATAGGGTGTGATTTCTTTGTGACAAGGAAGCCGCATGGTCTGTCCTCCATTTTGGACTAACCACATGGCCTGTCCACCATCTTGTGTAAACCTCATGGATGTGGAAGGGGGAGGAGCAGTGGCCATTTTAGGAAGGTCACTTTCTAAATAGCTGATTTTCAGTGTGCTCAGAACAATCAGTTTCCTTTGTCACATCCAGCACCATTTATGAGTTACCAATGAATTTATTTAACCCATGCCATAGTCAATTACAAATAGTTTCAATTGGGCCTAGTGAGAGTAAATGGTGAGATAAGTTAATTTTTTTTCCTTCTTGTCTGTGAAAAAGAAAAAAAAATAGTTTTTTTTTCTTTCTTTTCTTCCAAGACTTGTGGAGTATAGCCATTGAAATGCAAATTAACCTGTGTAACTACTTTTTTTTAGTAGTGAAAAGCAAATATCTTTGATATGCAAATTAGAGGTAAGGTGTCTCATAGGAGGCCAGTGAATGGTACATATATATAATATTATTGTAATTATGTGTATATTTATATCAGTGTATGTTCTGCAAAATGGCTATCCAATCTGAATCATATCATTTAAATTATAGATTATTGCAGTCATTATAGATCTGTGTGAAATTGGATACATTTGTTTGCTATATAGATAAATTTGAAGTAAATGTATTTAAGGGAGTAATTATAAAAACACAAAACGCAGTTCTGGCTTAGTCGTAAAGGGTTATACAGAACAAGTGTGGGTTGTGTTTGTAGGCGATTATAGTTTGTATTGCTCACATTTATAGAGTGTGTGATTTATTTTATTGCGGATGCACGTTTGTACACGTGGTCCGGACAAAGTACAGGAGAGCGCTTGTGGCGTAAAAGGCACGCTGGTCGCGTGTTTACGCAAGGTTGCGTAAGAATATTGACGCTAAGTACAAATTACACAATATTTGTTCAATTAAAGGCGGGATAGTATACATTTAATACAATAGCACATAACTATCCGATTGCAAAAACAGGTTACCTTAAAAATTTACTTTAAAAACTGTAAGTACCTCTGGGGTAAAGCTGCTGACCTAAGGGAGTAAAAATTTTCTGTACAGAAAAGAAAAACAAGGTGTACTTGAGTGAGTGAAAGTGGAGTGAGAGGATTTGAACCCCGGAAATTCGGGTCCCGTGGGTACACCAAGTGAGTGGAGACTTGGTGGCGTGAGGCAGCTGACTCACGTTAATATAGAGATAATACGCAAATCGTGAGGAGATTTGTAGAGGAGCGTAATATAGAATTGTGCATTGTGCAGAAGTATAGAAATTGTGAATTGAAGTTTAAAGGTTTTGTATTACGCTCCGGCTGAGGTTTCGCAGCTTGTGATTCGATTCCAGTGGTCGTAGGGCGGATAGGTAACAAGTACCTATACGCTGTGCGATTGGACCGCATGCTTGTGGGTGCGATACATAGCGCAACTTGATACCCCTTTACGAGCTTTTGCGTAAAATTGCGGTATCATTAGCGCTGTGTAGAGCATACGCAAGCGTGATTTGTGTAAGTCAAAAAGGGAAGTTTTAGCTTGTCTCTCTCAGGAAAATCTTCAACGGTGGATATTCACTGGAAAAGGTAAGTTATTCCTAAAACTTCCAGTGAATAGAAGCCAGTTAGGGCCTGACTGGGTACGCGGTGGTCACTATTGGAGTGAGTCCTGGTACATCAGCGGAGGAGTGAGTGAAAGCGCTAGGTGTCTTTCATGTCTATTTGCGGTGTGCATTGGGGATTGCGTTTATAGGCAAAAAGTACGCAATGGGATACAATTGCACAAGCAGTGGGCGTTTGGTTGCTAGGGTTCAGGCTGAAGAGTTGGGACAGAGAAGGTCAGAAGTGCGGCCGAGAGGGTCAGCAAGGTTTATTATGTGTGAAAAATATGGTTCACACACGGATGCTTTTTGCAATGAATGGTTACGTATGACTGCGGAAGATAAAACCCCATTTCCAAGGATGGGCAGCTTTGAGCCAGAGTTATTACAGAACATAAGGATTAAAATGTGTCTGATTAAATCCAGAAAACAAAGAGTCAGACATACAAATTGTTTAAACCTGTGGCAGCAAGAGGAGTTGGTGAGTTTGATCCTAAGGTATTGCATGTGGTATGTCCAACCAAAGTCATATAAGACAAGAATGGAAATATAAGAACTGTTTGAACTTGTAGCAACAATAAACAAGTAGGAAGAAAAAGAGAAAGCAAGTACACCGCCATATGGAAGCAGTTACGGCCAGCATACAAACTATAGAAAATAATAAAAATATGAAAAATATGACTGTAACCTATATATGTACTAATGAATGTTGAAGTTTTATTTAGGAGAAGGCGACCTGATTGGTTTCAGCCATTTCTCATGCACTCAGAGGAGTATCCAACTGGTAAAAGAAGAGCAGTAGCCTGCTGGGGAAGTGGCTGAGACCAGTGGAACTGGAACTGGTAAGTATGGTATCATTCGTGTACATATATAGTAAAACCCAAAAATAAAATAAAAATCAAGAAAGTAACGTCAGAAATGGAGAAAAACCTGTCCGCACATTAGTACTTGCCAGTAGGAAAGCGGACAGAGACAGGGTAACCCCCGGGCAGTGGCGGATCCAGGGGGGGGCACTCGGCCCCGTGCCACCCTATCATTTGTGGCCCGTTAAGTCTCAGGGGCCCCGGCCGCGGATTGCGCTCAGTGGCAGAGGATTTTTTTTTCATTTGTGCCGGCCCGGCCCCAGCAGGCTGTCAGCGCACGCTGATTTGACAGCTGCCGCTGGGACCAGAGCCGGCTCAAGCCCACAGTGAGTGCAGCCCTCCCTCCCTCCTCCTCTCCTGCTGCAGTGCATGTGACCAGCAGGCAGCAGCGCACGGAGGCCGGGAGACGGAGTGGGCTGCGGGACAGGCTAAGGAGTCAGGCAGCGCATAGTGGTGGACCCTGGACCGCGTGGACTGGATTTCACTTCCAGCCAGCCCAGGCTCCCCAGCGGCCACACAGAGAGGAGACAGAGGTGCCGATTGACGTAGGCAGAGCCGCAGAGGCAGCAGCAGCAGGACGGAGACAGTGACTCATTGTGTATATCAGCCTGTCACAGTGAGTATGCTGTTTGCTGTATCGCGGCTGCCAGCCTGTGCCAGCTACCTTTAACGTGTGTGCGGCTGCTGCTGCGGTGGCGGGCACTAAGGGGGGGGGGGCGATCTGGTTTATATGTAGTATATGGTGGTATGTGCCTGCCGGGGGGGGAACCTAATCGGCACTTGGTGTGTGGTGAATGAATCAGTAACCACTAAGACGTCACTGGCAGTGTGCCTGCCAGTGTTGGCCTCACCTCCAGCAGCACCGTCCTGGCAGGCACCCATCCCCCCCCACCATGGGCGGATCCAGAAAAAAATGACAGGGGGGGCACCATGACTTGGGGGGTACTTTGTGCACCAAAGGCAAGCATGCTCCTGGGAAAGTGGGTGTGGCCCACAATAATAAGCGTGGCTTCAAAGGGAATGCTGTATCCATGAGCTAGTGGGTGACAGGAATGGTAGACACGGAGACACAGTGGGTGACAGGGAAAAGTTGACATGGAGAGGGAGAGGGTGATGCTTTGAAGAGGGTAACAGGAGAGAGAGGCGGATGTCGAGATAGTGATGCAGGGGAAAGGCAGTGTGTGAAAGGAGAGGGTGACAGGGAGAGGAAGTGGATGATGAGAGGGAGAAGGTGACGGCAGAGGCAGTAGGAGACAGGGAAAGGTAGTGGGTGCATTAAAAGGGTGACAGGGAGAGACAATGGATGACACCAGATAGAGGTTGATGGGGAGAGGCAGTGGATGATATATAGGGGGGCACTGGGCTGAATGGGAAATAGGCACTGACATGGTGGGAAGGGGTGGCACTATGTTGGAGAAGGGGTACACTGGGCTTAATAAGGGAGGGAATACCCAGGGCTGGTAGGGTGGGAGACATTGGGATGGGAGGGGGGCCAGTGAGATGGTGGGGGACGCTAGGCAGGATGGGAAGGGGGCAGGGGGATCCCTGTGACTGAACTGGCAGGTAGGTTCTAGGTGGGGGGGCAATGACATCGATGGGCGCAGTGGGCTGGTGGGGGGCACACAAAGAATTACCCCTACCCACTGATATACCACCCCTGTACCCCCACACTAACACTGTTGATGGCCCCCTGCTATGGAAACTGTTCCCTGGTACTGGCATTGAGAAGAGTGGACGGAAGGTACCAGGGGTAGGATGGGGAGCGGACCTTTACCTGATGTCAGATATGGAGATCTGGCTGCAGCAGGGCCGGTGCTAGGGTGTTCGGCGCCCCCCTGCAAACTATAAATTTGCGCCCTCCCATAATCCTTTGGCGCGCGCCGGGAAAAGGGGTGTGGTCTCACAAGTAAGGGGCATGGCAACACAATAGTACCCCCATTTAAATTTACGCCAAAATGTAGCACAATCTTATTTATCTTATACGTAATGCCCCACCCGTAGTAGTAGCGTCCTTATGCATAATGCCCCCCCCAGTAGTATTAGCATCCTTATACATAATGCCTCCCCAGTAGTAGTAGCGTCCTTATACGTAATGCCTCCCCCAGTAGTAGTAGTGTCCTTATACGTAGTGCACTCCAAGTAGTAGTAGCGTCCTTATACATAATGCCCCTTCCAGTAGTAGTAGCATCCTTACACGTAATGGCCCCCCCAGTAGTAGTAGCGTCATTATATGTAATGCCCCCCCTGTAGTTGCGTCCTTACACGTAATGCACCCCCCCCAGTAGTAGCGTCCATAAAACGCGTGCGCACACACACAATTCACACACATAGACACACACATACACACCCACCATATACACAAACAAACACACACACACACACACACACACACACACACACACACACACACATTTCTCTGTCACCCACCACTTACCTAAGCCACTGTCTCCCTCAGTACAGCACTGCAGCAGCCTGGTCCGTGTAGCTCCGCCCCTTCTGTCCCATTTAGCTCCACCCATTCTGGTCCGTGTAGCTCCGCCCCCTCCTTTGATATGTACCGAGCCACTGACACACAGGTGAGGGAAGGGGGGAGTGGGCTTTTCATGCTGCCAGCGCCGCACAGCAGCTGGCAGCAGCACGGGTGTCAGGACGGCACTCAGCAGCGGACCGGACAGAGGGGACTTCAGTGCAGTCTAGCAACAGGACTGCACCATCTCCCCCCGTACTGCAGGGGCCGCCGCCGCGGAGATTGGAGCGTCCCATTTTCCCTTACAGTGTCGTGTACTATCAATTAAAAAAAAAATCTTCTTCTAAACGACAGGGGGGGCACGTGCCTTGGTGCCCCTCCCCCTGGATCCGCCACTGCCCCCCACACACGCTGATTGTTGGCATCACGAGGGAGATGATGTGGCTGAGAGATGACGGGGGAGGGGAGAGAATGGTGTGGCTCAGAGACACAATGGGGAGGCTCATACTGTGTGGCGTAACTTGAATTTTGGCTCATACTGTGTGGCATAAGGTGAATTTCGGCTCATTCTGTATAGCATAATTTGAATTTTGGCTCATTCTGTATAGCATAATTTGAATTTCGGCTCGTACTGTGTGGTGTAACATGAAGTTCGGCTCATATTGTGTGGCGTAACATGAAGTTCAGCTCATACTATGAGGCGTATTTTGAAGTTCTGCTCATACCATGTGGCGTTATGTGAATTTTTTGAGGGAGGGGTCCCCAAATCGGTATCTTGCTTAGGGCCCCATGAGATCTAAATCCGCCTCTGCCGCCCGCCATCTATGCAAATACTCCAGCCGCAGCCAGAGCAGTGAGGGGCCGGGCATCCCACATATCCAGGCTCGCAGCCTCTCACTGCGCTGCTGCGGCTGGAGTATTTACATAGTGGACGGCATCCTTCCTGCTGGTACTAGTCCAACCTACCACGTTGCCTCATTGAAGACCGGAGCTGCTGCGGAATGCGGGACTGCGGCGGGTATGATGGCTGAGAAACAGCTTCCGACCTCAGCTGCTGAGCCTGGACACTGGTGCCAGGAAGAAGGCTTAGGTAAGCAGGAGGGGGGCTGGCCAGCTTTGCTGCTGAGAGGCAGCCCATGTGATCAGCTCACTACCCTGGCAGCAGCCCACATATGAGAGTTCTCCTCAACCCCACACTGACACACACTGCCCCTCACACACTGCACCCTGCCTCTCACACACTGCCCCCCCACCCTGCCCCTCACACGCTGCCTCCTGGCTCCTGCCCCTCACACACTGCCTTCTGCACCCTGCCCCTAACACGCTGCCCCCTGCACCTCACACGCTTCCCCCTGCCCCTCACACCCTGCCCCTCACACGCTGCCCCCTGCCCCTCACAAGCTTCCCCCTGTACCCTGCCTCTCACACACTGCCCCCTATACACTGTCCCTCACACGCTGTCCCCTGCACCTAACATGCTACCCCCTGCCCCTCACACCCTGCCCCTCACACGCTGCCCCCTGCACCCTCTCACACTGCCCCCTGCCCCTCACACGCTTCCCCCTGCACCCTGCCTCTCACACACTGCCTCCTTCACCCTGCCCCTCACACGCTGCCCCCTGCACCTCATATGCTGCCCCTCACACGCTGCCCCCGGCCCCTCACACGCTGCCCCTTGTAGTGGGGACATACCCCATTTCTGGAAGCGCATGCACCGAAGCCGCACGCAAATACACTTCCATGGTGCCCCTCCCTATCATTTTCTTCTGGATCCGCCCCTGCCCCCGGGTATTTCTTTTAGTTACCATATAAGAAGTATTCATTCCTAGTAATGCCCCTAGTCAAGATGAGCTCGTAAATGTTTGTTGGACCATGTACAGACCCTTAATACGGGATGAGAAGGATTGAATGAATACTTTGCATGACCTAGAAGCTTGTTCATTTTTTTTTTCTTTTGCAGTAATAGAAAACTCTCCGTCTGGATAAGATCACTGGTAAACACTAATTCGGCAAATGGGAGGTGGCTGTCTCTGTGCTAATGGACGGGCTCAATAAGGTATTGAGGGTCAGGATGCAGACTTCTTTGCCAAATTGGAAAGGGGTCACAGTAGCTAATCTTAGAGAGTGCGCTACTGAACATCACAAGAATATTGCTAGGCGCAGAGAACAACAGGTGGAGAGGTTGAGGACGGTAAGTATACAGGCACATACAGGAAAGACCCATCAATCCAAACCCCAGATCCCTAATGGTAAGTCAAGGTCAATAATATGTTACACTTGTAGGAAGGAAGGGCATTTTGCCAGTGATTGTAGGAGTAGTAGGACACATAGTCAATATAGACCTCTAGACAGAAAACACAAGCCACATTATTAAACACATAGACGGGACAAAGGGACATATACTGTAGTAAGGAATCATGAGCCATATAGAAAACATAGATTCGGCTAATGGGAAGAACAAAATAAATGCAACATTACCCTTTGACAAAACTTGCTGCGGTTAAGATGGGGCCTCTAAACTTTTGCTTCCTTTTCCTAGCAGAAATGGCCCCTGATTAACTAAACAGGAGCTTTGTTAGACATGATATACATATAATGTGCTCCCGCTCAGGAAGTACACCCACAAAGACTAATGTTACATTTCACTGTTCTAGATTCATGTCCATCACAGGTAGAGGAAATTAACTCACAGATACCGGGTTCCCTATGAACTTAGGATGGACAGGACACTGGATTTATGGCTGGGATAGTCCCAATAGCGATACAACAAACACAGAATTTTTTTTAAGGGGAGTAGACCAAGTAGAGAATCACTTCCCCATAGTGCCCAATCCAGTTGTCAAATTTTTATAAAATCTTCGGCACCTCTACATACTCATCTGTCACCAACCTTTATTCTCCACAGTTTCCTCTTCATCTTTTGCGTTCACACAGGGTGGTACAATACATGGACCCGATTACAGTTCAAACACTACATGCCTAATTGGTCCTTCAGAGCTCTGCCCGAACCCAGTATATCTCACCAGCACGATAACACCAGTATTACTGCAGTGTGCCTTGTCATGCACAAAAGGTGGAGGAAGGATGAGAATACTGGAGATGGGAAATTTTTTATAGACACTGATATGCCTGTTGGTGAATGGCAAACCTGACATTTTTCTTTTTCATTTTCTCCTTCTTTCTCTCCTCTAGAGATGTGGGTTTTTTTTGAGTTATGCTCATGGTACTCTACATTGCAAACACACAACAGTTTCATACAGTTAACACCCTTTAGGAATTATTGTTATGTATTGGTGTGCACTGATGTTTTCTCAAACTGGGTAGAGGCATTTCCTGCCACCACGGATGCTGCTGTGTTTACCGCAAAGAAAAATAGCGCAGAAATTTGTGTGTAGATAATGGTACCCCTAGAAGTAGGAGCAAAGCTTGGAATTGGACTATTGTGATCATAGATACTGCCACTAGTATTATGTAGCATCAGAACCACTCCCAGATCTTCACTTAACGAATCACCCTCTTTGAAATTTGTTTTTGTTTTGGTATTTGTGTCTTTTTGTTTTTTTTGGGAAGACCTCATGTCATGATTGATCTGCACAATGATCAGAAATACACCAATGAGGTGACAGTACAGTACCTTATTGAGATGAGCCAGCATTTGAGAACTTGACAAAAGAACTTGAAACTGTTGATTCCTGGTATGCCAAATACTGTCTTGATTGTGAACCAAGAGACTGTGTGATTGTTCTTATGCTCATGTTGCCTAATAGACAGGTGGGAAGGACCGTACCAAGTTTTGTTGACAGCACTATCCCAGTGAAAGTAGCCGAGAGAGAGACTTGGGTCCACGATTCCCATTGCAGGAAAGTCGGTAGTCCGGAAGGAACTCTTAAATGGAGTGAGATCGCAAAAGTATCACCAGAGAGTCTGTTCTGTGAAGACTGAGAGGCGGCACTGTTGAACACTACCTGAGCATGCTAAAGGATCACAGAAAGACCAGTCATTGTAATTGATTTGCTATGGACAAGAGTTGTTTTGTTCTATTTCTCTTTTCTCTCTTTCCCGCTGACAATTTTTTTTTTTCAGGACATTCTATTTTTGCGAGGTTTTCCATGAGGAGTCGAGTGTGGGACTGGAACTGGTTCTGGAGGAAGGAGTGATTTCCTTATAGGATCCCAGGATTAGCCGATCAGTTTGTTAAAGCCAGAGAAAAATCAAAGGTCTAGTAGTTACGAAGTTCGGAGGTAACGTGATAGGCTATTGTCTGAGGAATACTGTATTTTGTAGTTATTGTGACACCATATTTGAAGATGAGAGCGTCCAGAGATGTCAGTCTAGCAATAAGGTGACAGACATCCCTTGAGTGATTACCACTCACTAGTGGGTGAAGGTCTTAAACCAAACGGAATGTTTGATGTGCTCACAGGTACCTCTAAGACGAAAAGATGCAGGATTAGTGCCATATTTTTGTTGAGTTAGCAGAGGTACTTGAATTACACGGAAGGGGTAGAGGACCGGTGGACAAAGAATATAATATAACTAGAGCCCCTAGCCTTAAGATCCACCAGTACCATAGATAAATCCTTGGTATGTTTAAATCTCACCAATTTCAGGAAATTGGGAGGTAATCAGGAACAATCAGACAATGGCTATTCACACATAGCAGATAAAGAGCTCATTAATATATGTGGAAGAAAGGTTTATGAGTGGCTCTCCCCGAACTCTGAAGGTTTATGTTATTTAGGAAGGACACTGTCACAACTGAGGGCCTGAGCTGACGGAAGGCAGCCTCAGTTGTAGGGGCTGAGATGTACCGGAACCTGGGAGGTTGTATCAGACCCCTGGACATGTAAGTAACATGAAGAGAAACCGCCCGAAGGCGTGACCACGACAAAGTAAAAGTCAATGATATTTATTTATGACAAACTCCATGCATCACAGTAGCAGTAAAAAGTAACATAAAAATCAGCAGAGAAATAATAGCAGAGAAATAATAATACAGTTCCTGGGTACTACAGGGTGGCAGGGGCCACAGAGCTCTGGTGGTATGAGACAGTTCTTATTATCTGCAAGTTGGAAAGTCCTTACCAGGCTCAACTGTAGCAATGAGGAAAGCCCAGGGTCGTACCAGCTGGTGTTCCAGGGAAAGCTGGACTGCTGTAGATAAAATGCTGCTGTGGGTACTGGTTGGAACCAGACAGGTGTTGGCACGGAGTGGATACTGGCTGGAACCAGTTAAATAATAAATAAAGCTTGAGAGCGATGCAATGTAGATGAAATGTAGAATTTGAGAGCGGAGAAATAATAATACCGGTGGAGAGTGGTAAACTGCAGAAAGGACACCGGCCCTTTAAGAGAAGCTGTACACTGCTGGAAGCTGAGCTGGAAGCAGGTGATGTTGTAGCTGGAAACAGGTGAGTCCAGTATGGATCGGAGAGTCAGGCTACACCGCAGATGGAATGCTGGTGCGGGTCTCTATAGCAGAAGTCTGGAAACAGGAGCTGGAACCTGGAAGACATTCACAGAAGAGAGACAAACTGGAACTAGGTTTGACAACCAAAGCACTGACGCCTTCCTTGCTCAGGCACAACCTATTTATACCTGCAGCAAGGAAGGCATTGGCTAGGCAATTATGCAAATTAATAATACTGACAACGGATTGGTAGGAAAGATCAGCTGACAGAATCCAAGATGGCTGCGCCCATGCAGACACTTGGAGGGAAGTTTGGTTTGTAATCCATGTGGTCTGGAAAACAGTAATGGCGGCGCCGGCCACCGGAGACAGGAGACGTCAGGCTGACAGATGCACATCCGACCACGCGGACACAGCGGAGGCCGCGGCTGACGTAATCGCCACTCTGAATGCAGAAGCTCAGGGACGGCGGCGGAGGCCGCGGGAGACGCCATGCCAGATGTATAAGGCGTTACTGTGACTGCGTCCAGAGAGACAGGAGAGGATGCGGGAATGTGCACATCAGGATGACAGATGGGATCCGGTCCTGGAGCGCTGAGCCAGCCTTAGAAGGCATCTGATAGGTAAGAAATGGCGTCCAGATACCCGGATCGTGACAGACACTACTTATAACCCTTGTTCAATGATTAAACAGAACTAGCATACGTTCCAGAAATGGAAACAATGTTCAGAAAATGATAGGAATATGTAAATCATGAGAATTTTATATGTCACTTTCACGATTTGTTTGTGTCTTCTTCATCTACCCAGCAGAACCTCAATTGAATCTGAACATCAGTGTACAAAGATGTAGGTACATGTATGTGTGAAATGTTCGTCCAAATCAGACATTATAGGCCAAAGCACTGTCCCAGCATACTCTATAGGTTGAATGTTGTCCCACATCCAACCAGTGGTCCCGTGACCGCCGAGTGCATATAGAGGATGTCTCGTCCTCCCTGTCTTCCCCAAATATAGTCAAATGTCTGATTTGTGAAATGAATACATACGTGTGTCTAGGTCACCGATTATTGTCTGAAATATTTTTCTTATGTTAATAATTTATGTCAGTTATTGTTTACTGCCAAAGGGTGGACTGTTGAAGTAAAAAATATTACATAGAGAGAACATACAGACTCCACACATTATGAGTCGCTAAGCTTGCAAATACGCGCAGCGAGCACAGCAATATATAGTAACATACGCATTTACACAGACATGCCACAGAGATAGATTCGACACATATTTCATACAGCACATAATTATAACATATCAAGCGCCAGACATTATAATGATTTAAAATTATATAATGGAGTAACGTCATGTATGTGTATTATTGGAACGAAGCAAGATGGACATGTCGTATTTGGTATTAAAGCAACCAGATTAATGTGTATATCAATTTGATGCCTGTTATTAAGTTATTTAAGTTAAGTTATTATCATTGCAACAAGTAGATATGATTAAATGAAGGAATATGAAGCCAAAATTCTAAAGTGAACAAAAGATCTTTTGAAGACTTGAAACTAGCTCCACAGCATGGCCCTGGGAGCAGACACATGTGCCAGCAACACAGGACAAAAGCCGTCACTCTGACCAATGAGCCGTTGAGTTCTTGAGAGGTCTGGCCTCTGGACCAATAGAAGGAGACCGAAACCAACAGACTGAAAACGCCCACTGTGTGATATAGGCAGTTTCTAGGACTTAGAGAGCTAGTTGTTGTTTTGTCCCAGACGATGGTGGAGATGCTGCCGGTCTGGTGCCTGCATGATTTCACAGAGAGAGAGAGAGAGAGAGAGAGAGAGAGAGAGAGAGTAATATGGAGGGGAAACTTTATATGAGAAAGATATGGTGATGTATTTGCTGGCCTGTAACTGTATGTATTTGATTTAGTTTGTATTAACTGCTTACTGTATAAATTGTAACCATGTAACTATATATACACATATATATATATATATATATATATACACTGCTCCAAAAAATAAAGGGAACACTAAAATAACACATTCTAGATCTGAATGAATGAAATATTCTTATTAAATACTTTGTTCTTTACATAGTTGAATGTGCTGACAACAAAATCACACAAAAACTTATCAATGAAAATCAAATGTATTAACCCATGGAGGTCTGGATTTGGAGTCACCCTCAAAATTAAAGAGGAAAAACACACTACAGGCTGATCCAACTTTGATGTAATGTCCTTAAAACAAGTCAAAATGAGGCTCAGTGGTGTGTGTGGCCTCCACGTGCCTGTATGACCTCCCTACAACCCACACAAGTGGCTCAGGTAGTGCAGCTCATCCAGGATGGCACATCAATGCGAGCTGTGGCAAGAAGGTTTGCTGTGTCTGTCAGTGTAGTGTCCAGAGCATGGAGGGGCTACCAGGAGACAGGCCAGTACATCAGGAGACGTGGAGGAGGCCGTAGGAGGGCAACAACCCAGCAGCAGGACCGCTACCTCCGCCTTTGTGCAAGGAGGAACAGGAGGACCACTGCCAGAGCCCTGCAAAATGACCTCCAGCAAGCCACAAATGTGCATGTGTCTACTCAAATGATCAGAAACAGACTCCATGAGGGTGGTATGAGGGCCCGACGCCCACAGGTGGGGGTTGTGCTTACAGCCCAACACCGTGCAGGACGTTTGGCATTTGCCAGAGAACAACAAGATTGGCAAATTCGCCACTGGCGCCCTGTGCTCTTCACAGATGAAAGCAGGTTCTCACTGAGCACATGTGACAGACGTGACAGAGTCTGGAGACGCCAAGGAGAACGTTCTGCGGCCTGCAACATCCTCCAGCATGACCGGTTTGGCAGTGGGTCAGTAATGGTGTGGGGTGGCATTTCTTTGGGGGGCCGCACAGCCCTCCATGTGCTCGCCAGAGGTAGCCTGACTGCTATTAGGTACCGAAATGAGATCCTCAGACCCCTTGTGAGACCATATTCTGGTGCGGTTGGCCCTGGGTACCTCCTAATGCAAGACAATGCTAGACCTCTTGTGGCTGGAGTGTTTCAGCAGTTCCTGCAAGACGAAGGCATTGATGCTATGGACTGGCCCGCCCGTTCCCCAGACCTGAATCCAATTGAGGACATCTGGGACATCATGTCTCGTCCATCCACCAATGCCACGTTGCACCACAGACTGTCCAGGAGTTGGCGGATGCTTTAGTCCAAGTCTGGGAGGAGATCCCTCAGGAGACCATCCGCCACCTCATCAGAAGCATGCCCAGGCGTGGTAGGGAGGTCATACAGGCATGAGGAGGCCACAGACACTACTGAGCCTCATTTTGACTTGTTTTAAGGACATTACATCAAAGTTGGATCAGCCTGTAGTGTGTTTTTCCACTTTAATTTTGAGGGTGACTCCAAATCCAGACCTCCATGGGTTAATAAATTTGATTTCCATTGATAAGTTTTTGTGTGATTTTGTTGTCAGCACATTCAACTATGTAAAGAACAAAGTATTTAATAAGAATATTTCATTCATTCAGATCTAGAATGTGTTATTTTAGTGTTCCCTTTATTTTTTTGAGCAGTGTATATATTGTTATATATTGAATACATATCCTTTTAATAACAAATATATACATCAATGAGCTATGTAACTCAGATAATGTGTGGGTGTATTGTTTTCTATTAAGGGATGCAGTGTTTTGCGACGTACAGCGCACTTTTATCGTATATGGTAATAAGATGCGACTGGCGTCCACAGTATATATTAGAGCGGGCATTTTAAATATTTGTTAGAAAGCAATTTGTTATTTACAATATATATATACACACACATACACATGCCACACACATTCATACATACACAAACAAAACATGCATTGCATAATTACACAAATACATATACATCCCTGTAAATAGACACACACACACACACACACACACACACACACACACACACACACACACACACACTTCATATACAGTATTGGTGGTATACATACCACCAGGGGCTGGGAGCAGTGGGAGGCACGAGCAGGCTATTCTGTGCTGAGGGAGAGAGCTGCTGTGGCTGAGCATGCGCAGCCAGCAGTTCTCCCCTGACATCCTCTATGCAGAGAGCTACGTAGCTCTCTGCTCCAGCAGTAGCTCCTGGTCGCGGTTGCGGCTTTTGCTGAGACGGAGACACTGCTGTCTCCGTCTCACAAATAAACATTTGGCTCATCGGGGGGGGGGGTTTCCAGATACTCGGAAACCCCCCATGCGTGCGCTACTGAATGCCCCTTACAAATGACACATTATTAACGTCCTTATAAACATAATGCGCTTTATATACTATGCCAACCTTTATTAATGCCCTTATACACATAATGTCCGTTACACATATGCCGCACATTATTAATGCCTTTATATACATAATGACAAACATAGTGTCCCTTACACGTATGTCACACATTATTAATACATTTATACACGATACACATAATGCCCCTTACAGATATGCCAAACACTATTGCACAACCACCCTTCTTGTACACAGCACTCACATGCCCGCAAACAATGTGACCTCTGCCTCTGCTTGGATACAGATGTATGAGGACACGTCTTGTAACATGCAGCAGGAGATGTCTGGCATGAGTCAGCTGGCAGTTCAACATGCAGCAGGAGATGCTTGGCATGAGTACAACATGCAGCAGGAGATGCCTGACTTGAGTCATCTGGCAGTTTTATGCCAGATCTGCTAAAGTCGGTCACCTTTTTGTTGCCGAAAATTAATCTTATTTGTATTACTATATGACTAGGATGCACAAGCAGCTTCTGCTGAAAAAGAATGATATGTGGCATGCCTATATTCTGTTTGCGACCATGGCTGTATCTGCATATGAAATGCTACATTACAGTGATTTCCTGGAATACACTGTAACGTAGCACTTCGTATGCAGATACAGCCACAGTCACATACAGAATATAGGCATGCTACATATCATTTTAATCAGCAGAAGGTGATTGTGCCTCTAGGCATTCCAAATGCCCTAGGCATTTGCCTATGCCTAGGTCCGGCTCTGGGTCGCTCATGCCCTAGTGTGCACTGTGATTCATGAGGACAAATGCTGAGTCTGTTCAACCTCCCAAGGCGTGCGTATATCAGAGTGCAACCGCACACCCAAGAATGGAATATCTATCTTATAAAATGGCTCCTGTTGTGATGAAATAGGGTGAAACAGATACAGAAGGAAAAATAGTTCAGAATAGGCTGTTTAGTTTGCATTATTTCTAAATAATAAACATTTAACATGGATAACAGTGTAATACCCAGTGCTCTAAGTGGGGAGGTACTGGGTTTGTGGGTATGAGATACTGCCACTTCCCCCTTAAAACACAGCAGCATTGGTACCCTGTGCCCTCCCGGGCAGCTCACTCCCGGCTGTTGCTGCGCTGGCTGCTCTGGGCGGGTCTGCTCCTGACATCGAGTGGAGCTGAGCTTCCCTGAGCAGCAGTCAAACCAGCTGCAGCTACCTCACATTTCACGGGATCCAGCTCGACAAACAACCACCATGGGTGACAGCCCGAGGCTCATCACAGCCAGTTGTGCAAAGCCTGTCCGGTGGCCACTGCTGGGGGCATTGTTTGGCCTCTGCTGGGTGCACTGTTTGTGTGTGTATGACAGTGGGTGACTGCTGTGTGCATGAGTGTTGTGTATGTGTGTGACATGAATGCTGTGTTTATGTGACAGTGGGTGACTATTGTGTATGTGTGTGACATGAATGCTTTGTGTGAGAGTGGGATACTGCTGTGTGCGTGACTGTTGTGTATGAGTGTGACATGAATTCTGTGTTTGTGTGACAGTGGGTGACTGTTGTGTATGTGCAAAGGATGACTGCTGTGTATGTGACAATGGGTGACTGCGCCAAGTTTAAATTGCCTACCTGCATCTGCACTGGGACCCGATTTGAGATGTGTGTCCCTGCTTGGAGAAGGAGCTGAAGTGGGTGATAAATGGAATTGGGGAAGAAGTTAGTGAGAGGTACAGGGAATGATAGGGGGCAGTGAGAACAGCAGGGTTTGGGAGGGAAGAAGGGGCTGATAGGTTAGCAGGGAGCAGTGCCGGCCCTAGCCAATGTGATGCCCTAGGCAAGATTATGTCTGGTGCCCCCCCCCCCCCCCTCTTCCCCAAGACAGGGAGATAGTGGGTGACAGAGATAGTGATTGACTGTGGAGGGAGGGGTAGCAGGGAGATAATGAGTGACTGGAGAGGGAAAGGGAGACAGGGAGATAGTGGGTGGCAGGAAGACACTGGGTGACATAGAGAGGGTTAGAACAGAGGGAAAAGGGACTGGACAGAATAGAAGGGACAGGAGAAAGTGGTGACAGGGACATGACAGTGGGGACAGGACCAGGACAGGTTACAGGGACAGGACAGTGATGGCAGAACAAAAGGCAAGGCAGGACAGAAGTGACAGGGACAATACATAAGTAATAGGGCCAGGATAGAGCTGGCATGAACGGGCTAGAACACAAGTGTCAGGACCAGGACAGATTGAGCAAGGACAGGACAGAACAGTGGGAACAGGAGAGAGGAGTGACAGGAACAGGACAGAGGAGACAGGGAAAGGTCAGAGAAGATAGGGACAAGACAGAAGGGACAGGAGAGAGGAGTGATAGTGCTGGGACAGAGGGGACATGGATATGACAGTGGGGACTGGGACAATACAGTGAGGACAGGACAGAGGGGACAGGACAAAAGTCATAGGACCAAGATAGGGGGGATAGGACAGAGGGAACAGGAGAGAGGGGTGACAGGTACAGGACAGAGAGGTCAGGGACAGGATAGAGGTATGGAGGAGATAATGCTGCGGGCACCCACAGCATAGGGGAAGTGGTAGAGAGGAAAACTACACACACAGCAGGATTTTAGTTAGGATTGTAGTTTTATTATAAGTGAGTGCCGAGTTCACTACATGGATATCAGGGACGTGCAGTCAGGGGAGGTAGGAGGCAGTGCCTCCCCTGTCATTAATGATTAAAATAATACAAAGAAGATACATAAGACACATATTAAGTGTCATATGTATCCTTTTTATATTATTCTAATCATTTTTAGAACATTTAATTAGTTTGGGAGGCACTGATAGATAGTGCCTCCCGTAGACGGTAGGAACGGGGACAAAGCAGGGGGGCCAAGCGCTGGGCTGTAAAAGCCCATTAGAAAAAAGGGGAATGCGGCACTTATACAAGTGCCTCGCTGGCAGGGGAAGCACGCTTCTGCCACATGTGATTGGACAGCGGATCCAGTGCTGGATCCGCTGGCCCAATCAAACATACGCGGCGGGAGAAGCGGCGCAGGACCCGGCAGTTCCTGTCACTACAGCAGCGGCCCCGGCAAGCCCAGACCAGGAATGTATGCGGCGGCCAGCACTCTCCCCTCTCGTTCCTCCTCCGTCGCCCAGTCAGCAGCAGCGGCGCCTACACTCTGGGGACATCTCAGGTGAGAGATGGGGGGCAGATAGATATATATATATATATGTGCCTCCCCTGACAAAGACTTCACCGCACGTCACATATATATATATATATATATATATATATATACATAGACAGAGAATGTATGTATATATATATATATATATATATATATATATGTATATATATATATAATATATATACACACTATACACATACATATATACACACACTTACGCAGCCCACCAAAATTACAGAGACACTGACACCGAATTAATTAAACTGCCTTACTGTTTTTTTATATAGTACTGGCCGCCCCTTCACTTTTAAAGCTGCTGCTCTGTTTTGCGTTGGTGGTCTAGAAGAGCAGTGGCTCAGTCACAGTTGCTGACTCGTTGCGCAGCGGTGCCCGGAGTCAGCCTGACTCCGCAAAGGAGCATGGGAGGAGGAGCTGCTGCTGCCGAGCATGCGCAGCAGCCCTCATGCCGATGCGGTGGCCATCTTTGTTAGGGGCAGCGGGCGCTGGAATGCCCAGGCTGCCCTTCAACAGCTCCGTAACTGCAGGTACTGTCTGGAGCTACCGCAGGCGGCTCCGATCCATGCACTATTGGGTGTATATATATATATATATATATATATATATATATACACAGTCAACATTTTATATATCTTTTATTCATACATCTTTCATCAGGAACTGACAAAATATGTATGAATAGAAGACATCTGAAACATTGACTATTATAACAGTACCACTGGAGTGTGCTTTGCCATGTATATTATATATATATGTATATATTTTATATACACATATGTATTTATAATATAGATATCTTATAAATATATATCGGCGGCAATGAGGCGACACTCACCAGACTTGCTACGATACTCGTCCCTGACAACGGGCGCAAGGCTGAAACGTAGGATGAAAGGACGCAAATTTTATGTTTACAGAATTCCGATGAGTTCCACCTCATTGTCGCCGATATACATAGGTTTACAGGGTTCACTACGATCTGCCGGCGGCCGGCCTCCCGGCGACCAGCATACCGGCGCCGGGAGGCCGGCCGCCGGCTTACCGAGTGTGGCGAGCGCAAATGAGCCCCTTGCGGGCTCGATGCGCTCGCCACGCTACTGGCACAACACTATTTTATTCTCCCTCCAGGGGGGTCGTGGACCCCCACGAGGGAGAATAAGTGTCGGTATGCCGGCTGTCGGGCTCCCGGCGCCGGTATGCTGGTCGCCGGGAGCCCGACCGCCGGCATACTGAAGACCACCCTGTTTACAGGCCTTAGGATGGCACCTCAGCAAAGGTTACAATAGGAGTGCCAGCAAGTTGAGAAAAAAAAAATATATATATATATATTTGTATAATATATATTATGTATTTACAGTATATATATATATATATATATATACATATATGATATTGCTGATTGTCACGTTGCACTTTTTGAAGCATAGCACCTTGAGAAAAACGCCGGATGGGCGTTGAAACGTCGGTGGCTTGCACTATGCTGTACTAATTTATTTGCACTGTCACTTTAATACAAAGACCTTTTGCTTGCACCAAATCCTTGGAGTGCCGCCTGGTTTCCTTCTGTATGGACAATACTATTTGGAGGAGGGCACCCAGGTGGATGACAGTTTGAATGGGAGTGCCATAAAAATATTAGGATATATATATATATATATATATTGGCAAAATGACAGAGTGGACACTGAATTAATTAGACTGCCTTACTGTCAGCAGCTGTACTTTTGCTGCTTTGCGGTGGTGGTGTCAGGGTGGAATTAGCCGCTCCCTTGAGTCCCACTCCCTTTGGCCTTCCAACTACATTGATGGCGCAGTGCCCGGAGTCTTACTGACTCCGCTAAGGACCATGGGAGGAGGAGCTGCTGCGGCCGGACATGCGCAGCAGCCCTCCTCCCGGAGCGGTGGCCATCTTTGTAAGGGGCAGCCCGGCAGCAGACGCTGCTGGAATACCCACACTGCCCTTGAGTAGCGCCGCTGCGCCGGCGCCGTAAGACAGTTAAACGCTGCACGCACAGCCAGGTACATTTTTCGCCCTCACCCGCTCCATCCTCCGGCGCTACCGCAGGCAGCTCTGCTCTAATAATGGAAGAACAGAGACGCCGACAGCGCCGAACAGCGGGTGCCCCCCCCTCACTACCAAATGATAGCTAAATCAGCAACTAGGTAAAGGCAGATGCCCTAGGCAATTGCCTAGTCTGCCTATAGCTAGGGCCGGCTCTGGCAGGGAGTGAGATTTGCAAGGGGTAAGGAGAGAGACGGGCATTCTGGAGAGCATGTGGGAGAGGGTTACCTAAGATAGTGGGGGAGGGGGGTGGAGTTATATTCATGTTTCCATACCCCCACTTCTAAATTCCCACTTTGAGCACTGGTAGTACCCTTTTTACACCCAAATCTCAGAGCCAACCTGGGAGTTTGAAGATGGTTTAAACCCGGGTCAGAACCTGTTTACTTATTCCCAGGTTGGCCCCGTTTTTACTGCACACGAGATGACAATCTCCAAGCATAAGTTAAAAGGGACCTAGGCAGGATGACCCGGATGCCTGGGCTGGATGTGCTGCTGTCAGTAAGGTGATGTGCTGCTGTCAGTGAGGCAGGAATGTGCCGCTGTCAGTAAGGCAGGGATGCACTACTGTCAGTGAGGCGGTAATGTGTTGCTGTCAGTGAGATGGTGATGCTTTGCTGTCAGTGAGGCATGGATGCGCTGCTGTCAGTGAGGCAGGGACGTGTTGCTGTCAGTAAGGCAGGGATGCACTACTGTCAGTGAGGCGGTGATGTGTTGCTGTCAGTGAGATGGTGATGCTTTGCTGTCAGTGAGGCATGGTTGTGCTGCTGTCAGTGAGGCAGGGATGTGTTGCTGTCAGTAAGGCAGGAATGCACTACTGTCAGTGAGGCGGTAATGTGTTGCTGTCAGTGAGATGGTGATGCTTTGCTGTCAGTGAGGCATGGTTGTGCTGCTGTCAGTGAGGCAGGGATGTGTTGCTATCAGTAAGGCAGGGATGCACTACTGTCAGTGAGGCGGTAATGTGTTGCTGTCAGTGAGATGGTGATGCTTTGCTGTCAGTGAGGCATGGTTGTGCTGCTGTCAGTGAGGCAGGGATGTGTTGCTGTCAGTGAGGCAGGGATGCACTACTGTCAGTGAGGCGGTGATGTGTTGCTGTCAGTGAGATGGTGATGCTTTGCTGTCAGTGAGATGGTGATGCTTTGCTGTCAGTGAGGCATGGTTGTGCTGCTGTCAGTGAGGCAGGGATGTGTTGCTGTCAGTAAGGCAGGGATGCACTGCTCTCTCTGAGTAGTGTCTTTGTAAGTGGTGCTGTTATTTACAATTGGATTTGTTTACAGATGGTAGTGTGCTAGTTGGAAGCAGTTAAGTGTGCGGTCACACTGGGAAGTGTGTGGTTTTTCATTCTTTAAATCCTGAAGATAATGTAAAAGTACTGAAATATTGATTGGATATACTGTCTCATGGTCAGTTGCCACACCTTTGCACAAGTACTAGTTCACTAAGTAAGGTAACAAGACCTCTCACATGTGTAATGTTCTCCATTTTAGTCTAATTTCCCGCCAGGCCAGGGTAGGTAGACCACTGCGTCCCCTCATGGTCAATAGACTGTGCCTCATACTGTCCCAACATCAGTTGTAAAATGGCGGGGGTGGCATAAACACAGTCAAACATTGAGTTTTGTAGTGTGATCAGATTTCTGCATCTAAAGGGCACATCAGCAACTGATATTCATCACCAACTTGTTGAGGTATATGGTGATAACGTCACATGATGGAAACAGGTTTGGTGCACTGCCTTTGATAATGACAGGACAGAAGTTTAATGAGCACTGATCCACCACAGGCAGTGCGCCAAATACAAACCTGTTGAACTTATTGCTGACCAGAAATCAAGGTTATAGGAGGAGTCTAATTTGGCCTCATTTGCCAAGTTCTGACTGTTTGGCACTTACGCGAAGCAGTGTTCACGCTAGGCTGTTTTAGCCGGGCACCACGCCGATTTTTTTAAGGGCAAGACCCGCCCTGCCCTTTCTGCGGTGCCCTGCTAAAACAGCCGCCCACTTCCTGCCCTCCCAGCGTGTAAAGATGCCGTGCGCATGCGCGCGGCATCCATTCACGTTGAGAGAGAGAGCTTGGGGGAAGCCCAGCACCTCCATAGGTGCTGGGCACGCCCCAACAGTGACTCCGCCGGCCGCCCACGCCCCCTTTTTTGTCTGTGGGCTGAACCGCCCACTTTTATTTCACGTAATGACCCGCCCCTATTTTCTGTGGCACACCCCCTTTTCGTCGAGCGCGCGCACACACTTGTGCCCTTCTAGGTCCGGCGCCCTGCCCTGCCTAGATTCTAGAGTGAACACTATAAAGCCCATACACAAGGCACGATGTGTCCCCAAACTACACATCATGAGTACCTGGCATTTTGCTGATGCTTGGGGGGTAGCGGGGCTGTGCTGCATGGCATAGTTCTCCACCACCTCAGATCTTTTTGCATGTCCAAAAGATCTGAGTAGGCGACCAAAAATCCGCGGGTGCGCACATCGGCATGTTATCGTCTGTACACACAGAACTTTTTAAACGATGTGTCACTACTATCCGTCACAAACATCCATATTGCTTAAAATATTGTGTGTAAGGACCTTAACTGTTGTTATTGACCATTTGTTGTGATCTTCTGACCACATTTATCAACATTTTTGATTATTATTATGCATTATTGAAGTCATTTTGGGAACCACATAGAGTATGCTGCGATATCTGCCCAACTGATCAATATCATTGCAGTGCGTGTCTAGCGTTACAGATCTTTTTTTCTGTCCCATTCCACTTTAGATTGTTATGTGATCTGTGTAGGTTTCTTTTTTTGTGTCTGTATGGTATGGTAAATTGCTTATTCGGTACATTGCTGTTGGAGTTGTTGCCACTTTATAGATGAATACATAATATAATATTGATAATAAGTATATAGCTTTACACTGCAATTATTATGTAGCAAAATTCCCTTCCTTCTATATTATACATGTCAATTATTTTTTTTCACTATGCTACACTTACACTTTTTACACCCCACTCCAAAGGATCACACTGTTAAAAAAGGATGTTCATGCCGGCATGTATGAATACATAGGGAACAGCATATTTATACACTTAATAAATGCAGCAGAAATATCTAGATAAATCCAAGTTTATAATTGTAAAATACAATTGTAAATATAAAACAGCAAACTGTAATATTATTGATAAAAAAAGGTTCCAAACAATCAAGAAATAATCTATTTTTGAAAAAAGTTTTTTAAATATCACAAGTTCCTAAGCAACAAACGTATATCAGATCAGTAGTAAAAAAAACATATGAAAAATGTAAAATATTTTTTGCCTTTTTTTGCAATAATGTTTAGTACACAATAGCAAATGTACAAAACTTACATTTTGATGAATACAGATTGCTAAAGTCAAGTCAAAAGTGAACTAGTTCTCCAGCAATATCCCTTTAAGATGCTTGCTAGTGAAGGGAGTACACTGACAGCCAAAACCAAATCAATTTGTAGCAAATATGTTGTTTTGCAACAATAGTGCCTCTGGGATAGTGTTGCCAAATAAAGATAGATCAGCCATGGATTTTCAACTCTTTAGTGCATTTGTGATACGCGGTCTCATTCAACTGCATTTTACAATGGGGGATTCTTCTCTTTCAAGTTCCTCTTCTTCTATTTTGTAGTATGGGCAAATCTTTCCGCTGTGTGTGTGTGTGTGTGTGGGGGGACTAGTTCCTGCAAGCCGACCGCCGGGATTGTGAGGGTGCGGGATGTAGGGGGAGGTAATGTGACTGTCAGTCTCCTGACCGCCGCCTATCACATAACTATATCCTTCTGTTTCTATGATAGGGCTTTTGTTGATCAAACCGATAGTTGGTTTAGTAGGTGGTATGATGATTCCTATAGGTGCTATATGTATTTCTTCTGTCATGTATGTCATTTGGAGGTTGTCTCTTCCGCTATACCAAGGGTTCCCAAACTTTTTTAAATCACGGCTCTCTAGAGTATCAGAATTATTAAATATTTAAATATTAAATCAAGTAAATTGTGTTTATATCTCATCCTTAGATTTAGGTGTGTGGCGAGGGGCTAGAGTCACTTGTTTGTCCACATATTTTATGATTGGAAGCTACCAGCACTGGTTTTGTCTATTATATTGACCATAAATAATTAGATTTTTTCCTGGACCACCAACCCAGGGCACCTTTGCAAGTACCCCGAGGCACCCCAGGGTTCCACGGCACACAGTTTGAGAACCACTGCTCTATACCATCCATGTTGATCATTTTGTAGTCTCCATTCTTTTGGGGACAAGGGTAACTTTTTGCATCTAGGTAGATTCTGCTTCTGATTGTAAATCTTGGTGTTAGATGATTCATAGTTTCTTGATTAAAACTCAAGGGTGTCTTCCCTTCCCTCATTTTCCTTTTCCAAATTGTCCTTCATACTGTGTTCTATCTTTATAAAATGTTTTATTCTTATTCTGGGTCATTTCTTGTGATTTTTTTTACTTTATCATGTATTCTGCTTGGTGGGGTTTTATATTCAGCATGATCCTCATAGGTATCAATGATCTCTTTATAAAGTCTTGAAAGAGCTTTCTTTTTATGGGTACTGTTCATTCTGATGAGGTCAAAAGAGTACTTTTCAATAATTTTACTCTATTCCATGCTCTTCTAAATTCTCAGTGTAATGGCACCCTTTTGAAGTCTAAACATTTATGCAAAGTAGCGATTTTAAATAAGATTTATCTCTGTGTTTAACAAATTTTCAAAAAGTGAGATTAATGTGTTCAAAAAGCCTTTACAGTCGGGGAAGTCATATCAAAAGTATCTCCCATATTATGCAAGTGTACTCTACTCTTGTTTCTGTATTTAAAAATGGATTGTATAATATGGTAGTGTGATTTAATTTAGACAGCATTGCCCTTGATTAAATTAACCTCAAAATAACAGGTGGAACGATTAGGGTTTGAGTGAATATTTTCCAGAATTATAATGGAGCTTGAGTTTCTCTAATATGTAAACATATCCTATTAACCATTTGACATAATCTGTACTTATCTTTTTTTATTCCCGTACCAGGCTGTGGACCGAAATGGAAGATGACTTGCTTGGAATTAATTTGCCATATGTCACGGATACTAGGCTTCCCTGTGTGTGCACAGGAGGTATATGAAATGAGGTTATATGGAGGCAAAAGGAATGTACAAAGATTTATGAATGCAAAATAACAGGATCCATAGGTATAAACAGTATTATCAACAGATAAGAGACCAGGTATGTAATCAAGTAGCTGTGAACATGCAGGATACCAAAGTGCTGGAAGAATGCAGGCCAGCTACTCTGTTACTTGGAGTTACCTTGAGTAGACCATTAACGAAGAGCTGGAACAATGCAGGTTACCTGAGTACTAGGAGAATGCAGGCCAGCTACTCAGTAGTCCATTAGCAATGAGCTGAGAGAATGCAGGTCAGCTATGCAGGATAGCAGAGTACTTGGAGAATGCAGGTCTGCTATGCAGAATAGCAGAGTACTGGGAGAATGCAGGTTACCGGAGTACTGGGAGAATGCAGGCCAGCTACTCAGTAGTCCATTAACGATGAGCTGAGAGAATGCAGGTTACCTGAGTGAGCCATCTAAGAGCCTGATGTTGCACTGCATGTGTGCTCTCCTTGACACCAGCAGCAGCCCATTATCACAGCACATGAGCACTCATTCAGATGTCAGAAACGTGAGCCATCAGCTGCAAGCATCTAAAACATAACATTGGAAAAGATCCCAGGGCACACAAGATGGTCCACCAGCCACGACACTGGAATACTTCAGGTGCAGCACTCCTAGTCATTGTGGAAGGCTGCATTTGGAATTCTAAATACTAGTAACGGCAGGGCTATTATTAATCTTTTGTATCTAACAGACTGTATACTGCGTATTTCAAATCTATACAGCTTCAATAAGGCAAAGCTGCATAGGAATCATATAAACGTGTGTTCACCAGCTTGGTTATAATGTCTACGGGTGTGAGTTAATAGATAGACTGTGTCTAGTTAGACAGTCAATAGATGGCCACCATGTTAGACAGACATTAAGTCGACAGGGTCAAAAGGTCGACATGGTCAAAAGGTCGACACAAAAAAGGTAGACAGTACAAAAGGTCGACAGGGTCAAAAGGTCGACATGAAAATTGGCGACACAAAAAAAGGTAGACACCATGTTTTTTGCATTTTTATGGTTTGTGTGGATAGTTTTGCCATCTGGGACCCCAGAAGGCATACCCTCGCGGGGCTCACCACGCTTCGGGCTTGGTGGCTCGCCACAATGTTTATAACCTACTCTATGCCGACATGGATTGAGAAGGTATTAAATAGTCCAAACACGTTACATTTTGTAAAAAATGTTACTATCTTTTTCATGTCGACCGTTTGACCCTGTCAACCTTTTGTACTGTCTACCTTTTTCATGTCGACCTTTTGACCCTGTCGACCTAATGTCTAACATATGGTGTCTATCTATTGATTGTCTAACTAGACACTGTCTATCTATCAACCGGATACCAAAGCCTAGAGACGATTTGAAATCTCTACAATATAGGGGGTAATTTCAAGTTGATCGCAGCAGGAAATTTTTTAGCAGTTGGGCAAAACCATGTGCACTGCAGGGGAGGCAGATATAACATGTGCAGAGAGAGTTAGATTTGGGTGGGTTATTTTGTTTCTGTCCAGGGTAAATACTGGCTGCTTTATTTTTACACTGCAATTTAGATTGCAGATTGAACTCACCACACCCAAATCTAACTCTCTCTGCACATGTTATATCTGCTCCCCCTGCAGTGCACATGGTTTTGCCCAACTGCTAAAAAATTTCCTGCTGCGATCAACTTGGAATTACCCCCATAGTAATAACATTATGGGTAATTCAGATTTAATTAATGCGATTTATTGTATCTTTTTTGCTTCCTCTATTATTTGTCAATTAGTTTGAATAATATCTTTTATGTTTATATTTATAGATTGTTATAATTAAATTAATTATCAGATTTAGCGTTCCTATCCTTCTTTTGGTATTTTTCCTTTATTTGGGGTTGTAGCAGACCTTGGCCCTCTTTCAACTTCATTAGCAGATTCTGCTAAATTGCTAAATCTGCTACTAAGAAAATCTCATGCTGGGGGCCGCCCAGCAACACAACACAGGCAGCGTGAGCACCGGGATTACAAGTAGTCCCACTGTATGGCTGCGTAAGCAGGCGTACCTGTGCCATGTTTTCCACGCAGCATCCACATGTGATGTCATGCGGTTGCCCCTAAAATGGTCCAGACACGCCTGCATTGTCTGGACCACTCCCCCCTAATGCCATGTCGATGCCTCCCCCCCGTCCAACTGAAAGTCCATGCATGAACTGTGCGGCTGCAATGCATGCGTCCAAAAATCACCCATTCGCGATTTTTGGACAAATGCACGTGAAGCTGAACGAGGGCCTTTGTCTGATTAGTAAATATCACTTATTTTGATTCTTTATTTGAATTGGTATGTCCCATTCCTCTCGTCTCCCAGTCTTACATATTTTAACACCCCTACTTATAGTACTTCTATTTACCTTTCTCTCTTGACTCTTCCTAGTCAACCTAGTCCCTACTATGATACTGCAGTACCATGTTTAACTCTGCATTTCTAATGCACAGTGAGATCCACCCATCTGTAGGTCATTTATACCAAGATAGTCAAACTATATTTTATGGAGGTGTCTGTGTTGTATTTATGGTAACAACTGAAGCTGTCCCCATATAACTAAATGGAGGTAACTGGTTGGCAATGGGGTATTCAAATACATACTAAGTTGAGTAAGGGTGTGTCATGGGCATGTATATGGAGTTGCAGAGACAGCAGAGTGTACACACAGATCTAATTTCACATGTATCTCTTGCACCAAGTATAGGCTGAACGGGTGGTATTCATGTGACCGCCAGTCTGCTGACCGACAGTCACATGACCTCCTCCACCATCCCGCCGGCTCAGTATCCCGATGGTCGACATGCCGACCAACAGGGACTATTTCCACTCGTGGGTGTCCATGACTCGCCCCTCCCCGCCGGGATCCCGGCGTCGGTATGCTGCCGGGATCCTGGCGTCGATAAGCTGACCGGCGGTCAGGAGACCGCCGGTCAGCCATACTACACCCGGCTGAACAGTGGTGGTTAACACTATAGTTAGGTGTCACACTCCAGACTGGTAAAGTCCTTTTCTGCACCAGGAGATGTTGCTTGGTGCAGTACATCACTCACCTAGACTGTCAGGACATGTTCCAAACCATAATATAATAAAGACATCAGGCCTGATGGATTTGACAGATGAACAAGCCCATGGTTCAGACTCCCTACAAAATTTAGCGAGCTGGCTGGAAACCAGTAAACTATTCAGAAGCAATTATTACAATTTCTCCAAAGAAGTATCCAGTTGTCTAAAAAACATGCAAGTGGCCCCAGAAAGTTTGTCCCAGGAGGAGGTCCCAGTGAGGAGCCTCTGCTTGCTGGTCCAAAGGAGGGACTTCTCTCTGCTGGTCTCAGTAAAGGACTACTGTCTGCCGGTCGCAAGGAGGGACTTTTGTCTGCTGGTTCTCAGTCCGAAATACCTCACCTTGCTGCTCAGCCTGAGATCCCTCACAGAGCTGGCCACCCGAAGATCCCACACATTGCTGCCTAGCCTGAGATGCATTGCAATGCTTCCCAGACCGAGTTGCAGTACAATGCTGCCCTGCTCAAAATTCTTCACAGTGCTGCTCAGTCTGAGATGGAGGGGTTTCTGAGTGTCAAAACCCCAAGAGGGGTGACTTAGTTTCCATCTCAGGAAGGGTTGCCTAGTTTCCAACCCCAGGACGGGTGTCCTAGTTTCCAACCCAGGAAGGGTGTTGAGTTTCCAACCTGAGGTGGGAGGTGGGTCAGAGTTTCCAGCCACAGGAGCGGTATTTGAGTTTCCAACCCAAGGATAGATGTCTTGAGTTTCTAACCCAAAGAGAGGTGTCTGAGATTTCAGTCCCAGTTGGGGACTCCTGCCTGCCAGTCTTAGTCAGGACTCTTGTCTTCCAGTCCCAGTTGGGAACTCCAAGCTCTCAGTTCCAGAGAAGGTGCTGTCCCACCAAGCTCTGGTCATGCCTTCGTGCCTCAGGTCCCATCTGCCCTTGCATTCAGGCATAAGATCCAGTCTGCCCTTGCTTAGGACATGAGGTAACATCTTCCCTTGACTTCAGGCATGAGAAAAGTGGTCCCATCCTTCCCAGTTAAGTATTTCCAAAGGAAGAACTCCCAGCATTTCCAGTGAGATTTACAGTTTCTTGGAAGGAGGTTCCTCATGAGGTTCAATCAAGCTATCGTGGAACTCCAGTTTCAAGTATCTGGGCTCTAATACCTCAGTCCCCATGGATTTCTTAGATGAAGACAGTCATGATTACAGTTATAGAGCATGGTCTATATGTTCCAGCTCTAATGGTCTTTCTTCTGGAGATGAGAGCTGGGAGACTATCTTTAAATGTAGATCATGGGGAGTCCAGTTTGTGAAATAATTGCAACAGCACCAGGATTCTGCCGTTATGTTTGCACAAATTTTGATCTTACCTTTTCCATGGGTGCCAAGCTATACGGGTAGACAGAAGGTGAGAGAATGCTGTATGTCAATGATACTCTGAAAAATAGGATTTTGGTTACCTACCGGTAAATCCTTTTCTCGTAGTCCGTAGAGGATACTGGGGGTCCACATTAGTACCATGGGGTATAAACGGGTCCACCAGGAGCCATTGGCACTTTAAGAGTTTGAGGGTGTGGGCTGGTTCCTCCCTCTATGCCCCTCCTACCAGACTCAGTCTAGAAACTGTGCCCGAGGAGACAAACATCTTTGAGAGAAGGATTTTACACAAATAGTGGCGAGATTCATACCAGCTCACACATACAAGGCACATCAAGCTAACTAGCTTGAAAAACTCAGCAACTGCTGAAACATTACTTACCTTACTTAAGTAACAATGCAGTACATAACTAAACAAAGTTGTACTGCACCAGATAACGGTTGCAGGAAACGAAGCGCTGGGCTGGCGCCCAGCATCCACTACGGACTACGAGAAATCGGAATGTCGAGGTACGCATCCTTGATATCCAGGGATACTAGGAATTCCCCCTCTTCCAGACCTGATATCACCGCGCTGAGAGACTCCATTTTGAACTTGAACTCCTTCAGAAAAGGGTTCAGTGATTTTAGGTTCAGAATGGGCCTGACCGAACCATCCGGTTTTGGTACCACGAAAAGGTTTGAATAGTAACCCGTGGCTTGCAAATGAGGAGGAACTGGCACAATGACCTGTGCCTCCACCAACTTCTGAACCGCTGCTTGTAGGACAGTCCTGTCCGCCAGCAGAGCTGGCAAGCCTGATTGGAAAAATCAGTGAGGAGGGAGATTTTGAAATTCCAACCTGTATCCCTGGGACACAATATCTATCACCCAGCAATCCAGGCCGGACGATACCCAGACGTGACTGAACTGTCTGAGCCTCGCTCCCACTGGCCCCACCTCCAGGCCGCATGATCCACCGTCATGTGGAGGACTTTGGCATACTGGAAGCAGTCTTAGTTTCCTGGGAACCTGCCGCAGCAGGTTTCTTGGATTTAGCTCAACCTCCCCTAAAGAAGGTATTGGATGGCTTGGCCTTTCTAGGCTTGTTAGGCCGAAAGGACTGCGATGCTGATGAAGAGAAGGATTTCTTCGGAGCAGGTGCAGCTGAGGGAAGGAACGGAGACTTACCCGCCATAGCCGTGGATATCCACGCATCCAAAGCTTCCCCAAAGAGAGCCTGACCTGTGTAGGGTAGGGACTCCACACTTTTCCTGGATTCCGCGTCGGCCGACCACTGGCGCAGACACAGTCCCCGACGAGCTGAAACAGACATGGAAGAGGTCCCCGCAGCCATGGAACCCAGGTCTTTCATGGATTCTACCATAAAACCTGCTGAATCGTGAATGTTACGCAAAAACAATTCAACATCACCCTGTCACGAACCGGTCTCTCACCTCTGCGGGTTCTGGGGTTCATCCGTTGCCAGTGCGGTTGCTCGCGGTGCTGTGCGCCCGTGTGGGGACGCGGCGTGATCAGTGGCACAGGTAATGCAGAGTCTGGGAACTGGGAGTGCGGGGACCAAATGGCCTAAGGCACTGCGGTGTGTCTGCTGTATAGGAGGTGGCCATGTTGGAGACCAAATAGGTAATACAGAGCACTTGTGAAAACACCTGTGGGCAGGTGTAAGCCAATCCCGTGCGTGTGCTGCCTTTAAGTAGGCTGGGATTATGTTACTCTGGGCCAGTGCTTTGTTGTATCAACGCTGTGCTCTAGCTCTGAGCTCTCTCCGTGCATTCCTGTGTGATTCCCGTGGTCCAGATATCGCCTCCGTTCCCAGAGGTCCGTCTGCAGCCTTCACTGCTAAAGATCCACCGGCTCTCCGCTGTGCTGTCAGTTAATTGCACACCTACTGGAAATAGTTGGATTCCCAGAGTCTTGCATGAGGTTACCTTGTCTGCCTACCATACAAAGTTTGGAGCATTCCATTACCCTCAGCTGTTCGTTTGTTCAACTCTGCATTTAACCCATTCATCACCTTGTCATCTACTACAGTTTCACAGTGATCTCCGGAACCCGCAAGTAACCCAATTCAGTACTTTATATTTGCTATGTTGTCATAACAAGGATAATTCTTCACAGTCTCTCAGTTAACTCTCAAAACTCCATTGCAAATCCTTACAGTTATTTCTTCATGTCTGCATTATCCAGTTAATCACATTCTACAGTTCAGCATCAAAGCTTGTTTATATTTGGACAATTCAACATTTATTCATCAGCTTGTGTTTCCATGAACATTTCTTTTATTTGTCTTTGAGTTTAATCCTGCATATTATTTCTGCCATTCTTACAATACTTCAGTATAATATGATGATTAACAACTTGTCATTCAACTCTCTACTGAATTGTTATTTTTAATAAACACATGAAACGGAACTTTCTTCGTCCTCCCTGCTTTCTTCATACCCCAGCACCTACACCTGTGGTTGGTCCCGGGTTAACGGATTCACAAAAACACCCGGACCTGACAGTAAGCACTGGCCACATGGATCCGTCAAGTGACCAATTCGCAGGAGGCGGTGCTACGTCAGATATCCTTTCCCGTCTGGAAAACCAGGAGTCTATACAAACACAAATAGTGCAGTTTATGCAAACTATGGCAGACCGTTTAGAGACTCTTCATACGGCTATTAAAACGTCTCAAGTCCAGATTCCAACTCCGGTTGTCCCAGTTACCACTACAGTTTCTCCTGTGACGCTGCCTACATCCCGCTTGCAGTTACCCTCTCCGAGTAAGTTTGACGGAACTCCAAAACTTTGCAGAGGATTCCTGAATCAATGCGAGATCCAGTTCGAACTGTTGTCCGCCAGTTTCCCATCAGCTCGTTCTAAGGTTGCATATATTATTGCCCTCCTTTCCGGTCAGGCTCTGGAGTGGGCATCACCATTATGGGAAAGAGGTGATCCTATCCTCTCTAATTACAAGGAGTTCGTATCATCCTTCCGGAGAATCTTTGACGAACCAGGCAGAACCACCTCAGCATCTTTGGAGATTCTCCGTCTACGTCAAGGTTTACGTCCTGTCAGTCAATATATTATTCAGTTTCGCACGTTGTCTTCAGCGTTAAATTGGAATGAGGAGGCCCTGATCGCCGCGTTTTGGAATGGACTTTCAGAGAAAATCAAGGATGATTTAACCATCCGGGATGTGCCTACTAAACTGGATGAATTGATTTCTCTCTGTAACAAACTTGACCTACGCTACAGAGAGCGATGTTTAGAGAAATCCAGGACAGAGCGATCCAGTCCACGTTATCATCCTAGGCCTCGACAAGATTCTTCATCACAGTCGCCGGTAACAACAGAAGAACCTATGCAGATTGGGCGCTCTCACCTCACAGAGGAAGAACGACTTCGTCGTCGACAGGGTAACCTCTGCATGTACTGTGGGTCCTCCGAACATTTGGTTAAATCCTGCAAACTCCGGCCTGGAAAACTCTCGCTCCTAGCTTATTCAAGGGAGGTTAAGCTAGGAGTTACTTTAGAATCACGTTCTGGGAAAGAGCCGACCTTGTCTATTCAATTAGAAGTTCCAAGTTCTACAGTGAAAGTTTCAGCCCTCCTAGATTCCGGGGCAGCCGAGAACTTCATCTCCTCAGCCTTTGTCTTACGGTCTAAAATTCAAACCATGCCTCTGGAAGCAGCAGTTGCTGTTACAGCAGTGGATGGAAGTCGAATTCCAGATGGTATAATTACTCATCGAACCGTATGTCTCAAGATGAAAGTTGGTGTGCTCCATTCCGAATACATCTCCTTCTACGTGATTCCCAAAGCCTCTCAAGATGTGATACTTGGTTTGCCTTGGCTGCAGAAACATAATCCTCAACTTAATTGGCAAACCATGGAAGTCCTTTCATGGGGTAAATCTTGTACCAATGACTGTTTAGCCTCAATTGTACCTCTCCGGTCAATTAGCCTTCCCGATCTACCTCCGGTGTATCAATCCTTTGCGGATGTTTTCAGTAAACAAGCAGCAGACTCTCTACCTCCTCATCGCGAATGGGACTGCCCAATCGTCCTGGTTCCGGGTAAAACACCTCCTAGGGGACGAATTTATCCGCTATCCATCCCAGAGACGCAAGCCATGTCTGATTATATACAGGAAAATCTAACCAAAGGATTTATTAGACCATCTTCTTCACCTGCAGGAGCCGGATTCTTCTTCGTTAAGAAGAAGGACGGTGGGTTACGACCATGCATAGATTACCGTGGACTCAATGAGATCACTGTGAAAAACAAGTACCCATTACCCTTAATTCCAGAATTATTTGACCGGGTAAAGGGAGCTACTGTGTTTACAAAACTGGATCTCCGAGGGGCCTACAATTTAATCCGCATCCGGGCAGGGGACGAGTGGAAGACTGCTTTTAATACCCGGGATGGGCATTACGAATACCTTGTAATGCCTTTTGGTCTTTGTAATGCACCTGCAGTTTTTCAAAGCTATGTGAATGAACTTTTTCGTGATCTTCTCTACAAGTGTCTAGTAGTGTACCTGGATGATATCCTAATATTCTCTAAGGATCTAAAGTCTCACCGTCACCAAGTTAAAGAGGTACTGACACGTCTGAGGAAAAATCAACTTTATTGTAAGTTAGAGAAGTGCACTTTTGAAGTATCTTCCATACCGTTCCTTGGTTACATCATTTCTGGATCAGAGCTATGTATGGATCCCGGTAAGGTACAAGCTATCCGAGATTGGTCCACTCCTACAACTCTCAAGGGGATTCAGCGATTTCTTGGCTTTGCTAATTTCTATAGGAGATTCATTAAGAATTATTCTTCGTTAGCCGCTCCCATCACAGCCCTAACTCGCAAGGGAGCAAATCCTACGAACTGGTCTTCTGAAGCAATCAAAGCCTTCTCTGATTTAAAGCAAGCCTTTGGGTCAGCCCCCATTCTTCGACAGCCTGATTTGAATCGTCCCTTTCTACTAGAGGTGGATGCATCTACAGAAGCAGTAGGAGCTGTGTTGTCACAAGTCTTTGAAGATAAAAAGGTCCATCCCTGCGGATATTTCTCCCGTAAGTTCCTCCCGGCAGAACGTAATTATGCAATCGGTGAGCAAGAATTACTTGCCATCAAGTTGGCATTTGAGGAGTGGAGATACCTTCTAGAAGGAGCACAACATCGCATTACAGTTTATACTGATCATAAGAATCTTCTATATCTGCAGTCAGCTCAGTGCTTGAATCCACGACAAGCTCGATGGGCGCTTTTCTTCACACGATTTAATTTCAAGCTCACCTATCGTCCAGGGTCTCAGAACAAAAAGGCAGATGCCCTTTCCCGGTCCTTCGCTTCTTCTGAATTAAATGATGCTACCACGAATCAAGCCATTGCAAATCCTACGTCCTTTTTAATGACTCGAACCTCTCCAGTTCCTCCACCTGGCAAGACCTTTGTCGCCACAAATCTTCGAAAACGGCTGCTTACCTGGGCTCACTCCTCTTCCTTCATGGGTCATCCTGGGGTTCTAAAGACTCTCAAATTTATTCAAAAGTCTTATTGGTGGCCACGTCTCAAAGCCGATGTCCAAGAGTTTATTGCAGCATGTCCTAAATGTGCCCAACATAAGAGTCCAAGAAGTTCTCCACCAGGTTTATTACATCCATTATCCATACCCAAACAACCATGGACTCATATCTCAATGGATTTCGTGACCGATCTACCTCCATCAAAAGGGCGAAATTCCATTTGGGTGATAGTGGATCGATTTTCGAAAATGGCACATTTCATTCCATTAACTGGGTTACCATCAGCCCCTTTATTAGCCAGATTGTTCATCTCTGAAATCTTCAAGTTGCATGGCCTTCCTCGAGAGATCATCTCTGGTCGGGGAACACAGTTTGTGGCCAAGTTTTGGAGGTCGCTTTGTTCATCTTTAAATGTCAAGTTGAACTTTTCTTCTGCATATCATCCTCAGACAGATGGACAAACTGAGAGATTAAACCAAGACCTTGAAACATTTCTCCGGCTATATATATATCGTCCTCACAGGATGACTGGGTTGACTACCTTCCATTGGCAGAATTTGCTCATAATAATCTCTTCCATTCGTCTTCAGAATCTACGCCCTTTTATATTAACTTCGGCTTTCATCCTCGTGTGCCAGAGTTTCATCCATTGCCAGCCCTAGAGGTTCCAGCAGCAGATCAAGAGCTTCAACGTCTATCTAGAATCTGGAGTTGTGTGCGTAAGTCGTTGGTCAAAACTTCCGCTCGTTATAAATCTTTTGCAGATAGAAAACGTAAACCTGTACCGAATTACAAGGTGGG
The DNA here is from genome assembly GCF_028390025.1 of Pseudophryne corroboree. Classification (NCBI taxonomy): domain Eukaryota; kingdom Metazoa; phylum Chordata; class Amphibia; order Anura; family Myobatrachidae; genus Pseudophryne; species Pseudophryne corroboree. Next base: position 559,670,285 of record NC_086449.1, on the reverse strand, counting down.
AGACCAAGTTTGGATTTCTACGCGCAATCTCAGGTTCAAAGTTCCTTCTAAAAAATTTGCTCCCAAATTTATTGGTCCATTTCCCATTGTAAAAGTACTCAACCCTGTGTCATACAAAGTCAAGTTGCCACCGTCTTTGAGAATTCCTAATGCCTTTCATACATCTTTACTGAAGCCTTTGATTCTCAATAAGTTCCGTACTACCCAGTCCAAATCTCCTAAAGTTCACTCTTTGCAGAATGAGAAATTTGAAGTTAAAGAGATTGTGGACTCACGTTCCCGATATGGACGTTTACAGTTTCTGGTCGACTGGAAGGGTTACGGTCCGGAGGAGAGATCCTGGGTTTTCTCTGAAGATGTTCATGCTCCAAGACTGGTACAGAAATACTTCTCCAAAAATCCTGATAAGGTTCAAAGGTGTTCGGAGACCACCCTTAGAAGAGGGGGTACTGTCACGAACCGGTCTCTCACCTCTGCGGGTTCTGGGGTTCATCCGTTGCCAGTGCGGTTGCTCGCGGTGCTGTGCGCCCGTGTGGGGACGCGGCGTGATCAGTGGCACAGGTAATGCAGAGTCTGGGAACTGGGAGTGCGGGGACCAAATGGCCTAAGGCACTGCGGTGTGTCTGCTGTATAGGAGGTGGCCATGTTGGAGACCAAATAGGTAATACAGAGCACTTGTGAAAACACCTGTGGGCAGGTGTAAGCCAATCCCGTGCGTGTGCTGCCTTTAAGTAGGCTGGGATTATGTTACTCTGGGCCAGTGCTTTGTTGTATCAACGCTGTGCTCTAGCTCTGAGCTCTCTCCGTGCATTCCTGTGTGATTCCCCTGGTCCAGATATCGCCTCCGTTCCCAGAGGTCCGTCTGCAGCCTTCACTGCTAAAGATCCACCGGCTCTCCGCTGTGCTGTCAGTTAATTGCACACCTACTGGAAATAGTTGGATTCCCAGAGTCTTGCATGAGGTTACCTTGTCTGCCTACCATACAAAGTTTGGAGGATTCCATTACCCTCAGCTGTTCGTTTGTTCAACTCTGCATTTAACCCATTCATCACCTTGTCATCTACTACAGTTTCACAGTGATCTCCGGAACCCGCAAGTAACCCAATTCAGTACTTTATATTTGCTATGTTGTCATAACAAGGATAATTCTTCACAGTCTCTCAGTTAACTCTCAAAACTCCATTGCAAATCCTTACAGTTATTTCTTCATGTCTGCATTATCCAGTTAATCACATTCTACAGTTCAGCATCAAAGCTTGTTTATATTTGGACAATTCAACATTTATTCATCAGCTTGTGTTTCCATGAACATTTCTTTTATTTGTCTTTGAGTTTAATCCTGCATATTATTTCTGCCATTCTTACAATACTTCAGTATAATATGATGATTAACAACTTGTCATTCAACTCTCTACTGAATTGTTATTTTTAATAAACATATGAAACGGAACTTTCTTCGTCCTCCCTGCTTTCTTCATACCCCAGCACCTACACCTGTGGTTGGTCCCGGGTTAACGGATTCACAAAAACACCCGGACCTGACGCACCTTTATCCATTGTATCCAAATCCTCAAGTATGGTGCCTGACCATTTTACTATAGCTATTGCAATCCATGCACTAGCAATAGTGGGACGTAACATGCCCCCCGAAGCTGTGTACATTGATTTAAGTGTATTATCAATCTTTCGATCAGCCGGCTCCTTTAAGGCGGTAGATCCCGGAACAGGAAAAACCACCTTTTTTGAGAGTCTGGACACAGATGCGTCAACAATTGGTGGGCTTTCCCATTTTTTCCTATCCTCCTCAGGGAAAGGAAATGCCACCTGGACCCTTTTAGGGATCTGGAATTTTTTCTCAGGGTTTTCCCATGCTTTCTCAAATATAGCATTCAATTCCTTTGACGCAGGGAAGGTTAGTGAGGCTTTCTTATTTTCAGTGAAAAAAGCCTCCTCAACCTGCTCAGGTGTGGTATCATTAATATTCAACACATCCCTGATAGCCTCTATCATCAATTGCATCCCCTTTGCAAGAGAGGCAACACATCCCCATTACCATCTGTGGTATCAGAATCGGTATCCGTGTCATCTTGCATGACATAAACAAGCGCACATTTGTGGGGGTATATAGCGGAGCGTCCTGAGGTACCAGAATCGGGCCATACTGCCATAGAGTTTTGTAATACCTGGGTTGCGGATTCATTACTAGCAACCCTATCTGAAATCTGAGAAATCCAAGATTTGATAGAGGAAAACCACTCAGGTTCCTTTGCTGGAATCTGTGCTAAACCAGTGCTATCCTGATAACATGGAATGGGATCATCCTGGGAGGACATATCCTCCGCAGCATATGACACAGTGTCCCTGGACATAGCTAAAGGAGACCACAAAACACTTCACACACACACACAGGGGAGGGCAGACAGAGTTTCCCCCCCAAGAATGGCAAGAGGGACACAGAGTTTGTAGCCAAACCACACACAGCGCTTTTAAACAAAGGGAGACCCCTTGTCAGTGCTGTCTGTGCACCTTAATAGGATACACAGTTGTATTGCAGCCTCCCCCCCTTCTACAACCCCCTGGTACCGTGAGAGTTAGCTGGAGTTGCTGTGGAGGGACCTTCTTTCTCCTGATCAGCGCTGTGCAGGCAGGAAAATGGCGCTGAACGCTGCTGGGTCCGTTCTGAGAAGCTCCGCCCCCAAAATTCCGCCGTATTCCCGCTCTTCATCTGATTATACTGGCCTGAGGATTGATGCTGGCTGAGAACCTGGGACCCCGACAGGCTTTGTGACCAGTGTAGGGTGTAAGTGCTGGCCCAGGGCGCCCCTCACCGCGCCACACTATGTACCGCTGAGCCATTCCAGAGCGCAGTTATTACTGCGCTACTACCCTGCTGCCGCCATCTTCACACCGGCCCCCCGCCTGTTATGGGGGTCGGTGTCTTACTCGCCACATTCTTCAGCTCTGTAAGGGGTTGGCGGCATGCTGCTGGGGTGAGCGATCCCCTGTGGCGGGGAACAATCTAACCCCTCAGGAACTCAGTGTCCTGTCAGCGGAGTAAGTTGCTCAGACCCTGCAGGGCGGACACTACTCCCTCCCTTAGTCCCACGCTGCAGGGAGGCTGTTGCCAGCAGCCTCCCTGTAAAATAAAAAACTCTAAAATAACATTTTACTAGAAAAGCTCTGGAGAGCTCCCCTAGCTGTGACCGGCTCCTCCAGGCACATTTTCTAAACTGAGTCTGGTAGGAGGGGCATAGAGGGAGGAGCCAACCCACACACTCAAACTCTTAAGGTGCCAATCGCTCCTGGTGGACCCGTCTATACCCATGGTACTAATGTGGACCCTAGCATCCTCTAGGACGTAAGAGAAATTACATTATTAACACAATCATCTCATTAGTGATAACATTGAAAAGGTAAGAATTGTAGCTGCATAATGAGCTATATAATGCAAAAATATAAACATAAATATTTTAACTTTTTCTAATTTGTACAAAACAGAAAACTGCTAAAAGATTGTTAATCTAATAATAAATATGTTTCTTACAATGGATATTTAATTAATATAAAAAAGTTGTGTGGCTTTGCTATGTTTTCAATGCTTTTCAGTTAAAAACAATAGCTGCAAGGTATAGTTGATATAAGCGTCCATGACATCCATTTATGAAAAACACCATCTCTTATGTATGAGAAACATTTTTTCTCTAGATTTGTGCATAACAAACACACAATGCTAAAAACCTCTTCCTAGTTGCGTTCCCTCTCCTATTCAATTAGCAACAGCTGTCCTGACCTGCTATGCTGTCTCAAAATAGAACGCTTCTATGGATTACTTCTTTTAAGTACTCTATTCCTGCATGCAACAGAAAAACAAACATCATTTTATTATACTCAAAAATATTGTGACATTTGGTGCTATTTTTTTCTTCTGCTTGTCGATCTTAATAAATAGTAATATACTATGGAGAGACACATTTCTATGTGTTTATTACATACGAATTAAAAAAAACAAAAATATCTGCGCTAGTAAAAACCCTGAGAAATGAAAAAAATAAATAATGTGATAATATCTAAACAAACAGTCATGGTCTAACACTCGGCATAGCTAATATTTTGGATACATGAATGGCATATTCAATCTTTTAATTCCATATTGGTAATTCAATGTTTCTCTGACGTCCTAAGTGGATGCTGGGACTCCGTAAGGACCATGGGGAATAGTGGCTCCGCAGGAGACTGGGCACAACTAAAAGAAAGCTTTTGGTCTAACTGGTGTGCACTGGCTCCTCCCTCTATGACCCTCCTCCAGACCTCAGTTAGAATCTTGTGCCCGGCTGAGCTGGATGCACACTAGGGGCTCTCCTGAGCTCCTAGAAAAGAAAGTATATTTTAGGTTTTTTTATTTTCAGTGAGATCTGCTGGCAACAGACTCACTGCTACGAGGGACTAAGGGGAGAAGAAGCGAACCTACCTGCTTGCAGCTAGCTTGGGCTTCTTAGGCTACTGGACACCATTAGCTCCAGAGGGATCGAACACAGGGCCCGACCTCGATCGTCCGGTCCTGGAGCCGCGCCGCCGTCCCCCTTACAGAGCCAGAAGCATGAAGATGGTCCTGAAAATCGGCGGCAGAAGACTTCGGTCTTCAACAAGGTAGCGCACAGCACTGCAGCTGTGCGCCATTGCTCCTCATGCACACCTCACACTCCGGTCACTGATGGGTGCAGGGCGCTGGGGGGGGGCGCCCTGAGCAGCAATATTAATACCTTGGCTGGCAAATAATCACAATATATAGTCCCAGAGGCTATATATGTGAAAAATACCCCTGCCAGGATCCATAAAAAAGCGGGAGAAAGTCCGCCGAAAAAGGGACGGGGCTATCTCCCTCAGCACACTGGCGCCATTTTTCCCTCACAGCTCCGCTGGAAGGATCGCTCCCAGGCTCTCCCCTGCAGTTTCAAGCTACAAAGGGTAAAAAAGAGAGGGGGGGCACTAAATTTAGGCGCAGATATATATATATTTAAGCAGCTATAAGGGAAAATCACTCAGTTATAGTGTTCATCCCTGTGTTATATAGCGCTCTGGTGTGTGCTGGCATACTCTCTCTCTGTCTCCCCAAAGGGCTTTGTGGGGTCCTGTGCTCTGTCAGAGCATTCCCTGTGTGTGTGCGGTGTGTCGGTACGGCTGTGTCGACATGTTTGATGAGGAGGCTTATGTGGAGGCGGAGCAGATGCCGATAAATGTGATGTCACCTCCTGCGGCGCCGACACCTGAGTGGATGGTTATGTGGAAGGAATTACGTGACAGTGTCGACTCCTTACATAAAAGGTTTGACGACATACCAAATATGGGACAGCCGGCTTCTCAGCCTGTGCCTGCCTAGGCGTCTCAAAAGCCATCAGGGGCTCTAAAACGCCCGCTACCTCAGATGGCAGACACAGATGTCGACACGGATACTGACTCCAGTGTCGACGACGATGAGACTAATGTAACTTCCAATAGGGCCACACGTTACATGATTGAGGCTATGAAAAATGTGTTGCACATTTCTGATGTTACCCCAGGTACCACAAAAAAGGGTATTATGTTTGGAGAGAAAAAACTACCAGTAGTTTTTCCTCCATCTGAGGAATTAAATGAAGTGTGTGAAGAAGCGTGGGCTTCCCCCGATAAGAAACTGGTAATTTCTAAAAGCTTACTAATGACGTACCCTTTCCCGCCAGAGGATAGGTCACGTTGGGAAACATCCCCTAGGGTGGATAAAGCGCTCACACGCTTGTCAAAGAAGGTGGCACTACCGTCTCCGGATACGGCCGCCCTAAAGGAGCCTGCTGATAGAAAGCAGGAGGCTATCCTGAAGTCTGTATATACACACACAGGTATTATACTGAGACCAGCTATTGCTTCAGCATGGATGTGCAGTGCTGCAGCTGCGTGGTCAGATTCCCTGTCGGAAAATATTGATACCCTAGACAGGGACACTATATTGCTAACCGTAGAGCATATTAAAGACGCTGTCTTATACATGAGAGATGCACAGAGGGATATTTGCCGGCTGGCATCTAAAATAAGTGCAATGTCCATTTCTGCCAGGAGAGGGTTATGGACTCGGCAGTGGACAGGTGAAGCAGATTCTAAAAGGCACATGGAAGTTTTGCCTTATAAGGGTGAGGAGTTGTTCGGGGATGGTCTCTCGGACCTCGTTTCCACAGCAACAGCTGGGAAGTCAGCATTTTTACCCCATGTTCCCTCACAGCCAAAGAAAGCACCGTATTATCAGGTACAGTCCTTTTGGCCCCATAAGGGCAAGCGGGTTAAAGGCGCGTCCTTTCTGCCCAGAGGCAGAGGTAGAGGGAAAAAGCTGCAGCATACAGCCAGTTCCCAGGAGCAAAAGTCCTCCCCCGCTTCCTCCAAGTCCACCGCATGACGCTGGGGCTCCACAGGCGGAGCCAGGTACGGTGGGGGCCCGTCTCAAAAACTTCAGCAATCAGTGGGCTCGCTCACGGGTGGATCCCTGGATCCTTCAAGTAGTATCTCAGGGGTACAAGCTGGAATTCGAGACGTCTCCCCCCCGCCGTTTCCTCAAATCTGCCTTGCCAACAAATCCCTCAGGCAGGGAGGCAGTGCTAGAGGCAATTCACAAGCTGTATTCCCAGCAGGTGATAGTCAAGGTGCCCCTACTTCAACAAGGACGGGGTTACTATTCCACAATGTTTGTGGTACCGAAACCGGACGGTTCGGTGAGACCCATTTTAAATTTGAAATCCTTGAACACATATATAAAAAAATTCAAGTTCAAGATGGAATCGCTCAGGGCGGTTATTGCAAGCCTGGACGAGGGGGATTACATGGTATCTCTGGACATCAAGGATGCTTACCTGCATGTCCCCATTTACCATCCTCACCAGGAGTACCTCAGATTTGTGGTACAGGATTGTCATTACCAATTCCAGACGTTTCCGTTTGGCCTATCCACGGCCCCGAGGGTATTTACCAAGGTAATGGCCGAAATGATGATACTCCTTCGAAAGAAGAGAGTTTTAATTATCCCGTACTTGGACGATCTCCTGATAAAGGCGAGGTCCAGGGAGCAGTTGTTGGTCGGGGTAGCACTATCTCGGGAGGTGCTACAACAGCACGGCTTGATTCTAAATATTCCAAAGTCACAGCTGGTCCCTACGACACGTCTACTGTTCCTGGGGATGGTTCTGGACACAGAACAGAAAAAAGTGTTTCTCCCGGAGGAGAAGGCCAAGGAGCTGTCATCTCTAGTCAGAGGCCTCCTAAAACCAAAACAGGTGTCGGTGCATCACTGCACGCGAATCCTGGGAAAAATGGTAGCTTCCTACGAAGCAATTCCATTCGGCAGGTTCCATGCAAGAACCTTTCAGTGGGACCTGTTGGACAAGTGGTCCGGATCGCATCTTCAGATGCATCGGCTGATAACCCTGTCTCCAAGGACCAGGGTGTCTCTGCTGTGGTGGCTGCAAAGTGCTCATCTTCAAGAGGGCCGCAGATTCGGCATACAGGACTGGGTCCTGGTGACCACGGATGCCAGCCTTCGAGGCTGGGGGGCAGTCACACAGGGAAGAAACTTCCAAGGACTATGGTCAAGTCAGGAGACTTCCCTACACATAAATATTCTGGAACTGAGGGCCATTTTCAATGCCCTAAGTCAGGCAAAACCCCTGCTTCAAAACCAGCCGGTACTGATCCAGTCAGACAACATCACGGCAGTCGCCCATGTAAACTGACAGGGCGGCACAAGAAGCAGGACGGCGATGGCAGAAGCCACAAGGATTCTCCGATGGGCGGAAAATCACGTGTTAGCACTGTCAGCTGTGTTCATTCCGGGAGTGGACAACTGGGAAGCAGACTTCCTCAGCAGGCACGACCTCCACCCGGGAGAGTGGGGACTTCATCCAGAAGTCTTCCAACTGATTGTAAACCGTTGGGAAAGGCCACAGGTGGACATGATGGCGTCCCGCCTAAACAAAAAGCTAGAAAGATATTGCGCCAGGTCAAGAGACCCTCAGGCGAGAGCTGTGGACGCTCTAGTGACACCATGGGTGTACAGGTCGGTTTATGTGTTCCCTCCTCTTCCTCTCATACTAAAGGTACTGAGGATAATAAGGAGAAGAGGAGTAAGAACTATACTCATTGTTCCGGATTGGCCAAGAAGAGCTTGGTACCCGGAACTTCAAGAAATGATCTCAGAGGACCCATGGCCTCTGCCGCTCAGACAGGACCTGCTGCAGCAGGGGCCCTGTCTGTTCCAAGACTTACCGCAGCTGCGTTTGATGGCATGGCGGTTGAACACCGGATCCTGAAGAAAAAGGGCATTCCGGAGGAAGTCATTCCTACGCTGATTAAAGCTAGGAAAGAAGTGACCGCAAACCATTATCACCGCATTTGGCGAAAATATGTTGTGTGGTGTGAGGCCAGGAAGGCCCCAACGGAAGAATTTCAGCTGGGCCGTTTTCTGCACTTCCTACAGTCAGGGGTGACTATGGGCCTAAAATTTTGGTTCTATTAAGGTCCAGATTTCGGCTCTATCGATTTTCTTCCAGAGAGAACTGGCTTCACTACCTGAAGTTCAGACTTTTGTTAAGGGAGTGCTGCATATTCAGCCCCCTTTTGTGCCTCCAGTGGCACCTTGGGATCTCAACGTGGTGTTGGATTTCCTAAAGTCACATTGGTTTGAGCCACTTAAAACCATGGAATTGAAATATCTCACGTGGAAAGTGGTCATGTTGTTGGCCTTGGCTTCGGCCAGGCGTGTATCAGAATTGGCGGCTTTGTCATGTAAAAGTCCTTATCTGATTTTCCATATGGATAGGGCAGAATTGAGGACTCGTCCCCAGTTTCTCCCTAAGGTGGTATCAGCCTTTCATCTGAACCAACCTATCGTGGTGCCTGCGGCTACTAAAGACTTGGAGGCTTCCAAGTTGTGGGACGTAGTCAGGGCCCTGAAAATTTATGTTTCCAGGACAGCTGGAGTCAGAAAGACTGACTCGCTATTTATCCTGCATGCGCCCAACAAGTTGGGGGCACCTGCTTCAAAGCAGACTATTGCTCGCTGGATCTGTAGTACGATTCAGCTTGCACATTCTGCGGCTGGACTGCCGCATCCTAAATCAGTGAAAGCCCATTCCACGAGGAAGGTGGGCTCTTCTTGGGCGGCTGCCCGAGGGGTCTCGGCTCTACAACTTTGCCGAGCAGCTACTTGGTCGGGGTCAAACAAAATTCTACAAGTTTGACACCCTGGCTGAGGAGGACCTAGAGTTTGCCCATTCGGTGCTGCAGAGTCATCCGCACTCTCCCGCCCGTTTGGGAGCTTTGGTATAATCCCCATGGTCCTTACGGAGTCCCAGCATCCACTTAGGACGTCAGAGAAAATAAGATTTTACTCACCGGTAAATCTATTTCTCGTAGTCCGTAGTGGATGCTGGGCGCCCATCCCAAGTGCGGATTGTCTGCAATACTTGTATATAAATATTGTTTAACTAAAGGGTTATTGTTGAGCCATATGTTGAGAGGCTCAGTTATTGTCATACTGTTAACTGGGTATTGTATCACGAGTTATACGGTGTGATTGGTGTGGCTGGTATGAGTCTTACCCGGGATTCAAAATCCTTCCTTATTGTGTCAGCTCTTCCGGGCACAGTATCCTAACTGAGGTCTGGAGGAGGGTCATAGAGGGAGGAGCCAGTGCACACCAGTTAGACCAAAAGCTTTCTTTTAGTTGTGCCCAGTCTCCTGCGGAGCCGCTATTCCCCATGGTCCTTACGGAGTCCCAGCATCCACTACGGACTACGAGAAATAGATTTACCGGTGAGTAAAATCTTATTTTTGCTACAAAGATATGTAGAAAATTGTACTCCTTAGGTATTTAGTATTGATATCCATAAGATATTTTCTAATAAGAATCTACCCCTTATTGTACTATTTTCCTTTACAGGTCAAACCCATATGTATCTATATTTCATTAATATATATATATATATATATATATATATATATAAAATATATATATATATGTATATATATATATACAGTATATATATATATATATATATATATACATACATAGAAAAATCTTTAAGTTGCTAATTAGCAAAACCAAGTGCAGTATTAATTTTTGAACATTTTTGACCTAATCTAGTACGAGTTGTAGTTGTTCCAAAAAAATCGCACAATTAGAACCATTTACACTAGCATGAGGCGGGACACCCAGCACAGTGCAAGTCCTTCCCGCATTCTGCCCCCCCCCCCCCCCCCCCGCCCACTCAGCGCTCGCATGTTAAGGGTAGCCACGCACACTCTGCCTGCACAGCCTAGCTGCAAAGGCAGACGGCTACCCACCATGTTTATGTGCGCAGCAGCTGTGTGTTACAACACGGATTCGCTGCGGCCCGCCCCGCAAACGGTCCGGACATGTCTGCGTTGTCTGGACCGCACTCCTTAAAAAACATTTCATCCTGTTCCACGAACTCCTCTGCCTGTCAATCAGGCAGAGGTGTCCGCATATGTGAGGCGCAGCTTCTACGCATGCGAACAATGCAGAAGGGCTTCAGCATGCGAACACATTGTAGTTCCATGCTGAATCAGGCCCTTTGTCATTTATTAATTTTTGAGTGCCTGCATATAATTGCAAGTTATAAATATTTAGGCTACATAACAAAGTGTCCTTTTTGTGTTGCTCATTAGCATGCTAAGCTATTTATACCAACTGCCAACCCTCCACCCAAAAAAAACCAAACAACCGATAAAAATCACGTAGTAAAAACATTACAAGCATCCAGAAATCACTCCCAGTTTTAGGGGGTTATTCAGAGTTGTTAGCAAACCAAAAAAGTTAGCAATTGGGCAAAACCATGTTGCACTGCAGGTGGGGCAGATATAACATGTGCAGAGAGAGATAGATTTGGGTGGGGGGTGTTCAAACTGAAATCTAAATTGCATGGTAAAAATAAAGCAGGCAGTATTTACCATGCATAGAAACAATATAACCCACATAAAATTAACTCTCTGCAAATATTACATCTGCCCCACCTGATGTGCAGCATGGTTTTGCCCAATTGCTAACTTTTTTGGTTTGCTAACAAGTCTGATAACCCCCTTACGGGCTATTTAGAGATGAATGCAGATGGCTGCTTGCACAGCCAGATTTGCATTAATCTCTGCACATGCTGTGGGCCGCCCAGCACAGGGCAAGGCCACCCAACATGTGTGGGGTCGCCCCTGGATGCGTCCACAATTAGATTGCGAATGCATCGGATATAAGGTTGACCCTGGCAGTGCAGCCTGGCTGTGCTGACAGTAGCCATTTTTTCCCCCCGGTGTGGCTGTGTGTGATGTCACGCAGCCTTCCCGAAAACTGTCCCGTCCCGCCCCGTTTTTCCGGCGCTGCTCCTGCAACGCCTTCATCTGTCAATTACATTGAGGTCGCATCCATCGGGGATACGACTCAATGTGTATGGCCGCACAGCTGCTTTGCATGCGCAGTTTACTACCACCGGCAAACTGCACCGCGGGCTGCTGTTGCAGCTGGGTCAGAATGACTAGAGTGCTGTTGGTCAAAGCCAACTATTGGGTTGGTGAGCAACATGCAAAGAACAAAAAACAAATACTAGCTCTTGAGTTAATAAAGTTTAGTGGTAAAAAAATAATTTATTGTTTTTATGACACTCTAATTAAGAGCCGATTCAGCATGAGTGCGTGCACGATGCTGTGTGCTTGCGCGAGGACTTAGATTTCGCTTGTCACGTGGCGGTGTCGCAGTGATTCGTGGCGTCACCGCGGTGTTGGGAGGGGTGCAGTCTGGACAACGGTGGGGTGTCCGGACCATTTGCCCGGGGGGGCACAGTGAGTGCATGACATAACATGCAGCCGCTACAACCGAAAACATGGTGGCCCTGCGACTGCCTTCACAGCTAGATTGCAAAGGCACGGGGCTACCTTAAAGATGCAAGCGTTTCGCTGTTTAGTAAGGCGCTCATATTTTAACTTGAAGGGGAGGGGGGGTGCGTGCGGACCCAGCATGCAGGGCGGACTTGTCCTTTGCTGGGCGGCCCCTTGCATGCAAAACTACAACTCATGCTGAATTAAGCCCTAAGTCCTAAAAAAGTACAAAATAGTACAAATAGTACAACTATACGTACTAATAGATATATAAAAAGAAATTAATACATGGATAGCTATATAAAAAAAAATACTACATGATTAAATAAATGTAACTAGATAAATAAAATACAAAAGTATGAGTTTTCTGATGGTGTTAAATAACATTATTTATTAGTATAAGTAGACTGATTAAAAGACAAAGGGCTGTGACACAATCGCATTTCCTGAGGTCCTGGTGCAGTGTGTAGGGGCTGCGCTGCACGTGAGCCAGGGAGACGTGAAAACCTCTGCCTGACTGAAAGGCAGAGGTGCGCCTGAGGTGGTCGGGGGCGGAAACGTGGCGTTGCGGGTGTGCTGCAGTGAAAATGCAGGAGGGTCCGCCCCATTTTTGGGGAGCCGATACGATGGAGGAAAAGGCGGCGGCTCTACTGCCTTCGCAGCCAGGCTGTGCAGTAAGGGGGGCTTCCCTTATTCAGTGATGTGATCCCAATTGAATTGTGATTGCATTGCTTACCGCCATTATCACGCTGCGTGGCCTTGCCCTGTGTTGGATGGGCCTTGCATGTGATTGCAAGCATTTGCAACTGAAGCTGAATAAAGGGGGTAATTCAGACCTGATTATAGATGTGCAAAAAAACTATCTACGATCAAATTCTTTGACATGCGGGGGGATGTCCGCAAGTTTCGAGTAGCCCTCTTCCTACGCAGCCTAGCTGCGAAAGCAGATGGCTTCCTGCGATGTTTAGGGTCGCAGTGTCTGCATGTGAAGTCACGCAGCTGCCGTGACCCGTCCTAGCAATGGTCCGGGCATACATCCGTTGTCCGGACCGTGCCCATTAAATGAAGCGTCGATGCCCACAAAACACAGCGTCGACACACTGCTCCCGCACCCTTCCAGGTCTTAAACTGCATTCTGAAGAGAATGCATTTTAGGACCTTGCACATGCGCCTACCAGAGTACGCACATGCGCAGATGTGCAAAAATCGCTTAATAACCACGCAGCGGGTGTGGTGGCTTGCCACAGTTTTTATTCCCACTCTTTGGGTCTTGTGGACACCCACGAGTGGGAATAGTCCCTGTTAGTCAGTATGCAATATGTCGGGATTTCTAGCGGTCGGGATTCCGCCATCGATATACTGACCGAGAGAATCCCGACCGCCGGTCACATGATTACATCCCCTATGCAACATACCATAATGCCCATGACACATTATGCCATGCACTGCAATGACCATGGCACATTATGCCACACACTGTAATGCCCATGAAACAATAAACCACACCGTAATGCCCATTACAGTATGCCTCACACCATAACGCCAATTACATAATATGCCGCTGTGACAACACAGCCGGCGCGTTGTGTCGCACAGTGGTAAAAGACACGCAGCTACTTCCCTAGCCCTGGTCTAACCCATGGACTACACTGATTGTTGATCTGTATTTGGCTATGTATTAGGCAATATTGTATTATATTGTATGATGTTATTGTTACAAGGGTACAGTTATGTTTTCGATGTATATATATGAATGTATTGGTTATTGTGTTATAGTTTGTAAAATAATGTTTCCCCCCATATGACTGCGCAGATAACCTGTGTGTTTGCTGTTGTGTAGATACAGCCAGTCTCAGATGTCAGGCCATACACCCCCCTCATTCTTCCCCACACAATGGATTCCAGGCCACACAATCAGATTAAGCAAGGTTACTTTAATTAACATCTATTGTGGCCTAGGGGACATGCCTGTACATGTGAAACTAGGTTTGCTCTGAAACTGTCTGGGGGTGTCGCCTTATTGTAGGAAAGACAAAGGTTTGAGAATAGCAAAGAGGGGACGTGAGACAGAGGGTGAGAGAGAGGCAGGAGACTGACTAAGAAGTAATGTTCTGTCAGGAGCTCCAGGAGGGAATTGTCGTGTAGAATTGGATCACAGAAGTGTGCTGAACTGTGTTATAACCTATTCTGTTAATAAACCACTGTTGGTTTTTCATCTACCACCGTGACTGAGTGATTTTGAACCCAATATCCTCACATTTGGCGGCAGCAGTGGGATCACTCAAGACACCAGCAGAAAGGTATAAACCACAGCAGGCAATGGATTCTGCCCCGCTATGCTACCGATACAGCAAGAAGGATCAACTACAGGACCTCTGTCGAACAAGACGGATTGAGTTTAATGCATCGGACACCAGAGCAGTCTTAATGGCAAAGCTAGCTGAATGGGACCAAGAACACCCTGGGCAGGAGGATGATGAGGACTGCATCCCAGAGCAGGCCGAGGGTCAAGGAACCACTGGAACCGCTACAACAGGCCCTGCACTGGCCGTTGGAAGTACAGATCAGTTGCGGGAGTTGCTGGCAGCACTAGGGCAAGGAGCATCAGTACTGGGAGCCGCATTGGGGGCGCAGACCGGTATAACCGCCCCGGCAGTGGCGGTAAGGCAGACCTCCCGGCTGAGGTATAATGAGGTCCAACCTTTTGATGAGGTCAGTTCGGATATTGATACTCATTTGCAGATGTTTGAATCTGTTATGATAATGCATGGAATTGAGGCAACAGAGTGGCCTCGATATTTGGTACCCAGTCTGAGAGGGCGGGCACTGGAGGCATTCCATGCCCTGAGTCCAGAGCAGATCCTGGTATATGAGGAGGTACGGAGTGTGCTGCTTGCCAGATATGCGGTGACCGCTGAATCGTATCGCATAAAGTTCCGGTCTATGGCGCGGAAAGGAGATGTCTCATTTATAGAGTTCAATTACTTGCTGCGGAGGAACTGTGATAAGTGGCTGGCTGTGAAGAAGGCCCTTACTGTAGCAGACATTAAAAATGCTTTTATTTTGGAGCAGCTGCTAAACAAGATGCCTCCAGAGATCAGGGAGTGGGTGGCAGACCGGAACCCTACCACTCCGGAAAAAGCAGCACACCTAGCAGATGAGTTCACAGCTAACAGGCCTCGGTGGATAGGTGCCAATACAGAGGAGAGGACAACCCTCCGACGGCCCCAGCAGGATCGTGATCTACCATTGCTCCCCCACCGGCCGGCCCCAATACATACCCCAGCTTCCCTAGCCAGAAATTCAAGGTCTCAGGGACCAGCGTCACCTGCAAGCCGACGCTGCTACAACTGTGACCAGGTGGGGCATTTACTTCGTGACTGTACACGGGTAAGACGGCCATTCCCAGGTACCCAATCTGCCATGTCGCGGGTGGCTGTGTGCCACGAATCATTTGGAACGGGCGAGGTGGACTACTTTCCTGATGCGCCAGAGGCGGAGGAAGTAGCATACCAAGTAGAGGTGGTAGCAGCTATTGGGAAATCCACCCCGGATAATATGAAGACCCACCTACAACCTGTAAAAGTTAATGGGAAGGAGCTGCAAGGGTTGAGAGACTCTGGAGCTTCTATCACCCTTATACGGCCAGAATTAATTCCCCCCTGCCAGATACTGAAGAAAAGGAAAGTTAAAATTTCCATGGCAGGAGGGCAGATCACTGTAATACCTATGGCAAGGGTACACCTGGACTGGGGCCTGGACTCTGGAGAGGTAAATGTGGGACTTTTGGATGGATTACCCACTCACGTCATTCTGGGCAACGATCTGAGTGCTGGATTGGCTAGTTACTTTGTGGGAGCTATCACCCGAAGCCAAGCACAGGCATTGGAGACAGTGCATGAGGAGCCTCTCATGCCAGCACCAGGAGTCCCTGTGGAAGTGACAGCCACAAACCGTGAACCTTTGGCGGTAAGTAACCCTGTCACGGACTTGCCTGACTGTGATGAGAATCTGGGGGAAGTAGATAGGATAGCCTTTAGGGAAGCCCAACGGACCGACCCCTCCCTAGCTAGCCTCCGCAGGGCAGCGGGACGAACAGATTGGGGGCCTCAGGAGGATTGCATTATGTGGGAGGAGGGGAGACTGTACCGGGTGCCAGCAAAAGCAGACCCATTAGAGCCCGGGGTCCTAAGAAAACAGTTGATTGTTCCACAGCAGTACCGTGCCCGGTTGCTGGCCCTTGCCCATGACATTCCCTTAGCAGGCCACTTAGGGGTTCGGAAAACCCGTGCCCGGCTGCTGCGACATTTCTTCTGGTCTGGGGTTAACCAGGAGGTAAAACAGTATAGAGAGTCATGTGAGGTCTGCCAACGCCTCGGGGGACCCCCACGCCGGGTTCCCCTACAACCCATGCCTGTCATAAGTGAGCCATTTAAGAGAGTGGCCATGGACATTGTGGGGCCTTTTAAGAAACCGAGCCGAACAGGAAAGAGATACATACTGACTGTAGTCGATTACGCGACTAGATACCCTGAGGCAGTGGCACTGGCATCCATAGATGCTGAACATATCGCCCAGGCTCTTATGGATATTTTTAGTCGCGTAGGATTTCCCCAAGAAGTAGTTACTGATCAGGGTACGCAATTTCAAGGGGAATTGCTGCAGACAGTATGGGACAACTTTGGGGTCCATCCCTTACGCACCACCCCTTATCACCCCCAGACTAATGGTCTCTGTGAGAGATTCAATTCGACCCTAAAGCAGTTGCTGCGGGCATTTGCTGAATCGGAGGGGGGAGACTGGGAGAAGTCCTTGCAACAGCTATTATTCGCGTACCGCGAAGTGCCGCAGGATTCAACCGGATTCTCTCCTTTTGAGTTACTATATGCCCGAAGGGTAAGGGGACCACTTGACCTAGTCAGGGAAAGCTGGGAAGGGTCATTTCAGGAACCTGAGGTTCCCATCTTGGAATATGTAGTCCAAATGAAGGAGAAACTGCACAGGCTGATGCAGCTTGCGCATGACCACACCCTGGGCGCGCAGGAAAGACAGTGCCGGTACTATAACCAACGAGCGCAGGACAGGGAACTAGAGGTTGGACAGAAAGTGATGGTGCTAGTACCTGCCCAAAAGCATAAGTTACAGGCGACCTGGGCAGGGCCTTATACTGTAGTGGATCGGCAGGGACGGGTAGATTACATTATTGCCCTAGACCAAACAGGGAAGCGGGTGGGTACCTACCACATAAATAGGTTAAAGAAATATGTCACCAGGGAGATAGGGGCGGTGGCAATCTGTTGCCCACCTATGGATGACCCAGAGACTGACCCCATCCCTGATATTCTAGCAGCCACCAAGAGGGACCTAGGAGTGGAGGCAGTGCCCATAGGCTCGCAATTAACAGAAACCCAGGCCCTACAGATGAGGGAGGTATTGGAGGTAGAGAGGCCACAATTCACAAGCAGGCCAGGGCGCACTCATGTAGTGTCCCATCATGTCAACACCGGGGAGGCTCGGCCCACTAGGCAACCCGCTTATCGGGTGAACCCCAGGGTGATTGATATGATCAAAAGGGAGGTCGATGAAATGCTGGCGCTTGGGGTTATTGTACCGTCCCATAGTCCCTGGGCCGCCAGCGTAGTCCTAGTGCCCAAGAAAGATGGCAGTACCCGCTTCTGCGTGGACTATAGGAGGCTGAACGAGGTGACAGTGACAGACGCATACCCCATGCCCCGGGTAGATGAGCTGTTAGACAGGTTGGGAATGGCACGCTATGTATCTACTCTGGATCTTAGCAAAGGATACTGGCAGATACCCCTTACCAGGGAGGCACAGGAGAGGTCTGCATTCAGCACCCCATTTGGGCTCTTTGAATTTACTGCCATGCCCTTTGGGATGAAGAATGCCCCAGCCACCTTTCAGCGTACCATAGATCACCTACTGACAGGGTGTCAGGACTTTGCCCAGGCATACCTTGATGACATAGCCATTTTTAGTCAGACATGGGAGGAGCATCTGCAGCATGTGGCCCAGGTGTTGGCACGGATCAGCAAGGCAGGGTTAACAATCAGACCTGACAAATGTCAGATGGGGATGGCAGAGGTGTTGTACCTCGGGCATAGGGTTGGCGGAGGCCATATTCGTCCAGAGCCAGCTAAAATTGAGGCCATCCTGAAATGGCCTCGGCCCACTAACCAAAAGCAGGTGCGGGCCTTCCTTGGAACAGCAGGGTACTACCGTAAATTTGTGCCCCAGTACAGCACCATTGCCAAACCCCTGACTGACCTAACAACAACAAAATACACCCGACAAATTGACTGGAGCCCAGAGTGTGAGCAGGCTTTTTCCCAGCTGAAGGACATTTTGTCCCAATCCCCAGTGTTAGCAGCCCCCGACTTCCGCCGGCGGTTCATTGTGCAAACAGATGCCTCGGGTTGTGGAATAGGAGCTGTGTTGAGCCAAGTAGGGGAGGATGGTTGTGAACACCCAGTTGCCTTTCTCTCCCGAAAACTTATGGACCGTGAGATAGCCTATGCCACTATTGAAAAGGAGTGCCTGGCCATAGTCTGGGCACTCAAGAAATTGCAGGCATATGTGTACGGGCGCGAGTTCTCAGTGGTAACAGACCACAGTCCCCTTAGTTGGTTACAGCGCACTGCCGGAGACAATGGACGACTGCTGAGATGGAGCTTAGCCCTACAACTATACAATTTCTCTATCTCTCATAAAAAGGGCAGAGATCACGGGAACGCAGATCGCCTGTACCGTCAGCAGGAACCAGACCAAGCGCCGAGCAAGCCCAGGAAATCCCTCGCTACAAATACCCAGGGTACAGGAGAATACCATTACTCTCAGCAAGCTTAAGCCACCCAGGACACCGGGCTTGGAAGTAGAGGGAGGAAATGTGACAACACAGCCGGCGCGTTGTGTCGCACAGTGGTAAAAGACACGCAGCTACTTCCCTAGCCCTGGTCTGACCCATGGACTACACTGATTGTTGATCTGTATTTGGCTATGTATTAGGCAATATTGTATTATATTGTATGATGTTATTGTTACAAAGGTACAGTTATGTTTTCGATGTATATATATGAATGTATTGGTTATTGTGTTATAGTTTGTAAAATAATGTTTCCCCCCATATGACTGCGCAGATAACCTGTGTGTTTGCTGTTGTGTAGATACAGCCAGTCTCAGATGTCAGGCCATACACCCCCCTCATTCTTCCCCACACAATGGATTCCAGGCCACACAATCAGATTAAGCAAGGTTACTTTAATTAACATCTATTGTGGCCTAGGGGACATGCCTGTACATGTGAAACTAGGTTTGCTCTGAAACTGTCTGGGGGTGTCGCCTTATTGTAGGAAAGACAAAGGTTTGAGAATAGCAAAGAGGGGACGTGAGACAGAGGGTGAGAGAGAGGCAGGAGACTGACTAAGAAGTAATGGCCCTCATTCCGAGTTGTTCGCTCGTTCTTTTTCATCGCATCGCAGTGAAAATCCGCTTAGTACGCATGCGCAAAGTTCGCACTGCGACTGCGCCAAGTAACTTTACTATGAAGAAAGTATTTTTACTCACGGCTTTTTCTTCGCTCCGGCGATCGTAATGTGATTGACAGGAAATGGGTGTTACTGGGCGGAAACACGGCGTTTCAGGGGCGTGTGGCTGAAAACGCTACCGTTTCCGGAAAAAACGCAGGAGTGGCCGGAGAAACGGTGGGAGTGCCTGGGCGAACGCTGGGTGTGTTTGTGACGTCAACCAGGAACGACAAGCACTGAACTGATCGCACAGGCAGAGTAAGTCTGGAGCTACTCTGAAACTGCTAAGTAGTTAGTAATCGCAATATTGCGAATACATCGGTCGCAATTTTAAGAAGCTAAGATTCACTCCCAGTAGGCGGCGGCTTAGCGTGTGTAACTCTGCTAAATTCGCCTTGCGACCGATCAACTCGGAATGAGGGCCAATGTTCTGTCAGGAGCTCCAGGAGGGAATTGTCGTGTAGAATTGGATCACAGAAGTGTGCTGAACTGTGTTATAACCTATTCTGTTAATAAAACACTGTTGGTTTTTCATCTACCACCGTGACTGAGTGATTTTGAACCCAATATCCTCACAGCCGCACTCAGTAATGCCCATTACAGAATATTCCACACGCCGTAACGTCCATTACACATTATGCCACACACAGTTATTCCCCGACACCATTTTATGCCCCACACACAATAATGCCCCTTACAAATTATGCCCAACAGTGAGTATTCTAATTACTTTTAAATTACCTGTTTGTTGTCAGGAGTTTCATACTCGTTGTCAGGGGTTGAATTCTCTGGGTTCCATGCTCGTTGCCGGGGGTTTTATGCTTGTTAACAGGGGTTTTATGTTCCGTGTCAGGGGTTTCACGATGGAAGATGCAAGTTTCTACATCTTCTGCCAGCGGCGCCAGCATTCCCGGTACTGTCAAATGGTAGAGGTCAAGTTGGACCTCTAGCATCTGTCTCCTCCTAGGTGGTGGCAACTTTTGAAGGGACATTTTCAGCATATTACATTCGGACGGCTAGACCATACCTAATCTGTATAACACTGGCGGGAGCATCAGCGCCGTCACCCCAAGCCACTGCGAGGTCTGCAGGGGCTGATGCTAAGCCACTGTCTTAAGCACTGGTTTTTGATTCTTTTCAGTGGTCAAAGTGGGAATTTTGAGTGGGGGTAAGGAATTTAGGGCCTAATTTACACCTGATCGCTGGGCAGCGATTTTTGCAGCCCTGCGATCAGAAAGTCGCCGCCTACTGGAGGAGTGTATTTTAGCTGTGCAAGTGTGCGAACTGATTTTGTGCAGTCTCTGCGCAGCCCAGGACTTACTTAGCAGCTGCGATCACTTCAGCCTGTCCAGGGCCGGAATTGACGTCAGACACCCTCCCTTCCAACACTTGGACATGCCTGCGTTTTTCTAGACACTCCCTGAAAACGGTCATTTGCCACCCACAAACGCCCTCTTCCTGTCAGTCACCTTACGATCGCCCGTGCAATCGCTTTTTTTGCACCATCCCATTGCTATGCACCGATACCCGTTGCTGCGGTCCATTGCGCCTGCGCATTTCGGTGCATACGCAGTACAGACCTGGTCGCAGGCTGTGAGAAAACGCAGCCTAGCGATCAGATCTGGATTACCCCCTTAGTGTTCACTCAAGGGTGTACTCTTGTGCGTGGCATCTCAAAATGGGGTGTGTCTTTAAGTTGAAAGGGGAGGTGAGTCAGACTGGAGTGGTGAGCCCGTCACCTTCCTTAACCCCTGCCTCTACCCCTCAACTCCAGTAGTGGATCTTGCTACGGGCAAGCAGGATTTTTGCCCGAGGCGCCGCCGCCGTGGCAAGATCCGCTACTGGTGCCGGTGCTGTACGGTGTGCGATGAAGTAATCGCGCACCGCACTGCATTGTGGGAGCGGCACATAGAAGCTAGAGGTCATAGACTCTAGAGGTCATAATTGACCTCTAGTGTCTATGCAGTGCTATGGGAGAGATGTCATGACGTCTCTCCCATAGATCCGAGGAGCAGCGCCGGCGGCCGGAGACAGAGGGCAGCAGCAGTCTGGAAGTAGGAGCGGAGATTGTATTAATTTTTTTTTATTTTTTTTAAGCGGCGCAACTAGGGGGAACAACTCTACAGGGGGCACAGCACTGGGGGCAATATTACTGGGGGCACAACTCTACAGGGGGCACACTACTGGGGGCACAACTCTACAGGGGGCAATACTACTGTAGGCACAGCTACAGGGGGCATAACTGACTGCGCCCCTTCTCCATGAAGCCACGCCCCTATTTTTTTGCCCTGGGCGCCACAAGGTCTAGATCCAGCCCTGCTCAACTCCGTACTCAGTTCTCATTATCTTCCTCAGCCCCCTCATGACTTTATTCAGCCCTAATTACCTTCCTCGGCCCCTTTGTCAGCCCTGTCATCATTCTCCTCTGTATAATACAGATCCCACAATAACAGGTATGGGTTCTGCTGTGTTGTGCTGCCTTATGTGAAATCCACCACTGGGGGGGATGGGGGGGGGGTTGCGGCAGGCCACCTGATCACTGGGGGGCCACAGTGATAGGGATATGGCTTCTGGAAAAAAAAAGTTCAGTGATTGAGATGCCATTATGCCATACTGCTGTATACTGGCACATTTCAGTCACTGGCTGTTTTCATTTCCAGAGTGTGCAAACACTCAGTTTTTAACCCAGCAGCTGAGGGGTATCACTAATAAAGTATTCAATTGACTGAAAACCCACCTGGCTGTAGCAATGCTTTGTTAAATCTTGTGGCACAATAACTCTTGATTAACATTATTCATGTCCTTAATTAGAACTAGAAAAGCCATTGCAACCTGTAGATGTATTATTGTAAGACAAAAGGAACACATGTTGAATCCATCAGTAAGAAAGAAGCTGTAGGTTATTTTTTTGTCTTGTTATTATTAGAACAATGTAGCAAATAGTTTATATACTGTATCTGAAATAACATAAGTGTTGTGCAAAAGCATCTGCATTGAAACTGTCTTAACTGAAGCGAAATGGTGACTTAATTGATATGTCTGGTATTCACGTCTGTGTCCTGTCACACTCTGAGAAAAGGCACATCTAAATCTATTTTCACAGTGCGATGTGATTGGAAAACAGCACAGTGAATGTGAAATGCAATATCCTGTAAAAATATATTTCCCAAAAGACATATGTAGGTGGATTGATGGGCTGTCCGCACTGTGGTCACATATAGTTGTATGCTTTTTCAACTTTCTGTCTACAACCTTAAAATGTGCAGTTTTGTCAATTTTTCTAACATTATAAATGTGATTAGTAGTGAACAGTTAGAATAAGGACAAGTATGAATGATATTTAAGTTTTTCAACATACGTTATTAATAGGAAAAAAAAACTAATAATGTATTTAAGGAATGTAGTTCTCATTAGTACCAGATCTGCTTTGTTCATATTTAAATACAGGGATCAACATTTATTTATAATGTATCAATCAGTGTTCAGTGATGATGATACAATCTTGTGTTATTATTCTTATACGGCTCCATTTATTAGATCATTTTTTCGGATTGTCTGCTATAGCAACAATACATCTTATTCTAAGGTTTTACTTCAAGGTTATTCTATGTATCCTGCTTATAAGCAAGCAAATCACATAAATTACTATCAGCAAAGCTTAGTTAATTTTGCTCGAATACACTTATTTGACCCCCCAGTACATAAAAAAAGACAAAGCACAGAACATTTTATTTTAGAAAGTACACCTATAAAAAGGCTTGGGTGGAAATTTAATAGACTGAGATGCAGGCACTGGCATGATTCCGGCAAGTCTGCCCAATGTTTTAAAGAAGAAGAGTCTGGTTTTACTGTGAAAAACAATATTCAGGTTGACAGGTTTACTTTGCAAAACAATATATTTTAGGTGCTGTCACAGCATACTTAAAGGTTAAAGTAGTGGACAAAAACTGGAAACATCTTGGTAAATGAGGGTCACCAAGCAAGACTTGACTTGTGCGACTTATGCATTATGGGTCTGATTCTGAGAGCAAGTGGCAGCATAGTTACACCAAGGTGAACAGTTATGCCCCTTTCAGACCGCCTGAGGTGGGTCACATCCGAGAGCCTGACATGGGAGCTCCCAGGGTGCGACCCGCCTCAGGTGCCCCGCCGCCGCTGTAAGCAACCTGGCATATTACTGGGTTGGTGACGTCATCAGTGACGCGGCGGCTCTTTGAGATCACATGATCTCCAAGTGCCGCCCACACACAGTGAACTAGAAATAGGTTGCATCGACCAGGCTCCCGTTCACACCGCACAGCAAGTCGGGTTGAACACGTGTTCAATCTGCTCGCTACCCTAGTTGGAATACTGGGTCTCTCGACCCGGTATTTCAACCCTGGTACCTTTCAGACTGCACATGAACACGAGTTATGCATGTTCACCAATAACCCATGTTCATAGTTGGCGGTCTGAAAGGGGCATAAATGTTCACCTTGGTGTAGCTATGCAGCCACTGCAGGTGTGGCAGATTTGAAATATGCAGTGAGCTTTAGACTATGAGAGAGATGTGTCCAAACTTAAATGTAATTTGCAGTGTAAAAATAAAGCTACCCAGTATTTGAGGGATACAATCAAAAGCAGCTAGTATTTACCCTGCATGCAAAAAAATTATATATTTGCACTCATTGCACTGCAAACATGATTTGATCCAGATGTTTTTTTTTATTTGCTCCCAACCAAGAATAAGATCCTATTTAAGCAAATAGAATGGTCAGGGTCATATAAAAATACTGGACGGCCTGGGAAGTCTATAATTATTTCTAGCACTGTCCGCAAGAGAAAACCTCAGTGGCTTTGTAAAATGGTTGATTATTTCAATATACAAGTTATTCATAGCTTATCTATAAAGCAGAGATCAAAACGTCACAGTAGGATAACACAGGTGAGATGCACTTTTGTACAGGTCTACAAAGTTATATATATATATATTTATAAGTTGGCAGGATAAAAGTGAATGGATACAACTTCAACCAAATCACATGGCAGACAGAAGACTTTGGTCTAAGACATGGACGACAGGTATGACAGACATAACAAAACAGTGATGCAGAATAAATAGGATTTTAATTACCTACCGGTAAATCTTTTCTCGTAGTCCGTAGAGGATGCTGGAACCCATTTAGTACCATGGGGTATAGACGGGTCCCTTGGGAGCCATGGGCACTTTAAGAGTTTAATAGTGTGAGCTGGCTCCTCCCTCTATGCCCCTCCTACCAGACTTAGTCTAGAAACTGTGCCTGAGGAGACGAACATACTTCGAGAGAAGGAAATACACAGATAGTGGTGAGATTCACACCAGCTCACACATAAGAAAAAGGAAAGCCAAGTTAACCAACTTGGAACGATTCAGCAACGGCTGAACCAACAATACTTAACCAAATAACATGTCAGGAAAACGAAGTACTGGGCGGGCGCCCAGCATCCTCTACGGACTACGAGAAATGGATTTACCGGTAGGTAATTAAAATCCTATTTTCTCTTACATCCTAGAGGGTGCTGGGGTTCCATTTAGTACCATGGGGATGTACCAAAGCTCACAGAGAGTGCTGAGGTTCCAGCAAAACTGATTGACCAAACTGAAGGTCCTCAGAGGCCAAAGTATCGAACTTGTAGAACTTAGCAAACGTGTTCGACCCTGACCAAGTAGCTGCTCGGCAAATCTGTAAAGCCGAGACACCCCGGGCAGCCGCCCAGGAAGAACCCACCTTATGAGTAGAGTGGGCCTTAACAAATTTTGGACATGACAAGCCTGCCATAGAATAAGCATGCTGGATAGTACACTTGATCCAGCGAGAAAATGTCTGCTTAGAAGTAGGACACCCAATTTTGTTGGGATCATAAAGGACAAACAGAGCGTCCAACTTTCTGTGACGAGACGTACTCTTCACATAAATCTTCAAAGCCCGCACAACATCCAAGGACTTTGAGGTAATTGAGGAGTCAGTAGCCAATAGGTTGGTTGATATGAAAAGCCGACACAACCTTCGGAAGAAATTGCAGACTCATCCTGAAACTTGATCTCAACCTCCTGTAAAGGCTTGAATCAATCTGATTGCAGAAACTGCAGCACCACGTTGAGATCTCAAGGTGCCATAGGAGGCACAAAGGGAGGTTGGATGTGCAGATCCCCTTTCAAGAAAGTCTGAACCTCAGGGAGGGCAGCCAATTGTTTCTGGAAGAAAATGGACAAGGCCGAAATCTGGACTTTTATGGAGCCCAGGCGCAGGCCCTCATCCACTCCTGCTTGCAGGAAGAGGAGAAACCATCCAAGTTTAAACTCCCCCGTAGGAAACCTCTTGGAATCACACCAAGACACATACTTTTTACCAAATCAGATGATAATGTTTGACATTACTCCTTTCCTAGCCTGTATCAGGGTAGAAATAACCTTGTTCCGGAATGCCCTTCTGAGCTAAGATCTGGCGTTCAACCTCCATGCCATCAAACGTAGCCATGGTAAGTCTTGATAAGCGAATGGCCCCTGTTGCAGAAGGTCCTCTCGAAGAGGAAGAGGCCTTGGATCTTCCAGCAGTGACTCAAGAAGATCCGCGTACCAAGCCCTTCTTGGCCAGTCCGGAGCAATGAGGATCGCCTGAACTCTTGTTCTTTTGATAAGTTTGAGAATCCTTTGAATGAGTGGAAGTGGAGGGAAAACATACACTGACTTGAACACCCACGGAGTTACCAGAGCATCCATTGCCACTGCTTGTGGATCCCTCAACCTGGAACAGTACCGTCGAAGCTTGTTGTTGAGACGTGAGGACATCATGTCTATTTCAGGTATGCCCCAAAGACTTATCACCTCTGCGAACACCTCTGGGTGGAGGCCCCACTCTCCCGGATGGAGATCGTGTCTGCTGAGGAAGTCCGCTTCCCACTTGTCCACTCCTGGAATGAAGATTGCTGACAGCGCCACCGCGTGTTTTTCCACCCAGAGGATGATTCTTGTTACCTCTGACATTGCAGCTCTGCTCTTCGTTCTGCCCTGTCAGTTTATGTAGGCTACCGTCATTACTCATGCACAGTCTTCCGATAATCGCTGAACTGTGTAAATATCGACATTAAGTACATCTCTGACTCAGGCTCTATGCGGGTTATTCAGTACGGATTGCAGATTC
Organism: Pseudophryne corroboree; assembly: GCF_028390025.1. Lineage (NCBI taxonomy): Eukaryota > Metazoa > Chordata > Amphibia > Anura > Myobatrachidae > Pseudophryne > Pseudophryne corroboree. The sequence goes on along the minus strand of NC_086449.1, from coordinate 559,643,686 downwards.
TGCTAAAAAGCAGATTCTACAATCCTTTCTTTCGCATGCTGGGGGCTGCCCATCACAGGGAGAGCTGCCCATCACAGGGCAAGGCTGGCCAGTATGCAGACTGGCCTGCCCAGCGGCTGCAATTTAATTGTGGTTGCAGCAACTGTGGAAGACCACCTTCAGCCACAGCTAGGCAGCATATGCAGGAGGCCATGGCCATTTTTTTACATCGGAGCCGCCATGCAGTCACCCAAAAATGCTGCTGACCTGCCCCCGTTTTCCTTGCACCACCCCTGAAATGCTCCATCGCTGCTCCGACTCTGCCTGGCAGGCAGAGGCATTCGCACTGATTGGGGGAAATTCAAATGTTTGAAAAGTCAAACACCAATTGGTCAACATGGACAAAAGGTCGACATGGACAAAAGGTCGACAGGAACAAGGTCGACATGGAAACAGGTCGATATGAATTTTTTGTTTTTTTGGTGTCGTTTTCTTCGTAGAGTGACCGGGAACCCCAATTAGTGCACGGCTTCGCTCGCCATGCTTCGGGCATGGTGCCTTCGCTCCGCTTCGCTTCGCTCGGCACAGATTGCCGTTCCAATCGTAGTCCACGTGGATCGTTAAGTATGAAAAGGTTCCAAAAAAGAAAAAAATTGTGAAAAACTCATGTCGACCTTTTTCCATGTCGACCTTGTTCATGTCGACTTTTTGTCCATGTCGACCTAAGGTGTGTCGACCAATTGGCGTCGACCTAAGGTGTGTCGACCTTTTTGTTGTCGACCTGGAGTCCGGATACCGTCTGTTTTTTCCTATCTAATAGACAGGAAAAAACAGACACCCAACCGACTTTTCAAACATTTGAATTCCACACACTGCGTGCTGATCGTATTCGGCGTCCGTGCATGTGCATGACGGTTTGCGTTTTTGTATCGCCTGAATAACCCCCTATATCCACAAACACAGTATATGATGCGTCACATGGCAGATGCTGGAACGTCTGAAGCAGTGTTTTCTACCACAATCCACCAGGCATCAGATGAGGCACTTTCTTGTGGTAGACTGCAGCTAGGGCTGGTGCAAGTCCTGTGGGTGACCCATACCCTGAAGCGCCCCAAATCAAGAGGTGAGTAGTGGTAAGTGCTGTGCTGTAGTCACCACTAACAGTGCTGAATTAAACACATACGCAATCAGATGGCTGCCAACTATCGGCTCCTGATGTCCATCCATACCAAGCATTTGTAACTTTGATGCCATGTCACAAACTGCGGGGCAGATTCTGAGTCGGATGCTACTGTATGTCGATATTCACACAAACATCCAAAGTTTTTTTTCTGTGAATGCACCTGAGTTACACCATGCATGCACTGAGGGTTTTTTTTTTTTATACAGTGGGCTTATCTCAGAGTATTACTCTATGATGGTGTGCGATATGTAGCAATACCTATGTGCAGATCTCGTGCTGAGGGGTCGCTCGTAGTGCCTTGGACAGGTTGCGGACATTTGGGGGCAAAGCGGGGGCATGACAGGTAGCGTCCAAGAAAATAGGTGCATACTGGATCTGTTTTTCTGGGCATGCTGAAGCCAGTGGCTACATCCTTGGAGACAGTGTCACTGGCATCAGCAGCATGAATCCCATAGACATGATCAATATTCACATAGATGATCTGATGCTGCGTCTTCTGACACAGCAGAGGATCAGAGAAGTTGGCAGGCGGCGTCTACTTTCACAAGACGCCTCCTGCAGCATTAGCATAATATTGCACAGTAGCAGCATCAAAAGACGAAGCTGCAGTGTGAATACTAGTAAATCTCTTCAAGAGGCCTAGAGTCGCAGATTGAATTTAGATACACGGTAGCAAAAATGTAAGGGGCATTCCTGGATGGTGAGTGGGAAGTAACATAGGGATCAGGGACGGTTCTTGCCCTTTCGGCGCCCCGGGCAAAATTTAGGGGCGTGGCTTAACATGGGGGCGTGGTCAGTCACGCCCCCCATTTGTAGCGCTGCTGGAAAAAAAAAAGAAAAAAAAAATTATACTTACTGTACCCCGCTCCTGTTTCCAGACCCTGCAGACCGGCGCCGCTCTTCTCCTCGGATCTATGGGAGAGACGTCATGACTGACGTCTCTCCCATAGCACAGCATAAGCGCTAGAGGTCAATTATGACCCCTAGCGTCTATGCCACAATGCTGTGCGGTGCGCGATGACGTCATCGCGCACCGCACACCAAAGGTCCTCTCCATGAAGGGAAACTAGACGCTTAGCGTCTGATTCCCTTCAGAGCGGGGGAGGACCAGAGCCACGAAGGGAAACCAGATGCCCTTCTCACAGCGGGAGGGGGGGCACAGCGGGGGGACACTGCTGGGGCGCACACTGACAGTGGAGGATCTTGCCATGGTGCGGCGCCCTCCGGAAGGCGCCGGCGCCCTCCGGAAGGCGCCGGCGCCCTCCGGAAGGCGGCGCCCCGGGCAAAAGTCCTGCTTGCCCGTGGCAAGATCCGCCACTGATAGGGATGACTAATAAGACACACAGAGATGTTGCGTCTCATTGGAGTGTTGCAGGCATGTCATTGAAAGCGGCTGCATAAAGAAACGCTGAACCGCTCTCAAAGGAGGGTATACTAGGACAATTCTTTTCTCCCTACTACCTGTGCAGGGCCGGTTCTTAGCTTTGTGGCGCCTCGGGCAAAATATAGGGGCGTGGCTTCAAATGGGGGCGTGGTCACGACGCTGAAAGAAAAAATGAAATAAAAAAAAAGTATACTTACCATCCCGTTCCTGATCCAGACCGCTGCAGACCCCCTCCACCGGCGGCGCCGCTCTTCTCCTCTCTTCTCCTCTCTTCGATCTATGGGAGAGACGTTATTACGTCTCTCCCATAGAACAGCATAGACACTAGAGGTCAATTATGACCCCTAGTGTCTGTGCCACTATGCTGTGCGGTGCGCGATGACGTCATCGCGCATCGCACAGCAAAGGTTCTCTACATGAAGGGAAACTAGACCGTAGCGTCTAGTTTCCCTTCATGGAGAGGACCTTTGCTATGCGGTGCGCGATGACGTCATCGCGCACCGCACAACTAAGGTTTTCTCAATGAAGGGAAACTAGACGCTACGCGTCTGGTTCCCTTCAAAGCGGGGGGGGGGCACAGCAGGGCACTGCGGGGGGCACAGTGGCGGATCTTGCCCTGGAGCGGCGCCCTCCGGATGGCGCCGGCGCCCTCCGGAAGGCGGCACCCCGGGCAAAAGTACCGCTTGCCCGTGGCAAGAACCGCCACTGTACCTGTGTTCAGTATACAAATAAAGCTGTAATGTGAGCTGTTTTATCATCGTATGGACTGGGATTCGGTGAAAGCCGGACCGGACCCATTTCCGGAACGCCGGACCGGATCAGCTCCCTGCAGCGACCTCTGCCGCTGGGGAGCGGTGAAAGCGCGTCCCCGTCAGGGGGGCGGGTCCGCGGATGGGCTGTCAGTGGGGAGGGAGAGATCACTGCAGGCTCCCGCACGAAACTGCTGCTAGGAGGCTGTCAGCCCTGCACAGTGGCGCTGTCTGTGCGCTGCTGTCACACAGGGAAATGCTGTGCAGGGCTGACAGCCTCCTACCTACCCCGCTGATACTACACTCGGGCAGAGGGAGGGAGGGGGAGAACAAGAGATAGCTGCTGGTGCTGCAGCTCATCTATTTCACACACTGGCTGCATAGGGAGGGGTTTTTTCTTTTTTAGTGCAGTATAAATATATAATTAATAATAAATGACCCCTTGCTCATTGTTTTTGTTGGGAGGGTAGGGGGTGTGACCACGCGGCCTTTATAAAAAATATAATTAAAACTAATATTTATGAGCAGCGCCACATGCAGTGGTGCCGAGAGGCAGGTAATCAGGTATTAATTACCCCGTCCCAGGCTGCTGGAGGGGCCCGACAGGGGAGTCCACCTCCCCCTTCCCAAATATACTTACTCTTGGCGGTACTGGGCAGCGTCCTGTAGTGCACATGCGCCATGTTCCCAGATGTCACTGGGCAGATGGCGCCGTCGGCCGAAGAGGAGGGACATTGCTACCGATCAAGCAACCTGGCCCCGTTGAATAAATTGCACACAATTAATACTTTAATCAATTATATCTTTCAGAGGTATAGACACGCCCCCAATTTAGGCCACACCCCTTTACATTACTGGGGCCCAGTATGGCTTTCCACGCCCCTGACCGCACGCTCTATTGTGGGGTGGGGCGCCGTTATACCTATTCCGGTTGGTAGAATTGGGTGCAGGATACCCAAACAAACTTAGATGCTCAGGGTGCCGGAATAGGACCACCTTAGATATCAGTTCCAGGTGCCGGAATGGGGTACAGACCATCTTAGATACCTGTTCCAGGTGCCGGAACGGGGTGTAGACCTCATTAGATAGCTGTTCAAGGCGCCGGAATGGTGTGCAGAACATCCACAAAACCTTAGATAGCTGTTTAGGATGCCGGAATAGGACGCAGACCACCTTAGATGCCTGTTCCGGGTGCCGTCATGGTGTGCAGAACACCCAAATAACCTTAGATAAGCAGTCCGGGACATGGAATGGAACGCAGGCCACCTTAGAAAGTTGTTCCGAGTGCCGGAACAGGATGCAGACCACCTTAGATAGCCATTCCTGGTCCCGGAATGGGGTGCAGAACACTCAAACAATCATAGAGAGCCATTCGGGGTGCTGGAATCGGACGCAGACCACCTTAGAAACCCGCTTCCGGTACCAAAATGCTGCGCAAACCACTCAAACAACCTTAGAATGCTGTTCGTGGTGCCGGAGTAGGATGCAAACTACCATAGATGCCCGTACCGGGTGCCGGAATGGTGTGCAGAACACTCAAATAACCTTAGATAGCTGTTCCGGGTGCCAGAATAGGACGCAGACCACCTTAGATGCTCGTTCCGGGTGCCGGAAAGGTGTACATAACACCCAAACAACCTTAGATAGCCGATCCGGGTGCCGGAATAGGAAACAGACCACCTAAGATAGCCGTTCAGGGCGCCGTAATGGTGTGCAGAACACCCAAATAACCTTAGATAGCTGTTCCGGGTGCCGAAATACGAAGCAGACCATCTTAGATACCCTCTCCGGGTACCGGAATGTTGTGCAGACCACTTAAACAACCTTAGATAGCTGTACAGGTAGTTGGAACAGGGTGCAGATCACCTTAGATACCCGTTCTGGGTACCGGAACAGGGCTCAAACCATCTTAGACAACAGTTTCGGGTGCCGGAACAGGATACAGAGCACCTTAGATAGCTGTTTCATGTGCCGGAATCGTGTGCAGGACACCCAGACAACCCTAGATAGCTGTTCAGGGTGCCGGAATAGGGCGCAGACCACCTTAGATACCTGTTCCGGGTGCCGGAACAAGGCTCAAACCATCTTAGACAACCGGTCCGGGTGCCGGAACAGGATGCAGACCACCTTAGATAGCTGTTTCATGTGCCGGAATGGTGTGCAGGACACCCAGACAACCATAGATAGCTGTTCAGGGTGCCGTAAAAGGCCGCAGACCACCTTAGATACCTGTTCCGGGTGCTGGATCAGGGCTCAAACCATCTTAGACAACCGGTCCGGGTGCCGGAACAGGAGGCAGACCACCTTAGATAGCTGTTTCATGTGCCGGAATGGTGTACAGAACACCCAGACGACATTAGCTAGCTGTACAGGGTGCCGTAAAAGGCCGCAGACCACCTTAGATACCTGTTTCGGGTGCCGGAACAGGGCTCAAACCATCTTAGACAACCGGTCCGGGTGCCGGAACAGGAGGCAGACCATTTTAGATAGCTGTTTCATGTGCCGGAATGGTGTGCAGGACACCCAGACAACCTTTTATAGCTGTTCAGGGTGCCGGAATAGGGCACAGACCACCTTAGATGCCTGTTCCGGGTGCCGGAACAGGGCTCAGGCTGTCTTAGACAACCGGTCCGGGTGCCGGAACAGGAAGCAGACCACCTTACATAGCTGTTTCATGTGTCGGAATGGTGTGCAGGACACCCAGACAACCTTAGATAGCTGTTCAGAGTGCCGTAAAAGGCCGCAGACCACCTTAGATACCTGTTCCGGGTGCTGGAACAGGGCTCAAACCATCTTAGACAACCGGTGTGGGTGCCGGAACAGGAGGCAGACCATTTTAGATAGCTGTTTCATGTGCCGGAATGGGCTGCAGGACACCCAGACAACCTTAGATAGCTGTTCAGGGTGCCGGAATAGGGCGCAGACCACCTTAGATACCTGTTCCAGGTGCCGGAACAGGGCTCAAACCATCTTAGACAACCAGTCCGGGTGCCGGAACAGGAGGCAGACCACCTTAGATAGCTGCTTCACGTGTCGGAATGGTGTGCAGGACACCCAGACAACCCTAGACAGCTGTTCAGGGTGCCGGAATAGGGCGCAGACCACCTTAGATACCTGTTCCAGGTGCCGGAACAGGGCTCAAACCATCTTAGACAACCGGTCCGGGTGCCGGAACAGGAGGCAGACCACCTTAGATAGCTGCTTCATGTGTCGGAATGGTGTGCAGGACACCCAGACAACCCTAGACAGCTGTTCAGGGTGCCGGAAAAGGGCGCAGACCACCTTAGATACCTGTTCCGGGTGCCGGAACAAGGCTCAAACCATCTTAGACAACCGGTCCGGGTGCCGGAACAGGAGGCAGACCATTTTAGATAGCTGTTTCATGTGCCGGAATGGTGTGCAGGACACCCAGACAACCTTAGATAGCTGTTCCGGGTGCCGGAATAGGACGCAGACCACCTTAGATACCTGTTCCGGGTGCCGGAACAGGGCTCAAACCATCTTAGACAACCAGTCCGGGTGCTGGAACAGGATGCATACCACCTTAGATAGCTGTTTCATGTGCCGGAATCGTGTGCAGGACACCCAGACAACCTTAGATAGCTGTTCCGGGTGCCGGAATAGGACGCAGACCACCTTAGATACCTGTTCCGGGTGCCGGAACAGGGCTCAAACCATCTTAGACAACCAGTCCGGGTGCCGGAACAGGAGGCAGACCACCTTAGATAGCTGTTTCATGTGCCGGAATGGTGTGCAGGACACCCAGACAATCTTAGAGAGCTGTTCAGGGTGCCGGAATAGGGCGCAGACCACATTACATACCTGTTCCGGGTGCCGGAACAGGGCTCAAACCATCTTAGACAACCGGTCCGGGTGCCGGAACAGGAGGCAGACCACCTTAGATAGCTGTTTCATGTGTCGGAATGGTGTGCAGGACACCCAGACAACCTTAGATAGCTGTTCCGGGTGCCAGAATAGGACGCAGACCACCTTAGATACCTGTTCCGGGTGCCGGAACAGGGCTCAAACCATCTTAGACAACCGGTCCGGGTGCCGGAACAGGAGGCAGACCACCTTAGATAGCTGTTTCATGTGCCGGAATGGTGTGCAGGACACCCAGACAGCTGTAAAGGGTGCCGGAATAAGGCGCAGACCACCTTAGATACCTGTTCCGGGTGCCGGAACAGGGCTCAAACCATCTTAGACAACCAGTCCGGGTGCCGGAACAGGAGGCAGACCACCTTAGATAGCTGTTTCATGTGCCGGAATGGTGTGCAGGACACCCAGACAACCTTAGATAGCTGTTCAGGGTGCCGGAATAGGGCGCAGACCACATTAGATACCTGTTCCAGGTGCCGGAACATGTCTCAAACCATCTTAGACAACCGGTCCGGGTGCCGGAACAGGAGGCAGACCACCTTAGATAGCTGTTTCATGTGTCGGAATGGTGTGCAGGACACCCAGACAACCTTAGATAGCTGTTCCGGGTGCCGGAATAGGACGCAGACCACCTTAGATACCTGTTCCAGCACCCGGAACAGGGCTCAAACCATCTTAGACAACCAGTCCGGGTGCCGGAACAGGAGGCAGACCACCTTAGATAGCTGTTTAATGTGCCGGAATGGTGTGCAGGACACCCAGACAACCTTAGATAGCTGTTCAGGGTGCCAGAATAGGGCGCAGACCACATTACATACCTGTTCCGGGTGCCGGAACAGGGCTCAAACCATCTTAGACAACTGGTCCGGGTGCCGCAACAGGAGGCAGACCACCTTAGATAGCTGTTTCATGTGTCGGAATGGTGTGCAGGACACCCAGACAACCCTAGACAGCTGTTTAGGGTGCCGGAATAGGGCGCAGACCACCTTAGATACCTGTTCCGGAACAAGGCTCAAACCATCTTAGACAACCGGTCCGGGTGCCGGAACAGGATGCAGACCACCTTAGATTGCTGTTTCAGGTGCCGAAATGGTGTGCAGGACACCCAGACAACCTTAGATAGCTGTTCAGGGTGACAGAATAGGGCGCAGACCACCTTAGATCCCTGTTCTGGGTGCCGGAACAGGACGCAGACCAGGTTATACAACCGTTCCGGGTGCCGGAACAGGATGCAGACCACCTTAGATAGCTGTTTAATGTTTCCCGGAATGGTGTGTAGGACACCCAGACAACCTTAGATAGCCGTTCATGGTGTTGAAATAGGGCACAGACCACCTTAGATACTATTGTATACTATTACCTTCTATCACCTTAGATACTATTGTATAATATTGAATTAAATGATCTTCAGGCTGTGTATATAAGGTGTATATGAAACATAAATGAATTGTGTGAATGTAGACACACTTTGTTTAATGCACAAAATTATTAAAAATATTGGATAAAATTACTTTCAGGCTGTGTGTATAAGGTGTATATGTAACATAAATGCATTCTGTGCTTAGATTTAGGTCCCATCACCATGATATCTCATTATGGTATCTAATTATTCCAAAATACGGAAAAATCCGATATCCAAAATACCTCTGGTCCCAAGCATTTTGGATAAGGGATACTCAACCTGTAACTATAAATCATGTTCATCCCAGATTATCAATGTCAATATTAGAAATGCTATAACCTTGGATATCTTTTTCAGTCAGAAATTCATCCAATTCATTTTTAAATGCATTTACAGATTCCGCCATTACCACCTTCTCTAGCAGGGAATTCCAAATCCTTATTACCCTAACAGTGAAGAACCCTTTCCTACGTTGCGTACAGAATTTTCTCTCTTCTAGCCTCAGCGAGTGCCCTCGTGTCCTATACAAAGTTTTTTTAATAAGCAATTTCTCTGATAACTCTTTGTAATGTCCCTTTACATATTTGAAGATATTAATAATGTCTCCTCTTAGACGCCTCTTTTCCAGTGTATACATATTCAACCTAGAAAGCCTTTCCTCGTAATCCAGTCCCTCTAGCAATTTAATCAATTTAGTAGCACGTCTTTAAACCCTTTCGAGTTCATAGATATCTTTTTTATAATGTGGTGCCCAAAATTGAACACAATATTCTAGGTGCGGACGTACCAATGATTTGTACAGCGGGAGGATTACACTCTCATCCCTTGTCTCAATTCCCCGTTTTATGCACACTAGCACCTTACTTGCCTATTTTGCTGCACTTTGACATTGTATACGGTTATTAAGCCTATTATCAATGAGTATCCCCAAATCTTTTTCCAATACTGTTACCCCTAGATTTTCCCCATTTAATTTGTAGGATGCAAGTTTGTTTTTAGTCCCGAAATGCATAACTTTGCATTTTTCTATATTGAACCTCATTCTCCATTTAGATGCCCAGACTTCAAGTTTAGATAAGTCATTCTGTAGAGACACCACATCTATTTCCGAATTAATTACCCTACACAGTTTAGTGTCATCTGCAAAGATTGACACTGTGCTTTACAGGCCTATTTCTAGGTTATTGATAAATATGTTGAACAGTAGTGACCCGAGTACGGACCCTTGTGGTATTCCGCTGACTACTGGTGCCGAGCTGGAGGACATCCCATTGACCACTACACGCTGTTATCCAGCCAGTTACTTATCCACGTACAAATAGTTTTTCATAGGCCAAGCTCCTTTCATTTGATGATCAGTCTCCTGTAAGGCACTGTATCGAAAGCGTTTGCAAAAATCTAAGTAGACCACATCCACTGCTTTTCCCTGGTCAAGAGTGTCGCTCACTTCCTCATAGAAGCTAACTAAGTTAGTTTGACAGGATCTGTCCCTCACAAACCCATGCTGGTTCTTGCTAATAATCTTAGTGGTCTGCAGATACTCCTCTATGCTATCCCTTAAAATTCCTTCCAATATTTCCCCCACTATAGATATCAAACTAACTGGTCTGTAGTTTCCCGGATAATTTTTAGATCCCTTTTTAAATAATGGCACTACCACAGCTATACGCCAGTCCTTCGGTACCATGCCTGATCTAATTGAACGATTGAAAATCAAGTATAGGGGTCTTGCTAGTTGTGACCTAAGCTCCATAAGAACCCTCGGGTGAAGTCCATCTGTGCCAGGTGATTTATTAATCTTAATTTCTGCTGCGGGGTAGACTGGGCTCCACAAGGAATTACATCGGGGTGTAGAGTAGGATCTTGATCCGAGGCACCAACAGGCTCAAAGCTTTTGACTATACCCAAGATGCTCAGCGCCGCCTCCTCTATAACCCTGCCTCCATGCACAGCAGGGACGTGCAGTCAGGGGAGGCAGGGAAGGCAGTGCCTCCCCTGTGATTAATTATTAAAATAATAAAAAGAAGATACTTATGACACATATTCTGTGTCATAAGTATCTTCTTTATTTTATTCTAATAATTTTAGGTCCCTAAAGTACTTTGGGAGGCACTGATAGCAGTGCCTCCCGTGGATAATGGGATCGGGGACAGAGCGGGGGGCGGGGCCAAGCACTGTGCTGTAAAAGCCCATTAAAAAATATATGGAAAGTGGCACTTAAACAAGTGCCTCGCTGACAGGGACACCACCCCCATGTCAGCGAGGCACCTGTGATTGGACAGCGGATCCAGGGCTAGATCCGCTTGTCCAATCACCCACATGCGGCGCTGGAGGCTGCGGGTCCCGGGGGTGAGTGCCTTGGAGGTAGCTGTGAGCAGCGGTGGGCCTGCAGTGTGTGCGGCTCTCCCCCCGTCCTCCTCCGCCGGCTCCCGCACAGTCAGCAGCGGTGTCCTCCCGTCCTGCTCACCTGACAGCCACTGCAATCCGTGCGGCTCTCCCACCGTCCTCCTCCGCCGGCTCCCGCACAGTCAGCAGCGATGTCCTCCCGTCCTGCTCACCTGACAGCCACTGCAATCCATGCGGCTCTCCCACCTTCCTCCTCCGCCGGCTCCCGCACAGTCAGCAGCGGTGTCCTCCCGTCCTGCTCACCTGACAGCCACTGCAATCTGTGCGGCTATCCCGCCGTCCTTCTCCGCGGCTCCGAGCTCCAGCAGCAGCAGGTTAGATTAACACACTGTTTATTTTCTTGAGCAGTGGCTTTTAGGTGAAGGGAGGTAAATGATTAGTTAAGGCTATTTATTCCTTTCTAAAACTAGTTTTCTGTGCATCATGTTGGACTAATTACTGGGTTATGCTGCATTTATTAATTTTTAGCGGTATTTGATGTATACATGTTACATCAACATATCACATGCTCTCTCTCTCTCCTCTCCCCGTCCCTCCCGTGTTCCTCCTCTGATGTCATTCGTCTTCTCTCCCTCCTCTGATGTCATTCGTCTTCTGTGATCTGATCTATGCTGTCTCAGATGTCTCTCTCTCTCTCTCTCTCTCTCCCCTGTGGATGTGTATGTATAATGTTCATTTTTACAGGTCCCCCTACCCTATTGGATTCTACTGGACAAGTGGACGTGACCGGCGTGGGATGTAGGTAAGTCATCTCTCTCATTTTTACAGGTGCCCCTATTGGATTCTACTGGACAAGTGGACGTGACCGGCGTGGGATGTAGGTAAGTATGTGTGAGTGTGTAAGTGTGTTATAATAAAATTTTACTTTCACGGTGTGTGTGTTGTGTTTTTATTTGGGTATTTTTTGTTGTTGTAGAACTACAGTTACCAGCGAGCCCGTTATTTCCCCACATGCTGGTACTTGAGGTTCTCCAAGTACCAGCAAGCGGGGGAGGCTTGCTGGGCTTTGTAGTTCCACAACAAAAAACAATATTCTTTTTTCACACACATGGCTATCAGCCTGGCACCCACCGCCAAGGGGTGCTGGGGACAGCCTCGGGCTTCACCCCTGGCCCTTGGGTGCCTGAAGGGGGGGACCCCTTGATTTAAGGGATCCCCACTCATCCAGGAAACCCCGGCCAGAGGTGACTAGTTGGGGGGGTAATGCCATGGCCGCAGGGACCTACATAAAAGTGTCCCCCGGCTGTGGCATTATCTCTCTGGCTAGTGGAGCCCGGTGCTGGTTTAATAAATACGGGGGACCCCTACATCTTTTGTCCCCCGTATTTTTGGAACCAGGACCAGACTAAGAGCCCGCTGCTGGTTGTCTAAATACGGGGAACCCCTGTCCAATTTTCCCCCCAGTATTTAAACAACCAGGACCGGCTCAAAGAGCCCGAGGCTGGTTATACTTAGGAGGGGGACCCCACGCATTTTTTTAACCCATTCAGACCCTTCTCCATTAAGTTAATGGAAGCCCTGGACAACAAAATTGCATTTATGTCCTCCTCCCACTCCCTTCCCAGTCCCAAACATTAATTATTATTATTTTTTCTATAAAAATGTACAATATATCACAAGTATGATGAGCAGGCAGGCAGCGGGCATTGGCGGCATCAGACTGAGATGCAAATTAGTGGCAGAAGGCTGGGTCAGTTGATGGTGGGCGAGTTTGTAAGCCATTGGCGGTGGCACCGGACATCGGCTCAGAGGCAGTAGCGGGCATTGGCTCCGCGGCGGTAGGGGTCATCGGCAGGAATCCAGCGGACATTATGGCTGTAGTGCCTCACCAGCCACTGACCTCACCGCACGCCACTGATGCACAGGGAGCTCAGTTTGTAGTTGGTGCCTGCAGTAGCAGGTCACTTAGCAGGGGGCTGCCTCAGGCAGCCTATTCTTAGCTATTACATTTGACAGAAAAGAAGAAATCTTTTATCAGAATCTACAAGGGCTGCAGCAGGCTCGGTCTAATAGACACCTCTGCTGCAGCTCCATCACCCCCAGCGGCGCTGTATACTCCCGCGCCCTGGTTGCCGGGTCACTGCAGCGGAGGCTCCGATTTCTTCCAAAGGTCAGTCACACACACACCGACCTCATGGATCGCGAGGCCGCTGATGATGGGGAGGTAAGGGGCTTCTGTGCCCGCACTTTACTGCGATCCAGCGTGGCCGTAGGGGGCGGGCCGCTTGCGCACTGGCGTGGACACTGATTACTGGGCAGCCGCTCCACTAGCCACCAGGGACAGTTAAGCGGCACAGGTCTGGGTTTTTTTCTCCTATATTAACCCTGTTTTGTACTGCCCGCAGCGCCCGGTGGGGATGCCAGCAGGGGGAGCAGGCCGGACCTGAGGCCCCTCTCCCCAGCCCCAGGGCGCCATTTCTGCAATGTTCCCGCCCTGGAGCTGCATATCTCTCCCTCACTCCTGACCAGTGGCCATCACAGTTGAGCTGAGTTGTTTTTAGGACTGCTGGGGCAAATCCTCCTCTGTGGAACCGCCTGATTGCCAGTGCTGTGCTTCTTACAGGACACTTAAGTATTTTACCTGTCACTGGGACAGTGTTAGTTAAGAAAGAGTGCATACATTCAGGGTTGTGTGGTACAAACACCGTGTAATATACATCCAGTGTTTACTGTGCATTGTTATATCTACTGTTATCACATATAGCCATACTAAGTATTACTTTGTATTGCTAGTCCAGTGCAGTTTATGGTACATAATTTCTGCATGGTACACGTGTGACTATATATATGTGTGTGTGCATGTAGCTGCTGCGTGGTTACCTTAATTACAGGGTATTTCACTCAGTGGGCTATTCCTATATTACTATACCTGAGGGGGCCAAGTGTTTCAGGTTTTTCTTTCTGTTTAATATAGGTGTGTATCACAAGATATACTGACAGTGTATTTTTACTTGTGATTTATAATCACCATATAATCTATATCTCTTGAACTCACGGTCTGTGCTACCTTAGGCACGCTTTACTGGGAGTTCTTGATAGGTATAGTGCTGCTACACTTTGTACCTGGTTGCCCAATATTGTGCACATAGTTATGTCTGCTACACATGGCAACAGCGCTGCGTCTTCTCCCACACTGCATGGTAGTGAGACTGCGGACGTCATGGAGGATAATATGGCAGCTGTGAGTTCAGGTTCAGGGGGCTCCTTGCTCCCCAGTGGGTCAGTAGCACCTGGGGCATCACAAGACCCACCTTGGGCTACATTTTCCACATTATTAAACACGCTTGTGACTAAATTAACGCCCCCTGTGGGACCAACTGTGCCACTGCAACAGTTTATGGTCTCTGTTGTGAACCCACCATGGGCGGATCAGCTTTGTACTCAGTTACAGCATTTGAACCGATCTATGACTAAATCTAAGGGTCACTCTCGCCTGCCTAAGACTAAGTCGTCTTCTAAACGGGCCATTACCTCCTCCCAATCCACGGCTATTCCAGGCACATCGTCTGATGAGGACGGTGCATATACTGATCCCACAGACACTGACACAGATGTTTCTGATGGGGAAGGAAAATCATTAGTGGATGTTCCGGATTTGATTGAGGCGATCAGACTCATTCTTCAGGTGACTGATGATCCTGAGCCTGAGTCTGTCTCTAAGAAACCGGATAGTTTTAAGCGTAAGAATATGGTTAAACAAGTTTTACCCCATTCTGATCACCTGGCTGACATACGCCAGGAATCCTGGGAAAATCCAGGGACTAAATTTGTACCGAATAAGAGACTGTTGGCTCGCTATCCTCTCTCTCCGGAGGCATGTAAAAATTGGGAAACCCCTCCGCCTGTAGATTCTCATGTGGCGCGTATGGTTGTGTCCTCTGCTCTGCCAGTAACTACCGTCACCTGTCTGAAGGAACCGACAGATAGACGTGTGGAGGGCTGTTTAAAAGCGATTTATACCCTAACGGGGGCTGTGCATAGGCCAACAATTGCAGCAACTTGGGCTGCTGAAGCTGTTGAGGCATGGGCTCAGGAACTTGAGGCGGAACTGCCTTCCAATGCATCCGAGCATGCCCGACAATGTCTCTCGTATATCGCCATGGCTTCTCTATACCTTAAGGAGGCGGCCTCCGATGCCGGGGTGCTCGCGGACAAGGCGGCTACTACGTCCGTCTTGGCCAGATGTATCCTTTGGTTGAGATCCTGGTCGGTGGATATGGATTCAAAGAAAACCCTGGAGGTTCTTACTTTCAAGGGAGACATTCTCTTTGGAGAAAACCTCAATAAGATTGTGGCTGATCTGGCTACTGCTAAAACAGCTTGCCTACCTAATACGGCTCCTTCAATGCAGAAGGCTAAAAGTACTTTCCCTCGGCCCTTTCATCCTACAGGTAAAGCAAAAGGTCAGGCGTACCCAAAGCAAGGTCGTGCTTCCACACGTGCCAAGCCCAGACCGAAGCGTGCCTGGGCCGCCCGTCAGCCAGCGTCCAAAACGGACAAGCCTGCCGCATGACGGGGCGGGCCTCCCTCTGGGGGATCCCAAGGTGGGGGACCGACTTCTAGGTTTTGCCCAGGAATGGTTGAAGACCACTTCAGATACCTGGGCGAGGGAAGTCGTAGCTCGAGGTTACGCCATACCCTTCAAGAATCGTCCTCCGCAACGGTTTTGCCTGACAGATGTACCTCTGGATCTGGCAAAAGCAAACACGTTGCACTCGGTGGTACATTTCCTCCTGACCACAGGAGTGGTAGTACAGGTGCCTCTGGCTCATAGAGGCAAGGGGTACTATTCACCGCTGTTTCTAGTCCCAAAGCCGAACGGGTCCTTGTGGCCCATTCTCAATCTGAAGTCCTTGAACAAACATGTGCGGGTCTCCAAGTTTCGTATGGAAACTCTGCGCTCTATTGTTCTGGCCATGGAGCCTGGGGACTATATGGTCTCCCTGGACATACAGGATGCCTACCTGCATATTCCTATTGCGGTATCTCATCAGCAGTACCTGCGGTTTGCGGTGGGCAACCTTCATTACCAATTTCGGGCGTTACCCTTTGGTTTGACAACAGCTCCCCGAGTTTTCACCAAAGTAATGGCGGTCATGACGGCTATGCTCCGCCGTCAAGGGGTCAGGATCCTACCGTACTTAGACGACTTGTTGATCCTGGCAAATTCCCCAGACCTTCTCCTGTGTCATCTCGATCTGACGGTACAGTGCATGAAAGCCCACGGGTGGCTGATCAACTGGAAGAAATCCTCCCTGGTTCCTGCTCGGAGCATGTTACATCTGGGAGCGTTATTGGACACTCACAACCAACGGTTGTTCTTGTCTCAGGAGAAAGTCCTGAAGCTTCAGGTCAGGATTCGATGCTTCCTTTCTCGTCCACAAGTGTCGATATATTCGGCAATGCAAGTACTAGGTCTCATGGTGTCGACTTTCGACATGGTGGAGTATGCTCAGTTCCACTCTCGCCCTCTGCAGAAGTTAATTCTGGCCAAGTGGGATGGCCTGCCTCACCGGATCAGATCTCACATGATCTCCTTGTCTCCGGAGGTCCGCCTGTCACTGAGCTGGTGGCTGCACGACCAACAATTGAGCATGGGCCGTCCCTTCTGGATATCCAACTGGGTCCTTCTGACGACGGATGCCAGTCTGAGAGGTTGGGGCGCGGTGTTGGAACAACACTCTCTTCAGGGCCGGTGGACCAAGGAGAAGTCTCTGCTCCCGAACGATATTCTGGAACTGCGGGCAGTGTTCAACGCGTTGGCAATGGCCCAGCATCTAATTTAGAACAGACCTGTTCAAGTACAGTCGGACAAAGCCACCAAGGTGGCGTACATAAATCATCAAGGCGGCACTCGAAGCCGCATGGCAATGAGGGAAGTATCACGGATTCTTCAGTGGGCAGAACACCATCTGCCGGCCATATCAGCAGTGTTCATTCCGGGCGTTCTGAACTGGGAGGTGGACTATCTCAGTTGGCAGGACGTGCATGCCGGAGAATGGAGCCTACATCCAGAGGTGTTTCAACTTCTCGTGGACAAGTGGGGCCTCCCAGATGTGGACCTGATGGCATCTCGGCACAATCACAAGGTTCCGGTCTTCGGAGCAAGGACAATGGATCCTCAAGCAGCGTTCGTGGATGCTATGTCAATCCCATGTAACTTTCGGGTGCCGTACGTGTTCCCTCCGGTGTCACTCCTGCCCAGAATAATACGGAAGTTCAAGCAAGAAGGAGGAAAACTACTTCTGCTAGCTCCAGCGTGGCCCAGACGGCACTGGTTCTCCGATCTACAGGGCCTCTCGCTAGATTGTCCCCTTCTACTTCCACAACGTCCAGACCTCCTCGTTCAGGGCGCTTGTGTTTCCCAGGACTTGGCCCATCTGGCTTATGGTAAGAACTTACCGTTGTTAAATCTCTTTCTGCGAGGTACACTGGGCTCTACAAGGCGCCCACCCTGACGCACCTAGCTTCTTTGGGTTGGTATTGGCATAGCCACTGACACCCTCTCCTGTGGTGAGTGTGTGGTGTATTTGGCTACGAGCGGTTGTCGTCTCTGGTACCTGCTACTGCATTGGGCTGGTTAACAAAACTGAGCTCCATGTGCATGGAGGCGGGGTTATAGAGGAGGCAGCGCTGAGCATCTTGGGAACAGTCTAAAGCTTTGAGCCTGTTGGTGCCTCGGATCAAGATCCTACTCTACACCCCGATGTAATTCCTTGTGGAGCCCAGTGTACCTCGCAGAAAGAGATTTAACAACGGTAAGTTCTTACCATAAATCTCGTTTTTGCTTAGTCTCTCCCGGATTACTTCTTCACTTAAACGAGTATCTAGCCATGAATCATTGCTATCACTATCGTTATGCACTACTCCCACCATCAGTTCTTCTCTGGTGAACACTGATGAAAAAAATGTGTTCAGTATTTCCGCTTTTATTGCGTCATCATTTATCAATACCCCAAATTAATTTTTTATTGGACCCACATTCTCCTTTTGTAACCTTTTACTGTTTATGTATTAAAAAACTTTTTAGGATTGGTTTTGCTCTTCATAGCGATTTGCTTTTCATGTTCAATTTTAGCTGCTCTTATTGCTTTTTTGCCTCTTTTATTGCATTCATTGTAGTACTGGAATGTCTCCTCCATTCCATTAGATTTAAATGCTTTGAAAGCATGCTTCTTTTTATCCATTTCTTCCTTGACCTTCTTATTAAGCCACATCGGTTTGAGTTTGGTACTCCTGCGTTTACTGTCCATGGGAATTAATTTGTGAATATTGCTATCTAGCAACCCTTTTAAAGCATCCCACATTTCTGTAGTGTTCTTGCCATGAAACAAAACTTTCCAGTCAATGTCGTTTAGTGCACTTCTCAGCATACTGAAGTTAGCCTTTCTAAAGTTAAATGTTTTGGTTGATCCCTCATAGCGATGTTTCTTGAAACTGATGTCGAATGTGAACATATAGTGATCACTGTTACCCAAAGTCTACCCAACTTTAGTGTTTGATATAATGTCCACATTATTAGTAATTACTAGATCCAGATTAGTTTTACCTCTAGTTGGGTCCTTGACTAATTGAGACAAGTAGTGATCCTTTAACATATTTAAGAACCTGTTACCCCTAGCTTGAACACATGAATCATTACTCCAATTAATATCAGGATAGTTAAAATCCCCAATCACTAGGATGTCCCCCAATCCCACAGCCCTTTCGATTTGCTGCAAGATTTGTTCTTCCTCATGTATGCTAATATCCGGCTGTTTGTAGCACATGCCTATGACTAGTTTTTTTGCATCAATGCCCCCACTTGAGATTTCAACCCATAGTGACTCCACATTATCGCCAGTCCCCTCATAAATAACCTCCTTTAGGTATGGTTTAAGTTATGTTTAACATAAAGACATACACCTCCTCCTCTTTTGTTAGCCCTGTCCCTCCTGAAAAGAGAATACCCCTCCAAGTTTGCAACCCAGTCGTGAGAGTCGTCCCACCATGTTTCCGTAATACTTATAATATCATACTCAACCTTTGATGCTAACAATTTCAATTCCCCCATTTAACCTGCTAGGCTTCTTGCATTCGCAAGCATACATTTAGTTTAGTGTTACCCTTGTCCGTTTGTATTTTTAAGGGTATCCTATCATTGTTTACAAGTGCCTCCCTTGAGTTACTCTTACTGACAGTTCTTCTCCTCCCTTTCTTTCCACCCCATCATACTTACCGTACTATTGTCTTTGATCAACCCATTTAGTCCTTCTAAACTCTCCGCCCCAACATAAGTATTTTCCCTTATGCTACTTACATCATTTTCTATATGCTGTAATGATGACCCACAATTGTTGTTAGTTAATGTTTTGGCAATACCTTTGTTAATACCATTTTTAGTACCCATGTAAATACCCTTTCCGGCTGCTCTTTCCTTCCCCCCTTCTTCACCCCCATTTAGTTCACTACCACCATCCTTACTATTCTCACTGCATGACCCATAGTTTCTAGCTAAACCCTCCCCCCAGGCTCCTACTTTAAAAGCTCCTCCAACCTTCTAACCATCCTTCCCCCCAGCACAAAAGCCCCCTAATCATTCTGGTGCAATCCATCGCGACAAAAAAGATGGCGCCTGACTGAGAAGTCCGCCCAGTGTTCCAGGAACACAAACCCCTCCTTCCTACACCAGTCTCTAAGCCACACATTTACCTCCCTGATGTCCCTCTGCCTCCCTGGGCTAGCGCGTGGCACAGGTAGTATTTCGGAGAATATTACCTTAGATGTCCTTCCCTTTAGTTTCTGGCCTAAGTCCCTATAATTTTAAGGACATCCCACCTACCACTAACTTTGTCATTGGTGCCAACGTGCACCAAGACTGCCGGATCATTCCCAGCCCCTCCCAACAATCTATCTACCCAGAAACCAAAGAAAGTCTTGGAAATATTTACAGCGCTATTTCTCGAGTGATTTTAAATGCACATAGTTCCCATTCCTCAAGGAAGTGATAATACTGTTCTAATAAACTTATATGTCCATGCAAGTATAAAATCCAAAAGGTTTTATTATAAAACAATAAAATGTAATAAACGTCTCAGCCCATAGACATCAACCGATTTTAACAGGTCAGCATTAATCTCCAAAAAACGAAGGGTTATCTCACCGGATCTCCCGGACACTAGATTTGATGTACAGCGTTTCCCCTGCTCCGGAAATATTGCTTTTACCGGAGCTATGCGCTTGAGGGCTTCCCCGCCGCTAGTCGTCCACCGGTTTCTTCTGCGTGTGAGACGTCCTCCTTATCCCACTGATTCCCCTGCTTTACGGCTGGTCTATGTATGGGAGGTCCGGTGAGATAACCCTTCGTTTTTTGGAGATTAACGCTGACCTGTTAAAATCGGTTGATGTCTATGGGCTGAGACGTTTATTAAATTTTATTGTTTTATAATAAAACCTTTTGGATTTTATACTTGGATGGACATATAAGTTTATTGGAACAGTGGGGGTCATTCCGAGTTGTTCGCTCGCAAGCTGCTTTTAGCAGCTTTGCACACGCTAAGCCGCTGCCTACTGGGAGTGAATCTTAGCTTATCAAAATTGCGAACGAAAGATTAGCAAAATTGCGAATAGACACTTCTTTGCAGTTTCTGAGTAGCTCCAAACTTACTCGGCATCTGCGATCAGTTCAGTGCTTGTCGTTCCTGGTTTGAAGTCACAAACACACCCAGCGTTCGCCCAGACACTCCTCCGTTTCTCCAGCCACTCCCGCGTTTTTCCCGGAAACGGTAGCGTTTTTTCACACACACCCATAAAACGGCCAGTTTCTGCCCAGAAACACCCACTTCCTGTCAATCACATTACGATCACCAGAACGAAGAAAAAACCTCGTAATGCCGTGAGTAAAATTCCTAACTGCATAGCAAATTTACTTGGCGCAGTCGCACTGCGGACATTGCGCATGCGCATTAGCGACTAATCGCTCCATTGCGACAGAAAAATAACGAGCGAACAACTCGGAATGACCCCCAGTATTATCACTTCCTTGAGGAATGGGAACTATGTGCATTTAAAATCACTCGAGAAATAGCGCTGTAAATATTTCCAAGACTTTCTTTGGTTTCTGTCTGTAATTGCGCTGATTAGCTGATCAGCAACTACTTGGTAGTCACAGCTGCTTTTGATTCCAGAGCGCTTCTGAAAGATCCCGTTTTTTGTGCAATCTATCTACCCAGTCCACGGCGTAATGTGATAAAGGGGGCTCTCCTGGCATAATGTGTAAAAGGGACCCTACCTGGTGTAGAGCATATGAGGGCTCTCCCTGGTGCAATGTGTACAAGTGGGACGACTGTGTGGCATAAATTGAATAATGGAGACTACTGTGCGGCATAATATGAATCAGTATTATTTTGTGACCATGCCCCTTCCCCCTGAAGCCATACCCATATATTTTTCCCGCACACCTTTGGGGGGCACGGGATACCAAAATGTCTAGTTACGGCTCTGGGATCCAGTATGATATGCCAGCGGTCAGAATACCAATGCCAGCATCCCGATTTTCTAAATCCCAATGATGGGGGGTGTAAGTATATTCCCCACTGTCCCCTACCCCTCTGTGCCTGCAGCCTAACCCTAACTTCCCCATCTTAGTGCCTTAACCTCCCTCCGGTGGTGCCTAAGCAGTCTAATTATAACCTCCCCCACATATCTATCCCCCCAGGAGGTGCCTAAACCTAACCCCCTCATACTGGCCCTAACCTGCCCACTATACATACAGTCGGGAGTCCGGGGTCGGTCTCCTGATCCTGTAGGGATTCTGGCACTGGGATTCTGACAGCTGTTGGGATTCTGATGCCTGTCAGCATTCTGTCTGCCGTGATCCCGACAGCTGGGATCTTGACCGCATCCCCCTTAGACAGCATGTGTCATATACCAGTGTAACTAATGTTACTGATCATGAACCGTAGCTGAAAGAGGAGATTCAACAGTGTTTTACACTACCGTAAAATTTGGAGGACATGGCCAATTCCTTCCTTCTGTAAACCAATCACAGGCTATTGTACAATTAAGTCATATTAATATCAAATAGTGCATGTGTTCACATCAATGAGACTTAAGGGGCATATTCAATTAGGTGCGAGAATAGCAGCAGGTAGGAGATTTTTGCTATTCAATTGTGTGTGGGCTTTTTCCATTTTACTGTGCCCAGCTCCAGAACCTGTAGCTACCACTAGTCATCTGTGCAGTCTTCTCGGGCACGCACTTCCTTATCCTCCACTGCTGGTCCAACCCCCTGTCTCATGGTACTGCGCTGCGCTGCTAAAGGAAGTGAGCTGGGCCACGCAAGGAGGAGATGGTGACTGCTGCTGCCTAGGGGCTGGGAGGAGCGGTACCTTGCTCTCTGCGCTCCCTACCAGCATTCTCTCCCCAAGTCCAGCACTCCCCATCCACACATGCTCTTCCCAGTGTCCCCGCTCTCTGCTCTTCCTTCCCAGCACCCTCTGCCCATGTCCAGCACACCCTGCCCCCACATTCTCTCCATAGTGTGCCCTCTCCCGCTGCCAGCTCCTCTCAACCGGCTCATCCAGTGTCTCACCACCACCACCACATTGCTGCCGGCTCCTGTCCCTCAGTATCTCGCCCACCCCTTGCTGCCAGCTCCTCTCTCTCAGTGTCTCACCACTCCACCCCCCCCCCATCCCCACCTTTGCTGTTGGCTCCTCTTCTCCAGTGTCCCATCATTACCCCCACCAGGGATGGACTGAGGCCTCTTTCCGGTCCTGACATCCATGTGCGCATGTAAACAGGGGCACGTGCACTGAGAAAGGAGCGCATGGACACTGCAAATGGGGGAATGCCATGAGTCAGGGGGCGTGGACTTGCGGCACACCGCCATATTGCTTAGCAACGGGGGCACGGGTACTGCAAATGGGGGCGTGCCACGAGTCAGGGGGAGTAGACTCGCGCCATGCCCCATATTGCTTAGCAACGGGGGGAGCGGACACTGCAAATGGGGGCGTGCCACGAGACAGGGGGAGCAGACTTGCGGCATGCCCCCAAAGTGCTTAACAACGGGGGGCGCGGACACTGCAAATGGGGGCGTGCCACAAGTCAGGGGGAGTAGACTCGCGGCATGCCCCCATATTGCTTAGCAGCTTAGCAACGGGGGGTGCGGACACTGCAAATGGGGGCGTGCCACGAGTCAGGGGGAGTAGACTTGCGGCATGCCCCCATAGTGCTTAGCAACGGGGGGCGCAGACACTGCAAATGGGGGGCGTGCCACAAGTCAGTGGGAGTATACTCGCAGCATGCCCCCATATTGCTTAGCAACGGGGAGGCGCAGACACTGCAAATGGGGGTGTGCTGCGAGTCAGGGGGCGTGGACTCGCGGCATGCCCCCATATTGCTTAGCAATGGGGCACTACGGCGGTGGACAAAACAGAGAGCCGGGAGATGCACTGCACGCGGCGTTCCTGGCTGTCTGTGGACTGGACCTCCTCACCAGCCCATCGGCCCTTTGGCATTTGCCAGAAGTGCCAGATGGGCAGTCCGGCCCTGAACCTCACCCTCACTGTTGGCGCCTCTCCTCCAGAGTCTCACCACCACAAGGTGCAGTGTAAAATGAATAATAAAAAAAAAAAAACGCAGAGTGGGAATGCTGGGAGAGTGTATTAATGACAATTTTGATTAAAACACTGTGGTATAGATACCAATACACAAATAAACATATAAAAATAAAATATAAAAGCAGAAAATAATAAGAAGTATCCTGTAATAAGGAGAAATAGAGAATCATGCTGCTGGCAACAATGTAGTAATAAATGTAGCGCATTGAACTATGTAGTTGTAACAGTTACTGATTTGTACACAGACATCCGAGCCTTTGCAATAAATAACTAAAGTTTAGACATGAAAAGCATCCATGAGAAAGTCGGTGAGTATCTTACCCACTATGGGGTATATTCAATTGAAGTCGGATCCATTCCGACATTCATTTGTCGGAATGGATCCGACCTGGGCTATTCAATGCAATATCAATTCGACTTTAAAAAAAGTCGAATTGAGATGCGGGAGGGGAGACGGGGGAGAGCCGCAGGCAGACAGGGGAGTGCAGCGCTACAGCAGCAGGCAGCGTAGTCGGAGGATGTCACACCCACCGCTCACAGCTGCTCTCCCCCATCTGCCTGCGGCTCTTCCCCGTCTCCCCCCCCCCCCCCCCCCCCCCTCTCCCATGTCTCTGTTCCCAGGGCTGCCATCAGAAATGATGGGGCCCGGGACTGTCACTCACAAGACAGGGCCCCCCCACCACAGACCTATCCACTCCCCCCCCCCCCCCCCACACACACACACACCTGTCCGCTCCCCCTCTCCCTCCCCCCCTTCCAGGCATTCCCCAACTTTACCTTTTGATCGGGCAGGAGATGGTTGTAGTCAGGATCAGGGGGCAGGCAGCCATGGAGGGACAGAGCGCATCGGAAGGGCAACCACGGAGGGACAGAAGCAGACCAGCGGCCATATTCTTAATACAGAGCCGGCCGTGAGCCAATCGGAGCTCACAGACCGGCAGCCAATCAGGAGCTGTCGAATGGCAGCTCCTGATTGAGCTCCTGATTGGCTGCCGGTCTGTGAGCTCTGATTGGCTCATGGCCGGCTCTGTATTAAGAATATGGCCGCGGTCCGCGTCACTGCCTCTCCGTCCGTGGCTGCCTGCCGATGCGCAGGCAGGCAGCTGACGTGCGTCCCTGAACCTGACTACAAGCACCTGGGCCCCATCTCAGTCCAGGCCTTGGCCTAGAGTACCCACCGTCCCCCTTGATGGCGGGCCTGTCTGCTCCCGCATCACAGCCACTGCTCACGGCAGCCCCCACCCGGCTCCAGTAAGCGAGGTCTCGCTTGCTGGAGCCGGGTGGACGCTGCTGTGAGCGGTGGCTGTGATATCCTCCAGAACTGCTCTCCCCCGTCTGCCCGCGGCTCTCCCCGTCTCTGCTCCCGCATCTCACTTTGACTTATTTTAAAGTCGAATTGAGATGGTCGAAAAGGGGACCAAAACGTTTTTCGACACAAGTACGCGGATCGGCAGCTATTCCGCCGATCCATGTGCTTTTCGACAAGTCGAATTCCTCAACTTGTCGAATAATTTGGGGTTAGATTGAATAGGTCGGAACCCCGTCCGACCTAAAAAAGTCGAAAACTGACATCTTTTCGACAGACGGCAGCTTTCGACTTCAATTGAATATACCCCCATATATATCTCTCAGTCTTCCTGTTGTTGTACAAATCCTCAGTAAATGGGTTGTGATAAGTCTCAAGGAGACAACGTCCTTAAATGTCAGTTCTTTTTTCAATCAGCTGTGCGTCCACGGATTGGAGGGCAGATAATAAGCGGCTGCACTAGGCTAGATGTACAGTGGCTCAAATCCGGGGATCGTGCAGCCAGCGATTAATGCTGGACGGTGTCTCCTCTCTACATAAATGGGTGACAGCTGCACTAAGCTGGGTGTGCAGCAGCTCAGATGCAAGGATCGTGCAGCCTACAGTACCGCTAAACGGTGTCTCCTCTCCGTGATGGAACAAGGCTCAGGTGTGCCGCGCTAGATATAGCCGCGGGTAGTAGCTGAACTGTAAGAGGCGTAAGACGCCCTGTAAGTGTGCAGGACAGGGTCTTAGCAGAAGGCCATTAAAATAGTGGTGTCAAGCAGCTGATTGTATCCATATGTCCAGGATCCTTGACGCGTTTCTCGGCAGCATATGATGGCTTTAGGGGCTGTATGCCATCTCAGGATGGTGTATAGTATCACTAACAAGTTCTGAAAAAATGCTTTTTGGGAACTTGATGAGTAGCACAATTTCCATATCCCCATTCTTTAGTATGAGAGTGTGGAAATTATCGTGGCAGGTTTGTAACAAGGAGATATGAGTGATATCCAGGGGTGTAACTAGAAATTTGTTGGCCCCATATCAAAATATTTAAGGGGCCCCCCAACTCAGCTCTCCACCACAGTTGGTATGGCTAGTGCTGCAAGAGATGTGGTTAGTGGTCACATCCGGGGCTCAGGATGCAAGAAGTAGTAGTAGGAAGAAGGGGGCAGGACAGAAGTATTAGTGTGGATCAGGGTGGCAGGCTGGGAGTAGTAGTTGTGGGGAGCAGGGGGGCAGGCTGGGAGAAGAAATAGTACAGAGTAAGGGGCAGGTTGGAAGTAGTAGTGGTGAGGAGCAGAAGGGACAGGCTAAGAGTAGCAGTCATAGAGCAGAGCGGGGGGCAGGCTGAGGTTAGTAGTTGTGGGGGGAGCAGGGGGGAAGGCTGGAGAAGAAGTAGTGTAGAGCAGGTGGCAGGTTGGGAGTAATAGTAGTGCAGAGCAAGAGGGAAAGGTTGGGAGTAGCAGTAGTAGTGCAAAGCAGGGGGCAGGCTGGGAGTAGTAGTTGTGGGGAGCAGGGGGCAGGCTGGGAGAGGAAGTAGTGCAGAGCAGGGGGGCAGGTTGGGAGTACTAGTAGTGCAGAGCAGGAGGGGCAGGTCAGGAGTAGCAGTAGTAGTGCAAAGCAGGGGGCAGGCTGGGAGTAGTAGTTGTGGGGAGCAGGGGGCAGGCTGGGAGAAGTAGTGCAGAGCAGGGGGGGCAGGTTGGGAGTAGTAGTAGTAGTAGTACAGAGCAGGAGGGGCAGGTCGGGAGTAGCAGTAGCAGCGCAGAGCTGGGGGGCAGGCTGGAAATAGTAGTGGTGGAGAGCAGGGGGCAGGCTGGGAGTAGTAGTGGTGGAGAATAGCGGCAGGCTGGGAGTGGTAGTAGTGGGGAGCAGGGAACAGACTGGCGGTAGTTGTGGTAACTGGGAAGAAGCAGCCAGGATGGGAGTTGAAGCTGAACAAGTATGTCATCTCATCTCCGTAGCTCCCAGGTCATGGCTGCTGCTCGTGCTGACAGCAGCTTCACAGGTCATAAATAGCCTGTGTGGGTATGATGGACTGTACCGCTCCTCCCGGCTCCAAGGCAGCAGCAGTCACCATCTCCTCCTTGCGTGGCCCAGCTCACTTCCTCTAGCAGCGCAGCGCAGTATCATGAGACAGGGGGTTGGACCAGCAGTGGAGGATAAGGAAGTGTGTGCCCGAGAAGACTGCACAGATGACTAGTGGTAGCTACAGGTTCTGGAGCTGGGCACAGTGAAATGAAAAAAGCCTGCACACAATTGAATAGCAAAAATCTCATACCTGCTAGAAAAAACTCACAAGTGTGAGATTTTTGCTATTCTCACACCTAATTGAATATGGGGGTCATTCCGAGTTGTTCGCTCGCTGCCGATTTTTGCAGTGCAGCGATTAAGTGAGAGAAAGGCAAAAATGCGCATGGTACGCAGCGCGCATGCGCTAAGTACTTTCACACAAAACTTTGTAGATTTACACAAGCTCGAGCAACGTTTTTTCCTCACTCGAGTGATCGTAGTGTGATTGACAGGAAGTGGGTGTTTCTGGGCGGAAACTGGCCGTTTTCAGGGAGTGTGCTAAAAAACGCAGGCGTGCCAGGTAAAAACACAGGAGTGGCTGGAGAAACGGGGGAGTGGCTGGCCGAACGCAGGGCGTGTTTGTGACGTCAAAACAGGAACTAAACGGACTGAGGTGAACGCAATCTAGGAGTAGGTCTGGAGCTACTCAGAAACTGCAAGGAATTATTTAGTAGCAGTTCTGCTAATCTTTCGTTCGCTATTCTGCTAAGCTAAGATACACTCCCAGAGGGCGGAGGCCTAGCGTGTGCAATGATGCTAAAAGCAGCTAACGAGCGAACAACTCGGAATGACCACCATTGCCCCTTAAGTCTCATTGATGTGAACACATGCACTATTTGATATTAATATGACTTAATTGTACAATAGCCTATGATTGGTTTACAGAAGGAAGGGATTGGCCATATCCTCCAAATTTTACAGTAGTGTAAAACACTGTTGAATCTCCTCTTTCAGCTACGGTTCATGATCAGTAACATTAGTTACACTGGTATATGACACATGCTGTCTAAGGGGGATGCGGTCAAGATGCCAGCTGTCGGGATCATGGCAGACAGAATGCCGACAGGCATCAGAATCCCAACAGCTGTCAAAAGCCTGGTGCCAGACTCCCAACAGGATCAGGAGAACGACCCCAGATTCCCGACTGTATGTATAGTGGGCAGGTTAGGGCCAGTATGAGGGGGTTAGGTTTAGGCACCTCCTGGGGGGTAGGTATGTGTGGGGAGGGGTACGGTTAGGCTGCTTAGGCACCACCAGAGGGAGGTTAGGGTTAGGATACGGGCATGGAGGGGTAGGGGACAGTGGGGAATATACTGACATCCCCCCTGTCGAGATTTAGAAAATCGGGATGCCAGCATGGGTATTCTGACCGCTGACATATACTGGATCCCTGAGTCATAACTATACATTTCGGTACCCTGTGCCAGAAATAAAATTGGTGGCCCCCCCCCTCCCCCCAAAGGTGTGCGGGAAAAATATAGGGGCATGGCTTCAGGGGAAAGGGGCGTGGTCACAAAATAATACCAATTCATATTATGCCGCACAGCAGTCTCCATTATTCAAATTACGCCACACAGTCATCCCACTTATACACATTGGCCCTCATTCCGAGTTGATCGGTCGCAAGGCGAATTTAGCAGAGTTACACACGCTAAGCCGCCGCCTACTGGGAGTGAATCTTAGCTTCTTAAAATTGCGACCGATGTATTCGCAATATTGCGATTACTAACTACTTAGCAGTTTCAGAGTAGCTTCAGACTTACTCTGCCTGTGCGATCAGTTCAGTGCTTGTCGTTCCTGGTTGACGTCACAAACACACCCAGCGTTCGCCCAGGCACTCCCACCGTTTCCCCGGCCACTCCTGCGTTTTTTCCGGAAACGGTAGCGTTTTCAGCCACACGCCCCTGAAACGCCGTGTTTCCGCCCAGTAACACCCATTTCCTGTCAATCACATTACGATCGCCGGAGCGATGAAAAAGCCGTGAGTAAAATTACTTTCTTCATAGTAAAGTTACTTGGCGCAGTCGCAGTGCGAACATTGCGCATGCGTACTAAGCGGATTTTCACTGCGATGCGATGAAAAATACCGAGCGAACAACTCGGAATGAGGGCCATTGTACCAGGGAGAGCCCTCATATACTCTACACCAGGTAGAGCCCCTTTTACACATTATGCCAAGTACAGTCCCTTTACACAATGCCAGGTAGAGCCCTCTTACACACTGCACCAAGTAGAGCTCCCTTTTACACACTGTGCCAGGAAGAGCCCCCATTCCATTTACACAATGCACCAGGTAGAGCCCCCTTTTACACATTGCACCAGATAGAGCCCCCTTTCCGTTTACACATTGCACCAGGTTTATAAGGGCCCTAGGTTGATAGCTGATGGTCCCCTCTTTCCAGGGGTACCAGATGTATTTAAAATCGTCCCTGGGGAAACAGATATCTGACTTCAAAGCAGTGGTCCCCATCCAAGCTTATTAATTGATTTTTTCTTGGGTTCTGTCTGACTTTGAGTTTTTCTGTACCCCAAAAGCTGGGGCTTTCCCCCATTTGGTGGACACTGGCAGCTTGTCTCTACTATGCCCAGATCCAGATATATCAGCCTTCCAGCAGCTGGCTCCAGCTCCACACGCCTAATATATATTATAATATATTTGTATATTTTCATTGGTGGTTTGCTCTGGCTTCTGAACTGTGATCCCCAGGTCCCCAGCACCTCCTGACAGGGGGAAATCTCTAGTTTTTTTTATCACATTCAAAGCCAAGAAATCTATTTCCAGGAACTGGAGATATCTGCAGTCAAACAAGCTGCCCTCCCACCGGAAAATGATGAATATTAAGCCCACTCCACTATCCCCCCCTCCCCTACGTATTAAACACTCCCTACCACCCTGGAAGTCATGTAGCAGGGCCCCTTCATTCAGCACAATGTCCCATTCTACAGTTTAGTGTTCTCCCCCCGCCCCTTCTGTGCGGTAGAGGAGTAATTAGCAGAAATTACTGCTCCAGGTCATGCATGCTGAGCGGAACATAGGGCCTGGTTCAGGCTCCACCCCCGTTCCCTTGTCCCCCTTTATCAAGCAAAAATTGCAACCGCACCACAATTTCTGCTTGATAGCTAAAGTTAAGGAAGCCTCCTGCCAGCGCAGCCTGGCTGCGCCTGCAGGGGTCCAGCCTCCGTCTCTTTGATCTTGCCGGCTGCATGTGACATAACGCACAGAGCCGGCCCTAGGTATAGGCAAACTATGCAAATGCATAGGGCATTTGGTATTCCTAGGGGCACAAGCAGCTTCTGCTGATTAAATGATATGCAGCATGCCTATATTTTGTGTGTGACTGTGGCTGTATTGCATACGAAATGCTAAATTACAGTGTATTCCTGGAAATCAGTGTAACGTAGCATTTCATATGCAGATACAGCCGCAGTCGCACACAGAATATAGGCATGCCTCATATCATTTTATTCAGCTGAAGCTGCTTGTGCATCCTAGCCACATAGTAATGCAAATAAGATGCATTTTCATCAAAACAAGGCGCCCGACGTTAGCAGAGCTGGCCTTAAGTCGCCAGCTGACTCACGCCAGGCATCTCCTGCTGCATGGCATATTGAGGCAAGATATATGAGGATACACCTGTATCCAAGCAGAGGCAGAGGTCACAGTGTTAAGTGACCATGTGAGTGCTGTGTGCGGGTGGGTCGGTTGTGCAGTAGTGTTCAGCATATGTGTAAGGGGCATTATGTGTGTCATGTGTACAAATGCATTAAAAATGTGCGGTATATGTGTAAGGAATGTTATGTGTGTAATTATATGTGTATAAAGGCATTAATAATGTGCGGCATATGTGTAAGGGACATTATGTGCGTCATTATGTGTATCAGGGCACTAATAATGTGCGGCATATGTGTAAGGGACATTATGGGGGAATTCAAATGTTTGAAAAGTTGGTTGGGTGTCTGTTTTTTCCTCTCTATTAGATAGGAAAAAACAGACACCCAACTGACTTTTCAAACAATTGAATACTCCCCAATGTGTGTACTTATGTGTATAAGGGCATTAATAATGTGCGGCATAAGTGTAAGGGACATTATGTGTATATAAGGGCATTAATAAAGGTTGGCATAATGTGTAAGTGACATTATGTGTGTACTTATGTGTACAAGGGCATTAATAATGTGCGGAAAATGTGTAAGGGACATTATGTGTATAAGGGCATTAACAAAGGTTGGCATAATATGTTAGGTGCATTATGTGTAAGGGGCATTACTGTGTGGTATAATGTGTATAAAGTCATTACTAATGTGTGGCATTATGTGTATAAGGTGCTCTATTGTGTGGCGTAATGTATAGAAAGGGCACTACTGTGTGGTCTAATATGAATAAAGAGCAATATGGTGTGGTGTAATGTGAATAAGGAGCAATTCAATGTGGTATAGTGTGAATAAGGGGCACTACTGAAAGGAGTAACGTATATAAAGTAAA
Source organism: Pseudophryne corroboree (assembly GCF_028390025.1). Lineage (NCBI taxonomy): Eukaryota > Metazoa > Chordata > Amphibia > Anura > Myobatrachidae > Pseudophryne > Pseudophryne corroboree. Next base: position 559,612,258 of record NC_086449.1, on the reverse strand, counting down.
GTGGCACTACTGTGTGGTCTAATGTGAATAACGAGCAATATGGTGTGGTGTAATGTGAATAAGGAGCAATTCAGTGTTATGTAATGTGAATAAGGGACACTACTGTGAGGAGTAATGTAAGTGGTACTACTGTGTGATGTATCGTGAATTAGAGACAATATCGCATGATAAAATGTGAATAAAGTTGCACTACTGTGTGGCATAATTTGAATTGGGGGTACTATTGTGTGGTCATGCCCCTTCCCAGCAAGAACACAACCCTTTTTGGGCTGTGCGCCGAATGTGCACAGAGTTCCTATTTAAAATATAGTGGGTAGGAGCACCAAAATGAGGACTGCTATGGGTAAGGGGTGATGGTACTGGGAAAGGGGAGCAGGGTCAGATGCGGAACTAGCGGTGGTGCTAGGGGGCACCAGCCAAAATCTTGCCTAAGGCATCAAATTGGTTAGGGCAGGCTCTGGTAACGCAGCCGCCCCAATCACGCCCCCCCGTTCATGCTGGCATGCCCCCGTTTCTAAGACACGCCCCTGCAATGCTCCATCTCTGCCTTGGAAAAGGAGCGTTGCCGCCCCCCGCCCGCAAACACCTCTGCCTGATTGACAGGCAGAGGCGTTCTCATTTTCTGCGGGCACTCCCTACTGCCCACGGAATATCAAAGCAGCCGCTGATAGCAATCCCCCACCCCTACTGCTGCAGGATGGATAGGGGCCCCAGTGCACTGCTGTGCCCAGGGGCCTACACTGCTGTTAAGACAGCCCTGATTCGTGTCTGTGTGTGTGTTATACTTACTTCAGCCTCCAGAGCAGCTGCTTCCACCTGGCTACCGGCCTGTCACCTGCGTTGTGTTCTTCTCCTACTGCGGACAATGGGACTCGGGAAGGGCGGAGCGTAGGTGGTACAGGATGCTGCAGTCACTGCAGCGCGCCAATGCCCGGCTGCCTGTCACTGTGTGAGCAGTAGCCAGTATAGTACAGCACTGGCGGGGGCGGAGGCGGGAGTCCGGTTGTGGGGGGGCTGACTAAGGATGTATGGGTGTTTCTGCACCCCGTTCCAACACCCGGAACGATTATCTAAGGTGGTCTGCGTCCAATTCTGGAACCCAGCACTGCTATCTAAAGATGTCTATGTGTTCTGCACACCAGCCTGGTACCCAGAATGGGTATCTAAGGTGGTCTGCTGCCCATTTCGGAACCCAGAATGGGCATCTAAGGTGGTTTACATCCTATTCCGGCACCCTGAACGGCTATCTAAGTTTGTCTGGGTGCTCTACACCCCGTTCTACACAACCGGAACAGATAGCTAAGATGTTTTGCGCCCTATTCCGGCACCCTGAACAGTTATATAAGGTTGTCTGGGTGTCCTGCACACCATTCCGGCACCTGAAACCGATATCTAAGGTAGTCTGCATCCTTTTCCGGCACCCATAATGGCTATCTAAGATGGTCTGCGGCCCCTTCCGGCACTCGGAACGGCTATCTAATGTGATCTGCGCCCCGTACCTGCACCCTGAATACTATCTATGGTGCTCTGCTGCCTGTTCCGGGACCCAAAATGGCTGTGTTATGTGGTCTGGGTGTTCTACACCCCCTTCCAGGTACCTGTAATGGCTATCTTCAGGTGGTGTGTGGCCCATTCCAGCACCTGGAATGCTATCTAAAATGATCTGCACCCCAAATCGCTGCGTAATGTGGTCTGGGTGTTCTGCACCAGGTTCAGGTACACGGTATGGCAATCTAATGTGGTCTGTGCCCTGTTCCTGCATCCGGAACTGCTATCTATGGTGATCTGCTGCCTGTTCCGGAACCGGCTGGGTAATGTGGTCTCGTTTATTTGCACCTTCTTCCAGCACCCGGAACGGCTATGTAAGGTGGCCTGTGGACCATTCCGGCACCCGGAACGGCTATCTAAGGTGGCCTGCACCCTATTTCGGTACCCAGAATGGCTATCTATGGTGATCTGCTGCCTGATCCGGCTCCCGGAATGGCTGTGTAATGTGGTCTTGGTTTTTTGCACCTCCTTCCAGCACCCGGAACAGCTATGTAAGGTGGCCTGTGGACCATTTCGGCACCTGGAACGGCTATCTAAGATGGCCTGCACCCTATTCCGGTACCCGGAATGGCTATCTACGGTGATCTGCTGCCTGGTCCGGCACCCGGAATGGCTGTGTAATGTGCTCTCGGTTTTTTGCACCTCCTACCAGTACCCGGAACAGCTATCTAAGGTGGTCTGCGGCCCATTCCAGCACCCGGAACGGCTATCTAAGGTGGCCTGCGCCCAATTCCGGCACACGGAATGGCTATCTACGTTGATCTGCTGCCCATTCCGGCACCTTGTTGTGGTACCCGGTACGGCTATCTAAGGTGGACTGCACTCCGTTTCGGCACCCGGATTGGCTATCTAGAGTGATCTGCTGCCTGTTCCTGCACCGGAATGGCTGCGTAATGTGGTCCAGGTGTTCTGCACCCTATTCCGGTAACCGACACGGCTACCTAATGTGGTCTGCACCCCGTTCCGGCACCAGGAATGGCTATGGTGGTCTGTCCCTGCTCCGTCACCCGGAATGCCTATCTATGGTAGTATGCGGCCCATTCTGGCACCTGGATTAGCTATCTACAGTAATCTGCTGCCCATTCTGACACCCCTTCTGACTGTGTTCTTCACCCCCTTACAGTACCCGGGACGACAATCTATGGTGGTCAGCTACCTGTTCAAGCACCCGGAGTGGCTATCAAAGGTGGTTTGCAACCCGTTCCAGTACCCATTCTGGCTGTGTAAGGTGGTCCTGGTGTTCTGCACCTCCTTCCAGCGCCCAGAACGACTATGTAAGGTGGTCTGCAGCCCATTATGGCACCCGGAACTGCAATCAAAGGTGGTCTGCGCCCCTTTCCTGGACCCGGAATGGGTATCTAAGGTGAATACAAAACAAAAAGATAATATTAACTTGCGCCTAAAAGGCTGCACTCGGATCACCACTCCTAAGGAGCACCACTCCTCAAACCAGAAAAAGTGGAACGGCTCCCAAGCGCTGCTCTATATGTATATGCAGGTAACTTCTCTTAGAAATCCAGAGATAGATCCTCAAAAAAAGAAAGGAACATATTCATGCAGTGTCAAATGTCCATATATATGTTTCGTATAGATGATCCTAAACTGACCTCTGGGCTATGCCCTATGTTCACATCAAGGTTTCTTTATGTCTTCAAAACTCATAAAATCACGTCTTAACTTATTGGTATATGGCTCACCTTCGGTAAATGCCCTATGTGCATCAAAAGGTTTCTTTCTAGTACACCATTCGTTTGGATCAGGCTGAGCGATGTCTGGCTCTTTCCAACCGGCAAGCTCTATATCACCGTACACCCCTTGATGAAGGAACATCGTTTCCGAAACGCGTCGGTGGAATTGCGACACTTCCCATAGGTTCACTAACGTCACTTATCGTGAGGAATCGGTAAAGAAATTTTTTTCATCTGCTTTACCCTACATATGATTCCCCTTTTTCTCCCCCCCCCCCCCGTTTCATCTGAGGGGTGTACGGTGATATAGATCTTGCCGGTTGGAAAGACTGTGTACTTTTGTGACCTATGGTACAGTGAATTGTATATATTTTATAAATTTTTTATATGAATAAATCGGTTTATACCTGATACTGCATGGACTATTGGTTTGATGTACTCCATATTATGACTGCATAAAAGCCAGACATCGCTCAGCCTGATCCAAACGAATGGTGTACTAGAAAGAAACCTTTTGATGCACATAGGGCACAGGTTCTCAAACTCGGTCCTCAGGACCCCACACAGTGCATGTTTTGCAGGTCTCCTCCAGAATCACAAGTGAAATAATTAGCTCCGCCTATGGACCTTTTAAAATGTGTCAGTGAGTAATTAATACACCTGTGCACCTGCTGGGTTACCTGCAAAACATGCACTGTTTGGGGTCCTGAGGACTGAGTTTGAGAACCACTGACATAGGGCATTTACCGAAGGTGAGCCATATACCGATAAGTTAAGACATGATTTTATGAGTTTTGAAGACATAAAGAAACCTTGATGTGAACATAGGGCATAGCCCAGAGGTCAGTTTAGGATCATCTATACGAAACATATATATGGACATTTGACACTGCATGAATATGTTCCTTTCTTTTTTTGAGGATCTATCTCTGGATTTCTAAGAGAAGTTACCTGCATATACATATAGAGCAGCGCTTGGGAGCCGTTCCACTTTTTCTGGGTATCTAAGGTGGTTTGCATCCTATTCCGGCACCCAAAACGGTTGTCTATGATGGTTTGAGCCCTGTTCCGGCACCCGGAACAGGTATCTAAGGTGGTCTGCACCCTATTTCAGCACCCTGAATGGCTACCTAAGGTTGTCTGGGTGTCCTACACACCATTCCGGCACATGAAACAGCTATCTAAGGCGGTCTGCATCCTGTTCCGGCACCCGGAACGGTTGTCTAAGAAGGATTGAACCCTGTTCCGGCACCTGGAACAAGTATCTAAGGTGGTCTGTGCCCTATTTCAGCACCCTGAATGGCTATCTAAGGTTGTCTGGGTGTCCTACACACCATTCCGGCACATGAAACAGCCATCTAAGGGGGTATACATCCTGTTCCGGCACCTGGAACGGTTGTATAACCTGGTCTGCGTCCTGTTCCGGCACCCGGAACAGGGATCTAAGGTGGTCTGCGCCCTATTCTGGCACCCTGAACAGCTATCTAAGGTTGTCTGGGTGTCCTGCACACCATTTCGGCACATGAAACAGCAATCTAAGGTGGTCTGCATCCTTTTCCGGCACCCGGAACGGTTGTCTATGATGATTTGAGCCCTGTTCCGGCACCCGGAACAGGTATCTGAGGTGGTCTGCGCCCTATTCCGGCACTCTGAACAGCTATCTAAGTTTGTCTGGGTGTTCTGTACACCATTCCGGCACATGAAACCGCTATCTAAGATGGTCTGCATCCTGTTCCGGCACCCGGACCGGTTGTCTAAGATGGTTTGAGCCCTGTTCCGGCACCCGGAACAGGTATCTAAGGTGGTCTGTGCCCTATTTCAGCACCATGAACGGCTATCAAAGGTTGTCTGGGTGTCCTACACACCATGCCGGCACATGAAACAGCTATCTAAGGTGGTCTGCATCCTGTTCCGGCACCCGGAACGGTTGTATAACCTGGTCTGCGTCCTGTTCCGGCACCCAGAACAGGGATCTAAGGTGGTCTGCGCCCTATTCTGTCACCCTGAACAGCTATCTAAGGTTGTCTGGGTGTCCTGCACACCATTTCGGTACCTGAAACAGCAATCTAAGGTGGTCTGCATCCTTTTCCGGCACCCGGAACGGTTGTCTATGATGGATTGAGCCCTGTTCCGGCACCCGGAACAGGTATCTAAGGTGGTCTGCGGCCTTTTACAGAACCCTGAACAGCTATTTAAGGTTGTCTGGGTGTCTTGCACACCATTCCGGCACATGAAACAGCTCTCTAAGGTGGTCTGCATCCTGTTCCAGCACCCGGAACGGTTGTCTATGATGGATTGAGCCCTGTTCCGGCACCCGGAACAGGTATCTATGGTGGTCTGCGCCCTATTCCGGCACTCCGAACAGCTATCTAGGGTTGTCTGGGTGTCCTGCACACCATTCCGGCAGCTAAAACAGCAATCTAAGGTGGTCTGCATCCTGTTCCGGCACCCAGAACGGTTGTCTATGATGGTTTGAGCCCTGTTCCGGCACCCGGAACAGGTATCTGAGGTGGTCTGCGCCCTATTCCGGCACTCTGAACAGCTATCTAAGTTTGTGTGGGTGTCTCGCACACCATTTCGGTACCTGAAACAGCTATATAAGGTGGTCTGCATCCTGTTCCGGCACCCGGAACGGTTGTCTAAGATGGATTGAGCCCTGTTCCAGCACCCGGAACAGGTATCTAAGGTGGTCTGCGGCCTTTTACGGCACTCTGAACAGCTATCTAAGGTTGTCTGGGTGTCCTGCACACCATTCCGGCACATGAAACAGCTATCTAAGGTGGTCTGCATCCTGTTCCGGAACCCGGAGCGGTTGTCTATGATGGTTTGAGCCCTGTCTCGGCACCCGGAACAGGTATGTCAGGTGGTCTGCGCCCTATTCCGGCACCCTGAACAGCTATCTAAGGTTGTCTGGGTGTCCTGCACACCATTCCGGCACATGAAACAGCTATTTAAGGTGGTATGCATCCTGTTCCGGCACCCGGAACGGTTGTCTATGATGGTTTGAGCCCTGTTCCGGCACCCGGAACAGGTATCTAAGGTGGTCCGCGCCCTATTCCGGCTCCCTGAACAGCTATCTAAGGTTGTCTGGGTGTCCTGCACACCATTCCGGCACATGAAACAGCTATCTAAGGTGGTCTGCATCCTGTTCCGGAACCCGGAACAGGTATCTAAGATGGTCTGCCCCCCATTCTGGCACCTGGTACTGATATCTAAGGTGGTCCTATTTCGTACCCTGAGCATCTAAGTTTGTCTGGGTGTTCTGCACCCAATTCTACCAACCGGAATGGGCATAACGGCGCCCCACCCCACAGGGGCGTGGAAAGCCATGCTGGGCCCCAGTAATGTAATGCGGTGTGGCCTAAATTGGGTGCGTGTCTACACCTCTGAAAGATATAATTAATTAAAGTATTAATTGTGTGCAATTTATTCAACGGGGCCAGGTTGCTTGATCGGTAGCAGGTCCCTTCTCTTCGGCCGACGGCGCCATCTGCCCAGTGACATCTGGGAACATGGCGCATGTGCACTACAGGACGCTGCCCAGTACCGCCAAGAGTAAGTATATTTGGGAAGGGGGAGGTGGACTCCCCTGTCGGGCCCCTCCAGCAGCCTGGGACAGGGTAATTAATACCTGATTACCCACCTCTCGGCACCACTGCATGTGGTGCTGCTCATAAATATTAGTTTTAATTATATTTTTTTATAAAGGCAGCGTGGTCACACCCCCTACCCTCCCAACAAAAACAATGAGCAAGGGGTCATTTATTATTAATTATATATTTATACTGCACTAAAAAAGAAAAAACCCCTCCCTATGCAGCCAGTGTGTGAAATAGATGAGCTGCAGCACCAGCAGCTATCTCCGTTCTCCCCCTCCCTCCCTCTGCCCGAGTGTAGTATCAGCGGGGTAGGTAGGAGGCTGTCAGCCCTGCACAGCGTTTCCCTGTGTGACAGCAGCGCACAGACAGCGCCACTGTGCAGGGCTGACAGCCTCCTAACAGCAGTTTCGTGCGGAAGCCTGCAGTGATCTCTCCCTCCCCACTGACAGCCCGTCCGCGGACCCGCCCCCCTGACGGGGACGCGCATTCACAGCTCCCCAGTGGCAGAGGTCGCTGCAGGGAGCTGATCCGGTCCAGCGTTCCGGAATTTGGTCCGGTCCGGTTTTCACCTAATCTTGTATGGACTTTATCTATCATGAATGCGTATAGGGGCCCTACTCATTTGAAGATGCGCCGCCGAGGTGCCCGACGGCCGAAACGGCCGACGAGCAACCCGGCGGCGGGGGGGCAGTGACGGGGGGAGTGAAGTTTCTTCACTCCCCCCGTCACGTGGCTGCATTGAAGTGCAGGCCAATATGGACGAGATCGTCCATATTGGCCTGCATGCACAGCCGACGGGAGACCAGCGATGAACGAGCGCGGGGCCGCGCATCGTTCATCGCTGGAGTCTCCACACTGAAAGATATGAACGAGTTCTCGTTCATTTATGAACGAGATCGTTCATATCTTTCAGAAAATCGGCCAGTGTGTAGGGCCTAAAACCATCACTAAAGATGCACAACACAAAAAAATAAGAATTTACTTACCGATAATTCTATTTCTCGTAGTCCGTAGTGGATGCTGGGGACTCCGTAAGGACCATGGGGAATAGCGGCTCCGCAGGAGACTGGGCACAAAAGTAAAGCTTTAGAACTACCTGGTGTGCACTGGCTCCTCCCCCTATGACCCTCCTCCAAGCCTCAGTTAGGATACTGTGCCCGGACGAGCGTACACAATAAGGAAGGATTTTGAATCCCGGGTAAGACTCATACCAGCCACACCAATCACACCATATAACTTGTGATCTAAACCCAGTTAACAGCATGATAACAGAGGAGCCTCTAGAAAAGATGGCTCACTACAGCAATAACCCGATTTTTTGGTAACAATAACTATGTACCAGTATTGCAGACAATCCGCACTTGGGATGGGCGCCCAGCATCCACTACGGACTACGAGAAATAGAATTATCGGTAAGTAAATTCTTATTTTCTCTAACGTCCTAAGTGGATGCTGGGGACTCCGTAAGGACCATGGGGATTATACCAAAGCTCCCAAACGGGCGGGAGAGTGCGGATGACTCTGCAGCACCAAATGAGAGAACTCCCGGTCCTCCTCAGCCAGGGTATCAAATTTGTAGAATTTTACAAACGTATTTGCTCCTGACCAAGTAGCTGCTCGGCAAAGTTGTAAAGCCGAGACCCCTCGGGCAGCCGCCCAAGATGAGCCCACCTTCCTTGTGGAATGGGCTTTTACAGATTTTGGCTGTGGCAGGCCTGCCACAGAATGTGCAAGCTGAATTGTACTACAAATCCAACGAGCAATAGTCTGCTTAGAAGCAGGAGCACCCAGCTTGTTGGGTGCATACAGAATAAACAACGAGTCAGATTTTCTGACTCCAGCCGTCCTGGAAACCTATATTTCCAGGGCTCTGACAACGTCTAGCAACTTGGAGTCCTCCAAGTCCCTAGTAGCCGCAGGCACCACAATAGGTTGATTCAGGTGAAACGCTGAAAACCACCTTAGGGAGAAACTGAGGACAAGTCCTCAATTCCGCCCTGTCCGAATGGAAAATCAGATGAGGGCTTTTACAGGATAAAGCCGCCAATTCTGACACGCACCTGGCCCAGGCCAGGGCCAACAGCATGACCACTTTCCATGTGAGATATTTTAACTCCACATATTTAAGTGGTTCAAACCAATGTGACTTTTGGAACCCAAAAACTACATTTAGATCCCAAGGTGCCACTGGAGGCACAAAAGGAGGCTGTATATACAGTACCCCTTTCACAAACGTCTGAACTTCAGGGACTGAAGCTAGTTCTTATTGGAAGAAAATTGACAGGGCCGAAATTTGAACCTTAATGGACCCCCATTTCAGGCCCATAGACACTCCTGTTTGCAGGAAATGTAGGAATCGACCTAGTTGAAAATTCCTCCGTCGGGGCCTTACTGGCCTCGCACCACGCAACATATTTTCGCCAAATGCGGTGATAATGTTTTGCGGTTATATCTTTCCTGGCTTTGATCAGGATAGGGATGACTTCATCCGGAATGCCTTTTTCCTTCAGGATCCGGCGTTCAACCGCCCTGCCGTTAAACGCAGCCGCGGTAAGTCTTGGAACAGACAGGGTCCTTGCTGGAGCAGGTCCCTTCTTAGAGGTAGAGGCCACGGATCCTCCGTGAGCATCTCTTGAAGTTCCGGTTACCAAGTCCTTCTTGGCCAATCCGGAGCCACGAATATAGTGCTTACTCCTCTCCATCTCATAATTCTCAGTACCTTGGTTATGAGAGGCAGAGGAGGGAACACATACACTGACTGGTACACCCACTGTGTTACCAGAGCGTCTACAGCTATTGCCTGAGGGTCCCTTGACCTGGCGCAATACTTGTCGAGTTTTATAAACATGTGGAAGACTTCTGGATGAAGTCCCCACTCTCCCGGGTGGAGGTCATGTCTGCTGAGGAAGTCTGCTTCCCAGTTGTCCACTCCAGGAATGAATACTGCTGACAGTGCTATCACATGATTTTCCGCCCAGCGAAGAATCCTTGCAGCTTCTGCCATTGCCCTTCTGCTTCTTGTGTCACCCTGTCTGTTTACGTGGGTGACTGCCGTGATGTTGTCCGAATGGATCAACTCCGGGTGACCTTGAAGCAGAGGTCTTGCTGAGCTTAGAACATTGTAAATTGCCCTTAGCTTCAGGATATTTATGTGAAGTGATGTCTCCAGGCTTGACCATAATCTCTGGAAATTCCTTCCCTGTGTGACTGCTCCCCAGCCTCGCAGGCTGGCATCCGTGGTCACCAGGACCCAGTCCTGAATGTGCGGCCCTCTAGAAGATGAGCACTCTGCAACCACCACAGGAGAGACACCCTTGTGCTTGGTGACAGGGTTATCCGCTGATGCATCTGAAGATGCGACCCAGACCATTTGTCCAGCAGGTCCCACTGGAAAGTTCTTGCGTGGAATCTGCCGCATGGGATTGCTTCATAGGAAGCCACCATTTTTTCCAGAACCATCTCATTGATGTACTGAGACTTGGCTCGGTTATAGGAGGTTCCCGACTAGCTCGGATAACTCCCTGACTTTCTCCTCCGGGAGAAACACCTTTTTTTTTTTAACTGTGTCCAGGATCATCCCTAAGAACAGAAGACGAGTCGTCGGAATCAGCTGCGATTTTGGAATATTGAGAATCCAATCGTGCTGCCGCAACACTACCTGAGATAGTGCTACACCGACCTCCAACTGTTCCCTGGATCTTACCCTTATCAGGGAATCGTCCAAGTAAGGGATAACAAAAATTCCCTTCCTTTGAAGGAGTATCATCATTTCGGCCATTACCTTGGTAAAGACCCGGGGTGCCGTGGACCATCCATACGGCAGCGTCTGAAACTGATAGTGACAGTTCTGTACCATAAACCTGAGGTACCCTTGGTGAGAAGGGTAAATTGGGACATGAAGGTAAGCATCCTTGATGTACCGAGACATCATGTAGTCCTCCTCTTCCAGGTTCGCAATCACTGCTCTGAGTGACTCAATCTTGAATTTGAACCTCTGTATGTAAGTGTTCAAAGATTTTAGATTTAGAATCGGTCTCACCGAGCCGTCCGGCTTCGGTACCACAACAGTGTGGAATAATACCCCGTTCCCTGTTGCAGGAGGGGTACCTTGATTATCACCTGCTGGGAATACAGCTTGTGAATGGCTTCCAAAACTGTCTCCCTGTCAGAAGGAGACATCGGTAAAGCCGACTTTAGGAAACGGCGAGGGGGAGACGTCTCGAATTCCAATTTGTACCCCTGAGATATCACCTGAAGGATCCAGGGGTCTACTTGCGAGTGAGCCCACTGCGCGCTGAAATTCATTGAGACGGGCCCCCACCGTGCCTGATTCTGCTTGTAAAGCCCCAGCGTCATACTGAGGGCTTGGCAGAGGCGGGAGAGGGTTTCTGTTCCTGGGAACTGGCTGATTTCTGCAGCCTTTTTCCTCTCCCTCTGTCACGGGGCAGAAATGAGGAACCTTTTGCCCGCTTGCCCACGAAAAGACTGCGCCTGATAATACGGCGTCTTCTCATGTTGAGAGGCGACCTGGGGTACAAACGTGGATTTCCCAGCTGTTGCCGTGGCCACCAGGTCTGAAAGACCGACCCCAAATAACTCCTCCCCTTAATAAGGCAATACTTCCAAATGCCGTTTGGAATCCGCAACACCTGACCACTGTCGTGTCCATAACCCTCTACTGGTAGAAATGGACAACGCACTTAGACTTGATGCCAGTCGGCAAATATTCCGCTGTGCATCACGCATATATAGAAATGCATCTTTTAAATGCTCTATAGGCAATAATATACTGTCCCTATCTAGGGTATCAATATTTTCAGTCAGGGAATCTGACCACGCCAACCCAGCACTGCACATCCAGGCTGAGGCGATTGCTGGTCGCAGTATAACACCAGTATGTGTGTAAATACCTTTTAGGATGCCCTCCTGCTTTCTATCAGCAGGATCCTTAAGGGCGGCAATCTCAGGAGAGGGTAGAGCCCTTGTTCTTACAAGCGTGTGAGCGCTTTATCCACCCTAGGGGGTGTTTCCCAACGCACCCTAACCTCTGGCGGGAAAGGATATAATGCCAATAACATTTTAGAAATTATCAGTTGTTATCGGGGGAAAACCACGCATCATCACACACCTCATTTAATTTCTCAGATTCAGGAAAACTACAGGTAGTTTTTCCTCACCGAACATAATACCCCTTTTTGGTGGTACTCGTATTATCAGAAATGTGTAAAACATTTTTCATTGCCTCAATCATGTAACGTGTGGCCCTACTGGAAGTCACATTTGTCTCTTCACCGTCGACACTGGAGTCAGTATCCGTGTCGGCGTCTATATCTGCCATCTGAGGTAACGGGCGCTTTAGAGCCCCTGACGGCCTATGAGACGTCTGGACAGGCACAAGCTGAGTAGCCGGCTGTCTCATGTCAACCACTGTCTTTTTTACAGAGCTGACACTGTTACGTAATTCCTTCCAACAGTTCATCCACTCAGGTGTCGACCCCCTAGGGGGTGACATCACTATTACAGGCAATCTGCTCCGTCTCCACATCATTTTTCTCCTCATACATGTCGACACAAACGTACCGACATACAGCACACACACAGGGAATGCTCTGATAGAGGACAGGACCCCACTAGCCCTTTGGGGAGACAGAGGGAGAGTTTGCCAGCACACACCAGAGCGCTATATATATACAGGGATAACCTTATATAAGTGTTTTTCCCCTTATAGCTGCTGTATCTTTAATACTGCGCGTAATTAGTGCCCCCCTTCTCTTTTTTAACCCTTTCTGTAGTGTAGTGACTGCAGGGGAGAGCCAGGGAGCTTCCCTCCAACGGAGCTGTGAGGGAAAATGGCGCCAGTGTGCTGAGGAGATAGGCTCCGCCCCCTTATCGGCGGCCTTATCTCCCGTTTTTCTATGTATTCTGGCAGGGGTTAAATTCATCCATATAGCCCAGGAGCTATATGTGATGCATTTTTTGCCATCCAAGGTGTTTTTATTGCGTCTCAGGGCGCCCCCCCCCAGCGCCCTGCACCCTCAGTGACCGGAGTGTGAAGTGTGCTGAGAGCAATGGCGCACAGCTGCAGTGCTGTGCGCTACCTTGTTGAAGACAGGACGTCTTCTGCCGCCGATTTTCCGGACCTCTTCTGTCTTCTGGCTCTGTAAGGGGGCCGGCGGCGCGGCTCTGGGACCCATCCATGGCTGGGCCTGTGATCGTCCCTCTGGAGCTAATGTCCAGTAGCCTAAGAAGCCCAATCCACTCTGCACGCAGGTGAGTTCGCTTCTTCTCCCCTTAGTCCCTCGATGCAGTGAGCCTGTTGCCAGCAGGTCTCACTGAAAATAAAAAACCTAAAACTAAACTTTTCACTAAGCAGCTCAGGAGAGCCACCTAGTGTGCACCCTTCTCGTTCGGGCACAAAAATCTAACTGAGGCTTGGAGGAGGGTCATAGGGGGAGGAGCCAGTGCACACCAGGTAGTTCTAAAGCTTTACTTTTGTGCCCAGTCTCCTGCGGAGCCGCTATTCCCCATGGTCCTTACGGAGTCCCCAGCATCCACTTAGGACGTTAGAGAAACATTATTTTTCTTGTAAACAAACTTTTAAAACAAATTTAAAAAGTTCATACTGGATAGATGCCACAATCTGGTTAAGTATATTTTATGTTATCTTTAAACGTTAGCTACAGTACTGTAGAACAAGGGATGTTAGGTACAGGGGCCCAACGTCTACAAGTTTGTACCTTATCCCCCTCCGTCCAAAAAACAAGAAAGTTGAAGCCAGTCAGTGGCACGCATCGCTGACGTCCCACGAGATCGAGCACGCAGCCTGAGCGCGAGAGCGCGCGGGCAACAGTTGGTTCTGGTGGTGTGACGTCACTGCCCGGGATGCAAAGTAGGGGAGGCGGGGGAAGAGCGCGACTGCCAGGTGAGGAGGACACGGCCACGGGATCCCCGGGTTTCCAGGCAACAGGCTGAGCGCGTCCCGGCCTTCTTTTCCGGGTAACACGGGGCATTCCCGCTGTACCCCGGGGGAAAACGTACATAATTTGGCGGGAGGGTTGAATGCGGCGTCCTGTCCCTGACACACTCGGAGAGTGCGATACAGAGCTGCTAGAGTACGGCGACCGGGATTGGGGAAACTCTCCTGCTTCTTTCCTAAAGTCTAGCTGCGTTCTCTTGATCTCATATTGGCTACCACTATTATCCACGCTATATATATATATATATATATATATATATATGCGCTCTCTGTGCTGGTGCCACACAACTGTATCCGTGTACAACGCTATGTTCTAGAACTGAGGTTCACAGGACGTTAAACAGTGCATGTTTTCCAGGTCCCCTCACAGTATCACAAGTGAAATAATTAGCTTCACCTGTGGAGTGAGTACTGAGTACACCTGTGCAGCTGCTGGGTGATATGGAAAACGTGACCTACAGTATGTGAAGTTCTGGGGACAGAGATTAAGATCCCCTGTTCTAGTGCTCTAACCTGTCCCAAAGAGCTCATTGTAAGGCTGAGTACACACTGAAGCAACGAGCATTCATTCTGACATCGAAATGAATGGCCGTCTGCGGGGATTGCCAGTACACGCTGGCACAATGTGAATATAGAACGGAATGACCATGTTCCGGCCTTCATTAGCCTAAACACGCATGCAAAGTTTGATGTGCAGCATATCAAACCTAGCGTCCATCGCTAGTACGCAATCCTGGGTACACACTGAGTTATGTAAGCAATGTGTCATACCAAAATGGCGTTTTAGAATGAAATCGCTCTAGTGTGTACTCCACTTAAGTGTCCAGTGTGTGGTGGGCTACAACAGAACAACTTGGTAATTGCGCTTACTATCCAGGGTAGGGGATATTCGTCTTATAGTGATGCACCAACTCATTGTTTTGGTGGAAAATGTGCACTGTTTACACTTTTATAATAAAGATAAAGCTTTAATTTTGAATTAAGCTCTAATGAAAGCTGTTCTCTGAAATTGTTCTGTTTCTTTAATCCTATGTGAATTTTCATCAGCGCTGGGTCATACATGGCTAATGGGCCCTACAGTATTTGGCGATGTTTCCGATTTTGATGATCGTTTTCAATGATTAACGGCCATCATCCAAATTGGCTCGCTATGCTGTATGAGGGAACACCAACGATGAACGACCGCAGGGACGCTCATCGTTGGTGCCTACACACTAAACGACATGAATGATTTATTGTTCACTTATGAACGATATCGTTCATGTTGCCAAGCGTGTAGGGCACATAAAGTACACATGATCTGAAGCTGAGATTTGGTTGGGCCAATTAAATGTTAGTGTTTTGCCTGATGTGGTGAGTTTGATTTACGGCAACTTTATTGGATTTTCTACGTTAGTGGTATGCTTCGGTATTTCCATGCTAGGCTAACAGGTGCTTTTATATACAGTAATAAGGAAGCCCTGTTTTCCTGTAAAATGAGTCACTACTTGAATTCAGACTGCTAGACAGGGTTGGGGAAAAAAACCCCCAGTTTTTAAAAAAAAACTTTTTTGTTTAAAGCAAAAAAAAATATTTGCCATTATTTTAAAGAAAAAAGAATTGTATCATGTATTAGAAACCTTGATCAACCATGTTTTAATGATTTCTAACATTAAGAATGTTATTAGGCTTTGATTTACATATTTCAATAAAACCAATGTCTGCAGCAGGTTATATTGGTTTCCACAGGGAAACATCGGGGTAGAGTGGATCTTGATCCAGAGGCACCAACAGGCTAAAGCTTTAGGCTGTCCAAGGATGCATTGGGGCCTCTTCTATAACCTCGCCTGCAGGCACTGTGAGCTCAGTTTCAGTTGGTGTCTGCTGACAGCAGGTCACTTAACAGGTGGGCTGCACTGGGCAGCCCTGAAAAAGATTTTTCTGACAGAAACTTTGTCATGGTGACACTTCAGCGCTGCAGCTCCATCGCCTCCCAAGCAGCCTGTTCCCGTGTACTTGCGGCGGAGTTGCTCCGGCTTTAGGCACACCGTCGCTCTCCAGGTTCGTGTGGCTGCTACGGGGAGGAGGTATGAGGGTCCCCCAGGCAGCCTAGGGAGACAGGTCACGGCACTGGCGTGGACACTGTCACTGAGCAGGGACCCCACTAGACCACCAGGGCAATAGAGCACAGGTTGGGTGTACTAATGCCCCATTTAATAAGGCTCGCTAGTACCTGGGGTGGCCTGACCTGTAGCCTCTCCCCGACCCAGGGCGACATCTATTGCAGATTTTCCCGCCCTGCAGCTGCCTCACTCTCCCTCACTCCCTGACTAAGACGCTGGGCGCCATCTTCTAAGCATAGTTGCGGGTAGTCTCTGGGACTGCAGGGCAGGGTCTCCTTTGTAAAGCCGCCTGTATACAGCTATGGGACTTTACAAACACTTGAGTATTCTACATGTCTTTATACGGGTGGTATTCATGTGACCGCCGGTCAGCTGACCGACAGTCACATGACCTCCTCCACCAGCCCGACGGGTCACTGTCCCGATGGTCGGCATGCCGACCAACAGGGACTATTTCCACTCGTGGGTGTCCACGACACCCATAGAGTGGGAATAGAACCGGGGGCGACCGCAGCGAGCCCGCAGCGTGGCGAGCGCAGCGAGCCTGCAAGGGGCTTGCTGCACTCGCCCCTCCCCGCCGGGATCCCGGCGTCTGTATGCTGCCGGGATCCCGGCGCCGGTAAGCTGACCGGCGTTCAGGAGACCGCCGGTCAGCCGTACTACACCGCTTTATACAGACAGCGTTATTTAAGAAAAAGTGTACCTATTACAGGATATATTGTACGAGTTTTCTGATTTATACCCCCTTATAGGACTGTGCTGTGTTTTATATATAATATCTATCTATCTATCTATCTATCTATCTATCTATCTATCTATCTATCTATCTATCTTTGTACATATACTAGCCCAGTGCCGTTTTATTGTCACAATAATCTGCATTACCTGTGACTGTGTGTGCCGGTATCTGCTGTGTGGGTTCACTTTCAGTGTTTTCCAGATATATCTATCACTATATTCTGTACCCTAAGGGACTGGGTGCGTTAGGTCATATATATTTTAGTACAGCACAGTATTTACCCATTACATGTACTCTACTGTGTACTCAGTCACATAATACCGGTTTTAATCGCTGGTGTTGTGTACTGTGTCTACAGTCACATACTAACGGTTTTAATGGTTGGTATTTTACTCTCCCTGGCTATATCGTACTAATTCGCTCTGTTGTTGCATTTGTGTACAATGTCTTACAAGAAGGGCAGTAAGTCTGTGGATGCTTCTGCATCATGCAGAGCATGCGCCAAAGATGTACCAGAGGGGGAAGCTGTGTATGATGGTCTGTGTAATACATCTCTCAGTCAGTCCGCAGCTCCTGTAACCAATCAGGGGCCACCCTAGGCTGCATTCACAAACCTACTGGGTACTCTGGTGGAACGCCCTATGGGACCACCTGTGCCATTACAGCCACAAATTGTCCCTATGGTTACTACGCCTTGGGCGGAAAATTTGTCAAACTAGTTGCAGCAATTAACTCATTCCTTGGTCAGGCAAAATCTACTGCAGGTCGATCTCATGTCTCTGGTTCATCTAAGCGGGCTGCTTCCTCCTCACAATCCACAAATCTCTCAGATGTTTCATCTGAAGAGGAGGGGGAGCATACTGTCCCGTCAGACATTGAATCTGGTGTTTCTGACGAGGATTCTTCATTGCAAATTGATGTCCCTGCCATTGTGGTTGCTATTAAGCAAATCCTACAAATCACTGATAATGAGGATTCCACTACTGTAGCTAAGAAAACTGATATGTTCAAACGGCAGAAGGTGGTTAAAAATCGATTACCCCATTCTGACCATTTGGTGGACATCAGGCAGGAGCCCTGGTCTAATCCAGAGAAGAAATTCCCTCTGTCTAAACGGGCCTTGGCTCGCTATCCTCTTCCTGCAGAGTTATGTAACAAGTGGGAAAATTCACCGCCGGTGGATTCTCATGTCACCACTGTCGCTTCACTAATGGAACCGACAGATAAGTGTGTGGAGGGATGCCTGAAGTCTATTTACTCCCTTACACTTGCTGTACATAGACCTACTATTGCGGCCTCTTGTGCTGCAAAAGGAATTGAAGCATGGGTTCAGGCATTAGAGGAAGAGCTGCCCGAGGATATATATGACAGTGCCAGACAGTACCTATCTCACATTAGCACTGCTGCCTATTACGTTCAGGAGGCGTCCTCTGAGGCAGGTGTGTTGGCAGCCAAGGCGTCGACTATGTCTGTCCTGGCTCGCCGTATTCTGTGGTTGAGGAAGGTGGACCTAGACTCCAAAAAGACCTTGGCGCTACTCCCCTTTAACGGGGACATTTTGTTTGGGGAAAGACCTAAATAAAATTGTCTGAATTGGCGGCTGCTACGACTGCCTTTCTCCCAAATACTAATTCTTCTGCACAGAAGGCTAAAGGTACCGCTTTTCGTTCCTTTCGGCCTCAAGGGAAAGCAAAATGTCAGGCATACCTGAGACAATCTCGTGCCGCCAAAACCGGGTCTGGGACTCCAGGTCGACAACAAAAAGGTCGACACCTTAGGTTGACGCCAATTGGTCGACACACCTTAGGTCGACATGGACAAAAGGTTAACATGGACAAAAGGTCGACATGGAAAAATGTCGACATGAGTTTTTGATGTTTTTTACGTTTTCTTCGTAGAGTGACCGGGAACCCCAATTAGTGCACCGCGTCCCCTCGCATGGCTCGCTTCGCTCGCCATGCTTCGGGCATGGTGCCTTCGCTCCGCTCGGCACAGATTACCGTTCCAATCTTAGTCCACATGGATCGTTAAGTATGAAAAAGTTCCAAAAAAGAAAAAAATTGTGAAAAACTCATGTCGACCTTTTGTCCCTGTCGACCTAAGGCGTGTCGACTCTTTTGTTGTCGACCTGGAGTCCGGATACCCCCAAA
Source organism: Pseudophryne corroboree (assembly GCF_028390025.1). Classification (NCBI taxonomy): domain Eukaryota; kingdom Metazoa; phylum Chordata; class Amphibia; order Anura; family Myobatrachidae; genus Pseudophryne; species Pseudophryne corroboree. The sequence continues at coordinate 559,593,456 of NC_086449.1, read as the reverse complement.
ACCACTAAGCCCTATACAAAGCAGTCTTGCGTCGGCCCGTCAGCCTGCTTCTAAACAAGACAAGCCTGCCGCATGACGGGGCGGGCCTCCCCTTGGGTGACTCCAGGGTTGGAGGCCATCTTCTGCAGTTCACCCAGGTCTGGTTAAAGACCACTTAAGATGCATGGGTGCTTGAGTTAAGCGTAAGCACCAGACAAGTCACTGGCATTAAACATTTTGAATAAAAACACTATTTAAAAAAAAAACATTTTTCTTAGTCTAATAGTTTTTTTTTTTTTTTTTAATAAGTCACAGCGCCTTACCTCTAGTAATAGCATAATAAAAAAAAGAGTGGTTTTTTATTTAAGAAAAAAAACCATTTGGTTTAAACCAGGCAACCCTGCTGCTAAGTTTTCCTTCCTGTAAGTGCCCAAGTACTATAACCCAAGAGTTTATTTATGAAGCATTGATGATCCCTTACTCTGTCTTTTTTGCCAGAGAAAGGGGTTATCACAAATTCCTTCTTTTTAAGAAGACTGATTTGTCATGTGTACTTCTATTTCCACAGTTTACTCTTTTTCATTTCCTGCTATTAGGAGTGGGATGTCCTCTTAGGTTGCAAAAAAAAATATTTTTTGCACTAGGTGAGATAATGTTACCGATAACTGACATTGGTGCACCAAAGAAACAAAGAGGATATATAGAGAACCATAAATTGCCTGTAAGTAATGACTATAAAGTAGCTAGAAAAATACAGAATTCACTTCGGTACACATACATAGTGCTGTATAACATTCCACGTAATGCAGAGGTTCCCAAACGCTGTCCTCAAGGACCATGTGCTGAACCATGGAAATACTTAAAACCTGGACCGTTGGGGTGCCTTGAGGCCCATGTTTGAAACTTTTGCTCTAATGTTTTCAGTGGTTTAAAAAAAAATAATATACACTGAGAAGTTCGATAGACTTCTTGTAAAGCAGCCACTAACCCCTATTGCACACTGTAACTGAAGCCGCTGCGGCCGCTGTAATAAATCCTTTACCTACGTACTCTGTCCCCAGTTAGCGTACACAGTCCCATACTGTGCACGCACTTTGCGTACACACGCCGGAATAGCCGTGCAGCTTACACTCGGTGCATACACACAGACCGACACGCTGAGAGCACGAGGCAGCTCTAGGTGTGGCAATTACACTATACAAACGCTCAACAGAAACTGAATGCGACACCAGTATTTGATTGTATGTTGTGGTCCAAAGCAGCAACAAGTAATGGATATATTTGTAAAAGGGGATTACAATAAGTTAAAATATAAATGGTACAACACAATACAATTCAGTCACAGAGAGAGAGTAACACCCAATGATACGTACGTTTGTTCGCCTGCGCAACCCGGATCCGGTCCTCTAGTCGATCTGGCAAGATGACCTTAGAGCGAGAGAGAGAGTGACTGGCCCAGGTGCAAGGTTTATATACCCTTGCCCAAAATACAATACAATGAGGTTGTATACTCTCCACCGATTGGTTGGAGGGATGGTTATTGGTCGGTTTGAAGAGATGGGTGATGCCTTGATCCAAGGGTGTGTACTGCTGGTCAGCTCTGGATTCCCACCGCATACCAAGTACATAATAAACACAAATATACCTTTAATCTGCCTTTGCGAATAACTGTTCGCAACGACATGCGATCTTCTCCAAACCAACACCGGATTATTACTCATAATTATCCGAACACGTAGATACCATGCATGATGCTCTGATCAGTTACTGTCCCCTCGCATACTGTAAAGGTGTATAATTCCCTTGTTGTGCCTTGCAAATAAGTAAAAGTTGCATGAGGGGAAAGGGGAGACAATGTTTGTACTAAGTTTGGGAAATATGTAATGTGTGACAGATATTTCCATGTTCATTAGGTTACTTTATGTTATCTCCAAGCAACATGATCCTACACATGAAATGACCAACCATTCTCAAGATATATATATATATATATATATATATATATATATATATATTTGTGTGTAATTCCAAGAGTTTTGACTATAAATGTTATACCTGTGATCTATATAAATGTAAGTTGTCAGCTGTTAGTGATTTGTATCAGCAAGGCTTGTGTTCTTTGTATAGTATATGTGTCTCCTATTGTCCTGGTTTCTATTAAACAATGACAGTCTGGTTTTGGTTGTCTTCAGTATACACTCTGAAACAATAAGGATAACTAGAGATATTTACTTTCCTCACAGATCAGGGTGCCTGTTTCATGATCACAAACCTTTGCGTAAACAAGACATGTCTTGATATATTCAAGACATTGTTTTAGAAGAATGTGTATGTGTGGTTTGATTAGCTTGTGTGTGAACAGTAACTTGCCTTTGAAGATTACACAGTCTGTACAAATTCTGTACTATAAGGATAGAATATGGAACATGGCTTTGGGGGCCTTTCTATGCGTTTGCGTATTTCACCGTATTTACCCATACCCCGCGCTAATACGCAGGGCTTCACGAGCCAATGTATGCAGCGTCTGGGTCTGCGCACGCACGGCTAATACGCAACCGCACAGAAGCCACTCTGAATGGTGTCTGTATGTGTAGTGCGGGTTTGTAATATTTTCCGACTTCGACAGTCCACCCTTTGGCAGTCAACAATAGCTGCCATAATTAATATGCAGAAAATATTTACATAATAATACATAGATACAGTGTTTAGAGTATGCACCTTGAAGTGAGAGAAAAAGTCATAGGTGAGAAAATGTGTGGCCTATTGTGATAGGAAAAAGCGTGTATGTATGAGTAAATGCTTGCGGGGAATGTATCATCGTGCAGTGTAAGCTTCTAGGTTTTGCGAAGTATTCATTATATTCCTTCTCATCCCGTATTAAGGGTCTGTACATGGTCCAACAAACTCCACCGAGTTATATGATAAATGGGGAGCACATTTATCTGATGATACATCGTGGGGATCCATATGTGTGAGCAATTATGTGTCCCTATTATCTAATGACTATGTGTGTTTCACTAACCTAGCCCTACAGAGATGAACAGAAGACATGTAACGGTACATACAACAATAAAATGACATTTTTGGTGATTGATGAGTTGGGTTCCGGTTTGTGGATTTCCTTTTTCTGATGCTATCCTTGGTGAAAGTGATACGCTGATCCTGGGGTCCTACCAACCCGTACTCTCCATCAGAACTCTCAAGATCCTTGCTCCACCTCTCTGGGACGCTCACAAAAACAAGTTGTCCTTATTAAAACCAGAGTCACTAACAGAACCCGAAACGCAGTCTCTTGTAACCGATCCATTTCGTTAGGGGAAAGGAGGAAAATAAGAAGGAGAAAAGAAAGGAAAAATGCAGGGGGAGGTGAAAAAAAAGAAAAACTGGTGCGACAACCTTCCTTGATCTTTGTTAACCGTCTCTGGCTGCACCAGTCCTCTTTGCTCTTTCCGCTCCCTACCCTCGGGTGCCGCTCAACAGTCTTGCCTTTTTAGTTCTCCCGGAATAGCTGCTCCAGCGATACAAGGTTCTCTTCACCTTTCTCCTTATCACGAGCTGTCTCCGGGTCTGTAACTTTCTTGCAATGGGACGAGTGGACCCAAGTCTCTCTTTCGCCGACCTTTAGTGCTGTTGTACTGGTCAATAAAACTTGGTACGGTCCTTCCCACCTGTCAATGAGGCAACCTGAGCGTAGAAAATTTAGAATCATCACAAAGTCCCCAGGTTCAATGTCATGACAATTACTGTTTGGTAGGTCAGGAATCACCAGTTTTAGATTTCTTTGTTGATTTCTGAGCTGCTGGCTCATCCTAACCAAATATTGCACAGTCACTTCATTATTACATTTCAAATCATCCTGGGGGTCAATCATTACGTGAGGTTGTCGCCCAAAAAGAACTTCAAAGGGTGATAGGTTAAGTGGTGACCTGGGAGTGGTTCTGATGCTGTACAACACTAGTGGCAATGCCTCTGGCCACAACAATCCAGTTTCAACCATCACTTTGCTAAGCTTGTTCTTAATAGTGCTATTCATTCTCTCCACCTTTGCGCTCGCCTGTGGCCGGTACGGAGTATGTAGCTTGCTATTAATACCCATCAGTTTGCACATGACCTGAAAGACTTCACCTGTAAAATGGGTACCCCTATCACTTTGAATTATTCTAGTGATACCATATCTACACACAAATTCCTGCACAATTTTCTTTGCAGTGAACGTAGCAGTATTTGTGGCAGCGGGGAATGCTTCTACCCAATTTGAAAAGACATCTGGACACACTAGGACATATTTCAGATTCCTACAGGGTGGTAAGGTAACTGTATGAAGTCTATTTGTATTACCTGGAAGGGTCCGTCCGTAGGAGGGATATGGGATGGTTCCGTCGGTATTGTCTTGCCAACATTCTTTCTCATGCAGGTGATACAAGCCATTGCCCTCCTACCTGCATGAGATGAGAACCCTGGTGCACTCCAGTATGCCCTGACCAGTTTGCACATACCTTCCTTGCCCAAGTGGGTCAGGCCGTGAGCTGCTTCCGCTAGGGCTGGAAGAAATGCCTTGGGGGCCACTGGCTTACCGTGCCCATCTGTCCAGAGGCCCGAAGACTCTACCATATCCCTTCGCCTTCCAGACGGACTTCTCCTGCAGGGAACACAAATCTTGCATTTCAATGAGTTGTTGTGTGCTTATTGTGTTAAATGTCATCAGTGGTGTGATGTTGGTTAGTGTGGCTGAACTTGCTGCTGTCTTGGCAGCTTCGTCTGCCCGGCTGTTACCAAGTGACACTGGGTCTTGACTGTAAGTGTGGGCTTTGCACTTGATAACAGCCACTCTGTCGGGGTCTTGTATTGCTGATAGCAATCTTTTGATGTGGGTCGCATGCGCCACGGGTGTGCCAGCTGCTGTCATGAAATTTCTCAGGCGCCATAGGGCCCCGAAATCATGCACCACTCCAAAGGCGTACCTAGAATCTGTGTATATATTAGCTGACTTACCCTTGGCCAGTTCACACGCTCTGGTTAGGGCGACCAGCTCAGTAGCTTGTGCTGAGTGCGGTGGGCTCAGGGGCTCAGCTTCTATGATACTTCTGTCGTCTACAACTGCGTACCCAGTGCACAGGTCTCCCGAGTCCGTCTGTCTGTGGCAACTACCGTCAGTGTAGAAGGTAAAATCTACGTCATCTAAGGGGTTGTCACTGATGTCAGGTCTTGCAGTGAGAGTTTGGTTGAGGTATTCCATACAGTCATGCGTGTCAGTGTCTGCACTAAATCCTCCAACATAATTCTCATCCTCCACCCTTTGTGTCTATCCAGGCACACTTGGCAGATAAGTTGCAGGATTTAGTGTGCTGCATCTCTTAATGGTGATGTTTACAGGGGCAATTAGTGATAATTCCCACCTTGTAAACCGCGCAGATGAGACATGTCTGGTTTGGGCAGAGTTCAGTAAGGCTGATACTGCATGAGGTGTATGGACGGTCAGGTTGTGTCCTAACACTACGTCTTCGCTCTTACTCACTAGCAAAGCTATCGCTGCAACACTTCGCAAGCATGTGGGGAGAGACCGTGCTACAGTGTCCAACTGTGCACTGTAGTATGCTACTGGTCTGCTGGCATCACCATGTTTCTGTGTTAAAACACCTGCCGCACACCCAGCACTCTCTGTACCGTACAATTCAAAGGGTTTCCCATAATCTGGCATACCTAATGCAGGTGCCTGTAATAGTCACTGTTTGAGTCTCTCAAATGCCAGTTTGGACTCATCTGTGTACAAAATCCGATCTGGTTTGTTTGAAGAGACCATCTCTTGCAAAGGTAAAGCCAGTATGGAGAACCCTGGGATCCAGTTTCGGCAGTACCCACACATTCCTAGGAAAGTGCGGATCTGTTGCTGGGTTTGTGGCAGAGCCATGTTGCGAATCGCTTCTATCCTATCAGCAGTGAGGTGTCGTTGTCCTTGTGTCAAGCAATGCCCCAAATACCTCACCCTTTTACTGCACAACTGTAATTTATCCTTTGAAACCTTGTGTCCTGTCTGGGAGAGGTGAAGCAGCAGCTGCTTCGTATCTGCCAAGGACGTTTCAAATGAGTCAGAGCACAACAATAAGTCATCAACATACTGTGTTAGCACTGAGCCACTTTCAGGTTGAAAGGATTACAAACAGTCGTGCAGTGCTTGGGAGAAGATACTTGGGCTGTCAATGAAGCCTTGGGGGAGACGAGTCCAGGTGTACTGTACTCCCCTGTAAGAGAAGGCGAAAAGGTACTGACTGTCGGGGTGGAGAGGGACAGAAAAGAAGGCAGAACAGAGATCAATGACAGTGAAGTATGAAGAGGTTGCGGGGATCTGCATTAAGATGACAGCTGGATTGGGCACTACGGGGTATTAACTCTCAACTATTTTGTTCACCCCTCTTAAATCCTGCACTAGCCGGTAACCCCTCCCCCCACTCTTTTTCACAGGGAAGATGGGACTATTGGCAGTGCTGGACGTCCTGACTAGGATGCTCTGTTGTAGCAAGCGCTCTATGACTGGGTACACTCCTAATTCCACCTCTGGCATCAGAGGATACTGAGGGATTTTTGGAGCTATCCTACCATCTTTTACTTGTACTACTACTGGGGCTACATTCTCCATCAATCCAGTGTCTTGTCCATCTTTGGTCCAAAGGGAACCCGGTATTCATGAGATCATTTCCTCTACCTTTGATGGACACTTGTCTATAACAGCAGAATGCGACATTATCCTTTGATGGGTGACTAATATATCTTGCACTTCTTGAACGTGATTCTCAGGTATATCTAAGAAGACACCCTCAGGAGTACAATATATGACACACCGCATTTTTCACAATAAATCTCTTCCAAGCAGGTTAGTCGGAGCCGATGCAGCTAGCAAAAAGGAATGCTTGGTCTGCAAGGGCCCTATCGTAATCTCTGCAGGTCTACTCAAAGGGTATTGTTGCACTGTTCCTGTTACTCCCATTGCCGAAATTGTTTTGCCCGTGGTCAGTAAATTGATTGGAGCTTTGAGTACAGATCTGGCCGCCCCTGTATCTACAAGAAATGGTTGTAGTGTTCCTTCTACTTTGACCAAGACCTCAGGTTCATTCCCAGGGCCAGGGATCAGCTTCGCAGGCTGCAGACTACAGGTGTGGCCTAACCTCTATTGGGGCCGTGGACCCACTCTTTGGGTGTTGGCGGCTATGATATGTGAGGGGGATAACGGTAAGTCTTCGGGGGCTCGCCAGTCCTCCCGTGGTGGGTACCTCCTTGTTTCCCCTCTATGCGGCTCGTACTCTCTCCTGTATGATCCCCGATCTCCTCTATGTGTATAATTACTTTGCTTGTGTTCTTGTCTAGGGGGTCTGATTTTTTTTGTGCTGTTACAATTGCTGGCATAATGCCCTTCCCTTTTACACAGATATCAAACTCTTGGCTTTTTCCATGTGTCAGGGGCCTGGGGTTTTGGTCGAGTTGGTGCTCCTTCCAGTGCTTGGATGCTCATCACCATCAACCGCTCCCCCTGTGCCTCCCTGGTTTTCTGGATATTATGGTCGTGCTCCAGTGCTGATTTCCTAAGTGCAGTCACCCTCCAGTTTGGCAGAGAAGTTTGCACCTTGGTTTTCAGTGCCTCCTTCAATCCCTCCATTAATACAGAGACAGCTACTTCCCTGTGGTTGACATTGTCTCTAATATCCTCAATCCCAGTGAATTTAGCCATTTCCATCAAAGCTCTGTGGAAATATTCGGATGCCAGTTCATTCTCTTTCTGTCTTATGGAAAAAATCTTTCCATCTAACTACGGCTGGGAAATACAAACCTAGTTGTATATTGATTTGCCTGACATTCTCCTGATTGTAAGCATCAGTAAGTGGCACTTCTGCATCTAGGTTGCAGTCTGTAATACATTTTGGGATGTCAATGTTAGAGGGAAGACTCGCTCGCAACACCGTCCGCCAATCTGTTTGTGGGTTCTTGGGAAAGTCCTAAATCTCTTATATATTTCTGGCATCCGACTAAATCCTTTCTGGGGTCAGGGAATTCTGCCATAATTGACCTCAGCTCCATACGGGACCAGGGACAGTACATTGCAATGTTCCCGATTGGGGTCACCCCCTGAGTGTCAGTTCTCATGTTAGGGACTGCAATCACCCTAACTGGATGCAACTCAACCACATCTTTCTTGTTTGTCTCTACAATACGGGGAGTCACTGTTTCTGTATAATGGACAGTACCGTACTTACCAGTCGCCACAATCTCATCTGCCCCCTCACTGGCTGATGTGGCCACTGCCCTTGGTGGTTGGGCAATGCCCACCCTTATGTCGTATATGGTGGCAGCCAGGGCAAGGACTGAGATCATGCTAGGCTCATCCTCTACGTTGCTGTAATCTTGGGGAGAAGGTAAAACAGGGTACAAGGTACAAGCGTTAGTTTTAATACATTCGCTGCGCAGTTCCCTGACCTCTACATTTGTATCATTGGTGGTGACACTCTTCTCTCCATCAACATATGGTGGTGGTGGTGCTGTCGCATTCACGCTTCTGCCTGGTTTGGAACTTGCTGTGCGAGCAAGCTCCCTTTGCACATCCCCCTCTTGTTGCCACAAGTTTAAACAATCTGTATGCCTTACCCTTTGCTTTCTGGATTTGAGCAGGCATATTCTAATCCTTACATTGTGTAGTACCTCTGGATCAAAACTACCTATCCCAGGAAATTATGCTTTATCCCCCACAGTCATTCGTGTCCATTCATCACAAAAGGTCTCAGTGTGGGGACCATACTTCCCCCACATTACCAACCGAGCTGACCCCCTGGGTCTCAATTCTGCTGTCTGAACCCTGACTGAGGAACGTACCTGTGTTGTGCTCTTGGCTCCCATTGTGGACCCTTTTAACACGGGAAAACTTCCTAAAATGCTCCAAACACAGTAGTCTAACGGTGGAAGTCCTCAAAGTTCTTCCACTAACTTCTTCTGCTCCGAGTACCACGGATCCGTCCTATTTAGCAGACACGCGTAGCCAGTGCAGGCCCTACTTCGGCCTATATCCCCTGGGCCTTTAGGAGTAACTTACCGTACCCAATGAATATCTGCCTGAAAGACCATTTTTACACAAATCACGCTTGCATGTGCTTAACACAACGCGTATGATGACGAGATTTACGCACAAATATGCAAAACTTCGTATCCCGTTGCGCCACGTATTGCTCACACAACCGTGCGGTCCAATCGTACCGCTTATAGACACTTGCTATCTATAAGTTGTAGGATCACTGGAGTCTTCACACTGTGCTCCAAAACAGCCGGAGTGTAATACCAAGAAAAAAAACCTTTAAAACAACAACTTCACAAAGCTTTATCACACTCCGTTGCACGTGTTCACCTAGACCGTGCTCACCAAGTTCACCGAGTTCACCAAGCGGGGTTCAATACATTCACACCTTTTTCTCTAACGTCCTAGTGGATGCTGGGAACTCCGTAAGGACCATGGGGAATAGCGGGCTCCGAAGGAGGCTGGGCACTCTAGAAAGATCTTAGACTACCTGGTGTGCACTGGCTCCTCCCACCATGACCCTCCTCCAAGCCTCAGTTAGATTTCGTGCCCGGCCGAGGTTGGATGCACACTAGGGGCTCTCCTGAGCTCTTAGAAAGTTATAGTCTTAGAAATTGTTATTTTCAGTGAGACCTGCTGGCAACAGGCTCACTGCAGCGAGGGACTAAGGGGAGAAGAAGCGAACTCGCCTGCTTGCAGCCGGATTGGGCTTCTTAGGCTACTGGACACCATTAGCTCCAGAGGGATCGACCGCAGGCCCAGCCTTGATGTTCGGTCCCGGAGCCGCACCGCCGTCCCCCTTACAGAGCCAGAAGCAAGAAGATGGTCCGGAAAATCGGCGGCATGAAGACTCTGTCTTCACCAAGGTAGCGCACAGCACTGCAGCTGTGCGCCATTGCTCCTCTCACACACTTCACACTCCGGTCACTGAGGGTGCAGGGCGCTGGGGGGGGGCGCCCTGAGGCAGCAATAAAAACTCCTTGGCTGGCTAAAATACCTCAATATATGGCCCCAGGGGCTATATATGAGGTAAATACCCCTGCCAGAATTCCATAAAAAACGGGAGAATAGGCCGCGAAAAAGGGGCGGAGCCTATCTCCTCAGCACACTGGCGCCATTTTTCCCTCACAGCTCGGCTGGAGGGAAGCTCCCTGGCTCTTCCCTGCAATTCTACAGTACAGTAAGAGGGAAAAGAGAGGGGGGGCATTAAAATTGGCACTGTATACAGTATATTATATAAAAGCTATTAGGGACATAACTCAGTTAGTCCCTGTATATATATAGCGCTCTGGTGTGTGCTGGCATACTCTTACTCTGTCCCCCCAAAGGGCTTTTGTGGGTCCTGTCCTCGTTTAGAGCATTCCCTGTGTGTCTGCGGTGTGTCGGTACGGCTGTGTCGACATGTTGAATGAGGAGGCTTATATGGTGACAGAACAGAGGCCGATATATGTGATGTCGCCCCCTGTGGGGCCGACACCAGAGTGGATGGATAGGTGAAAGGTATTAACCGACAGTGTCAACTCCTTACATAAAGGGTGGATGACGTAACAGCTGTGGGACAGCCGGCTTCGCAGCCCGCGCCTGCCCAGGCGTCTCAAAGGCCATCAGGGGCTCAAAAACGCCCGCTCTCTCAGATGGCAGACACAGATGTCGACACGGAGTCTGACTCCAGTGTCGACAAGGTGGAGACATATACACAATCCACTAGGAACATCCGTGACGTGATCCCGGCAATAAAAAAATGTGTTATACATTTCTGACTTTAACCCAAGCACCTCTAAAAATGGGTTTTAGGTTTGGGGAGAAAAAACAGGCAGTGTTTTGTTCCCCCATCAGATGAATAAATGAAGTGTGTGAAAGCGTGGGTTCCCCCGTTAAGAAACTGGTAATTTATAAAAAGTTACTGATGGCGTACCCTTTCCCGCCAGGTGGATAAGTTACGCTGGGAGATATCCCCTAGGGTGGATAAGGCGCTCACACGTTTGTCAAAAAAGGTGGCACTGCCGTCTTAGGATACGGCCACTTTAATAGGTACCTGTTGATAAAAAACAGGAGGCTATCCTGAAGTCTGTATTTACACACTCAGGTACTAGACTGAGACCTGCAGATAGTGCTGCTGCAGCGTGGTCGGTGACCCTGTCAAACAGGGATACTAGTTGCCAAACATAAAAACATATTAAAGACGTCGTCTTATATATGGGGGATGCACAGAGGGATATTTTGCCGGCTGGCATCCAAAGTAAATGTAATGTCCATTCTGTCAGGAGGGTATTAGAGACCTGTCACTGGACAGGTGATGCTGACTTAAAAAGCGCATAGAGAGCCTTATAAGGGTGAGGAATTATTTGGGGATGGTCTCTGGGACCTCGTATCCACAGCAACTGCTGGGAAGAAATAATTTTACCTCAGGTTTCCTCACAGACAAAGGTACAGTCCTTTCGGCTTCAGAAAAGCAAGCGGGTCAAATGGCGCTTCCTTTCTGTACAGAGACAAGGGTAGAGGGAAAAAAGCTGCACCAGTCAGCCTGTTCCCAGAATCAAGATTCTTCCCCCGCCTCCTGTGAGGCCACACCATGACGCGGGTGCTCCACAGGTGTAGCCAGGTACGGTGGGGGGCCGTCTCAAAAATTTCAGCAATTAGTGGGCTCGCTCACAGGTGGATCCCTGTTTCTTTCAAGTAGTATTTCAGGGGTACAAGCTGGAATTCGAGATGTCTCCCCCCAGCCGTTTCCTAAAATATGCCTTGCTGACAACTCCCTCAGGCAGGGAGGCTGTGCTAGAGGCAATTAATAAGCGGTATTCCCAGCAGGTAATACTCAAGGTGCCCCTACTTCAACAAGGACGGGGTTACTATTCCACACGGGTTGGGGTACCGAAACCGCATGGTTCGGTGTGACCCATTTTATATTTAAAATCCTTGAACACAAAAATTCAAGTTCAAGATGGAATCGCTCAGGGCGGTTATTCCAAGCCTGGACGAGGGGGATTACATGGTATCCTGGGACATCAAGGATGCTTACCTGCATGTCCCCATTTACCATCCTCGCCAGGAGTACCTCAGATTTGTGGTACAGGATTACCATTGCCAAGTCCAGACACTGCCGTTTGGACTGTACATGGCACCGAGGGTGTTTTATCAAGGTAATGGCCGAAATGTTGATACTCCTTCAAAAAAAGGGAGTTGTAATTATCCCGTACTTGGACAATCTCGTTATAAGGGCGAAGTCCAAGGAGCAGTTGGTAGTCGGGGTAGCACTATTTTGGAAAGTGCTACAACAGCATGGTTGGATTCTAAACAGTCCAAAGTCACAGCTGGTTCCTATGACACGTCTACTGTTCCTGGGGATGGTTCTGGACATAAACCAGAAATAGTGTTTCTCCCGGAGGAGAAAGCCAAGGAGTTGTCATCTAGTCAGAGACCTCCTGAAGCCAAAATAGGTAGCGGTGCATCATTGCACGCGAGTCCTGGGAAAAATGGTAGCTTCCTACGAAGCAATCCCATTAGGCAGGTTCCATACAAGAACTTTTCAGAGGGACCTGTTGGACAAGTGGTCCGGATCGCATCTTCCGATGCATAGGCTGATAACCCTGTCTCCAAGGACCAGGGTATCTCTACTGTGGTGGCTGCAGAGTGCCCATCTTCAAGAGGGCCGCAGGTTCGGCATACAGGACTAGGTCCTAGTGACCATGGATTCCAGCCTTTGAGGCTGGGAGGCAGTCACACAGGGAAGAAATTTCCAGGGACTTTGGTCAAGTCAGGTTATTTCCCTACACATAAATATTCTGGACCTGAGGGCCATTTACAATGCCCTGAGGCCGGCAAGGCCTCTGCTTCAAAACCAGCCGGTACTGATCCAATCAGACAACATCACGGCAGTCGCCCATGTAAACCAACAGGGCGGCACAAGAAGCAGGATGGCGATGGCAGAAGCCACAAGGATTCTCCGATAGGCGGAAAATCATGTGTTAGCACTGTCAGCAGTGTTCATTCCCGGAGTGGACAACTGGGAAGCAGATCTTCTCAACAGACACGACCTCCACCCGGGAGAATGGGGACTTCCTCCAGAAGTCTTCCAATAGGATTGTACACCATTGGGAAAGGCCACAGGTGGACATGATGGCGTCCCGCCTCAACAAAAAGCTATAAAAGATATTGCACCGGGTCAAGGGACCCTCAGGCGATAGCTATGGACGCTCTGGTAACACCGTGGGTGTACCAGTCGGTTTATGTGTTCTCCCCTCTGCCTCTCATACCAAAGGTACTGAGAATAATAAGAAGGCGAGGAGTAAGAACGATACTCGTGGATGGCCAAGAAGAGCTTGGTACCCAGAACTTCAAGAATTTATATCAGAGGACCCATGGCCTCTGCCACTCAGACAGGACCTGCGGCAGCAGGGGCCCTGTCTGTTCCAAGACTTACCGCAGCTGCGTTTGTCGGCATGGCGGTTGAACGCCGGATCCTGAAGGAAAAGGGCATTCCGGAGGAAGTCATTCCTACGCTTACTAAAGCCAGGAAAGAGGTTACAGCAACTCATTATCACCGCATATGGCGAAAATATGTTGCATGGTGTGAGGCCGAAAGGGCCCCAACAGAGGAATTTCAACTAGGTCGATTTCTGCATTTCCTGCAAGCAGGAGTGACTATGGGCCTTAAATTGGGTTCCATTAAGGTACAGATCTCTGCTCTGTCGATTTTCTTTCAAAAAGAACTAGCTTCAGTACCTGAAGTTCAGACATTTATAAAAGGAGTGCTGCAGAGTCAGCCCCCGTTTGTGCCTCCTGTGGCACCTTGGGATCTCAACGTGGTGTTGAGTTTTCTTAAAATCACATTGGTTTGAACCACTAAAAACCGTGGATCTGAAATATCTCACGTGGAAGGTGGTTATGTTATTGGCCTTGGCTTCTGCCAGGCAAGTATCAAAGTTGGCGGCTTTGTCTTGTAAAAGCCCTTATTTGATTTTCCATATGGATAGGGCAGAATTGAGGACTCGTCCCCAGTTTCTCCCAAAGGTGGTGTCAGCGTTTCACCTGAACCAGCCTATTGTGGTGCCTAGGCTACTAGGGACTTGGAGGACTCCAAGTTGCTAGACGTTGTCAGGGCACTGAAAATATATGTTTCCAAAACGGCTAGAGTCAGAAAATCTGACTCGCTGTTTATCCTATATGCACCTAACAAGCTGGGTGCTCCTGCTTCTAAGCAGACTATTGCTCGTTGGATTTGTAGTACAATTCAGCTTGCACATACTGTGGCAGGCCTGCCACAGCCAAAATCTGTCAATGCCCATTCCACAAGGAAGGTGGGCTCATCTTGGGCGGCTGCCCGAGAGGTCTCGGCTTTACAACTTTGCCGAGCAGCTACTTGGTCAGGGGCAAACACGTTTGCAAAAATTCTACAAATTTGATACCCTGGCTGAGGAGGACCTGGAGTTCTCTCATTCAGTGCTGCAGAGTCATCCGCACTCTCCCGCCCGTTTGGGAGCTTTGGTATAATCCCCATGGTCCTTACGGAGTTCCCAGCATCCACTAGGACGTTAGAGAAAATAAGAATTTACTCACCGGTAATTCTATTTCTCGTAGTCCGTAGTGGATGCTGGGCGCCCATCCCAAGTGCGGTTTATCTGCAATACATACAGTACATAGTTATGGTTAACTAAATCGGGTTATTGTTGAGCCATCTGTTGAGAGGCTCTATTGTTTCATACTGTTAACTGTGTTTCATATCACGAGTTGTACGGTGTGATTGGTGTGGCTGGTATGAGTCTTACCCGGGATTCAAAATCCTTCCTTATTGTGTACGCTCGTGTACGCTCGTCCGGGCACAGTACCTAACTGAGGCTTGGAGGAGGGTCATGGTGGGAGGAGCCAGTGCACACCAGGTAGTCTAAGATCTTTCTAGAGTGCCCAGCCTCCTTCGGAGCCCGCTATTCCCCATGGTCCTTACGGAGTTCCCAGCATCCACTACGGACTACGAGAAATAGAATTACCGGTGAGTAAATTCTTATTTTCAGCCCACACTATAGTTTTCTGATCAGAAAAATATCCTTTCCTGTTAACTGATAGCTTTCCCCAGAGGTAACGCACTTTATCAATGTTATTCTAATCTGCGTTTGAAACCGGATAGTTATGTGCTATTTGTAGATAAACATCTACTACTCCGCTTTAAATTGAACTATTGTGTGGTTTGTCCTTGGCGTTAGCGATCTTATGCAACTTGCGTAATTACGCAACTGCACGTGCCTTTTCACGCTTGTGCGCGCTCACGTACTTTGTCCGGGCCACGTGTACAAAAGTGCTCCTGCACTAAAACAAATCACACAGTATAAATGTGAGCGATATAAACTATTGTCGCTCACGAACACACCCCACAATTGCTCTGTTTAACCTAAAAGACTAGGCCAGAGCTGCGTTTTGTGTTCTTACAACTATATCATTAACACAGTTACTTCAAATGTATATAGCAACACAGATGTATCCGGTTTCACACAAACCTATAAATGACCGTTATAACCTATGGCAACAATATGTGGGATGGATGCAAAGTATGGGTACGCTGTGTGCGCCTTTACGCAAGGTTACATGTGCAAAAGAAAAAAACAAAAAACTTTTAAATGGCTTTTTTTTCCTTTGTCCTTGCGGTTCACGCCAGCATCCCTAACCAATGCAGTACAGGCGCAGTTCAGCAGCACAAGATAGCTCAACACAATATAATAATGCTAATCCACCCTTTGCTGCTGGCAAGCGCCTGCAATGTTGTGCAAAAGCCGGGTATTAGACGAGCCGGACGATGCCCTCAACTGAGAAGTTCGATAGACTTCTTGGAAAGCAGCCACTAACCCCTATTGCACACTGTAACTGAAGCCGCTGTGGCCGCTGTAATAAATCCTTTACCTACGTACTCTGTCCCCAGTTAGCGTACACAGTCCCGTACTGTGCACGCACTTTGCGTACACACGCCGGAATAGCCGTGCAGCTTGCACTCGGTGCATACACACAGACCGACACGCTGAGAGCACGAGGCAGCTCTAGGTGTGGCAATTACACTATACAAACGCTCAACAGAAACTGAATGCGACACCAGTATTTGATTGTATGTTGTGGTCCAAAGCAGCAACAAGTAATAATATATTTGTAAAAGGGGATTACAATAAGTTAAAATATAAATGGTACAACACAATACAATTCAATCACAAAGAGAGAGTCACACCCAATGATACGTACGTTTGTTCGCTTGCGCAACCCGGATCCGGTCCTCTAGTTGATCTGGCAAGATGACCTTAGAGCAAGAGAGAGAGAGTGACCGGCCCAGGTGCAAGGTTTATATACCCTTGCCCAAAATACAATACAATGGGGTTGTATGCTCTCCACCAATTGGTTGGAGGGATGGTCGTTTACAGTACAGGAGAGGTCATTGGTCGATTTGAAGAGATGGGCGATGCCTTGATCCAGGGGTGTGTACTGCTGTTCAGCTCTGGATTCCCACCGCATACCAAGTACATAATAAACACAAATATACCTTTAATCTGCCTTTGCAAATAACTATTCGCAACGACATGCGATCTTCTCCAAACCAACACCGGCTTATTACTCATAATTATCTGAACACGTAGATACCATGCATGAATATCTGATCAGTTACTGTCCCCTCGCATACTGTAAAGGTGTATAATTCCCTTGTTGTGCCTTGCAAATAAGTAAAAGTTGCATGAGGGGAAAGGGGAGACTATGTGTAATGTGTGTACTAAGTTTGGGAAATATGTAATGTGTGACAGATATTTCCATGTTCATTAGGTTACTTTGTTATGTTATCTCCAAGCAACATGATCCTACACATGAAATGACCAACCATTCTCAAGATACACACAAATATATATATATATATATATATATAATTCCAAGAGTTTTGACTATAAATGTTATACCTCTGTACTATATAAATGTAAGTTGTCAGCTGTTAGTGATTTGTATCAGCAAGGCTTGTGTACTTTGTATAGTATATTTGTCTCCTATTGTCCTGGTTTCTATTAAACAATGACAGTCTGGTTTTGGTTGTCTTCAATATACACTCTGAAACAATAAGGATAACTAGAGATATTTACTTTCCTCACAGATCAGGGTGCCTGTTTCATGATCACAAACCTTTGCGTAAACAAGACATGTCTTGATATATTCAAGACATTGTTTTAGAAGAATGTGTATGTGTGGTTTGATTAGCTTGTGTGTGAATAGTAACTTGCCTTTGAAGATTACACAGTGTACAAATTCTGTGCTATAAGGATAGAATATGGAACATGGCTTTGGGGGCCTTTCTATGCGCTTGCGTATGTCACCGTATTTACCCATACCCCACGCTAATATGCAGGGCTTCACGAGCCAATGTATGCAGCGTCTGGGTCTGCGCACGCACGGCTAATACGCAACCGCACAGAAGCCACTCTGAGTGGTGTCTGTATGTGTAGTGCGGGTTTGTAATATTTTCTGACTTCGACAACATATACGAGAAAAAAATAACTTATTCTATTGTCTAGTATCCACAACTGAGTATAAAGTCTATACATCAAAAGCCTCCATTTTGGTTGCTCGAATGCAAAGCATTCCCCGATTTCACATTCCAATGCTTGCTATCTCCCACATTCTTGGTGTTGGCAGCACAAGGTCTTTGTGCAATTACTGCCAGGAGTCCATTGAACATCCAATCTGTGTTCTTTAAGCAATGATCACACAGAATAACTAGTCATTGAACTGCCTGATATCACTGACAAGAACACAGGAGATTGAGGCATGTACAGGCCCTGATTGGTGCATATATACTGCTGTAGTTATGGTACAGCTTCTCACAGGCTTCCTGGTTTCCCTGTGTCCTCTTGAGTTTCCTCTGCCTGATATCCGCTAGACGGATAAATAATAAATGAGAGACAGAAGTTAGTGAAGCAAGAAATGTTAATATTACAGTACCAGCTACTTGATAGGAAAGAACGTTAGGAAGCAGACAAATAAAAAAAAAAAAAAAAATGTAAGCCCAAATGTATTAAGCCTTAAAAAGTGATAAAGTGGAGAGTGATAACGTACCAGCCAATCGGCTCCTGTCATTTTTCAAACACATCAAGTAACATGGCAGTTAGTAGTTGATTGGTTGGTACGTTATCATTATCCACTTTATCACTTTTAAGGCTTAATACATTTGGGCCAAAATGTCTTAACCGGTTTTCTCTGAGTGTAAAAAAAAATACTACAGTATATGTATTTTATTGTCCTAACAACTTGTTATGCATTTTCTATAAAACAGTTCATTTTAAATTTCTACTTAAGCTTCACCTAGGGGTAATTCAGTTGTTTTATTATGTGCCTTAACTAATGGACATCCGACAGAATAATTCAGTTGTTGCTCCAATTGGATACCCACTAGCCACTGGAGACACATTTCTTCTTACAGCCTCCAGAGGTGGCTGAATAAAATGTGCAAAAGTCCATGGTTTGGGGGCTGTAACTAGTACTTTAGACAGTTTTAGCTGCTTTGCGCAGCTACACTTGGTGTTTTTGGGAGCGGCAACAGTAATGGCAGTCTGATTGGAGTAGTAAATACATTTGTGTAAGATATGTGTGATGTGGGGCTTTACTTAGGAAGTAATGTGCAACGTTAGATTGTTTTGTTTTTCCCTCCTCTTGTTGCTGTGTTGCATATTTTGCATAATAGTACAATGGGGATAGAATGGGTATTGACTAATACCGCTTTTAGACTCAAATCGCAGGTTCGCAGCCAGTAGCCTGACACGGGTGCTACCATGCTGCGACCCGCGTCAGCCCCTTTTCCCACTGCAGTCACCAAACCCAGCATTTTTCCGGGTTGGTGACGCGGCGGGGGCGGCGCTTGTAGATCACATGATTTCACAGAACTACTCCTCAGCGGATGTCTTTGTTTTCCCGCAGCATTTTCTTTCAAATGTAGGGACTGTTTTGCGTGTAAATCCCAGCAGATCAGCAGTTCCTGAGATACTCAGATAAACCCATCTGTCACCAACAGTAGTTCCAAGGTCAAAGTCACATCACGTCTTAACTTTCTACTGTTTGGTCTGAACATCATTTGAAGCTCTTGAACATGTTAACATGGTTGGTTTACTGCCATATAAAAATACCTACTCTTATAAACTTGCAATAAGTTTTTAAGACACAAGGTCCAACTATTGATTAGTCTTAGTTGTGTCTTTGATTTAAAGTTTATTAGAAATTTGTTGTACAGAAACATGGAAATATGGTCGTCTTATCACATACTGCTCATGAGGATGTGGCACGCATAAACTCTAGTGACGCGTTTCATGGGCATACTGCCCACTTCTTCAGATTGTATGTGCCATTTTGTAAGAACGGTCCATATTGATCGCAGTTCAGGGTTCACTCTGTAGTGAATGTTGATCAGTGTGCTGCTGATGTAATGCTTCCTGTGCAGATCGAAGGGCGAGTAAACTAAGAATAAAATTGTGTGAGATATTTCTATAACAATTCTGGGTAGAGATGCTGGAGTTTGTCAGTTACGATAATACCTAGTGTACTTTGTTGTTCCAAGCAATTGGTATACTTTGGGTGCCCGATGGAGTAATTCAGTTGTTGTTCTTTAAAAAAGTCTATTACAAGTGAATACCCCTGGTATTATTCCACAATCTTGTTGTTTGTGGTCTTCATTTGAGTGAGCTGAATCAATGCAGTACATTCACACACACAACAGAGAAATAAAGATTCATGTGATTTTAAATCGTGATTTACATCAAGTTGATTTAAATCAGCACACCCTGTTAGAGTACGTGTCCAATGTCTGTGAACACAAACATCTGTTTTACAGATGGAGCGCATAAAATTTTAAATAACTGTTTTAGCATAAGCTGCATGACACCAAGTGGTCAGTTCGGTTATGATTTGTGTGCCATTCCTGTATGGAATATTGCATCAGTCTACATCTTCTTTTTCCTCGTACTCCATGGAGAGGTGCAGGATAATCTGCAATGAAAATGGTAGCTCAGTGGGCAAATACGTGCACATTTCCCCAAATTGAAATGACCCCCAAGAGCTTGTTAGGCCAATTTAATGGGTGGTCTTCAGTATGTCGACTGACGGGATCCCGGCGCACAGTATACCAGCACCGGAATCCCGACAGCCGGCATACCGACACTTATTCTCCCTTGTGGGGGTCCACGACCCCCCTGGAAGGAGAATAAAATAGCGTAGCGAGCCCGCAAGGGGCTCATTTGCGCTCGCCACACTGACGGTAAGCCGGCAGTCGGGCTCCCGGCGCCGTTATGCTGGTCGCCGGGAGCCCGACCGCCGGCATACCATACTGAACCAAATTTAATAGTATAAGAAGCAATATGATGCATCTTTTCCACTCTTAGGTGTCAAATTACTATGGATTTTCTTTTCAGTTAACCGCATGAACTGAAACTCAACTGGTTTCTCTGATCTTTCACTGGGTAGATTCAAGAAGGGCCTGGACACCTTTCTGTGCAAAATGAACAGTAATACTGACATGTTTTCTTGTCCAGTGAGTAGTCAAATTTGGCAGTATTGTGGACAGGCAGTAATTGTTCCTCTCAATTTAAATCAGACTTTTCTCTGCTGAGGGTTTTGCTATCTTCTTGATCAATTCACTGGTTGTGTGTGAAGAAGCATGGACCGTGATTGATACATGTTCTCCCTCACCATGAATACCTATGTAATGTCCATATTTTGTAAAATATTGGCATTTCTGTCCTCTTATTACTCAGTATGTACTTGGAAGT
This sequence comes from Pseudophryne corroboree, assembly GCF_028390025.1. Lineage (NCBI taxonomy): Eukaryota > Metazoa > Chordata > Amphibia > Anura > Myobatrachidae > Pseudophryne > Pseudophryne corroboree. The sequence continues at coordinate 559,572,660 of NC_086449.1, read as the reverse complement.
CTGTTAATAGTTTCAAATTTTTTTTCCCTTTTGTTCTCAGGAATAACAATGCAGGATAACATCAGATTTGCTTCAGCTGGTGATGATATTAAAATATGGGACTCTTCATCCATGACTGTGCTGGAGCAGTTCAACCCACATAGTACATCACACCCTGTATCATCTTTGTGTTGGAGCAGTAACAGTATCCTTTGACAGGTGCACAGTGACTGTTCTGTTGGCGCCTGCTTTTCTATTCTGTGCATGTGTTACATTTACTTATCAGAACTGAAAGAATGTGTGATTTCATCAGACTCCATTAGAAATGTCTTTAAGGCACTCAACCCTGTTGTTCTTTATTTTTTCTTTGTACTGTATTTGTCTATAGGAAAGATTTAGAGAGAAATTAAAAATAATTTAAACAGATTATGTATTTAGTTTATTAATATGCTTGTAGAACTCCCATTTACTTAAATATAATTTTTGAGTCTGTGTTAATCTCTTCTCCAATTGTCTTCCGGTCAGATTACAGTATGTGTAGTAATACTCTCTTAATACTGTACATAAATATATTCAAGATGTGGCCTAATTCAGGGAAAAAATGCACAGAAAGATGCCTGCATTAGTAAACGCGCTCACGGCTAGGTCCGACTCGAATGACTGCTTAACGTGACTGTAGCAACAATGGGGTATATTTTATTTTACTAAGGTCCCGATTTTGACCGAGATGCCGTTTTTTCTTCAAAGTGTCATCTCGGTAATTTACTAAACTAAAATCACGGCAGTGATGAGGGCATTCGTATTTTTTGGGTAGTCTATGAAAATAATTACGAATGAATACACCATCGGTCAAAACGCGGCTGTTTAAGTATGAATCTCGGTCATTTACTAAGAAGTGCAAAGCAAAAAAAAATAAAACACTGCCGTGAAAAATTACAACTCGTAAAAAAGTGCTAAAAAAAAACAGACCTGCTTTTTTAATCCGTGATTGTATAGGCATGCAGGGATCCATGAGATCCGTGCAGGTATATCAGTGGGAAGGGGTGGGAAAGTGGTTATTTTCTAAAAAAAAATTGCGTGGGGTCCCCCCTCCTAAGCATAACCAGCCTCGGGCTCTTTGAGCCGATCCTGGTTGCAGAAATATGGGGAAAAAATTGACAGGGGTTCCCCCATATTTAAGCAACCAGCATCGGGCTCTGCGCCTGGTCCTGGTTCCAAAAATACGGGGGACAAAAAGAGTAGGGGTCCCCTGTATTTTTAAAACCAGCACCGGGCTCCACTAGCTGGACAGATAATGCCACAGCCGGGGGTTACTTTTATATAGTGCCCTGCGGCCGTGGCATCAAATATCCAACTAGTCACCCCTGGCCGGGGTACCCTGGGGGAGTGGGGACCCCTTCAATCAAGGGGTCCCCCCCCCCCCAGCCACCCAAGGGCCAGGGGTGAAGCCCGAGGCTGTCCCCCCCCATCCAATTGGCTGCGGATGGGGGGCTGATAGCCTTTTGTGAAAATGAAAAGATATTGTTTTTAGTAGCAGTACTACAAAACCCAGCAAGCCTCCCCCGCATGCTGGTACTTGGAGAACCACAAGTACCAGCATGCGGCGGAAAAACGGGCCCGCTGGTACCTGTAGTACTACTACTAAAAAAATACCCAAAAAAAGACAAGACACACACACCTTGAAAGTAAAGATTTATTACATACATCCACACAAACATACAAACATACTTACCTATGGCCCCACGCAGGTCGGTCCTCTTCTCCAGTAGAATCCAAGGGGTACCTGTTGAATAAATTATACTCACCAGCTCCAGGGTCCCAGGCTCCTCGTAGCATCCATTTGTAATCCACGTACTTGAATAAAATAAAAAACGGACACCCGAGCCACGCACTGCAAGGGGACCTATGTTTGCACATGGGTCCCCTTTCCCCGACTGCCAGAAACCCACTCTGACTGATGTCTAAGTGGGTTTCTTCAGCCAATCAGGGAGCGCCACGTTGTAGCACCCTCCTGATCGGCTGTGTGCTCCTGTACTGACTGACAGGCGGCACACGGCAGTGTTACAATGTAGCGCCTATGCGCTCCATTGTAACCAATGGTGGGAACTTTCTGCCCTGCGGTTGACCGAAAGTGACCTCACCGCTGAGCAGAAAGTTCCCACCATTGGTTACAATGGAGCGCATAGGCGCTACATTGTAACACTGCCGCGTGCTGCCTGTCAGTCAGTACAGGAGCACACAGCCGATCAGGAGGGTGCTACAACGTGGCGCTCCCTGATTGGCTGAAGAAACCCACTTAGACATCAGTCAGAGTGGGTTTCTGGCAGTCGGGGAAAGGGGACCCATGTGCAAACATGGGTCCCCTTTCAGTGCGTGGCTCGGGTGTCCGTTTTTTTTATTTTATTCAAGTACGTGGATTACAAATGGATGCTACGAGGAGCCTGGAGCTGGTGAGTATAATTTATTCAACAGGTACCCCTTGGATTCTACTGGAGAAGAGGACCGACCTGCGTGGGGCCATAGGTAAGTATGTTTGTATGTTTGTGTGGATGTATGTAATAAATCTTTACTTTCAAGGTGTGTGTGTCTTGTCTTTTTTTGGGTATTTTTTTAGTAGTAGTACTACAGGTACCAGCGGGCCCGTTTTTCCGCCGCATGCTGGTACTTGTGGTTCTCCAAGTAACAGCATGCGGGGGAGGCTTGCTGGGCCTTGTAGTACTGCTACTAAAAACAATATCTTTTCTCTATCGTCCTAGTGGATGCTGGGGTTCCTGAAAGGACCATGGGGAATAGCGGCTCCGCAGGAGACAGGGCACAAAAAGTAAAGCTTTACGATCAGGTGGTGTGTACTGGCTCCTCCCCCCATGACCCTCCTCCAAGCCTCAGTTAGATTTTTGTGCCCGGCCGAGAAGGGTGCAATCTAGGTGGCTCTCCTAAAGAGCTGCTTAGAAAAGTTTAGCTTAGGTTTTTTATTTTACAGTGAGTCCTGCTGGCAACAGGATCACTGCAACGAGGGACTTAGGGGAGAAGAAGTGAACTCACCTGCGTGCAGGATGGATTGGCTTCTTGGCTACTGGACATTAGCTCCAGAGGGACGATCACAGGTACAGCCTGGATGGTCACCGGAGCCTCGCCGCCGGCCCCCTTGCAGATGCTGAAACGAGAAGAGGTCCAGAATCGGCGGCAGAAGACTCCTCAGTCTTCTTAAGGTAGCGCACAGCACTGCAGCTGTGCGCCATTTTCCTCTCAGCACACTTCACACGGCAGTCACTGAGGGTGCAGGGCGCTGGGAGGGGGGCGCCCTGGGAGGCAAATGAAAACCTTTTTTGGCTAAAAATACCTCACATATAGCCTCCGGGGGCTATATGGAGATATTTAACCCCTGCCAGAATCCACTAAAGAGCGGGAGACGAGCCCGCCGAAAAAGGGGCGGGGCCTATCTCCTCAGCACACAGCGCCATTTTCCTCACACAGCTCCGCTGGTCAGGAAGGCTCCCAGGCTCTCCCCTGCACTGCACTACAGAAACAGGGTAAAACAAGAGAGGGGGGGCAAAATTGTGGCAAAACTATATTATTAAAGCAGCTATACAGGGAGCACTTATTATAAGGCTATCCCTGTCATATATAGCGCTTTTGGTGTGTGCTGGCAAACTCTCCCTCTGTCTCCCCAAAGGGCTAGTGGGGTCCTGTCTTCGTTAAGAGCATTCCCTGTGTGTCTGCTGTGTGTCGGTACGTGTGTGTCGACATGTATGAGGACGATATTGGTGTGGAGGCGGAGCAATTGCCAAATATGGGGATGTCACCTCCTAGGGGGTCGACACCAGAATGGATGCCTTTATTTATGGAATTACGGGATAGTGTCAACACGCTAAAGCAGTCGTTTGACGACATGAGACGGCCGGACAATCAATTAGTGCCTGTCCAGGCGCCTCAAACACCGTCAGGGGCTGTAAAACGCTCTTTGCCTCAGTCGGTCGACACAGACCCAGACACAGGCACTGATTCCAGTGGCGACGGTGACGAATCAACCGTATTTTCCAGTAGGGCCACACGTTATATGATTTTGGCAATGAAGGAGGCGTTACATATTGCTGATACTACAGGTACCACAAAACAGGGTATCATGTGGGGTGTGAAAAAACTACCTATAGTTTTTCCTGAATCAGATGAATTAAATGAGGTGTGTGATGAAGCGTGGGTTGCCCCCGATAAAAAAAATGCTAATTTCAAAGAAGTTATTGGCTTTATACCCTTTCCCGCCAGAGGTTAGGGCGCGCTGGGAAACACCTCCTAGGGTGGACAAGGCGCTCACACGCTTATCAAAACAAGTGGCGTTACCCTCTCCTGAGACGGCCGCACTTAAAGATCCAGCAGATAGGAGGATGGAAAATATCCAAAAAAGTATATACACACATACAGGTGTTATACTACGACCAGCTATAGCGACAGCCTGGATGTGCAGTGCTGGGGTAGCTTGGTCAGAGTCCCTGATTGAAAATATTGATACCCTGGATAGGGACAATGTTTTACTGTCTTTAGAGCAAATAAAGGATGCATTTATTTATATGCGTGATGCACAGAGGGATATCTGCACACTGGCATCACGGGTAAGTGCTATGTCCATTTCGGCCAGAAGAAGTTTATGGACGCGACAGTGGTCAGGCGATGCGGACTCAAAACGGCATATGGAAGTTTTGCCGTATAAAGGGGAGGAGTTATTTGGTGTCGGTCTATCGGATTTGGTGGCCACGGCTACAGCCGGGAAATCCACCTTTTTACCTCAAGTCACTCCCCAACAGAAAAAGACACCGACTTTTCAACCGCAGCCCTTTCGTTCCTTTAAAAACAAGAGAGCAAAGGGATATTCATATCTGCCACGAGGCAGAGGAAGGGGGAAGAGACTGCAACAGGCAGCTCCTTCCCAGGAACAGAAGCCCTCCCCCGCTTCTACAAAAGCCTCAGCATGACGCTGGGGCTTCTCAAGCGGACTCGGGGGCGGTGGGGGGTCGTCTCAAGAATTTCAGCGCGCAGTGGGCTCACTCGCAGGTAGATCCCTGGATCCTGCAGATAATATCTCAGGGGTACAGGTTGGAACTAGAGACGGATCCACCTCGCCGTTTCCTGAAGTCTGCTTTACCAACGTCCCCCTCCGACAGGGTGACGGTCTTGGAAGCCATTCACAAGCTGTACTCTCAGCAGGTGATAGTCAAGGTACCCCTTTTACAACAAGGAAAGGGGTATTATTCCACTCTATTTGTGGTACCGAAGCCGGATGGCTCGGTAAGACCTATTCTAAATCTGAAATCCTTGAACCTGTACATAAAGAAGTTCAAGTTCAAGATGGAGTCACTCAGAGCAGTGATAGCGAACCTGGAAGAAGGGGACTTTATGGTATCCTTGGACATCAAGGATGCGTATCTCCACGTTCCAATTTACCCCTCACACCAGGGGTACCTCAGGTTCGTCGTACAGAACTGTCACTATCAGTTTCAGACGCTGCCGTTCGGATTGTCCACGGCACCTCGGGTCTTTACCAAGGTAATGGCCGAGATGATGATTCTTCTTCGAAGAAAAGGCGTATTAATTATCCCATACTTGGACGATCTCCTAATAAGGGCAAGGTCCAGAGAACAGCTAGAGATGGGATTAGCACTGTCTCAAGAAGTGCTAAAACAGCACGGGTGGATTCTGAATATTCCAAAATCCCAGTTAATGCCGACAACACGTCTGCTGTTCCTAGGGATGATTCTGGACACGGTTCAGAAAAAGGTTTTTCTCCCGGAGGAAAAAGCCAAGGAGTTATCCGAGCTTGTCAGGAACCTCCTAAAACCAGGAAAGGTGTCTGTACATCAATGCACAAGAGTCCTGGGAAAAATGGTGGCTTCTTACGAAGCAATTCCATTCGGCAGATTCCACGCAAGAATTTTCCAGAGGGATCTGTTGGACAAATGGTCAGGGTCGCATCTTCAGATGCACCAGCGGATAACCCTGTCTCCACGGACAAGGGTATCTCTTCTGTGGTGGTTGCAGAGTGCTCATCTATTGGAGGGCCGCAGATTCGGCATACAGGATTGGATCCTGGTGACCACGGACGCCAGCCTGAGAGGCTGGGGAGCAGTCACACAAGGAAGAAACTTCCAGGGCGTGTGGTCGAGCCTGGAAACGTCTCTTCACATAAACATTCTGGAACTAAGAGCAATCTACAATGCTCTAAGCCAGGCAGAACCTCTGCTTCAAGGAAAACCGGTGTTGATCCAGTCGGACAACATCACGGCAGTCGCCCATGTGAACAGACAGGGCGGCACAAGAAGCAGGAGTGCAATGGCAGAAGCTGCAAGGATTCTTCGCTGGGCAGAGAATCATGTGATAGCACTGTCAGCAGTGTTCATCCCGGGAGTGGACAACTGGGAAGCAGACTTCCTCAGCAGACACGACCTTCACCCGGGAGAGTGGGGACTTCATCCAGAAGTTTTCCACATGCTGGTAACCCGTTGGGAAAGACCAATGGTGGACATGATGGCGTCTCGCCTCAACAAAAAACTGGACAGGTATTGCGCCAGGTCAAGAGATCCGCAGGCAATAGCTGTGGACGCGCTGGTAACGCCTTGGGTGTACCAGTCGGTGTATGTGTTTCCTCCTCTGCCTCTCATACCAAAAGTATTGAGAATTATACGGCAAAGAGGCGTAAGAACGATACTAGTGGTTCCGGATTGGCCAAGAAGGACTTGGTACCCGGAACTTCAAGAGATGATCACGGAAGATCCGTGGCCTCTACCTCTGAGAAGGGACTTGCTTCAGCAGGGTCCCTGTCTGTTTCAAGACTTACCGCGGCTGCGTTTGACGGCATGCCGGTTGAACGCCGGATCCTAAAGGAAAAAGGCATGCCGGAAGAAGTCATTCCTACTTTGATTAAAGCAAGGAAGGAAGTAACCGCGCAACATTATCACCGCATTTGGCGAAAATATGTTGCGTGGTGCGAGGATCGGAGTGCTCCGACGGAGGAATTTCAACTGGGTCGATTCCTACATTTCCTGCAATCAGGATTGTCTATGGGTCTCAAATTGGGATCTATTAAGGTTCAAATTTCGGCCCTGTCGATTTTCTTCCAAAAAGAATTGGCTTCAGTTCCTGAAGTCCAGACTTTTGTTAAGGGAGTGCTGCATATACAGCCCCCTGTGGTGCCTCCAGTGGCACCGTGGGATCTCAATGTTGTTTTGGACTTTCTCAAATCTCATTGGTTTGAACCACTAAAAACTGTGGATTTGAAATATCTCACATGGAAAGTGACCATGCTACTAGCCCTGGCTTCGGCCAGGAGAGTGTCAGAACTGGCAGCTTTATCTTACAAAAGCCCATATCTGATTTTCCATTCGGACAGGGCAGAACTGCGGACTCGTCCGCATTTTCTCCCTAAGGTGGTGTCAGCATTTCATCTGAACCAACCTATTGTAGTGCCTGCGGCTACAAGCGACTTGGAGGACTCCAAGTTGTTGGACGTTGTCAGAGCTTTAAAAATATACATTTCAAGGACAGCTGGAGTCAGGAAATCTGACTCGCTGTTTATACTATATGCTCCCAACAAGTTGGGCGCTCCTGCGTCTAAGCAAACTATTGCTCGCTGGATTTGTAGTACGATTCAGCTTGCACATTCTGTGGCAGGCCTGCCACAGCCAAAATCGGTAAAAGCCCACTCCACAAGGAAGGTGGGTTCTTCTTGGGCGGCTGCCCGAGGGGTCTCGGCATTACAACTCTGCCGAGCGGCTACGTGGTCGGGGGAGAACACGTTTGTAAAATTCTACAAATTTGATACCCTGGCTAAGGAGGACCTGGAGTTCTCTCATTCGGTGCTGCAGAGTCATCCGCACTCTCCCGCCCGTTTGGGAGCTTTGGTATAATCCCCATGGTCCTTTCATGAACCCCAGCATCCACTAGGACGATAGAGAAAATAAGAATTTACTTACCGATAATTCTATTTCTCTGAGTCCGTAGTGGATGCTGGGCGCCCATCCCAAGTGCGGATTATCTGCATTACTTGTACATAGTTACAAAAATCGGGTTATTATTGTTGTGAGCCATCTTTTCAGAGGCTCCGCTGTTATCATACTGTTAACTGGGTTTAGATCACAGGTTGTACGGTGTGATTGGTGTGGCTGGTATGAGTCTTACCCGGGATTCATAAATCCTTCCTTATTGTGTACGCTCGTCCGGGCACAGTACCTAACTGAGGCTTGGAGGAGGGTCATGGGGGGAGGAGCCAGTACACACCACCTGATCGTAAAGCTTTACTTTTTGTGCCCTGTCTCCTGCGGAGCCGCTATTCCCCATGGTCCTTTCAGGAACCCCAGCATCCACTACGGACTCCGAGAAATAGAATTATCGGTAAGTAAATTCTTATTTTCATTTTCACAAAAGGCTATCAGCCCCCCATCCGCAGCCAATTGGATAGGGGGGACAGCCTCGGGCTTCACCCCTGGCCCTTGGGTGGCTGGGGGGGGGGACCCCTTGATTGAAGGGGTCCCCACTCCCCCAGGGTACCCCGGCCAGGGGTGACTAGTTGGATTTTTGATGCCACGGCCGCAGGGCACTATATAAAAGTGACCCCTGGCTGTGGCATTATCTGTCCAGCTAGTGGAGCCCGGTGCTGGTTTTAAAAATACGGGGGACCCCTACGCTTTTTGTCCCCCGTATTTTTGGAACCAGGACCAGACGCAGAGCCCGATGCTGGTTGCTTAAATATGGGGGAACCCATGTCATTTTTCCCCCCATATTTCTGCAACCAGGATCGGCTCAAAGAGCCCGAGGCTGGTTATGCTTAGGAGGGGGGACCCCACGCAATTTTTTTTTTTAAGTTTTACAGTGTTTATTTAAAAAAAAAAAAAAAAATGAACCCCAGCACGGATCACACAGATCCGGCCGAGATTCATTTTGAAAAAGTCGGCAGTGTTTTGCTAATCACTGCCGTAAAAAACAGAAAAAAAACACGAATGACATCGACATCGGAAAACCCGAAAAGGCAAAATACGGCAGCTTAGTAAATTAGTCGTAATAAATTCAAAAAGTTGCAATTTTACACTGTCGATGTCATTCGTGATTGAACTTTGACCTTTTTCCGAAAATTACGAATGTTAGTAAATATACCCCAATGTAGGAGGACACATCTGTAGACATGTCATATGTCAGCATTTTAACACACTGGGGTCAATTCAATTCGGCAATTTATGAATAGCGCCGGGAATTAGCTCCCGACGCTATTCAATTCAGCTCCAGTTAAGTCGGCGATGTCCTGTTCTCGCCGACTAAACAGGTTGAATTGTCGGGAGAACGGGCATTCTCCGACTTAACTCCCCGGCGCGAGGCTGATTCCCGACAGAATCAGCCTTGCGTCGGCCGTGAGGAAGCACTTTTGTCGGGTTTCTTCTCTCATCACCGGGGATGAGAGAAGAATTCCCGACAATTGCTGGTAACTAGCAGCTGAATTGAATAGCGTCGGGAGCTAATTCCCGACGCTATTCATAAATTGCCGAATTGAATTGACCCCATTGACTGTCCATATAGTCTTTGTCCGTTATACTGACTGCGTACCTGTGTTGTGACACTGAAGACGTATAATTAACATTAAGTATGTGTACCAAATGTTAAAAATTAGTAGAGCTCTCGGTTATAGTGATCCAAATAACAGGTATAATATTTGTCTGGAATAGCAGCGTAGAGAATGAAGGTGCTTAGGGCTCAAGATGTGTGTGTTTGTGGGGGTGATGAATTACATTTCTGTGAGCACATTTTGTTGTTGCACTTGTGATATTTCCAAAAAGAACACTATAGATATATGGAAACCTTAGGAGCAATTCAATTGTTTTTGCTGGCAGCCAGCAGATGGCGGCCAACGAAGCTATTCAATTGTAGCTCCTTTTGGGCGCGATTGGCTGCCTGCCAGCATTTCAGCTCACTACCCCAAGGGGGGGGGGGGGGGGGTGAGCTGAAATGCGCAAAAAGTGACCCTTTGAGTGCGCAGACGGGACTTTTCGCATCATGACCATTAGTTTGGTTGGGTTTAGCCACTTTACGCAGCTAAACCAGAACACTCTGGGTGCAATCAGCGTGAAAACCCCCCAATTAAATTGCATTCCGCAATCTCCCGTCATTTTAGATAGAAGGTTGTGTGCGCAAAACAATTGAATTCCCCCTCTTGTGTTTGAGACCGCAGAGTAATAGGCTACAGCTTTATTTTGAAGGGCCGCTAAATCTATCACACAAATTGCTTTTAAAAAGATCACAAATACAGATGTAGTTACTCTCATTGTTTCTGCTGTTGCGCTATATAAATAGCGCAGGTAGGTGAAGTAAGGTGTGATAAGGCACAAGAGGATCCACAGCATGCAAAACACTAATGAAAACTACACTACAGTATAGTGCTGAATAGCAGTGGATGGATATGGCACTACGGAATTCTGAACAATGTAGCAATCCCTGAGAAGTGGGCCAGTGCACATTAAATATAGCAGTTCTGTTTTAATACATTAATACTGCAGGGCGGAGTACGAAATCACTGGAATGGCTGGCACCCAGGGACAACATGCCTTACAACTGAAAGGTACCCTGGTGCGCTGTATAAAATGATCCCTACATGAAGTAAAAATTTGAACACCGAAAAAGATTTGCTCAGTGTCTCCAATGCACACAAAGAAAAGCACAGTTCAGAATTCTACACAGCTCTCTTAAAGAAAAAAAATCATTACAATCAGCGATAGAGTTTGGACACACAGCACTATAAAAAAAAATTAAAATTCAATGAGCAACATCACTATGTCACTGTAGGTGTCAGTCACTTGTCTCCATAGCTCTCTTGGCATAGTGGTATCACCAATGGTTACCTTGTCCGTGAGCTAGGGTTTGATTCCCGCAAAAGAGACACTTTTATTGTATATCTGTGTAAAAATTAGCATCCACAGTTTTTTTTTTTTTCAATTTTTGCCAAACCAAGTTCTGTCATACTTTGTATGCACACAAATATACAGTCAAAATTAGAAAAAACTGAAGGTGCTACTTATTACACAAATGTATAATAAGTGTGACTTTTCAAATTACTAGAGTCTTATCTTTATGAGACTGAGTTTACTGTACCTCTTCCCGGGCCTCCGCATTGCTTTAATAGGCAGCCTCCCCCAGCTCCAAGCCCACCCCCGTGAGATTTGTGATTTCACGGATTGGGTATTGAATACTGCTTAGTAAATAACAGCAAGAGCTATTCATTTATATACAGTAGTGTACTGGTCGTGTTGTTAGTCATTTACTAAGCAGTGCACCCAGTCTGTGAAATCATGAGTCTCACAGGAGGTGGGATTAGTGGTGGTGGTGGGCTGCCTATTAAAGCAATGGGGAGGTACGGGAAGAAGTACAGTAAACTAAGTCTCATAAATATAACGCGCTCGTAATTTGAAAAGCCACACTTGTATATTGTATACTGTATATTGTATATTTGTGTCATAAGTAGAACCTACAGGTTTTTTTCTGATTTTGACTGTGTACAAAGTATGACAGAACTTGTTTTGGCAAAAATAGAAAAAAAACTGGATGCTAATTTTTACACAGATCTAATGCTACTTTTTGCACAAATATACAATTTAGCTTTCCAAATTACGAGAGTGTTATCTCCTGAGTTTACTGTACTTCTTCCAGGGCCTCCCCATTGCTTTAATGGGCAGCCCCCTCCCCCCCACCCCTAATTCCTTCCTCTGTGAGACTTGTGATTTCATTGACTGGGTGTACTGCTTAGTAAATGACAAACACAAAACGGCCGGTTGACTGCTGTATGTAAATGAATTGGTTCCTGCTGGCTTTGGTTGAGGGAAGGGAACCCAGAAGCTGCAGAAGGCACATTCATTTGTAAGGCATGTTAGCATTGTGCATTCATCTAAAGATCGAGTGAGCCATCTTTTGCCGGGCAGCTCTCTCTTCTTTTCATGTAGTAAATGCGTTGTATATGCATCGCTGTGAAAATAAAACGCACACTCAGCTACTGCTGATTAAAATGATATGCGGCATGCCTATAGTCAGTGTGCGACTGCGGGTGTATCTGCTAACCAAATTTTACGTTACAGGGTTTTCCTGAAAATCACTGTAATGTAGTGTTTCATGTGCAGATACAGTCGGACTCACACACACAATATGGGCATGTTGTATATCATTTTAATCAGCAGAAGCTGCTTGTGCATCCTATTTACATATCGATGCGTATAAGATACATTTATAAATGAACGGGCCTTTTGTGTTCCCTTCTCCCAACCAAAGCCAGCATGAGCCATTCATTTACATACAGTAGTGTGTCGGACGTTTTTTTTCTTTTTCTCTTATAGCCTTTTAAAGTAAACTTTAAGATTCAATTTAAACAAAAAGAGACAAGATAACTCATCTGCCTAATGCTGGCCATACATCAGGAAGATATCGTTCCAACCAGCCAACTAGTTGGCTGGTTGGAACGATAATCTGGCAGTGTGTGGTAGCAAACGATTATCAGCCGTTTGCTCCCACACGCTGAAAAACGTCCAGAAACGGTCTGTCCAACTAGTTGGGAAAATCAAACCTGTTTGATTTTCCCAACTAATCGTTCAGGTGTAGGGGAAACTTTCCCCCCAACTGAACGATAAGCAGGCGGACACTGACCAGCAGTGTCCGCCTACTTCTTCCCGATCACTGCCTACTGGGCAGCACGAGCCGGGAGGTTCAGGGGCAGCTGCGGCAGGTCATCACTGCTGCCGGGCTGCCCCTGTTACAGCGGACCCCGTGGAGCGGCGGCGGCGGCGGGAGGAGGACCAGGGGCAGCTGCGGCAGTTCAACACTGCTGCCGGGCTGCCCCTGTCACAGCGGGACCCCGTGGAGCGGCGGCGGGAGGAGGACCAGGGGCAGCTGCGGCAGTTCATCACTGCTGCCGGGCTGCCCCTGTCACAGCGGGACCCCGTGGAGCGGCGGCGGCGGCGGGAGGAGGACCAGGGGCAGCTGCGGCAGTTCATCACTGCTGCCGGGCTGCCCATGTCACAGCGGACCCCGTGGAGCGGCGACGGCGGCGGAGCAGGAGGAGGTGCAGGGGCAGCTACGGTAGCACATCACTGCTGCCGGGCTGCCGCTGTCACAGGACACCCAGCAGTGGCACCCCTCCCGCAATACCCCATGATCGCGGCACCCCCCGCACCCCACCCATGATTGCTGCACCCCCGCACGCCACCCCCGATCACTGGTACCCCACCTGCGGTTGCGGCACCCCCGCATCCCACCCGCGATTGCGGCACGCCCCGCACCCCACCCGCGATCGCGGCACCCCCCCCCCCCCCCCCCGCAGCTTACCCGCAATCGCGGCACCCCCCGCAACTTACCCGCAATCACGGCACCCCCCGCAGTTTACCCACAATCGCGGCACCCCTCCGCAGCTTACCCGCAATCGCGGCACCCCTCCGCAGCTTACCCGCAATCGCGGCACCCCCCACACCCCACCCACGTTTGCGGCACCCCCGCACCCCACCCGCGATCGCGGCACCCCCCGCAGCATACCCGCGATCGCGGCACCCCCCGCATATCACCCACGATCGCGGCACCCCCGCATATCACCCACGATCACGGCAACCCCGCATATCACCCGCGATCGCGGCACCCCCCGCATATCACCCACGATCGCGGCACCCCCCCGCATATCACCCGCAAACGCGGGACCTCCGCACCCCACCCGCGATCGCGGCACCCCCCGCAGCATACCCGCGATCGCGGCACCCCCCGCACCCCACCCACGATCGCGGCACCCCCCGCATATCACCCACGATCGCGACACCCCCGCATATCACCCACGATCGCGGCACCCCCGCATATCACCCGCGATCGCGGCACCCCCCGCATATCACCCACGATCGCGGCACCCCCCGCATATCACCCGCAAACGCGGGACCTCTGATCCCCTCCTGCAGTCACTGCCCCCCAAGATCGCGGCACCCCTTCCCCCTCATCACCACCAGGGCCAGCTCCAGGCCGCACCGGCTCCCGCACCGGTAATTCACCCCCGCCTCCCTCCGCCCGCACCGGCTCCCGCACCGCTAATTCACCCCCCCCCCCCCAGCCTTCTGTCACTTCAGACGCGCACAGAGCCAATCAGGTGAGTGCCACGGAGTGGCGCTTCCTGATTGGCTGAAGAGACACTTCTGTGACAGCTGTCACCGGGGTGTCTCTGCATTCGTGGAAAGGGTTCCCATGTGTAAACATGGGACCCCTTTCAGTCCGTTTGGTCCGGGTGTTCGGTTTGTTGTTTTGCCAAGTACGTGGATTATAATCTGGACCCTGGATCAGGTGAGTATAATTATCTTTTATTTTCAGGTACCCGTGGATTCTAGTTGGAGAAGAGGACCGACTGCTTCGTGTCAGTATGTGTGTGTCGACATGTGTGAAATAAAGTTTTACTGTCACGGTGTGTGTTTCCTGTTTTTATTTGGGTATTTCTCTGACGTCCTAGTGGATGCTGGGAACTCCGTAAGGACCATGGGGAATAGCGGCTCCGCAGGAGACTGGGCACAAAAGTAAAGCTTTAGGACTACCTGGTGTGCACTGGCTCCTCCCCCTATGACCCTCCTCCAAGCCTCAGTTAGATTTTTGTGCCCGAACGAGAAGGGTGCACACTAGGGGCTCTCCTGAGCTGCTTAGTGAAAAGTTTAGTTTTAGGTTTTTTATTTTCAGTGAGACCTGCTGGCAACAGGCTCACTGCATCGAGGGACTAAGGGGAGAAGAAGCGAACTCACCTGCGTGCAGAGTGGATTGGGCTTCTTAGGCTACTGGACACCATTAGCTCCAGAGGGATCTAACACAGGCCCAGCCATGGAGTCCGGTCCCAGAGCCGCGCCGCCGGCCCCCTTACAGAGCCAGAAGCAAGAAGAGGTCCGGAAAATCGGCGGCAGAAGACATCCTGTCTTCACCAAGGTAGCGCACAGCACTGCAGCTGTGCGCCATTGCTCCTCAGCACACTTCACACTTCGGTCACTGAGGGTGCAGGGCGCTAGGGGGGGGCGCCCTGAGCAGCAATAAAAACACCTTGGCTGGCGAAAATACATCACATATAGCCCTCAGGGCTATATGGATGAATTTTAACCCCTGCCAGATTACATTGAAAAACGGGAGAAAAGGCCGCCGATAAAGGGGCGGAGCCTATCTCCTCAGCACACTGGCGCCATTTTCCCTCACAGCTCCGTTGGAGGGAATCTCCCTGGCTCTTCCCTGCAGTCACTACACTACAGAAAGGGTTAAAAAAGAGAGGGGGGCACTAATTAGGCGCAGTATTAAAACATACAGCAGCTATAAGGGGAAAAACACTTATATAAGGTTATCCCTGTATATATATAGCGCTCTGGTGTGTGCTGGCAAACTCTCCCTCTGTCTCCCCAAAGGGCTAGTGGGGTCCTGTCCTCTATCGGAGCATTCCCTGTGTGTGTGCTGTGTGTCGGTACGTTTGTGTCGACATGTATGAGGAGGAACATGATGTGGAGGCGGAGCAAATTGCCTGTAATAGGGATGTCACCCCCTAGGGGGTCGACACCTGAGTGGATGAACTGCTGGAAGGAATTACATGACAGTGTCAGCTCTTTACAAAAGACAGTGATTGACATGAGACAGCCGGCTACTCAGCTTGTGCGTGTCCAGACGTCTCATAGGCCGTCAGGGGCTCTAAAGCGCCCGTTACCTCAGATGGCAAATACAGACGCCGACACGGATACTGACTCCAGTGTCGACGGTGAAGAGACAAATATGACTTCCAGTAGGGCCACACGTTACATGATTGAGGCAATGGAAAATGTTTTATACATTTCTGATAATACGAGTACCACCAATAGGGGTATTATGTTCAGTTAGGAAAAACTACCTGTAGTTTTCCTGAATCTGAGAAATTAAATGAGGTGTGTGATGAAGCGTGGGTTTCCCCCGATAAAAAAACGGATAATTTCTAAAAAGTTATTGGCATATATCCTTTCCCGCCAGAGGTTAGGGTGCGTTGGGAAACACCCCCTAGGGGGGGATAAAGCGCTCACACGCTTGTCAAAACAAGGGCTCTACCCTCTCCTGAGATGGCCGCCCTTAAGGATCCTGCTGATAGAAAGCAGGAGGGTATCCTAAAATGTATTTACACACATACTGGTGTTATACTGCGACCAGCAATCGCCTCAGCCTGGATGTGCAGTGCTGGGTTGGCGTGGTCGGATTCCCTGACTGAAAATATTGATACCCTAGATAGGGACAGTATATTATTGCCTGTAGAGCATTTAAAAGATGCATTTCTATATATGGGTGATGCACAGCGGGATATTTGCCGACTGGCATCAAGAGTAAGTGCGCTGTCCATTTCTGCCAGAAGAGGGTTATGGACACGACAGTGGTCAGGTGATGCGGATTCCAAATGGCATATGGAAGTATTGCCTTATAAAGGGGAGGAGTTATTTGGGGTCGGTCTTTCAGACCTGGTGGCCACGGCAACAGCTGGGAAATCCACGTTTTTACCCCAGGTCGCCTCTCAACATAAGAAGACGCCGTATTATCAGGCGCAGTCCTTTCGTTCCCATAAGGGCACGTGGGCAAAAGGTTCCTCATTTCTGCCCCGTGACAGAGGGAGAGGGAAACGGCTGCAGAAATCAGCCAGTTCCCAGGAACAGAAGCCCTCTCCCGCCTCTGCCAAGCCCTCAGCATGACGCTAGGGCTTTACAAGCAGACAGAGAGGCAGTGTTGGAAGCCATTCACAAGCTGTATTCCCAGCAGGTGATAATTAAGGTACCCCTCCTGCAACAGGGAAAAGGGTATTACTCCACACTGTTGTGGTACCGAAGCCGGACGGCTCGGTGAGACCGATTTTAAATCTAAAATCTTTGAACACTTACATACAGAGGTTCAAATTCAAGAGAAGGGGACTACATGGTGTCTCTGGACATCAAGGATGCTTACCTTCATGTCCAAATTTACCCTTCTCACCAAGGGTACCTCAGGTTTGTGGTACAGAACTGTCACTATCAGTTTCAGACGCTGCCGTTTGGATGGTCCACGGCACCCCGGGTCTTTACCAAGGTAATGGCCGAAATGATGATACTCCTTCGAAGGAAGGGAGTTTTAGTTATCCCTTACTTGGACGATCTCCTGATAAGGGTAAGATCCTGGGACCAGTTGGAGGTCGGTGTAGCACTATCTCAGGTAGTGTTGCGACAGCACGATTGGATTCTCAATATTCCAAAATCGCAGCTGGTTCCGACGACTCGTCTTCTGTTCCTAGGGATGATTCTGGACACAGTTCAGAAAAAGGTGTTTCTCCCGGAGGAGAGAGCCAGGGAGTTATCCGAGCTAGTCAGGAACCTCCTAAAACCGAGCCAAGTCTCAGTGCATCAATGCACAAGGGTTCTGGGAAAAATGGTAGCTTCCTACGAAGCAAAGCCATTCGGCAGATTCCACGCAAGAGCTTTCCAGTGGGACCTGCTGGACAAATGGTCCGGGTCGCATCTTAAGATGCATCAGCGGATAACCCGGTCACCAAGGACAAGGGTGTCCCTCCTGTGGTGGTTGCAGAGTGCTCATCTTCTAGAGGGCCGCAGAGTCGGCATTCAGGACTGGGTCCTGGTGACCACGGATGCCAGCCTGCGAGGCTGGGGAGCAGTCACACAGGGAAGAAATTTCCAGGGCTTATGGTCAAGCCTGGAGACATCATTTCACATAAATATCCTGGAGCTAAGGGCCATTTACAATGCTCTCAGCTTAGCAAGACCTCTGCTTCAAGGTCAGCCGGTGTTGATCCAGTCGGACAACATCACGGCAGTCACCCATGTAAACAGACAGGGTGGCACAAGAAGCAGTCAATGGCAGAAGCTGCAAGGATTCTTCGCTGGGCGGAAAATCATGGGATAGCACTGTCAGCAGTATTCATTCCGGGAGTGGACAACTGGGAAGCAGACTTCCTCAGCAGGCACGGCCTCCACCCGGGAGAGTGGGGACTTCACCCAGAAGTCTTCCACATGATTGTAAACCATTGGGAAAAACCAAAGGTGGACATGATGGCGTCCCGCCTAAACAAAAAATTGGACAGGTATTGCGCCAGGTCAAGGGACCCTCAGGCAATAGCTGTAGACGCTCTGGTAACACCGTGGGTGTACCAGTCAGTGTATGTGTTACCTCCTCTTCCTCTCATACCAAAAGTACTGAGAATTATAAGACGGAGGGGAGTAAGAACTATACTCGTGGCTCCGGATTGGCCAAGAAGGACTTGGTACCCGGAACTTCAAGAGATGCTCACGGAGGACCCGTGGCCTCTACCTCTAAGAAGGGACCTGCTCCAGCAAGGACCCTGTCTATTCCGAGACTTACCGCGGCTGCGTTTAACGGCTGGGCGGTTGAACGCCGGATCCTGAAGGAAAAAGGCATTCCGGATGAAGTCATCCCTACCCTGATCAAGCCAGGAAGGATGTAACCGCAAAGCATTATCACCGCATTTGGCGAAAATATGTTGCGGGGTGCGAGGCCAGTAAGGCCCCGATGGAGGAATTTTCAACTAGGTCGATTCCTGCATTTCCTGTAAACAGGAGTGTCTATGTGCCTAAAATTGGGGTCCATTAAGGTTCAAATTTCGGCCCTGTCAATTTTCTTCCAGAAAGAACTAACTTCAGTTCCTGAAGTTCAGACGTTTTGTAAAAGGGGTACTGCATATACAGCCTCCTTTTGTGCCTCCAGTGGCACCTTGGGATCTCAAGGTAGTTTTGGGGTTCCTAAAGTCACATTGGTTTGAACCACTTGAGTCTGTGGAGTTAAAATATCTCACATGGAAAGTGGTCATGTTGTTGGCCCTGGCCTCGGCCAGGCGCGTGTCAGAATTGGGGGCTTTATCCTGTAAAGGCCCTTATCTGATCTTCCAGACAGGGCGGAATTGAGGACTCATCCTCAATTTCTCCCTAAGGTGTTTTCAGCGTTTCACGTGAACCAGCCTATTGTGGTACCTGCGGCTACTAGGGACTTGGAGGACTCCAAGTTGCTGGACGTAGTCAGGGCCCTGAAAATATATGTTTCCAGGACGGCTGGAGTCAGAAAATCTGACTCGCTGTTTATCCTGTATGCACCCAACAAGCTGGGTGCTCCTGCTTCTAAGCAGACTATTGCTCGTTGGATTTGTAGCACAATTCAGCTTGCACATTCTGTGGCAGGCCTGCCACAGCCAAAATCTGTAAAAGCCCATTCCACACGGAAAGTGGGCTCATCTTGGGCGGCTGCCCGAGGGGTCTCGGCTTTACAACTTTGCCGAGCAGCTACTTGGTCAGGGGCAAACACGTTTGCTAAATTCTACAAATTTGATACCCTGGCTGAGGAGGACCTGGAGTTCTCTCATTCGGTGCTGCAGAGTCATCCGCACTCTCCCGCCCGTTTGGGAGCTTTGGTATAATCCCCATGGTCCTTACGGAGTTCCCAGCATCCACTAGGACGTCAGAGAAAATAAGAATTTACTTACCGATAATTCTATTTCTCATAGTCCGTAGTGGATGCTGGGCGCCCATCCCAAGTGCGGATTGTCTGCAATACTTGTACATAGTTATTGTTACAAAAATCGGGTTATTGTGGTTGTGAGCCATCTTTCCAGAGGCTCCTCTGTTATCATGCTGTTAACTGGATTCAGATCACAGGTTGTACGGTGTGATCGGTGTGGCTGGTATGAGTCTTACCCGGGATTCATAAATCCTTCCTTATTGTGTACGCTCGTCCGGGCACAGTATCCTAACTGAGGCTTGGAGGAGGGTCATAGGGTGAGGAGCCAGTGCACACCAGGTAGTCCTAAAGCTTTACTTTTGTGCCCAGTCTCCTGCGGAGCCGCTATTCCCCATGGTCCTTACGGAGTTCCCAGCATCCACTACGGACTATGAGAAATAGAATTATCGGTAAGTAAATTCTTATTTCTCTAACGTCCTAAGTGGATGCTGGGGACTCCGTAAGGACCATGGGGAATAGCGGCTCCGCAGGAGACTGGGCACATCTAAAGAAAGCTTTAGGACTAACTGGTGTGCACTGGCTCCTCCCCCTATGACCCTCCTCCAAGCCTCAGTTAGATTTCTGTGCCCGACGAGAAGGGTGCACACTAGGGGCTCTCCTGAGCTTCTTAGTGAAAGTTTTAGTTTAGGTTTGTTATTTTCAGTGAGACCTGCTGGCAACAGGCTCACTGCATCGAGGGACTAAGGGGAGAAGAAGCGAACTCACCTGCGTGCAGAGTGGATTGGGCTTCTTGGCTACTGGACATTAGCTCCAGAGGGACGATCCCAGGCCCAGCCTGGATGGGTCCCCGGAGCCGCGCCGCCGGCCCCCTTACAGAGCCAGAAGAGCGAAGAGGTCCGGAAAAATCGGCGGCAGAAGACGTTCCTGTCTTCAATAAGGTAGCGCACAGCACTGCAGCTGTGCGCCATTGCTCTCAGCACACTTCATACTCCGGTCACTGAGGGTGCAGGGCGCTGGGGGGGGCGCCCTGAGACGCAATAAAACATGATAAAAATAC
The DNA here is from genome assembly GCF_028390025.1 of Pseudophryne corroboree. NCBI lineage: Eukaryota > Metazoa > Chordata > Amphibia > Anura > Myobatrachidae > Pseudophryne > Pseudophryne corroboree. The sequence continues at coordinate 559,552,157 of NC_086449.1, read as the reverse complement.
CTTACATGGCAAAAAATACATCACATATAGCTCCTGGGCTATATGGATGCATTTAACCCCTGCCAGAATATACAGAAAAACGGGAGATAAGGCCGCCGAAAAGGGGGCGGAGCCTATCTCCTCAGCACACTGGCGCCATTTTCCCTCACAGCTCAGTTGGAGGGAAGCTCCCTGGCTCTTCCCTGCAGTCACTACACTACAGAAAGGGTTAAAAAAAGAGAGGGGGGGCACTAATTAGGCGCAGTATTAAAACATACAGCAGCTATAATGGGAAAAACACTTATATAAGGTTATCCCTATATATATATATATATATATATATATATATATATATATATATATATATATATAGCGCTCTGGTGTGTGCTGGCATACTCTCCCTCTGTCTCCCCAAAGGGCTAGTGGGGTCCTGTCCTCTATCAGAGCATTCCCTGTGTGTGTGTGCTGTGTGTCGGTACGTTTGTGTCGACATGTATGAGGAGAAAAATGATGTGGAGACTGAGCAGAGTGTCTGTAACAGTGATGTCACCACCTAGGGGGTTGACACCTGAGTGGATGTACTGTTGAAAATTACGTGACAGTGTCAGCTCTGTATAAAAAAACAGTGGTTGACATGAGACTGCCGGCTACTCAGCTTGTGCCTGTCCAGACGTCTCATAGGCCGTCAGGGGCTCTAAAGCGCCCGTTACCTCAGATGGCAGATACAGACACTGACACGGATACTGACTCCTGTGTCGACGGTGAAGAGACAACCGTGATTTCCAGTAGGGCCACACGTTACATGATTGAGACAATGGAAAATGTTTTATACATTTCTGATAATAAGAGTACCACCAAAAAGGGGTGTTATGTTCGGTGAGGGAAAAACTACCTGTAGTTTTCCTGAATCTAAGAAATAAAATGAGGTGTGTGATGATGCGTGGGTTTCCCCCCGATAACAATTGATAATTTCTTAAAAAGTATTGGCTGTATACCCTTTCCCGCCAGAGGTTAGGGTGCGTTGGGAAACACCCCCTAGGGGGGATAAGGCGCTCACACGCTTGTAAAAACAAGGGCTCTACCCTCTCATGAGATGGCCGGCCTTAAGGATCCTGCTGATAGAAAGCAGGAGGGTATCCAAAAATGTATTCACACACATACTGGTGTTATACTGCGACCAGCAATCGCCTCAGCCTGGAGGTGCAGTGCTGGGTTGGCATGGTCGGATTCCCTGACTGAAAATATTGATATCCTAGATAAGGATAGTATATTATTGCCTATAGAGCATTTAAAAGATGCATTTCTATATATGCATGATGCACAGCGGAATATTTGCCGACTGGCATCAAGTATAAGTGCGTTGTCCAATTCTACCAGTAAAATGGTCAGGTGATGCGAATTCCAAACGTCATTTGGAAGTATTGCCTTTGAAAGGGGACATTTGGGGTCGGTCTTTTAGACCTGGTGGCCACGGCAACAACTGGGAAATCCACGTTTGTACCCCAGGTCGCCTCTCAAAATAAGACGCCGTATTATCAGGCGCAGTCCTTTGTTGGCAAGCGGACAAAAGGTTCCTCTTTTCTGCTCGTGACAGAGGGAGAGGAAAAAGGCTGAAGAGATTACCCAGTTCCCAGGAACAGAAACCCTTTCCCGCCTCTGCAAAGCCCTCAGTATGACGCTAGGGCCTTACAAGCTCAGGCACGGTGGGGGCCCGTTCTCAATGAATTTCAGTGCGCAGTGGGCTCACTCGCAAGTAGACCCCTGGATCCTTCAGGTAATATCTCAAGGGTACATATTGAAATTCGAGACGTCTCCCCCTCGCCGTTTCCAAAAGTCGGCTTTACCGACGTCTCCCTCTGACAGGGAGGCAGTTTTGGAAGCCATTCACAAGCTGTATTCCCAGCAGGTGATAATCAAGGTACCCCTCCTGCAACAGGGAACGGGGTATTATTCCACACTATTGTGGTACCGAAGCCAGACGGCTCGGTGAGACCGATTCTAAATCTAAAATCTAAAATCTTTGAACACTTACATACAGAGGTTCAAATTCAAGATTGAGTCACTCAGAGCAGTGATTGCGAACCTGGAAGAAGGGGACTACATGATGTCTCGGGACATCAAGGATGCTTACCTTCATGTCAAAATTTACCCTTCTCACCAAGGGTACCTCAGGTTATGGTACAGAACTGTCACTATCAGTTCAGACGCTGCCGTAGGGATGGTCCACGGCACCCCGGGTCTTTACCAAGGTAATGGCCGAAATGATATCCCTTCGAAGGAAGGGAATTTTAGTTATCCCTTACTTGGACGATTCCCTGATAAGGGTAAGATCCAGGGAACAGTTGGAAGTCGGTGTAGCACTATCTCAGGTAGTGTTGCGGCAGCACGATTGGATTCTCAATATTCCAAAATCGCAGCTGGTTCCGACGACTTGTCTTCTGTTTCCTAGGGATGTTCCTGGACACAGTCCAGAAAAAAGGTGTTTCTCCCGGAAGAGAAAGCCAGGGAGTTATCCGAGCTAGTCAGGAACCTCCTAAAACCGAACCAAGTCTCAGTGCATCAATGCACAAGGGTTCTGGGTAAAAATGGTGGCTTCCTACGAAGCAATCCCATTCGTTAGATTCCACGCAAGAACTTTCCAGTGGAACCTACTGGACAAATGGTCCGAGTCGCATTTTCAGATGCATCAGCGGATAACCCTGTCACCAAGGACAAGGGTATCCCTCCTGTGGTGGTTGCAGAGTGCTCATCTTCTAGAGGGCCGCAGATTCGGCATTCAGGACTGGGTCCTGGTGACCACGGATGCCAGCCTGCGAGGCTGGGGAGCAGTCACACAGGGAAGGAATATCCAGGGCTTAGGGTCAAGCCTGGATACATCACTTCACATAAATATCCTGAAGCTAAGGGCCATTTACAATGCTCTAAGCTTAGCAAGACCTCTGCTTCAAGGTCAGCCGGTGTTGATCCAGTCGGACAACATCATGGCAGTCACCCACGTAAACAGACAGGGTGGCACAAGAAGCAGGAGGGCAATGGCAGAAGCTGCAGGGATTCTTCGCTGGGCGGAAAATCATGTGATAGCACTGTCAACAGTATTCATTCCGGGAGTGGACAACTGGGAAGCAGACTTCCTCAGCACGACCTCCACCCGGGAGAGTGGGGACTTCACCCAGAAGTCGTCCACATGATTAAAAAACTCGACAGGTATTGCGCCAGGTCAAGAGACCCTCAGGCAATAGTTGTAGACGCTCTGGTAACACCGTGGGTGTACCAGTCAGTGTATGTGTTCCCTCTTCCGCCTCTCATACCCAAGGTACTGAGATTGATAAGATGGAGAGGAGAAAGCACTATATTCGTGGCTCCGGATTGGCCAAGAAGGACTTGGTAACCGGAACTTCAAGAGATGCTCACGGAGGATCCGTGGCCTCTACCTCTAAGAAGGGACCTGCTCCAGCAATGACCCTGTCTGTTCCAAGACTTACCGCGGCTGCGTTTGACGGCATGCCGGTTGAACACCGGATCCTGAAGGAAAAAAGGCATTCCGGATGAAGTCATCCATATCCTGATCTAAAGCCAGGAAGGATGTAACCGCAAAAACATTATCACCGCAATTGGCGAAAATATGTTGCGTAGTGCGAGGCCAGTAAGGCCCAACGGAGGAAATTCAACTGGGTCGATTCCTACATTTCCTGCAAACAGGAGTGTCTATGGGCCTGAAATTGGGGTCCATTAAGGTTCAGATTTCGGCCCTGTCAATTTTCTTCCAAAAAAGAACTAGCTTCAGTCCCTGAAGTTTAGACGTTTGTAAAAGGGGTACTGCATATACAGCCTCCTTTTGTGCCTCCAGTGGCAATTTGGGATCTCAATGTAGTTTGGGTTCCAAAAGTCACATTGGTTTGAACCACTTAAATCTGTGGAGTTAAAATATCTCACATAGAAAGTGGTCATGCTGTTGGCCCTGGCCTGGGCCAGGCGCGTGTCAAAATTGGCGGCTTTATCCTGTAAAAGCCCTTATCTGATTTTCCATTCGGACAGGGCGGAATTGAGGACTCGTCCTCAGTTTCTCCCTAAGGTGGTTCCAGCGTTTTCACCTGAACCAACCTATTGTGGTGCCTGCGGCTACTAGGGACTTGGAGGAATCCAAGTTGCTGGATGTTGTCAGGGTCCTGAAAATATGTTTCCAGGACGGCTGGAGTCAGGAAATCTGACTCGCTGTTTATCCTGTATGCACCCAACAAGCTGGGTGCTCCTGCTTCTAAGCAGACTATTGCTCGTTGGATTTGTAGTACAATTCAGCTTGCACATTCTGTGGCAGGCCTGCCACAGCCAAAATCTGTAAAAGCCCGTTCCACAAGGAAAGTGGGCTCATCTTGGGCGGCTGCCCGAGGGGTCTCGGCTTTACAACTTTGCCGAGCAGCTACTTGGTCAGGGGCAAACACGTTTGCTAAATTCTACAAATTTGATACCCTGGCTGAGGAGGACCTGGAGTTCTCTCATTCGGTGCTGCAGAGTCATCCGCACTCTCCCGCCCGTTTGGGAGCTTTGGTATAATCCCCATGGTCCTTACGGAGTCCCCAGCATCCACTTAGGACGTTAGAGAAAATAAGAATTTACTTACCGATAATTCTATTTCTCATAGTCCGTAGTGGATGCTGGGCGCCCATCCCAAGTGCGGATTGTCTGCAATACTTGTACATAGTTATTGTTACAAAAATCGGGTTATTATTGTTGGGAGCCATCTTTTCAGAGGCTCCTCTGTTATCATACTGTTAACTGGGTTCAGATCACAAGTTATACGGTGTGATTGGTGTGGCTGGTATGAGTCTTACCCGGGATTCAAAATCCTTCCTTATTGTGTACGCTCGTCCGGGCACAGTATCCTAACTGAGGCTTGGAGGAGGGTCATAGGGGGAGGAGCCAGTGCACACCAGTTAGTCCTAAAGCTTTCTTTAGATGTGCCCAGTCTCCTGCGGAGCCGCTATTCCCCATGGTCCTTACGGAGTCCCCAGCATCCACTACGGACTATGAGAAATAGAATTATCGGTAAGTAAATTCTTATTTTTTTTCCCCATCAGAACTACAGGTACCAGCGGGCCCGTTTTTCTACCGCATGCTGGTACTTGTGGTTCTCCAAGTACCAGCTTGCGGGGGAGGCTTGCTGGGACTTGTAGTACTACTGGAAAAAACAATATTCTTTTAATTTTCTCAAGGCTATCAGCCCCCCATCCGCAGCCTTTGGATGGGGGGGACAGCCTCGGGCTTCACCCCTGGCCCTTGGGTGGCTGGGGACGGGGACCCCTTGATTGAAGGGGTCCCCACTCCCCCAGGGTACCCCGGCCAGGGGTGACTAGTTGGATATTTAATGCCACGACCGCAGGGCACTGTATAAAAGTGACCCCCGGCTGTGGCATTATCTGTCCAGCTAGTGGAGCCCGATGCTGGTGTAAAAAATACGGGGGACCCCCTACTCTTTTTGTCCCCCGTATTTTTTGCACCAGCACCAGGCGCAGAGCCCGGTGCTGGTTTTAAAAATACGGGGGTTCCCCTGTCCGTTTTTCCCCCGGATTTTTAGAACCAGGACCGGCTCGAAGAGCCCGAGGCTGGTTATGCTTTGGAGGGGGGACCCCACGCAATTTTTTTTCAGGTTTTTCCCATTCCATTTAAAAAAATAATAATAATAATAAGAATAATAATAATAATCTTTTAAAAAATATATAAATAATACTTGTGCCTCCAAAAAAGACAAACCAAGTACCTAATCCAGAGGTTCCCAAACTGTGTGCCGTGGCTCCCTGGGGTGCCTCGGGACACTTGCAGGGGTGCCCTGGGTTTGTGGTTCAGGACCAATTCAAATTATTCATGGTCAATATAATAGGCAAAACCAGAGCTGGTGGCTGCCAGTCATAAAATATGTGCCCAAACAGAAGCAAATCTTGTCCCTCACAACACAACTGACCCTAAGGATGACATATAAACGCAATCTACTTAATGTAATATTTATTTCTAAATTTCTCAATAAGAAATTTTTGGCCATGGGGTGCCGTGAAAATTATTCTGATATTCTAGGGCGCCGTGATTCCAAAAAGTTTGGAAACCACTGACCTAATCCCTTCTAATATAAATAGATATGCTATTACCCCCCCCAAAAAAACACAAAAAAAACATGTTTTTAAAATTTTTTATTAGATTCCGCCAGCAAAATGACCGAAACCGAAACGTTAAGTTGTCAGAACAGGGTCACGTATGTTCTTGATTTTTGAAAAGTCCTAGAGTGCCGCCTATCGTTTGTGATATGTTTGCTTTTTGAAGCTCAGGAGGGCGGGATCCGGTCTGAAGATCGACAGTGCCTAGGTCGACAATGTTTAGGTCGACCACTATTGGTCGACAGTCACTAGGTCGACATGGATGGAAGGTCGACAGGGTTTCTAGGTCGACATGTGCTAGGTCGACAGGTCTAAAGGTCGACATGAGGTTTTTTTATTTTTTTTATTTTTTTTTATTTTTTCATACTTAACGATCCATGTGGACTACGATTGGAACGGTAAAGTGTGCCGAGCGAAGCGGTAGCGGAGCGAAGGCACCATGCCCGAAGCATGGCGAGCGAAGCGGTGCGCTAATTTGGGATCCAGGTCACTTTACAAAGAAAACGACACCAAAAATAAAATAAAAATCATGTCGACCTTTAGACCTGTCGACCTAGCACATGTCGACCTAGAAACCCTGTCGACCTTCCATCCATGTCGACCTAGTGACTGTCGACCTATAGTGGTCGACCTAAACATTGTCGACCTAGGCACTGTCGATAAAACGAAAAAACGAACCATACCCCAGGAGGGCACCAGGCAAGCTGTACATTTTACTACATTGGGAGTGCCGAATATCTACATCTGGTATGTGTATATATATATATATATATATATATATATATATATATATATATGACAAGAATTACTCTCCCACTGCTCTATTTCAAATAAAACACTAAAATTAATTAATTATATGGCTGCCTGTATCCTCTAAGTTCCCTATTAGGAGGAACTAAATGTGTGAAAATATGAAACAAAATAGAGGAGATGGCGCCAAGGGAGTTATATCAACGCCCTACCTAAAAACGGACCCTTATAGTACTCTCCGGATAAATTACGTCAGATAACAAATACTAACATAAAAATTTATTAAAACAACATATAAACCCGACACAAATGTTCATAAGTATACAGAGTTGATACATTTACATTTGTCGCACAATTTGAACAATCAGTTTGTAGTGATGAGGAAAAATAAGAATTTACTTACCGATAATTCTATTTCTCGTAGTCCGTAGTGGATGCTGGGGACTCCGTCAGGACCATGGGGAATAGCGGGCTCCGCAGGAGACAGGGCACATCTAAAAAGCTTTTTAGGTCACATGGTGTGTACTGGCTCCTCCCCCTATGACCCTCCTCCAAGCCTCAGTTAGGTACTGTGCCCGGACGAGCGTACACAATAAGGAAGGATCTTGAATCCCGGGTAAGACTCATACCAGCCACACCAATCACACCGTACAACTTGTGATCTGAACCCAGTTAACAGTATGATAACAAAACGAAGTAGCCTCCGAAAAGATGGCTCACAACAATAGTAATAACCCGATTTTTGTAACAATAACTATGTACAAGCATTGCAGACAATCCGCACTTGGGATGGGCGCCCAGCATCCACTACGGACTACGAGAAATAGAATTATCGGTAAGTAAATTCTTATTTTCTCTAATGTCCTAGTGGATGCTGGGGACTCCGTCAGGACCATGGGGATTATACCAAAGCTCCCAAACGGGCGGGAGAGTGCGGATGACTCTGCAGCACCGAATGAGAGAACTCCAGGTCCTCCTTAGCCAGAGTATCAAAATTTGTAAATTTTACAAACGTGTTCTCCCCTGACCACGTAGCTGCTCGGCAAAGTTGTAATGCCGAGACTCCTCGGGCAGCCGCCCAGAATGAGCCCACCTTCCTTGTGGAATGGGCATCTACATATTTCGTCTGTGGCAGGCCTGCCACAGAATGTGCAAGCTGAATTGTACTACAAATCCAGCGTGCAATAGACTGCTTAGAAGCATGAGCACCCAGCTTGTTGGGTGTATACAGTATAAACAGCAAGTCAGACTTTCTGACTCCAGCCGTCCTAACTATATATATATATATATATATATATATATATATATTTTTAGGGCCCTGACCACGTCTAGTAACTTGGAGTCCTCCAAGTCCCTAGTAGCCGCAGGCACCACAAGAGGTTGTTTCAGGTGAAAACGCTGACACCCCTTTATGAAGAAACTGGAGACGAGTCCCAGTTCTGTCCTGTTCAAATGGAAAATTTTAATATGGGCTTTTGTAAGACAAAGCCGCCCATTCTGACAATCGCCTGGCCGAGGCCAGGGCTAACAACATGGTCACTTCCCATGTGAGATATTTGTCAACAGCATGGTCACTTTCCATGTGAGATATTTCAAATCCACAGATTTGAGCGGTTCAAACCAATATGATTTTAAGAAATCCCAACACTATGTTGAGATCTCACGGTGCCCCTAGGGGCACAAAAAAGCTGTATATGCAATACATCCTTTACAATCTGGACTTCAGGAACTGAAGTCAATTCTTTCTGGAAGAAAATCTACAGGGCCGAAATTTAAATGTTAATGAACCCCAATTTGAGGTCCCAAACACTCCTGTTTTCAGGAAGTGTAGAAATCGACCTAGTTGAATTTCCGTCGTGGAGCCTTCCTGGCCTCACCCACGCAACATATTTTCACCACATGTGGTGATGACGTTGTGCGGTCACCTCCTTCCTGGCTTTGACCAGGGTAGGTATGACCTCTTATGGAATGCCTTTTCCCCTCAGGATCCGGCATTCAACCGCCATGCCGTCAAACGCAGCCGCGGTAAGTCTTGGAATAGACATGGTACTTGCTGAATCAAGTCCCTTCTTAGCTCCCCAGGCCCTTAGTCCTCTGTGAGCATTTCTTGAAGTTCCGGGTACCAAGTCCCTCTTGGCCAATCCGGAGCCACTAGTATAGTTCATACTCCTCTATGTCTTATAATTCTCAATACCCTGGTTATGAGAAACAGAGGAGGGAACACATACACAGACTGGTACACCCACGGTGTTACCAGAACATCCACAGCTATCGCCTGAAGGTCTCATGACCTGGCGGAATACCTGTCCCGTTTTTTGTTCGGGCGGGACGCCATCATGTCCACCTTTGGTCTTTGCCAACGGTCCACAATCATGTTGAAAAACTTCCCTATGAAGTTTCCACTCTCCCGGGTGGAGGTCATGCCTGCTGAGGAAGTCTGCTTCCCAGTCGTCCACTCCCGGAAAGAACACTGCTGACAGTGCTATCACATGATTTTCCGCCTAGCGAAAAATCCTTGCAGTTTTCACTGCCCTCCTGCTTCTTGTGCCGCCCTTCTGTTTACGTGGGCGACTGCCGTGATGGTATCCCACTGGATCAATACCGGCTGACCTTGAAGCAGAGGTCTAGCTAAGTTTAGAGCATTATAAAATTGCTCTAAGCTTATTTATGCGGAGAGAATTCTCCAGACTTAATCACACTTCCCTGGAAATTTTTTCCCTGTGTGACTGTTCCCCAGCCTCTCAGGCTGGCCTCCGTGGTCACCGGCATCCAATCCTGAATGCCGAATCTGCGGCCCTCTAGAAGATGAGCACTCTGTAATCACCACAGGAGAGACACCCTTTTCCTTGGATATAGGGTTATCCGCTGATGCATCTGAGGATGCGATCCGGACCATTTGTCCAGCAGATCCCACTGAAGAGTTCTTGCGGGAAATCTGCCGAATGGAATTGCTTCGTAATAAGCCACCATTTTTACCAGGACTCTTGTGCAATGATGCACTGACACTTTTCCTGGTTTTAGGAGGATCCCGATTAGCTCGGATAACTCCCTGGTTTTCTCCACTGGGAGAAACACGTTTTTCTGGACTGTGTCCAGAATCTTCCCTAGGAACAGTAGACGTGTCGTCGGAAAAAGCTGCGATTTTGGAATATTTAGAATCCACTCGTGCTGTCGTAGAACTACTTAAGATAGTGCTACTCCGACCTCCAACTGTTCTCTGGACCTTGCCCTTATCAGGAAAGCGTCCATGTTTCTTTTAAGAAAAATCATCATTCCGGCCATTACCTTGGTAAAGACCCGGGGCGCCGTGGACAATCCAAACGGCAGCGTCTGAACTGATAGTGACAGTTCTGTACCAGGAACCTGAAGTACCCTTGGTGAGAAGGGCAAGTTTGGACCTGTAGGTAAACGTCCCTGATATCCAGTGACGACATATCGTCCCCTTCTTCCTGGTTCGCTATCACTGCTCCGAGTGACTCCATCTTGATTTGAACGCTTGTATGTAAGTGTTCAAATATTTCAGATCTCACCGAGCCGGTTGGCTTCAGTACCACAATATAGTGTGGAATACTACCCCCTTCCTTGTTGTAAGAAGGGTACTTTGATTATCACCTGCTGGGATTACAGCCTGTGAATTGTGTGAGGGGGAGACGTCTCGAATTTCCAATGTACACCTGGGATATTACATGTAGGATCCCGGAGTTCCCTTGCGAGTGTTGCTGAAACTCTTGAGATGACCCCCTACCGCACCTGAGTCCGCTTGTACGGCCCCAGCGTTATGCTGCGGACTTGGCAGAAGCCGTGAGGAGCTTCTGTTCCTGGGAATGAGCTGCTTGCTGCAGTCTTCTTCCCTTTCCTCTCCCCCTGGGCAGATATGACTGGCCTTCGCCCGCCTGCCCGTATGGGGACGAAAGGACTGAGACTGAAAAGACTGTGTCCTTTTCTGCCAATATGTGACTCGGGGTAACAAAAGGTGGATTTTTCAGCTGTTGCCATGGCCACCAGGTCCAATGGACCGCCCCTTTATACGGCAATACTTCCATATGCCGTCTGGAATCTGCCTCACCTGACCACTGTCGTGTCTTCGTCTGGCAGATATGTACATCACATTTACTCTTGATGCCAGAATGCAAATATGCCTCTGCGCATCACACATATATAGAAATGCATCCTTAAAATGCTCTATAGACAATAAAATCCTGTCCCTGTCAAGGGTATCAAAATTTTCAGTCAGGAAATCCGACCAAGCCCCCTCAGCGCTGCACATCCAGGCTGAGGCGATTGCTGGTCGTAGTATAATACCAGTATGTGTGTATATACTGATATTTTCCAGCTTCCTATCAGCTGGCTCCTTGAGGGCGGCCGTATCTGGAAACGGTAACGCCATGTTTTTTATAAGCGTGTGAGCGCCTTGTCCACCCTAAGGTGTGTTTTCCAACTCGCCCTTACTACTGGCGGGAAAAAGGGTATACCGCCCATAACTTTCTGTCGGAGGAACCCCACGTATCATCACACACTTCATTTAATTTATCTGATTCAGGCAAAACTACAAGTAGTTTATTCCCACCCTACAAAATACCCTTATTTGTGGTACTTGTGGTATCAGAAATACGTAACACCTCCTTCATTGCCCTTAACATGTAACTTGTGGCCCTAAAGGAAAAATACGTTTGTTTCTTCACCGTCGACACTGGGGTCAGTGTCCGTGTCAGTGTCTGTCGACCGACTGAGGTAAATGGGCGTTTTTACAAGCCCCTGACGGTGTCTGAGACGCCTGGACCGATACTAATTTGTCCGCCGGCTGTCTCATGTCGTCAACCGGCTTGCAGCGTGTTGACATTATCACGTAATTCCATAAGTAAGCCATCCATTCTGGTGTCGACTCCCTAGAGAGTGACATCACCATTACAGGCAATTTTCTCCGTCTCCTCACCAACATTTTCCTCATACATGTCGACACACACGTACCGACCTACAGCACACACATACAGGGAATGCTCTGATAGAGGACAGGACCCACTAGCCCTTTGGGGAGACAGAGGGAGAGTTTGCCAGCACACACCAAAAGCGCCATAATGTATATAACAACCCTAGAAGGTGTTGTTTCTATATATGGGCTCTTAATATATAATTATATCGCCAATTTATGCCCCCCTTCTCTTTAACCCTGTTTCTGTAGTGCAGGGGAGAGTGGGAGCCTTCCTCACCAGCGGAGCTGGTCAGGAAAATGGCGCTGAGTGCTGAGGAGAATAAGCTCCGCCCCTTTCACGGCGGGCTTTTCTCCCGGTTATTAGGAAAACTGGCCTGGGTTAAATACATACATATAGCCTTAATGGCTATATGTGATGTATTTATTTGCCTCTAAGGTAATCTATATTGCTGCCCAGGGCGCCCCCAGCAGCGCCCTGCACCCTCCGTGACCGAGATCAGTGAGCCGTGTAGCAACAATGGCGCACAGCTGCAGTGCTGTGCGCTACCTTCATGAAGACTGAGGAGTCTTCTGCCGCCTGTTTCCGGACCTCCGTTCTGCCGTTCTTCAGCGTCTGTAAGGGGGATCGGCGGCGCGGCTCCGGGACGAACCCCAGGCTGACCTGTGTTCCGACTCCCTCTGGAGCTCAGTGTCCAGTAGCCTAAGACTTCAATCCTCCTGCACGCAGGTGAGTTGCAAGTCTCTCCCCTAAGTCCCTCGTTGCAGTGATCCTGTCGCCAGCAGGAATCACTGATTAGAAACCTAAAAAAAAACTTTTCTAAACAGCTCTTTAAGAGAGCCACCTAGATTGCACCCTCTCGGACGGGCACAAAAACCTAACTGAGGCTTGGAGGAGGGTCATAGGGGGAGGAGCCAGTACACACCATGTGACCTAAAAAGCTTTTTAGATGTGCCCTGTCTCCTGCGGAGCCCGCTATTCCCCATGGTCCTGACGGAGTCCCCAGCATCCACTAGGACGTTAGAGAAAAGCGTAGATATATCACTACGATTTCCTCCTTCTCCTTATTGTAGATTCGGAGGTAACATCAGATAATAGATAAATAAATAACCCAACGCGTTTCGTCTTGTTCCAAGACTTCATCAGGGGTAAAATCTCTTCATTTCAGAACATATTGTCAGCACATAAAAGGTCATTCAGTGATGTATGAACAACGTTTCAATATTTCAATGGGACTTGATTGATACAGCGAGGACCATACCTCATATATCATCAGCTTGAGTCTGACATTCAGATATTCGAATATGGGGAAGATTCATATGTGTATAGAACCTAACTGGTTCGCAAGCATAAGGAACCTCGTCGGTCAGCAGCTTGAACCTGACACTCAGAGACTCAGGAGTGAAGGCAATTCAAATGGGTATAATGTCTAACCAATTTAGAACACGTGGTAGACCCTCCAGTAGTGCAGTGCTGACAGCCAAGTCTCTGTATATATATATATATATATATATATTTATTTGCCTTGGCAGCCCAACCATGCTGGTATCCATAGTTCAGTATAAAAATAAGTAAATCTAATAAATGTATGGTGGTGAAAGAAAAGCCCAGTTTAATTGAAAAAAAGACACTTCTGCATGTTTTGAATGAAAAAACAAAACTGAAGAACTATAGGCAGGCACTGTCCGCCTACTTCGGTGACATCACAAGTTGGACAGAAGTTGGAAGGTTGGGTGGTCTGATGAAAAGTTGGTTAGATGTGTGGAGCACTGGCAAAATGTTGGTGAGATGTGTGGGGCACTGTTTTAGTTGAACAGACAAGTTGGATGGTTGGAAGTTTGGAGTGTTGGAGAAAAGTTGGTCTGATGTATGGCTAGCTTAAGGTTGATAATGCTAATTGAACCCACCTTTTTTTTGCACCAAAAAACGTATTAAGTATGAAGTAAAGGAATGCTAAGACTTCTTTTTTTTTTTTTTTTTTGGAATCTCCATATTTTGATTGACAAAGGGTCAACATTTCAAAGTGATATGTGGATTAGGTATTGAGATGTAGATTTTGTTCCAGATAACACCTCACAAAAAAATGGTGCATAGGTAGAGGCATTTCCAAGCAACTTTTCAAAACTTTGACCCACTAAATCTCAAAAACTTTAAGGCCTAGAGAAGAAACATTTTACATGGGTTAGTAGCTACGTGGTATTGTCAAGTGTACAAAGTATCATAAAAATCTGAGACTGTCTGTGTCTTGGCTGGGTGAACTGACATGTAATGACCCAATTGTGATTGGAGATAAATGCTCTCTCTGTATACAGCAGGCTTCCTTTTTGTAATCCCACTGATACCCCTTTCACATCGCACAAATAACCCGGTATCGACACGGCATATTGCCGTGTCGAAATGGGTCAGTGTGCGATGTGAAAGCTCCTTTGCTGAATTAGCGGGTCGCCTGACCCTGTAATTCAACCCGGTAAAAAAGAAGGGTTATAACCGGGTTGAATACCGGGTCAGGTGCAGTGTGAATGGGTGCCGTTCCGATGCGACACGGCTCCCATTCACAGCATAGGGAGAGGCGGCGCACGAGATGAGCTCATCTCCCAGCGCCACCTCCACTCCCGCCCCTGCTGCTGCGCCCCCCGCTGCTATGGCAACCGATCCGGTATATTGCCGGGTCGGAAAGCCAGCAAAGGAGCGCAAATGCCGGATCCCACCCGGTAAGGACACGTTTCTCTTAATGGGTGGGATCCGGCATTTGCGATCTGAAAGTAGCATGAGGAATAGCAACTTTTTGCAGAAAATGTATGCTTATGTTAATGTGTGAGAACCTTTTACACATACACGCATAATCCATAAAATAACTGCCACAATAAAAGATAAGTAAATCCAAATCTCTGGTCAGTAAGTAATTAAAAGTATTTCTCTAACGTCCTAAGTGGATGCTGGGGACTCCGTCAGGACCATGGGGTTTAGCGGCTCCGCAGGAGACAGGGCACAATAATAAAAGCTTTAGGATCAGGTGGTGTGCACTGGCTCCTCCCCCTATGACCCTCCTCCAAGCCTCAGTTAGATCTTTGTGCCCGGCCGAGAAGGGTGCAATCTAGGTGGCTCTCCTGAGCTGCTTAGAATAAAAGTTTAAGTTAGGTTTTTTATTTTCAGTGAGTCCTGCTGGCAACAGGCTCACTGCTACGAGGGACTTAGGGGAGAGAAGTAAACTCACCTGCGTGCAGGATGGATTTGCTTCTTAGGCTACTGGACACCATTAGCTCCAGAGGGAGTCGGAACACAGGTCTCACCCTGGGGTTCGTCCCGGAGCCGTGCCGCCGACCCCCCTTGCAGATGCCGAAGTTGAAGAGGTCCAGAGGTCCAGAAACAGGCGGCAGAAGACTTTCAGTCTTCATAAGGTAGCGCACAGCACTGCAGCTGTGCGCCATTGTTGTCAGCACACTTCATACCAGCGGTCACTGAGGGTGCAGGGCGCTGGGGGGGGCGCCCTGGGCAGCAATGTATTATACCTTTTTTATGGCTAAAATACATCACATATAGCCCTTGAGGCTATATGGATGTATTTAACCCCTGCCAGATCTCACAAACTCCGGGAGAAGAGCCCGCCGTTTTAGGGGGCGGGGCCTATTCTCCTCAGCACACGGCGCCATTTTCCTGCTCAGCTCTGCTGTGAGGAAGGCTCCCAGGCTCTCCCCTGCACTGCACTACAGAAACAGGGTTAAAACAGAGAGGGGGGGCACTTATTTGGCGATATGATTACATATGTGAAAATGCTATAAGGGAAAACACTTGTATAAGGGGTTGTCCCTGTATAATTATAGCGTTTTTGGTGTGTGCTGGCAAACTCTCCCTCTGTCTCCCCAAAGGGCTAGTGGGGTCCTGTCCTCTATCAGAGCATTCCCTGTGTGTGTGCTGTGTGTCGGTACGTGTGTGTCGACATGTAGGAGGACGATGTTGGTGAGGAGGCGGAGCAAATTGCCTGTATTGGTGATGTCACTCTCTAGGGAGTCGACACCGGAATGGATGGCTTATTTAGGAATTACGTGATAATGTCAACACGATGCAAGGTCGGTTGACGACATGAGACGGCCGGCAAACAAATTAGTACCTGTCCAGGCGTCTCAGACACCGTCAGGGGCTTGTAAAAACGCCCATTTACCTCACACGGACACTGACTTCAGTGTCGACGGTGAAGAAACAAACGTATTTTCCTTTAGGGCCACACGTTACATGTTAAGGGCAATGAAGGAGGTGTTACATATTTCTGATACTACAAGTACCACAAATAAGGGTATTATGTAGGGTGGGAATAATCTACTTGTAGTTTTTCCTGAATCAGATAAATTAAAGTGTGTGATGATACGTGGGTTTCCTCCGATAGAAAATTATTGGAGGTATACCCTTTCCCGCCAGAAGTGAGGGCGAGTTGGGAAACACACCTTAGAGTGGATAAGGCGCTCACACGCTTATAAGAACAAGTGGCGTTACCGTCTCCAGATACGGCCGCCCTCAAAGAGCCAGCTGATAGGAAGCTGAAAAATATCCTAAAAAGTATATACACACATACTGGTGTTATACTACGACCAGCAATCGCCTCAGCCTGAATGTGCAGCGCTGGGGGGGCTTGGTCGGATTTCCTGACTGAAAATATTGATACCCTTGACAGGAACAATATTTTATTGACTATAGAGCATTTTAAGGATGCATTTCTATATATGCGAGATGCGCATTCTGGCATCAAGAGTAGATGTGATGTCCATATCTGCCAGACGATGTTTATAGACATGACAGTGGTCAGGTGATGCAGATTCCAGACGGCACATGGAAGTATTGCCGTATAAAGGGGCGGTCCATCGGACCTGGTGGCCATGGCAACAGCTGGAAAATCCACTTTTGTTACCCCAAGTTACATCTCAGCAGAAAAGGACACAGTCTTTTCAGTCTCAATCCTTTCGTACCCATAAAGGCAGGCGGGCAAATGGCCAGTCATATCTGCCCATGGTTAGAGGAAAGGGAAGAAGACTGCAGCAGGCAGCCCATTCCCAGGAACAGAAGTCCTCCACAGCTTCTGCCAAGTCCGCAGCATGACGCTGGGGCCATACAAGCGGACTCAGGTGCGGTGGGGGGTCATCTCAAGAGTTTCAGCACGCAGTGGGCTCACTCGCAAGTGGACTCCTGGATCCTACACGTAGTATCCCAGGTGTACATTGGAAATTCGAGACGTCTTCCCCTCACAAGTTCCTGAAGTCTGCTTTACCAACGTCTCCCTCCGACAGGGAGGCAGTATTGGGAAAAAATTCACAGGCTGTATTCCCAGCAGGTGATAATCAAAGTACCCCTCCTACAACAAGGGAAGGGGTATTATTCCACACTATATTGTGGTACTGAAGCCAAACGGCTCGGTGAGATCTAAAAGATTGAACAATTACATACAAGGGTTCAAATCAAGATGGAGTCACTCAGAGCAGTGATAGCGAACCAGGACGATATGGTGTCACTGGATATCAGAGACGCTTACCTACATGTCCAGATTTTGCCCTTCTCACCAAGGGTATCTCAGGTTCGTGGTACAGAACTGTCACTATCAGTTCAGACGCTGACGTTTGGATTGTCCACGGCACCCCGGGTCTTTACCATGGTAATGGCCGAAATGATGATTCTTCCTAAAAGAAATATGGACGCTTGGCGGTCGGAGTAGCACTATCTCAAGTAGTTCTACGACAGCACGAGTGGATTCTAAATATTCCAAAATCGCAGCTTTTTCCGACGACACGTCTAATGTTCCTAGGAATGATTCTGGACACAGTCCAGAAAAGGATGTTTTCTCCCGGAGAAGAAGGCCAGGGAGTTATCCGAGCTAGTCAGGAACCTCCTAAAACCAGGAAAAGTATCAGTGCATCATTGCACAAGGGTCCTGTGAAAAATGGTGGTTTCTTACAAAGCGATCCCATTCGGTAGATTTCACGCAAGAACCTTTCAGTGGAATCTGCTGGGAAAATGGTCCGGATCGCATCTTCAGATGCATCAGCGGATAACCCTGTCTCCAAGGACAAGGGTGTTTTCTTCTGCGGTGGCTGCAGAGTGCTCATCTATGAAAGGGCCGCAGATTCGACATTCAGGACTGGGTCCTGGTGACCACGGATGCCAGCCTGAGTGGCTGGGGAGCAGTCACACAAGGAAAAAATTTCCAGGGAGTGTGATCAAGTCTGGAGACTTAGCTCCAGTATATTTATGTGGAGAGAAGGGCAATTTACAAGGCTCTAAGCTTAGCAAGACCTCTGCTTCAAGGTCAGCCGGTATTGATCCAGTGGGACAACATCACGGCAGTCGCCCACGTAAACAGACAGGGCGGCACATGAAGCAGGAGGGAAATGGCAGAAACTGCAAGGATTCTTCGCTGGGCGAAAAATCATGTGATAACACTCTCAGCAGTGTTAATTCCGGGAGTGGAAAACTGGGAAGCAGACTTCCTCAGCAGGCATAACCTCCACCCGGGAGAGTGGGGACTTCAGCGGGAAGTCTTCCACATGATTGTAAACCGTTGGGAAAAACCAAAGGTGGACATGTTGGCGTCCCGCCTGAACAAAAAACTAGACAAATATTGCGCCAGGTCAAGGGACCCTCAGGCAATAGCGGTGGACGCTCTGGTAACACTGTGGGTGTACCAGTCAGGGTATGTGTTCCCTCCTATGCATCTCATACCAAAAGTACTGAGAATCATAGAGTAAGAACGATACTCGTGGTTCCGGATGGGTCAAGAAGGACTTGGTACCCGGAACTTCAAGAGATGCTCACGGAAGAACCGTGGCCTCTACCTTTAAGAAAGGACCTGCTCCAGCAGGGGCCTTGTCTGTTCCAAGACTTACCGCGGCTGCGTTTGACGGCATGGCAGTTGAACGCCGGATCCTGAAAGGGCATTCCAGATGAAGTCATCCCTACCCTGGTCGAAGCCAGGAAGGATGTAACCGCAAAACATTTTCACCGCATTTGGCGAAAATATGTTGCGTGGTGTGAGGCCAAGAAGGTCCCTACAGAGGAATTCCAACTGGGTCGTTCCTACATTTCCTGAAAACAGGACTGTCTATGGGCCTAAAATTAGGGTCCATTAAGGTTCAAATTTTGACCCTGTCGAATTTCTTCCAGAAAGAACTGGCTTCAGTGCCTGAAGTTCAGACGTTTGTAAAAGGGGTACTGCATATACAGCCTCCTTTTGTGCCCCCAGTGGCACCTTGGGATCTCAATGTTGTTTTGAGTTTCCTAAAGTCACATTGGTTTGATCCACTCACCACTGTGGAATTAAAATATTTCACATGGAAGGTGAAGATTCTATTAGCCCTGGCTTCAGCCAGGCGTGTGTCAGAATGGGCGGCTTTATCATATAAAAGCCCTTACTTAATTTTTCATTCTGACAGGGCAGAATTGAGGACTCGTCCTCAATTTCTCCTTAAGGTGTTTTCTGTTTTTCACATGAACCAACCTATTGTGGTACCTGCGGCTACTAGGGACTTGGAGGACTCCAAGTTACTTGACGTTGTCAGGGCCCTGAAAATATATGTTTCCAGGACGACTGGAGTCAGAAAATCTGACTCGCTGTTTAGTCTGTATGCACCCAACAAGATGGGTGTTCCTGCTTCTAAACAGACGATTGCTCGCTGGATTTGTAGTACAATTCAGCTTGCACATTCTGTGGCAGGCTTGCCACAGCCAAAATCAGTAAAAGCCCATTCCACAAGGAAGTGGGCTCATCTTGGGCGGCTGCCCGAGGGGTCTCGGCTTTACAACTTTGCCGAGCTGCTACTTGGTCAGGGGCACACCCTGACTGAGGAGGACCTGGAGTTCTCTCATTCGGTGCTGCAGAGTCATCCGCACTCTCCCGCCCGTTTGGGAGCTTTGGTATAATCCCCATGGTCCTGACGGAGTCCCCAGCATCCACTTAGGACGTTCGAGAAAATAAGAATTTACTTACCGATAATTCTATTTCTCGTAGTCCGTAGTGGATGCTGGGCGCCCATCCCAAGTGCGGATTGTCTGCAATACTTGTACATAGTTATTGTTACAAAAATCGGGTTATTCTTGTTGTGAGCCATCTTTTCAGAGGCTCCTTCGTTGTTATCATACTGTTAACTGGGTTCAGATCACAGGTTGTACGGTGTGATTGGTGTGGCTGGTATGAGTCTTACCCGGGATTCAATATCCTTCCTTATTATGCACGCTCGTCCGGGCACAGTATCCTAACTGAGGCTTGGAGGAGGGTCATAGGGGGAGGAGCCAGTGCACACCACCTGATCCTAAAGCTTTTATTATTGTGCCCTGTCTCCTGCGGAGCCGCTAAACCCCATGGTCCTGACGGAGTCCCCAGCATCCACTACGGACTACGAGAAATAGAATTATCGGTAAGTAAATTCTTATTTTTTAATCCTTTCTATAACTAATGCTTACATACCGTGTATGTTTCACATTACATGAGTATAATATGTTTTGTTTTGCATAGAAATATAAGTAGAATTACAGTACTAAATAGTAACATTAAAACAGAGTTATAGAAGTAAATACTAAAATTAAAGAATGGTGACATGGGTACCTATATTGTTCCAAACTCTAGTTAAAGAAGGTAGAGTTATATAACTTTTCTTTGCAGTGTGATACCTACATCAATCATTGATGGAAAAGGAGACAATTTGTATTAGGGCAGTGGACCATTTCTGCTTAGAACACATTTGTTTCCTTTCAGTTTGTCTCTAGTGCGGTATAAACTTAACATCTGATGCTTTAGTCACACCGCGCAATAAACATTGGAAAGCAGCTTTGGTTAGTCCATCAACATAGTATAAATAATTGGTTTAATTGGCATGGTGATATTTGAGTTATTTGTATTTCAGTGCAATTACACCATGTTCAAGTGTGCAGTAAAGCTAATGTCTAGTAACAATCCTCCTGCTTAACAAAGTGATTGATCAGTTACTAAAGAATAATATAGTACTTTCAGGGAAATGTATGAAGCAGTGGAAAGGATAGAGAAGTGAGCCACTGGAGAAGTTGCCCAGACCAGATTGTTGCTTCCACCCTTTCCTTAACATGTCTCACACACCTTGGCTGTAAACCATTGAGTAGCTCAGAAGGGCTAAATCCCGTAGAAGCTTGGGTTATATATTTTAGTGCTAACATTAAGTAGGGTATAAGGGTATCCCAATCCCTTTTCTCATGAGCTGTTTGAGAGTTCTGCTGAAGTGCCCTGCCACGCCATCAGTTTTGAGGTTGATGGACTAGTACAAACAGACATTACTCCAAAAGTTGGCACTTAGCCATCATTTAAATGGGTTCTCTGATTTCTCACGATCCTCTGGATAGCGAAATGGCGTTATCTATCACTACCTGAATATACTGATATCCCCGAGCCAGCTTTCCTATTGGACCCACATTCCAATACACTCAAATAGAATATGAAAGAGGTATAGGCATTAAGAGGGTCCTGTAAGTAGCTAGCTGTCTTGGTGTCTGGTTACAGTCTGCATCTCTTGGCAATGTTTCATGCTATACTTGATCTTTACACCACACCACTTTTCGTGATGCTTTACCCATGGGTTTTTCATCACTTAGCCCAGATTAATTTCCCAGAAGCTTTCCTCTCTTACCACTTTAGAATGGGTCTCCGCCAGCAACTGTGTATTCACATCCTTCTCTTCTAGTACAGTTATTCCCCGTCCTGCTCTTTCAGTCATCCTGGCAAACTATTTCGACAGTGAGGAAAGTCCCATCCCAAGATAATGGCGATTTGGTAGCTTTAGCACTATGGTGGCTACTACCTAGACAGTATTTTGATTGCAACTCATTAAAGGTTTTATGGTAAAACTCAGAAGTACTGGGTAGGCAGAGAACCAGAACTTTAGGTTGTCCTAAAGTCACAGATTCAAGTAGGACAGTTCTAGGGACCAGGAATGTTTTCTACCAAGGCCAACACCATACTCGTGTCCATTGTTACGGTCATCGGAAACAACCAGAACCTCCTTGTTGTGGTACTCCCAGTGCAGTTTCCAGGGTAGAATAGACCAGAATACTAGGCAGACTACAGGCCTGGAGTTCATGTAACATTGGTCATGTGAATGACCAAACTTACACATTCAAAACATTTCAGCCTGGTTTCCTTTTCAGAAATGTTTTTTTTGTTTTTTTGTTTTGCACATCGCCCATTTTGTCTGTTCAGGCAGAATACTAAGTGGAATCTGGCATCCCTCAGCATTTTATGATTACACCGCTTGTGGCACTGACATCTTAAAGATGACACTCACACTGCAGTTTTTGTAAAGTAAATGTACAGATTATGGTCAGAAATTCTCACAACACTCCCAATTTTCAGTCTAGTTCCTAGCACTAAACTAATACCTCTTTATTAGCTTGGGCATCTTCTCTTGTTATGTCCTAAATGGATGATTTTTAAATCAATGTCTTTTTCTCCCAAGTTTAAAAACTCCTGGTATTCCTGTATAAAGCTAATTATAACCAACCAACCAACCAACCAACCAACCAACCAACCAACCAACCAACCATCCCTGAAGTCCACCTGCAGGAAACCTCTTGTAAGTCTCTTATTTAACCCCCCCCAAATAATAAATAAATAAATAAATAAAATAAATATATCTTTCTCTTACGTCCTAGAGGATGCTGGGGACTCCGTAAGGACCATGGGGTATAGACGGGCTCCGCAGGAGTCATGGGCACTTTAAAGAACTTTAGATGGGTGTGCACTGGCTCCTCCTTCTATGCCCCTCCTCCAGACCTCAGTTAGATCCTGTGCCCAGAGGAGACTGGGTGCACTACAGGGGAGCTCTCCTGAGTTTCTCTGAAAAATAATTTTGTTAGGTTTTTTATTTTCAGGGAGCACTGCTGGCAACGGGCTTCCTGCATCGTGGGACTGAGGAGAGAGAAGCAGACCTACTTAAATGATAGGCTCTGCTTCTTAGGCTACTGGACACCATTAGCTCCAGAGGGTCAGAACGCAGGTCTCCCGTCGCCGTTCTCCTCACAGAGCCGGAAGAGAGATGCCGGGTGAGTATAAGAAGAAAGAAGACTTCAAAGGCGGCAGAAGACTTCAGATCTTCTCTGAGGTAACCCTGCGCGCCATTGCTCCCACACACAACACACACAGTGGGCACTGAAGGGTGCAGTGCGCAGGGGGTCGCCCTGGGCAGCAATTGTAAACCTCTAGGGACTGGCATATATATATATATATATATATATATATATATATATATAGAGGCTGCGGAGGCAGTATATTCTATAATCCCCCGCCAGTATAAAAAATTTGAGCGGGACCGAAGCCCGCCATTGGGGGGCGGAGCTTGATCCTCCAGCACTAACCAGCGCCATTTTCTCCACAGCACACTGTAGAGAAGCTGGCTCCCCGGACTCTCCCCTGCTGAACACGGTGACAGAGGGCATAAAAGAGGGGGGGGGGGGGGGCACTTTTTATTGGCGCAGTGAGGGTATATTTATATAAAAGCGCTGTTTTGTCTGGGAATTTGGTTTCCAGAGCCAGTTGGCGCTGGGTGTGTGCTGGCATACTCTCTCTCTGTCTCTCCAAAGGGCCTTATTGGGGAACTGTCTCCATATAGATGTATCCCTGAGTGTGTGGGGGTGTCGGTACGCGTGTGTCGGCATGTCTGAAACAGAAGGCTCATCTAAGGAGGAGGTGGAGCAAATGATTGTGCTGTCTCCGTCGGCAACGCCGACACCTGATTGGTTGGATATGCTGAATGTTTTAAATGCAAATGTGTCTTTATTACATCAGAGGTTGGACAAAGCAGAGTCCAGGGATAGAACAGGGAGTCAATCCATGGCTTTGGCTGTGTCACAGGGCCCTTCAGGGTCTCAGAAACGTCCCCTGTCCCAAGTAGCAGACACCGATACCGACACGGATTCTGATTCCAGTGTCGACTACGATGATGCGAGGTTACACCCAAGGGTGGCCAAAAGTATTCATTATATGATTATTGCAATAAAGGATGTTTTACATATCACTGATGACCCCTCTGTCCCTAACAAGAGGGTTCACATGTTTAAGGAAAAGAAAGCTGAGGTAACCTTTCCCCCATCTCATGAGCTGAACGCGTTATTTGAAAAGGCTTGGGAAACTCCAGACAAGAAACTGCAGATTCCCAAAAGAATTCTTATGGCGTATCCTTTCCCTGCGCAGGACAGGTTACGGTGGGAATCCTCACCCAGGGTGGACAAGGCGTTAACGCGCTTGTCCAAAAAGGTGGCGCTACAGTCTCCAAACACGGCGGCCCTCAAGGATCCTGCTGATTGCAGACAGGAAACTACCTTAAAGTCTATTTTTACACATACGGGGGCCTTGCTCAGACCGGCAGTAGCGTCGGCTTGGGTTTGTAGCGCTGTTGCGGCTTGGACAGATACTTTGTCAGCTGACATTGATACCCTGGATAGGGATACCATTTTATTGACCTTAGGTCACATTAAAGACGCAGTCTTATATATGAGAGTCGCTCAGAGAGACGTTGGTCTGCTAGGTTCGAGAGCCAACGCCATGGCGATTTCTGCTAGGCGAGCCCTGTGGACCCGCCAATGGACGGGTGATGCAGACTCAAAGAAGCATATGGAAGTTTTACCTTACAAAGGTGAGGATTTATTTGGGGAAGGTCTCGCGGACCTGGTTTCCACAGCTACCGCGGGCAAATCTACTTTTTTACCTTATGTTTCCCCACAGCAAAAGAAAACGCTGCAATATCAAATGCAGTTCTTTCGGTCGCATAAGTCCAGAAGAGGTCGGGGCTCTTCCTTCCTCGCCAGAGGTAAGGGAAGAGGGAATAAACTGCCTGCTACGGCTAGTTCCCAGGAGCAGAAGTCCTCCCCGGCTTCTACTAAATCCACCGCATGACGCTGGGGCTCCACTGAGGGAGTCTGCGCCGGTGGGGGCACGTCTTCGACTTTTCAGCCACGTCTGGGTTCAGTCAGACGTGGATCCTTGGGCAATGGAAATTGTATCCCAAGGCTACAAGCTAGAATTCGAAGACATGCCTCCTCGCCGGTTTTTCAAATCGGCTCTACCAGCTTCTCCCCCAGAGAAGGGAGATAGTTTTAGCTGCAATTCAAAAACTGTGTCAACAACAAGTAGTTGTCGAGGTTCCCCTAGTTCAACAGGGGAAGGGGTACTATTCAACCCTATTTGTGGTCCCGAAATCGGATGGCTCGGTCAGACCCATTCTAAATGTAAAATCCCTAAACCTGTACTTGAAAAAGTTCAAATTCAAGATGGAATCGCTCCGGGCAGTTATCTCAAGCCTGGAGGGGGGGTGAATTTATGGTGTCACTGGACATAAAGGACGCATAACTTCATGTCCCCATATATCCCCCTCATCAGGCGTACCTAAGATTCGCTGTACAGGACTGTCATTACCAGTTTCAGATGTTGCCGTTTGGGCTTTCCACGGCCCTGAGGATTTTCACCAAGGTAATGGCGGAAATGATGGTGCTCCTGCGCAGGCAGGGAGTCACAATTATCCCGTACTTGGACGATCTCCTGATAAAGGCGAGATCAAGAGATCAGTTGCTATAAAGAGTGGCACTCTCCCTGAGAGTTCTCGGCAACATGGCTGGATTCTGAATCTACCAAAGTCACAGTTGGTTCCAACAACTCGGCTATCTTTCTTAGGCATGATTGTGGACACGGAACAAAAGAGGGTTTTTCTCCCATTGGAAAAAGCCCAGGAACTCCAGAACATGGTCAGAGACCTGTTAAAACCGAAAAGAGTGTCAGTCCATCAATGCACTCCAGTACTGGGAAAAATGGTGGCGACCTACGAGGCCATCCCCTTCGGCAGGTTTCATGCGAGGACGTTTCAGTGGGACCTTCTGGACAAGTGGTCCGTATCCCATCTTCAAATTCATCAGAAAATAACTCTGTCCCCCAGGGCCAGGGTGTCTCTCCTGTGGTGGCTGCAGAGTGCTCACCTTCTAGAGGGTCGCAGGTTCGGCATTCAGGACTGGGTTCTGGTGACCACGGACGCGAGCCACCGAGGATGGGGAGCAGTCACACAAGGAAGAAACTTTCAGGAGGCTTGTCTACACATCAACGTACTGTAATTGAGGGCCATATTCAACGGCCTACGTCAAGCGGAGAATCTTCTTCGCAACCTACTGGTTCTGATTCAATCAGACAACGTCACAGCCGTGGCTCATGTAAACCGCCAAGGCGGAACAAGAAGCAGAGTGGCAATGGCGGAAGCCACCAGGATTCTGCGCTGGGCGGAAAATCACATAAACGCTTTGGCGGCAGTCTTCATTCCGGGAGTGGACAACTGGGAAACAGACTTACTCAGCAGACACGATCTCCATCCAGGAAAGTGGGGACTTCATCAAGAAGTTTTTGCAGAGATAACAAGTCATTGGGGACTTCCTCAAATAGACATGATGGCGTCACGCCTCAACAAGAAGCTTCGGAGGTATTGTGCCAGGTCAATTGACCCTCAGGCAGTAGCAGTGGACGCCCTGGTGATACCGTGGGTGTTTCAGTCGGTCTATGTGTTCCCTCCTCTTCCACTCATCTCAAAGATATTGAGAATCATAAGACGAAAAAGAGTGCAGACAATACTCATTGTTCCAGATTGGCCTCGAAGGGCCTGGTATTCCGATCTTCAGGAAATGCTCACAGAAGATCCGTGGCCTCTTCCTCTCAGAGAGGACCTGTTGCAACAGGGCTGCGTGTTCCAAGCCTTACCGTGGTTACGTTTGACGGCATGGCGGTTGAACACCGAATCCTAGCTGGGAAAGGCATTCCGGAAGAAGTCATCCCTACTCTGATGAAGACTAGAAAGGAGGTGACGGCGAAACATTATCACCGTATCTGGAGAAAGTATGTATCTTGGTGTGAATCCAAGAATGCTCCTACGGTAGTTTTCCATCTGGGCCGTTTTCTCCACTTTCTACAGACAGGAGTGGATATGGGCCTAAAATTAGGATCCATTAAGGTACAGATTTCGGCTTTATCAATTTTCTTTCAGAAAGAATTGGCTTCTCTCCCAGAAGTCCAGACTTCAGTGAAGGGAGTGCTGCACATACAGCCTCCTTTTGTGCCTCTAGTGGCACCATGGGACCTTAACGTGGTGTTACAGTTCATAAAATCTCACTGGTTTGAACCTCTTCAAACGGTTGAATTGAAATTTCTCTCTTGGAAGGTGGTCATGTTGTTGGCCTTGGCATCTGCAAGGCGGGTGTCTGAATTGGCGGCTTTGTCTCACAAAAGCCCCTATCTGATTTTCCATGTGGATAGAGCAGAATTAAGGACTCGTCCTCAATTTTTGCCTAAGGTGGTTTCATCGTTTCATATGAACCAACCTATTGTGTTACCTGTGGCTACAAAGGACTTGGAGGATACCAAGTCCCTGGATGTAGTCAGGGCCTTAAAAATGTATGTAGCCAGGACGGCTCGGGTTAGGAAAACAGGCGCTGTTTGTCCTGTATGCAGCCAACAAGGTTGGCGCTCCTGCTTCTAAGCAGACTATTGCTCGCTGGATCTGTAACACGATTCAGCAGGCTCATTCTACGGCTGGATTGCGTTACCAAATTCGGTAAAGGCCCATTCCACTAGGAAGGTGGGCTCTTCTTGGGTGGCTGCCCGAGCCGTCTCGGCATTACAGCTTTGCCGAGCGGCGACTTGGTCGGGTTCAAACACTTTTGCTAAATTCTACATGTTTGATACCTTGGCTGAGGAGGACCTCATGTTTGCTCAGTCGGTGCTGCAGAGTTATCCGCACTCTCCCGCCCGGTCTGGAGCTTTGGTATAATCCCCATGGTCCTTACGGAGTCCCCAGCATCCTCTAGGACGTAAGAGAAAATAAGATTTTAAACCTACCGGTAAATCTTTTTCTCCTAGTCCGTAGAGGATGCTGGGCGCCCGTCCCAGTGCGGACATGTTTCTCCAAGGCTTGTATATAGTTATTGCTTACATAAGGGTTATGTTACAGTTAAGATCAGTCGTTGGCTGATGCTGTTTTGTTCATTCTGTTGACTGGTTGCGTATATTCCATGTTATATGGTGTGGGCTGGTATGAATCTTGCCCTTAGATTAACAAAAATCCTTTCCTCGTACTGTCCGTCTCCTCTGGGCACAGTTTCTCTAACTGAGGTCTGGAGGAGGGGCATAGAGGGAGGAGCCAGTGAACACCCATCTAAAGTTCTTTATAGTGCCCATGTCTCCTGCGGAGCCCGTCTATACCCCATGGTCCTTATGGAGTCCCCAGCATCCTCTACGGACTAGGAGAAAAAGATTTACCGGTAGGTTTAAAATATTATTTATATATATATATATATATATATATATATATATATATATACACATTCATGAACAAACAGGAAACTAGTAAGTGTGTTACAAGTGAAGGAGAAAACATATTTTGTATTGTTCAGGTACCTGTGGTAGCAATATTACACTCACCATATTCATTCACGTATGTTTTACAATTCCTCACTACACATAGACCTGAGAAAATTAGGGTTCGAAAAGGGTTGAGATTACCTAAAGGTTAAAAAAAAGGGGCAGACTAGATGGGCCAAGTGGTTCTTATCTGCCGTCAAATTCTATGTTTCTATATACATACATATACACAGTGGGGTTTGAAAGTTTGGGCACCCCAGGCAAAAATTCATTTTAATGCGCAAAATGAACCCAAGGAAAGATGTTAAAATCTCCAAAAGGCATCAAATTACAGATTAGACATTCTTATAACATGTCAAAAAAAGTTTGATTTTATTTCCATCATTTACACTTTCAAAAGAATAGAAAACAAAAAATGCCGTCTGCAAAATTTTGGGCACCGTGCAGAGTTAATACCTCGTACTGCCCCTTTGGACAGCTGAGACCTGGCAGTGTCATGGATTGTTCTCAATCATCGTCTGGAAAGACCAGGTGATGTAAATCTCAAAGGTTTTAAAAGCCCAGACTCATCTGACCTTGCTCCAACAATCAGCACCATGGGTTCCTCTAAGCAGTTGTGTAGAACACTGAAACTGAGAATAGTTGACGCTCACAAAGCAGGAGAAGGCTGTAAGAAGATAGCTAAGCGTTATCAGATGCCCATATTCTCTGTTCGGAATGTAATTAAGAAATGGCAGTCATCAGGAACAGTGGAAGTTAAAGCAAGATCTGGAAGACCAAGAAAAATATCAGACAGAACAGCTCGCAGGATTGTGAGAAAAGCAAATCAAAATCCACGTTTGACTGCACGATTCATCCAGGAAGATCTGGCAGACACTGGAGTTGTGGTACACTATTCCACTATAAAGAGATACTTGTACAAATATGGTCTTCATCGAAGAGTAATCAGAAGAAAACCTCTTCTACGTCCTCACCACAAAAATCAGTGTTTGAAGTTTGCAAATTAACATAAAGACAAGCCTGATGCATTTTGGAATAAAGTTCTGTGGACCGATGAGGTTAAAATATAACTTTTTGTCCGGAATGAGCAAAGGTACGTTTGGAGAAGGAAGGGCACAGGATTTAATGAAAAGAACCTCTGTCCAACTGTTAAGCATGGGGGTGGATCAATCATGCTTTGGGGTTGTATTACAGCCAGTGGCACACGAAACATTTCACGAGTAGAAGGAAAAATGGATTCAATAAAATTCCAGCAAATTTTGGACGCTAACTTGATGCCATCTGTGAAAAAGCTGAAGTTAAAGAGAGGCTGGCTTCTACAAATGGATAATGATCCTAAACCCACCTCAAAATCCACGGTGGATTACATCAAGAGGCGTAAACCGAAGGTTTTGCCATGGCCTTCACAATCTCCTGACCTCAACATAATTGAAAATCTATGGATAGACCTTAAAAGAGCAGTACGTCACAGACAGCCCAGGAATCTCAAAGAACTGGAAGACTTTTGTAATGAAGAATGGGCGAAGATACCTCAAACAAGACTTGAAAGACTCTTGGCTGGCTACAAAAAGCGTTTACAAGCTGTGATACTTGCCAAAGGGTGCAGTACAAGGTATTAACTCTGCAGGGTGCCCAAACTTTTGCAGACGGCATTTTTTGTTTTCTGTTCTTTTGAAAGTATAAATGATGAAAATAAAATCAAACTTTTTTTGACATGTTATAAGAAGGTCTAATCTGTAATTTGATGCCTTTTGGAGATTTTTCCATCTTTCCTTGGCTTCTTTTTGCACATTAAAATGAACTTTCAATCCCCACTGTATGTGTATATGTATATACACTGCTCAAAAAAATAAAGGGAACACTAAAATAACACATCCTAGATCTGAATGAATGAAATATTCTTATTAAATACTTTGTTCTTTACATAGTTGAATGTGCTGACAACTGTCACGCCGCTGCCGCGGTCCCCATACTTACCCCTCCGGGCACGCTAGGTTTCCGTGCGGCCGTGCTCGCTGGCGGGTCCCGGCGTCCGGCGCTCCGTCCGGCTGGCGTGTGCGCCCGGCGTCCACGGGAGGTGCGGGTGACGTCATCAGTGCTTCCTCCAATCAGGCCCTGGCGGGAAGTTCAAATTCAGACGTCGGGCAGTGCTCCGGCGCCTGAGTATCATCGTTGCTACTGTACCTGTGATCTCCAGAGCTCCCGTGCTTCCAGCACCTCCGTGCCTCAGCACCTCAGTGTCTCCGTGCTTCCAGCACCTCCGTGCCTCAGTATCTCAGTGTCTCCAGTGTCTCCGTGCTTCCAGCACCTACGTGCCTCAGTGTCTCCATACCTCAGCACCTCCGTGCCTCAGCGTCTCCGCGCTTCCAGCACCTCCGTGCCTCAGCACCACCGTGCCTCCAGCACCTCTGTGCCTCCAGCACCTCAACACTCAGCATCGCTGTGTCTCCGGCACCTCCGTGCCTCAATGCCTCAGCACTCAGCACCGCTGTGCCTCCGGCACCTCCGTGCCTCAATACCTCCGTGCCTCCAGCACCTTTGTGCCTCCAGCACCACTGTGTCTTCAAGCATCACAACGTCTCTAAGCGCCTCAGCGCCTTCAATAACACCTCAGTACCTTTAGCATTTCGGTGCCTCTAGTACCTCAGTGCCTCCAGCACCCCAACATCGCTCACTGTAAGCTTTTGGTACTCTCCACCAATTCATCAACCCCTTTACAAGTCTTGTCTTTCAGGAGACCTTCAAGCATTCACACGTGCCTCCTGCCTACCGTCTTAAATCCTGTATGAGGAAGACCTATATCCGGCCATCTCTACTGCGACCCAGTAGCGGTTCCTCTTCCCGGTCACCGGAAGAAGCCCCGAGTCCACAACACTTCCCAACCAGGTCAGTGATAGTATACTCAGGCCACATGGACCCGGGGAATCGGAACACAGAGTCGAGCGCCATCCAAAGTTTGGCTTCCCGAGTTCAGTCTCAAGAGGCGACACAGGGTCAAGTGATGCAATACCTCCAGGAACTATCCGGCCGATTGGATCAAATCCAAGCATCCTTAGCCTCCGCAATTCCGGCTCCAGCTCCCGTAACTGCTCCAGTTGTTGTTTCCGGTAATGTCCAACCTCCGGCCGGTACCAGGTCACGTCTTCAGCTTCCTACTCCTTCCCGCTATAATGGGAACCCAAAGAATTGCCGTGGTTTTTTAAATCAGTGCGAGGTGCACTTCGAGCTGCTCTCTCATAACTTCCCTACGGATCGCTCTAAGGTAGCGTATATCATTTCCCTGCTTGAAGGATCAGCGTTGGATTGGGTGTCTCCCTTGTGGAAACGATCTGATCCCGTGGTTTCCAACTACACCAACTTCATCACGTCCTTTCGAAGAACCTCCGACGAACCCGGCAGGATGACCACTGCTTCTTCCGACTTGCTCCGTGTTCGTCAGGGCTCCCGTTCCGTGGGTCAGTACGTGGTTCATTTCCAGACCATTGCCTCTGAATTACGCTGGAATAATGATGCCCTGAGAGCTGCCTTCTGGAACGGTCTTTCCGACCGGCTGAAAGATGAGTTGGTCACAAGGGATCTGCCGGATCCATTAGAAGAGTTGATTTCCCTTTGCGTCAAAGTGGATCTTCGGATGCAGGAGCGTGGAAGAGAACGTAGCCGTTCAGATCGTTCCAGGTTCCGGAATCCTACTCCTAGACCGGTGGCTATGCCTAGCTCGGACGAGCCCATGCAAATTAACCGATCCCGACTGTCTCCGGAAGAACGACAGCGTCGTCGTGAGGGTAAACTTTGCCTTTACTGTGGTGCCGCAGATAATTTTCTCAAGTTTTGTAAATCCCGTCCGGGAAACGGGCAGGCCTAGCTTGTTCCGGAGGAGTCAAGCTGGGGGTTACGACAAAATCTTCTCCAATTTTGGACTGTTTGCTTCCTGTAACTTTAGTCACCGATTCAGCCTCCAGGTCTTATGAAGCCCTGTTGGATTCCGGAGCTGCGGGGAACTTCGTTTCTTCCTCCTGTGTCCAAAGCATGGGTTTAAAGTTACGGCCTATCGAGCGGCCTATTTCGTTGACGGCTATCAACGGGACTAGAATTTCCTAGGGTCTCATAATGTGGCGCACAGAGCCAGTTAAGCTGCAGGTCGGGGCTCTACATCAAGAAAGTCTGGAATTCTTGGTGATTCCAGAAATGCACCACGATCTGGTCCTTGGAATGCCTTGGCTAAAAATTCATAATCCCCACATTGACTGGAAGTCTTCACAAATTCTGTCTTGGAGTTCCTTTTGTCACGCTAATTGTCTCACTCCTGTTTGTCCGCTCTGTGTCTCTTCCAAGACGAATGAAGAGTATATTCCGGAGGCGTATCAAGGGTACAAGGATGTGTTTTCGGAACAAGCAGCTGATCTGTTACCACCTCATAGGCCTTGGGACTGCCCTATTGACCTTGTCCCAGGGAAGACGCCACCTCGTGGTCGCACATATCCCCTGTCACTTCCCGAGACACAAGCTATGTCGGAATATATTAAGTCCAATCTGCTCAAGGGATTTATTCGCCCCTCTTCCTCCCCTGCTGGAGCGGGCTTCTTTTTCGTGAAGAAGGAGGACGGGGGGTTGAGACCATGTATCGACTACCGCGGCTTAAACGATATCACTATCAAGAATAAATACCCCTTGCCACTAATCACAGAGTTATTTGATAGGGTTCGTGGTGCCCACGTTTTCTCCAAACTCGACCTGAGGGGACCTTATAATCTCATACGCATCCGAGAAGGGGATGAATGGAAGAGTGCCTTTAATACTTGGTGATGCCGTTCGGTCTTAGTAATGCGCCTGCTGTTTTCCAGGGATTCGTCAACTAAATCTTCCAAGACATGTTATATCAGAGTGTTGTGGTATATTTGGACGACATACTGATTTTTTCCAAAAATCTTGTTGAACACAGGACTCAAGTCAAAGAAGTGCTCCACCGTTTACGAGAGAATCATCTCTATGCTAAGCTCTCCAAATGTACCTTTGAGGTAACATCAATTCCGTTCCTCGGTTATATCATCTCGGGGACGGAGCTTCGCATGGATCCGGAAAAGCTCTCTGCCATTCGTGACTGGACTCAGCCTCTCTCTTTCAAAGCAATACAAAGATTCCTGGGCTTTGCGAATTACTACAGGAAATTCGTTAGAGGTTTCTCCACCATTGTCGCGCCCATTACTGCCCTGACTAGAAAGGGCTCTAATCCGAGTTTGTGGCCTCCCGAAGCCATTGAGGCCTTTTCCCACTTGAAGTTCGCTTTCATGTCCGCTCCAGTTCTCCAACAACCAAATTTTGATTAACCTAGAGGTTGACGCATCTTCAGTCGGGGTTGGGGCCGTTCTCTCTCAGTACTCCTCTGATAAGAAATTACATCCGTGTGGCTTCCACTCTCGTAAATTCTCTCCGGCCGAACGAAATTACACCATTGGAGGCCAGGAACTTTTGGCAATTAAATTCGCCTTGGAAGTGTGGAGATATCTCTTAGAAGGGGCTAAACATGTGTTTACCATTTACATGGATCACAAAAATTTGTTGTACATCAAATCCGCACAATGCTTGAATCCTCGCCAAGCGAGATGGGCACTTTTCTTTACCCGTTTTTCTTTTGTTATCAAGTACCGGGCCGGGACTCTAAATATTAAAGCGGATGCGCTGTCCCGTTCACAAGTTTCCACAGACGAGGATGAATCTTTTGAGCGGAGTTTAATTCTAAATCCAGTTTCTGTCTCCGCTGCTTTAACTACTCCAGCTCCTCCTCCTGGAAGAATGTCCGTAACAGCTAGATTCCGGCCAAGAATATTACAGTGGGCCCATAATTCCAAGTTTTCCGGTCATTCCGGTGCCCAGAAGATGTACAAGTTTCTGCAAAGGTCTTACTGGTGGAACACCATGAGGAAGGATGTACAGGATTACGTTAATTCTTGTCCACAGTGTACACAACATAAAACACCGTTTGGGTAATCGTCGACCGTTTTTCGAAGATGGCACACTTCGTTCCTTTGACTGGTCTACCGACAGCTCCGAAACGGACAAACGGAACGAGTCAATCAAGATCTAGAGACTTTCCTTCGTCTTTATCTCTCCCCTTCACAGGACAACTGGGTGGAGTAATCATTCGTTTCATTCTTCCACTGGTGAAT
The DNA here is from genome assembly GCF_028390025.1 of Pseudophryne corroboree. Taxonomy (NCBI): domain Eukaryota; kingdom Metazoa; phylum Chordata; class Amphibia; order Anura; family Myobatrachidae; genus Pseudophryne; species Pseudophryne corroboree. The sequence continues at coordinate 559,517,806 of NC_086449.1, read as the reverse complement.
CTCCATTCTTCGTCAACTATGGGTTCCATCCACGTGTTCCAGAATTTCCAAGCCTTTCCGATAGAAGAGGTTCCAGCTGTAACGTCCACTCTACAACACTTCGGACAAATTTGGAGTAAGATTCATGCTAATCTTAAGAAGGTTTCAGTCCGGTACAAGTTCTTTGCAGATAAGAAACGGCGAGCCGCTCCACAATACAAGGTTGGTGACAGGGTATGGCTGTCCACACGTAATCTCCGGTTGAAGGTGCCCACCATGAAGTTTGCTCCAAGATTCATCGGTCCTTACCCTGTGCTACAAGTCCTGAATCCTGTGGTCTGCAAGCTTGGTTTACCTTCGCACCTACGTATACCTAATGCCTTCCATGTTTCTCTTCTTCGTCCTCTCGTCCTTAATCGTTTTCATTCAAAGGCCTCTGGCCCCACCTCAGTGGAGACTGAAACAGGAACAGACTTCGAGATCAAAACTATTCTAGACTCTCGTTACCTTCACAAGAATCTGCAATATCTGGTGGAATGGAAAGGATATGGTCCTGAGGAGAGAAGTTGGATAAAGGCTTCTGAGGTCTCGGCTCCTCGACTAGTCCGGATTTTCCATGCTAGACATCCTACGAAGCCGGGAAAGTGTCCAGAGGCCACTCCTAGAGGAGGGGGTACTGTCACGACGCCGCTGCGGTCCCCATACTTACCCCTCCGGGCGCGCTGGGTTTCCGTGCGGCCGTCCTCGCTGGCGGGTCCCGGCGTCCGGCGTTCCGTCCGGCCGGCGTGTGCGCCCGGCGTCCACGGGAGGTGCGGGTGACGTCATCAGTGCTTCCTCCAATCAGGCCCTGGCGGGAAGTTCAAATTCAGACGCCGGGCAGTGTTCCGGCGCCTGAGTATCATCGTTGCTACTGTACCTGTGATCTCCAGAGCTCCCGTGCTTCCAGCGTCCCGTGCTTCCAGCACCTCCTTGCCTCAGCACCTCAGTGTCTCCAGTGTCTCCGTGCCTCAGCACCTCCGTGCCTCAGCATCTCAGTGTCTCCGTGCTTCCAGCACCTCCGTGCCTCAGCACCACCGTGCCTCAGCATCTCAGTGTCTCCGTGCTTTCAGCACCTCCGTGCCTCAGCACCTCAGTGTCTCCAGTGTCTCCGTGCCTCAGCACCTCCGTGCTGAGGTCACCGGAAGAAGCCCCGAGTCCACAACACTTCCCAACCAGGTCAGTGATAACAACAAAATCACACAAAAATTATCAATGGAAATCAAATTTATTAACCCATGGAGGTCTGGATTTGGAGTGACCCTCAAAATTATAGTGGAAAAACACACTACAGGCTGATCCAACTTTGATGTAATGTCCTTAAAACAAGTCAAAATGAGGCTCAGTAGTGTGTGTGGCCTCCATGTGCCTGTATGACCTCCCTACAACCCACACAAGTGGCTCAGGTAGTGCAGCTCATCCAGGATTGCACATCACTGTGAGCTGTGGCAAGAAGGTTTGCTGTGTCTGTCAGCGTAGTGTCCAGAGCATGGAGGCGCTACCAGGAGACAAGCCAGTACATCAGGAGACATGGAGGAGGCAGTAAGGGGGCAACAACCCAGCAGCAGGACCGCTACCTCTGCCTTTGTGCAAGGAGGAACAGGAGGAGCACTGCCAGAGCCCTGCAAAATGGCCTCCAGCAAGCCACAAATGTGCATGTGTCTGCTCAAACGATCAGAAACAGACTCCATGAGGGTGGTATGAGGACCCGACGTCCACAGGTGGGGGTTGTGCTTACAGCCCAACACCGTGCAGGATGTTTGGCATTTGCCAGAGAACACCAAGATTGGCAAATTCGCCACTGGTGCCCTGTGCTCTTCACAGATGAAAGCAGGTTCTCACTGAGAACATGTGACAGAGTCTGGAGACGCCAAGGAGAACGTTCTGCTGCCAGCAACATCCTCCAGCATGACCGGTTTGGCAGTGGGTCAGTAATGGTGTGGGGTGGCATTTCTTTAGAGGGTCACACAGCCCTCCATGTGCTTGCCAGAGGTAGCCTGACTGCCATTAGGTACCGAGATGAGATCCTCAGACCCCTTGTGAGACCATATGCTGGTGCGGTTGGCCCTGGGTTCCTCCTATTGCAAGACAATGCTAGACCTCATGTGGCTGAAAAGTGTAGGCAGTTCCTGCAAGACGAAGGCATTGATGCTGTGGAGTGGCCCGCCCATTCCCCAGACCTGAATCCAATTGAGCACATTTGGGACATCATGTCTCGCTCCATCCACCAATGCTACGTTGCACCACAGACTGTCCAGGAGTTGGCGGATGCTTTAGTCCAGGTCTGGGAGGAGATCCCTCAGGAGACCACCCGCCACCTCATCAGGAGCATGCCCAGGCATTGTAGGGAGGTCATGCAGGCACATGGAGGCCACACACACTACTGAGCCTCATTTTGACTTGTTTTAAGGACATTACATCAAAGTTGGATCAGCCTGTAGTGTGTTTTTCCGCTTTAATTTTGAGGGTGACTCCAAATCCAGACCTCCATGGGTTAATAAATTTGATTTCCATTGATCATTTTTGTGTGATTTTGTTGTCAGCATATTCAACTATGTAAAGAACAAAGTATTTAATAAGAATATTTCATTTATTAAGATCTAGGATGTGTTATTTTAGTGTTCCCTTAATTTTTTTGAGCAGTGTGTGTGTGTATATGTATGTGTGTGTGTGTATATGTATGTATATATATATATATATATATATATATATATATATACATACATACACACGTACACAAATACAAATAGATAAAGCATCATTAACAATAGTAGCAGCTTTCAGGGCTTAATTAATGATAAAGAAAAGGGTATTATCTAAAATTTCTGAACTCTGTATGATACTTTCTTCAAGGATACAGATATCTGTATACCTAAGAAAATAACCAAATAGTTCTGAAATCTTGAGTAATACCTTTGTCTTCATCCTTGTCTTTGTTGATCAGTTAAAGTTGAGCCAACATCGCAATTTTTTCTTCAAAACTCTATGGGATACAAGGGAAACTTGCGATGCTGGCTCATGCAGTGGGATGCAATGCAAAATTTGCGGTGCTGGCTGATGCAATGTGCTATTCAGACTGTCACAACACATTAACTTGGTCACTATATCTCAGTCCACTGAAGCTGATAACTGAGATCATCAGACGCAGTTTTTGGAGAGATCCAATTTGATGCTTTTGTAGTCCTTAGGTCTTGAGGAACCCTCCTAGTTTTCTCCTGCTCGAGAGCTGCATTTAGTAAGAGTTTGTTTAGCTGAAAGAGGTGTTTTAAATGTGATTTAAGGGATGTAGATCAAACTTTCTGGGGACTGTAATGTGGAGATGTGCGGTTTTCGGAATTACTTTATTCTTAACGCCAGAATTAGCGCAAGTTCGGATTTTTCTAATTGGCTATCCAAAACATGTGACATCCGAGAGCCAATAAGGTGCCGTTTTTTGAGATCCTTGGAAATCCGATCATGCACATCTCTCTTCTATAATGCCGCCTTTCTCCTAGGCAATAGTAATTTTTACAAATGCAGTGACTTTGGCTAATAGTTTCAGTGGGAGGCCTTTTGCAGCTACCTGTGTATGTGCTGCAACAGAGGGTGTATTTCTGTTCTTCGCATAGCGTGCTCCACTTAACTCGAATATTCAGAACAGGAACATTCAAATATTTCCAAAATATGTGTGATGTATTTCTGAGGGTACAACAGTGTGTTACAGCCTTTGCTTTTGAACTCCAATCATAGTGAAACTTGCAGACCAAAAGGACAGCAGCAATAACAAGTTAACAAATTCTATTTTCTGTTGTTTACAACTTTCAGCCATTTTAAAGATTGTCTTGCCTGTCGTCAGCTTTTCATTCTTTGTACTTGAACTTAAATATGACCTTTTGTTGATAGAAATACAGGTTAATACTAGCTTTCCTCCTTTGCACTGTCTGTAGCAAATTTCACTGATGATATTGCATGGTCCCTAACTGTAAGTTCAGATCGCTTTCTGGTCACTGCTTCTGGCGGTGGTGATAAAATTGTTGTTTCAAGCTGTAAGTCTAAACCTGTTCCTCTTTTGGAGCTGGCAGAGGGGGTAAGTAATATGTTGGAATTATGCTTTTGTTACCAGGTAATATGAAAACTGGAATAGCTTTGTGAATTCAATTTGTGTGTATTTTTTGTAAATCCTTTTAAGTGCGCCTGGTATTTGCTAGCTGGAGCAAGGCACCAGTACCAGTTTACGTATTGTTTTTACATTGATTATTTGCTTACATTATTCTGTTAGAAATTAGGAATAAGGTATGCATATCACTGTATGAAGTGATCCGATTGAACTGCAAGTAAAGAAGTGGGGACATCTGCGTACACTTATTTCTGCACATGTTAAAGCTGAAGCTATGGTCCTCATTAACCAGGTCACACATGTTGTCCAGATCTGCTAACAGTGTGCTTATACAGTTTTCTTTTATATTTGTCAGAGAGTACATATTATTGTTTTACTGGGTTTAGTGTATAAATCAAAATTTATTAAGGGGTAAAGTCAGTTAGCCGCGGTAATTTACTGCAGGCTAATTGATCCCCAGAGGGTTTCAATTAGTACCTGAAGGCAGCTCGCAGTTTGCACTTAACAGCGATTTTATAGAAATAAAGAACCACTTGGCCCATCTACTCTGCCCATAACACATATACATGCAAACACTTGCATACTAGGGCTAATTTTTTTTGTCGGGAGACAATTAATCTACCAGTATGTTTTTGGAGTATAGGAGGAGTACCCGGAGGAAACCCATGCAAGCATGGGGAGAATATACACACAGTTAGAGCCGCGGTGGGAGTCGAACCTATCACCTTAGTGCTGTGAGACAGTAATAATAACCATTACACCAGCCGTACTTCCCCACAACTTCTTTTCTCTAGCATCCATAAGGGATATTGGGGGAAACTAGTACGATGGGGTATAGACTGGGTCCAAAGGAGCCAGTGCACTTTACATTTCTTCAACTGGGTGTGCTGGCTCCTCCCTTATATGCCCCCTCCCACAGGCAGTTTAGAAAAAAGTGCCCTCAGGAGGGGATGCACATCTCTGCCGCTCCAGAGAGTTTTCTTCAATCTCTTTTAACTCTTTTATTATTTTCGGTATGCTGTCTGGGCAACAGCATACCTGCACCGCGGGAGTTAGGGGGGGGGGACGGTCACCGGCCTTACGAGGTGCAGAGCCGCTTCCCCGCTGCAGGACCACTGTCCTGAGTAGTTGTTGTTCAGCGGGGTACTGCGCCTTGGCTGTCACAGCCGCAGCACGCTGCACACCCCTAACGCTGCCTGAAGGTGACATTGGTGCTGAGTACAAACCGTGGGGCCCCGCTAGGGGGGTCCTCGGTCCAAAGTGCGGCTGACCACGGGCGCGGCATACGGGACCCTCCCTGGGGGGTCCCGTTAAGATACCCCGTATCTGGCACAAAAGGGCTTGACTAGCTTAAATGGAGACTTTTGCCAGTAAAATATATGTATGTAACTCCGGCACCATAGGAGTTTCCAGACATGCTGGAAAATCTGGTACAGGGTGTAGCAAAGGGGGAGAGCCGCTTGTGTACACTATACTGATCCTATCTAGGACAAAAATTATTAGTGTTTACTGTGTAATAGGGAGCTGACAATCTCACTGGGGCTGTACAGCTCAGGGTGTGCTGGTGTCCTCTCTTCTCTGTGTCTCCTCTCACATACAGTAGGGCAGGCTTGCATTATAACTGTCTGTGTGTATGTATATGTTATTGTGCTTACTGTGAATATGAGTAAACACAAGCTGTGCAGTATATGTCACACTAGATTCTCTCCCTTATCTTATGATTCCTATGAACAATGCAGTCAGTCTTCACAAATCAGTGAAGGGGCTGGGGGAGAGGGTCCAGAGCCCCACTGGTTAGAGTCTCTAAAAACTATGATGTCAGCTGTGTCATCCCAGCTCAATGCTAATGTGCAGAAAACTCAGCTACTACAACAAGCTGTTGCAGATTTAGCTGCAAGGGCAGATGCACAGCTCCCCCCCCCCCCCTTCTCATGCAGGCCCCAAGGAGCGTCTATCTGATGCAGATGACCTGGACCCTATTAGTGGGGATCCCAATGCTGCTCAGGGTATTGAACCGCTCATTTTGGCTATAAGGGATGTGTTACAGCTCCCTCTTTGTACAAAACAAGCCTCCTGTCCCTTTCCCTGATTCTACAGTGTTGGATGACTTATTCAAACAGGCCTGGAAAAATCCAGACCAAAAATATTCCAATTGTCCAAAAAGTTTTTGCACACTTTCCCATTCGCTCCTGAGGGTAGAAAATTATGTGAGGAACCCCCTGGGGTGAATGTCTTAGTATCTTGCCTGTCTAAAAAGGTGGTGCTGCCCGCCCCGGGCTTCTTTACCATGAAGGATCCAGGGGATAGGAAGATTTGAGACTACCCTAAAATCTATATACACAGCAGCCGGTATATCGCAAAGACCAGTCATTGCGGGTTGCTGGATGACCTATGTTGTTCATTCTTGGGCCACTCAAATTCAGGGGGTCCTCTCGGGGGATATGCCCTTAGTTACTATGGTAACCCTCCTGAAGGACATTCAGGACACTACCCGTGTCCTCTGTGATTCGCTCAAGGAAATGGGGAACATTAATGCTTGGACTTCTGGCATGACAGTGTCGACGCGCAGGGCCTTTTGGTTGCGTCAGTGGATTGCGGACGCAGAATCCAAACGTAGTGTGGCATCCCTCCCCTCCCCTTTTCGGGGTATGGCTTTTTTGGGTCGATTTGGATACCTGGATTTCCAAAGTTACGGCTGGGAAATCCATGTTTCTCCCCTCTGGGGCCCCGCTGGCGAGACGCTCCTATTCTGGGCTGTCTGTCCAGTCCTTTCGGTCATACAGATTTTGATCTAAGGCCAGAGGTGCCTCCAATGCGATTAGAGGCACCAGAGGTAAGTCCAAAAAATCTGCAAGCACCAGTTCTCAGGAACAGTCCACCGGTTCTGCTTCCACTAAGGCCTCATCATGAAGGAGCCTACCCACCTCGGGGGGATCTCGAGGTGGGAGCTCGACACGGCCACTTCAGCTGCATCCGGGAGACCTCCTGTCAGGATGCATGGGGCAGAGATCTTGTTTCTCAGGGCTACAGGCTGGAATTCGACAGTACTTCTCAACAATTTTTCAAATCAAGCTTAACTACTTTGGAGCATATGCAAGTTATGTTGCAACAGGCAATCCGAAAGTTGGTTCAGTCCCGCGTCATTGTTCCAGTACCACTACCGCAACGCGGCACAGGGTTTTACTCAAACCTGTTTGTGGTGCAGAAACCGGATGGTTCGGTCAGACCCATTTTGAATCTCAAATCCTTGAATCCATACTTGAAGGTGTTCAAGTTCAAGATGGAGTCTCTGCGTAATTGCATGCCTGGAAGAACAGAAATTTATGGTCTCCTTGGATATCAAGGATGCCTATCTCCATATTCGGATTTGGTCGCCTCATCAGGCGTACCTGCGGTTTGCGCTCCTGGACAATCGCTTCCAATTCCAGGCACTACCCTTCGGCCTGTCCACAGCCCCGGGGGTATTCACAAAGGTGATGGCGGAGATGATGATCCGGGGCCAGGGGGTCAATGTGGTCCCTTATCTGGACGATCTTCTGATAAAGGCACGATCCAGGAAGCTTTTGTTTCTCCATATCGACCGCACCATCCAACTTCTTTCGGACCATGGGTGGATCCTCAACTTGCAGAAGTCCAACCTGCAGCCAACTCAGAGGCTCCTGTTCCTGGGGATGTTGCTGGATACTGTGGCCCAGAAGGTGTTTCTGCCAGAGGACAAGGCGAAAACACTTCAGGAGATGGTCTGCATGGTGCTCCAGCCCACTCGAGTGTCCATCCATCTTTGCATAAGATTGCTGGGAAAAATGGTTACCTCATTCGAGGCGATCCAGTACGGGATCCACGCCAGAACATTTCAATTGGACAAGTGTTAGGGATCGCATCTCCAGATGCACCGGATGATTCAGCTGTCACCTCATGCCAGGATTTCCCTCCTGTGGTGGCTACAATCTTCCAATCTCCTGGAGGGCCGTCGTTTCGGAATTCAGGATTGGACCCTCCTCAAGACGTGATGCAGTCAAGATCCCGCCAGACGGAATCCCGGTGGTCGAAATACTGACACCGGGATCGCGACCGGCACAATCCCAACATATTCTCCCTCTGTGGGTGTCCACGACACCCATAGAGGAACAATAAATTTGTGTGCCGAGTGTAGCGAGGCACCGTGCCTGCAGCGTGGCGAGCGCAGCCAGCCCGCAAGAGGTTGCGTTGCGCTCTCCCCCCTGTCGAGATTGTGTCAGTCGGGATCCCGGTGTCGGTATTCCGACCGCGAGGATCCCGTCCGGCGGAATTTCGTACTAATCCCCTCAAGACGGTTGCAAGTCTACGGGGATGGGGAGCTTTCACCCAAGGGGCGCAGTTCCAGGGCAGGTTGTCAGCCCACGAGGCCCTCCTTCCGATCAATATTCTGGAACTTCGTGCGATCTACAATGCTCTGCTTCAGGCCTCTTCTCTGCTCAGGGATCACGTGATCCAAGTACAGTCGGACAACGCCACGGCAGTGGCTTATATCAATCGTTAAGGGAAAAAAAAATTCAGAGCTTGCATGCGAGAGGTGTCAAAGTTACTCCTCTGGTCGGAAAGAAATGCAAGAGCAATGTCAGCAATTTTCATTCTGGGTGTGGACAACTAGGAGGTGGACTTCCTGACTTGTCACGATCTCCACCCGGGGCAGTGGGGACTCCACCATTTGGTGTTCCAACAGATCATCGGCCGGTGGGGTTGCCCACAAATAGACATGATGGCTTCTCTGCTCAACAAGAAACTTACCTGGTACTGTTCAAGGACCCCCTGGCGAGGGCGGTGGACGCACTGGCCGTAACGGCTGGTCTACCTGTTTCCTCCGATTCCTTTGCTCTCAAGGGTGCTAAAGCGAATCTGGCATCAGGGTGTCAAGGCAATTCTGATTGGGGGGGCGTGGTACACTGATCTTCTGGACATGTCCGTCGAAGACCCTTGGTCTCTACCACTAAGAAGAGATCTTCTTCAACAAGGACCGTTCGTCTACCCGGACTTACGGAGACTTCGTTTGACGGCATGGAGGTTGAACGGAAATCCTAGCTCACGCGGGCCTTTCAAAAAAGGTTAATGCTGCCATGGTCCAGGCCAGGAAACCTGTGACGTCAAAACACTATTATCATATCTGGAGGAGCTATGTCTCTGTGGGAGGAACGCACGTATCCGCCTGCAGTGATTCACTTGGGATGTTTTCTACGTTTCCTGCAGGCTGGTGTGGATAAGGGCTTACGTCTGGGTTCCATTAAGGTCAGCCCTCTCCATTTTCTTCCAAAAGAAATTGGCAGTGTAGCCTGAAGTTCAGACTTTCTTGCAAGAAGTACTCCACATACAACCACCTTTTGTGCCACCTACGGCACCCTGGGATTTGGATGTAGTGTTGAAATTTCTACAGTCCTCCTGGTTTGAACCTCTGATGACGGTAGAAGACAAGTACCTCACGTGGAAGACAGTGATGTTACTGACCCTGGCTTCTGCTCGACGTGTTTCAGAATTGGAGGCCTTATCGTGTCAAAGTCCGTACTTGGTCTTTTACAAGGACAGAGCGGAGCTCCGGACTAGACAGCAGTTCCTGCCGAAGATTGTCTCCGCATTTCATCTGACAGCCTATTGTGGCTCCGTCCAGTTCTGACGCTTCTGCTTCTCCGGAGGCATTGGATGCTGTGTGAGCCTTGAAGATCTCTGTCAAGCGTACAGCTCAGGTCAGAAAGACGGATTCCTTGTTTGTACTCTATGATGCGCAGAAGAAGGGTTGCCCTGCTTCAAAGCAGTCCATTGCTCATTGGATTAGGCTTACTATCCAACAGGCCTATGTGTCGGCAGCCTTTCCTGTTTCTAAGTCTCTAAAGGCCAACTATAAAAGATCAGTGGGCTCTTCCTGGACGGCTGCCCGTGGAGTCTCGGCCTTGCAACTGTGCCGAACTGCTACCTGGTCAGGGAAGAAAACTTTTTTGTGAAGTTCTGCAAATTTGATACCCTGACCAAAGAGGATATGCAGCTTGGGCAGGTGGTGCTGCAGCAGTCTCCGCACATCCCCGCCCGTTCTGGAAGCTTTGGGACGTCCCCATCGTACTAGTTTCCCCCAATATCCCTTATGGATGCTAGAGAAAATAGGATTTTAATACCTACCGGTAAATCCTTTTCTCGTAGTCTATAAGGGATATTGGGCGCCCTCCTCAGTGCGTGGACTTTTCTGCAGGTTCTTGTTCTATAGTTACCTGTTCAGCTGTTGCTGTTGTTACCAGCCGTTGCTGGTTGTTGTATATTAGTGGTGTGCTGGTGTGTAAATCTCACCACCCTTTCTGTTATCATGTTACTTCTCTCATATATGGCCTTTTTCCTTCTGGAAAGTTTTTACCTATAACTGCCTGTGGGAGGGGGCATAGAGGGGAGGAGCCAGCACACCCAGTTGAAGAAACTTAAAGTGCACTTTCTCCTTTGGACCCCGTCTATACACCATCGTACTAGTTTCCCCCAATATCCCTTATGGACTACGGGAAAAGGATTTACCTGTAGGTATTGAAATCCTGTTTTTCGGTCTGAATATGCCAGAAAAATCTGTGATAAATAGCCTGTTTTCCCATGTTAACACACAGTTATTTATCTCAGATTCTGTGGGTTAATGCCCTAAAGCAGAATAATTTAACAGACGAGAAAAAGGGGCTCTGATTGAATAGCCCCGGGCATTAAACCTCGAGGCTAGCCCCCTTTTTCAACCCCTTTAAATAAATGTGGCTATTTGAATCCCCCCAAGTCTACTTAGTTATGAGCTCAGATTCAGGCCAGTATCCAATTGTCAGTGTTAATTTACCGCACAGCGAAAAGGGGCTATGTACCCCAATAGTATTTTCTCATACGTCCTAGAGGATGCTTCAAGAACCATGGGGTATAGACGGGATCTGCAGGAGACATGGGCACTTTAAGACTTTAAATGGGTGTGAACTGGCTCCTCCCTCTATGCCCCTCCTCCAGACTCCAGTTATAGGAACTGTGCCCAGTGAGACTGGATGCACACTGAGGAGCTCTCCAGAGTTTCTCAGAAAAAAGACTTTGTTAGGTTTATTATTTTCAGGGAGTCCTGCTGGCAACAGGTTCCCTGCATGGTGGGACTGAGGGGAGAGAAGCAGACCTACTTCTGTGAGTTCAAAGGCTCTGCTTCTTAGGCTACTGGAGACCATTAGCTCCAGAGGATCCGATCACTTGGTGCGCCTAGCTGCTCGTTCCCGGAGCCGCGCCGTCACCCCCCTTGCAGAGCCAGAAGAAAGAAGCCGGGTGAGTTAAATAAGAGAAGAAGACTTCAGTGTTGAGGTACCGCGCAGCGCGCCATGCTCCCACACACACAGCGGCACTAGCAGGGTGCAGGGCGCAGGGGGGGTGCCCCGGGCAGCATGAATACTGAAGTTTTAACTGGCAAATAAGTATATTAAAAGTGCCTAGGCACTAAATATAGACCCCCGCCAGTATAATTATGTAGATTTGAGCGGGACTGAAGCGCGCCGGTGAGGGGGCGTGGCTTAGCCCTCACAGCTCTGACCAGCGCCATTTTCTCTTCACAGAAGCTGCAGAAACGCTGGCCCTGACCTCCACACTGCTGTACAAGTAACAGGGTGCAAAACGGGGGGGGGGGGGGGAGGGGAGCACAGTAGATTTGGTGCTATTATCTAATATTATAAAAGCGCTAGCAGGTCTGAGGCATTGTATGTAAGGTCTCAGTACCGGGCTCGGCGCTGGGTTGTGAGCTGGCAAACTCCCTCTGTGTCTTTCTAACAGGCTTTGCTGTGGGTCTGTCCCCTATAGCCCAGTGTGATTGTAGGTGTCGGTACGTGTGTGTCGACATGTCTGAGTGCTCTTCCCAGGAGGAAGCCGGAGTGGGGACAGAAAAGGAGGTGGGAGTGAATAAAACAGGACCGAGGACTGCGCTTCTTGCTTCACTTGATCTGATAAGCTGCTTATGGAGGAGTAAGAGGATTCCACTTTCCTCTCAATATAACTGAACAAAAAACAAAAATACCTCCCAGCGCTAATAGTCAAGTGAAATATCCACTCACATCACCAATTCTTAGGTAATCTTTACCAATAATTTACAAATACAGACCGGAATATGTAAGTATAAAGTTTATTAATAGAATTAAAAGATGATCATCTATTCAAAAAGCCAAAAAGACAAAAATAATGAATAAAAAGTGATTCCTAATACCGGTATACTATAACATGGACATAACATACATACATACATATAACATATATAGGCTGGTGATAAGCTTTATAGTGACAAAGTCACTTTCCTCGCCTTTTGAGTTTTAACTCCAAGAGGTATACAGATGCTATTTCAGCACTATATTCAATGGCTGATAATTTGTATTAAAAAGTCTCCTTCAAATGTAAAAACTACTTATAAAAAGTCCATCCTTCTAATGGGCCACTTGAATTATAGTCCAAAGATGATCTCTATAAACTGTAGCTTTATATCCAATGTGAGACTTACTGTGTCCTTCTTATAGCTGGAAGCATAAAACATCAGATGTCTGCCGGCAGACGTTTTTGCTGGTGCCTCTGCGATCAACTAGTTTCGCCTGTCTAAGCAGGCTTCAACAGGAGGTGGGAGTGACCCTGTCGGCACCGCCGACTGCTGAGTGGGTAAATATGTTGAGTGTTTTTGAATGCAAATGTGTCTCGGTTGACTAACAGATTAGATAAATCAGAGTCTTAAGAACCAGACATGGAGGAAATCCATGGAAGATGCATTGTCACAAGCTCAGACCCCTTCAGGGTCACAGAAACGTGCATTTACCCAGATAGCAGATACAGATACCGACACGGACTCTGATTCCAGTGTCGACTATAGTGATGCCAGATTAAATCCTAAACTGGCTAAGAGCATTCAGTACATGATTGTGGCGATAAAAGACGTATTACATATCACGGAGGACCCTGCTGTTCCTGATACTAGGGTCTGTATGTTTAAAGTAAAGAAACCTGAGGTAACGTTTCCTCCCTCTCATGAACTGAACGCTCTTTTTGAAAAGGCTTGGGAAAATCCTGACAAGAAGGTACAGGTTCCCAAAAGAATTCCAGTGGCATATCCGTTCCCCTCGGGGGACAGGGAAAAGTGGGAGTCAACCCCCACGGTGGACAAAGCTCTATCGCGTCTGTCCAAGAAGGTGGCGCTTCCGTCTCAGGACACGGCAGCCCTAAAGGATCCTGCGGATCGTAAGCAGGAAAATACACTAAAATCCATTTATGTCACTACAGGTTCTCTACTCAGGCCTGCCGTTGCTTCGGCATGGGTGAGTAGTGCTATTGAAAAATGGGCAGATAACTTGTCATCTGAGATGGATACCCTGGACAGGGATAACGTGCTTTTGACTCTGGATCATATCAGGGACGCTGCAGCATATTTAAAAGAAGCTGCGAGGGATATTGGCCTTTTGGGAACAAGGGCCAATGCCATGGCTGTCTCGGCTAGAAGGGCATTGTGGATTCATCAATGGAATGCTGATGCTGACTCGAAGAAGGCTATGTAGTCTCTACCGTTTAACGGTAGTGTCTTGTTTGGTGACGTCCTCACTGACCTGGTATCTACGGCTACCGCGGGTAAGTCGTAATTTTTACCTTATGTTCCTGCGCAACAAAAGAAAATGCCCCACTATCAGATGCAGTCCTTTTGGCCCAATAAATACAAAAAAGGACGAGGATCCTCCTTCCTTGCTGCGAGAGGAAGAGGAAAGGGAAAAAGGTCACATGCTGTGGCAAGTTCCCAAGAACAGAAGTCCTCTCCGGCTTCTACCAAATCCACCGCATGACGCTGGGGCTCCTCTGCGGGAGTCCGCACCGGTGGGGGCACGTCTCAAACTCTTCAGTCAGGTCTGGACTCGCTCGGACCTGGATCCTTGGATATTATTAATAGTGACCCAAGGGTACAAATTAGAGTATCAAGACGTGCTCCCTCACCATTTTTTCAAACCGGCCTTGCCAGCTTCTCTTCCAGAAAGGGACTTGATATGCGCTGCGATACTAAAGCTGTGTCAAAATCAAGTCATTGTCACGGTACCCCCGTCACAACAGGGGGAGGGTTTTTATTCGAGTCTGTTCGTGGTACCAAAGCCAGATGGCTCAGTCAGACCAATTCTAAACCTAAAATCCCTCAATTTCTTTCTAAAAAAAATTCAAATTCAAGATGGAATCTCTCCGAGCAGTGATCTCCAGTCTGGAGGAAGGGGATTTTATGGTGTCGGTCGACATAAATGATGCCTACTTACACGTTCCTATATATCCTCTACATCAGGTTTACCTGAGGTTTGCTGTTCAGGATTGTCATTACCAATTTCAGACGTTGCCGTTTGGTCTGTCCACGGCTCCGAGGATTTTCACCAAGGTTATGGCGGAAATGATGGTTCTCCTGCGTAAGCAGGGAATCACATTTGTCCCGTACTTGGACGATCTCCTCATAAAGGCGAGATCCAAGGAGCAATTGCTGAAAAACGTTGCGCTCTCTCTGACGATTCTGCAACAACATGGTTGGCTCCTAAACTTGCCAAAATCACAATTGGTTCCGATGACACGGCTGTCGTTCCTGGGTATGATTCTGGATACAGAATTACAGAGAGTCTTTCTTCCAGTGGAAAAGGCTCTGGAAATACAGAACATGGTAAAACAGATTCTGAAACCGGCAAGAGTGTCTATTCTTCAATGCACTCGGTTGCTGGGGAAGATGGTGACGGCCTACGAGGCCATTCAGTATGGCAGGTTCCATGCCAGGGTGTTTCAGTGGGACCTGTTGGACAAGTGATCCGGGTCTCACCTGGACATGCACCGGAAAATAATCCTATCTTCCAGGACCAGGATCTCCCTTCTGTGGTGGCTGCACAGTTCTCACCTTCTGGAGGGACGCAGGTTCGGGATTCAGGATTGGATCCTGGTGACCATAGATGCAAGGCTCCGAGGCTGGGGAGCAGTCACACAGGGGAGAAATTTTCAGGGACAATGGTCAAGCCAGGAAGCTTGTCTACACATAAACATTCTGGAATTAAGGGCCATTTACAACTGCATTCTGCAAGCGGAATATCTTTGCGGTCTGCCCGTCTTGATTCAGTCAGACAACATAACAGCAGTGGCATACATAAACTGCCAGGGCGGAACAAAGAGCAGAGCGGCAATGACCGAGGCCACAAAGTTTCTTCGCTGGGCGGAAAGACATGCCAGCACTCTGTCAGCGGTCTTCATTCCAGGAGTCGACAACTGGGAGGCAGACTTCCTCAGCAGACACGATCTCCATCCAGGAGAGTGGGGTCTTCATCAAGAGGTCTTTGCAGAAGTGAAAAGTCGTTGGGGAATTCCTCAAATAGACATGATGGCGTCCCGCCTCAACAAGAAACTTCAGAGATATTGTTCCAGGTCAAGGGACCCTCAAGCGGTAGCGGTGGACGCCCTAGTGACACAGTCTGTGTTTCTGTCGGTATATGTGTTCCCTCCATTTCCTCTCATTCCAAAAGTGATAAAGATGGTAAGATGAACAAGGGTTCAGGCGATACTCATTGTTCCAGATTGGCCAAGGAGGGCCTGGTATCCAGATCTTCAAGAATTACTCATAGATGATCCCTGGCCTCTTCCTCTACGGAAGGACCTGTTACAGCAAGGACCATGCGTGTATCAAGACTTACCGCGGCTGCGTTTGACGGCATGGCGGTTGAACGCCAAATTCTAGCCCAGAAGGGTATTCCCAGTGAAGCCATTCCCTCACTTCTTCAGGCTAGAAAACAAGTAACGGCAAAGCATTACCACCGTATTTGGAGGAAATATGTGTCTTGGTGTGAATCCAAGAAGGCTCCTACGGAAGAGTTTCAGCTGGGGCGTTTGCTCCATTTTTTGCAAGCAGGTGTGGATGCGGGCCTAAAGTTGGGCTCTATTAAAGTACAAATTTCGGCTTTGTCAATCTTCTTTCAGAAAGAATTGGCCTCCCTTCCAGAAGTTCAGACGTTCGTGAAAGGCGTGCTGCACATCCAACCTCCATTTGTGGCCTCTGTGGCACCGTGGGATCTTAATGTGGTATTGCAGTTCCTGCAATCTCATTGGTTTGAACCTTTACGTAAGGTTGAGTTAAAATTCCTTACTTGGAAAGTAGTCATGTTGTTGGCCTTGGCATCCGCAAGGCGGGTATCTTAGTTGGCGGCTTAGTTTCACAAAAGCCCCTATTTAATCTTCCATGCTGATAGAGCGGAGTTGAGGACTCGTCAGCAATTTCTGCCAAAAGTGGTTTCATCATTTTCACGTAAACCAGCCTATTGTGGTGCCAGTGGCTACGGACGCCGTGGCGAAATCGACGTCTCTCGATGTGGTCAGAGCTTTGAAAATCTATGTCGCCAGAACGGTGCAGATTAGGAAAACAGGTTCTGTTTGTCCTGTGGGCTCCCAACAAGATTGGGGCTCCTGCTTCCAAGCAGTCTATTGCGCGCTGGATCTGTAATACGATTCAGCAGGCTCATTCTACGGCAGGATTGCCGTTACTGAAATCGGTGAAAGCCCATTCTACCAGAAAGGCGGGCGCCCGAGGGGTCTCGGGATTACAGCTTTGCTGAGCTGCTACTTGGTCGGGTTCAAACACCTTTGCGAAGTTTTACAAGTTTGATACCCTGGCTGAGGAGGACCTCTTGTTTGGTCAATTGGTGCTGCAGTCATCCGCACTCTCCCGCCCGTTCTAGAGCTTTGGTATAAACCCCATGGTTCTAAAAGCATCCCCAGCATCCTCTAGGACGTATGAGAAAATAGGATTTTAATACCTACCGGTAAATCCTTTTCTCTTAGTCCGTAGAGGATGCTGGGTGCCCGTCCCTGTGCAGACACTATCTGTAGTACTTGTTTAATAGTTATTGCTTGTGTTACACAAAGGTTGTGTTTCGGTTATGGTCAGCCTGTTGCTGATTTTGTTCATGTCGTTGACTGGACTGTTTGCTAATGCCATGTTACACGGCGTGTTTTGTGGTGTGAGCTGGTTTGTATCTCACCCTTAGTTTAACAATAAATTATTTTCCTCGAAATGTCCGTCTCCCTGGGCACAGTTCCTATAACTGGAGTCTGGAGGAGCGGCATAGAGGGAGGAGCCAGTTCACACCCATTCAAAGTCTTAAAGTGCCCATGTCTCCTGCGGATCCTGTCTATACCCCATGGTTCTTGAAGCATCCCCAGCATCCTCTACGGACTAAGAGAAAAGGATTTACCGGTAGGTATTAAAATCCTATTATCGGGCTAGTCAACTACTGTCAGTTTTTACTGTGCAGTAGATGACCCGTTTTTGGCGATTACACATGCGATTTGGGATAAGTTCCCGAACCTATACATTATCACACAAAAATGAGTCTGTGAGGGCTGCTTATCGCGAAGCCTAATCCCTGTGCGGGCGAGCTAATTGGATAGCCCCAGGCTGACTTATTAACTGGTAATTTACTGCTGTTAATTGGATATCCCTCTCAGTTATTTCTTTTTTTTTTCCATCCAAAAACAGCTGAATAGGTAATGGAGCAGAATGTATGGTGTGTCAGTAGCTAGAGATTTGTTTTCCTTCTTACCTTTTCTTTTGATAGTAGCCCATCCCATATGCTTAAATAAACGTGAACAGACATTTTGGTACTTATCTATATATATATTTTGTTTTTCGCTTTAGAAAAAGCAGACTTGTATAAATCTGTGCTCCAGCTCTCATTATGTGGTCAGTGGAGGCCTTGATAATACTGTGAACATCTGGGATTTAAAATCTAAAAGACTTCATCGATCCTTGAAGGTAAGCTTTTTTTTCTGGCTACTAGGAGGGGTATGTAACAGACCTAAAGAGGACAATTGGTGAAGTTGCCCATAGCAGTCAGCCAACTTCCATTTATCAAGTGCATTCTGTAAAATTATAGGTAGAATCTTAATTGTTTGCTATGGGCAACTTCTACACCTGTTCTCTTTTGAAGGGTTTATACATGTCCCCTAATAGTGAAATGCTAATGAATGGTCTGATGCCACAGTTTTGTTTTTTAAATAAAATAAAAAAAAATGTTTTAGAGTAAATGTTTTATCTTTTAGGATCACAAGGATGAAGTAACTTCTGTGTTATTCAACGGAAATGACAGCTATGTAGCCTCAGGTTCTATGAGTGGGGAAATTATATTGCATAACGTAACTACCAATTTATGCAGCACACCGTTCGGTCACGGAAGCAGTCAGGTATGAAAGCTATTCTTACATCCTCTCCTTTCTGTAATCAACATAATGTAAATTAAGTGTTCTATTCTTTTTTTTTTTTTTTCCTTTAGCCAATTCGTCATTTGAAATACTCGTTTTTAAAGAAGTTTCTGCTTGGTTCAGTTTCTGACAGTGGTAGTGTGACACTCTGGGACGCTCACAGTCAGAATCCATTGCACGTGTTTGATAATGCGCACAAGGCCCCAGCATCGGGCATATGTTTCTCTCCTGTAAATGATCTGCTGCTTGTGACTGTTGGATTAGATAAAAGAATGATCTGTTATGATGTGGCCAGCAAAATGTAAGTATTTTTTTGGATGTTCACTATATTTTTCTTTGCATCTCATATACATGGAAATCTTGAGCTGTCTTGATTGTGTAATCATTGCACCAACTTCATGTTTTGTAAGTAATTGTTTGGTTCAGTCCATATGGAAGAGATGGTTAAAGCAGCATGGAAATTAATAACATCTATTTCTCAAATTCTCATAATGCTTGGTAGATTTTAACAGCTCGATTTTACTGCAGTGTTTTCTATTTAACTCTAAACTCTAAAGGGTTATTGTCAAAATCTTTTTTTTCTAAGAAACCGAGCTAAAAACACTCCTTTGAGATTAGTAGAGCTATTTGCTTTGTCATGGCAATAGTAGACATCGTGTGTTGCCTTCAATATTGGTAACTTCAGTGACCAAACAACCAGAGAGCGCCTTCAGCGCCGCTTGACATACACAGTTACCTTCATAGAATAAGATTGGTTGGAATATGTTGCACGTAATGTAAACTTATTTGGCATGAGGAAGCTTCTTATATACAGTTATGGAAAATGTTACTGGCAAATTCTATATTAACCAAGTACAGAGACTGGGTTAAGTGTCGCACACTTCCTAGTGCCTACTGCTAAAGTAACTGAAGATTACTATTAAGCAATTAATTCAGCAGAAGAATGGCAGGAGAGTTTGGGGAACACAGCTGCCATTTGCCACTTACCATCTCCAGTCTGGTGTATCCCCTGATGCCTCCATTGTAAGAGCAGATTATCTTCTCTAATGCTAAAGATGTAATATTCTGCTCCTGAGCTGAAGTGTACAAAAAGCTTTTCTAGAGCTTAGTAACTGGACTTTTCTGCTCAAACTGGCTCACTGTATTGGAGAAGTGCAAGCAAGTAACATTTTCTTATTTAATATGTTGCCTAGTTAAACCCAAAACTAAATTTCTCTAACGTCCTAGTGGATGCTGGGGACTCCGTCAGGACCATGGGGATTAGCGGGTCCGCAGGAGACAGGGCACAAAAATAAAGCTTTAGGATCAGGTGGTGTGCACTGGCTCCTCCCCCTATGACCCTCCTCCAAGCCTCAGTTAGGTTTTTGTGCCCGTCCGAGCAGGGTGCAATCTAGGTGGCTCTCCTAAAGAGCTGCTTAGAAAAAGTTTTTAGGTTTTTTATTTTCAGTGAGTCCTGCTGGCAACAGGCTCACTGCATCGAGGGACTTAGGGGAGAGAAGTCAACTCACCTGCGTGCAGGATGGATTGGCTTCTTAGGCTACTGGACACCATTAGCTCCAGAGGGATCGAACACAGGCCCAGCCATGGAGTCCGGTCCCGGAGCCGCGCCGCCGACCCCCCCTTGCAGATGCCGAAGATGGAAGAGGTCCAGAAGCAGGCGGCAGAAGACTTTTCAGTCTTCCTGAGGTAGCGCACAGCACTGCAGCTGTGCGCCATTGTTGTCAGCACACTTCACACAGCGGTCACGAAGGGTGCAGGGCGCTGGGGGGGCGCCCTGGGCAGCAATGTATAATACCTTTTTATGGCTAAAAATACATCACATATAGCCCTTGAGGCTATATGGATGTATTTAACCCCTGCCAGATCTCACAAACTCCGGAGAAGAGCCCGCCGAAATAGGGGGCGGGGCTTATTCTCCTCAGCACACAGCGCCATTTTCCTGCTCAGCTCCGCTGTGAGGAAGGCTCCCAGGACTCTCCCCTGCACTGCACTACAGAAACAGGGTAAAACAGAGAGGGGGGGCACTTTTTTTGGCGATATTACTATATTTAAGCTGCTATAAGGATACAACACTTATATAGGGTTGTTCCCATATATATTATAGCGCTTGGGTGTGTGCTGGCAAACTCTCCCTCTGTCTCCCCAAAGGGCTAGTGGGGTCCTGTCTTCAATAGAGCATTCCCTGTGTGTCTGCTGTGTGTCGGTACGTGTGTGTCGACATGTATGAGGACGATGTTGGTGTGGAGGCAGAGCAATTGCCGGTAATGGTGATGTCACCCCCCAGGGAGTCGACACCGGAATGGATGGCTTTGTTTATGGAATTACGTGATAATGTCAGCACATTACAAAAATCAGTTGACGACATGAGACGGCCGGCAAACCAGTTAGTACCTGCCCAGGCGTCTCAGACACCGTCAGGGGCTGTAAAACGCCCTTTACCTCAGTCGGTCGACACAGACCCAGACACGGACACTGAATCTAGTGTCGACTGTGAAGAAACAAACGTATTTTCCAGTAGGGCCACACGTTATATGATCACGGCAATGAAGGAGGCTTTGCATATCTCTGATACTGCAAGTACCACAAAAAGGGGTATTATGTGGGGGGTGAAAAAACTACCTGTAGTTTTTCCTGAATCAGAGGAATTGAATGATGTATGTCGTGGGTTAACCCAGATAGAAAAGTGCTAATTTCAAAAAAGTTATTGGCATTATACCCTTTCCCGCCAGAGGTTAGGGCGCGCTGGGAAACACCCCCTAAGGTGGATAAGGCGCTCCCACGCTTATCAAAACAAGTGGCGTTACCGTCTCCTGATACGGCCGCCCTCAAGGATCCAGCTGATAGGAGGCTGGAAACTACCCTAAAAAGTATATACACACATACTGGTGTTATACTGCGACCAGCCATCGCCTCAGCCTGGATGTGCAGTGCTGGGGTGGTCTGGTCGGATTCCCTGACTGAAAATATTGATACCCTGGATAGGGACAGTATTTTACAGACTTTAGAGCAATTAAAGGATGCTTTTCTTTATATGCGAGATGCTCAGAGGGATATTTGCACTCTGGCATCGAGAGTAAGTGCGATGTCCATATCTGCCAGAAGAAGTTTATGGACACGACAGTGGTCAGGTGATGCGGATTCCAAACGGCATATGGAAGTATTGCCGTATAAAGGGGAGGAATTATTTGGCGTCGGTCTATCGGATTTGGTGGCCACGGCAACTGCCGGGAAATCCACCTTTTTACCTCAGACCCCCTCCTAACAGAAAAAGACACCGTCTTTTCAGCCGCAGTCCTTTCGGTCCTATAAGAACAAGCGGGCAAAAGGACAGTCATATCTGCCCCGAGGCAGAGGAAAGGGTAAGAGAGGGCAGCAAGCAGCTCCTTCCCAGGAACAGAAGCCCTCCGCGGGTTCTGCAAAGCCCTCAGCATGACGCTGGGGCTTTACAAGCGGACTCAGGAACGGTGGGGGGTCGACTCAAGAATTTCAGCGCGCAGTGGGCTTGCTCACAGGTGGACCCCTGGATCCTGCAGGTAGTATCTCAGGGTTACAGGTTGGAATTCGAGAAGTCTCCCTCTCGCCGGTTCCTAAAGTCTGCTTTGCCAACGTCTCCCTCAGACAGGGCGACGGTATTGGAAGCCATTCACAAGCTGTTTTCTCAGCAGGTGATAGTCAAGGTACCCCTCCTACAACAGGGAAAGGGGTATTACTCCACGCTATTTGTGGTACCGAAGCCGGACGGCTCGGTAAGACCTATTCTAAATCTGAAATCTTTGAACCTGTACATACAAAAATTCAAGTTCAAGATGGACACTCAGAGCAGTGATAGCGAATCTGGAAGAAGGGGACTTTATGGTGTCCCTGGACATAAAAGATGCTTACCTGCATGTCCCAATTTGCCCTTCACATCAAGGGTACCTCAGGTTCGTGGTGCAAAACTGTCATTATCAGTTTCAGACGCTGCCGTTTGGATTGTCCACGGCACCTCGGGTCTTTACCAAGGTAATGGCCGAAATGATGATTCTTCTGCGAAGAAGAGGCGTATTAATTATCCCTTACTTGGACGATCTCCTGATAAGGGCAAGGTCCAGAGAACAGCTGGAGGACGGAGTAGCACTAACCCAAGTAGTGCTGCAACAACACGGGTGGATTCTGAATTTTCCAAAATCTCAGTTGACACCGACAACACGTCTGCTGTTCCTGGGAATGATTCTGGACACGGTTCAGAAAAAGGTGTTTCTTCCGGAGGAGAAAGCCAAGGAGTTATCCGAACTTGTCAGGAACCTCCTAAAACCAGGAAAAGTGTCTGTGCATCAATGCACAAGAGTCCTGGGAAAGATGGTGGCTTCTTACGAAGCAATCCCATTCGGCAGATTCCACGCACGAACTTTTCAGTGGGATCTGCTGGACAAATGGTCCGGATCGCATCTGCAGATGCATCAGCGGATAACCTTATCGCCACGGACAAGGGTGTCTCTTCTGTGGTGGTTGCAGAGTGCTCATCTGTTAGAAGGCCGCAGATTCGGCATACAGGACTGGGTCCTGGTGACCACGGATGCCAGTCTGAGAGGCTGGGGAGCGGTCACACAGGGAAGAAACTTCCAGGGAGTATGGTCAAGCCTGGAGATGTCTCTTCACATAAATATACTGGAGCTAAGAGCGATTTACAATGCTCTAAGCCTGGCAAAACCCCTGCTTCAGGGTCAGCCGGTGTTGATCCAGTCGGACAACATCACGGCAGTCGCCCACGTAAACAGACAGGGCGGCACAAGAAGCAGGAGAGCAATGGCAGAAGCTGCAAGGATTCTTCGCTGGGCGGAAGATCATGTGATAGCACTGTCAGCAGTGTTCATTCCGGGAGTGGACAACTGGGAAGCAGACTTCCTCAGCAGACACGATCTACACCCGGGAGAGTGGGGACTTCATCCAGAAGTCTTCCACATGATTGTGAACCGTTGGGAAAAACCAAAGGTGGATATGATGGCGTCTCGCCTCAACAAAAAACTGGACAGGTATTGCGCCAGGTCAAGAGACCCTCAGGCAATAGCTGTGGACGCTCTGGTAACACCGTGGGTGTTCCAGTCAGTGTATGTGTTTCCTCCTCTGCCTCTCATACCCAAAGTACTGAGAATTATACGGCAAAGGGGAGTAAGAACGATACTCGTGGCTCCGGATTGGCCAAGAAGAACTTGGTACCCGGAACTTCAGGAGATGCTCACGGAAAATCCGTGGCCTCTACCTCTAAGACGGGACCTGATTCATCAGGGACCGTGTCTATTCCAAGACTTACCGCGGCTGCGTTTGACGGCGTGGCGGTTGAACGCCGAATTCTAAGGGAAAAAGGCATTCCAGAAGAGGTCATTCCTACACTGGTTAAAGCCAGGAAGGAGGTGACTGCACAACATTATCACCGCATTTGGAGAAAATATGTTGCGTGGTGTGAGGCCAGGAAGGCCCACACGGAGGAATTTCAATTGGGTCGATTCCTACATTTCCTGCAAACAGGATTGTCTATGGGCCTCAAGTTGGGGTCCATTAAGGTTCAAATTTCGGCCCTGTCGATTTTCTTCCAGAAAGAATTGGCTTCAGTTCCTGAAGTCCAGACTTTTGTAAAAGGAGTACTACATATACAGCCCCCGGTTGTGCCCCCAGTGGCTCCGTGGGACCTTAATGTAGTTTTGGATTTTCTCAAATCCCATTGGTTTGAGCCACTCAAATCGGCGGATTTGAAATATCTTACATGGAAAGTAACCATGCTACTGGCCCTGGCTTCAGCCAGGAGAGTGTCAGAATTGGCGGCTTTATCGTATAAAAGCCCATATCTGATTTTCCATTCAGACAGGGCAGAACTGCGGACGCGTCCTCATTTTCTGCCTAAGGTGGTGTCAGCGTTTCACCTGAACCAGCCTATTGTGGTGCCTGCGGCTACTAGCGATTTGGAGGATTCCAAGTTGCTGGACGTTGTCAGGGCATTGAAAATATATATTTCAAGGACGGCTGGAGTCAGAAAATCTGACTCGCTGTTTATACTGTATGCACCCAACAAGCTGGGTGCTCCTGCTTCTAAGCAGACGATTGCTCGTTGGATTTGTAGCACAATTCAACTTGCACATTCTGTGGCAGGCCTGCCACAGCCTAAATCTGTCAAGGCCCATTCCACAAGGAAGGTGGGCTCATCCTGGGCGGCTGCCCGAGGGGTCTCGGCATTACAACTCTGCCGAGCAGCTACGTGGTCGGGGGAGAACACGTTTGTAAAATTCTACAAATTTGATACCCTGGCTAAAGAGGACCTGGAGTTCTCTCATTCGGTGCTGCAGAGTCATCCGCACTCTCCCGCCCGTTTGGGAGCTTTGGTATAATCCCCATGGTCCTGACGGAGTCCCCAGCATCCACAAGGACGTTAGAGAAAATAAGATTTTACTTACCGATAAATCTATTTCTCGTAGTCCGTAGTGGATGCTGGGCGCCCATCCCAAGTGCGGATTGTCTGCAATACTTGTACATAGTTATTGTTACAAAAAAATCGGGTTGTTCTTGTTGTGAGCGTCTGTTCAGAGGCTCCTACGTTGTCATACTGTTAACTGGGTTCAGATCACAAGTTGTACGGTGTGATTGGTGTGGCTGGTATGAGTCTTACCCGGGATTCAAAATCCTTCCTTATTGTGTACGCTCGTCCGGGCACAGTATCCTAACTGAGGCTTGGAGGAGGGTCATAGGGGGAGGAGCCAGTGCACACCACCTGATCCTAAAGCTTTATTTTTGTGCCCTGTCTCCTGCGGAGCCGCTAATCCCCATGGTCCTGACGGAGTCCCCAGCATCCACTACGGACTACGAGAAATAGATTTATCGGTAAGTAAAATCTTATTTTATAGTTTATGGGTGAAATTGTCCCTTTACATAAAATTGCATCTTTCTAATGGGAAGTGCCACGGGTTGTGTTGGAATGCCGATAATGTGATAATCCCGACAGCTGGAAGGTAAATATACTTGAGAACTCCCCCACCCCCCATGGCCATCTAACCTGCCTTCCCGCAGCCTAACCCTATAGCAACCAATCATGTTCTAGCTATTATCTTCCAGAATGTGCTACACAAATGATAAGTAGAATCTGGTTGCTATGGGAAACATCTTCACTTCTAAAAACCCACACTTTTATTTAATAAACCCACTAATTTCTTTTTCTCTGACGTCCTAGTGGATGCTGGGAACTCCGTAAGGACCATGGGGAATAGACTGCTCCGCAGGAGACTGGGCACATCTAAAGAAAGAATTAGGACTATCTGGTGTGCACTGGCTCCTCCCCCTATGACCCTCCTCCAAGCCTCAGTTAGATTTCTGTGCCCGGCTAAGCTGGATGCACACTAGGGGCTCTCCTGAGCTCCTAGAAAGAAAGTCTAATTTAGTTTTTTTATTTTACAGTGAGACCTGCTGGTAACAGGCTCACTGCACCGAGGGACTAAGGGGAGAAGAAGCGAACCTACCTAAGTGGTGGTAGCTTGGGCTTCTTAGGCTACTGGACACCATTAGCTCCAGAGGGATCGCACACAGGACCCGACCTCGTCGTCCGTTCCCGGAGCTGCGCCGCCGTCCCCCTTACAGAGCCAGAAGCAAGAAGGTCCGGAAAATCGGCGGCTGAAGACTTCTGTCTTCTCCAAGGTAGCGCACAGCACTGCAGCTGTGCGCCATTGCTCCTCATGCACACCACACACTGCGGTCACTGATGGGTGCAGGGCGCTGGGGGGGGGGCGCCCTGAGCAGCAATAAATAACACCTTGGCTGGCAAACTGACACCATATATAGCCCCAGAGGCTATATAGGTGTATATTAACCCCTGCCAGAAATCTTAAAATTGCGGGAGAAAGCCAGCCGAAAAAGGGGCGGAGCCATCTCCCTCAGCACACTGGCGCCATTTTCTCTCACAGCTCCGCTGGAAGGATCGCTCCCTGGCTCTCCCCTGCAGTCCTGCACTACAGAAAGGGTAAAAAAGAGAGGGGGGGCACAAATTTAGGCGCAGTATAATATATATGCAGCTATAGGGGAAAACACACTTTATAGGTGATATCCCTGTGGTATATAGCGCTCTGGTGTGTGCTGGCATACTCTCCCTCTGTCTCCCCAAAGGGCTTTGTGGGGTCCTGTCCTCTGTCAGAGCATTCCCTGTGTGTGTGCTGTGTGTCGGTACCGCTGTGTCGACATGTATGATGAGGAAAATGATGTGGAGGCAGAGCAAATGCCTGTAAGTGTGTTGTCACCCCCTGAAGGGTTGACACCTGTGTGGATGGACTTATGGAAGGAATTACGTGACAGTGTCAGCTCCTTACATAAAAGGTTTGACGACATAGGACAGCCGGCTACTCAGCTTGTGACTGTTCCAGCGTCTCAAATGTCATCAGGGGCTTTAAAACGCCCGCTACCTCAGATGGCAGACACAGATGTCGACACGGATACAGACTCCAGTGTCGACGACGATGAGACTAATGTACCCTCCAATAGGTCCACCCGTTACATGATTGAGGCAATAAAAAATGTATTACACATTTCTGATAGTACCCCAGGTACCACAAAAAAGGGTATTATGTTCGGTGAGAAAAAACTACCAGTAGTTTTTCCTGCATCTGAGGAATTAAATGAGGTGTGTGCGGAAGCCTGGACTTCCCCCGATAAGAAATTGATAATTTCTAAACGGTTATTGGCAGCGTACCCTTTCCCGCCAGAGGATAGGTCACGTTGGGAAACATCCCCTAGTGTAGATAAAGCGCTTACACGTTTATCAAAACAGGTGGCACTACCGTCTCCGGATACGGCCGCCCTCAAGGATCCTGCCGATAGAAAGCAGGAAGCTACCCTAAAAGCTATATATACACACACGGGCATTATATTGCGACCAGCGATTGCATCAGCATGGATGTGCAGTGCTGCTGCTGCTGCGTGGTCAGATTCCCTGTTGGATAATATTGATACCCTGGATAGGGACAATATTTTGCTGACAGTAGAGCATATAAAAGACGCTGTCTTATACATGCGTGATGCACAGAGGGATATTTGCCGGCTGGCATCAAAAATAAGTGCAATGTCCATTGCCGCCAGAAGGGGGTTATGGACTCGGCAGTGGTCAGGTGATGCCGATTCAAAAAGGCACATGGAAGTTTTGCCTTATAAGGGGGTGGAACTGTTTGGGGATGGTCTTTCAGACCTCGTTTCCACAGCTACGGCTGGGAAATCGACATTTTTGCCACAAGCTACCCCACAGCAAAAGAAAGCACCGTATTATCAAGTACAGTCCTTTCGGCCCCAAAAACACAAGAGGGCTCGAGGCGCGTCCTTTCTGCCGAGAGGCAAAGGTAGAGGGAAAAAGCTGCAGCATACAGCCAGTTCCCAAGAGCAAAAGTCCTCCCCCGCGTCCGGTAAGTCCACAGCATGACGCTGGGGCTTCACAGGCGGACCCGGGTACGGTGGGGGCCCATCTCAGAAATTTCAGCACACAGTGGGCTCTCTCACAGGTGGATCCCTGGACCCTTCAAGTAGTATCTCAGGGGTACAGGCTGGAATTCGAGACGTCCCCCCCCCCCGCCGTTTTCTAAAATCTGCTTTACCAGCAACTGTGTTGGTGGCTATCCAAAAACTGTATTCACAGCAAGTGATTGTCAAGATACCCCTCCTTCAGCAAGGAAAGGGTTACTATTCCACAATGTTTGTGGTACCGAAACCGGACGGTTCGGTGAGACCCATCTTAAATTTAAAAGCCTTGAACACTTATATCAAAAGGTTCAAGTTCAAGATGGAATTGCTCGGGGCGGTTATTGCGAGCCTGGACGAGGGGGATTACATGGTCTCCCTGGACATCAAGGATGCGTACCTACATGTCCCCATTTACCCCCCTCACCAGGAGTACCTCAGATTTGTGGTACAGGACTGTCCCTATCAGTTCCAGACGCTGCCGTTTGGGTTATCCACGGCACCGAGGGTCTTTACCAAGGTAATGGCCGAAATGATGATACTCCTTCGCAAGAAGGGAGTTTTAATTATCCCGTACTTGGACGATCTCCTAATAAAGGCGAGGTCCAAAGAACAGTTGGTAGTGGGGGTAGCACTTTCTCGGGAAGTGCTACAACAGCACGGCTGGATTCTCAATATTCCAAAGTCACAGCTGGTCCCGACGACACGTTTCTGTTCCTGGGAATGATTCTGGACACAGACCAGAAAAAAGTGTTTCATCCAGTGGAAAAAGCCGAGGAGTTGTCATCTCTAGTCAGAGACCTCCTAAAACCGGGACAGGTGTCGGTACATCAATGCACACGAGTCCTGGGAAAAATGGTAGCTTCGTACGAAGCAATTCCATTCGGAAGGTTCCACGCAAGGACTTTCCAGTGGGACCTGTTGGACAAATGGTCCGGGTCCCATCTCCAGATGCAACAGCGGATAACCCTGTCGGCAAGGACCAGGGTGTCGCTGCTGTGGTGGCTGCAGAGGGCTCATCTACTAGAGGGCCGCAGATTCGGAATACAGGACTGGGTCCTGGTGACCACGGATGCCAGCCTTCGGGGCTGGGGGGCAGTCACTCAGGGAAGAAATTTACAAGGACTGTGGTCAGATCAGGAGATTTCGCTTCATAAATATTCTGGCGCTAAGGGCCATCTACAATGCCCTAAGCCAAGCAAGGCCCCTGCTTCAGAACCAGTCGGTACTGATCCAATCAGACAACATCACGGCGGTCGCCCATGTAAACAGACAGGGCGGCACAAGAAGCAGGAGGGCAATGGCAGAAGCCACAAGGATTCTCCGATGGGCGGAAAATCATGTGTTAGCACTGACAGCAGTGTTCATTCCGGGAGTGGACAACTGGGAAGCAGACTTCCTCAGCAGGCACGACCTCCACCCGGGAGAATGGGGACTTCATCCAGAAGTCTTCCAAATGCTGGTAAACCGGTGGGTAAGACCACAGGTGGACATGATGGCGTCCCGCCTCAACAAAAAGCTAAAAAGATATTGCGCCAGGTCAAGGGACCCTCAGGCGATCGCTGTGGACGCTCTAGTAACACCGTGGGTGTACCAGTCGGTTTATGTGTTTCCTCCTCTGCCTCTCATTCCCAAGGTACTGAGAATAATACGAAGGCGAGGAGTGAAAACTATACTCGTGGTTCCGGATTGGCCAAGAAGAGCTTGGTACCCGGAACTTCAAGAGATGCTTTCAGAGGACCCTTGGCCTCTGCCGCTCAGACAGGGCCTGCTGCAGCAGGGGCCCTGTCTGTTCCAAGACTTACCGCGGCTGCGTTTGACGGCATGGCGGTTGAACACCGGATCCTGAAGGAAAAGGGTATTCCGGAGGAAGTCATTCCTACCCTGATTAAAGCCAGGAAGGATGTCACCGCAAACCATTATCACCGCATTTGGCGAAAATATGTTGCTTGGTGTGAGGCCAGGAAGGCCCCAACGGAGGAATTTCAACTGGGTCGATTCCTGCATTTCCTGCAAACAGGGGTGACGTTGGGCCTCAAATTGGGGTCCATTAAGGTCCAGATTTCGGCCCTGTCGATTTTCTTCCAGAAAGAACTGGCTTCCCTGCCTGAAGTTCAGACTTTTGTCAAGGGAGTTCTGCATATTCAGCCTCCTTTTGTGCCCCCAGTGGCACCTTGGGATCTCAATGTGGTTTTGGAGTTCCTGAAATCACATTGGTTTGAACCACTTAAGACTGTGGATTTGAAATATCTCACGTGGAAAGTGGTCATGCTGTTGGCCCTGGCTTCGGCCAGGCGTGTGTCAGAATTGGCGGCTTTGTCCTATAAAAGCCCTTATCTGATTTTCCATATGGATAGGGCAGAATTGAGGACTCGTCCTCAGTTTCTCCCGAAGGTGGTATCAGCGTTTCACTTGAACCAGCCTATTGTGGTGCCTGCGGCTACTGGGAACTTGAAGGATTCCAAGTTACTGGACGTAGTCAGGGCCCTGAAAATTTATGTTTCCAGGACGGCTGGAGTCAGGAAAACTGACTCGCTGTTTATCCTGTATGCACCCAACAAACTGGGTGCTCCTGCTTCTAAGCAGACTATTGCGCGCTGGATTTGTAGCACTATTCAGCTGGCGCATTCTGCGGTAGGACTACCGCAGCCTAAATCTGTAAAAGCCCATTCCACAAGGAAGGGGGGCTCATCTTGGACGGCTGCCCAAGGGGGGGTTTCGGCTTTACAACTTTGCCGAGCTGCTACTTGGTCAAGGGCAAACACGTTTGCAGAATTCTACAAATTTGATACCCTGGCTGAGGAGGACCTGGAGTTCTCTCATTCGGTGTTGCAGAGTCGTCCGCACTCTCCCGCCTGTTTGGGAGCTTTGGTATAATCCCCATGGTCCTTACGGAGTTCCCAGCATCCACTAGGACGTCAGAGAAAATAAGAATTTACTCACCGGTAATTCTATTTCTCGTAGTCCGTAGTGGATGCTGGGCGCCCATCCCAAGTGCGGATTGTCTGCAATACTTGTAAATAGTTATTGTTACACAAATCGGGTTATTATTGCGAGCCATCTGTTCAGAGGTTCCTTTTGTTATCATACTGTTAACCGGGGTTCCTATCACGAGTTATACGGTGTGATTGGTGTGGCTGGTATGAGTCTTACCCGGGATTCAAAATCCTTCCTTATTGTGTCAGCTCTTCCGGGCACAGTTTCCTAACTGAGGCTTGGAGGAGGGTCATAGGGGGAGGAGCCAGTGCACACCAGATAGTCCTAATTCTTTCTTTAGATGTGCCCAGTCTCTTGCGGAGCCGTCTATTCCCCATGGTCCTTACGGAGTTCCCAGCATCCACTACGGACTACGAGAAATAGAATTACTGGTGAGTTAATTATTTTTTTTTAAATTCTTTATTTTTGCATGGTTAAACAGAGTGGGTAAACAATACAATAAGAAAAAGGACAAGCGGTCAAGAAAACCAAAGTCCAGCAAAAACCATATTTTTAGAATAAAGAACAAGAACAATCAAAAGAAAAACATTGGTAACAAAGTATCAAATGTGGGGGGGGAGGGGAGGGGAGAACCACGGTGTAATCAAAGCACAGTACATATCTCGGAGACAGTTAGTTAGATGAAAAAAAAAAGGAAGGGCAAGGGAGAGAGAGAGAGAAAAAAAAAAAGAGAAAAGATGGAGGATGAGCGGTAGCCGATGCCCATGGGCCCGCGGATGGAGCTAGGAATAAGAGGGGGGAGGCGGCGATCTACGTTCAGCAACGAGCCAAGGGGCACAGACCTGCTCAAAAACGTGATCCCGATCATGGAGATCTCCATTGATGCAATATGCCAGATTTTGGCTTTAAGGGACGGGAGAGAGGGGGGAGAGGGGTTTTTCCAATTCAGAGCAATCTGCGATTTTGCCGCAGTTAGAATGTGTGTAGTCAGTTTTTGGGAAATTTTATCAAGCATCGGGGGAGGGTAACACAACAAAAAGATCCACGGATCTTTCAGCACGGGGGATTCCAGAAGGGAATTAAGGAAGGAGTGGACTAGATTCCAGAAGGAAATGATGATTGGGCAGGTGCACCATATACGAAGCATAGTGCCTCAACATCCGCAGTTCCTCCAGCAGTTAGGGGAGGAAGATGGAAAGAGTTTATTGAGTCTATCAGGTGTGTAGTACCAACGGTAGTAAATCTTGTAAGCCATCTCTTTGAAAGCAGAAGCAATAGAGCACTTGGCTATCCCCAGTCTCATGTCCTCCCAGTCTTCGCTCTCCGGGGGAGACCCAAGATCACGCTCCCAAGCGAGTTCGTGGGACCAGGAAGATGGAAGGGAAGAATCTACTAGAAGGGAGTCAAGTTGGGAAATCAAGCCTTTGGAGAGGTGGGAGTTTTTACATAAACTTTCAAAGGGGGTAAGGTCACGGCGCAAAGCGGATGAGGGCAGGGAACCTAAAAAGTGACGGATTTGTAGGAATTGAAAGGGATTAAGTGTGTGCGAGGGGGTCTTCTGTTGGAGATCAGATAGGGACAACCATTGACCCCGATCGGCAAAATCAGTTGGGAATTTGAAGCCTAGCAGTATCCATGTACGGAACCTCGTAATCTAGAATCCAGGAGGAAACATAGGGTTCTGCCAGATAGGGGTCAAGGGTGAGGGAGTAGTGGTAAGACCCATCTTCAGAGAGTGAGAGTCCCAAATTCTAAGATTAAATTTAATAGTGGGGAGTAGTTTGGACGTTGGGGGCTGGGAGGTAGAGGGCAAACCCCACAAGGGGGTCAGGTCCGGAAGGTTGACGTAGGCTGATTCGATATCTAAAAACCCACTAATTTCTAGTGAAGACAAGAACTCCCCTTGTAAACATAGACTGTAGAAGTAAAGTGTTCGGCAGTCATGGCTCAGATTGAGCAACTCAAAGTGTTATGTGCACCATCTGTGGTGAAGGCCAGTGCCAGACTGGTCAGTGCACCGCACTGTAGTAGTCCCAGTGTAGTGGACAAGGCCTCCCCCTATCCAGTTTGGCAAGAGTAAAATGACACACCTGCACAATTAATAAAAAAAAAAGGTATAATTGAGTAAAAGATTCCCCACCCATCTCAATACAAAACTGCATACACGCTTACTATGGACTCCCCTTAACCACCAGCCTGTCACAAGTGTTAAGCATTAGAAACCAATTGTTGATTTGCTGACAGTGAGGTAACACCGCAATTTTTTTGAGCGAGGAGAGTAGGTTATTGTTTGTATGGGGGGTGGAATTGACCTTTTCAACCCAAGTTAGATTACTTTAGAAAGGTGATATGTTACACTTAATAAAGTGGAAAGTGATTTGTGTTTTTCCTGTATTATGTATCTTTCAGTTTTGTATTTTCATGGCAGCATACACAACAGGTTTAACCCACCTCT
Source organism: Pseudophryne corroboree (assembly GCF_028390025.1). Lineage (NCBI taxonomy): Eukaryota > Metazoa > Chordata > Amphibia > Anura > Myobatrachidae > Pseudophryne > Pseudophryne corroboree. The sequence goes on along the minus strand of NC_086449.1, from coordinate 559,484,615 downwards.
TTTCCAGAGTCAGAACAAGAACGAACACACACGCGCACGCACACACACACGCACACGCACCTGGGGGGGTATATATAATTTCTCTTGCATCCATAGGGGATACTGGGGAATGCTTATTACAATGGGGTATAGATGGGTCTGCTGGAGCCCGTGCACTTTAAGGAATCTTCAACTGACTGTGTGCTGGCTCCTCTGCTCTATGCCCTCTCCCACAGCTCAGTTTTTAGAAAAATGTGCCCTCAGAGCCGGTCACATTTCTGGAGGGCTCCAGAGTTTTTCTTCATATTTATTTTAAACTTTATTATTTTCAGACAGGGTAGCTGGCATCTACCTGTCTGTTTCGTGGGACTTAGGGGGCAACCCGTCCAGACCTAATAGAGAGGTATGGCCCCGGGTCCCCGGCTGACAGGACATCTGTCCTGAAGGTGCTTGCACCACAATCAGATTGAGGACTAGCGCTGGGACCTGCAGCCTGCCTCCACCCCTAACAGAGCTGAAGATAAAAAGGTTGGTGAGTAAAAACCGGGGCCCCGAGTAGCTGGGTTCCCGGTTCAAATGGCGGCACAGACGCAAACACTGGTCACACTGCTCTGCATAAAGAGAGCTACTGTGACCAGCAAAGTGCAAAACTGGCTATAGGGAGCATTGCTTTCAGCAGTATATACCAGCACTGCCAGTATAAATAGTAAGTGAGCAGAGGACAGCACACAGTGGACGCCATCTCACTGCTGGTACAGATAGGCAGTGTGGCTGCATTAACACCACAGCCTGAGCGGACCTCACATCCAAGCCTGTTCATAACAGTGGGGGATAAATGTGGGGAAGCAGTTAACATTAAAACCGGATCATTGCTAGTGGATTCCGGAAAGTCTTCATTAACAAAACAGACAGTGTGCTGGTTCTTCCTTCTCTGTGCCTTCTCATGTTACTATGTGGGTAAACTAGTGTTTGAGACTTGTTTTTTATTCCATTGTTGGTGTGTGTAATTTTGCTGTGAGAAAATGGTGGGAAAATGCTGCATTAGCAGGATCACTGTTTTGTGAGCAGTGTATAAGTCTGCATCACAATTTAGTAACAAAGACACCAGTTTGGCTGTCCAGACAGAAAATACACCATTGATTTAACCGTGTCTGGACTATATATTTCTTGTCATCACATACTGTTAATATAAGGACTGTGTCTGATATACATATATGTGCTCTAACAGCATACACTGTTATTGACCTGCGTCTGGCTAACACTACCATTCATACCTTCTGTTATAAGAACTGAATCTGATATATATCTACATAACTTCTGTTCACCATCTGGGTAAACTAGTGTTTGAGACTGGTTTTATTCCAGTGTGTGTGTGATTTTGCTGTGAAAAAATGCGGTAAAATGCTGCATTAACAGGATCACTATTTTGTGAGCAGTGTATAAGTCACAATTTTGTAACAGAGGCACCATTTGGCTATCCACACTGACAAATATTACCTCAGAACTGGCTGTTGCCAGACAGGACAGACTCTTAAAAAAATCTGTAAAGGTCTGTGGAGCGGGGTACAAAAAAAATCCTGTTATCATTTATGCCTCAAAAGCGCATGTTTCACAAGTATTACACATACTAGATGCAAAATAAATATATATATATATATATATATATATATATACACACCCACCCCTACCCCTATCAAAAGTGGGTATACAGTATAACTTTGGGAACACTGGGAAGGTAACAACAAATTTCTGTGGTTTGTAAAACCCCAGAGTGCACCTGAGTGTTCTTATCTGGAATCTCCAGAATCTCTCTTATTGTCAAATTAAGCATTTCCACTCCCTGAGAATGGGTTGTTAGCATCTCAGATATCAAATTCATATTTCTATTGATACTTCTGACACTTCACTATTGATTAAGTCCATGTTTCTGCTCTGTTGAAACGGTAATTCCGACCCCACTAGACCACCAGGGCAAGGGCACAGGTCGGTTTTGATAAAAAAAAGTTTATTATATAGCCCACAGTACCCGGTGGAAGTCCAGCAGGGGGATAAGGCTTTGACCTGTAGCCCCTCCCCCAGGGCACCATTTAGAGTAAATGTTCCCACCCTAGAGCTGCATATCTCTCTCTCCCTCACTCCCTGTCAGCGTTTGGGCACCATTAGGACAAGCTGAGCTGATCCTGGGACTGTTTGGGCAAATCCTCCTCTCTAAAGCCGCCTGCATGTCAGCGCTGTGCATTTTACAGAACACTTAAGTATTCTACATGTCTGCTGACAGTGTTTTTTTAAGAAAGAGTGCATTTAGTTAGGGTTATATAGTACAAGTACCCTGTGATATACATCCAGTCTTTACTGTGCATTGTTATATCTATTGAGTGTATAGCTATACTTAGTACTACTTTGTATTGCTAATCCAGTGCAATGTTATAATTTCTGCATTGTACAATGTGACTGTGTGTGTGCATATAGCTGCTGTGTGACCTCCATTTCGTGTATCTCACTCAGATTGCTCTCCCTATATTCTATAACCTGCGGGGGCTAGGTGCGTCAAGTTTGTAATTTAATATAGGTATTTCACAGGATATACTCAGTGTGTATTTCTCTAACCTCCTAGAGGATGCTGGGGTCCATATTAGTACCATGGTGTATAGACGGGTCCACCAGGAGCCATTGGCACCTTAAAAGTTTAATAGTGTGGGCTGGCTCCTCCCTCTATGCCCCTCCTACCAGACTCCGTTTAGAAAATGTGCCCGGAGGAGCCGGTCACAGCTAGGGGAGCTCTACATAGTTCTCTTAGTAAAAGAGTATTTCTCTAACGTCCTAAGTGGATGCTGGGGACTCCGTAAGGACCATGGGGATTAGCGGCTCCGCAGGAGACTGGGCACAAAAGTAAAGCTTTAGAACTACCTGGTGTGCACTGGCTCCTCCCCCTATGACCCTCCTCCAAGCCTCAGTTAGATTTTTGTGCCCGAACGAGAAGGGTGCACACTAGGTGGCTCTCCTGAGCTGCTTAGTGAAAAGTTTAGTTTTAGGTTTTTTATTTTCAGTGAGACCTGCTGGCAACAGGCTCACTGCATCGAGGGACTAAGGGGAGAAGAAGCGAACTCACCTGCGTGCAGAGTGGATTGGGCTTCTTAGGCTACTGGACATTAGCTCCAGAGGGACGATCACAGGCCCAGCCATGGATGGGTCCCAGAGCCGCGCCGCCGGCCCCCTTACAGAGCCAGAAGACAGAAGAGGTCCGGAAAATCGGCGGCAGAAGACGTCCTGTCTTCAACAAGGTAGCGCACAGCACTGCAGCTGTGCGCCATTGCTCTCAGCACACTTCACACTCCGGTCACTGAGGGTGCAGGGCGCTGGGGGGGGGGGGGGCGCCCTGAGAAGCAATAAAAACACCTTGGATGGCAAAAAATGCATCACATATAGCTCCTGGGCTATATGGATGAATTTAACCCCTGCCAGAATACATAGAAAAACGGGAGATAAGGCCGCCGATAAGGGGGCGGAGCCTATCTTCTCAGCACACTGGCGCCATTTTCCCTCACAGCTCCGTTGGAGGGAAGCTCCCTGGCTCTCCCCTGCAGTCACTACACTACAGAAAGGGTTAAAAAAGAGAGGGGGGGCACTAATTACGCGCAGTATTAAAGATACAGCAGCTATAAGGGGAAAAACACTTATATAAGGTTATCCCTGTATATATATAGCGCTCTGGTGTGTGCTGGCAAACTCTCCCTCTGTCTCCCCAAAGGGCTAGTGGGGTCCTGTCCTCTATCAGAGCATTCCCTGTGTGTGTGCTGTATGTCGGTACGTTTGTGTCGACATGTATGAGGAGAAAAATGATGTGGAGACGGAGCAGATTGCCTGTAATAGTGATGTCACCCCCTAGGGGGTCGACACCTGAGTGGATGAACTGTTGGAAGGAATTACGTAACAGTGTCAGCTCTGTATAAAAGACAGTGGTTGACATGAGACAGCCGGCTACTCAGCTTGTGCCTGTCCAGACGTCTCATAGGCCGTCAGGGGCTCTAAAGCGCCCGTTACCTCAGATGGCAGATATAGACGCCGACACGGATACTGACTCCAGTGTCGACGGTGAAGAGACAAATGTGACTTCTAGTAGGGCCACACGTTACATGATTGAGGCAATGAAAAATGTTTTACACATTTCTGATAATACGAGTACCACCAAAAAGGGGTATTATGTTCGGTGAGGAAAAACTACCTGTAGTTTTCCTGAATCTGAGAAATTAAATGAGGTGTGTGATGATGCGTGGTTTTCCCCCGATAACAACTGATAATTTCTAAAATGTTATTGGCATTATATCCTTTCCCGCCAGAGGTTAGGGTGCGTTGGGAAACACCCCCTAGGGTGGATAAAGCGCTCACACGCTTGTAAGAACAAGGGCTCTACCCTCTCCTGAGATTGCCGCCCTTAAGGATCCTGCTGATAGAAAGCAGGAGGGCATCCTAAAAGGTATTTACACACATACTGGTGTTATATGCCTCAGCCTGGATGTGCAGTGCTGGGTTGGCGTGGTCGGATTCCCTGACTGAAAATATTGATACCCTAGATAGGGACAGTATATTATTGCCTATAGAGCATTTAAAAGATGCATTTCTATATATGCGTGATGCACAGCGGAATATTTGCCGACTGGCATCAAGTCTAAGTGCGTTGTCCATTTCTACCAGTAGAGGGTTATGGACACGACAGTGGTCAGGTGATGCGGATTCCAAACGGCATTTGGAATTATTGCCTTATTAAGGGGAGGAGTTATTTGGGGTCGGTCTTTCAGACCTGGTGGCCACGGCAACAGCTGGGAAATCCACGTTTGTACCCCAGGTCGCCTCTCAACATGAGAAGACGCCGTATTATCAGGCGCAGTCTTTTCGTGGGCAAGCGGGCAAAAGGTTCCTCATTTCTGCCCCGTGACAGAGGGAGAGGAAAAAGGCTGCAGAAATCAGCCTCTCCCGCCTCTGCCAATCCCTCAGTATGACGCTGGGGCTTTACAAGCAGAATCAGGCACGGTGGGGGCCCGTCTCAATGAATTTCAGCGCGCAGTGGGCTCACTCGCAAGTAGACCCCTGGATCCTTCAGGTGATATCTCAGGGGTACAAATTGGAATTCGAGACGTCTCCCCCTCGCCGTTTCCTAAAGTCGGCTTTACCGATGTCTCCTTCTGACAGGGAGACAGTTTTGGAAGCCATTCACAAGCTGTATTCCCAGCAGGTGATAATCAAGGTACCCCTCCTGCAACAGGGAACGGGGTATTATTCCACACTGTTGTGGTACCGAAGCCGGACGGCTCGGTGAGACCGATTCTAAATCTAAAATCTTTGAACACTTACATACAGAGGTTCAAATTCAAGATTGAGTCACTCAGAGCAGTGATTGCGAACCTGGAAGAAGAGGACTACATGATGTCTCGGGACATCAAGGATGCTTACCTTCATGTCCCAATTTACCCTTCTCACCAAGGGTACCTCAGGTTTATGGTACAGAACTGTCACTATCAGTTTCAGACGCTGCCGTATGGATGGTCCACGGCTCCCCGGTTCTTTACCAAGGTAATGGCCGAAATGATGATACTCCTTCGAAGGAAGGGAATTTTAGTTATCCCTTACTTGGACGATTCCCTGATAAGGGTAAGATCCAGGGAACAGTTGGAGGTCGGTGTAGCACTATCTCAGGTAGTGTTGCGGCAGCACGATTGGATTCTCAATATTCCAAAATCGCAGCTGATTCCGACGACTCGTCTTCTGTTCTTAGGGATGATCCTGGACACAGTTCAGAAAAATGCACCTTTTTAGAAATTTGTCTAATTAGCCCGTGTGTTGCGCCACTATATTACAGAGGCAGCTCAGCAGTTTCCGTGGCCAGAAGAAGTGTCTCTCCGAAACACAACAGAATAATGTCGTACAGAAAAAAAAAATTATGGCTACAGGTAACACCAAGCGCCTTGGCAAATGTATTCACAACACAATAATAAAATGATAAAAGATGGGCAGACAATACAACCCTTTAGTCGATGCAAGGATGTCCGATCTTCAAACTTTACGCACCTCCTTCTCCCCAAAAGGGTCACATAGAGACCAGCACATGAAAGAGAGCATAGGAGGGCCACATGTGTAGTACAGTCATTTATTACATACACACATAGACAAAAAAACAACACTGTTTGTGAGGTGGTATAAGTGAATCAGCTTGCAGAGGAGAAATGCAGAATAATTACCAGAGCGTCTGAGAACCCATAAAAAGTTCTCAGACAAGATCTTTAAATCCCAGAAACCGCCCGGGCTGGAAAACTGGAAAATCCCTGGCGCTTAAAACTGCACGGCACCCTCCGAATCCTGACCGCAGGTAAGTTCGCCAACGCGTTTCAACTCCTCGTTCCTGGAGTCTTTCTCAAGGCTGTATACCATCCCACAGTCATAATCCCCATATTTAAATTGTCCTTTAGCCAATAGCATCCACCCTTTTTGGCGGCACTGTCCTCCTCGTTATTGCCGCGTGTCGTCCGGTTCCCATGGTAACCGGAAGTCCGTGCACGTCACTTCCGCCCATTCCATGTTGCCGTAGTTACGGTACACATCAGGACGTAACTTCCGGTGACGCCATCCTCTTCCTGCTCTCCATGGCAACCCGGCTCACAGTCCTGCACGGGTTCGGAATACGTCATCATCTCACTCCGGCCCTCGATATCGATTGCCATGGCTACTGTAAACAAAGACTCCGTCCGTAATAGAGAATGTCCATAGTCTTTTTGCTAAAAGTTGATCCGATCGTTTAAATAATGGTAGCTTTAAAAATGTAATAAAAGCCCAACCGGGTTCTAAAAAGGTATAAAAGACATATATAAACAATTTTTTATATATAAAAGGGAAACATACATCATATTACACTGGAATAATTAAAAAAAAAGAAAAAACAGTTTCTCAATAAAATTACATAAACCACTTCAACTCAAAGTCATTATTGAGCCCCATAGGGTGTAAGGTATTAAACACATAAATAAAGTGCATCTCGCTCTTCGCTAAAAGAGTAGTGATATCTCGTTGTCTGGGTCCACACTTAACTACTTTTATCGCTCCAAATCTAAATATCCCCGTTGTGGAACTTTTATGATGTACTCTAAAATGATTAGACAAAGCATGGGACTCCAAACTTTTTCTAATATTTCTGCAATGTTCAGCTAAACGAGTTTTTAGTGGTCTACTAGTCCTACCTATATAAAACAGATGGCATTTACATTCGATGAAATATACAACATTTTTTACATTGCATGTAATAAAATCTTTAATTTTTTCAGTTGTTCCGTTGATACATATAGAGTCCAATTTCTTGGTCCCATCATTTGGTACCTCTCTGCAACAAATACAATCCCCACATCGGTGGAATCCTTGCGTTAAAATCCTGCCCTCTCTTTTTTTTGGGGGGTATATAGCTATTTACCAGAGAGGTCTTTAGGTTAGGTGCTTTTTTATATATAAACGTTGGATAATTAGGTAATAAATCACCTAAAACTGGATCCTTTTTAAGGATCTTCCAGTTCCGTCTAACCGATTTTTCTAAGGTTTTGTGCTGTGAGCTATATCCGGTGATAAATGCCCAATCAAATTTCTCTTTATTCAGAGGTTTATATGATTTTACCGCCAACAATTCTTCCCTATAAAAAAAGAACCAATAGGGGAACCAAATCTGTCAGTGCAGGACTTACCGATCCAATATTTATTAATAACACAATACATGATTCGACAAAAGGTCCCCCAGTAGAAAGGAAAAAAGGCATGAAGATTTTCAATATTAGCTCCCACGTTCTGACCAAACACGAGACATGTGTTTTAGAGAAGGGCCTCAAGTATGCCCCAGCCATACCTATTAATAAGTTTGAGACTTTTATAGATATACACAAATTTGTCAGAAAGCTATGTCTAAAAAAATTCTTTATGACAAAGTCTACAGCGTCTGAACTTGGAACAATGGAGATGGCAAACACCACTCCTTTTAAGCCAAAATCAATATTTTTTCCGGCACACGTAAAGGGGAGTTTCATTGAGGCCTTCAGCGAAATTGTCCAAGGAGACCTAAGGGATATAAAACCAATTGGTTTTAAGTCCAATCTTTCCTTTAAAGAAAGAACAGCTTTGAGGGATCTTAGGTCTAACTCAGATTTGGTTTTGAAACCTGCCGATAAAGGCGGTGGGTTGGTAATCATGGACAAGAGCTGGTATATTAAAGAACTGGAATTGCATGTAAGAGATCAACACACCTACTCAAAACTAAGATCTGACCCAACAAGCAAAATAAACTCCAACCTACAGTTACTTATTGATAAATATAGTGAACTAGGAGTTTTGGAAGATAAGGAAAAGAAATTTATTTTCAATTCAACTCCAGTTGTACCAGCTCTGTACCTCCTGCCAAAAGTCCACAAAGATGCCTCAAAACCACCAGGCCGCCTGATAGTCTCTGGGATCCAGTCAGTCACTGCCAATCTTTCAGAGTATATTGATTTTTTTCTCCAGCCCCTAGTGTTGACTAATCCCTCTCACTTAAAGGATACTAAAGACTTGCTTAATTTTTTAAGTACAGTAAGTTGGGAAGATGATTTTGTGCTTGTGACTGCCGATGTCAAGTCCCTCTACTCTATCATTGACCATGAGGCTGGAATGGGTGCTGTTACATCATATTTACAGGAAAGCACTCTGAATGAGACTTTACAACAGTTTATTCTGGAGGGCATTCAATTCATTCTCACCAACAATTATTTTATGGTGGAAGGAGAGTACTACATACAAACAGTCGGTACAGCAATGGGCACCAGGTTCGCTCCAAGCTATGCAAATATATTTATGGGAAAATGGGAATCTGACTTTGTATACACAGGTCACCCATTTGGAGCGAACCTGGTGTCTTGGAAACGCTATATCGACGACATTTTGTTTATTTGGAGGGGAGATGTTACACTCTTGGAGACGTTTTGTAAATATCTGAATTCAAATAACCTTAACATAGAACTTTTCAGTTTCAATTAGTAAAGTCACTGTTAATTTTTTAGATCTGACCCTTACTATAGAGGGAAATACCTTATCCACCTGCACTTTTACAAAAGAGACTGACTCCATGCTGTATTTACATGCTGAAAGCTGCCACCACCATAACTGGCTGGACTCGATTCCATATGGGCAGCTAAAAAGGCTTAAAAGGAACTGTTCCAACCCTGTGGTTTATCAGGATCAAGCTCAGAAACTAAAAAGAAGATTTGAAGATAGTGGATATGATGCAGCTAAAATAGAAAAAGCAATGGAGCAAACGGGAAAAAATAGATAGGGAAGAATTGTTGGCGGTAAAATCATATAAACCTCTGAATAAAGAGAAATTTGATTGGGCATTTATCACCGGATATAGCTCACAGCACAAAACCTTAGAAAAATCGGTTAGACGGAACTGGAAGATCCTTAAAAAGGATCCAGTTTTAGGTGATTTATTACCTAATTATCCAACGTTTATATATAAAAAAGCACCTAACCTAAAGACCTCTCTGGTAAATAGCTATATACCCCCCAAAAAAAGAGAGGGCAGGATTTTAACGCAAGGATTCCACCGATGTGGGGATTGTATTTGTTGCAGAGAGGTACCAAATGATGGGACCAAGAAATTGGACTCTATATGTATCAACGGAACAACTGAAAAAATTAAAGATTTTATTACATGCAATGTAAAAAATGTTGTATATTTCATCGAATGTAAATGCCATCTGTTTTATATAGGTAGGACTAGTAGACCACTAAAAACTCGTTTAGCTGAACATTGCAGAAATATTAGAAAAAGTTTGGAGTCCCATGCTTTGTCTAATCATTTTAGAGTACATCATAAAAGTTCCACAACGGGGATATTTAGATTTGGAGCGATAAAAGTAGTTAAGTGTGGACCCAGACAACGAGATATCACTACTCTTTTAGCGAAGAGCGAGATGCACTTTATTTATGTGTTTAATACCTTACACCCTATGGGGCTCAATAATGACTTTGAGTTGAAGTGGTTTATGTAATTTTATTGAGAAACTGTTTTTTCTTTTTTTTTTAATTATTCCAGTGTAATATGATGTATGTTTCCCTTTTATATATAAAAAATTGTTTATATATGTCTTTTATACCTTTTTAGAACCCGGTTGGGCTTTTATTAAATTTTTAAAGCTACCATTATTTAAACGATCGGATCAACTTTTAGCAAAAAGACTATGGACATTCTCTATTACGGACGGAGTCTTTGTTTACAGTAGCCATGGCAATCGATATCGAGGGCCGGAGTGAGATGATGACGTATTCCGAACCCGTGCAGGACTGTGAGCCGGGTTGCCATGGAGAGCAGGAAGAGGATGGCGTCACCGGAAGTTACGTCCCGATGTGTACCGTAACTACGGCAACATGGAATGGGCGGAAGTGACGTGCACGGACTTCCGGTTACCATGGGAACCGGACGACACGCGGCAATAACGAGGAGGACAGTGCCGCCAAAAAGGGTGGATGCTATTGGCTAAAGGACAATTTAAATATGGGGATTATGACTGTGGGATGGTATACAGCCTTGAGAAAGACTCCAGGAACGAGGAGTTGAAACGCGTTGGCGAACTTACCTGCGGTCAGGATTCGGAGGGTGCCGTGCAGTTTTAAGCGCCAGGGATTTTCCAGTTTTCCAGCCCGGGCGGTTTCTGGGATTTAAAGATCTTGTCTGAGAACTTTTTATGGGTTCTCAGACGCTCTGGTAATTATTCTGCATTTCTCCTCTGCAAGCTGATTCACTTATACCACCTCACAAACAGTGTTGTTTTTTTGTCTATGTGTGTATGTAATAAATGACTGTACTACACATGTGGCCCTCCTATGCTCTCTTTCATGTGCTGGTCTCTATGTGACCCTTTTGGGGAGAAGGAGGTGCGTAAAGTTTGAAGATCGGACATCCTTGCATCGACTAAAGGGTTGTATTGTCTGCCCATCTTTTATCATTTTATTATTGTGTTGTGAATACATTTGCCAAGGCGCTTGGTGTTACCTGTAGCCATAATTTTTTTTTTTTTTCTGTACGACAGTTCAGAAAAAGGTGTTTCTCCCGGAGGAGAAAGTCAGGGAGTTATCCGAGCTAGTCGGGAACCTCCTATAACCGAGCCAAGTCTCAGTACATCAATGAGATGGTTCTGGGAAAAATGGTGGCTTCCTATGAAGCAATCCCATGCGGCAGATTCCACGCAAGAACTTTCCAGTGGGACCTGCTGGACAAATGGTCTGGGTCGCATCTTCAGATGCATCAGCGGATAACCCTGTCACCAAGCACAAGGGTGTCTCTCCTGTGGTGGTTGCAGAGTGCTCATCTTCTAGAGGGCCGCTCATTCAGGACTGGGTCCTGGTGACCACGGATGCCAGCCTGCGAGGCTGGGGAGCAGTCACACAGGGAAGGAATTTCCAGAGCTTATGGTCAAGCCTGGAGACCTCACTTCACATAAATATCCTGAAGCTAAGGGCCATTTACAATGCTCTAAGCTCAGCAAGACCTCTGCTTCAAGGTCACCCGGAGTTGATCCATTCGGACAACATCACGGCAGTCACCCACGTAAACAGACAGGGTGACACAAGAAGCAGGAGGGAAATGGCAGAAGCTGCAAGGATTCTTCGCTGGGCGGAAAATCATGTGATAGCACTGTCAGCAGTATTCATTCCGGGAGTGGACAACTGGGAAGCAGACTTCCTCAGCAGACACGACCTCCACCCGGGAGAGTGGGGACTTCACCCAGAAGTCTTCCACATGTTTATAAAACTCGACAAGTATTGCGCCAGGTCAAGGGACCCTCAGGCAATAGCTGTAGACGCTCTGGTAACACAGTGGGTGTACCAGTCAGTGTATGTGTTCCCTCCTCTGCCTTTCATAACCAAGGTACTGAGAATTATAAGATGGAGAGGAGTAAGCACTATATTCGTGGCTCCGGATTGGCCAAGAAGGACTTGGTAACCGGAACTTCAAGAGATGCTCACGGAGGATCCGTGGCCTCTACCTCTAAGAAGGGACCTGCTCCAGCAAGGACCCTGTCTGTTCCAAGACTTACCACGGCTGCGTTTAACGGCAGGGCGGTTGAACGACGGATCCTGAAGGAAAAAGGCATTCCGGATGAAGTCATCCCTATCCTGATCAAAGCCAGGAAAGATATAACCGCAAAACATTATCACCGCATTTGGTGAAAATATGTTGCGTGGTGCGAGGCCAGTAAGGCCCCGACGGAGGAATTTTCAACTAGGTCGATTCCTAAATTTCCTGCAAACAGGAGTGTCTATGGGCCTGAAATGGGGGTCCATTAAGGTTCAAATTTCGGCCCTGTCAATTTTCTTCCAAAAAGAACTAGCTTCAGTCCCTGAAGTTCAGACGTTTGTGAAAGGGGTACTGTATATACAGCCTCCTTTTGTGCCTCCAGTGGCACCTTGGGATCTAAATGTAGTTTTTGGGTTCCAAAAGTCACATTGGTTTGAACCACTTAAATATGTGGAGTTAAAATATCTCACATGGAAAGTGGTCATGCTGTTGGCCCTGGCCTGGGCCAGGTGCGTGTCAGAATTGGCGGCTTTATCCTGTAAAAGCCCTCATCTGATTTTCCATTCGGACAGGGCGGAATTGAGGACTTGTCCTCAGTTTCTCCCTAAGGTGGTTTTCAGCGTTTCACCTGAATCAACCTATTGTGGTGCCTGCGGCTACTAGGGACTTGGAGGACTCCAAGTTGCTAGACGTTGTCAGAGCCCTGGAAATATAGGTTTCCAGGACGGTTGGAGTCAGAAAATCTGACTCGTTGTTTATTCTGTATGCATCCAACAAGCTGGGTGCTCCTGCTTCTAAGCAGACTATTGCTCGTTGGATTTGTAGTACAATTCAGCTTGCACATTCTGTGACAGGCCTGCCACAGCCAAAATCTGTAAAAGCCCATTCCACAAGGAAGGTGGGCTCATCTTGGGCGGCTGCCCGAGGGGTCTCGGCTTTACAACTTTGCCGAGCAGCTACTTGGTCAGGAGCAAATACGTTTGTAAAATTCTACAAATTTGATACCCTGGCTGAGGAGGACCTGGAGTTCTCTCATTTGGTGCTGCAGAGTCATCCGCACTCTCCCGCCCGTTTGGGAGCTTTGGTATAATCCCCATGGTCCTTACGGAGTCCCCAGCATCCACTTAGGACGTTAGAGAAAATAAGAATTTACTTACCGATAATTCTATTTCTCGTAGTCCGTAGTGGATGCTGGGCGCCCATCCCAAGTGCGGATTGTCTGCAATACTGGTACATAGTTATTGTTACCAAAAAATCGGGTTATTGCTGTAGTGAGCCATCTTTTCTAGAGGCTCCTCTGTTATCATGCTGTTAACTGGGTTTAGATCACAAGTTATATGGTGTGATTGGTGTGGCTGGTATGAGTCTTACCCGGGATTCAAAATCCTTCCTTATTGTGTACGCTCGTCCGGGCACAGTATCCTAACTGAGGCTTGGAGGAGGGTCATAGGGGGAGGAGCCAGTGCACACCAGGTAGTTCTAAAGCTTTACTTTTGTGCCCAGTCTCCTGCGGAGCCGCTAATCCCCATGGTCCTTACGGAGTCCCCAGCATCCACTACGGACTACAAGAAATAGAATTATCGGTAAGTAAATTCTTATTTTTTCTTCCTTTTCAGGTTTTTTTATTTTACATGGAGGCTGTTGGCGACAGCCTCCCTGCAGCGTGGGACTGAGGGGGGAGAGCAGTGTCCGCCCCGCGGGGTCTTGAGCCACTGCTCCCGCTGACTGGGCACTAGCTCCAGAGGGGTCCGATCGCGCCCCGCCGCAGGGGAACGCTCGCCCCGGCAGCCGGCCGCCACCCCCTCAGGAGCTGAAGATGGCGAGTGAGTCACTGTCCCCCCTTGCAGGCAGGGAGACAGTGTGAAGAGGGCGGCTAGAGGGTTAGGAGTGCGATCTTAACCGCGCTTCTGGAAGGCTCAGCGGTACCTTGGTGCGGCGCTGGGCGGGAGCGCCCTGGGCCAGCTCCGGACCCTGCACTGGTCGTTTCCTGCATGTCGGGGTCTGCGGATCCAGGTCAGCCAAATCCTCCAGGCCAGTATAATCTTCTTGTGAGCGGGAAGCCGGCGCCATTGAAGGGGGCGGAGCTTCTCAGAGCGGACCCAGCAGCGTTCAGCGCCATTTTTCCTGCCTGCAGTCGCTATCCACTGGATCCAGGTCCCTCCAGAGCTTTCTCCAGCAGTCTGTACGGTACCAGGGGGCTGTAGAAGGGAGGGGAGGCTGCATAATAGGCTGTGTCACCTATTAAGGGACACAGTCAGCGCTGGGAAGGAACTCCCTTTGCCTAAAAAGCGCTGTGTGTGGGTTGACTCCAATCTCTGTGTCTCTTTGCCTTTCTTGGGGGGGAGGGGAAACTCTGTCTACATAATACCCTGTGTGTTTGTGGGGTGGTGTGTGTGTGTGTGTGTGGTGTAACATGTCTAGGGACAATGTGTCATATGCTAAAGAGGATTTGTCCTCCCAGGAGGACTCCATACCATGTAATCAGGATTGCACAGTTTTAGCGCAGATCCCAACTAGAGAGCCAGAATGGTTAGTGTCTCTGAGGGGGACTATTTCCCAGATTTCTGATAGAGTTGCTAGGACTGAGCACGCCACTCAGGTCCTCCAGTCCGCTATGGTGGTATGGTATGATTCTGCCTCCTCGGGGTCCCCGGCGGTACATTCTCATCTTGCAATTATGCAGGATGACACGGACACCGACTCTGACGCTGCAGATGGTGATGGGGAGGTGTTGCAGGGGACGGCATCACTTGCAGGGGGTGCAGTTGATGATTGAGGCTGTTTGTTTCTTTTTCATCCACTAGGGGTCACTTGAGTACTCTTGGGATATGGACGGTGTTAGCAAGGACTGGGCACTGAATATTCAAATTTCAGTAACTCTCCTCCCCTCCATACTCCCCGACTACCTCAGTGTTTTTTCGGTGCTCACATGGACAGGAAGCACAAGTGTGGACCTCCAGAGGGGGACATACATTTTTTACTTTTAAACATTTTTGTTTTTGTTTTTTATACATTACAATCCCTTCCCAGTTTACACAAAAGCTCTGGGTACGGGATTATAGAAGCTGCTGCGTGCAGCTCTTGGCGTGTCGGGCCTCACAAAGGAGCCCCCTCACAGCCACAAGCAGCTCAGCTAACAACAGCTGAGACTGCAGAAAGGACTGGACGGCGCTTGCTGGAAGAAGCCCCGTCAGAGCCCAAGTACATCAGCTACCTTCAGCTGAGGCTGCCGAATGGAGCTTGCTGTAGAAGCCCCGTCAGAGCACAGGAACCCAGGTATTTATGACAGGGGCGGTCAGCTCACGCTGCCGCCCCGCCGTGTGGGGAGACTGCTGTGTGCGTCGCCCGAGGCATCCCGCTGCTCCGTCCCCGCCACCGCTGTTTTCAGTCCCCACCGCCGCTCCCCTATTCCCGGCCGCCGCTCAGAGGGACGCGCTGGACGGCCGCTGCAAGCGCCGTTCTCAGGGCTCCCTGACTGTAATGCAATCAGACCGCGGACAGCGTTCAGGGCTGCCGCGGTCTGTCCCTGTAACGGCCGGAGGCTCCGTCGCTTAGGGGAAGGTAACTGCTCCCTCAGACCGCGGACAGCGTTCACTGCTGCCGCGGTCTGTCTCAATAACGGCCGGCAGCTCAGCACTGCCAGCACTCCCTGCACACACTAAGGGTAGCAGGGGGGGGGGGGGGGATGCCGGCGCCTCTGATCACTCAGACCGCGGACAGTGCACACTGCTGCCGCGGTCTGTCCCTGTAAAACAGCCCTCTAGTAACTAGTGGGCTCATGCTGGGCAGTCAGGAGTTTCCCTGTCCCTATTACTTGTAGCGCAGCTGCAGGGGGGAGAGATTATGTTACAGCAGCAGCAATAGACAGCCTATGCTAAAGAAGGGGCTGCATTGTGTTATATATGCATTCATGTAGCACTTGTTATACCATAGACAATGTTATACCATAGAAAATGTACCGTATATAAAATACTGTATGTATATATGGTCATGTAACAAAATATGCTATATGTTCTTTGACTATAAGCACATGGCTGGAGGCCATTTTAATCATACTTTCTGTTTCTTTTCCAGAACGTTCCTGTCCTACAACACTGCTCCACCGGATGGCGCAGGGGTGTTGGTAGGAATTTTAGGATTAGGTTTCTTATGGTCTGGCCACGTGCACTGCACTTTGACCATATACACATTTTCGCAATTTTACTGAGATGGAATTGGTTTGTCTTTGTCTATTTATTTGTCTGGTCACATAATAAGTCAGTCACCAGCAAAGACGGAAAAGTTGTTTCACTGCAATGTCTGTACCAGTGGGTTCCCGGTGAGTTCTACCACATGCACAGTATATTTTATACTCCCATTTCATCTCCTATTTTGCAAAGAGTTCTGCTATGTTGCAATCCTGACGATTCTATGCCAGGCCTAACTGCGCAAGATGAATGTGAGAAGGGTGAATAGACCAGCAGTCAGATAGTGTGGGTGCGTCAGACTCTTAAGTTTACAGGGACTGAAGAGGCTCTGACAGTTTATAAGGTGGTCTTTACTAGGCCACAGATCTCCAGCGTGGAATCTCTAAATAAGATGTTAATAGGTTCCTGATACACAGGTTTCGAAACCTCGCCGATGTCGGTCTAGTTACCCGTTTCCAAAGTCAATGACATCTCCATGGGAGCTATGGTAGAGTCGCTGTATACAGCAGCAGGGGTGTTGCTTCGACCGTGTTTGGTTGGCATTTGGGTAACTACGGCGTTGCTTGTCTGGATAACAGGACTCAGGTCCGCCCTACAAAACGTCCACCTTATGCTTCTCGCTGATCAAATCTGCGAAGCAGCTTCTACGGAAGTCTGCCTAGTCAGTTCTCGCCTTTCAGCGTCACTCGTTGTGGCACGACAATCGCTTTGGCTGCGTCCTTAGCAGGCGGAGGCAAAGGTCGAGAGAAGAATAGAAGCATTACCTTATGCGAAGGTTGTTTGGTCCTGATTTGGACAAAGGTATTTTTCACGGGATACTCTGGACCAGCGTTCGAATCCTTTAGACCTCAGCCCTTTCAAAGCCGTGGTAGACAAACAGCCACGCCTGGTAGGCGAGGTCGAGGACGTGGTTTTCAACAAATCAACGCCAGTCGTCCGGACGCTACGGTCACCGGCAAGCCAGTGGCATGACGGGCTCCCAGCCCATCTCGGTGCTCCAGTTGTGGGAGCACGCCTTCAGACGTTTCATTTGGCATGGTTGCAGATATCCACAGATGGGTGGATCCGCAATTTAGTGTTAAAAGCAGTCTACCGCCTCTGCGGTTTTTCAACACAGGACTGCCTGTGTAGGAAGAGGGCGGTTCGGTAAATTGCCATTCACTCTCTGCTGGAGTCAGCAGTTTTGATTCCGGTCCCTGTACACCAACAAGGTCACGGTTATTATTCCAGTCTGTTGTGGTACCAAAGCCGGATGGCTTGGTCAAGCCAATATTGCATACTTACTACAGATTCAAGATGGAATCTCTGCGGACAGTACTTGCAGGTTTAGAGCCACAGGAATTCATGATTGCGCTGGATCTCGAGGATGCGTACTTACACATTCTGATTTGGACACCTCTTCAGAGATTCTTGCGTTTGCAATACGGCAGATCCATTAACAGTTTCAGGCTCTACCGTTTGCCATCTCGTCAGCGCTTAGGGTATTCACCAAAGTGATGTATGTTTTGATGGCTCATCTCATATTCCTGTAAGTGATAATAGTTCCGTACTTAGACGATTTGCTCATCAAAGCTCCGTCTCAACCAAATGCGCCTTCAACATGCGTTGCTAAGGTACAATGTGCTGGTTTAGCACGGTTGGTTTGTCATGTTCAAGAACTCACATCGGATTCCGTCTCAACGACTTCATTTCCTAGGAATGTTTCTCAATACGGTAGATCAAGGAATTTGTCTACCAGAACAGAAAGTACAGACTATTCGTCATCTGGTACGATTAGTGCTCATGCCTCGGTATGTTTGTGCATTCGCCTGTTAGGCACAATAGTGGCGGCTTTCAAAGCGCTTCTGTTCGGAAGATTTCACTCACTTCCTTTTCAACTGCATGTGCTCGCACAGTGGTCGGCCTCGCATCTGCAGTTTCACTAGAGGGTGAGGTTGTCTCCACGGGCCAGAGTTTCTGCACTCTGGTGGCTCCAAGTACACAATCTAACCGCAGGAACTCGGTTAGGCGTCTGGAATTGGATAGTGCTAATCACAGACGCGAGTCTCAGAGGTTGGGGAGCTGTAGTTCAAAATTGTCAGCTCCAGGGTCTCTGGGAGGATCACGACAGATTGCTGTCTATAAATGTCCTAGAACTCCGACCAATTTACAATGTGCTACGGCAAGTATTGCACTTGCTTCGGTCTCAGACGGTCCAAGTGCAGTCAGACAACACAATGGCGGTCGCGTACGTCAATAAACAAAGGGGAAAGAGAAGCCGCATGGCAATGCGGGAAGTAGCTCGAATCCTTAATTGGGCCGAACATCACCAAGTGATATTGGCGGTAGTGTTCATTACGAGAATGGACAACTGGGAGGCGGATGATCTCAGCCATCGGGATTTTCATCCAGGAGAATGGGCATTATATCCAGAAGTGTTTCACATGTTGGTCCAGAGGTGGGGTTACCCTCAAGTGGACCTGATAACATCTCGCCACAATCACCAAAAGCCAGTATGTGTCCAGAACGCGAGATCCAAAGGCAGTGGCAGTGGATGCTCTCATGATTACGTGGCCGTACAGCCTCGGGTATCTGTTTCCACCGTTTCCGCTGCTCTCTGTTGCTTACTCGCAGACTATCCTTGGCCGCTTCCGTTACATCCGGACCTGTTACGACAGGGTCCATTCCTTTACCCCGATTTAGCGCGGATGCGTTTGAAGGGGTGGCTGTTGAGACCGCCCTCTTAAGAAGAGAGGACATTCCACTATCGATTACAACAACCATGTTACGTGCTAGAAATCCAGTTACGACAGCTCATTATTACAGGATTTGGCGTGCCTATATAGGTTGGTGTGAAGCTCGGAAGTTTCCGACATCATCTTTCAAGTTATCCCGTCTTTTGTTATTTCTACAAACGGGGTTAGATGGAGGACTGCGTTTATCTACACTAAAGGTGCAGGTATCTGCGTTGTCAATTTACTTTCAAAGAATATTGGCTCTATTGCCGTCTCACACACCTTTTCTGCAAGGTGTTCTCAGAGTACAGCCTCCATTCATTCCACCTACAGCGCCATGGAACTTGAATCTGGTTTTAGATTTTGTACAGCTTCATACTTTGAACCCTTACATCAAGTGGATGTTAAGTTTCTCACTTGGAAAACGATTTTTTCTCCTAGCCTTAGCTTCGGCAAGGCGTGTTTCAGATTTGGGTGCATTGGCATGCAAGCCACTGTTTGTAGTGTTTCATGATGACAGAGCGGAGCTTCGTACGAATTCCGCTTTCTGGCAAAAGGTAGTGTCATATGTTCACATCAATCAACCAATAGTAGTTCCTGTGTTAACAGGACCGTCTGGAACTTTGGATGTGGTACGTGCATTACGCATTTATGTATCCCGAACGTCTACAGTTTGTAAGACGGATACGTTGTTTGGCCTCTATGATGCTGCCAAAATGGGTTGGCCAGCTTCTAAGCAGACCTTATCCAGATGGATTATACTGACCATACGTCAGGCTTTACCTTCATGCTAGGTTACAGCCGCCTACATCAGTAACAGCTCTTTCCACACGTTCTGTGGAAACTTCAGGGGCAGCTGGTCGTGGGGTTTCTACGACGCAGAATTGCCGTGCGGCTACATAGTCATCAGTGCACACGTTTGTGCGCTTTTACAAGTTAATACGTTTGCGGCATCAGCATCTAGCTTTGGCCGCCTAGTGTTAAAGGTGCCAAACAGCTCTCCCGCCCACGAGGGAGGCTTTGGTACGTCCCAAGAGTACTCCAGTGACCCCTAGTGGATGAAAAGGAAAATAGGATTTTGGTACTTACCAGGTAAATCCTTTTCTTTGAATCCATAGGGGGCACTGGACGCCCACCCAGAGCAGTTTTCCTGGTTGTGGTAAGTTCAGGGGATCTTACGGTAACACATTCTCACCGATTTATCGGTTATGGTGTCAACTGGTTAGTTGTCAGTTACGTTATGTGTCAACTTTATGGTTGTCCGTTATGTTATAATATTATAGGTAATTCTCCATTGTTCATTCTCTCTATCCTGTTCGCCTCAGGAAAAAACACTGAGGTAGTCGGGGAGTATGGAGGGGAGGAGAGTTACTGAAATTTGAATATTCAGTGCCCAGTCCTTGCTAACAGCGTCCATATCCCAAGAGTACTCCAGTGCCCCCTATGGATCAAAGAAAAGGATTTACCTGGTAAGTACCAAAATCCTATTTTTACACACTTCAGACACATCTCCGGAACGGGTGAAGGAGGCCTTCTTCACAGATAATAAGAAGCCCCCGCTCACTTTCCCGGCATCCGAGAAATTGAATGCTATCTTTGAAAAGGCTTGGGAAACTCCGGAAAAGAAATTCCGGATTCCCAAGAGGGTGTTGGTGGCTTTTCCCTTCCCAGAGTAAGATGGGAAGAGATGGGAGTCCCCGCCGATAGTCGACGCCTCTGTATCCAGGCTGTCCAAACAGGTAGTTTTACCGGTCCCGGGATCTACCGCGTTAAAGGACCCGGCAGATCGCAAGGTGGATGCTACGCTGAAATCCATTTACACTGCTTCAGGGGCTATATTTTGCGGCCTACTATAGCCTGTGCTTGGATTGCTAAAGCTATTTCCAGGTGGTCGATCACTCTGCAGGAGGAATCGTCTACGCTGGACAAAGGTGACGTTGATTTGTTTTTGCGTAATAATCAGGCTTCTGCAGGGTTCCTGGTGGATTCCATGAAGGACTTGGGTTCATTGGCTGCGGGGATCTCCTCCATCTCGGCTCGCAGAGGTCTCTGGCTGCGCAACTGGTCTGCGGACGCGGAATCCAGGAAGTGTGTGGAAGGCCTTCCGTGCAAAGGTCAGGCTCTATTTGGGGAGGCGCTGGATGCGTGGATTGCCACGGCTACCGCTGGTAAGTCTTCTTTTCTCTGACGTCCTAGTGGATGCTGGGTACTCCGTAAGGACCATGGGGTATAGACGGGCTCCGCAGGAGACTGGGCACTCTTAAAAGAAAGATTAGGTACTATATTTGGTGTGCACTGGCTCCTCCCTCTATGCCCCTCCTCCAGACCTCAGTTAGTATCTGTGCCCGGCCAGAGCTGGATGCACCCTAGGGGCTCTCCTGAGCTTCCTAGAAAAGAAAGTATTTGTTAGGTTTTTTATTTTCAGTGAGATCTGCTGGCAACAGACTCACTGCTACGTGGGACTGAGGGGAGAGAAGCGAACCTACCTGCTTGCAGCTAGCTTGGGCTTCTAAGGCTACTGGACACCATTAGCTCCAGAGGGATCGAACACAGGCCCAGTCCTCGGTCGTCCGGTCCCGGAGCCGTGCCGCCGTCCCCCTTGCAAAGCCAGAAGAACGAAGAGAAGTTGAAAATCGGCGGCTGAAGACTCCGGTCTTCATTAAGGTAGCGCACAGCACTGCAGCTGTGCGCCATTGCTCCTTTAGCACACCACACACTCTGGTCACTGATGGGTGCAGGGCGCTGGGGGGGGCGCCCTGGGCAGCAATTAGATTACCTTACTTGGCGAAAAGCAAATAATACAGTCTGATAAACTGTATATGTGCATTAACCCCCGCCATTAAAGTACATAAAAGGACAGAAGCTGAGGAGGCCGGGCCTTCTTCCTTAGCACACCTGCGCCATTTTCTCTTCACAGCTCAGCTGGAAGGAAGCTCCCCAGGCTCTACCCTGCAGTATCCTGGTACACAAAGGGTAAAAAAGAGAGGGGGGGCACATAAATTTAGGCGCAAAACTGTGTATATAAGCTGCTATAGGGGAAAAATCACTCAGTATAGTGTACATCCCCGTATTATATAGCGCTGTGGTGTGTGCTGGCATACTCTCTCTATGTCTCTCCAAAGGGCCTGGTGGGGGAACTGTCTTCAAATAAAGCATCCCCTGTGTGTGTGGTGTGTCGGTACGCGTTTGTCGACATGTCTGAGGTAAAAGGCTCCTCTAAGGAGGTGATAGAGCGGATATGTGTGTGGGAGGGTGTCTCCGTCGACAACGCCGACACCTGTTTGGATATGTGTAAGTGCCGAGGTAAAATTATTGCACAAAAGGTTAGGGAACAGAAAGGAAATCTACCCTGGTCTGTCCCTATGTCACAGAGTCCTTCAGAGTCTCTCTATGTTCACTATCCAAAATAACAAAGTATCGACACGGAGTTTAACTCCACTGTCGACTACGATAATGCAAAGTTACAGCCAAGAGGGCTAAAAGATATTCAATATATGATTATTGGAATAAAAGATGATTTGCATATCACTGATGACTCATCTGTCCCTGACACGAGAGTACACATGTTAAGGGGAAGAATGCTGAGGTAAATTTCCCTCCTCTCATGAGGAAAAAGAGCGGGAATCTCCAGACAAGAGACGGCAGCTTCCCACAAGAGAATTCTCAGGCTGTATCCTTTCCCCACTAGGGCCAGGATGTGTTGAGAATCTTCCCCTTGGGTGTCCTGTTTGCACTAGCTATTCTCAGGGATCCTGCAGATAGTGTGCACATTCTAGTATGCTACCCAGACCGGCGATTGTGTCGGCATGGGTTTATAGCGCTGTGGCAGCGTGGACAGGTACCTTATCAGCAGAGATTGAGACCCTAGTATGCATATAAATATTTTAAGATGCTGTCTTAAGTGATAGATATATAATTATAAAGCATGCCCAAAGGGACATGAGTATACTGGGTCCTAGAGACAAAAGCTATGTCGATTTCTGCTTGACGTGTCCTGTAGAATATACATTGGACAGATGATGCCGACTTAAGAGGCATATGGAAGGCTGAGGATTGTGTGG
This sequence comes from Pseudophryne corroboree, assembly GCF_028390025.1. NCBI lineage: Eukaryota > Metazoa > Chordata > Amphibia > Anura > Myobatrachidae > Pseudophryne > Pseudophryne corroboree. Next base: position 559,461,595 of record NC_086449.1, on the reverse strand, counting down.
AGAAAGGTTCTCGGGCCTGGTCTCCTGTCAGGTCCGGGTGTTTTAGTGAATCCGTTAACCCGGGACCAACCACAGGTGTAGGTGCTGGGGTATGAAGAAAGTAGGGAGGACGAAGAAAGTTCCGTTTCATATATTTATTAAAAATAACAATTCAGTAAAGAGTTAAATGACAAGTTGTTAATCATCATATTATACTGAAGTATTGCAGGAATGGCAGAAATAATATGCAGGATAAAGCTCAAAGATAAATAAAAGAAATGTTCATGGAAACGTAATGCAAAACAAGCTGATGAATAAATGTTGAATTGTCCAAATATAAATAAGCTTTGATGCAGAACTGTAGAATGTGTTTAACTGGATAATGCAGACATGAAGAAATAACTGTAAGGATTTGCAATGAAGTTTTGAGAGTTAACTGAGAAGGCTGTGAAGAATTATCTTTGTTATGGCAACATAGAAAATAAAAGTACTGAATTGGGTTACTTGCAGATTCCGGAGATCACTGTGAAACTGTAGCAGATGACAAGGTGATGAATGGGTTAAATGCTGAGTAGAACAAACGAACAGCTGAGGGTAGTGGGATCCTCCAAACTTTGTATGGTAGGCAGACAAGGTAACCTCATGCAAGACTCTGGGAATCCAACTGCTTCCAGTAGGTGTGCAATTAACTGACAGCACAGCGGGGAGCTGGTGGATCTTTTAGCAGTGAAGGCTGCAGACGGACCTCTGGGAACGGAGGCGATATCTGGACCACGGGAATCACACAGGAATGCACGGAGAGAGCTCAGAGCTAGAGCACAGCGTTGATACAACAAAGCACTGGCCCAGAGTAACATAATCCCAGCCTACTTAAAGGCAGCACAAGCACGGGATTGGCTTACACCTGCCCACAGGTGTTTTCACAAGTGCTCTGTATTACCTATTTGGTCTCCAACATGGCCACCTCCTATACAGCAGACACACCGCAGTGCCTTAGGCCATTTGGTCCCCGCACTCACAGTTCCCAGATTCTGCATTACCTGTGCCACCGATCACGCCGCGTCCCCACATGGGCGCACAGCACCGCGAGCAACCGCACTGGCAACGGATGAACCCCAGAACCCACAAAGGTAAGAGACCGGTTCGTAACAGTACCCCCTCTTCTACGGGTGGTCTCCGAACACCTTTGAACCTTGTCAGGATTTTTGGAGAAGTATTTCTGTACCAGTCTTGGAGCATGAACATCTTCAGAGAAAACCCAGGATCTCTCCTCCGGACCGTAACCCTTCCAGTCGACCAAAAACTGTAAACGTCCATATCGGGAACGTGAGTCCACAATCTCTTTAACTTCAAATTCCTCATTCTGCAAAGAGTGAACTTTAGGAGATTTGGACTGGGTAGTACGGAACTTATTGAGAATCTTCAGTAAAGATGTATGAAAGGCGTTAGGAATTCTCAAAGACGGTGGCAACTTGACTTTGTATGACACAGGGTTGAGTACCTTTACAATGGGAAATGGACCAATAAACTTGGGAGCAAATTTCTTAGAAGGAACTTTGAACCTGAGATTGCGCGTAGAAATCCAAACTTGGTCTCCCACTTTGTAATTCGGTACAGCTTTACGTTTTCTATCTGCAAAAGATTTATAACGAGCGGAAGTTTTGACCAACGACTTACGCACACAACTCCAGATTCTAGATAGACGTTGAAGTTCTTGATCTGCTGCTGGAACCTCTAGGGCTGGCAATGGATGGAACTCTGGCACACGAGGATGAAAGCCGAAGTTAATATAAAAGGGCGTAGATTCTGAAGATGAATGGAAGAGATTATTATGAGCAAATTCTGCCAATGGAAGGTAGTCAACCCAGTCATCCTGTGAGGACGATATATATAGCCGGAGAAATGTTTCAAGGTCTTGGTTGACTCTCTCAGTTTGTCCATCTGTCTGAGGATGATATGCAGAAGAAAAATTCAACTTGACATTTAAAGATGAACAAAGCGACCTCCAAAACTTGGCCACAAACTGTGTTCCCCGATCAGAGATGATCTCTCGAGGAAGGCCATGCAACTTGAAGATTTCAGAGATGAACAATCTGGCTAGTAAAGGGGCTGATGGTAACCCAGTTAATGGAATGAAATGTGCCATTTTTGGAAAATCGATCCACTATCACCCAAATGGTATTTCGCCCTTTTGATGGAGGTAGATCGGTCACGAAATCCATTGAGATATGAGTCCATGGTTGTTTGGGTATGGATAATGGATGTAATAAACCTGGTGGAGAACTTCTTGGACTCTTATGTTGGGCACATTTAGGACATGCTGCTATAAACTCTTGGACATCGGCTTTGAGACGTGGCCACCAATAAGACTGTTGAATAAATTTAAGAGTCTTTAGAACCCCAGGATGACCCATGAAGGAAGAGGAGTGAGCCCAGGTAAGCAGCCGTTTACGAAGATTTGTGGCGACAAAGGTCTTGCCAGGCGGAGGAACTGGAGAGGTTCGAGTCATTAAAAAGGACGTAGGATTCACAATGGCTTGATTCGTGGTAGCATCATTTGATTCAGAAGAAGCAAAGGACCGAGAAAAGGCATCTGCCTTTTTGTTCTGAGACCCTGGTCGATAGGTGAGCTTGAAATTGAATCGTGTGAAGAAAAGCGCCCATCGAGCTTGTCGTGGATTCAAACACTGAGCTGACTGCAGATACAGAAGATTCTTATGATCAGTATAAACTGTAATGCGATGTTGTGCTCCTTCTAGAAGGTATCTCCACTCCTCAAATGCCAACTTGATGGCAAGTAACTCTTGCTCACCAATTGCATAATTACGTTCTGCCGGGAGGAACTTACGGGAGAAATATCCGCAGGGATGGACCTTTTTATCTTCAAAGACTTGTGATAACACAGCTCCTACTGCTTCTGTAGATGCATCCACCTCTAGTAGAAAGAGACGATTCAAATCAGGCTGTCGAAGAATGGGGGCTGACCCAAAGGCTTGCTTTAAATCAGAGAAGGCTTTGATTGCTTCAGAAGACCAGTTCGTAGGATTTGCTCCCTTGCGAGTTAGGGCTGTGATGGGAGCAGCTAACGAAGAATAATTCTTAATGAATCTCCTATAGAAATTAGCAAAGCCAAGAAATCGCTGAATCCCCTTGAGAGTTGTAGGAGTGGACCAATCTCGGATAGCTTGTACCTTACCGGGATCCATACATAGCTCTGATCCAGAAATTATGTAACCAAGGAACGGTATGGAAGATACTTCAAAAGTGCACTTCTCTAACTTACAATAGAGTTGATTTTTCCTCAGACGTGTCAGTACCTCTTTAACTTGGTGACGGTGAGACTTTAGATCCGTAGAGAATATTAGGATATCATCCAAGTACACTACTAGACACTTGTAGAGAAGATCACGAAAAAGTTCATTCACATAGCTTTGAAAAACTGCAGGTGCATTACAAAGACCAAAAGGCATTACAAGGTATTCGTAATGCCCATCCCGGGTATTAAAAGCAGTCTTCCACTCGTCCCCTGCCCGGATGCGGATTAAATTGTAGGCCCCTCGGAGATCCAATTTTGTAAACACAGTAGCTCCCTTTTACCCGGTCAAATAATTCTGGAATTAAGGGTAATGGGTACTTGTTTTTCACAGTGATCTCATTGAGTCCACGGTAATCTATGCATGGTCGTAACCCACAGTCCTTCTTCTTAACGAAGAAGAATCCGGCTCCTGCAGGTGAAGAAGATGGTCTGATAAATCCTTTGGTTAGATTTTCCTGTATATAATCAGACATAACTTGCGTCTCTGAGATGGATAGCGGATAAATTCGTCCCCTAGGAGGTGTTTTACCCGGAACCAGGACGATTGGGTAGTCCCATACGCGATGAGGAGGTAGAGAGTCTGCTGCTTGTTTACTGAAAACATCCGCAAAGGATTGATACACCGGAGGTAGGTCGGGAAGGCTAATTGACCGGAGAGGTACAATTGAGGCTAAACAGTCCTTGATACAAGATTTACCCCACGAAAGGACTTCCATGGTTTGCCAATTAAGTTGAGGATTATGCTTCTGCAGCCAAGGTAAACCAAGTATCACATCTTGAGAGGCTTTGGGAATCACGTAGAAGGAGACGTATTCGGAATGGAGTACACCAACTTTCATCTTGAGACATACGGTTCGATGAGTAATTATACCACCTGGAATTCGACTTCCATCCACTGCTGTAACAGCAACTGCTGCTTCCAGAGGCATGGTTTGAACTTTAGACCGTAAGACAAAGGCTGAGGAGATGAAGTTCTCGGCTGCCCCGGAATCTAGGAGAGCTGAAACTTTCACTGTAGAACTTGGAACTTCTAATTGAATAGACAAGGTCGGCTCTTTCCCAGAACGTGATTCTAAAGTAACTCCTAGCTTAACCTCTCTTGAGTTATCTAGGAGCGAGAGTTTCCCGGTCGGAGTTTGCAGAATTTAACTAAATGTTCGGAGGACCCACAGTACATGCAGAGGTTACCCTGTCGACGACGAAGTCGTTCCTCCTCTGTGAGGCGAGAGCGCCCAATCTGCATAGGTTCTTCTGTCGTTACCGGAGACTGTGATGAAGAATCTTGTCGAGGCCTAAGATGATATCGTGGACTGGATCGCTCTGCCCTGGATTTCTCTAAACATCGCTCCCTGTAGCGTAGGTCAAGTTTGTTACAGAGAGAAATCAATTCATCCAGTTTAGTTGGCACATCCCGGATAGTTAAATCATCCTTGATTTTCTCTGAAAGTCCATTCCAGAACGCGGCGATCAGGGCCTCCTCATTCCAGTTTAACTCTGAAGACAACGTGCGAAACTGAATAATATATTGACTGACAGGACGTAAACCTTGACGTAGACGGAGAATCTCCAAAGATGCTGAGGTGGTCCTGCCTGGTTCGTCAAAGATTCTCCGGAAGGATTATACGAACTCCTTGTAATTAGAGAGGATAGGATCACCTCTTTCCCATAATGGTGATGCCCACTCCAGAGCCTGACCGGAAAGGAGGGCAATAATATATGCAACCTTAGAACGAGCTGATGGGAAACTGGAGGACAACAGTTCGAACTGGATCTTGCATTGATTCAGGAATCCTCTGCAAAGTTTTGGGGTTCCGTCAAACTTACTCGGAGAGGGTAACTGCAAGCGGGACGTAGGCAGCGTCACAGGAGAAGCTGTAGTGGTAACTGGGACAACCGGAGTTGGAATCTGGACTTGAGACGTTTTAATAGCTGTATGAAGAATCTCCAAACGGTCTGCCATAGTTTGCATAAACTGAACTATTTGTGTCTGTATAGACTCCTGGTTTTCCAGACGGGAAAGGATATTTGACGTAGCACCGCCTCCTGCGAATTGGTCACTTGACGGATTCATGTGGCCAGTGCTTACTGTCAGGTCCGGGTGTTTTAGTGAATCCGTTAACCCGGGACCAACCACAGGTGTAGGTGCTGGGGTATGAAGAAAGTAGGGAGGACGAAGAAAGTTCCGTTTCATATATTTATTAAAAATAACAATTCAGTAAAGAGTTAAATGACAAGTTGTTAATCATCATATTATACTGAAGTATTGCAGGAATGGCAGAAATAATATGCAGGATAAAGCTCAAAGATAAATAAAAGAAATGTTCATGGAAACGTATGCAAAACAAGCTGATGAATAAATGTTGAATTGTTCAAATATAAATAAGCTTTGATGCAGAACTGTAGAATGTGTTTAACTGGATAATGCAGACATGAAGAAATAACTGTAAGGATTTGCAATGAAGTTTTGAGAGTTAACTGAGAAGGCTGTGAAGAATTATCTTTGTTATGGCAACATAGAAAATAAAAGTACTGAATTGGGTTACTTGCAGATTCCGGAGATCACTGTGAAACTGTAGCAGATGACAAGGTGATGAATGGGTTAAATGCTGAGTAGAACAAACGAACAGCTGAGGGTAGTGGGATCCTCCAAACTTTGTATGGTAGGCAGACAAGGTAACCTCATGCAAGACTCTGGGAATCCAACTGCTTCCAGTAGGTGTGCAATTAACTGACAGCACAGCGGGGAGCTGGTGGATCTTTTAGCAGTGAAGGCTGCAGACGGACCTCTGGGAACGGAGGCGATATCTGGACCACGGGAATCACACAGGAATGCACGGAGAGAGCTCAGAGCTAGAGCACAGCGTTGATACAACAAAGCACTGGCCCAGAGTAACATAATCCCAGCCTACTTAAAGGCAGCACAAGCACGGGATTGGCTTACACCTGCCCACAGGTGTTTTCACAAGTGCTCTGTATTACCTATTTGGTCTCCAACATGGCCACCTCCTATACAGCAGACACACCGCAGTGCCTTAGGCCATTTGGTCCCCGCACTCACAGTTCCCAGATTCTGCATTACCTGTGCCACCGATCACGCCGCGTCCCCACACGGGCGCACAGCACCGCGAGCAACCGCACTGGCAACGGATGAACCCCAGAACCCGCAAAGGTAAGAGACCGGTTCGTGACATCTCCACAGCTATAGCTGGTAATTCTGATATTTTGCCTTATATTCCTGCACAGCCTAGGAAAGCATGACATTATTAAATGCAGCTTTTCGAATAAAGAAACAAGAAAGTCTGAGGTGCGTCCTTTCTTGTCAGTACCGGGGGCAGAGGAAAGAAGCTGTACAACACAGCTAGTCCCCAGGAACAGAAGTCCTCCCCGGCCTCTACAAAAATCCACCGCATGTCGCTGGGGCTCCACAGGGGGAGCTAGGCCCGGTGGGGACACGCCTTCGTAAGTTCAGCCACAAGTGGGTTCACTTCCTGTTAGATCCCTGGGCAATAGAAATTGTATCGCAGGGATACAGGCTGGACTGTGAGAAGATGCCCCCTCACCGAGGACCTGGCGGGCTTCCCCCCAAGAGAGGGAGCCAGTGTTAACTGCAATTCGTAAATTGTATCTTCAACAGGTGGTGGTCAAGGGTCCCCTCCTTCAACAAGAGGGTGTTATTATTCGACCATGTTATAATCCCGAAACCAGACGGTTCGGTTAGACCCATATTGTATTAAAATCCCTGAACATATACCTGAAAAGGTTCAGGTTCAAGATGGAATCGCTAAGAGCGGTCATTGCAAGCCTGAAATGAATCGGGACATAAGGGATGCATACCTTCGTGTCCCCATTTATCCACCTCATCAGGCGTACCTCAGAATTGCGGTACGGGATTGTCATTACCAATTTCACCAAGGTAATGGCGGATATGATGGTGCTCCTGCGGAAGCAAGGTGTCACTATTATCACATACTTGGATGATCTCCTCATAAAAGCGAGATCAAGAGAGCAGTTGCTGGACAGCGTATCATCTTCTCTGGAAGTGAAACGGCAACACGACTGGATTCTATATATTCCGAAGTCGCAGTTGGTTCCTACAGCTCATCTGCCTCGCCTAGGCATGATCCTAGACACAGACCAGAAGAGGGTTTATCTCCCGATAGAGAGAGCTCAGGAGCTCATGACACTGGTCAGGAATCCATTGAAAACCAAAACAGGTGTCAGTGCATCACTGCACTCGAGTCCTGGGAAGGATGATGGCATCATACGAGGCCATCCCCTTCGGCTGGTTCCATGCAAGGACAATGGAACTTACTGGACAAGTGGTCCGGATCACATCTTCAGATGCATCGGTTAATCACCCTATCCCCCAGGGCCAGGGTGTCTCTCCTGTGGTGGCTGCGGAGTGCTCACCTTCTCGAGGGCCGCATATTCGGCATTCAGGACTGGGTCCTGGTGACCACGGATGCAAGCCTCCGAGGGTGGGGGGCAGTTACACAGGGAAGAAAATTCCAAGGTTTGTGGTCAAGCCAACAGACTTGCCTTCACATCAATATCCTGGAACTAAGGGCCATATACAACGCCCTAAGTCAAGTGGAGTTCCTGCTTCGCGACCAACCGGTTCTGATCCAGTCAGACCGCAGGTGCTCATGTAAACCGCCAGGGCGGCACAAGGAGCAGGGTGGCGAGGGTAGAAGCCACCAGAATTCTTCGCTGGGCGGAGAATCAAGTAAGCGCACTGTCAGCAGTGTTCATTCCGGGAGTGGACACGACCTCCACCCGGGAAAGTGGTGACTTCATCAGGAAGTCTTCACGCAGTTTTGCAAATTGATGGAAACTGCCTCAGGTGGACTACATGGCGTCCCACCTCAATAAAAAGATAAAAAAGGTTTTACGCTGGGTCAAGGGACTCTCAGGCGATAGCTGTGGTCGCACTAGTAACACCGTGGGTGTTCCAGTCGGTCTATATATTCCCTCCTCTTCCTCTCAGACCCAAGGGCTGAGAATTGTAATAAACGGAGGAGTGTGAACAATATTCTTTGCTCCGGATTGGCCAAGAAGGACTCGGTACCCGGAACTGCAAGAAATGCTCTCAGAGGACCCATGGCCTCTGCCTCTCAGTCAGGACATGTTGCAACAGGGACCCTGTCTGATCCAAGACTTACCGCGGCTGCGTTGGACGGCATGGCGGTTGAACGCCGGATCCTAGCGGAAAAGGGCATTCCGGATGCAGTTATTCCTACGCTGATAAAGGCTAGGAAAGACGTGACAGCAAGACTTTTTCACTGTATATGGCGAAAATAGGTTGCTTGGTGTGTGGCCGGGAAGGCCCTACAGAGGAATTCCAGGGGGGTCGATTCCTGCACTTCCTAAAGTCAGGAGTGACTATGGGCCTAAAATTAGGATCCATAAAGGCCAAGATTTCGGCCCTATCCCTTTTTCTCTCAAAAAGAACTGGCTTCACTGCCTGAAGTTCGGACGTTGTTACAGGGGTGCTGCATATTCAGCCCCTTTTGTGCCTCCAGTGGCACCTTGGGATCTTAACGTGTGTCGGATTCCTAAAATCCCACTGGTTTGAGCCACTTAAGACCGTGGAGCTAAAATATCTCACGTGGAAAGTGGTCATGCTTTTGGCCTTTGCTTGGACTAGGCGTGTGTCAGAATTGGCGGCTTTGTCATGTAAAAGCCCATATCTGATCTTCCATATGGAAAGGGCAGAATGGAGGACTCGTCCCCAATTTCTCCCTAAGGTGGTATCATCGTTTCATTTGAACCAACCTATTGTGGTGCCTGCGGCTATTAGGGACTTGGAGGATTCCAAGTTGCTGGACGTAGTCCGGGCCCTGAAACTTTGTTTCCAGGACGGCTACAGTCAGAAAAACTGACTCGCTATTTATCCTGCATGCACCCAACAAGCTGGGTGCTCCTGCTTCAAAGCAGACTATTGCTCGCTGGATCTGTAGCACGATTCAGCTTGCACATTCTGCGGCTGGACTGCCGCATCCTAAATTAGTAAAAGCCCATTCCACGAGGAAGGTGGGCTCTTCTTGGGCGGCTGCCCGAGGGGTCTCTGCTTTACAACTTTGCCGAGCTGCTACTTGGTCGGGTTCAAACACTTTTGCAAAATTCTACAAGTTTGATACCCTGGCTGAGGAGGACTTTGAGTTTGCTCATTCGGTGCTGCAGAGTCATCCGCACTCTCCCGCCCGTTTGGGAGCTTTGGTATAATCCCCATGGTCCTTACGGAGTACCCAGCATCCACTAGGACGTCAGAGAAAATAAGAATTTACTCACCGGTAATTCTATTTCTCGTAGTCCGTAGTGGATGCTGGGAACCCGTCCCAAGTGCGGACTCTCTGCAATACATGTATATAGTTATTGCTTAACTATAGGGTTATTGTATGAGCCATCTGTTGAGAGAGGCTCAGTTATTGTTCATACTGTTAACTGGGTATAGTTATCACGAGTTGTACGGTGTGATTGGTGTGGCTGGTATGAGTCTTACCCTGGATTCCAAATCCTTTCCTAGTAATGTCAGCTCTTCCGGGCACAGTTTCCCTAACTGAGGTCTGGAGGAGGGGCATAGAGGGAGGAGCCAGTGCACACCAGATATAGTACCTAATCTTTCTGTTAAGAGTGCCCAGTCTCCTGCGGAGCCCGTCTATACCCCATGGTCCTTACAGAGTACCCAGCATCCACTACGGACTACGAGAAATAGAATTACCGGTGAGTAAATTCTTATTTTCTCCCCTCAGCTGCACCAGCTACGATGTAGCCCTTTTCATCTAACACGTCACAGTCCTTTCGGACCGCAAGGCCTAGAAAGAATAAGCCTTCGAACACTTTCTTCAGAGGTGGTCGTGCCAAAGGAAAGAAACCCGCTCCCGCAGGTTCCCAGACCCAGATGCCTGCTTCTGATACCCCTATGTCCTCCGCATGACGGTGGACAGCTAGGCCTGGAGGAAGGTCAGATGGGGGCGAGACTTAGGCAGTTCAGCCACGTCTGGACCCCTGGGTTCTGGATATAGTGTCCAGAGGGTACAGACTGGAGTTTCAAGAGCCCCCGACTCACCATTTCTTCAAGTCAGGCTTACCAGGCGGACAGGACAATTTTTCTGGAGGCGATCAGGAAATTGGTGGTGTCAGAGGTCATTGTTCAGGTCCCTCTTCAGCAACGGAACAAGGGTTATTATTCGAACCTTTTTGTGGTACCGAAACCGGATGGTTCGGTGCGGCTTATTCTAAATTTAAAATCTTTGAACCATTATCTCAAGGAGTTCAAATTCAAGATGGAATCTCTGAGAGCTGTAATTTCACTGCTGTCGGAGGGGGAGTTCCTGGTGTCACTGGACATCAAAGATGCTTACCTCCACATTCCAATTTGGGCGCTGCATTAAGCTTATCTCAGGTTTGCGCTGATGGACGATCACTATCAGTTCCAGGCGCTGCCGTTTGGCCTCTCAACAGCACCAAGGATCTTCACCAAGGTGATGGCGGAGATGATGGTTCTCCGCCGCAAACAGGGGGTGAACATAATTTTATATCTGGATGATCTCCTGATCAAGGCGTCATCCATGGAGAGGTTGTTGCGTTCCATCGCACTCACGACACAGCTGCTCAGGAAGCACGGTTGGATCCTGAATCTTTTTGCGAAGTCTCATCTGGAGCCGACAAGGCGGCTGTCTTTCCTGGGAATGATCCTCGACACGGAAGTGCAGAGGGTATTTCTCCTGGCGGAGAAAGCGTTGGTGATTCAAAATATGGTCCGGGATGTCCTACGGCCTACCCGGGTATCGGTTCATCAATTTGTACGCCTTCTGGGGAAGATGGCTCTGCAGTACGGCAGGTTTCATGCTCGACCTTTTCAACTGGACCTCTTGGACCAGTGGTCGGGCTCTCACCTACACATGTACAAGATGATACGCCTGTCTATGAAAGCCAGGATTTCACTCCTCTGATGGCTGCAACTTCTTCACCTTCTGGAAGGGTGAATGTTCGGAATTCAAGACTGGATCCTTTTGACCACAGATGGAAGTCTAAGAGGTTAGGGAGCGGTCGCTTTGGGGGAAACCTTTCAAAGGCGATGGTTGGATCAAGAGTCCCTTCTGCAAGCAGCACACCTTCTACAGGATTGGGCTGTTCAGGTGCAGTCGGACAATGTGACCACAGTGGCCTACATAAACCGACAAGGCGGAACGAAGAGCAGAGCTGCCATGGCAGAGGTGTCAAAGATCCTCATCTGGGCAGAAGGGCATGTGGCGATGTCGGCAATTTTCATTCCGGGCGTAGACAACTGGGAAGCAGACTTCCTCAGTAGACACTATCTCCATCCAGGGGAGTGGGGCTTCCATCCGGAGGTGTTCGAGGAGGTAACCGGTTGGTGGGGGGTTCCTCACATAGACATGATGGCCTCCTGCCTCAACATGAAACTTCGGAGGTACTGTTCCAGGTCAAGAGACCCACAGGCAGTGGCGGTGGACGCACTGGTAACACCGTGGTTGTTCAAGTCTGTGTATGTGTTTCCTCTGATACCAAAGGTTCTTCAGCTCAGGAGAAGAACAAAGGTTCTGGCAGTCCTCATTGCTCCGGACTTGCCAAGGAGGGCCTGGTACGCGGATCTGCTTTAACTTCTGCTGGAAGATCCACGGCCTTTACCTCTTCGGGAGGACCTGCTTCTGCAGGGGCCGTTCGCTTATCAAGACTTACTGCGGCTTCGTTTGACGGCATGGCGGTTGAATGCCAGATCTTAGCTCGGTAGGGTATCCCGAGTGAGGTCATTCATACCCTGATACAGGCCAGGAAGGGGCTAACGTCTAAGCATTACCATCGCATTTGGAAGAAATATGTTTCTTGGTGTGAGGCCAAGAAGTTTCCGGCGATGGAGTTTCAACTTGGTCGTTTTCTCCTTTTTCTGCAGGCAGGGGTGGATATGGGGCTGAGACTGGGCTCCATCAAGGTCCAGATCTCTGCATTGTCCATCTTCTTCCAAAAACAATTGGCTGTTCTTCCTGAGGTTCAGATCTTTTTGAAAGGGGTTCTGCACATCCAGCCTCCCTTTGTGGCGCCTACGGTTCCATGGGATCTTGATGTGGTGTTGCAGTTCCTACAATCTGCTTGGTTTGAGTCTCTACAGTAGGCTGATCTCAAGTTTCTCACGTGGAAGGCGGTCACCTTGTTGGCCTTGGCTTCTGCACGACGCGTGTCAAAATTGGGGTCTTTATCTTGTAAAAGCCCTATCTGATCTTCCATGAAGACAGGGCAGAACTTAGGACTCGTCCACAGTTCCTTCCTAAGGTTGTGTCGGTTGTGTCACATCAACCAACCTATTGTGGTGCCAGTGGCTACTGACTCCTCAATTACTTCAAAGGCCTTGGATGTAGTGAGGACTTTGAATATTTACGTGAAGAGGACGGCTCGTCATAGGAAAAGTGACTCTGTTTGTCCTCTATTATCCAAAGAAAATTGGATGTCCTGCTTCTAAGCAGTCGATTTCACGCTGGATCAGGTTCACTATCCAGCATGCTTATACCACGGCTGGATTGCCATGTCCGAAAACCGTAAAGGCCCACTCTACTCGTAAGGTGGGTTCTTCCTGGGCGGCTGCCCGGGGTGTCTCGGCTATACAACTCTGCCGAGCTGCTACTTGGTCTGGGTCGAACACGTTTGCCAAGTTTTACAAGTTCGATACTTTGGCCTCTGATGACCTCAAGTTTTGTCAGGCAGTGTTGCAGGAGCCTCCGCGCTCTCCCTCCCGCTCTGGGAGCTTTGGTACATCCCCATGGTACTAATATGGACCCCAGCATCCTCTAAGACGTTAGAGAAAATAGGATTTTGGTTACCTACCGGTAAATCCTTTTCTCGTAGTCCTTAGGTGATGCTGGGCTCCCGCCCAGCGCTTTGTTTTCCTGCATTGGTTTTATGGTTCAAGGTTACCTGGTTCCTAGGTAAGTTCTGTGTTATTTACTGTTTCAGCTGTTGCTAAGTTGTTCCGGTATGTTGGCCGGATTTTTCATGTTTGTGTGAGCTGGTATGAATCTCGCCACTGTCTGTGTAATTCCTTCTTTCGAAGTATGTCGTCTCCTCGGGCACAGTTTCTAGACTGAGTCTGGTAGGAGGGGCATAGAGGGAGGAGCCAGCCCACAATATTAAACTCTTAAAGTGCCAATGGCTCCTGGTGGACCCGTCTATACCCCATGGTACTAATATGGACCCCAGCATTCTCTACGGACTACGAGAAAAGGATTTACCGGTATTTTTTCTCTGTGATTTTTAGTCACCATATACCTCTTGAATTCCCTGTTTGTGCTGTTACATTGCACAGGGGGTTCTTGTCAAGTATTGTGCTGCTGATATTGTACTGGGTTGCCTTGCATTGAGCTTTCGAATATGTCAGCTACAAAGGGCAATGATGCTGGGGCTGATCCCACATTGCGTGGTGGTGACGCTGCAGACACATTAGAGGAAAATATTGCAACTGAGGGTTCAGGTTCTGGGGGTTCCTTGCCCCCCAGTGGGATCGTAGCAACGGGAGTTCATAATGATCCGCCTTGGGCTACCTTCCCCACGCTATTGAATACGGTGGTAACTAGACTAACGCCCCCTATGGGAACTCCTGTGCCGGTACATCCGCTTATGGTTCCCGCGGTTAACCCGCCATGGGCAGATTAACTGTCTGCTCAGTTACAGCAGTTGAACTAATCACTGACTACTCTGAAGTCTAACCCTCGCCTGCTTACGACCAAGGGGTCCTCTAAGTGGGCCATTACTTCCTCACAATCCACCAACGTCCCAGACACCTCGTCTGATGAGGATGGCCCCAGAGATTCTGATCCCGATGCTTCTGATGTGGAATCTGTTTTACAGGTGGATGTTCCTCACTTGTTGGAGGCTATCAGGCTCATTCTTCAAATTACTGATGAACCGGAGCCTGATGCTTCCCTAAGAAACCGGACCGATTTTAAACAAGTTTTACCTCATTCTGACCATTTTAGTTGACATACGTCAGGAGTCCTGGGAAAATCCAGGAAAGAAATTCACGCCTCACAAGAAGATGCTGGCTCGCTATCCCCTCGCTGCGGAGCTAAGTAAAAATTGGGAGACCACCCCAGCCAGTGGTATCCTCAGCTCTGCCAGTAACTACCGTCACGTCTCTGAAAGAACCGACGTATAAGCGTATGGAGGGTTGTTTAAAGGCGATTTACACCCTAGCGGGAGCTGCGCATTGGCCCACCATTGCAGCGACATGGGCTGCAGGGTCGATTGAAGCGTGGGCTCAGGAGTTGGAATCTGAGATGTTTTCCAACGCTTCTGATCATGCTAGACAATGCTTATTGTATATTGTCACAGCTTCTCATTACATTAAAGAGGCGGCTTCTGATGCCGGTATTCTAGCGGCCAAGGCTTCTACTACGTCCATTTTGGCTCGCCGGATTCTCTGGTTACGGTCCTGGTCTGTGGATCTGGACGCTAAGAAAACCCTGGAGGTACTCCCTTTTAAGGGAGACGTTCTTTTTGGAGAAGACCTCAACAAGATAGTGGTTGACTTAGCTTCTGCTAAAACAGCTTGTCTTCCTAGTACTGCTTCTTCGGTACCGAAGGCTAAGATTACTTCCTTTCGCTCCTTTCATCCTTCAGGGAAAGCAAAGGGTCAGGCGTATCCGAAACAGGCTCGCACTTCCAAACCCAATAAACCCAAACTGGCCTGGGCTGCCCGTCAGCCTGCTTCCAAGACTGACAAGCCTGCTGCATGACGGGGCGGGCCTCCCTCTGGTGGATCCCAGAGTGGGGGGCCGACTTCTATGGTATACCCAGGAATGGTTGAAGACCACTTCCGATGCCAGGGTACGGGAAGTCGTCACTTGAGATTACGCCGTATCCTTCAAAAATCGTCCCCTCATCGATTTTGCCTGACAGACGTCCCTTTGTATCAGGTGAAGGCAAAAACTCTTCATTCTGTGGTACAGTCCCTCCTGGACACGTGTGGTAGTACAGGTGCCTTTAGCTCAGAGAGGCAAGGGGTACTATTCACCGATGTTCCTAGTCCCGAAACCGAATGGGTCCTTCCGGCCCATTCTCAACCTCAAGTCCTTGAACAAATTTGTGAGGGTCTCCAAGTTTCGTATGGAAACTCTTCGCTCTATTGTTCTGGCCTTGGAACCTGGGGATTATATGGTCTTCCTGGACATACAGGATGCTTACTTGCACATTCCCATTGCAATGTCGCATCAGCAATACCTGAGGTTTGCGGTTGGCAACCTCCATTACCAATTTCGGGTGTTACTTTTTGGTTTGACCACGGCTCCGCGAGTCTTCACCAAGGTCATGGCGGTAATAATGGCTGTACTCTGCCGTCAAGGGGTCAGGAGCCTACCGTACCTGGACAACTTGTTGATCCTGGCAAATTCCCCAGAAATTCTCCTACACCATCTGGATCTGACTATCCAGTTTCTGCAAGCCCACGGGTGGCTCATCAACTGGAAGAAATCTTCCCTGGTCCCTGCTCAGAGCATGGTGCACCCTTGGGGCGTTGTTAGACTCTCACAGCCGTTGTTCTTGTCTCAGGAGAAAGTCCTGAAGCTTCAGGACAGGATTCGATGCTTCCTATCTCGTCCGCAAGTGTCGATACATTCGGCAATGCAAGTGCTAGGTCTCGTGGTGTCGGCTTTCGACATGGTGGAGTACGCTCAATTCCATTCCCGCCCTCTGCAGAAGCTGATTTTTGCCAAGTGGGACGGCGTGCCTCACCGGATCAGGTCTCAAATTATCTCCTTGTCTCCGGAGGTCTGTTTGTCACTCACCTGGTGGCTTCAGGACCAACGACTGAGCAAGGGTCGTCCCTTCTGGATCTCCAGCTGGGTCCTTCTGACGACGTATGCCAGTCTGAGAGGTTTGGGCGCGGTGTTGGAGCAACACTCCCTTCATGGTCGGTGGACCAAGGAGTAGTCTCCTCCCGATAAACATTCTGGAATTGCGGGCGGTGTTCACTAAACTTGGCCCAGCATTTAATACAGAACACACCTGTTCAAGTACAGTCGGACAACGCCACCACGGTGGCGTACATCAATCATCAAGGCGGCACTCAAAGCCGCATGGCAATGAGGGAAGTATCCAGAATTCTTCAGTGGGCGGAACGCCATCTGCCAACCATGTCTGCAGTATTCATTCCAGGGGACTTAAACTGGGAAGTGGACTTTCTCAGTCGTCAGGAAGTACACGCCTGAGAGTGGAGCCTTCATCCAGAAGTGTTTCAACTCCTCGTGGACAAATGGTGCCTCCCAGATGTGTACCTGATGACGTCTCGACACAATCACAATGTTCCGGTCTTCGGAGCAATGACAAGGGATCCTCAAGCAGCGTTCATGGACGCACTGGCAATTCCATGGAACTTTCAGCTTCCATACGTGTTCCCTCCGGTGTCACTCCTGCCCAGAGTAATAAGGAAGTTCAAGCAAGAAGGAGGAATCCTACTTCCGATAGCTCCTGCGTGGCCCAGACGGCACTGGTTCTCAGACCTTCAGGGTCTCTCGATAGAGCGTCCCCTTCTACTTCCGCAGCGCCAAGATCTCCTTGTTCAGGGCCCCTGTGTATGTAAGGATTTAGCCCGGTTGGCTTTGACAGCGTGGCTTTTGAAGCTTCCGTCTTGAGGGCCAAAGAATTTTCTGAGGCAGTCATTCAAACCATGTTAAAGGCCCGGAATCCGGCTTCTGCATGGATTTATCATAGGGTCTGGAATTCGTACTTTGCTTGGTGCGCCACTAATAATCATGACGCTTACAAGTTTAGTACGGCCAAACTTTTGGCCTTTCTACAACAAGGCTGGACATGGGCCTTCGTCTTGCCTCCATCAAGGTTCATATTTCTACCTTGTCGGTTTGGTTTCAGAGAAAAATTGTGACTTTACCTGATGTTCATACGTTCACTCAGGGTGTGTTGCGGATTCAACCTCCTTATGTCCTGCCTGTGACTCCTTGGGACTTGTCGGTGGTTCTGGAGGCATTGCAAGGGTCTCCATTTGATCCTCTTGAATCTGCAGACCTTAAGTGGCTTTCTCTTAAGGTATTGTTTCTGCTGCCTATTGCCTCTGCTAGACGGGTGTCGGATCTGGGTGCCTTGTCTTTGTAGGTTCCCATATCTGATTTTTCACCGTAACCGGGCCGTTCTTAGAACATGTCCCGGGTACTTACCTAAGGTGGTGTCTTTCCACCTTAATCAGGAGATTGTGGTTCCGGCCTTTGCCTCTCCTGATTTGTCTTCCAAAGAGCGGTCTTTGGATGTGGTACGGGCTCTCCGTATCTATGTGAAGAGAACTGCCTCCTTCAGGAAATTGGATTCTCTCTTTGTTCTGTTTGGTTTTCACAGACGTGGCTGGCCTGCTCACAAGCAGACCCTGGTCAGATGTATTAGAATTGTAATTGCACATGCTTATGTACAGGCTGGCCTCCTGCTCTTGCTTCCATAAAGGCCCATTCCACTCGGTCGGTTGGACCTTCTTGGACGGCCCGCCGTGGTGCGACCCTTGAACAATTGTGCAAGGCGGCTACCTGGTCCTCAGTGAACACGTTCATAAGGTTCCTATGCCTTCGATACTTCCGCCTCCCAGGATGCTTCCTTTGGACGCTGTGTACTTTTGCCCGCTACAGTGCGTCCCCTCCCATAAGGAACTGCTTTGTTTCATCCCCAATGTCATTCCCTGTGGAGCCCAGTGTACCCCGCAGCAGAAAACGAGATTTACGGTAAGAACTTAACGTTGTTAAATCTCTTTCTGCGAGGTACACTGTGCTCCACAGGGTGCCCACCCTGACGCACTTAGCTTCTTTGGGTTTGTATGGCATTAGCTGCTGGTACCTTCTCCTGTCGTGAGAATGTGGTGTATGTGGCTACTAACAGTTGTCGTCTCTTTTGCCTGCTACTGCATTGGACTGGTTAACAAAAACTGAGCAGCTGTGCACGGAGGCAGGGTTATAGAGGAGGCGGCGCTATGCATTCTGGGACCAGTCAAAGCTTTGAGCCTGTTGGTGCCTCGGATCAAGATCCTACTCTACACCCCATTGTCCATTCCGTGTGGAGCCCAGTGTACCCCGCAGCAGAAAAGTGGATTTGTCAGCAGTAACTTGTGAACTTATATAAATCCACTCCAAACAAAACCTCTCGTTCACCTCTCATTTGGACTCAGCATCCGCTGTCCACTGACGAAGCCACAAGGCTCTGAGGGCGGAAACAGCCATTGATGTCATTTGAGAGTTCATCAGTCCTATCTAGAGTGATCTCACACAAATGCATAGTGCCGCCTCCTATATCACCCCGCCTCCCTGCACAGGATCTCAGTTTTGTAGTTGGTGCTGCAGTAGCAGGCACTTAACAGAGGGGCTGCTCCAGGCAGCCCTAAGAAGAGCTTTTTTTTCTGAGGAAAAAAGTGAATGCTTCAAGGGCAGCAGCAGTGTTACATGTCATTGGACATTCACGGCTGCAGCTCCAGCTCTCCCCAGCGGCGCTGTACACTCCTGAGCCCTGGTTGCCTGGTAACTACAGCAGGAGGCTCCGGTTTTCTTCTTGTCAGGCACACACGACGGAGGCTCTCCAGGATCGCGTGGCCGCGCTTCGGGAGGTGGTAAGTCGGTCCCGCTTGCGGGATCCGGTCTTTATCGCAATCCGGCGTGGTCAGTGGGAGGCGGGCCGCGCGCGCTGGCGGTGGACACTGTGGCAGTACAGGCGATCCCACTAGATCACCAGGGCATGGGGCAGGTCAGGTTTTCTCTATAAACCGTTTTATTAGAGCCCGCAGTACCCGGTGGTTTTGCCAGCAGGGGGATAGAGCTTGGACCTGAAGCCCCTTCCCCAGCCCCAGGGTGCCATTTTCTGCAAATGTTCCCGCCCTGGAGCTGCATATCTGTCTCTCCCTCACTCCCTGGCAGTGTCTGCGGCGCCATTATCCCTCAGCTCACTGTTCCTGGGAATGCTTGGGCAAATCCTCCTGTGTAAAGCCGCCTGGTTGTCAGTGCTGTGACTTTACAAGACACTTAAGTATTCTACCTGCCTTTTTTAGTCAGTGTTAGTTAAGAAAGAGTGCACTTAGTCAGGGTTTCGTAGTACAATTACTGTGTACTGTTATATCTATTGTTATATAGCTGTGTAAGCTAGTCCAGTGCAGTATTATTGTAAGTAATAACCTCTGCATTGTACAGACTGTGACTATTTGTGTGTGCATTTAATAGCTGAGTGGTGTCCATTTCGTGTCTTTCACTCAACCTGCTATCCCTATATTCTATAACCTGAGGGGGCTTGGTGCGTCAGGTTTTATCTAATATAGGATTTTCAGGAAGATATATTGTATACCGTATTTTTCTCTGTGATTTAGTCACCATATCTCTCCTTTATCTCTGCTGGTGCTGAGATAAGTCTGCCGCATGGCGGGGCGGGCCTCCTTCTGGGGGATCCCAGGGTGGGGGGCCGGCTTCTAGGGTGTATACCCAGGAATGGTTGTAGACCACTTCAGATGCCTGGGTACGAGAAGTCGTCACTCGAGGTTACGCCATAGCCTTCAAAAACCGACCCCCTCATCGATTTTGCCAGACAGATGTCCCGTTGGACAAGACAAAGGCAAATACTCTACATTCGGTGGTACAGACCCTCCTGGATACAGGAGTCGTACTACAGGTGCCTCTTGCGCAGAGGGTCCGGGGGTACTATTCTCCTCTGTTTCTAGTCCCGAAACCGAATGGGTCCTCCCAGCCCATTCTCAACCTCAAGGCATTGAACAGGTTTGTGAAGGTTTCCAAGTTCCGGATGGAAACCCTTCACTCTATAGTTCTGGCCTTGGAACCTGGGGACTTCATGGTCTCCCTGGATATACAGGATGCTTACCTGCATATTCATATAGCAGTGTCTCATCAGCAATACCTGAGATTTGCGATTGGCTACTGCCATTCCCAGTTTCGGGCATTACCTTTTGGTTTAACAACGGCTCCGCGAGTCTTTACAAAAGTCATGGCGGTGATGACGGTGGTACTCCGCCGTCAAGGGGTCAGGATACCAGGATATTTGGACGACTTGTTAATCCTGGCAAATTCCCCAGAACGTCTCCTGCGTCATCTAGATGTGACGGTGAGGTTTCTGCAAGCCCACGGGTGGCTCATCAACTGGAAGAAGTCATCCCTGATCCCTGCTCAGAGCATGGTGCATCTGGGAGCACTATTGGACACTCACAACCAGTGGTTGTTCCTGTCACAGGAGAAAGTCCTGAAACTTCAGGACAGGATTCGTTGCTTCCTATCTCGTCCGCAAGTGTTGATACATTCGGCGATGCAGGTGCTGGGCCTCATGGTGTCAGCATTCGACATGGTGGAGTACGGTCAATTTCACTCTCGCCCTCTCCAGATGCTGATTCTAGCCAAATGGGACGGCCTGCCTCACCGGATCAGGTCTCAAATGATCTCATTGACTCCGGAGGTCCGTCTGTCGCTGCTCTGGTGGCTCCGGGACCAACAACTGTGCAGTTCTGGATATCCGACTGGGTCCTGTTGACGACAGATGCCAGTCTAAGAGTTTGGGGCGCGGTGCTGGAGCAACACTCCCTTCAGGGGCGGTGGACCTAGGAGGAGTCCCTCCTCTCGATCAATATTCTGGAGTTGCGGGCGGTCTTCAATGCCTTGAACCTAGCCCGGCATTTAATTCAGAACCGCCCTATTCAAGTACAGTCGGACAACGCCACCACAGTGGCTTACATAAATCATCAAGGCGGCACTCGAAGCCGCCTAGCAATGAAGGAAGTCTCACGGATTCTACAGTGGGCAGAAGGCCATCTGCCGGCCATATCGGCAATATTCATTCCGGGAGTCCTGAATTGGGAAGCAGACTTTCTCAGTCGTCAGGACGTGCATGCCGGCGAGTGGGGCCTCCATCCAGAAGGGTTTCAACTCTTAGTGGAAAGGTGGAGCCTTCCAGACGTAGATCTGATGGCGTCTCGACACAATCACAAGGTTCCGGTCTTCGGAGCAAGGACAAGGGATCCTCAAGCAGCATTCGTGGATGCGCTGGCGGTACCGTGGAGGTTTCGGCTGCCGTACATATTCCCTCCGGTGTCACTCCTGCCCAGGGTAATTCGGAAGTTCAAGCAAGAAAAAGGAATTCTACTTCTCATAGCTCCAGCGTGGCCCAGACGGCACTGGTTCTCAGACCTGCAAGGCCTATCGTCAGAGCGTCCAATTCTACTTCCACAACGCCCAGACCTCCTCGTTCAGGGCCCCTGTGTCTACCAGGACCTACCCCGGCTGTCTTTGACGGCGTGGCTCTTGAAGCTTCCGTCTTAAGGGCTAAAGTGTTTTATCAGGCGGTCATTCAAACTATGTTGCGGGCCCAGAAACCGGCTTTGGCTCGGATTTACTATAGGGTCTGGCATTCTTACTTTGTTTGGTGCGCATCTAACGATTATGACGCTTCCAAGTTTAGTATAGCCAAGTTGTTGGCTTTTCTTCAGCAGGGCCTGGACTTAGGCCTGCGTCTGGCCTCCCTCATGGTTCAAATATCTGCCTTGTCGGTGTGGTTTCAGAGAAAAATTGCGACCTTACCTGATGTGCATACCTTTACTCAGGGCGTGTTACGTATCCAACCTCCCTATGTCCCGCCTGGGGCTCCATGGGACTTGTCGGTGATTTTGGAGGTGTTACAAGAGTCTCCGTTTGAACCTCTTGGTTCAGCTGACCTTAAGTGGCTTTCCCTTAAGGTGGTGTTTCTGCTGGCTATTGCTTCAGCTAGAAGAGTGTCGGATTTGGGTGCCTTGTCCTGTAGTTCCCCATATCTGATATTTCACCGTGACCGGGCGGTTCTTAGGACTCGTCCCTGTTATCTACCTAAGGTGGTTTCTTCGTTCCACCTTAATCAGGAGATTGTAGTTCCAGCACTTGTTTCTCCTGATCTGTCTCTCAAAGAGCGGTCTTTGGATGTGGTACTGGCTCTCCGTATCTATGTGAAGAGAACTGCTACTGTTAGGAAATCTGATTCTCTTTTTGTTGTGTTTGGGTTTCACAAACGTGGCTGGCCTGCTCACAAGCAAACTCTGGCCAGATGGATTAGAATGGTGATTGCACATGCTTATGTGTGAAGGCTGTTCTCTCTGCTCCTGATCACATTAAGGCCCATTCTACTCGGTCTGTTGGCCCTTCTTGGGCGGCCCAACGTGGTGCGACCCTTGAACAGTTGTGCAAGGCGGCTACGTGGTCCTCTGTGAACACGTTCATAAGGTTCTATGCCTTCGATACTGTCGCTTCCCAGGATGCTTCCTTTGGACGCGGGTTCTTGTGCCTGCTACAGTGCGTCCCCTCCCATAAGGAACTGCTTTAGAACATCCCCATTGTCCATTCATTGTGGAGCCCAGTGTACCCCGCAGCAGAAAACGAGTTTTATGGTAAGAACTTAGCTTTGTTAAAACTCTTTCTGCGAGGTACACTGGGCTCCACAAGGCGCCCACCCTGACGCACTTAGCTTCTCTGGGTTGGTATGGCATTAGCCTCTGACACGTCTCCTGTCGTGAGAATGCGGTGTTGTGCTACTAACCGTTGTTGTCTCTTTTCCTGCTACTGCATTGGACTGGTTAACTAAAAACTGAGATCCTGTGCAGGGAGGCGGGGTGATATAGGAGGCGGCGCTATGCATCTTGGGAACAGTCAAAGCTTTGAGCCTGTTGGTGCCTCGGATCAAGATCCTACTCTACACCCCATTGTCCATTCCTTGTGGAGCCCAGTGTACCTCGCAGAAAGAGTTTTAACAAAGGTAAGGTCTTACCATAAAACTCGTTATTTCCCTTCAGCTCAGCAGCTAGACCGCCTTATTTGCAGTGTCCTTTCATTCCTTTCATGTTGTAAGATTAGAGACACGGGGTCATTCAGACCCGATTGCACGCTAGCTTTTTTTTGCAGGGGTGTGACCGGGTCTTAACTGCAGATGCGTATGCTCCGCAATGCGCAGGTGCTTCGTCAGCCGGCGACTGGGATCGCCGAGCAGCAACAGATTTAACGAAGAAGGCGATCGCAAGAAGATTGACAGGAAGAGGCAGTTTGTGGGTGTCAACTGACCGTTCCTAGGGAGTTTCCGGAAAACCGCAGGCGTGCTCAGCCATTTCGAGTGAGGATTCCCGACGTCAGCTCCTGACTGGATCATCGCAGCGGCTGAGTAAGTCCTGAGCTGTGCAGAGACTGCACAAACTTTTGTTTGTTCAGCTCTCTGCAGAAGCGATCGCACCCCTGCACGGTGATTATGCCTTCCCCTGTAGGCAGCAACTACCTGATCGCAGGACTGCAAAAAAAACGCCTGCGTACGATCAGGTCTGATTCACCGCCACAGCCATATGTACTCTGTGGCTCATCTCACAAGAGCACAATGCCAGTAAGCTGAAGAATCTTAGTTTGAGTCCCAGGGTGGTCCCATTAAGAAGCCTCAAATGTGGCCCGTAACCCCAGAAGGCAGGGAAAGAACTCAGCTGTTACAGGCAGGGCCTACAGCATGACGCTCTTCCTCCACGCCTAGAGGATCTCAGTGTAGGAGCGCGCCTAAGACATTTTAGTCACATGGGAAAAGCTCTTACCAAGATGCCTGGTTAACACCCAAGGATACAAAATAGAGTACCCCCCTCATATGTTTTCACTTCAGGTTTACCAGTTTTCTTCGAAAGACGGGTATCCCTACAGGAGGCCATACAGAGAATCCTGCAAACACAGGTATTTGTCTTAGTTTCCACTCGTCCGGGAACAAGTGATTCTATTCCAACCAGTTGTGTAGTTCTGAGACTGAATGAGTCGGTCGGACACTAAGGGTCTTCAACTTTAACAAGGAATTCGCTAGGGCAGTCATCACAGGACTGGAACAAGGGAGTTCTTGGTATCTTTGGATATGAAACAGGCCTGCCTTTACATTCTAATACAGCCGTTCACAAAGGTCGTGGTGGAGATCATCTAGCATTCCTACAATTTTAAATAAAAAATATCCACTACCAATTCTAGGCCTCACCTTTCGGTCCTTCATCAGCTCCGAAGGTATTCAAAAGGTCAGGGTGGAGAGGAGGATACAACTCCTAATTCAAAAAACATAGTTTAGTGTCTGGACACTTCCTCATAAGGGTGCTATCCTGCAATCAGCTATTGCACAGCATCATTCTCGACAAAAGGTCTATTAAGATTTTATGGGCCAAATGTAATAGAGTGAGAGTTTCAAAAAGTGAGAGGTTTGGTAATGATTTGCAGTTTTTTTTAAATTGGTAATCATTTACACTGCAAAACCAGGTTGATCTTGCTGTGTAAATGATTGCCACTTTAAAAAAAACAAACTGCAAAACCTTACCAAATCTCCCACTTTCTGAAACTCTCACTCTATTACATTTGGCCCTATATGGGGATTCTCAATATACAGGAATCCCACTTTAAGCCTATTCGGAGATTTCAGTTTCTGTGTATGATTCTGGCCTTTGATTCAGCTAGCAGTCTCTCACAGTTAGGGGCATTGTCTCCCAAGATTTACCTTCTGTTTCACGTTGACAGTGCAGAGCTCAGAACTCAGCAGAAGTTCTTGCTGAAGGTTATCTCAGCTTTTCATATCAAAAACCGAAAGTGGTTCTGGTCATTAATGACGTCTCAGCTACTCCAAGATGACGGTTCCGGTATGAAAGATAGATAGTGTCTAGTTAGACAGTCAATAGATAGACACCATATGTTAGACAGACATTAGGTCGACAGGGTCAAAAGGTCGACAGATCAAAAGGTCGACATGGAAAGGTCGACAGGTCAAAAGGTCGACAGTTCAAAAGGTCGACAGGGTCAAAAGGTCGACATGAAAATGGTCGACATGAAAATGGTAGACACCATGTTTTTTGCATTTTTGTGCTTTGTGTGGATAGTTTTGTCATCTGGCACCCCAATTGCAGAAAGGCATACCCTCGCGGGGCTCGCTTCGCTCGCCACGCTTCGGGCACGGTGGCTCGCTGCGCTCGCCACAAGGTTTATAACCAACTCTATGCCGACATGGATAGAGAAAGTATGAAATAATCCAAAAACATGTTGAATTAAAAAAACACATTTGTCTATCTTTTATATGTCGACAATTCTCATGTCGACCTTTTGACCATGTCGACCTTTTGACATGTCGACCTTTTCCATGTCGACCTTTTGACCTGCCGACCTTTTCCATGTCGACCTTTTGACCTGTCAACCTTTTCCATGTCAACCTTTTGACCCTGTCGACCTTTTGACCCTGTCGACCTAATGTCTGTCTAATATATGGTGTCTATCTATTGACTGTCTAACTAGACACTGTCTATCTACTAAACGGATAGGAAGATGACTGGATGTAGTACTAACACTGAAGATCTATGTCAGAAGAACTGCTCGTATCGGAATGTCAGATTCTCTTTTTTCATTTTGTACGATGCCAACCAGATAGGTTGCCCAGCTTCAAATCAGGCAATAGGCCGTTGGATCAGACTCACTCTCCAACAGGCTTATTCATCAGCTGCTGTGCCTCTACCACATTCCATTACAGCCCACTCTTCAATGTCGGTGGGCTCCTCTTGGGCAGCTGCCCAGGGAGTCTCGGCATTACACCTATTCCGAGCGGCCAACTGGTTGGGTACAAACACGTTGTCAAATTCTATTGGTTTGATACCCTGGTGTCCGAGGACAGTCAGCATGGTCGTCCTGTATTGCAGTTGTCTCTGCACACTCCCGCCTGTTAAGGGAGCCCTGGGACGTCCCCATTGTAATAAGCATTCCCCAGTATCCCCTATGGATCCAAGAGAAAATGGGATTTTGTTACCTACCGGTAAATTCTTCTCTCGTAGTCCATAGGGGATACTGGGCGCCCACCTCTGTGTTTCGTAAATTTTCCTGCAAAAGTTAAGTTCTTGTGTGACAGATTGTTGGATCAGCTTTGCTATCCGTTTTTGGTGTTTGGATCGACTTTTTGCTGTCCCTTCTAATTCTTCTTGTTGTGCTGGTTATGTTCTTTCTCATTGTTCTATTCTGTTTCTTCCTCCTCTCAAAGTATGTTCCGTCTCCTTCGGGCACAGTTTTTCTAGACTGAGCTGTGGGAGGGGACATAGAGGGGAGGAGCCAGCACACAGTCAGGTGAAGATTTCTTAAAGTGCTCTGGCTCCAGTGGACCCATCTATACCCCATTGTAATAAGCATTACTCAGTATCCCCTATGGGCTACGAGAAAAGGATTTACCAGTAGGTACCAAAATGCCATTGTTATGCATGGAGTCAAGACTGGCAGGTTTTTAATGTTTTATATATTTTATTGAGCTTTGGTGCTTACCTACAGCTTTTGCTGCTGCTAGGAGCAGTGGTGGTACCTATGGGAGTACTAACCATGAGCTGGTGATGAGACTGGCTTAGTTAAGAGAGATGCTTTCCTATGGAACTGTATCCAGTGGTTTGTACTGCAGCTTGATGTGTTTGTACTCCAAGGGATCTCTGTGTTGGAGTATGTTGATAGTAGTATTAACTCTGACAAAGTAGTATGCCTGCTATTCAGATGATCTATACATTGGAGCAGAATCCCCATTTTGAATTTCCACACAATGGAGGAAAAACAGTCCAAATCAAGACTCTGTAAGCCCCATGTAGTGGGTGCGCATAGTTTTCTTCTTGTTCTGTTTGGTTTCTTTTAGTATCTGCTGCTAACGAGAAAAGGTCCTCTGACACAGCTGTAAAGTTAATTAAGAATTGTAAAACTTTGAGTTGTGACCAGAGACTACCTAAAGATTTGCAGGGAAGATTTAAACCGCACTTCTAATGAGCCGCATCATCCTCCTTTTCAAATGGCTGAATGTAGTAAATGGATGGAGATAACATTTACTGATAATTTATTACGTAGGAAAACTTTATCTGTAAGTCTAAAATGTCATGTCAATTAAAAAAAGAAGTGCTTGCTATCAGAAAGAGCCTTTGAGCAATGATGGAATTATGCCACAGAGCACAGGTTGGTCCTTATGGCAGCTACTATAGAAGTTTTTGTGTTTGGCATGCTGCATGCAGTATATGAAGACTGCAGTTACCCTTTTTAGCAAAGTTTGTCTTTACTCGGATATCCAGACAGTTTTATCATATATCTTCCATCAAAGTGGAACAAAGTTGTTGCTTTATGCGAGAAGTACATACTTTACTACCACTGGTGAAAAGCAATCTTACATGGCTGTTTGCAGCCCACTTAGCAAGGACCAGCAATTCCAAGGCTTATTACTTGAGCTGTTAATGTTATACCCAGAAGAGTGGCTACTGAACAATCAGGTGTTCAAGATTGTAGAAAGGTGGGGTCTCATGCAGACAGTCCTCATGGCAACAACAGAGAACATCAGTGTGATGTCTAGTTATTTTGCCAGTTATAAAGACAAAAGAGCTTAGGCTGTGGGGGATGACTTTTCAATAAAGTGGCAATATAGCATAAGCTATGTGTTCCATCCATGATACTTAAAATACTAAGAAATTAAAAAAAAGCACAAGTAAGTAGTGGCCTTTTTGACCACATTGGGCGCAAGGACATCCCTCAAGGTAATAATCTTATTCCTGTATCGTCAATCTGGGGGACGCCATTACTTTGTGTTACAGATGGAGCAACGCTGATAGTCACAGACGCGCGCGCACGCCACATTCATTAGGATTGGAGCGTCTCTGTGCGCTCCTGGCGTGACTAGGCGGATGGATCGCCTAGTCACGCCGGGAGCGCTCGTATGCGATGGAGCTGCACTAGATGAGTGCAGCTCCATCTGTATGTATCTGACCTATCGGTGTCTGGCACAAAACAATCAGCTGACTTCCTCCCCTACATAACCCCTCCTACTTTCCTCAGTTTTGTTTTAGTGCCTTAGGAGAAAGGCATGCTGTAACAGCTTAGCTATTAGTTAGGTTTCTTTTTTTTTTTTTTGTAATTATGTTTATTGGTTGCTTAGCCCCTTGCAACAGGCACAGACATTAACAGATTGGAGACAGTCAGTTAGAGGCTAAAGTGTAAAACCCCACTTCTTAGCTTCTACAGTTAGTCACCAAACTGTGCATATTCACTGGGGCTCTGTACATCGGCCAGTCCGAGGAGGCATCTATGAGGGAAGGTAAGGTACTATGTGCTAATATTCCCCATTTCTCTGACGTCCTAGTGAATGCTGGGTACTCCGTAAGGACCATGGGGAATAGACGGGCTCCGCAGGAGACTGGGCACTCTTTAAAGAAAGATTAGGTACTACATCTGGTGTGCACTGGCTCCTCCCTCTATGCCCCTCCTCCAGACCTCAGTTAGAATCTGTGCCCGGCCTGAGCTGGATGCACTTAGTGGGCTCTCCTGAGTTCACTATAAAGAAAGTATTTGTTAGGTTTTTTATTTTCAGTGAGATCTGCTGGCAACAGACTCACTGTTACGTGGGACTTAGGGGAGAGAAGCAAACCTACCTGCTTGCAGCTAGCTTGTGCTTCTAAGGCTACTGGAAACCATTAGCTCCAGAGGGATCGAACACAGGGCCCGACCTCGATCGTCCGTTCCCGGAGCCGCGCCGCCGTCCCCCTTGCAGAGCCAGAAGACGGAAGAAACCGGAGAAAATCGGCGGCTGAAGACTCCGGTCTTCAATAAGGTAGCGCACAGCACTGCAGCTGTGCGCCATTGCTCCCACAGCACACCACACGCTCCGGTCACTGGTGGGTGCAGGGCGCTGGGGGGGAGGCGCCCTGGGCTGCAATTAGTATACCTTAATGGCAAACTGCACATAATACAGTTCTAAACTGTATATGTGCCTAATCCCCCGCTATAATTTTCATTAAAAAAGCGGGAGAAGCCCGCCGCTGAAGGGACGGGGCTATCTTCCTCAGCACAGCCAGCGCCATTTTTTCTTCACAGCTCCGCTGGAAGGACACTCCCCAGGCTCTCCCCTGCAGTATACACTACAGAAAGGGTAAAAAAGAGAGGGGGGGCACATAAATTTAGGCGCAAATTGTGATATAAGCAGCTATAGGGGGAAAATTCACTTTGTGTATAGTGTATATCCCTCTGTTATATAGCGCTCTGGTGTGTGCTGGCATACTCTCTCTCTGTCTCCCCAAAGGACTTTGTGGGGTCCTGTCCTCAGTCAGAGCATTCCCTGTGTGTGTGTGCGGTGTGTCGGTACGGCTGTGTCGACATGTTTGATGAGGACGCTTACGTGGAGGCGGAGCAGGTGCCGATAAGTGTGATGTCGCCCCCTGCGGGGCCGACACCTGAGTGGATGGATATGTGGAAGGTATTAACCGACAGTGTCAACTCCTTGCATAAAAGGTTCGATGACGCAGCTTTGGGACAGCCGGCTTCTCAGCCCGCGCCTGCCCAGGCATCTCAGAGGCCGTCAGGGGCTCAAAAACGCCCACTACCTCAGATGGCAGACACAGATATCGACACGGAGTCTGACTCCAGTGTCGACGAGGATGAGACAAATGTACAATCCACTAGGGCCATCCGATGCATGATTACGGCAATGAAAAATGTGTTGCACATTTCTGACATTAACCCGGTTACCACAAAAAAGGGTATTATGTTTGGGGAGAAAAAGCAGCCAGTGACTTTTCCCCCATCTGATGAGTTAAATGAATTGTGTGAAGAAGCGTGGGGTTCCCCAGATAAGAAACTAGTAATTTCTAAGCGGTTACTAATGGCGTACCCTTTCCCGCCAATGGATAGGTTACGCTGGGAGACATCCCCTAAGGTGGACAAGGCGCTCACACGCTTATCAAAAAAGGTGGCACTGCCTTCTCAGGATACGGCTGCCTTAAAGGAGCCTGCAGATAGAAAGCAGGAGGCTATCCTGAAGTCTGTGTATACACACTCAGGTACTATACTGAGACCTGCTATTGCTTCAGCATGGATGTGTAGTGCTGCAGCAGCGTGGTCTGATTCCCTGTCTGATAACATTGATTCCCTTGACAGGGACACTATATTGCTAACCATAGAGCATATTAAAGACGTAGTCTTATATATGAGAGATGTACAGAGGGACATTTGCCGGCTGGCATCTAGAATTAATGCAATGTCCATTTCTGCCAGGAGAGTATTATGGACTCGGCAGTGGACAGGTGATGCTGATTCTAAAAGGCACATGGAAATTTTGCCTTATAAGGGTGAGGAATTGTTTGGGGACGGTCTCTCGGACCTCGTATCCACAGCAACAGCTGGGAAGTCGACTTTTTTACCTCAGGTTCCCTCACAGCCTAAGAAAGCACCGTATTATCAAGTACAGTCCTTTTGGCCTCAGGAAGGCAAGCGGGTTAGAGGCGCGTCCTTTCTGCCCAGGGGCAGGGGTAGAGGGAAAAAGCTGCACCATACAGCCAGTTCCCGGGAACAAAAATCCTCCCCTGCTTCCACTAAGTCCACCGCATGACGCTGGGGCTCCACATGTGGAGCCAGGTGCGGTGGGGGCCCGTCTCCAGAACTTCAGCGACCGGTGGGTTCGCTCACAGGTGGATCTCTGGGTTCTACAAGTGGTATCTCAGGGATACAAGCTGGAGTTCGAGACGTCTCCCCCTCGCCGTTACCTCAAATCAGCCTTGCCAGCTACTCCCCAGGACAGGGAGGTAGTACTGGCGGCAATTCACAAGCTGTACCTCCAGCAGGTGATAATCAAAGTTCCCCTCCTTCAACAGGGACGGGGTTACTATTCCACAATGTTTGTGGTACCGAAACCAGACGGTTCGGTGAGACCCATTCTAAATTTGAAATCCTTGAACACTTACATAAGGAAGTTCAAGTTCAAAATGGAATCGCTCAGGGCGGTTATTGCGAGCCTGGAAGAGGGGGATTATATGGTATCACTGGACATCAAGGATGCTTACCTACATGTCCCCATTTACCAACCTCACCAGGTGTACCTCCGTTTTGTGGTACAGGACTGCCATTACCAATTCCAGACGTTGCCGTTTGGTCTGTCCACGGCACCGAGGGTATTTACCACAGTAATGGCCGAAATGATGATACTCCTTCGAAAGAAGGGAGTTATAATTATCCCGTACTTGGACGATCTCCTTATAAAGGCGAGGTCCATGGAGCAGTTGTTGGTCGGAGTAGCACCATCTCAGTAAGTGCTACAACAGCACGGCTGGATTCTGAATATCCCAAAGTCGCAGCTGGTTCCTACGACGCGTCTGCTGTTCCTGGGTATGATTCTGGACACAGAACAGAAGAAGGTGTTTCTCCCGGAGGAGAAGGCCAAGGAGTTGTCATCTCTGGTCAGAGACCTCCTGAAACCAAAACAGGTGTCGGTGCATCACTGCACGCGAGTCCTGGGAAAGATGGTAGCTTCTTACAAAGCAATTCCCTTCGGCAGGTTCCATGCAAGGATCTTTCAGTGGGATCTGTTAGACAAGTGGTCCGGATCGCATCTTCAGATGCATCGGCTGATCACCCTATCCCCGAGGGCCAGGGTGTCTCTGCTGTGGTGGCTGCATAGTGCTCATCTTCTCGAGGGCCGTAGATTCGGCATACAGGACTGGGTCCTGGTGACCACGGATGCAAGCCTCCGAGGTTGGGGGGAAGTCACTCAGGGAAGAAACTTCCAAGGACAATGGTCGAGTCAGGAGGCTTCCCTACACATAAATATTCTGGAACTAAGGGCCATTTACAATGCCCTAAGTCAGGCAAAACCCCTGCTTCAAAACCAGCCGATGCTGATTCAGTCAGACAACATCACGGCGGTCGCCCATGTAAACCGACAGGGCGGCACAAGAAGCAGGATGGCGATGGCAGAAGCCACAAGGATTCTCCGATGGGCGGAAAATCACGTGATAGCACTGTCAGCAGTGTTCATTCCGGGAGTGGACAACTGGGAAGCAGACTTCCTCAGCAGGCACGACCTCCACCCGGGAGAGTGGGGACTTCATCCAGAAGTCTTCCAGCTGATTGTAAATCGTTGGGAAAGGTCACAGGTGGACATGATGGCGTCCTGCCTCAACAAAAAGCAAAAAAGATATTGCGCCAGGTCAAGGGACCCTCAGGCGATAGTTGTGGACGCTCTAGTGACACCGTGGGTGTATCAGTCGGTTTATGTGTTCCCTCCTCTTCCTCTCATACCAAAGCTACTGAGGATAATAAAAAAGAGAGGAGTAAGAACTATACTCATCGTTCCGGATTGGCCAAGAAGAACTTAATACCCGGAACTACAAGAAATTATCTCAGAGGACCCTTGGCCTCTGCCGCTCCGACAGGACCTGCTACAGCAGGGGCCCTGTCTGTTCCAAGACTTACCGCGGCTGCGTTTGACGGCATGGCGGTTGAACGCCGGATCCTGATGGAAAAGGGCATTCCGGTTGAAGTCATTCCTACGCTGATAAAAGCTAGGAAGGATGTGACAGCAAAACATTATCACCGCATATGGCGAAAATATGTTGCTTGGTGTGAGGCTATGAAGGCCCCAACAGAAGAATTTCAGCTGGGTCGATTTCTGCACTTCCTACAGTCAGGAGTGACTATGGGCCTAAAATTGGGATCCATTAAAGTCCAGATTTCGGCCCTGTCTATTTTCTTTCAAAAAGAACTGGCTTCACTGCCTGAAGTTCAGACGTTTGTTAAGGGAGTGCTGCATATTCAGCCCCCTTTTGTGCCTCCAGTGGCACCTTGGGATCTCAACGTTGTGTTGGATTTCCTAAAATCACATTGGTTTGAGCCACTTCAGACCGTGGAGTTGAAATATCTCACGTGGAAAGTGGTCATGCTTTTGACCTTGGCTTCGGCTAGGCGTGTGTCAGAATTGGCGGCTTTGTCATGAAAAAGCCCCTATCTGATCTTCCATATGGACAGGGCAGAATTGAGGACTCGTCCCCAATTTCTCCCTAAGGTGGTATCAGCGTTTTATTTGAACCAACCTATTGTGGTGCCTGCTGCTACTCGGGACTTGGAGGCTTCCAAGTTGCTGGATGTAGTCCGGGCCCTGAAAATCTATGTTTCCAGGACGGCTAGAGTCAGAAAAACTGACTCGCTGTTTATCCTGCATGCACCCAACAAGCTGGGTGCTCCTGCTTCTTAGCAGACTATTGCTCGCTGGATCTGTAGCACGATTCAACTTGCACATTCTGTGGCTGGACTGCCGCATCCTAAATCAGTCAAAGCCCATTCCACGAGGAAGGTGGGCTCTTCTTGGCTGCCCGAGGGGTCTCTGCTTTACAACTTTGCCGAGCTGCTACCTGGTCGGGATCAAACACTTTTGCAAAATTCTACAAGTTTGATACCCTGGCTGAGGAGGAACTTGAGTTTGCTCATTCGGTGCTGCAGAGTCATCCGCACTCTCCCGCCCGTTTGGGAGCTTTGGTATAATCCCCATGGTCCTTACGGAGTACCCAGCATCCACTAGGACGTCAGAGAAAATAAGATTTTACTCACCGGTAAATCTATTTCTCGTAGTCCGTGGTGGATGCTGGGAGCCCGTCCCAAGTGCGGAATTCTGCAATACTTGTATATAGTTATTGCTTAACTATAGGGTTTTTTGTTCTGAGCCATCTGTTTAATGAGGCTCAGTTGTTGTTCATACTGTTAACTGGGTATAGTTATCACGAGTTGTACGGTGTGATTGGTGTGGCTGGTATGAGTCTTACCCTGGATTCCAAATCCTTTCCTAGTAATGTCAGCTCTTCCGGGCACAGTTTCCCTAACTGAGGTCTGGAGGAGGGGCATAGAGGGAGGAGCCAGTGCACACCAGATGTAGTACCTAATCTTTCTTTAAAGAGTGCCCAGTCTCCTGCGGAGCCCGTCTATTCCCCATGGTCCTTACGGAGTACCCAGCATCCACTACGTACTACGAGAAAATAAGATTTTACTCACCGGTAAATCTATTTCTCTGACGTCCTAAGTGGATGCTGGGACTCCGTAAGGACCATGGGGATTAGCGGCTCCGCAGGAGACTGGGCACAACTAAAGAAAGCTTTAGGACTACCTGGTGTGCACTGGCTCCTCCCACTAAGACCCTCCTCCAGACCTCAGTTAAAATACTGTGCCCGGAAGAGCTGACACAATAAGGAAGGATTTTGAATCCCGGGTAAGACTCATACCAGCCACACCAATCACACCGTATAACTCGTGATACTATACCCAGTTAACAGTATGAAATATAACTGAGCCTCTCAACAGATGGCTCAACAATAACCCTTTAGTTAGGCAATAACTATAAACAAGTATTGCAGACAATCCGCACTTGGGATGGGCGCCCAGCATCCACTACGGACTACGAGATATAGATTTACCGGTGAGTAAAATCTTATTTTCTCTGACGTCCTAAGTGGATGCTGGGACTCCGTAAGGACCATGGGGATTATACCAAAGCTCCCAAACGGGCGGGAGAGTGCGGATGACTCTGCAGCACCGAATGAGCAAACTCTAGGTCCTCCTCAGCCAGGGTATCAAACTTGTAGACTCTTACAAAAATGTTTTAACCCGACCAAGTATCAGCTCGGCAAAGTTGTAAAGCCGAGACCCCTCGGGCAGCCGCCCAAGAAGAGCCCACTTTTCTCGTGGAATGGGCTTTTACAGAATTAGGGTGCGGCAGTCCAGCCGCAGAATGTGCAAGTTGAATCGTGCTACAGATCCAGCGAGCAATCGTCTGCTTAGAAGCAGGAGCACCCAGCTTGTTGGGTGCATACAGGAGAAATAGCGAGTCAGTTTTCCTGACTCCAGCTGTCCTGGAAACATATACTTTTCAGGGCCCTGACTACATCCAGTAACTTGGAATCCTCCAAGTACCAAGTAGCCGCAGGCACCACAATAGGTTGGTTCACATTAAAAAATTATACCACCTTAGGAAGGAATTGGGAACGAGTCCTCCATTCCGCCTTATCCATATAAAATACAGATAAGGGCTTTTGTATGACAAAGCCGCCAATTCTGATACACGCCTGGCCGACGCCAAGGCCCACAGAATGACCACTTTTCACGTGAGGTATTATAGCTCCACGGATTTAAGTGGCTCAACCCAATGCGACTTCAGGAAATCCAACACCACGTTGAGATCCCACGGTGCCACTGGAGGCACAAACGGGGGCTGACTATGCAGCACTCCCTTAACAAAAGTCTGAGCTTCAGGCAGTGAAGCCAGTTCAATTTTGGAAGAAAATCGATAGAGCCGAAATCTGGACCTTAATGGAACCCAATTTTAGGCCCATAGTCACCTCTGACTGTAGGAAGTGCAGAAATCGACCTAGCTGAAATTTCTCCTTTGGGGCCTTCCTGGCCTCACAGTACGCAACATATTTCCGCCATATGCGGTGATAATGGTTTGCGTTCACTTCTTTACTAGCTTCAAATAGCGTAGGGATAACTTCCTCCGGAATTCCCTTTTCCTTCAGGATCCGGCGTTCAACCGCCATGCCGTCAACGCAGCCGCGGTACGTCTTGGAACAGACAGGCCCCCTGCTGCAGCAGGTCCTGTCTGAGCGGCAGAGGCCATGGGTCCTCTGAGATCATTTCTTGGAGTTCTGGTTACCAAGCTCTTCTTGGCCAACCCGGAACAATGAGTATAGTTCTTACTCCTCTCCTTCTTATTATTCTCATTACCCTGGGTAAGAGAGGCAGAGAAGGGAACACATACACCGACTGGTACATCCACGGTGTTACCAGAGCGTCCACAGCTATCGCCTGAGGGTCCTTGACCTGGCGCAATATCTTTGTAACTTTTAGTTGAGGCGGGACGCCATCATGTCCACCTGTGGCCTTTCCCAACGGTGTACAATCATTTGGAAGACTTCTGGATGAAGTCCCCACTCTCCCGGGTGGAGGTTTCTTAGTTGTCCACTCCGGGAATGAACACTGCTGACAGTGCTAACACATGATTTTCCGCCCATCGGAGAATCCTTGTGGCTTCTGCCATCGCCATCCTGCTTCTTGTGCCGCCCTGTCGGTTTACATGAGCGACCGCCGTGATGTTGTCTGACTGGATCAGCACCGGCCGGTGTTGAAGCAGGGGTCTAGCATGACTTAGGGCATTGTAAATTGCCCTCAGTTCCAGAATATTTATGTGTAGGGAAGTCTCCTGACTTTTCCATAGCCTTGGAAGTTCCTTCCCTGTGTGACTGCCCCCCAGCCTTGAAGGCTGGCATCCGTGGTCACCAGGACCCAGTCCTGTATGCCGAATCTGCGGCCCCCTAGAAGATGAGCACTCTGCAGCCACCACAACAGCGACACCCTGACCCTTGGAGACAGGGTTATCCGCCGATGTATCTGAAGATGCGATCCGGACCACTTGTCCAACAGATCCCACTGGAAAATCCTTGCATGGGACCTGGCGAATGGAATTTCTTCGTAAGAAGCTACCATCTTTCCCAGGGCTCGCGTGCATTGATGTACCGACACCTGTATACGTATTAGGAGGTCTCTGTCTAGAGACAACAACTCCTTGGACTTCTCCTCCGGGAGAAACCCTTTTTATCCTATTCTGTGTCCAGAACCATACCCAGGAACAGTAGACGCGTCGTAGGAACCAGCTGCGACTTTGGAATATTCAGAATCCAGCCGTGCTGTTGTAGCACTTCCCGAGATAGTGCTACTCCGACGAACAACTGCTCCCTGGACCTCGCCTTTATAAGGAGATCGTCCAAGTACGGGATAATTATTTCGGCCATTACCTTGGTAAATACCTCGGTGCCGGGGACAGACCAACGGCAACTTCTGGAATTGGTAATGACAATCCTGTACCACAATATTGAGGTACTCCTGGTGAAGAGGGTAAATGGGGACATGCAGGTAATCATCCTTGATGTCCAGTGATACCATGAAATTCTCCAGGCTTGCAATAATCGCCCTGAGCGATTCCATTTTGAACTTGAACCTTCGTATATAAGTGTTCAAGGCTTTCAATTTTAGAATGGGTCTCACCGAACCGTCTGGTTTCGGTGCCACAACATTTTGGAATAGTAATCCCGGCCTTGTTGAAGGAGGGGTACCTTGCTTTCACCTGCTGGAAGTACAGCTTGTGAATTGCTGCCAGTACTACCTTTCTCCGAGGGCAGCCGGCAAGGCTGATGTGAGGTAACGGCGAGGGGGAGTCGCCTCGACCTCCAGCCTGTATCCCTGTGATACTATTTGCAGAACCTAGAGATCCACCTGTGGGCAAGCCCACTGGTCCCTGAAGTTCCCGAGACGCGCCCCTACCGCACCTGTCTCCACCTGTGGAGCCCCAGCGTCATGCGGTGGACTCAGAGGAAGCGGGGGAAGATTTTTGATCCTGGGAACTGGCTGCTGGTGCAGCTTTTTTCCTTCTTCCCTTGTCTCTGTGCAGAAAGGAAGCGCCTTTGACCCGCTTGCTTTTCTGAAGCCGAAAGGACTGTACCTGAAAATACGGTGCTTTCTTAGGCTGTGAGGAAACCTGAGGTAAAATTTTTTCTTCCCAGCTGTTGCTGTGGATACGAGGTCCCAGAGACCATCCCCAAACAATTCCTCACCCTTATAAGGCAGAATCTCCATGTGCCTTTTACAGGCAGCATCACCTGTCCACTGCCGGGTTTCTAATACCCTCCTGGCAGAATGGACATTGCATTAATTCTGGATGCCAGCCGGCAAATATCCCTCTGTGCATCCTTTATATATAAGACAACGTCTTAAATATGCTCAATGTTAGCAAAATATTATCCCTGTCTTAGCGTATTAATATTATCTGACATGGTATCAGACCACGCTGCAGCAGCCCTATTTATGCTAAGGCAATTGCAGGTCTCAGTATATAACCTGAGTGTGTAAATACAGACTTCAGGATCGCCTCCTGCTTTTTATCAGCAGGTTCCTTCAAGGTGGCCGTATCCTAAGACGGCAGTGCCACCTTTTGACAAACGTGTGAGCGCCTTATCCACCCTAAGGGATATCTCCCAACGTGACCTATCCTCTGGCGGGAAAGGGTACGCCATCAGTAACTTTTTAGAAATTACCAGTTTCTTATCGGGGGAAACCACGCTTCTTTACACACTTCATTCATTCATCTGATGGGGGAACAAAACACTGGCTGCTTTTTCTCCCCACAAATAAAACCCCTTTTATGTGGTACTTGGGTTCATGTCAGAAAATGCGTAACACATTTTTCATTGACGAGATCATGTAACGGATGTTCCTAGTGGATTGTGTATATGTCTCAACCTCGTCGCCACTGGAGTCAGACTCCGTGTCGACATCTGTGTCTGCCATCTGAGGTAACGGGCGGTTTTTGAGCCCCTGATGGCCTTTGAGACGCCTGGGCAGGCGCGGGATGAGAAGCCGGCTGTCCCACAGCTGTTAAGTCATCCAGCCTTTTATGTAAGGAGTTGACACTGTCGGTTAATACCTTCCACCTATCCATCCACTCTGGTGTCGGCCCCACAGGGGGCGACATCCCATTTATCGGCCTCTGCTCCGCCTCCACGTAACCTTCCTCATCCAACATGTCGACACAGCCGTACCGACACACCGCACACACACAGGGAATGCTCTGACTGAGGACAGGACCCCACAAAGTCCTTTGGGGAGACAGAGAGAGAGTATGCCAGCACACACCAGAGCGCTATATAATGCAGGGATTAACACTATAACTGAGTGATTTTTCCCCAAATAGCTGCTTGTATACATATATTGCGCCTAAATTTAGTGCCCCCCCCCCCTCTTTTTAACCCTTTGAGCCTGAAAACTACAGGGGAGAGCCTGGGGAGCTGTCTTCCAGCTGCACTGTGAAGAGAAAATGGCGCCAGTGTGCTGAGGGAGAAGCCCCGCCCCTTTTTCAACTGACTTTCTCCCGCTTTTTCTGGAATACTGGCAGGGGTAATTTTACATCTATATAGCCTCTAGGACTATATATGATGTAGATTTGCCAGCCAAGGTGTCATATATTGCCCTCAGGGCGCCCCCCCCAGCGCCCTGCACCCATCAGTGACCGGAGTGTGAGGTGTACATGAGGAGCAATGGCGCACAGCTGCAGTGCTGTGCGCTACCTTGGTGAAGACCGAAGTCTTCTGCCGCCGATTTTCCGGACTCTTCATGCTTCTGGCTCTGTAAGGGAGACGGCGGCGCGGCTCCGGGAACGAACACCAAGGTCGGGTTCTGCGGTCGATCCCTCTGGAGCTAATGGTGTCCAGTAGCCTAAGAAGCCCAAACTACCACCTGTTAGGTAGGTTCGCTTCTTCTCCCCTTAGTCCCTCGCTGCAGTGAGTCTGTTGCCAGCAGATCTCACTGTAAAATAAAAAACCTAAATATACTTTCTTTCTAGGAGCTCAGGAGAGCCCCTAGTGTGCATCCAGCTCAGCCGGGCACAAGAATCTGACTGAGGTCTGGAGGAGGGTCTTAGTGTGAGGAGCCAGTGCACACCAGGTAGTCCTAAAGCTTTCTTTAGTTGTGCCCAGTCTCCTGCGGAGCCGCTAATCCCCATGGTCCTTACGGAGTCCCAGCATCCACTTAGGACGTCAGAGAAATAGATTTACCGGTGAGTAAAATCTTATTTTCTGCACAGGGTACACTGGGATTCCACAGGGAATACATTGGGCTGTAGAGTTGGATCTTGATCCGAGGCACCAACAGGCTAAAGCTTTGACTGTTCCCAGGATGCATTGCACCGCCGCCTCTATTACCCCACCTCCAGGCACTGGAGCTCATTTTGTAATTTTGTGCCTGCAGTGCAGGTCACTAACAGGTGGGGCTGCGCTAGGCATCCCTGAAAAAAGCTTTTTAAGAAGACTTCAAGGGCCGCAGCACTATTTATGTCATTCTGACATTCTGTGCTGCGTCTCCCCAAAAACACATCTATAAACTGGCAAAAAGGGGGCATAATATGACCAGGCACAGCCCTACTCCTGCCAGTATAAATATTATGAAAAGTTTCTGAAGTAAAAAGGACGGAGCTTCTTCCTCAGGCAGCCAGCACACTGTTCAGTGCCATGTTCTCTCTCCTCAGGCTGCAGAGACATCGCTGGTCCTCCTTCACTTCTGACTACAAGTATCAGGGTGCAAAACAGGGTGGGGGGGGGGGGGGGGGGGCACAAGCGAATTTGGTGCTTTACAAGTGTGTTTTACTGTGTAAAAAGCGCTGTATGTCAGTGGGCATTCTGTGTTCACAGGCATTAGATACTGGCGCTGGGGTTGTGAACTGGCTGCTCCTAAACTGTGTCCCTCTGACAGAGTTTACTGTGGGTCTGTCCCATATAAGTCCCAGTGTGTTTGTGTGTGTGTTGTACACGTGTGTAAGACATGTCAGGGGCAGGGAGTTCCTCCCCAGAGGAAACCATTTTAGGGACACAGAAGTGTAATGTGGTGGCGCTGCCGACACACCAAGAGCCTGCATGGGTAAAAGAAATACGTGATAGTATGCATCATATCAATAGGAGATTAGATAAGTCTGAATCTCATGCTGAGTGCTGGAGAAAATCTGTGGAGGATGTGATTTTTCAGGGCTCTGTTCTTCCATCCTCAGGCGACCCCTCTGAGTCACATAAGAGACCATTTGCGAATATTGTGAATACTGATACCGACACGGACACTGATTCTTGTGTCGACGATAGTCACTCCAGAGAAATAGATCATAAATTGGCAAAAAATATACAATATATGATTGTGGCTATAAGGGAAGTTCTGGAAGTCACGGAAGCCACTCCTGTACCTCAGGAGAAGGCTTATTTCTATAAAGAAAAGAAATCTAAGGTCACTTTCCCTCCTTCCAACGAGCTTAATACACTCTTTGAAGGGATGTGGGTGAATCCCGAAAAGAAATTTCGTATTCCCAAGAGAATTCAGATAGTTTATCCTTTCGCGGTGGAGGACAGTAGGTCATTGGCGCTAAATCCGTATGGATGTAGTGAGGCCTTGTCATGGGCCTATATACAATATGAAAAGATGGGGGGTGGGATATGGTTGACCCCCCACAGATTATTGGGGTTTCCCACACAAGGGCTAATGACTCCAAAGAGCCAGATATATGAAGGTACAAATGAACAAGTTTTAATAATACAATACTTAAAAACAATAATAAAGTGCAATGTGGAATGGTAAATCCTTAAAGGTGACTTAGTGCTTTTTTTATGACAGAAAGAAGCTCTCACCATCTACCTGTATTGCGGTGGGCTAGCTTATAAATAAGCTGATGTGGTCCTGGGCTGAAATAGCCTGGCACCACCGCAAGAAGGTTTTTCAGCAATAGTTCACCAGGTCTCCACAAGCATCCTTTCCTCAGTCCAAGCAACGTGTTTCGGTTCAGCAGAACCTTTCTCAAGAATTGTTCATAAAGTCTGGGAATTGGTGTTGTTCTCCCCCATTTGAACAGTTCATCAAGGCAGCTTCATCTGTTTAACTGCGCAATTCTGAGACTGTGCCAAAACTTTTATTTGCGGTGGAGGACAGGAAAAAATGGGAGTCACCCCCTGTGTTAGACAGTGCACTGTCCAGGTTGACAAAGAAGGCAATTCTCTGCACCTGGCATGGCTACATTAAAAGAGCCGGCAGACCGAAAGATGGAAACTACATTGAAATCCATTTATCTTGCCAATGGTAAGTTGCTCAGGCCCACAATTGCTTGCGCGTGGGTGAGTCGCGCTGTTGAAAAATGGTCCGAAAGCGTGTCATCAGAAATTGACACGATTGATAAAGATGCAATACTCCTTAAGTTAGGGAATATCAAAGACGCTGCCGCATACATGCTAGAAGCGATGAAAGGTATTGGACTCTTGAGTTCACAAGCCGCTACCATGGCAGTATCGGCTCGCCGGGCGTTGTGGATTCGCCAGTGGAACGCGGTTGCAGATTCCAAAAGAAATATGGAGGCTCTCCCATATAAAGGTGAGGCCTTATTTGGCGATGGACTGGATGCGTTAGTCTCGGCGGCTACTGCAGGTAAGTCAACATTTTTGTCCTGTGCGCCTGTACCGGCAAAAAAGACATATCACCCGCACATGCAGTCCTTTCGGCCCAATAAATACAAAAAAGCGAGAGGTTCCCCCTTCTTTGCGGGTAGGGGAAAGGGAAAGAAGTCCACAGCAGCTTCAGGTTCCCAGGAGCA
Source organism: Pseudophryne corroboree (assembly GCF_028390025.1). NCBI lineage: Eukaryota > Metazoa > Chordata > Amphibia > Anura > Myobatrachidae > Pseudophryne > Pseudophryne corroboree. The sequence continues at coordinate 559,419,333 of NC_086449.1, read as the reverse complement.
GAAGTCTACCCCTACTTCTGCCAAATCTTCAGCATGACGCTGGGGCTCCTTTGTGGGAGACCGCTCGGGTGGGTGCACGTCTCAAACTGTTCAGTCAAGGTTGGATTCTGTCTTGCCTGGATCTCTGGGTGTTGCAAATAGTGTCCCAGGGATACAAGCTGGAGTTTCAAGACGTTCCCCCATGCAGATTTTTCAAATCGACCTTGCCAGCTTCTATTCCAGAAAGGAAAGCAGTAACAGCGGCAATCCAAAAGTTATGTCGGGGTCAGGTCATAGTCCTGGTACCTTTGTCACAACAAGGGGAGGGGTTTTATTCAAGCCTTTTTGTAGTTCCGAAGCCGGACGACTTGGTCAGACCGATCCTAAACCTGAAATATCTGAATCTCTCTACTTGAAACGATTCAAGTTCAAAATGGAATCACTGAGGGCAGTGATTTCCAGTCTGGAGGAGGGGGACTACATGGTGTCTGTAGACATAAAAGATGCTTACCTGCATGTTCCCATTTATCCTCCTCACCAGGCTTATCTGAGATTCGCGGTTTAGGATTGCCATTACCAATTCCAGACGTTACCTTTCGGTCTCTCCACGGCGGCGATGGTATTCACCAAGGTGATTGTGGAGATGATGGTTCTCCTGTGTCAAAAAGGAGTCAATATAATTCCTTATCAAGACGATCTCCTGATAAAGGCGAGATCCAGGGAGCAGTTGTTACAAAACATCACACTCTCCCTGTCAATACTCCAACAACACGGTTGGATCATAAATTATCCAAAGTCACAGTTGGAACCGACGACAAGATTGTCTTTTCTCAGGATGATTCTGGACACAGAAGTTGAGAGAGTATTTCTTCCGGTGGAAAAGGCTCTGGAAATCCAGGAAATGGTGAAGCAGATATTGAAGCCAACAAGTGTGTCGATCCATCAGTGCATTCAGTTATTGGGGAAGATGGTGGCGGCTTACGAGGCCATACAGTTTGGCAGGTTCCATGCCAGAGCTTTTCAGTGGGACCTGTTGGACAAGTGGTCGGGAGCCCACCTACACATGCACCGGAAGATAATTCTGTCATCAAAAGCCAAGATTTTGCTCCTGTGGTGGCTACACAGTTCTCACCTACTAGAGGGACGTAGGTTCGGGATTCAGGACTGTCTCCTGGTAACCACGGATGCAAGTCTCCGAGGCTGGGGAGCTGTCACTCAGTGAGAAAGCTTACAGGGAAAATGGTCAAGTCAGGAAGCCTGCCTTCACATAAACGTGCTGGAATTGAGAGCCATTTACAACGGCCTTCAACAAGCGGTACATCTTCAAGATCATCCCGTGCAGATCCAGTCGGACAATGTAACAGCAGTCGCGTACATAAACAGGCAGGGCGGAACGAAAAGCACAGCGGCAATGGCAGAGGTGACGAAGATCCTCCTTTGGGCAGAAAGACATGTAAAGGCTCTGTCGGCAATTTTCATTCCGGGAGTAGACAACTGGGAAGCAGACTTCCTCAGCAGACACGATCTCCATCCAGGAGAGTGGGGCATACACCAAGAAGTCTTCACAGAGGTGACAAGTCTTTGGGGATTTCCTTAAGTAGACATGATGGCCTCTCGTCTCAACAAGAAGCTTCAGAAATATTGTTCCAGGTCGAAAGACCCTCAAGCAATAGCAGTGGATGCGCTGGTGGCCCAGTGGGTGTTCCGGTCGGTGCATGTCTTTCCTCCACTTCCGCTGATCCCAAAAGTGCTCAGGATCATAAGAAGAACAAGGGTTCGAGCAATCTTCATTGCCCCAGACTGGCCAAGAAGGGATTGGTACCCAGATCTTCAGGAGTTGCTCATAGAAGATACTCGGCCTCTTCCTCTTCGCGAGGACCTGCTGCAGCAGGGGCCGTGCATGTATCAAGACTTACCGCGGCTACGTTTGACGGCATGGCTGTTGAGAGCCGGATCCTAGCTCGAAAGGGTGTTCCCAAGGAAGTCATCCCCACCCTACGAGTAACTACGAAACATTACCACCATATTTGGAGAAAATATGTGTCTTGGTGTGAATCCAAGAAGGCTCCTACAGAAGAGTTTGAGTTGGGACGTTTTCTCCATTTTCTGCAGGCTGGTGTGGAGGCGGGCCTACGATTGGGATCAATCAAGGTCCAGATTTCGGCCTTGTCAGTGTTCTTCCAAAAACAATTGGCCTCTATTCCAGAGGTTCAGACCTTCGTGAAAGGGGTTCTGCACAGCCAGCCTCCATTTGTGCCTCCAGTGGCACCATGGGACCTTAACGTGGTGTTGCAGTTCCTTCAATCAGATTGGTTTGAGCCTCTACAAGAGATAGAGTTGAAGTTTCTCACTTGGAAAGTGGTGATGCTTTTGGCATTGGCATCCGCGCGGCGGGTGTCTGAATTGGGGGCCTTGTCTCACAAGAGCCCTTACCTGATCTTCCATGAAGATAGGGCAGTGTTGAGGACTCGTCAGCATTTTCTTCCAAAGGTGGTTTCATCTTTCCACATAAACCAACCTATTGTGGTACCAGTAGTTACTGACAAGTTCACTGAGTCAAAGTCTCTAGATGTGGGTAGGGCTTTGAAGATTTATGTCGCTAGAACAGCTCGAATACGGAAAACACAGAGTCTTTGTTTGTCCTGTATACTCCCAACAATATTGGGTGTCCTGCTTCCAAGAAGACTATTGCTCGTTTTATCAGAGGTACGATTCAGCACGCTCATACTACGGCTGGATTGCCGTTACCGACATCGGTGAAGGCCCATTCCACTAGGAATGTGGGCTCATCTTGGGCGGCTGGCCGGGGGGTCTCGGCATTGCAACTTTGCCGAGCAGCTACTTGGTCGGGGTCAAACACATTTGCAAAATTCTACAAGTTTGACACTTTGGCCGTTGAAGACCTCAAGTTCGGTCAATCGGTGCTGCAGGGTCATCCGCACTCTCCCGCCCGTACTGGAGCTTTGGTATAAACCCCATGGTTATGAAGTGGACCCCGGCATCCTCTAGGATGTATGAGAAAACAGGATTTTGATACCTACCGGTAAATCCTTTTCTCCTAGTCCTTAGAGGATGCTGGGAGCCCGTCCCAGTGCGTACTTTACCTGCAGTTTTGTTATTAGAGTTACACAAGTTGTGTTATATTAGTTTCAGCATGTTGCTGTCATTGGTTCATGCCTGTTGGCGTGTGTTCTGTTGAATGCCATGTTGTGCGGCATGGTTGAGGTGTGAGCTGGTATGTATCTCACCACTAGTTTAAAGTAAATCCTTTCCTTGAAATGTCCATCTCCCTGGGCACAGTTCCTATAACTGAGGTCTGGAGGAGGGGCATAGAGGGAGGAGCCAGTTCACACCCATTGAAAAGTCTTAAGTGTCCATGGCTCCAGCGGAAACGTCTATACCCCATGGTCATGAAGTGGACCCCAGCATCCTCTACGGATTAGGAGAAAAGGATTTACCGGTAGGTATCAAAATCCTGTTTTTTACTGTGTGTGTTTCAGTAACCTCATACCGCTTAAATCCTGTTTGAGTCCTGTATTTACTGTCACATAACATCGGGGGTTATTTGCAGGTATTGTGTTTGTCTGGCTATATTGTACTGTTACACTGTAAGGCGACATTCCTTATAATGCCTTCCACACAGGGTGAGAAATCCGCTGACGCTTCTGCATCCTGCAGTGCTGGCACCACGGATTTATCTGAGGGGGAAGTTTTAGCTGCTGGTTCAGGCGCTGAGTGCCATACACCCAGTCAACCTGCAGCACCTGTGGCCAATCAGGACCCACCTTGGGCAGCGTTCTCAAGTATGCTGAATACCCTAGTGGCACGTCTTACGCCCCCTCTTGGACCACCTGTACCATTACAGCCACATATTGTCCCTGTAGTTAATGGGCGGATACTCTGTCTACCCAATTACAACAATTAAATCAATCTTTTGGTCAGACAAAAGTCTACCCCGCGCCCCTCTGGGGCCAAGGGGTCATCTAAGCGGGTCATTTCTTCCTCGCAAGACACTATTATTTTGGATAATTCTTCCCGATGAGGATGGGGAATATACTGATCCGTCAGACACTGATACAGTTGCTTCTGATGAGCAATGTACAACTCAGGTTGATGTTTCAGACCTAGTGGAGGCTATTAAGCTGATTCTCCAAATAGATGATGACATTGAGCCTACTACTGCGTTTAAGAAACCTGATAAGTTCAAACGTCAGAAGGTTGCCAAAGTAGTCTTACCACATTCTGACCATTTAATTGACATACGTCAGGAATCCTGGTCATCTCCAGGAAAGAATTTTCCCTGTCTAAAAAGATGCTAGCTCGTTATCCTATCCCTGCAGAGTTGAGTAACAAGTGGTAAACTCCTCCGCCGGTGGACTCTCATGTCGACCGTCTTGTGTTATCTACTGTGCCTGTTACCACTGTCACCTCACTGAAGGAACCGACGGATAAGTGTGTGGAGGGATGTCTGAAGTCTATTTACTCTCTTACTGGTGCGGTACATAGACCCACTATGGCAGCCTCCTGGGCTGCGAAAGGAATTGAAGCATAGGTTCAAGCAATTGAGGATGAGCTGCCTCAGGATTTTTTTTTACGCTTGCCTACAATATCTGTCTTATATTACCACAGTCTCCCACTATATTCAGGAGGTGGCCTCTGATGCAGGTGTAATGGCGGCCAAGGCGTCTACTACGTCTGACCTGACTCCCCGAATGATGTGGTTGAGGTCCTGGAAGGTGGACCTGGACTCCAAAAGACCTTGGAGGTGCTACCTTTTAAGGGAGACATCCTATCTAGGGAGGATCTGAACATGATTGTGACTGACTTGGCGACTGCCATGACTGCGTTTCTCCCAAGTACTAATTCTTCTGCTCCGAATGCTAAGAGTACCACTTTTCGTTCCTGTCGACCTCCAGGGAAAGCAAAGGGTCAGGAGTATTCGCGACAGGCTCGTGCTTCCAAAACCACTAAGCCCAAACCTAAACAATCCTGGGCCACACGTCAGCCGGCTTCCAAACAAGACAAGCCTGCTGCATGACGGGGCAGGCCTCCTCCTGGGGGACCCCAGGGTGGGAGGCCGACTTCTGCAGTTCGCCCAGGCCTGGTTAAAGACCACTTCGGACGCCTGGGTGCGGGAAGTTGTCTCTCATGGTTACGCAGTCTCTTTCAAGAGACGTCCCCCTCACCAGTTTTGCACGACGTTTTTCCCCCCGTGGATCTGTTAAAAGCTCAAACTCTACACTTGGTTGTACAATTCCTCCTTGACACAGGAGTGGTAGTGCCGGTACCTCTGTCTCAGAGAGGCAGAGGATACTGTTCGACCCTGTTTCTAGTTCCGATGCTGGTCATGGAACCCGAAGACTATATGGTACCCCTGGACATACAGGATGCTTACCTGCCACATACCTATTGCCATGTCGCATCAGCAATATCTGCGATTTGCTATTGGCAACCTGCATTATCAATTTCCGGCTCTGCCTTTAGGACTGGCTACGGGCTCTAGGATCTTTACAAAGGTCGTGGCCGTGATGTCGGCTCTTGTCCGCTGTCAGGGAATCGGGATCCTGCCTTATCTGGATGACTTGTTGATCCTGGCGAACTCCTTAGATGTTCTCCTCAGTCATCTGGAGCTGACGGTAAACTTCCTACAAGCCCACGGGTGGCTTATCAACTGGAAAAAGTCCTCACTGGTCCCTGCTCTGGGCATGGTGCACCTGGGGGCACTACTGGACACATACAGCCAACAATTGTTTTTGTCTCCAGATGAAGTCCTGAAACTTCAGGACAGGATCAGATATTTCCCCTCTCGCCCTCTGCAGAGTATGCAGTACTAGGAAGTACTAGGCCTCATGGTGTCTGCTTTTGACATGGTAGAGTACGCTCATTTTCATTCTCGCCCTCTGCAAAGGTTAATCCTTTCCAAGTGAGACGGCCTGCCTCATCGGACCAGGTCTCAAATGATCTCCTTGACTCCGAAGGTTCGTCGGTTACTCAGCTGGTGGATACAGGACCAACAGTTGAGCAAGGGCCGTCCCTTCTGGATCTCCAACTAGGTCCTCCTGACAACGGATGCCAGTCTTGCGGGGTTGGGGCGCGGTGTTGGAGCAACACTCTTTCCAGGGTCGGTGGACAAGGGAGGAATCTCTCCTCCCGTTAAACATTCTGGAATTGCGGGCAGTGTTCAATGCGTTGACAGTAGCCCTTCCTCTGGTACAGAACAGGCCTGTTCAAGTACAATCAGACAACACAACCACAGTGGCATACATAAATCATCAAGGCAGCAGTCAAAGCTGCATGGCAATGCTAGAAATATAAAAAATCCTCCGTTGGTGCGGTATGCCTTCTTCCAGCAATATCGGCAGTGTTCATTCCCGGAGTCCTCAACTGGGAAGCGGATTTCCTCAGTCGTCAGGACGTTCATGCCGGAGAGTGGAGTCTTCATCCGGAGGTATTTAAACTCCTAGTGCACAAGTGGGCCTACCAGACGTAGACCTGATGGCGTCTCGACACAATCGGAAGGTTCCGGTCTTTGGATCAAGGACAAGGGATCCTCAAGCAGCCTTCGTGGACGCACTGGCAATTCCATGGAACTTTCAGCTGCCATACGTGTTCCCTCCAGTGTCACTATTGCCCAGGGTACTATGGAAGTTCAAGCAAGAAAATAGGATTTTCATTTCCTACCGGTAAATCCTTTCCTCGTAGTCCGTAGAGGATGCTGGGGTCCACATTAGTACCATGGGGTATAGACGGTCCCTTGGGAGCCATGGGCACTTTAAGAGTTTAATAGTGTGGGCTGGCTCCTCCCTCTATGCCCCTCCTACCAGACTCAGTCTAGAAACTGTGCCTGAGGAGACGGACATACTTCGAGAGAAGGAAATACACAGATAGTGGTGAGATTCACACCAGCTCACACATAACAGAAATCCAAACTAACCAGCTTGAAATGATTCAGCAGTGGCTGAACAATAGTACTTAACCAAGTAACAATGCAGTACTCAACCAAGTATCAAGGCAGTACTAAACCAATTAACAACTGCAGGATCACGAAGCGCTGGGCGGGCACCCAGCATCCTTTACGGACTACGAGAAAAGTATTTACCGGTAGGTAATTAAAATCCTATTTTCTCTTACTGCCTAGAGGATGCTGGGGTCCACATTAGTACCATGGTGATGTACCAAAGCCCCCAGTACGGGAGGGAGAGCGCGGAGGCTTCTGCAGAACCGATTGACCAAACTTTTGGTCCTTAGTATCGAACTTGTAAAACTTGGCAAACGTGTTCGACCCTGACCAAGTAGCTGCTCGGCAAAGCTGTAAAGCCGAGACACCCCGAGCAGCTGCCCAGGAAGAACCCACTTTACGAGTAGAGTGGGCCTTTACAGATTGTGGACACGGCAAGCCTACCGTAGAATATGCATGCTGGATAGTAAACCTGATCCAGCGAGAAATCGTCTGCTTAGAAGCAGGACACCCAATCTTGTTTGGATCATAAAGGACAAACAGAGCGTCCGACTTTCTGTGACGAGAAGTTCTCTTCACATAAATCTTCAAAGCCCTCACAACATCCAAGGATTTTGAAGTCATTGAGTAGTCAGTAGCCACTGGCACCACAATAGGTTGGTTGATATGAAAAGCCGACACAACCTTCGGAAGAAATTGCTGACGCATCCTGAGCTCAACTCTATCTTCATGGAAAATCAGGTAGGGGCTCTTGTAGAACAATGCACCCAGTTCTGACACACGTCTAGCAGATGCCAACAGTGTGACAGTCTTCCAGGTAAGAAACTTGACCTCAACCTCCTGTAATGCTCGAGCCAATCCGATTGTAGGAACTGCAGCACCACGTGTTACAGGTGGGTTAAGTTCGAGGAGACCCAGATGGGTGGATTCCCAGAAAAGTACTTCAACAAATAACCTGAAGATATATAAATATGAATTTATTGTATACTTAGCTAAGGTTATTGATGAATTCAGTAGATCCAGTTCGATACAGCAATCACATCATCATACTCAGGAGCCTCGCCCTCTTCGTGTAGAGGCTGAGTTATTTTCAGATCATCCTGGTTCATCCAGGCTATCGAGGCTGCTTTAACAATGAAAATGTCTATCTTATATAGACTGAAGAACTCCTGAGTCAGGCTATTTCATATGTACAAAGTTCATATTACGACAAATACATAAATGCTAAGAAACAGTAGGGGGCACTGTTGCCTCAATTATGAGTGTTAGAAATAACATAAAAATATCAATGTGTAACATGGATTATATAGATTAACACACAAGGTGAAAACACCATTGTCTTAATATGAAGACGCAAACATTACAATGTTGACATATGTCCAACTCCAAACAGTTGTCTTGTTTTTGTCTGTCTCATATAACCAGACAATGGACATTGCCCTTGCTTGTAAAATATACCTGTCAGGAATACTGACACACACAGAACATAGTTTGTAATAAATATATATATATTTCCCCCTTCTTGTCCTATTAAAAACGCCATATCATATTCATAACAAACACCAACCACCTTTCTAAAGATATAACATAAAGCACTCCTATAATAATCCAATGAAGTTAAAAACATGAATTGTATATAGTCAGTATGCAACCTGGCATGTAATGGGTAACAAGTACTATCTTCAGAATGTTTACTCATGCTGTTCTTTGTATTTGGTGCTAAAAACACATGAGAGCGTGATCATGATGAGATTGATAATAGTGAAACTTATATTTTTGTATCACTCCTTACACTCCACCCTCTGCTCTCAGTGGTTTTGCACCATATACCTTGCAAGTTATATCCTGTATCAGTTATCATCTTAACATTTTCTAAACAACAACATTTACCTATTAACTATATACCACATTTAAATCACCAAATATAATTTTAAAAAACATAAGCAAAGCATCCTTTTAGATGTAGGATTCCTATGAGCAACATTTTTAATCCAGAGAATCAATTTGTTGTATTAAACCAGGATATCATATTCTGGATCATTGTCAGTATTTATTTACTCCTTCTTTAACTTTGGTACTCGCTTGATATGGGCTGTCAAAGGGTAAATAATGTCTGTAAAGTCTAGTTCAATAAAGTCTTGGGAGGCACAAAGGGAGGTTGGATGTGCAGAACCCCTTTCAAGAAAGTCTGAATTTCCGGAAGGGCAGCCAATTGTTTCTGGAAGAAAATGGACAAGGCCGAAATCTGGACTTTTATGGAGCCCAGGTGCAGGCCCATATCCACACCTGCTTTCAGGAAGAGGAGAAACCGTCCAAGTTGAAACTCCACCGTAGGAAACTTCTTGGTTTCACACCAAGACACATACTTCTTCCAAATCCGAAGGTAATGTTTTGACGTTACTCATTTCCTAACCTGTTTCTGGGTAGGAATAACTTTGTTCGGAATACCCTTCCTAGCTAAGATCTGGCGTTCAACCTCCATGCCGTCAAACGTAGCCGTGGTACGTCTTGGTAAGCGAACGGCCTCTGTTGCAGAAGGTCCTCTCGAAGAGGAAGAGGCCTCATCTTCCAGCAGTAACTCCAGAAGATCCTCGTACCAATCCCTTCTTGGCCAGTCCAGAGCAAAGAGGATCGCCTGAACTCTTGTTCTTTTGATTATTTTGAGAATTCTTGGGATGATTGGAAGTGGAGGGAGCTCATACACTGATTTGAACACCCACGGAGTTACCAGGGCGTCCACCGCCACTGCCTGTGGATCCCTCGACCTGGAACAATACCTCCGAAGCTTCTAGGCTTGAGCCAGTACCATTGAAGCTTGTTGTTGAGATGTGAGGCCATCATGTCTATTTGTGGTACGCCCCAAAGACTTTTTACCTCTGCGAACACCTCTGGGTGGAGGCCCCACTCTCCCGGATGGAGATTGTGTCTGCTGAGGAAGTCCGCTTCCTAGTTGTCCACTCCTGGAATGAAAATTGCAGACAGCGTCTTGTTACCTCTGACATTCTAGCTCTGCTCTTCGTTCCGCTTTTGCGGTTTATGTAGGCCACTGTCCTCACATTGTCCGACTTAACCTGAATGGCCTGATCTTTTCAGAAGATGTGCCGCTTATAGAAGACCGTTGTACACTGCTCTTAGTTCCAGAATGTTTATCGGAAGGATGGATTCCAGTTTTGACCACCTTCCTTGGAAGTTGTCCCCTTGGGTGACTGCCCCCCAACCTCTGACACTTGCATCCGTGGTTAGGAGAATCCAATTCTGAATCCCGAACCTGCGGCCCTCCAGTAGGTGAGAGGTTTGCAGCCACCAGAGGAGCGATATTCTGGCCTTTGGGGACAGACGTATCCTCTGATGCATGTGAAGATGAGATCCCGACCATTTGTCCAATTAGAAAGACTGAGCATGAAATCTTCCGTACTGTAGATCCTCGTAGGAGGCACCATCTTCCCTAAAAGGCGAATGCACTGATGAACCAATACCCCGGCTGGCTTCAGGACATCCCGAACCATTGTTTGTATCATCAATGCTTTCTCCTCCGGCAGAAACACCCTCTGTACTTCCGTCTCGAGGATCATCCCCAGCAAGGACAGTCTCCTTGTCGGCTCCAGATGCGACTTTGGAATTACAGGATCCATCCATGATCCTGGAGTATTTGAGTTGAGAGAGCAATGCTCTGCAACAGCTTCACCCTGGAAGTTGCTTTTATCAGCAGATCGTCCAGATAAGGAATTATGTTCACACCCTGCTTGCGGAGGAGTAGTATCATCTCCGCCATCACCTTGGTTAACACTCTTGGTGCCGTGGAGAGGCCAAATGGCAGCGCCTGGAACTGATAGTGATAGTCCAGCAGTGCAAATCTGAGATAAGCCTGGTGAGGCGGCCAGATCGGGATGTAAAGGTACGCATCCTTGATATCCAGGGATACCAGAAATTCCCCCTCCTCCAGACCTGAGATCACCGCTCTCAGGGACTCCATCTTGAATTTGAATTCCCTCAAGTAGGGGTTCAATGACTTAAGGTTTAATATTGGTCTTACCGAACCGTCCGTTTTCGGTACCACAAACAGGTTTGAATAATAACCTTTGTTTTGTAGGTGAGGTGGAACTGGAACAATGACATTTGACCTAAGCAATTTTTGAATGGCTTCCTGTAGGATAGCACTTTCTGTCAGAGAAGCTGGCAAGCCTGACTTGAAGAATCTTTGAGGTGGGAGTTCTTGAAACTCCAGTCTGTACCCCCTGGGTAACAATATCCTGTACCCAGGGATCCAGGCATGAGGACGCCCAGACATGACTGAAATTTCTTAGTCTTGCTCCCACCTGCCTGTCTCCAGGCTGGGAGGTCCATCATCATGCCGAGGATTTTGAGGAAGCAGAACCAGGTTTCTGTTCCTGGGAACCTGTGGGTGCAGGTTTTCGGGATTTCCCCCAACCACCTCTTAAGAAAGTGGAGGGGGATTTGGACTTTAACTTTAGCGGTCCGAAAGGACTGCATTGCAGACATATAGGATATGATTTCCTAGCTGGTGGTGTAGTAGAGGGGACTTACCCGCAGTATCCGTGGAGATCCACGCATCTAACGCTTCCCCAAACAGTGCCTGACCTGTGAAGGGTAGGTTCTCCACACTTTTATTGGATTCCGCATCCGCAGACCATTGGCGCAACCAGAGTCCACCGCGTGCCGAGACAGCCATGGAAGAAGCTCTCGTATTCAGATGTCCCAAGTCTTTCATGGCTTCCACCATGAAACCAGCAGAATCAATCAGAATTCAATGTCACTTCTATCCATAGAATATAACTCCTCTAGTAATGTGCCTGACCACTTTACTATGGCCTTAGAAATCCATGCACAAGCAATAGTAGGTCTTAAAGTTAGGCCATTTGCGGTGTATAAAGATTTGAGTAGTCTCAATCTTGCGGTCAGCCGGCTCCTTTAAAGCGGTGGACCCAGGGACAGGCAAAACCACTTTCTTAGACAATTTAGAATCTAGAAACAGAAGCATCTACTATTGGCGGGTTTTCACACTTTTTCCTATCTTCAGGGAAAGGAAAAGCAATGAGTACTCTTTTAGGGATCTGGAATTTGTTCTCCGGGTTTTCCCAGGATTTTTCAAATAATGCATTTAATTCCTTAGATGCAGGGAATGTAAGGGAGGATTTCTTAGTGTCAGTAAAGTAAGCCTCCTCTACCTGCTGAGGTACCTTATCAGTGATGTGTAAAATGACCCTAATAGCCTAAATCATGAGTTGCACCCCCTTAGCAAGGGATGCCTCACCCCCCAGGATATCCCCCTCACCGTTTACTGTATCAGAGTCGGTATCCGTGTCGACTTGCATTATTTAGGCAAAAGCACTCTGCAGCACAGTATACAGAGTCCCTAGACATGGCAATTGTGAGATATATAACATACACACACAGGGAATTGTCAGACACAGTTTCCTCCAAGTAACTTCAGAAAGACAGAGTATAAGGAGCCAGCACATACAGCGCCCCAGTAGGCAGTTATACGATAAATGCCTGGCGCTGTCTGAGTAACCTTAATAGGTTAAACAGTTAATAACACAATCTCTCCCCCCCCCCCCCCCCCCCCTCTATAACCCCCTGGTACCTCACAGGATAGCTGAAATTATGTGGAGGGTCAGCTCTCCCTGTCAACATCTGTGTATGTGATCTGCAGGGAGAAAATGGCACTGGTGAGTTTTGGATCCGCTTTGAGGAGAAGCCCCGCCCCCTGTAATTGCGCGTCTTCCCGCAGTTATTAGTTTATACTGGCCTGAGGTTTGCGGCAGCTAACAGTGGGATTAGCCCCTTTTCTCTAACGTCCTAAGTGGATGCTGGGGACTCCGTCAGGACCATGGGGTTTAGCGGCTCCGCAGGAGACAGGGCACAATAATAAAAGCTTTAGGATCAGGTGGTGTGCACTGGCTCCTCCCCCTATGACCCTCCTCCAAGCCTCAGTTAGATCTTTGTGCCCGGCCGAGAAGGGTGCAATCTAGGTGGCTCTCCTGAGCTGCTTAGAATAAAAGTTTAATTTAGGTTTTTTATTTTCAGTGAGTCCTGCTGGCAACAGGCTCACTGCTACGAGGGACTTAGGGGAGAGAAGTAAACTCACCTGCGTGCAGGATGGATTTGCTTCTTAGGCTACTGGACACCATTAGCTCCAGAGGGAGTCGGAACACAGGTCTCACCCTGGGGTTCGTCCCGGAGCCGTGCCGCCGACCCCCCTTGCAGATGCCGAAGTTGAAGAGGTCCAGAGGTCCAGAAACAGGCGGCAGAAGACTTTCAGTCTTCATAAGGTAGCGCACAGCACTGCAGCTGTGCGCTGGGGGGGGCGCCCTGGGCAGCAATGTATTATACCTTTTTTATGGCTAAAATACATCACATATAGCCCTTGAGGCTATATGGATGTATTTAACCCCTGCCAGATCTCACAAACTCCGGGAGAAGAGCCCGCCGTTTTAGGGGGCGGGGCCTATTCTCCTCAGCACACGGCGCCATTTTCCTGCTCAGCTCTGCTGTGAGGAAGGCTCCCAGGCTCTCCCCTGCACTGCACTACAGAAACAGGGTTAAAACAGAGAGGGGGGGCACTTATTTGGCGATATGATTACATATGTGAAAATGCTATAAGGGAAAACACTTGTATAAGGGGTTGTCCCTGTATAATTATAGCGTTTTTGGTGTGTGCTGGCAAACTCTCCCTCTGTCTCCCCAAAGGGCTAGTGGGGTCCTGTCCTCTATCAGAGCATTCCCTGTGTGTGTGCTGTGTGTCGTTACTTGTGTGTCGACATGTAGGAGGACGATGTTGGTGAGGAGGCGGAGCAAATTGCCTGTATTGGTGATGTCACTCTCTAGGGAGTCGACACCGGAATGGATGGCTTATTTAGGAATTACGTGATAATGTCAACACGATGCAAGGTCGGTTGACGACATGAGATGGCCGGCAAACAAATTAGTACCTGTCCAGGCGTCTCAGACACCGTCAGGGGCTTGTAAAAACGCCCATTTACCTCAGTTGGTCGACACAGACACAGACACGGACACTGACTTCAGTGTCGACGGTGAAGAAACAAACGTATTTTCCTTTAGGGCCACACGTTACATGTTAAGGGCAATGAAGGAGGTGTTACATATTTCTGATACTACAAATACCACAAATAAGGGTATTATGTAGGGTGGGAATAATCTACTTGTAGTTTTTCCTGAATCAGATAAATTAAAGTGTGTGATGATACGTGGGTTTCCTCCGATAGAAAATTATTGGAGGTATACCTTTTCCCGCCAGAAGTGAGGGCGAGTTGGGAAACACACCTTAGGGTGGATAAGGCGCTCACACGCTTATAAAAACAAGTGGCGTTACCGTCTCCAGATACGGCCGCCCTCAAAGAGCCAGCTGATAGGAAGCTGAAAAATATCCTAAAAAGTATATACACACATACTGGTGTTATACTACGACCAGCAATCGCCTCAGCCTGGATGTGCAGCGCTGGGGGGGCTTGGTCGGATTTCCTGACTGAAAATATTGATACCCTTGACAGGAACAATATTTTATTGACTATAGAGCATTTTAAGGATGCATTTCTATATATGCGAGATGCGCAGAGGGATATTTGCATTCTGGCATCAAGAGTAGATGTGATGTCCATATCTGCCAGACGATGTTTATAGACACGACAGTGGTCAGGTGATGCAGATTCCAGACGGCACATGGAAGTATTGCCGTATAAAGGGGCGGTCCATCGGACCTGGTGGCCATGGCAACAGCTGGAAAATCCACTTTTGTTACCCCAAGTCACATCTCAGTAGAAAAGGACACAGTCTTTTCAGTCTCAGTCCTTTCGTACCCATAAAGGCAGGCGGGCAAAAGGCCAGTCAATCTGCCCAGGGTTAGAGGAAAGGGAAGAAGACTGCAGCAGGCAGCCCATTCCCAGGAACAGAAGTCCTCCACAGCTTCTGCCAAGTCCGCAGCATGACGCTGGGGCCATACAAGCGGACTCAGGTGCGGTGGGGGGTCATCTCAAGAGTTTCAGCACGCAGTGGGCTCACTCGCAAGTGGACTCCTGGATCCTACACGTAGTATCCCAGGTGTACATTGGAAATTCGAGACGTCTTCCCCTCACAAGTTCCTGAAGTCTGCTTTACCAACGTCTCCCTCCGACAGGGAGGCAGTATTGGGAAAAAAATTCACAGGCTGTATTCCCAGCAGGTGATAATCAAAGTACCCCTCCTACAACAAGGGAAGGGGTATTATTCCACACTATATTGTGGTACTGTAGCCAAACGGCTCGGTGAGATCTAAAAGATTTGAACAATTACATACAAGGGTTCAAATCAAGATGGAGTCACTCAGAGCAGTGATAGCGAACCAGGACGATATGGTGTCACTGGATATCAGGGACGCTTACCTACATGTCCAAATTTTGCCCTTCTCACCAAGGGTATCTCAGGTTCGTGGTACAGAACTGTCACTATCAGTTCAGACGCTGCCGTTTGGATTGTCCACGGCACCCCGGGTCTTTACCATGGTAATGGCCGAAATGATGATTCTTCCTAAAAGAAATATGGACGCTTTCCTGATAAGGGCAAGGTCCAGAGAACAGTTGGCGGTCGGAGTAGCACTATCTCAAGTAGTTCTACGACAGCACGAGTGGATTCTAAATATTCCAAAATCGCAGCTTTTTCCGACGACACGTCTAATGTTCCTAGGAATGATTCTGGACACAGTCCAGAAAAGGATGTTTTCTCCCGGAGAAGAAGACCAGGGAGTTATCCGAGCTAGTCAGGAACCTCCTAAAACCAGGAAAAGTATCAGTGCATCATTGCACAAGGGTCCTGTGAAAAATGGTGGTTTCTTACAAAGCGATCCCATTCGGTAGATTTCACGCAAGAACCTTTCAGTGGAATCTGCTGGGAAAATGGTCCGGATCGCATCTTCAGATGCATCAGCGGATAACCCTGTCTCCAAGGACAAGGGTGTTTTCTTCTGCGGTGGCTGCAGAGTGCTCATCTATGAAAGGGCCGCAGATTCGACATTCAGGACTGGGTCCTGGTGACCACGGATGCCAGCCTGAGTGGCTGGGGAGCAGTCACACAAGGAAAAAATTTCCAGGGAGTGTGATCAAGTCTGGAGACTTCTCTCCACATAAATATACTGGAGCTAAGGGCAATTTACAAGGCTCTAAGCTTAGCAAGACCTCTGCTTCAAGGTCAGCCGGTATTGATCCAGTGGGGCAACATCACGGCAGTCGCCCACGTAAACAGACAGGGCGGCACATGAAGCAGGAGGGAAATGGCAGAAACTGCAAGGATTCTTCGCTGGGCGAAAAATCATGTGATAACACTCTCAGCAGTGTTAATTCCGGGAGTGGAAAACTGGGAAGCAAACTTCCTCAGCAGGCATAACCTCCACCCGGGAGAGTGGGGACTTCAGCGGGAAGTCTTCCACATGATTGTAAACCGTTGGGAAAAACCAAAGGTGGACATGATGGCGTCCCGCCTGAACAAAAAACTAGACAAATATTGCGCCAGGTCAAGGGACCCTCAGGCAATAGCGGTGGACGCTCTGGTAACACTGTGGGTGTACCAGTCAGGGTATGTGTTCCCTCCTATGCATCTCATACCAAAAGTACTGAGAATCATAAGAAGGAGATGAGTAAGAACGATACTCGTGGTTCCGGATGGGTCAAGAAGGACTTGGTACCCGGAACTTCAAGAGATGCTCACGGAAGAACCATGGCCTCTACCTTTAAGAAAGGACCTGCTCCAGCAGGGGCCTTGTCTGTTCCAAGACTTACCGCGGCTGCGTTTGACGGCATGGCAGTTGAACGCCGGATCCTGAAAGGGCATTCCAGATGAAGTCATCCCTACCCTGGTCGAAGCCAGGAAGGATGTAACCGCAAAACATTTTCACCGCATTTGGCGAAAATATGTTGCGTGGTGTGAGGCCAAGAAGGTCCCTACAGAGGAATTCCAACTGGGTCGTTTCCTACATTTCCTGAAAACAGGACTGTCTATGGGCCTAAAATTAGGGTCCATTAAGGTTCAAATTTCGACCCTGTCAAATTTCTTCCAGAAAGAACTGGCTTCAGTGCCTGAAGTTCAGACGTTTGTAAAAGGGGTACTGCATATACAGCCTCCTTTTGTGCCCCCAGTGGCACCTTGGGATCTCAATGTTGTTTTGAGTTTCCTAAAGTCACATTGGTTTGATCCACTCACCACTGTGGAATTAAAATATTTCACATGGAAGGTGAAGATTCTATTAGCCCTGGCTTCAGCCAGGCGTGTGTCAGAATGGGCGGCTTTATCATATAAAAGCCCTTACTTAATTTTTCATTCTGACAGGGCAGAATTGAGGACTCGTCCTCAATTTCTCCTTAAGGTGTTTTCTGTTTTTCACATGAACCAACCTATTGTGGTACCTGCGGCTACTAGGGACTTGGAGGACTCCAAGTTACTTGACGTTGTCAGGGCCCTGAAAATATATGTTTCCAGGACGACTGGAGTCAGAAAATCTGACTCGCTGTTTAGCCTGTATGCACCCAACAAGATGGGTGTTCCTGCTTCTAAGCAGACGATTGCTCGCTGGATTTGTAGTACAATTCAGCTTGCACATTCTGTGGCAGGCTTGCCACAGCCAAAATCAGTAAAAGCCCATTCCACAAGGAAGTGGGCTCATCTTGGGCGGCTGCCCGAGGGGTCTCGGCTTTACAACTTTGCCGAGCTGCTACTTGGTCAGGGGCACACCCTGACTGAGGAGGACCTGGAGTTCTCTCATTCGGTGCTGCAGAGTCATCCGCACTCTCCCGCCCGTTTGGGAGCTTTGGTATAATCCCCATGGTCCTGACGGAGTCCCCAGCATCCACTTAGGACGTTAGAGAAAATAAGAATTTACTTACCGATAATTCTATTTCTCGTAGTCCGTAGTGGATGCTGGGCGCCCATCCCAAGTGCGGATTGTCTGCAATACTTGTACATAGTTATTGTTACAAAAATCGGGTTATTCTTGTTGTGAGCCATCTTTTCAGAGGCTCCTTCGTTGTTATCATACTGTTAACTGGGTTCAGATCACAGGTTGTACGGTGTGATTGGTGTGGCTGGTATGAGTCTTACCCGGGATTCAATATCCTTCCTTATTATGCACGCTCGTCCGGGCACAGTATCCTAACTGAGGCTTGGAGGAGGGTCATAGGGGGAGGAGCCAGTGCACACCACCTGATCCTAAAGCTTTTATTATTGTGCCCTGTCTCCTGCGGAGCCGCTAAACCCCATGGTCCTGACGGAGTCCCCAGCATCCACTACGGACTACGAGAAATAGAATTATCGGTAAGTAAATTCTTATTTTAGCTAGTTTTGACCAGTGTTTGGCTGTTGTCCTGGCCCAGGGCTCCCCTCACAGCGCCGCACCTATGGTACCGCTGAGCCCTCTGGAGCGCAGCCTGTCAGTGCTGCACTCTGACCCTTATGCTGCCATTCCCGCCGGTGATCCGCTTACCGGGGCACCGGTGTCATACTGACCACTCCATCTTCTGGCTCTGTTAGGGGGTGGCGGCAGTGCTGCGGGAGTGAGCGGTCATCTGGAGGGCTTGCGATCATCACCCTCAGGAGCTCAGTGTCCTGTCTGCGGAGATAGGGGCCATTAACCTCAAGGGTTGGATCCTACTCTCTCCCCCCCCCCCCCTCCAAGTCCCACGAAGCAGGGAGGCTACCTAACTCTAGGAGCTCCCCTAGCTGTGACCGGCTCCACTGGGCACATTTTCTAAACTGAGTCTGGTAGGAGGGGCATAGAGTGGGTGCCAGCCCACACTATTAAACTCTTAAAGTGCTTTTGGCTCCCACAGGACCTGTCTATACTCCATGGTACAAATGTGGACCCCAGCATCCTCTAGGACGTAAGAGAAAGAGGAATGCTACTACTAGTCACTCCAGCGTGGACCAGACGGCATTGGTTCTCAGACCTGCAGGGTCTGTCGATATAGCGTCCTCTTCTACTTCCTCAACGCCCAGACCCCCTCGTTCAGGGCCCTTGTGTCTATCCGGACCTTGCCAGACTGGCTTTCATGGCGTGGCTCTTGAAGCTTCACTTCTGAGGGCCAAGGGATTCTCTGAGGTGGTTATTCAAACCGGCTTCTGCACGGATATATTACACGGTCTGGAACTCTTAATTCACATGGTGTTCTGCTAAGAATCATGATGCCTATTTGTTCAGAACTTCTAGGCTTTTGGCTTTTTTGCAACAAGGCCTAGATTTAGGCCTTCGTCTGGCCTCCCTCAAGGTTCATATATCTGCCTTGTAGGTGTGGTTTCAGAGGAAAATTGCGTCTATTCTTGACGTTCATACTTTCACTCAGGGTGTTTTACAGATTCAGCCTCCCTATGTCCCTCCTGTGGCTCCATGGGATCTGTCTGTAGTCTTAAATGCCCTGCAAGAGTCTCTATTTGAGCCTCTTGAGTCTGTGGATCTTAAATAGTGTTCACTCTAGGCTGTTTTAGCAGGGCGCCGCGCCCTGCCCGATTTTTTTATTTAAGGGCAAAACCCGCCCTGCCCTTTCTGCGGCGCCCTGCTAAAACAGCCGCTCGCTTCCTGCCCTCTCAGCATGATCCATTCACGCTGTCAGAGAGTGCTTGGGGGAAGCCCAGCACCTCCGTAGGTGCTGGGCACGCCCCCAACAGTGACGGCGCCGGCCGCCCACACCCCGTATGTGGACTGAACCGCCCACTTGCATTACGTGCAAGTGGCCAAGCCCCCTATTTGCATGGCCACACCCCTTTTGGCGCGCTTGTGCCCCTCACGGACCCACGCCCAGCCCAGCCCGTCCCCTAGAGTGAACACTATTAAATGTCTTACACTTAAGGTTGTGTTTTTACTGGCTACTGCCTCTGCTAGGAAGGTGTTGGACTTATGCGCTTTGTCCTGCTGTCCACCCTTTCTGATTTTTCACCGTGACCGGGGAGTTCTTCAAACTCGCCCTGGTTACCTACCTGAGGTGGTATAATCTTTTCGTCTTAACCAAGAGATTGTGCTTCCGGCTTTTATCTCTTCTGGTTTGTCCTCCAAAGAGCGGTCTTTGGATGTGGTACGGGCTCTCCGTATTTACATAGAGAGGACTGCCTCTCTCAGGAGGTCAGATACCCTTTTAGTACTTTTTGGTTTTCACAAACGTGGCTGGCTTGCAAATAAGCAAACCTTGGCCAAATGGATTAGAATGGTGATTGCACAAGCCTATGCGCAGGCTGTACTCCCAGCTCCTGCTGCTATCAAAGCCCATTCTACTTGATCTGTTGGACCTTCTTGGGCGGCCCGCTGAAAAATTGTGCAAGGCGGCTACGTGGTCCTCAGTGAATACTTTTCATCAGGTTCTATGCCTTGATCCTTCGCCTCCCAGGATGCTTCCTTTGGACGCCAGGTTCTTGTGCCCACCACGGTGCGTCCCCTCCCATTTGGAACTGGTTTAGGACATCCCCGATGTATTCCCTGTGGAATCCCAGTGTACCTCGCTGCAGAAAAAGGAGATTTATGGTAGACTTACCATGGTTAAATCTTTTTGCACGGTACACTGGATTCCACAGGGTGCCCACCCTCATGCACTTAGCTTCTTTGGGTTTGTATGGCGTTAGCCGCTAGTCCCTTCTCCTGTCGTGAGAATGTGGTTCTATGTGACTAACATCTGCCATTTTTTTTTAACTGCTACTGCATTGGACTGGATAATGAAACTGAGCTCTAGTGCCTGGAGGCGGGGTTATAGAGGAGGCTGTGCAATGCATCCTGGGAACAGTCAAAGCTTTAGCCTGTTAGTGCCTCGGATCAAGATCCAACTCCACACCCCAATGTATTCCCTGTGGAATCTGATGTACCTCGCAGAAAGAGATTTAACCATGGTAAGTCTACCATAAATCTTCTTTTACCTCCTATACCAAGCATGCAAGCGTACTGATGGGGCAGTGACCAGGTCAGTCTATTTTTACTAGCTTGCTGTAACTGCTCGTCCGTTTTGTACCAAGGTCATTCTGGGGAGCAGGAAAGGTGGAAGAAAGTAAGCCATTATTTTAAGATGCACTCTCTTAGTTATATTGGTAGCGGATTCCTGCAGGCTTCCAGAGGCGCTGGCTAACAAATGTTAAGCTGGGTACTCACGGGGTGGCGGCATCGGCAAGGGCATACACACTTGCCGATGCCGTCAGCGACGAACGGCAGTGCAGGGGCCATGCAGCATGTCATCGCTAACGACAGTCCCAGATCTTCTTGCATGTTCAAAAGATCAGGGGCTGTCGGTAGCGACCCGCGTGTGCGCGCATATCCATCTTTATCAGTCATACACACGGACATATGTGCATGATGTGGTGTTCTGTTTTATCGGGAACGCCCACATTGTGTCTGTAATCGATCCGTGTGTATGTAGATTTACAGCGCTCTGATTCACAGCAGTTTCGCATGAGGGGTAATAGCGACAGAAATTGCGTACAGATGATAATCGCAATGTAGCCACTGTTTGACTGACAGGAAATCGGCATTTTTAGGCAGAAACCTGCCGTTTTATGGGTGTCAGAAAAAACACAGTGGTACCCAGTCGTTTTTGGGAAGGGTTTCTGACGTGAGCGCAGACCACTTCTAGGCTAGGCTGTCTCAGTCGCAGATTAGTGGCAGCCTCAGACCTACTCACATTTGCGCAGACGGCAAAAAAATCTTCGATTTTCCAGAAATTGCATATTCATCTTTAAATGGATAGTGATCTGCGATGCATTAGCAAACTTGCACAGGGCATTTTTACTTTCTGTCAGGGCCGTGCCTTTCTACTCGCAGACAGCTGCTGTTTCTCAGATTAGCGATCCTTAGGCAGTTATTTGTCCATACATTAGTATATTTGTTTGTATTTGTTTGTGTTTCGGTGATACTGAGTTACATTCTGCACTATGGGGGTTATTCAGAGATGAATGCAGATGGCTGTATATGCAGCCAGAATCTGCATTCATCTCTGCACATGCTAGGTTGCCGCCCAGCACAGGATAATCAAATTGTGGATGCATCGGATCTAAGGTTGACCCCTGGCCTGCGCTGTATGGTAGTCAGTTGAAATTTTTATCTGAGCTGCGTGTGACGTTTTTCCCGGCGCCGCCCCGCAACACCTTAACTCCGTCCCCCACAATGCCCATCGCTGTCAATCACATTGTGGTCGCATCCATCGGGGATGTGGCCTCAGTGTGTACGTCTGCGTGGCCGCTGCACATGTGCAGTTTGCTGAAATTGGCAAACTGTGCTGCGAGCCGCATTACCGGCAGGGTCTGAATCCCCTATATCCTTTTGGTTCTAGGCACTTTTGTGTTTTTCAGTCTTCACTGTGATTTTGATCATTATGTCGTATAACCCAGACAAAAATCAGACAAAATTCCCAAGGGCAAGTCGGCTATAATTGTTACTTAATTGCAACAAAAATATTACCTAAGGGTTGTTCAGAACTGGGCTCGCTATGTGCAGCTTGCCTCCAGGCTGCCTGTGGCTTCACAGCGCGGGTGTTATAAGGATCAGTCGGTTTGCCTAATTGGTCCAGAGCCTTGTTAGAAGACATTGCTGTGTTAAAGCAGTCTTAGACTAGTGTTACACCCTCAGCTCCGTCACTGACAATAGCTGATTCATCCTTAGATCCCCCATGGGTCCATAATTTGGGCAAGTGTATGTTATGGTTGGCCACATCTTTAATTAGGATGGTGCCATGTGTTGAGGCCTCTGCCACTAGAAAGCGGCCTATTTCTTTCTCTTTTCATTTTCCTGGTTTTGATTTAGAATCTGCTGGTTCATCTCTGGAAGAAGGGGAAATAGACCCTAAATGGGAAGATACTTCTGCTTGGGGTTCGGTATGTGTTACCGGCGCACGGATGCCGAATGTCTATATATTTAGGCATCCCGAGCGGTAGAATGCCGGCAGGTGCGAGCGCAACAAAGCGCCTTGTGGTCTCGCTGCATTCGCCATGCTGCAGGCTCTATGGCGAGCTATGCTCACCACAGGCTCTATTCTCCCTCTGGGGGTGTTGTGGACACCCATAGAGGGGAAATCACCTACCTCGCCGGTATACCGGCTACGGTATGCTGCCCCGTTGGGATCCTGGCATCGGTATTGTGACAGCCAGGATCCTAACGAGCGGTATGCTAACTGCATACCTCTGCTTCGGAGGGGGTTTTCCTACCCAGTTCAGCAATAGATTTGTTTATTGATGCAGTACGTTGGACTTTAAAATTATACTCCAGTAATAAGTTCAGCTTCATTTCTCTAACGTC
The DNA here is from genome assembly GCF_028390025.1 of Pseudophryne corroboree. Taxonomy (NCBI): domain Eukaryota; kingdom Metazoa; phylum Chordata; class Amphibia; order Anura; family Myobatrachidae; genus Pseudophryne; species Pseudophryne corroboree. Next base: position 559,396,135 of record NC_086449.1, on the reverse strand, counting down.
CTAGTGGATGCTGGGGACTCCGTAAGGACCATGGGGAATAGACGGGCTCCGCAGGAGACAGGGCACTTTAAGAAAGAATTAGGAATACTGATGTGCACTGGCTCCTTCCTCTATGTCCCTCCTCCAGACCTCAGTTAGAATTTGTGCCCGGACAGAGCTGGGTGCACTTTAGTGAGCTCTCCTGAGCTTGCTAATAAGAAAGTATTTTGTTAGGATTTTTTATTTTCAGAGAGATCTGCTGGCAACAGACTCTCTGCTACGTGGGACTGAGCTTCTTAGGCTACTGGACACCATTAGCTCCAGAGGGATCGAACACAGGAACGCACCCTTGGTCGTCCGATCCCAGAGCCGTGCCGCCGTCCCCCTCGCAGAGCCAGAAGCCGGCGTGAGAAGCAAGAAGACTTCGAAAGCGGCGGCTGAAGACTCCAGTCTTCATGAGGTAGCGCACAGCACTGCAGCTGTGCGCCATTGCTCCCACATTACACCCACACACTCCGGTCACTGTAGGGTGCAGGGCGCAGGGGGGGGGGGGCGCCCTAGGCAGCAATTAGAGACCTCTTGGCAAAGTGGGCATATACACAGTTGGGCACTGTATATATGCGTGAGCCCCCGCCATTATTTTACACAAATCGCGGGACAGAAGCCCGCCGCTGAGGGGGCGGGGCTTCTTCCTCAGCACTCACCAGCGCCATTTTCTCTCCACAGCTCCGCTGAGAGGAAGCTCCCCAGGCTCTCCCCTGCAGAAGCACGGTAGAAGAGAGTGAAAAAAAGAGGGGGGGGGGCACATACATTTGGCGTTAAAACAATGTATACAGCAGCTACTGGGTTAACACTACGTTACTGTGTGATTCCTGAGTCATATAGCGCTGGGGTGTGTGCTGGCATACTCGCTCTCTGTCTCTCCAAAGGGCCTTGTGGGGGAACGGTCTTCAAATAGAGCATCCCCTGTGTGTGTGGTGTGTCGGTACGTGTGTGTCGACATGTCTGAGGTAAAAGGCTCCCCTAAGGAGGAGATGGAGCTAATATGTGTGTGAGAGGGTGTCTCCGTCGACAACGCCGACACCTGTTTAGATATGTGTAAGTGCTAAGGTGAATTTATTGCACAAAAGATTAGAGAACAGACAGGAAATCTACCCATGTCTGTCCCTATGGCGCAGAGACCATCTGAGTCTCACAATGCTCACTATCCAAAATAATAGACACTGATATCGACACGGAGTTTGACTCCTGTGTCGACTACGATAATGCAAAGTTACAGCCAAAATGGCAGAAAAGTATTCAATATATGATTATTGTAATAAAGATGATTTGCATATCACTGATGACTCATCTGTCCCTGACACAAGGGTACACATTTTAAGGGGAAGAAAGCTGAGGTAAATTTCCCTCCTCTCATGAGGAAAAAGAGCGGGAATCTCCAGACAAGAGACTGCAGCTTCCCACAAAGAATTCTCAGGCAGTATCCTTTACCCACTAGGGCCAGGGTGTGATGGGAATCTTCCCCTAGGGTGTCACGTTTGCCCAAAAGGTAGCCCTAGCTATTCTCAGGGATCCTGCAGATAGCGTGCACATTTTAGTACACTACTCAGACCGGCGATTGTGTCGGCATAGGTTTATAGCGCTGTGGCGGCGTGGACAGGTACCTTATCAGCAGAAATTGAGACCCTATTATGTATGTATATATATATATATATATATATATATGTATATAGAGATATATATAGAGATATATATATATATATATATATATATATATATTTCTCTGACGTCCTAGTGGATGCTGGGAACTCCGAAAGGACCATGGGGAATAGCGGGCTCCGAAGGAGGCTGGGCACTCTAGAAAGATTTAGGACTACCTGGTGTGCACTGGCTCCTCCCACTATGACCCTCCTCCAAGCCTCAGTTAGATCTTGTGCCCGGCCGAGGTTGGATGCACACTAGGGGCTCTCCTGAGCCCTTAGAAAGAAAGTATAGATTTAGGTTTTTTATTTTCAGTGAGACCTGCTGGCAACAGGCTCACTGCAGCGAGGGACTAAGGGGAGAAGAAGCGAACTCGCCTGCTTGCAGCCGGATTGGGCTTCTTAGGCTACTGGACACCATTAGCTCCAGAGGGATCGACCGCAGGCCCAGTCCTTGGTGTTCGGTCCCGGAGCCGCGCCGCCGTCCCCCTTACAGAGCCAGAAGCAAGAAGAGGTCCGGAAAATCGGCGGCAGAAGACATCAGTCTTCACCAAGGTAGCGCACAGCACTGCAGCTGTGCGCCATTGCTCCTCATACACACTTCATACTCCGGTCACTGAGGGTGCAGGGCGCTTGGGGGGGGGCGCCCTGAGCAGCAATAAAAACACCTTGGCTGGCAAAAATACCACAATATATAGCCCCAGAGGCTATATATGTGGTAAATACCCCTGCCAGAATCCAGAAAAAAGCGGGAGAATAGGCCGCGGAAAAGGGGCGGAGCTATCTCCCTCAGACACACTGGCGCCATTTTCTCTTCACAGTGCAACTGGAAGAAAGCTCCCCAGGCTCTCCCCTGTAGTTTTCAGGCTCAAAGGGTAAAAAAGAGAGGGGGGGGGGGCACTAAATTTAGGCGCAATATTGTATATACAAGCAGCTATGGGGGAAAATTCACTCAGTTATAGTGTTAATCCCCACATTATATAGCGCTCTTGTGTGTGCTGGCATACTCTCTCTCTGTCTCCCCAAAGGGCTTTGTGGGGTCCTGTCCTCAGTCAGAGCATTCCCTGTGTGTGTGTGCGGTGTGTCGGTACAGCTGTGTCGACATGTTTGAGGAGGAGGCTTATATAGTGACGGAGCAGATGCCGATAAATGTGATGTCGCCCCCTGTGGGGCCGACACCAGAGTGGATGGTTAGGTGAAAGGTATTAACCGACAGTGTCAACATAAAAGGGTGGATGACGTAACAGCTGTGGGACAGCCGGCTTCTTAGCCCGCGCCTGCCCAGGCGTCTCAAAGGCCATCAGGGGCTCAAAAACGCCCGCTCATTCAGATGGCAGACACAGAGGTCGACACGGAGTCTGACTCCAGTGTCGACAAGGTTGAGACATACACACAATCCACTAGGAACATCCGTGACTTGATCCCGGCAATAAAAAATGTGTTACACATTTCTGACATTAACCTCTAAAAATGGGTTTTTATGTTTGGGGAGAAAAAGCAGGCAGTGTTTTGTTCCCCCATCAGATGAATGAATGAAGTGTGTGAAAAGCGTGGGTTCCCCCTGATAAGAAACTGGTAATTTCTAAAAAGTTACTGATGGCGTACTTTTTCCCGCCAGAGGATAAGTTACGCTGGGAGATATCCCCTAGGGTGGATAAGGCGCTCACACGGTTGTCAAAATAGGTGGCACTGCCGTTTTAGGAACGGCCACTTTGAAGGTACCTGTTGATAAAAAGCAGGAGGCTATCCTGAAGTCTGTATTTACACACTCAGGTACTAGACTGAAACCTGCAGAGCGTGCTGCTGCAGCGTGGTCGGTGGCCCTGTCAAACATACTAGTTTGCTAACATGAGAACATATTAAAGACGTCGTCTTATATATGAGGGATGCACAGAGGGATATTTTGCCGGCTGGCATCCAAAATGAATGTAATGTCCATTCTGTCAGGAGGGTATTAGAGACCTGTCACTGGACAGGTGAGGCTGACTTTAAAAGGCACATAGAGATTCTGCCTTATAAGGGTGAGGAATTATTTGGGGATGGTCTCTGGGACCTCATATCCGCAGCAACAGCTGGGAAGAAATATTTTTACCTCAGTTTTCCTCACAGACTAAGGAAGCACTGTATTATCAGGTACAGTCCTTTCGGCTTCAGAAAAGCAAGCGAGTCAAAGGCGCTTCCTTTCTGTACAGAGACAAGGGAAGAGGGAAAAAGCTGCACCAGTCAGCCTGTTCCCAGAATCATAATTCTTCTCTCGCTTCCTCTGAGTCCACAGCATGACGCGGGGGCTCCACAGGTGTAGCCAGGTACGGTGGGGGGCCGTCTCAAAAATTTCAGCGATCAGTGGGCTCGCTCACAGGTGGATCCCTGTTTCATTCAAGTAGTATTTCAGGGGTACAAGCTGGAATTCGAGATGTCTTCCCCCCGCCGTTTCCTCAAATATGCCTTGCCGACAACTCCCTCAGGCAGGGAGGCTGTGATAGAGGCAATTAATAAGCTGTATTCCCAGCAGGTAATACTTAAGGTGCCCCTACTTCAACAAGGACGGGGTTACTATTCCACACGGTTTGAGGTACCGAAACCGCATGGTTCCGTGTGACCCTTTTTTATATTTAAAATCCTTGAACACATACATAAAAAAATTCAAGTTCAAGATGGAATCGCTCAGGGCGGTTATTGCAAGCCTGGACGAGGGGGATTACATGGTATCCCGGGACATCAAGGATGCTTACCTGCATGTCCCCATTTACTATCCTCGCCAGGAGTACCTCAGATTTGTGGTACAGGATTACCATTACCAAGTCCAGACTCTGCCGTTTGGACTGTACATGGCACCGAGGGTGTTACCAAGGTAATGGCCGGAATGATGATACTCCTTCGAAAAAGGAGTTTTTAATGATCCCGTACTTGGACAATCTCCTTATAAGGGCGAGGTCCAAGGAGCAGTTGCTAGTCGGGGTAGCACTATTTTGGAAAGTGCTACAACAGCACGGTTGGATTCTAAACAGTCCAAAGACACAGCTGTTTCCTACGACACGTCTACTGTTCCTGGGGATGGTTCTGGACACAGACCAGAAATAAGTGTTTCTCCCGGAGGAGAAAGCCAAGGAGCTGTCATCTCTAGTCACAGACCTCCTGAAGCCAAAACAGTTATCGGTGCATCATTGCACGCGAGTTCTGGGAAAAATGATAGCTTCTTACGAAGCAATCCCATTCGGCAGGTTCCATGCAAGAACTTTTCAGGGGGACCTGTTAGACAAGTGGTCCGGATCACATCTTCAGATGCATCGGCTGATAACCCTGTCTCCAAGGACCAGGGTATCTCTACTGTAGTGGCTGCAGAGTGCCCATCTTCAAGAGGGCCGCAGGTTCGACATACAGGAATAGGTCCTAGTGACCATGGATGCCAGCCTTTGAGGCTGGGGGGCAGTCACACAGGGAAGAAGCTTCCAGGGACTTTGGTCAAGTCAGGTGACTTCCCTACATAAATATTCTGGAACTGAGGGCTATTTACAATGCCCTGAGTCAGGCAAGGCCTCTGCTTCAAAACCGGCCGGTCCTGATCCAATCAGACAACATCACGGCAGTCGCCCATGTAAACCAACAGGGCGCACAAGAAGCAGGATGGCGATGGCAGAAGCCACAAAGATTCTCCGATGGGCGGAAAATCATGTGTTAGCACTGTCAGAAGTGTTCATTCCCGGAGTGGACAACTGGGAAGCAGATCTTCTCAGCAGACACAACTTCCACCCGAGAGAGTGGGGACTTCATCCAGAAGTCTTCCAAAGGATTGTACACCATTGGGAAAGGCCACAGGTGGACATGAAGGCGTCCCGCCTCAACAAAAAGCTATAAAAGATATTGCGCCAGGTCAAGGGACCTTCAGGCGATAGCTGTGGACGCTCTGGTAACACCGTGGGTGTACCAGTCGGTTTATGTGTTCCCCCCTATGCCTCTCATACCAAAGGTACTGAGAATAATAAGAAGGCGAGGAGTAAGGACGATACTCGTGGTTCCGGATTGGCCAAGAAGAGCCTGGTACCCAGAACTTCATGAAATTGTATCAGAGGACCCATGGCCTCTGCCGCTCAGACAGGACCTGCTGCAGCAGGGGCCCTGTCTGTTCCAAGACTTACCGCGGCTACGTTTTGATGGCATGGCGGTTGAACGCCGGATCCTAAAGGAAAAGGGCATTCCGGAGGAAGTCATTCCTACGCTGATTCAAGCCAGGAAAGATGTAACTGCAAAACATTATCACCGCATATGGCGGAAATATGTTGCTTGGTGTGAGGCCACAAAAGGCCCCAACAGAGGAATTTCAACTAGGTCGATTTCTGCATTTCCTACAAGCAGGAGTGTCTATGGGCCTAAAATTAGGCTCCATTAAGATACAGATCTCGGCTCTGTCGATTTTCTTCCAGTAAGAATTAGCTTCAGTACCTGAAGTTCAGACATTGTAAAAGGAGTGCTGCTTATTCAGCCCCCGGTTGTGCCTCCAGTGGCACCTTGGGATCTCAACGTGGTGTTGAGTTTCTTAAAATCACATTGGTTTGAACCACTAAAAACCGTGGATCTAAAATATCTCACGCGGAAAGTGGTCATGTTATTGGCCTTGGCTTCGGCCAGGCGTGTATCAGAATTGGCGGCTTTGTCATATAAAAGTCATTATCTGATTTTCCATATGGATAGGGCAGACTTGAGGACTCGTCCCCAGTTTCTCCCTAAGGTGGTATCAGTTTTTCACTTGAACCATCCTATTGTGGTGCCTGCGGCTACTAGGGACTTGGAGGATTCCAAGTTACTGGACGTAGTCAGGGCCTTGAAAAATTATGTTTCCAGGACGGCTAGAGTCAAGAAAATTGACTCGCTATTTATCCTGTATGCACCCAACAGGCTGGGTGCTCCTGCTTCTAAGCAGACTATCGCTCGCTGGATCTGTGACACGATTCAGCAGGCGCATTCTGCGGCTGGACTGCCGCATCCTAAATCAGTGAAAGCCCATTCCACAGGGAAGGTGGGCTCATCTTGGGCGGCTGCCCGAGGGGTCTCGGCTTTACAACTTTGCCGAGCTGTTACTTGGTCAGGGGCAAACACGTTTGCAAAATTCTACAAATTTGATACCCTGGCTGAGGAGGACCTTGAGTTCTCTCATTCGGTGCTGCAGAGTCATCCGCACTCTCCCGCCCGTTTGGGAGATTTGGTATAATCCCCATGGTCCTTTCGGAGTTCCGAGCATCCACTAGGACGTCAGAGAAAATAAGATTTCACTCACCGGTAAATCTATTTCTCGTAGTCCGTAGTGGATGCTGGGCGCCCATCCCAAGTGCGGACTGTCTGCAATACTTGTAAATAGTTATTGCTAACTAAAGGGTTATTGTTGAGCTATCTGTTGAGAGGCTCAGTTGTTTTCATACTGTCAAACTGGATATAGTATCACGAGTTGTACGGTGTGATTGGTGTAGCTGGTATGAGTCTTACCCGGGATTCAAAATCCTTCCTTATTATGTCAGCTCGTCCGGGCACAGTGTCCTAACTGAGGCTAGTAGGAGGGTCATAGTGGGAGGAGCCAGTGCACACCAGGTAGTCATAAATCTTTCTAGAGTGCCCAGCCTCCTTCGGAGCCCGCTTTTCCCCATGGTCCTTTCGGAGTTCCCAGCATCCACTACGGACTACGAGAAATAGATTTACCGGTGAGTAAAATCTTATTATATTAAAGATGCTGTCTTAAAAGATATATATCATAAAACATGCCCAAAGAGACATGATTATACTGGGTCCTAGAGGCAAAGCTATGTCGATTTTTGCTTGACATATCCTGTAGAATATGCAATGGACAGATGATGTTAACTTAAGTGGCATATGGAAGGCTGAGGATTGTGTGGAGAGGGTTCTGGGACCTGGTCTCCACAGCTATAGCTGGTAATTCTGATATTTTGCCTTATATTCCTGCACAGCCTAGGAAAGCGCGTCATTATCAAATGCAGCCTTTCGAACAAAGAAACAAGAAAGTCTGAGGTGCGTCCTTTCTTGCCAGAGGCGGGGGCAGAGGAAACCAGTTGCACAACACAGCTAGTTCCCAGGAACAGAAGTCCTCCCCGGCCTCTACGAAAATCCACCGCATGTCGCTGGGGCTCCACAGGCGGAGCTAGGCCCGGTGGGGGCACGCTTTCGTAAGTTAAGCCACAAGTGGGTTCACTCCCTGTTAGATCCCTGGGCAATAGATATTGTGTCTCAGGGATACAAGCTGGACATTGAGAAGATGCCTCCTCACTGACGGCCCTGCCGGCTTCTCCCCCCGAGAGGGAAACAGGGTTAACTGCAATTCACAAATTGTATCTTCAACAGGTGGTGATCAAGGTTCCCCTCCTTCAACAAGGAGGGGGTTATTATTCGACCATGTTGTAGTCCCGAAACCAGATGGTTCGGTCAGACCCATATTGAATTTAAAATCCCTGAACATATACTTGAAAAGTTCAAGTTCAAGATGGAATCGCTCAGAGCGGTCATCGCAAGGGAGGGGGATTTTATGGTGTCTCTGGACATAAAGGATGCTTACCTTCATGTCCCCGTTTATCCACCTCATCAGGAGTACCTCAGATTTGTGGTACAGGATTGTCATTACCAATTCCAGACGTTGCCGTTTGGTCTGTCCACGGCACCGAGAATATTTACCAAGGTAATGGCAGTAATTATGGTGCTCCTGCGAAAGCAAGGAGTCACAATTATCCCATACTTGGGCGATCTCCTCATAAAGGCGAGGTCCAGAGAGCAGTTGCTGATTGGTGTAGCACGCTCTCGGGAAGTGTTACAACAGCACGGCTGGATTCTGAATATTCCAAAGTCGCAGCTGATTCCTACGACGCGCCTGCCCTTCCTGGGCATGATTCTGGACACAGACCAGAAGAAGGTTTTTCTCCCGACGGAGAAAGCTCAGGACCTCATGACACTGGTCAGAGACCTCTTAAAACCAAAACAGGTGTCGGTGCATCACTGCACGAGAGTCCTGGGAAAGATGGTGGCGTCATATGAGGCCATTCCCTTCGGCAGGTTCCATGCAAGGAACTTTTCAATGGGATCTGTTGGACAAGTGGTCCGGATCGCATCTACAGATGCATCGGCTGATCACCCTATCCCCCAGGGCCAGGGTGTCTCTTCTGTGGTGGCTGCAGAGTACTCACCTTCTCGAGGGCCCCAGGTTCGGCAGTCAGGACTGGGTCCTGGTGACCACGGATGCAAGTCTCCGAGGGTGGGGGGCAGTCACTCAGGGAAGAAGTTTCCAAGGGCTGTGGTCAAGTCAGGAGACTTGCCTTCACATCAATATCCTGGAACTAAGGGCCATATACAACGCCCTAAGTCAAGCGGAGACCCTGCTACGCAACCAATCGGTGCTGATTCAATCAGACAACATCACCTCAGTGGCTCATGTAAACCGCCAAGGCGGCACAAGGAGCAGGGTGGCGATGGCGGAAGCCACCAGAATTCTTCGATGGGCGGAGAATCACGTATGAGCACTGTCAGCAGTGTTCATTCCGGGAGTGGACAACTGGGAAGCAGACTTCCTCAGCAGGCACAACCTTCACCCGGGAGAGTGGGGACTTCATCAGGAAGTCTTCGCGCAGATTGTAGGTCGGTGGGAACTGCCACAGGGGGACATGATGGCATCCCGCCTCAACAAAAAGCTACAGAGGTATTGCGCCAGGTCAAGGGACCCTCAGGCGATAGCTGTAGATGCACTGGGGACACCGTGGATGTTCCAGTCGGTTTTATGTGTTTCCTCCTCTTCCTCTCATACCCAAGGTGCTGAGAATCGTAAGAAAAAGAGGAGTGAGAACAATACTCATTGTTCCGGATTGGCCAAGAAGGACTTGGTATCCAGAGCTGCAAGAAATGTTCACAGAGGAACCATGGCCTCTGCCTCTAAGGCAGGATCTGTTGCAGCAGGGACCTTGTCTGTTCCAAGACTTACCGCGGCTGCGTTTGACGGCATGGCGGTTGTACGCCGGATCCTAGTAGAAAAAGGGATTCCGGATGAGGTTATTCCTACGCTACTAAAGGCTAGGAAGGACGTGACGGCTAAACATTATCACCGTATACGGCGAAAATAGGTTGCTTGGTGTGAGGCCAGGAAGGCCCCTACAGAGGAATTCCAGCTGGGCCGTTTCCTTCACTTCCTACAGTCGGGAGTGACTTTGGGCCTAAAAATGGGGGTCCATTAAGGTCCAGATTTCGGCCCTATCCATTTTCTTTCAAAAAAGAACTAGCTTCTCTTCCTGAAGTTCAGACGTCTGTAAAGGGAGTGCTGCATATTCAGCCCCCGTTTGTGCCTCCAGTGGCACCTTGGGATCTTTTCCTGAAATCACACTGGTTTGAGCCGCTTAAAACCGTGGAGTTAAAATATCTCACGTGGAAGGTGGTCATGCTATTAGCCTTGGCTTCGGCTAGACGTGTGTCAGAATTGGCGGCTTTGTCACATAAAAGCCCCTATTTGGTTTTCCATATGGACAGGGCAGAATTGCAGACTCGTCCGCAATTTCTGCCAAATGTGGTGTCATCTTTTCTTATGAACCAACCTATTGTGGTGCCTGTGGCTACTCGTGACTTGGAGGATTCCGAGTTACTGGATGTAGTCAGGGCTTTGAAGGTTTATGTAGCCAGAACGGCTAGAGTCAGGAAAACTGACTCGCTGTTTATCCTGTATGCATCCAACAAGCTGGGTGCTCCTGCTTCAAAGCAATCTATTGCTCGCTGGATCTGTAACACGATTCAGCAGGCTCATTCTGCGGCTGGATTGCCGCATCCAAAATCAGTAAAAGCCCATTCCACAAGGAAGGTGGGCTCTTCTTGGGCGGCTGCCCGAGGGGTCTCGGCGTTACAGCTTTGCCGAGCAGCTACTTGGTCGGGTTCAAACACTTTTGCAAAATTCTACAAGTTTGATACCCTGGCTGAGGAGGACCTTGTGTTTGCTCATTCAGTGCTGCAGAGTCATCCGCACTCTCCCGCCCGTTTGGGAGCTTTGGTATAATCCCCATGGTCCTTACGGAGTCCCCAGCATCCACTAGGACGTTAGAGAAAATAAGATTTTACTTACCGATAAATCTATTTCTCGTAGTCCGTAGTGGATGCTGGGCGCCCGTCCCAAGTGCGGACTTCTTCTGCAATACTTGTATATAGTTATTGCTTAAATAAGGGTTATGTTATGGTTAAATCAGGTTTGTCTGATGTTCTGTTGTTGTTCATACTGTTAACTGGGTAAGTTTATCACGAGTTATACGGTGTGATTGGTGTGGTTGGTATGAGTCTTACCCTGGATTCCAAATCCTTTCCTTGTACTGTCAGCTCTTCCGGGCACAGTTTCCTTAACTGAGGTCTGGAGGAGGGACATAGAGGGAGGAGCCAGTGCACACCAGTATTCCTAATTCTTTCTTAAAGTGCCCTGTCTCCTGCGGAGCCCGTCTATTCTCCATGGTCCTTACGGAGTCCCCAGCATCCACTACGGACTACGAGTAATAGATTTACCGGTAAGTAAAATATTATTTTTTTAAGCATAAGAAACAACAGGTGTCTGTTTTTCCAGAGTTTTCCCCTTTTAGGAGAGGTTTTGACAGTGGCCTGGCTCAAATATGACTCTAAGGGGTCTATTTACTAAGCCTTGAATGGAGATAAAGCGGACCGAGATAAAGTACCAGCCAATCATCTCCTAACTGTCATTTTTTAAACACTGCCTGTGACATGGCAGTTAGGAGTTGATTGGCTGGTCATTTATATCCGTCCGCTTTATCTCCATCCATGGCTTAGTAAATAGACCCCTATATTTCAGGTGCCAAGGATATTCAAGAACCTTTTATCCCTTTAAAGAGGATTACACTAAGCCTTGGGAGATTCCACCCAAGGTTGATGCTCCTATAACTAGATTAGCTAGGGCTACAATCATTTCTATAGTGTAACTGTAATCTGTTTCTCTTAAAGATCCAGGTGATAGGAAGTGCAAATCTGTTTTTAAATCTTTTTTTATCAAGGGCCAAGTCTTTACTCCAATATGAATCGGTTGGCTTTGACGGCTTGGCCCTTAGATCCAAAATTCTGAGAGTTAAAGGGGTTTTCCGTAAGGTAGTGGGGAAAAAAAACACATTTCCTAGTGTGAGTGTCATAAAAGGCAACCAGAGGGTTTTCGTGTCTCTCGAATTTTGCCTTATCTCCAGGAAGGTTGTCTAAGGGCCTTCACTTTTCTTCTCTTAAGGGACAGTTATCAGCCTTTTCTATCCTTTTTCAAAGGAGTTTGGCTTATATTCTGGAGGTTCATACTTTCCTCCAGGTTGTTTTACGTATTAAACTTCCTTATGTTCCTGCAGTTCCCCGGGAGAACTTAAATTTAGTCTTGGAGGCTTTGCAGTCTTTAGGGCCAGTGGAATTATGTTATCTTACATTGATCTTTGTTTTTCTTTTGGCTATTTCCTCAGCCAGAAGAGTTTCAGAGCTGGCGACTTTCTTTTAAACTTCACTGATTATTTTCCATTCGCATAGGGTGGTTTTGCACACACAACCATCTTTTCATCCGATGGTAGTGCCCAAATTTCACATAAATCATGACTTTGTCCTTCCACAATTTATGCAGGCCTCGATCTCTGAAGATAGTTCACCTTAACCTAGCCCCCTTAACACTGCTTATGAAAATGTAATTCTTGATTTGCATCTCATGCTTTTGTTTTACGACTTGCAAAGACACCTGAGTGGCATTGCTCTGTAGGCACTTTAAAAGTACATTCATTTGGTATACACGGTCACTTGTAAGTTACTGAATGTATGAGGTCATAAGGCCATGTTTAACCTCCTTTACATAAAAATGTCCTCTAATATTTTACTTTCTCATGTGTCATTCAGTATTTACAAATTAGTTTTTTTCTTTCTTATCAATATTATTTAATCTTAAATGGAATTTATGGATTTTTTTTAAGTGCAGAATATCTTTATTAGATTTAAACACAGGATAAATAACAAAAAGAACAAGTAGCTCAAGAAACAAAAGCAGATGGATTATATAAGAAATTGCACGAGTGTACAAATACGAGTAATCAGTAGTTACAGAAAATATTATAAAAACAAACAATCGAATAACCAGAGTAAACCGTAGAGAACTAAACAGTAAAAATAAAGGTGGAGAAAAAGGATAGCAAAGAGAAGAGAGAAATACAATCAAATGGAGACCATGGGACTGCAGGGAAAAAGAGGAAGCAGAAAAAAAGGGAAAGTATCTGTGTGTAACTACGACAGTATTTGCATACAAAATGCTATGCTTCAGTGCTTTCCTGGAAAACACTGTAATGTGGCATTTTGGATGCAGATACAGCTTCAATTATACACAGAATATAGGCATGCTGCATATCATAACACACTAGTAGATATATCTGCAGATCAATTGATCTGCAGATATATCTATGGACGGATCGAGCAGTGTGTTCAGCATACACACTGCCCGATCCGTCGGGGACTGACGTCATGAACTGGGCAGGCGTGTACACACGCCCGCCCAGTTCAGCTGTCAATCACCGCTGGCCGCTGCAGCATGTGTACGGGCGGTCGGCCGACCACCCCGTACACACACAGCGACGCCCCAATATATCGGTAGATATATTGGCCGTCGGCTGTGCTGCGGGGACGACGAGAAACGTCTGTGAACGACGGAGTTCACAGACGTATCGGCCGTACACACTGGCCGACGGTCCCGCGATATATCGGCCGTTCAGGAGAACGGCCGATATATCAACCAGTGTGTACGGGCTTTAAGATGCATTTTTGCAGAAAAACCCTTGCAAAAAGGCGCTTGGCGCTATGTAGTCCTGCCACGTCATGACGGGACTCAAAGGGCTGTTTAGAGTTACTGCAGGATGTAAGAGGACACATCTGTACTAGCATTACCTCCATTTAAGCAAAGCAGACGAGTTATTTTAATTGTGCTTGTGTTTTAGAATATGTGGTAACATAAATAATCTTGAATTTGATTCCCCCATGAAGAAAAAATTGTTTCTTACTCTATACAAAGTATTGTTGTTATGGGTAACCTGGTTATTGTGTTTATAGTAGAGGGTTCTGCTAGTTGCCCCTTTGAGTAGAAGTGTTTACATGTGTCCTGATGCATGAATGTGCTGGGATTATGTACTGTAAAATGTTTGGTCAATTATGTACAATTTTTTTGTGTTTTTTCTTTCGGTACTAAGCATCATTTCTTTTTAAATTCAGTCTTCTGCAAACAATAGTAGCTGAATCGCCTTTGACTGCTGTAGACTTCATGCCCGATGGAGCAACCTTGGCAGCTGGCTCTTCACGCGGAAAGATTTACCTTTATGACTTAAGAATGTTAAGTTCACCTCTTAAAACAGTCGCTGCTCATAAGACTTCTGTACAGTGCGTTCAGTTTGAACACAGCAGCACCCACAAGGTGAGTTCCTGATGATTTTCATTGTGTAGTAGGTTTCTTAAACCTGAATCTGGTTTTAACTTCCACCCCACAATTGATAAGATGATTACCAAATTGTGGTCAACAAACACAAAATCTAAAGCCGCCATACTGTGAATCATATTGGAGGGTCTTGGTGTGCTTCCAGGTGATTTGGCCTTCAATTTAGAAATCCATAAATTAGCACCAATGTAGGTGCTATTATAATGTAGTGTAGAACCACCAGAGCAGAGATGCCTTGCTGGTGGCTTACCAAATGTTATTAAATGTATGTAACTAAGATCTCTACATTACTATTATCATGTAGTTTTCATTTCTCTTTTGTTGGTCCATTGAAGGTTTATTTTTCTTGTGTAATTTAAACCTTCCGTTACATACTCCTGTGATGGACCAATAAATTAATTTGAGCAACTACAATTCTGTGTAAACAATAAAGAAAAATATTATATTTCCAGTATGTTGTGTAGCTTAATCTAAATTAACCTCTTTATTCAGTATATCTACATGATTGTACATGTTCAAGGTACATGTACACTGTATTCAACATTGTAGAGGGAGTATGTACTTGCAGGAGCATAGTCACTTTGCTGCTGAGTAACATACTGTACTCTGTGATATCATCAAACTGCTGGATGTCCACCAACTTTCGGCACATTGGCTTTTATTAATCACATGGTTTTAGTTGCATGATCATTTAATTGTATCCTCTTGATGTCCAGGAGCACTTTGTAGCTGTGTGACCAGACACTTACAGATGTGTCCTCATTTACCTAGCCTCAACACGTCATGCAGCGTGAGACACCATGCTGAGTGGTGTAGCGTCTTTTTCGCTAAAATAAGCAATGGACATGGCTACTAATAACAAATGCACAGATAAAATTCTTAAAGCTATGTCTGCAAATGCTAGGAGCGTAGGAGACAAAATTCCAGAGCTAATTGCGATAATGACAAGGGATAACCTGGATTTCGTGGCAATTACAGAGTCTTGGTGCAATGAGAATCATGACTGGGACATAGCTATACAATTTATTTAGGAAGGATAGAATATGAAGAATAGGAGGAGGGGTAGCAATGTATGTGAAAAAAAGCATAAATGCTACTTTAATACAAAATATTGAAGCCAAAACTGAGGCCCTTTGAGTCACCATAGAAACTGGGAAGAAGGACATTATTTGCATTGGGGTGATCTATAGACCACCAGGCCAGGGGCAGGATTTGGACAGGAACCTATTGTTGGACAAATCTAAAATGGCTTTAAAGGGAGAAGTCATAATCATGGGAGACTTTAACTTACCTGATGTAAATTGGGAGGGGTCTTTTGCAAGTTCAGCTACAAGTGGCAAATTTCTACATTCCTTACAGGGAGCATCTCTCAAGCAATTGGTGAGGGAGCCCACTCGCAAAGACTCAATATTAGATCTAATTCTTACAAATGGTGATAGGATATCTGATATATATGTGGGTGAGCACCTGGGATCCAGTGATCATCAAGCAGTATGGTTTAGTATAAAGACAGGATCCAACTCCTGCCACACAAAAACAAAGGTGTTGGATTTTAGAAATGCTGACTTTGCAAAAATGGGGAGATGTTTAAGTGATTCATTGGCAGACTGGAGGAACTTGGAAGGAGTGCAGGAGAGGGAAAAAACTGAAAAGTGCAATACTAAGTGCAACAGACCTTTGTATCAAAATGGTTAGGAAAAGCACCAGGAAAAGGAAGCCAGTGTGGTTCACAAAAGTAGTATCAACTAGTGTGAAAGCAAATAAGATGGCTTTTAGGAAATACAAACAGACTCAAAATAATAACGACAAAGAGGTGTATCTGGACAGATGGAAGGATGCTAAGAAAGTGATCAGACGTGCAAAGTCAGAAGCTGAGGAGAAAATGGCCCAGTCAGTAGATAAAGGGGGCAAAACTTTTTTTAAGTATATAAGTGAAAGGAGAAAATCAAATGGAGGAATAATAAGACTTAAGACAGAGAGTGAGCATTTGGTGGAGGGAGACAAGGCAATAGCAGATCACCTAAATAATTATTTTTGCTCAGTATTTACTACAGAAGAAGGGATGGGGCCACAGTTAAGTTGCAAGGACATTCATAAAAATAAGGTAGATGAAAATACATTTACAGAGGAGAAGGTCCTAACATAACTTTCAAAACTAAAAGTGGATAAATCAATGGGACCAGATGGGATACACCCAAGGATACTTAAAGAGCTAAAAGATGTGCTGGTTACACCTTTAACAGAATTATTTAACCAGTCACTAAATACAGGTGCTATTCCAGAGGACTGGAAAAGAGCAAATGTAGTTCCACTGCACAAAAGTGGAAGCAAGGAAGAAGCAAGTAACTACAGACCAGTAAGCCTTACATCAGTAGTAGGGAAAGTAATGGAAAAACTATTAAAAGAAAGAGTTGTGGAATATCTTAAATCAAACCACTTACAGGATCCAAAACAGCATGGATTTACTGGTGGGAGATCATGCCAAACAAATCTTATTGACTTTTTTGACTCTGTGATGAAAATAATAGATCAAGGGGGAGCTGTAGATGTAGCATATCTAGACTTTAGTAAGGCATTTGACACTGTCCCACATCGCAGACTGCTAAATAAACTTGAAAGCCTGGGGGTGGATTATAAATCAGTTAAATGGATAAGAACCTGGTTGCAGGATAGGAAACAGACAGTCGTAGTTAATGGAGTGCAATCTATGGAGGGAAATGTTACCAGTGGAGTACCCCAGGGATCTGTACTTTGTCCAGTTCTCTTTAATATCTTTGTTGGTGACATTGCAGATGGTATTGAAGGGAAGATATGCCTTTTTGCAGATGATACACAGGGTAGACACACCATGAGGGGTAAAACAAATGATTAATGACCTAGGTAGGCTTCAGAAATGGTCAAGAACGTGGCAACTACAGTTTAATGCTAAAAAATGCAAAATCATGCACTTGGGTCTCAAAAACCCAAAGGCTAAATATAGTATCAAGGGTACTATAATGGAAATTACCGAGGAGGAAAGAGATTTAGGAGTCACTATTTCAAGTGACTTGAAGGCAGGAAAGCAATGCAACAAAGCAATGAGAAAGGCAAGTCAGATGCTTGGTTGCATAGGGAGAGGAATCAGTAGCAGGAAAAAAGAAGTGATAATGCCACTGTATAGGTCATTGGTACGGCCCCATCTGGAATACTGTGTCCAGTTCTGGAGACCCTATCTGCAGAAGGATATAAATACATTAGAGAGTGTACAAAGAAGGGCAACTAAAATGGTGCATGGCCTACATCACAAAACTTACCCGGAAAGGCTAAAAGATCTTAACATGTATAGTTTGGAGGAGAGAAGGGAAAGGGGGGACATGATAGAAACTTTCAAATATATCAAGGGTCTTAACAAAGTTCAGGAGGGAAACATTCTTCAAAGGAAAAGAAGTATTAGAACTCGAGGGCATACATTGAGACTGGAGGGGGGGAGGTTCAGGGAAAAATTACTTCACAGAAAGGGTAGTGGATAAGTGGAATAGCCTCCCATCAGAGGTGGTAGAGGCTAAGACTGTAGGGCAATTTAAACATGCTTGGGACAGGCATATGAATATCCTTACAAAGAATTAAGGTTAAAAAAGGGTTGAGATTGCCTAAAGGATAAAATAAAAAAGGGGCAGACTAGATGGGCCAAGTGGTTCTTATTTGCCGTCAAATCTGTGGTGGCCAACGCGTGGCTCTTGAGCCACATGTGGCTCTTTCTTTATTCAAATGTGGCTCCCAACACTCAAAGTTACGTGACCACAATAGATTCGTAAACTGCTGCACTCCAGCCAGACATGCAGCAGCCAGCGCCGTCTTTTCGTATGGGCTCAATGGGCTCTTGCCCAAGGGCCCCAAGAGAATAAGGGCCCTAGGCTGATAGCTGAGGGTCCCCTCTTTCCAGGGGTACCAGATTTTTGAAAATCGGCCCTGGGGAACCGGAGATATCCGACTTGAAAGCAGTGGTCCCCATCCAAGCCTGTAAATTGCTTTTCCCAGCCAGATATTTCGGGTTCTGTCTGACTTTGGGTATTTCTAAGGGTATAAGCCAAAAGCTTGGACTCTTCCCTTTTAGTGGACACTGGCAGTGTGTCTCTACTATGCCCAGAACCAGAGATATCAGTCTTCAAGCAGCTGGTCATTGCTCCAGCTCCACATGCCTAATATGCAGTTTTAGATTTTCGTTGGTGAATTGCTCTGGCTCCAGAACTCTGATCCCCAAGTCCCCAGAATCTTCTGAAAGGTGGGACTCTATAGTATTTTATCCCATTCAAAGCTAAGAAATATATTTTCAGGAACTTGAGATATCTGCAGTCAAGCAAGCTGCCCTCCCACTGTAAAATGATAAATATTAAGCCCACTCCACTAGCCACCCCTCCCCTACGTATTAAACACCCCCTACCACCCTGGGAGTCATGTACCAGGGCTTCTTCATTCAGCCCAATGACCCCTTCTACAGTTTAGCCCCATCTGTGCAGTAAAGGAGTAATTAGCAGAAATCACTGCTTCAGGTCCTACATGCTGGGCAGAAGATAGAACATCCCCTACTGCCCGCGGGATATCAAATCTGCTGCTGATAGCTCCTCCCACCGCTACCGCTGCAGCATGGGTAGGGGGCCCAGTGCATTGCTGTGCCCAGGGGCCTACACTGCTGTTAAGACGGCTCTGGCAGCAGCACTACGTAGACTGAGAACTGAGGGAGCCAAATATACATGGGGGAGCTGGCTGGAGTGACACAGGCGGGTGCTGGCTGGAGTGACACAGGCGGGTGCTGGCTGGAGTGACACATGGGGGAACTAAAGTGTATTATGTGAATCTGGCTTTTCAATATATTTTATGCGGATCTGGCCTTTTTAATTATTTGATGTAGAAGTGGCTTTTTCAAAGTATATCATGTTGGATCTGGCTTTTTCAATGTATTTTATACCAGAGGCATGGCCTAGCAGGCACAAGGTCACACCCCATTTTTGCAATCGCATCTTCGGCTTAAAGTCGGCTCTTTTATGTACCTAACAAGATATCTTGGCTCTTTGTCTCTGACTGGTTGGCCACCCCTGCGTCAAATTCTATGTTTCTATGTAACAAACCGCTTCACGAGAGTGCTTTTCTTAATTTGATATGTGATACTTGTGATTTAGTATGAAATTATATATATATATATATATATAAAGCACAACAGAACTTGGCATGAAAGAATGCCATGGCCACTGTATCCTAGCACTTCGTATACAGATTCAACCTCAGCTGCACACAGATATACAGGTATATACAGTAAAAGTGCAGTTTAGTGAAGCTGCTTTGTTGAATTGGTATCAAGACACACTTGAGCAAAAAAGACTTTCTGGACAAGCAGAGTCACACAGGACCTAGCACGCCAAGAAGGGGGATGTGTGACAGCAGCAATAGTATATGAGGACGTGTCTCTACTATTTATTAACATTTATTTATGCAGGTCTATGTACTACACAAAGTTTTACAATTGGAAACAAGGGAAAAATGATCAAGACTCAATGTTGGCTAAAAGGTTTAAGAGCAATGCTCGCCAGCTTGCAACTTAGTGTACACTTTTTAATATTTTTTTTTTGGTAGTGCATTTTAATATATGGGTGGAATTCAATTAGCCACTGTAATTTAGTGCAGGCTCATTGATCCTCTGGGGCTATTCAATTAGTCCCAGAGGCAGCCTTCTCCCAAATTCTATGTGTTAATGCCCGAAAACAGATAATTTAACAGGCGAGAAAAAGAGGCTCTAATTGGATAGCCTTAGGCGTTAGCGCTGTAAGCTACCCCCTTTTCTCTAACGTCCTAAGTGGATGCTGGGGACTCCGTCAGGACCATGGGGAATAGCGGCTCCGCAGGAGACAGGGCACAAAAATAAAGCTTTAGGATTAGGTGGTGTGTACTGGCTCCTCCCCCTATGACCCTCCTCCAAGCCTCAGTTAGGTTTTTGTGCCCGTCCGAGCAGGGTGCAATCTAGGTGGCTCTCCTAAAGAGCTGCTTAGAAAAAGTTTTTAGGTTTTTTATTTTCAGTGAGTCCTGCTGGCAACAGGCTCACTGCATCGAGGGACTTAGGGGAGAGAATTTCAACTCACCTGCGTGCAGGATGGATTGGATTCTTAGGCTACTGGACACCATTAGCTCCAGAGGGAGTCGGAACACAGGTCTCACCCTGGGGTTCGTCCCGGAGCCGCGCCGCCGACCCCCCTTACAGATGCTGAAGATTGAAGGTCCGGAAACAGGCGGCAGAAGGCTCTTCAGTCTTCATGAAGGTAGCGCACAGCACTGCAGCTGTGCGCCATTGTTGTCACACACTTCACACCAAGCGGTCACGGAGGGTGCAGGGCGCTGCTGGGGGCGCCCTGGGCAGCAATATTTAATACCTTTATGGCAAAAGAATACATCACATATAGCCATTGAGGCTATATGTATGTATTTAACCCATGCCAGTTATCTAAAACTCCGGGAGAAAAGCCCGCCGAAATAGGGGGCGGAGCTTATTCTCCTCAGCACACAGCGCCATTTTCCTGCTCAGCTCCGCTGTGAGGAAGGCTCCCAGGACTCTCCCCTGCACTGCACTACAGAAACAGGGTAAAACAGAGAGGGGGGGCATTTTTTTGGCGATATTTTGATATATTTAAGCTGCTATAAAGAACAACACTTATATAAGGTTGTTCCCATATATATTATAGCGCTTGGGTGTGTGCTGGCAAACTCTCCCTCTGTCTCCCCAAAGGGCTAGTGGGGTCCTGTCTTCGATAAGAGCATTCCCTGTGTGTCTGCTGTGTGTCGGTACGTGTGTGTCGACATGTATGAGGACGATGTTGGTGTGGAGGCAGAGCAATTGCCGATAATGGTGATGTCACCCCCCAGGGAGTCGACACCGGAATGGATGGCTTTGTTTATGGAATTACGTGATAATGTCAGCACATTACAAAAATCAGTTGACGACATGAGACGGCCGGCAAACCAGTTAGTACCTGCCCAGGCGTCTCAGACACCGTCAGGGGCTGTAAAGCGCCCTTTACCTCAGTCGGTCGACACAGACCCAGACACAGACACTGAATCTAGTGTCGACGGTGATGAAACAAACGTATTTTCAAGTAGGGCCACACGTTATATGATCACGGCAATGAAGGAGGCTTTGCATATCTCTGATACTGCAAGTACCACAAAAAGGGGTATTATGTGGGGGGTGAAAAAACTACCTGTAGTTTTTCCTGAATCAGAGGAATTAAATGATGTATGTGATGAAGCGTGGGTTAACCCAGATAGAAAAATGCTAATTTCAAAAAAGTTATTAGCATTATACCCTTTCCCGCCAGAGGTTAGGGCGCGCTGGGAAACACCCCCTAAGGTGGATAAGGCGCTCACACGCTTATCAAAACAAGTGGCGTTACCGTCTCCTGATACGGCCGCCCTCAGGGATCCAGCTGATAGGAGAATGGAAACTACCCTAAAAAGTATATACACACATACTGGTGTTATACTGCGACCAGCCATCACCTCAGCCTGGATGTGCAGTGCTGGGGTCGTCTGGTTGGATTCCCTGACTGAAAATATTGATACCCTGGATAGGGACAGTATTTTATTGACTATAGAGCAATTAAAGGATGCTTTCCTTTATATGCGAGATGCTCAGAGAGATATTTGCACTCTGGCATCGAGAGTAAATGCGATGTCCATATCTGCCAGAAGGAGTTTATGGACGCGACAGTGGTCAGGTGATGCGGATTACAAACGACATATGGAAGTATTGCCGTATAAAGGGGAGGAATTATTTGGCGTCGGTCTATCGGATCTGGTGGCCACGGCAACTGCCGGAAAATCCACCTTTTTACCTCAGACCCCCTCCCAACAGAAAAAGACACCGTCTTTTCAGCCGCAGTCCTTTCGGTCCTATAAGAACAAGCGGACAAAAGGACAGTCATATCTGCCTCGGGGCAGAGGAAGGGGTAAGAGAGGGCAGCAAGCAGCCCCTGCCCAGGAACAGAAGCCCTCCCAGGGTTCTGCAAAGCCCTCAGCATGACGCTGGGGCCTTACAAGCGGACTCAGGAGCGGTGGGGGGTCGACTCAAGAATTTCAGCGCACAGTGGGCTTGCTCACAGGTGGACCCCTGGATTCTGCAGGTAGTATCTCAGGGTTACAGGTTGGAATTCGAGAAGTCTCCCCCTCGCCGGTTCCTAAAGTCTGCTTTGCCAACGTCTCCCTCAGACAGGGCGACGGTATTGGAAGCCATTCACAAGCTGTTTTCTCAGCAGGTGATAGTCAAGGTACCCCTCCTACAACAGGGAAAGGGGTATTACTCCACGCTATTTGTGGTACCGAAGCCGGACGGCTCGGTAAGACCTATTCTAAATCTGAAATCTTTGAACCTGTACATACAAAAATTCAAGTTCAAGATGGAGTCACTCAGAGCAGTGATAGCGAATCTGGAAGAAGGGGACTTTATGGTGTCCCTGGACATAAAGGATGCTTACCTACATGTCCCAATTTGCCCTTCACATCAAGGGTACCTCAGGTTCGTGGTGCAAAACTGTCATTATCAGTTTCAGACGCTGCCGTTTGGATTGTCCACGGCACCTCGGGTCTTTACCAAGGTAATGGCCGAAATGATGATTCTTCTGCGAAGAAGAGGCGTATTAATTATCCCTTACTTGGACGATCTCCTGATAAGGGCAAGGTCCAGAGAACAGCTGGAGGACGGAGTAGCACTAACCCAACTAGTGCTGCAACAACACGGGTGGATTCTGAATTTTCCAAAATCTCAGTTGACCCCGACGACACGTCTGCTGTTCCTGGGAATGATTCTGGACACGGTTCAGAAAAAGGTGTTTCTTCCGGAGGAGAAAGCCAAGGCGTTATCCGAACTTGTCAGGAACCTCCTAAAACCAGGGAAAGTGTCTGTGCATCAATGCACAAGAGTCCTGGGAAAGATGGTGGCTTCTTACGAAGCGATTCCATTCGGCAGATTCCACGCACGAACTTTTCAGTGGGATCTGCTGGACAAATGGTCCGGATCGCATCTGCAGATGCATCAGCGGATAACCTTATCGCCACGGACAAGGGTGTCTCTTCTGTGGTGGTTGCAGAGTGCTCATCTGTTAGAGGGCCGCAGATTCGGCATACAGGACTGGGTCCTGGTGACCACGGATGCCAGTCTGAGAGGCTGGGGAGCGGTCACACAGGGAAGAAACTTCCAGGGAGTATGGTCAAGCCTGGAGATGTCTCTTCACATAAATATACTGGAGCTAAGAGCGATTTACAATGCTCTAAGTCTGGCAAAACCCCTGCTTCAGGGTCAGCCGGTGTTGATCCAGTCGGACAACATCACGGCAGTCGCCCACGTAAACAGACAGGGTGGCACAAGAAGCAGGACAGCAATGGCAGAAGCTGCAAGGATTCTTCGCTGGGCGGAAGATCATGTGATAGCACTGTCAGCAGTATTCATTCCGGGAATGGACAACTGGGAAGCAGACTTCCTCAGCAGACACGATCTACACCCGGGAGAGTGGGGACTTCATCCAGAAGTCTTCCACATGATTGTGAACCGTTGGGAAAAACCAATGGTGGATATGATGGCGTCCCGCCTCAACAAAAAACTGGACAGGTATTGCGCCAGGTCAAGAGACCCTCAGGCAATAGCTGTGGACGCTCTGGTAACACCGTGGGTGTTCCAGTCAGTGTATGTGTTCTCTCCTCTGTCTCTCATACCAAAGGTACTGAGAATTATACGGCAAAAGGGAGTAAGAACGATACTAGTGGCTCCGGATTGGCCAAGAAGAACTTGGTACCCGGAACTTCAAGAGATGCTCACGGAGGATCCGTGGCCTCTACCTCTAAGACCGGACCTGCTTCAGCAGGGACCGTGTCTATTCCAAGACTTACCGCGGCTGCGTTTGACGGCATGGCGGTTGAACGCCGAATTCTAAGGGAAAAAGGCATTCCGGAAGAGGTCATTCCTACACTGGTAAAAGCCAGGAAGGAGGTGACTGCACAACATTATCAGTGAGGCCAGGAAGGCCCCCACGGAGGAATTTCAACTGGGTCGATTCCTACATTTCCTGCAAACAGGATTGTCTATGGGCCTCAAATTGGGGTCCATTAAGGTTCAAATTTCGGCCCTGTCGATTTTCTTCCAGAAAGAATTGGCTTCAGTTCCTGAAGTCCAGACTTTTGTAAAAGGAGTACTACATATACAGCCCCCGGTTGTGCCCCCAGTGGCACCGTGGGATCTTAATGTAGTCTTGGATTTTTTCAAATCCCATTGGTTTGAGACGCTCAAATCGGTGGAGTTGAAGTATCTTACATGGAAAGTAACCATGCTACTGGCCCTGGCTTCAGCCAGGAGAGTATCAGAATTGGCGGCTTTATCATATAAGAGCCCATATCTGATTTTCCATACGGACAGGGCAGAACTGCGGACACGTCCTCATTTTCTGCCTAAGGTGGTGTCAGCGTTTCACCTGAACCAGCCTATTGTGGTGCCTGCGGCTACTAACGATTTGGAGGATTCCAAGTTGTTGGACGTGGTCCGGGCATTGAAAATATATATTTCAAGAACGGCGGGAGTCAGAAAGTCTGACTCACTGTTTATATTGTATGCACCCAACAAGATGGGTGCTCCTGCTTCTAAGCAGACGATTGCTCGTTGGATTTGTAGCACAATTCAACTTGCACATTCTGTGGCAGGCTTGCCACAACCTAAATCTGTCAAGGCCCATTCCACAAGGAAAGTGGGCTCATCCTGGGCGGCTGCCCGGGGGGTCTCGGCATTACAACTCTGCCGAGCTGCTACTTGGTCAGGGGCAAACACATTTGCAAAATTCTACAAATTTGATACCCTGGCTGAGGAGGACCTTGAGTTCTCTCATTCGGTGCTGCAGAGTCATCCGCACTCTCCCGCCCGTTTGGGAGCTTTGGTATAATCCCCATGGTCCTGACGGAATCCCCAGCATCCACTTAGGACGTTAGAGAAAATAAGAATTTACTTACCGATAATTCTATTTCTCGTAGTCCGTAGTGGATGCTGGGCGCCCATCCCAAGTGCGGATTGTCTGCAATACTTGTACATAGTTATTGTTACAAACAAATTCGGGTTGTTATTGTTGTGAGCCGTCTGTTCAGAGGCTCCTACGTTGTCATACTGTTAACTGGGTTCAGATCACAAGTTATACGGTGTGATTGGTGTGGCTGGTATGAGTCTTACCCGGGATTCAATATCCTTCCTTATTGTGTACGCTCGTCCGGGCACCGTATCCTAACTGAGGCTTGGAGGAGGGTCATAGGGGGAGGAGCCAGTACACACCACCTAATCCTAAAGCTTTATTTTTGTGCCCTGTCTCCTGCGGAGCCGCTATTCCCCATGGTCCTGACGGAGTCCCCAGCATCCACTACGGACTACGAGAAATAGAATTATCGGTAAGTAAATTCTTATTTTTTATCCCATTAAATTAACGGGTTAATTGAATTCCCCATTAGTCTCAACATAATTTATTGTTTTAAAGGCTAATATTGGCAACATTCGTAAATATACCTTTTAAAGTTTTGTACTCTAAGAACAAAAAAACAAATAAATACTCTGCACCTGATCTTAATAAGCTGGCAATCATATATCTGTACCAGACTGCTACTTCCTGGTAAAGGTTATTGCAAACACCTTTTTAAAAAACAACAAAAAACAACAACAATAATATTAAGAATAAACCGAGGTTTATCAGGAAGCGCTGTCCAGTCCAGTTAATCAATTTAGTTAATATAATCTTTATTTATACATACATAACATATTAATGGCCATAAACATATACATAAAATCAATCCAAGAACAATCCAATTAAAACATAATTAGCAACCAATAATGTACTTTTGTAAAAAAAACTCTGTCCAATATCAATAAATCAGTCAGTACTTAGAAAGTTAGTATGCATGCACTCCTCCAATGTTGATGTTAGTCATTCTCTCTGATTGATTAGTGTGATAGTCCACTAGTAATCAGGATCTGACATGCATTGAAATGAGGCAAGCCGCCTCTGAACGTGGAATGGTTCTCCTACCTCCATTTGATGGCAAAAATATGGGGGCTATACATACATCGAGTCCAATCCCCGGTTCCTAAGGTTTGATCCACATTGTACTTTGAACATAAAGAAGATGCTCCTTACTTCTCCTTCCTTGTAGCTGCCTTCAGTGTTTGCAAATATGTGCTATAGCGTGTCTTTTATGTTAAAATAGCTGTGCATGTGTGTGTGTCGGAGGGGGGGGGGGGGGCTAGGTCCCGCAGGACTTGCTCTAACCAACCATATTGTACTGCCCTCTCTTATAGCAACATGGGTTAGCCAATCAGCATTCAAAAGAAGAGAAGACTAAGGAAAGTGTGCTTTGCCTCCCTTGCTATTACCTGATTGGTTGCAAAGGGCAATACTTCTAAGTCTTGTTTTTCCAAGTTTTAGGAGAGCAAGCAAAGTCTTTCAGCTAATTAGTAAAGCCACTGTAATCTATTAACCACCTAATGTGTAGTGCAGTCCTCCTCTACCAAATTATTATTTCTCTATCGTCCTAGTGGATGCTGGGGTTCCTGAAAGGACCATGGGGAATAGCGGCTCCGCAGGAGACAGGGCACAAAAAGTAAAGCTTTAGGATCAGGTGGTGTGCACTAGCTCCTCCCCCTATGACCCTCCTCCAAGCCCCAGTTAGATTTTTGTGCCCGGCCGAGAAGGATGCAATCTAGGTGGCTCTCCTAAAGAGCTGCTTAGAAAAGTTTAGCTTAGGTTTTTTATTTTACAGTGAGTCCTGCTGGCAACAGGATCACTGCAACGAGGGACTTAGGGGAGAAGAAGTGAACTCACCTGCGTGCAGGATGGATTGGCTTCTTGGCTACTGGACATTAGCTCCAGAGGGACGATCACAGGTACAGCCTGGATGGTCACCGGAGCCTCGCCGCCGGCCCCCTTGCAGATGCTGAAACGAGAAGAGGTCCAGAATCGGCGGCAGAAGACTCCTCAGTCTTCTTAAGGTAGCGCACAGCACTGCAGCTGTGCGCCATTTTCCTCTCAGCACACTTCACACGGCAGTCACTGAGGGTGCAGGGCGCTGGGAGGGGGGCGCCCTGGGAGGCAAATGAAAACCTTTTTTGGCTAAAAATACCTCACATATAGCCTCTGGGGGCTATATGGAGATATTTAACCCCTGCCAGAATCCGTTAAGAGCGGGAGACGAGGCCGCCGAAAAAGGGGTGGGGCCTATCTCCTCAGCACACAGCGCCATTTTCCCTCACAGAAAGGCTGGAGGGAAGGCTCCCAGGCTCTCCCCTGCACTGCACTACAGAAACAGGGTTAAAACAGAGAGGGGGGGCACTAATTTGGCGTTAGAAATATATAAAAAAGATGCTATAAGGGAAAACACTTATATAAGGTTGTCCCTATATAATTATAGCGTTTTTGGTGTGTGCTGGCAAACTCTCCCTCTGTCTCTCCAAAGGGCTAGTGGGTCCTGTCCTCTATCAGAGCATTCCCTGTGTGTGTGCTGTGTGTCGGTACGTGTGTGTCGACATGTATGAGGACGATGTTGGTGAGGAGGCAGAGCAATTGCCTGTAATGGTGATGTCACTCTCTAGGGAGTCGACACCGGAATGGATGGCTTATTTAGGGAATTACGTGATAATGTCAACACGCGCCAAGGTCGGTTGACGACATGAGACGGCCGACAAACAATTAGTACCGGTCCAGACGTCTCAAAAACACCGTCAGGGGTTTTAAAACGCCCGTTTACTTTAGTCGGTCGACACAGACACAGACAGGGACACTGAATCCAGTGTCGACGGTGAATAAACAAACGTATTCCTTATTAGGGCCACACGTTAAGGGCAATGAAGGAGGTGTTACATATTTCTGATACTACAAGTACCACAAAAGAGGGTATTATGTGGGATGTGAAAAAACTACCGTAGTTTTTCCTGAATCAGATAAATTAAATGAAGTGTGTGATGATGCGTGGGTTCCCCCCGATAGAAAATATGGGCGGTATACCCTTTCCCGCCAGAAGTTAGGGCGCGTTGGGAAACACCCCTTAGGGTGGATAAGGCGCTCACACGCTTATCAGAACAAGTGGCGGTACCGTCTATAGATAGGGCCGTCCTCAAGGAGCCAGCTGACAGGAGGCTGGAAAAATATCATAAAAAGTATATACACACATACTGGTGTTATACTGCGACCAGCGATCGCCTCAGCCTGGATGTGCAGAGCTGGGGTGGCTTGGTCGGATTCCCTGACTAAAAATATTGATACCCTTGACAGGGACAGTATTTTATTGACTATAGAGCATTTAAAGGATGTATTTCTATATATGCGAGATGCACAGAGGGATATTTGCACTCTGGCATCAAGAGTAAGTGCGATGTCCATATCTGCCAGAAGATGTTTATGGACACGACAGTGGTCAGGTGATGCAGATTCCAAACGGCACAAAGGTGTATTGCCGTATAAAGGAAGAGGAGTTATTTGGGGTCGGTCCATCGGACCTGGTGGCCACGGCAACTGCTGGAAAATCCACCGTTTTTACCCTAAGTCACATCTCTGCAGAAAAAGACACCGTCTTTTCAGCTTCAGTCCTTTCGTCCCTATAAGAGTCATATCTGCCCAGGGATAGAGGAAAGGGAAGAAGACTGCAGCAGGCAGCCCATTCCCAGGAACAGAAGCGTTCCACCGCTTCTGACAAGCTCTCAGCATGACGCTGAGACCGTACAGGACCCCTGGATCCTACAAGTAGTATCCCAGGGGTACAGTTTGGAATGTCGAGACGTTTCCCCTGCGCAGGCTCCTGAAGTCTGCTTTACCAAGGTCTCCCTCCGACAAGGAGGCAGTATGGGAAAAAATTCACGAGCTGTATTCCCAGCAGGTGATAATTAAATTACCCCTCCTACAACAAGAAAAGGGGGTATTATTCCACACTATATTGTGGTACTGAAGCCAGAAGGCTAGGTGAGACCTATTCTAAATCTAAAAAAATTTGAACACTTACAAAGGTTCAAATCAAGATGGAGTCACTCAGAGCAGTGATAACGAACCGGGAAGAAGGGGACTATCTGGTGTCCCGAGACATCAGGGATGCTTACCTCCATGTCCCAAATTTGCCCTTATCACTAAGGGTACCTCAGGTTCGTGGTACAGAACTGTCACCATCAGTTTCAGACGCTGCCGTTTGGATTGTCTACGGCACCCCGGGTCTTTACCAAGGTAATGGCCGAAATGATGGTTCTTCTTCGAAGAAAAGGCGTCTTAATTATCCCTTACTTGGACGATCTCCTGATAAGGGCAAAGTCCAGGGAACAGTTGGAGGTCGGAGTAGCACTATCTCGGATACTGTTACAACAGCAGGGGTGGATTCTAAATATTCCAAAATCGCAGCTGATCCCGACAACAAGTCTCCTGTGCTTAGGGATGATTCTGGACACAGTCCAGAAAAAGGTGTTTCTCCCGGAAGAGAAAGCCAGGGAGTTATCCGAGCTAGTCAGGAACCTCCTAAAATCAGTGCATCATTGCACAAGGGCCATGGTAAAAAAATGGTGACTTCCTTCGAAGCAATTCCAGTCGGCAGATTTCATGCAAGAACTTTTCAGTGGGATCTGCTGGACAAATGGTCCGGATCGCATCTTCAGATGCATCAGCGGATAACCCTATATCCAAGGACAAGGGTGTCTCTCCTGTGGTGGTTACAGAGTGCTCATCTTCTAGAGGGCCGCAGATTCGGCATTCAGTTTTGGATGTTGGTGACCACGGAGGCCAGCCCGAGAGGCTGGGGAGCAGTCACACAAGGAAAAAATTTCCAGGGAGTGTGATCAAGTCTGGAGATTTTTCTCCACATAAATATAGCTAAGGGTAAATTTATAATGCTCTAAGCTTAGCAAGACCTCTGCTTCAAGGTCAGCCGGTATTGATCCAGTGGGATAAAACATCACGGCAGTCGCCCACGTAAATAGACAGGGCGGCACAAGAAGCAGGAGGGCAGTGGCAAAAACTGCAAGGACTTTTCGCTGGGCGGAAAATCATGTGATGGCACTGTCAGCAGTGTTTCATTCCGGGAATGGAAACTGGGAAGCAGACTTCCTCAGTAGGCACGACCTCCACCCGGCAGAGTGGGAACTTCATGGGGAAGTTTTCCACATAATTGTAAACCGTTGGGAATTACCAAAGGTGGACATGATGGCGTCCCGTCTGAACAAAAAACGGGACAGGTATTGCGCCAGGTTAAGAGACCCGCAGGCAATAGCTGTGGACGTTCTGGTAACACCGTGGGTGTACCAGTCGGTGTATGTGTTCCCTCCTCTGCTTCTCATACCTAAGGTACTGAGAATTATAAGACGTAGAGGAGTAAGAACTATACTCATGGCTCCGGATTGGCCAAGAAGGACTTGGTACCCGGAACTTCAAGAGATGCTCACAGAGGACTTATGGCCTCTGCCGCTAAGAAGGGACTTGTTTCAGCAAGTACCATGTCTGTTCCAAGACTTACCGCAGCTGCGTTTGACGGCATGGCGGTGGAACGCCGGATCCTAAGGGAAAAGGCATTCAGGAAGAGGTCATTCCTACCCTGGTCAAAGCCAGAAAGGAGGTGACCGCACAACATTATCACCACATGTGGCGAAAATATGTTGCGTGGTGTGAGGCCAGGAAGGCCCCACGAAGAAATTTCAACTCGGTCGATTCCTGCATTTCTTGCAAACAGGAGTGTCTATGGGCCTCAAATTGGGGTCCATTAAGGTTAAAATTTCGGCCCTGTCGATTTTTCTTCCAGAAAGAATTGGCTTCAGTTCCTGAAGTCCAGAAGTTTGTCAAGGGAGTATTGCATATACAACCCCCTTTTGTGCCTCCAGTGGCACTGTGGGATCTCAACGTAGTTCTGGGATTCCTCAAAACACATTGGTTTAAAACCAGTCAAATCTGTGGATTTGAAGCATCTCACATGAAAAGTGAACATGCTCTTGGACCTGGCCTGGACCAGGCGAGTATCAAATTGGTGGTTTTTTTCTCAAAAAAGCCCATATCTGTTTGTCCATTCGGACAGGGCAGAGCTGCGGACTCGTCCCCAGTTCTCTCCCTAAGGTGGTGTCAGTGTTTCACCTGAACCAGCTTATTGTGGTGTCTTGCGCCTACTAGGGACTTGGAGGACTCCAAGTTGCTAGATGTGTTCAGGGCCCTGAAAATATAGGTTCCAGGACGGCTGGAGTCAGGAAAACTGACTTGCTGTTATCCTGTATGCACCCAACAAACTGGGTGCTCTTGCTTTTAAGCAGACTTTTGCTAGTTGGATGTGTAATACAATTCAGCTTGCACATTCTGTGGCAGGCCTGCCACAGCCAAAATATGTAAATGCCCATTCCACAAGGAAGGTGGGCTCATCTTGGGCGGCTGCCCGAGGGGTCTCGGCTTTACAACTTTGCCGAGCGGCTATTTAGTCAGGGGCAAACACGTTTGTAAAATCCTACAAATTTGATACCCTGGCTAAGGAGGACCTGGAGTTCTCTCATTCGGTGCTGCAGAGTCATCCGCACTCTCCCGCCCGTTTGGGAGCTTTGGTATAATCCCCATGGTCCTTTCAGGAACCCCAGCATCCACTAGGACGATAGAGAAAATAAGAATTTACTTACCGATAATTCTATTTCTCGGAGTCCGTAGTGGATGCTGGGCGCCCATCCCAAGTGCGGATTATCTGCATTACTTGTACATAGTTACAAAAATCGGGTTATTATTGTTGTGAGCCATCTTTTCAGAGGCTCCGCTGTTATCATACTGTTAACTGGGTTCAGATCACAGGTTGTACAGTGTGATTGGTGTGGCTGGTATGAGTCTTACCCGGGATTCATAAATCCTTCCTTATTGTGTACGCTCGTCCGGGCACAGTACCTAACTGAGGCTTGGAGGAGGGTCATAGGGGGAGGAGCCAGTGCACACCACCTGATCCTAAAGCTTTACTTTTTGTGCCCTGTCTCCTGCGGAGCCGCTATTCCCCATGGTCCTTTCAGGAACCCCAGCATCCACTACGGACTCCGAGAAATAGAATTATCGGTAAGTAAATTCTTATTTTTCTCTTATGTCCTAGAGGATGCTTGGGTCCACATTAGTACCATGGGGTATAGATGGGTCCACTAGGAGCCACTGGCACGTATAAGAGTTTGAGAGTGTGGGCTGGCTCCTCCCTCTATGCACCTCCTACCAGACTCAGTTTAGAAAATGTGTGCGGTGGAGCCGGTCACCGCTAGTGGAGCTCCATAGGAGTTCTTTTAGTTTTATTATTTGTAATAGAGTTTAGGCACAGGGAGGCTGCTGGCAACAGCCTCCCTGCATCGTGGGACTAAGGGGGGGGGGAGTAGTGTCCGCCCTGCGGGGTCTGAGCCACTATCTCCGCTGACAGGACACGGAGTTCCTGAGGGGATCGAACATTCCCCGCCATAGGGTGTCGCTCAACCCGGCAGCATGCCGCCACCCACTTACAGAGCCAGATCATCTGTGGCGAGCTAGTCACCACCCCCCCTGGCAAGTGGGGAGCCGGCGTGAAGATGGCGGCAACAGGGTATGGGGCGCAGTACTGACTGCGCTCCGGGGCTCAGTGTTACATGGTGCGTTGCTGTGAGTGGCGCCCTGAGCCAGCTCCTACACCCTACACTGACCGCCAAGCCTGTCAGGGTCCCAGGATCGCTGCCAGCACAATACCTCAGGCCAGTATAATCTTCAGAAGAGCGGGAAGACAGCGCCATGAAAGGGGGCGGAGCTTCTCACAGCGTACCCCGAAGCCATTTTCCTGCCTGCAGAAGCGCTGTCAGCGAGAACTGTCCCTCCAAATCAACTCCAGCTATCTTATACGGTACCAGGGGGTTATAGAAGGGGGAGAGGCTGTATATCTGTACTGTGTAACCTATTAAGGTGCACAGTAAGTGCTGGATAAGGGTTTCCCTATATCCTGAAACGCTGTGTGTGGGTTGGCTCCAATCTCTGTGTCTCTCTTGCCATTCTTAGGGGGGAAACTTTGTCTGCCCCTTCCCTGTGTGTGTGTGTGGTCTCCATTAAAGCTATGTCCAGGGACTCTGTGTCATATGCTGCAGAGGATATGTCCTCTCAGGATGATCCCTCCCATTCCATGTAATCAGGATTGCACTATTAACGCAGGTCCCAGCAAGGGGAGCCTGAGTGGTTAGCCTCTATTAAAAGTATGATTTCTCAGATTTTTTACTAGAGTTGCACAAAATGAGTTTGCAACTCAGGTTTTACAGATCTCTATGGCAGTTTGGTCCGGTTCTGTTACCTCAGGGCCCCCTACGGTATGCTCCCAAAACCGTGCTCTTGCCCAGATTATGCAAGATGACACAGATACCGATTCTGATACGGCAGACAGTGATGGGGATGTGCTGCGGGGGGCAGTGTCTGTTGCAAAAGGGGTGCAGTTGATGATAGAGGCCATTAGAGATGTGTTGAATATTGCTGATACAACACCTGAGCAGGTTGAGGAGGCTTACTTCACTGATCATAAGAAAGCCTCGCTAACCTTCCCTGCGTCTAAAGAATTAAATGCTATATTTGAGAAACCCTGGGAAAACCCAGAGAAAAAATTTCAGATCCCTAGAAAGGTTTTCGTTGCTTTTCCTTTCCCTGAGGAGGATAGGAAAAAATGGGAAAACCTACCTATAGTTGACGCGTCTGTATCCAGACTCTCAAAAAAGGTGGTTTTACCTGTCCCAGGATCTACCGCCTTAAAAGAACCGGCTGATCGCAAAATTGACACTACGCTCAAATCCATATACACGGCTTCGGGGGCGATACTAAGTCCTACTATTGCCTGTGCATGGATTTCCAAAGCTATAGTAAAGTGGTCAAGCACATTACTTGAGGATTTGGATACAATGGATAAAAGTGACGTTGAATTGTTTTCACGTAACATTCAGGATTCTGCAGGATTTATGGTGGAATCCATGAAAGACCTGGGTCAATGGCTGCAGGAATTTCTTCCATGTCTGTCTCAGCTCGTCGAGGACTTTGGCTTCTCCAGTGGTCTGCTGACGCGGAATCCAGGAGAGGTGTGAAGAGCCTACCCTACACAGGTCAGACTCTCTTTGGGGAAGCGTTGGATGCGTGGATTTCCACGGGTACGGCGGGTAAGTTACCTTTTCTTCCCTCAGCTGCACCTGCTATGAAGAAACCTTTTTCTTCAGCTGCCTCACAGTCCTTTCGGGTTTCTAAAACAAGAAAGGCCAAGCCGTCCAACACCTTCTTTAGAGGAGGTCGACCAAAATCCAAGAAACCTGCTGCGGCAGGTTCCCAGGAACAGAAGCCTGCTTCAGGTGCGCCAAAGTCCTCCCCATGACTGTGGACAGCGCGGCCTGAAGGTGGTGCCGGCGGGGGCGAGACTCAGGCATTTCAGTCACATCTGGGTGTCGTCCGGCCTGGATCCCTGGGTGCAAGATATTGTGTACCAAAGATTCCCTCCTCACCGATTCTTCAAATCAGGCTTGCCAGCTTTGCTGGCGGACAGGGCTATCCTACAGGAAGCCATCCAGAAGCTGGTGGAGTCACAGGTCATTGTACCAGTTCCACCCCATTTGCAAAACAAAGGTAACTTTTCAAACCTTTTCATGGTACTGAAATCGGATGTTTCGGTCAGGCCCATTTTGAACTTAAAATCGCTAAACCCCTTTCTGAGGGAGTTCAAATTCAAAATGGAGTCTCTGAGGGCGGTGATATCAGGTCTGGATGAGGGGGAATTTCTGGTATCCCTTGATATCAAGGATGCGTACCTCCACATTCCGATTTGGCCGCCGCATCACGTTTTTTTCACGATTCACACTGTTAGACAGTCATTTTCAGTTCCAGGCCCTGCCATTCGGTCTGTCCACAGCACCGAGGGTATTCACCAAGGTGATGGCGGAGATGATGGTTCGCCGCCGCAGACAGGGGATGAACATAATTCCGTATCTGGACGATCTGCTGATAAAGACATCATCCAAGGAGAAGCTGTTACAGTCCATTGTTCTCACGACCCAACTACTTAGGGAACATGGTTGAATCCTGAATCTTCCAAAATTACATTTGGAGCTGACCAGGAGGTTGTCCTTTCTGGAAATGATCCTCGACACGGAAGTGCAGAGGGTGTTTCTCCCGGAGGAAAAAGCGTTGGTGTGGGATGTCCTGAAGCCAGCCCTGGTGTTGGTTCATCAGTGCATTCGACTTCTGGGGAAGATGGTGGCCTCTTATGAGGCTCTGCAGTACAGGAGGTTTCAAGCTCGACCCTTCCAACTGGTTCTCCTGGACAAGTGGTCGGGATCTCATCTGCACATGCATCAGAGAATACGTCCATCGCCAAAGGCCATGATTTCACTCCTCTGGTGGCTACAATTATCTCACCTTCTTACATAAATCGACAGGGTGGAACGAAGAGCAGAGCTGCAATGTCAGAGATAACAGGAATCATCCTCTGGGCAGAAAAACACGCGTTGGCGATGTCAGCAATCTTCATTCCGGGAGTAGACAACTGGGAACAGACTCAGCAGACACGATCTCCATCCAGGAGAATGGGGACTCCATCCGGAGGTGTTCACGAAGTGTAACAGATCTTTGGGATGTACCTCAAATAGGCATGATGGCCTCTCGTTTCAACAAGAAGGTTCGGCGGTATTGTTCCAGGTCGAGGGACCCGCAAGCAGTGGCGGTGGACGCCCTAGTGACTCCGTGGGTGTTCCAGTCGGTAAATGTGTTTCCTCCACTTCCACTCATTCCAAGAGTTCTAAAACTCATAAGGGGAACAAGAGTTAATGCGATCCTCTTTGCTCCGGACTGGCCAAGAAGGGCTTGGTATGCAGATCTTCTGGATCTACTGCTAGAAGAGCCGAGGCCGCTTCCTCTTTGGGAGGACCTGCTGCAGCAGGGGCCGTTCGCTTATCAAGACTTACAGCGGCTACGTTTGACGGCATGGAGGTTGAACGCCAGATATTAGCTCGGAAGGGCATTCCGAACATGGTTATTCCTACCCTGATACAGGCTAGGAAAGGAGTAACGTCTAAACATTACCATCACATTTAGAAGTAGTATGTATCTTGGTGTGAGTCCAAGAAGTTTCCTACGGTGGAGTTTCAACTTGGACGGTTTCTCCTCTTCCTGCAAGCAGGTGTGGATATGGGCCTGAGGTTAGGATCCGTAAAGGTCCAGATTTCGGCACTATCTATTTTCTTCCAGAAACAGTTGGCTTCCATCCCGGAGGTTCAGACCTTTTTGAAAGGGGTTTTGCACATCCAGCCTCCCTTTGTGCAACCTACTTCACCATGGGATCTTAACGTGGTGCTGCAGTTTCTCCAATCGGATTGGTTTGAGCCTCTACAGGAGGTTGAGGTCAAGTTTCTCACATGGAAGGCTGTCACTTTGTTGGCCTTAGCTTCTGCTAGACGAGTGTCGGAGCTGGGGGCTTTGTCTTGTAAGAGCCCCTACTTGATCTTGCATGAAGATAGAGCTGAGCTCCGGACACGTCAACAGTTCCTTCCAAAGGTTGTGTCGGCATTTGATATCAACCAACCTATTGTGGTGCCAGTTGCTACTGACTCCTCAATTTCATCAAAGTCCTTGGATGTGGTAAGGGCTCTGAAAATCTATGTGAAGAGGACGGCTCGTCACAGAAAATTGGACTCTGTATGTCTTGTATGATCCCAGGAAACTTGGGTGTCCTGCTTCTAAGCAGACAGTATCTCGCTGGATCAGGTTCACTATCCAGCGTGCGTATTCTACGGCAGGATTGCTGTGTCCTACATATTTTAAGGCCCACTCTACTCGTAAGGTGGGTTCTTCCTGGACGGCTGCCCACGGTGTCTCGGTTTTACAGCTTTGCCGAGCGGCTACTTGGTCTGGGTCAAACACGTTTGCAAAGTTCTACAGGTTCGATACTTTGACCAAACTTCAGGTCTTCAGAGGCCAATCAGTTCTGCAGGAGCCTCCGTGCTCTCTCCCGTTCTGGGAGCTTTTGGTACATCCCCATGGTACTAATGTGGACGCCAGCATCCTCTAGGATGTAAGAGAAAATAGGATTTTAATTACCTACCGGTAAATCCTTTTCTCGTAATCCGTAGAGGATGCTGGGCGCCCGCCCAGCGCTTCGTG
This sequence comes from Pseudophryne corroboree, assembly GCF_028390025.1. Lineage (NCBI taxonomy): Eukaryota > Metazoa > Chordata > Amphibia > Anura > Myobatrachidae > Pseudophryne > Pseudophryne corroboree. Next base: position 559,358,861 of record NC_086449.1, on the reverse strand, counting down.
ATCCTGCAGTGGTTACTTTGTTCAGTACTGCTTAGTTCTTGGTTAAGTACTTTTTTTGTTACTTGGTAAGTAATCTTGTTCAGCCGTTGCTGATGTTTCAAGTTAGTTAGCTTGGTTTGCCTTGTGTGAGCTGGTATGAATCTCGCCACTATCTGTGTAAAATCTTTCTCTCGAAGTTGTCAGTCTCCTCGGGCACAGTTTCTAGACTGAGTCTGGTAGGAGGGACATAGAGGGAGGAGCCAGCCCACACTCTCAAACTCTTAAAGTGCCAGTGGCTCCTAGTGGACCCGTCTATACCCCATGGTACTTATGTGGTCCCCAGCATCCTCTACGGTCTACGAGAAAAGGATTTACTGGTAGGTAATTAAAATCCTATTTTCTCCGACAGGGTCCACAGGTTATCCACAGGATAACATTGGGATATGATGACGTGACAGACAATTTGCACCAAACGGTCAAAGCTTTCGGCCTCCCAGCATGCAACGGGCCCATCCATATTTCCCTGCCTCCTGGCTCAGTTTTTTTGTTTGGTGTGGCAGGCGCTGGACCATGGTCAAGAAGGCTGCTGTTTTTTTTGGCAGCCATAAGCTTGATTTTTTTTTACATTTTTTATAGTCTTACTATTTTCTGAGTGATCTTTCTAAATAGCGTCTTGTTGGAAAGAGTCGCTCCAACAACTCCCCGCCAGGTCGCGTCAACGCTTACCCACGAGTACAGTGCTGTTTCGGCGGACGTCAGTGTGTGATGTACTAGCAAGTCCAGCAGACATTACCAGGCTGTTGCTGGAGCACGGGGAAAAGGTAAGGCATCGGTTCCGCTTAGAGGGAGAAGACGGACACAGCCGCACTGTTTTGGGAGTAGACTACCAAACAGTCGCTTACGTGCCTTCCACCAGCGCTAAGCCCCATGGATCATAGGCTCCAGGGTTAGTATGAGGCCGCAATCCCTAGGGTTGATTCAGCAGTGGGGAGTCAGACTCCCCCTTTGGTCGTCCCTCCTCCCGGTTCATGACCAGTTTCTTCCGAGTTTCCCGCCATGAACTGAGTTCCCGCTTCAGTCTGAGACGCTTTGTATATAAAAGGACCCAGTCGCAGCATAGGCGGCTGTGTGACTGGTGCATCAGTATTCACTTGGGCGTCTGTATTCACTGTATGTTCACGGGGCGAGTGTGTACACTATGAGCGCCTGGATCCACTCAGCGTTCGCTAACGTAATTGATCGATCCTGGAAGCGAAGTATAGTCTCCCTGTATCCCACTCTCCTGAGCCGGTTGATACAGCACTAAGACTCTATCTACCTTTGAGTACGAATTGTTGGATTAGTGCATGAGAGTCTCATAAATAGTGCTGCTGTTTCTTTCGTTGTATACGTTTAAAACTCCTGTTTTTAATGTAATGCAGTAATATGTTCACCTACATACTTGAAATATATTTTGTAGTTGATTATGTGCTCATGTTGCTTATTATACTAATCTATAACCTGTGACTGATTGCTAGTGTGATTGCTGGCTTTACTATAATTCTGTGAGTTTTCTGTGTATTTCGATCCTCAATGCTGGTGAAAGCGGGGTAGGTTCGGATTGTGTGTCACTTTAACAAAATTTTAAGTGATTACAGTCATAAATTGTGTAGTTAAGAGTGTAAAGGTGTGTGATTTATTTATCATGTCTAAGAGAGGCAAGGGTGAGGAAAATACACTCACAGCAGCACCAACACTCGTGTCTTGTTTGTCTTTTTAAGCTGGGTTAACCTCTCAGAAACTGGTTGAGAATGGTTTGTGTGCTAATTGTTTTAGCTTTCACCAAAGTCTCTTGAAAAATTAAAGACAGACACAGGTGCAAGTGGATCCCTCATGGGCTACTTTTGGTGGTAATTCAGAATTGGAAGCAGCAGCAAATTTGTTAGCAGTTGGGCAATCCCATGTGCACTGCAGGTGTGATAGATATAACTGTGCAGGGTAAATACTGGCTGCTTTATTTTTACAATGCAATTTAGATTTCAATTTGAACACACCCCACCCAAATCTAACTTTCTGCACATGTTATGTCTGCCCACTCGCTAGCTACTTTTAGCAGCCGTGCAAACGCATAGTCGCCGCCCACGGGGGAGTGTATTTTTGCTTTGCAAGTGTGCGTTTAGATTTCAGTTCGAACACACCCCACCCAAATCTAACTCTCTGTACGTTATATCTGCATCCCCTGCAGTGCACATGATTTTCCCCAACTGCTAACAAATTTGCTGCTGCGATCAACTCTGAATTAGGCCTATTGTTATGTCGTCCTCCATTTCTGATATTTTTATTCAGAAAGAGCGGTTCTCAGAACCAGTTCTGAGTATCTTTCTAAGGTGGTGTCTAAATTCCAACCTTAACGAAGAAATTGTAGCAACCAGCCTTCGAGGGGCCGGACCTTTCTGCGGGAGATGCATCGTTGGATGTTGTCCGTGCTTTAAGGATCTACGTGGAACGTACCAGTGCCATCAGAATGACAGACACTCTCTTCATTCTCTTCGGATTTCACAAGAGAGGATGGCCTGCTGATAAGCAGATACTGGCGAAGTGGCTTCGGATGACAATTTCAGAAGCATATTCTCAAACTGATCTCCCTGTTCCGGGTAATGTCTCTGCTCATTCTACTCGTAAGGTACTGTAGGTTCGTCATGGGCAGTACAACATGGTGCTTCAGCAGAACAGATATGTAAGGCAGCCATATGGTCTTCCATTAACACATTCATTAGATACTGTATTATGCCTTTGATATCTTTGCCTCTCAGGACGCTGAGTTTGGGCGAAGGATTCTCCTGTCCAGTCAGGAGCGTCCCCACCACTAAATTGCTTTGGGACATCCCAATGTTTTCCTGTGGATACCTTGTGGACCCTGTCGGAGAAATATTAGTTATGGTAAGAACTTACGGTTGATAACGTTATTTCTCCCAAGTCCACAGGATCCACAGGGATCCTAACGCACCTGATTTGAGGATCCTTTAATTCACTATCCTCTTCCTTTTTGTATGGAAGGGTGTGCATGTGTGTTTTTCTCTCCTGATTAGGGCTCTCTATGATGCTCCTGCCTTGAGCTTTGGGAAAAACAACTGATTTGCCTGAGCCAGAAGGCGGGGATATAAGGATGGGCCTTTTGCATGCTGGGAGGCCGGAAAGCTTTGACCGTTTGGTGCAAATCCGCTGTCGCGTCATAATTTCCCAAAGTTATCCTGTGGATCCTATGGACTTAGGAGAAATAACGTTATCAACGGTAAGTTCTTACCATAACAAATATTATTATTATTTTTTTCATTGTTTGTTTGTCCTATAGATATTGAATTCATGTATTTTTCTTTTTAGCCTACCAAAAGTAAATCATCTTTGGTACCTTCAAATGTGAACAAGAAGATTCCAGGTAAACCATCTGCTTTTACTGGCGGAATACATGCAACAAAAGATTTGCCATCCACTTTAACACCATCATCTGTGCCTCAGCCAGCCATGACAGTGGATAGTAGAGGTCTTGAAATAAATGAGGACAAATTAGGTAGGTCCACTGATGATCCATGTTTAATTGTAAACACTTGGCTAGACGTTTTTGTTACTTTTTTTGTGTGGTACCTTTGTACCTTTTGCTTTGTGTATAGCATTAATGCCAATGGCCGTCATTCCGAGTTAATCGCTAGCTGCCATTCGCTGCATAGCGATCATTTAAATAAATGTTGAAACTACGCATGCGTATGGGTCGCAATGCGCACGTGTGGTGTACGGGTACAAAGAGCATCGTTGTTTAGCACTACTTCTAGCGACGATTCCATTCACACAGGCGATCGCAAGGAGAGTGACAGGAAGTGGGAGTTTATGGGTGTCAACTGACCGTTTTCTGGGAGTGTTTTGAAAAACGCAGGCGTGTCCAGACGTTTGCAGGGCAGGTATCGGACGTCAATTCCGGGACCTTCGTCGCAGCAATCATCGCACAAAATAAGTAACTACAGGGCTGGTCTTGTTTTGCACAAAATGTTTTTGTACCGCTCGGCTGAACAGGTTTTCGCACTCTTGCATAGCGAAAATACACTCCCCCGTGGGCGCCGACTATGCGTTTGCATGGCTGCTAAAAGTAGCTAGCGAACAACGCTGAATGAGGGCCAATGTGCAGTGTTTAATAATAGAACTACTACTACTAGAACTACTATATCCCAAAATGTTGTTACAAAAATTTGCGCCAACCCTGACTACATTTCTGCACAGTCTGAAAGAATGTCACCTACAGTAGTGCTTGACGTTTTGTAAACCCTTCAGAATTTTCTATATTTTTGATGAAATTTGGTATAAAACTCTCAGATTTTCTCAACAGTCCTAAACAGCAGATGAGAACCAAATCAAACAAATGAGACAAAAGAATTAGACATGCTAATTTTTTTTTTTTTGTGGAAAATAATCCAATATCGCATATTTGTGAGTGTCAAAAGTATCTGAGCTTTTGCTTTCAGTATTTGGTAAGACCGTCTTGTGCAGCAATAACTGCATGTAAACATTTCTAATACTTATTTATTAGCCCAGAACATCAGCTTGGAGGTATTTGTACCCCATTCCTCTGCACAAAACCACTTCAGCTCTGTTATGTTGGTAGGATTCCTCCCATGAACTACTCGCTTCAGTTCCTTCCACAACATTTTGACTGGATTAAGGTCAGGACTTTGACTTTAGCCATTCCAAAACTTTACATTTACTCGTCCATTACCATTCTTTGGTTGAATGACTTGTGTGCTTTGGGTCGTTGTCCTGCTGCATGACTCTGTTTCTCTTGAGATGCAGTGCCTGGACAAATGTCCTGACATTTTCCTTTAGAATATTCTGGTATAATTCACAATTCATTGTACCATCAATGATGGCAAGTCTTCCTGGGCCAGATTCAGCAAAACAGGCCCAAACCATGATTCCAACACCACCATTATGTTTTACAGATGGTATGAGGGTTTTTATGCTTGAATGCAGTGTTCTCCTTTCTTTAAACATAACACTTCTCATTTAATCTAAAAAGCTCTTTCTGCAGCAGGGTACATTGGTTTCCACAGGGAAACATCGGGATGTAGAGCGGATCTTGATCCAGAGGCACCATCAGGCAAAGCTTTGACTGTCCCAGGATGCATTGGGGCTCATCTATAACCCCACCTTCAGTCACTGAGAGCTCAGTTTTGAGTGGTGCCTGCAGCAGCAGGTCACCTAACAGCGAAGCAGCAGGTCACCTAACAGGCGAGATGCACTGGGCAGGCCTGAAAAAGCTAAGAAGACTTCAAGTGCCGCAGTACTGTTATGTCAGGGTGACATTCAGTGTTGCGTCTCCGTCACCTTCCAAGCGGCGTTGCATACTCCCCTGGCTCAGTTCCTGGGTACTTGCGGTGGAGATGCTCCGGCTTAGGCACATGGTCGCAGGCGCTCTTCTGGTTCGCATGGCTGCTAAGAAAGGAGGAGGTAAGAGGGTCCCCCAGGCGGGACCCGCCACTATATCGCGTTCCTTATCGCAGTCTAGGGAGATGGACTGCGACGCTGGCGTGGACACTGTTACTGAGCAGGGACCCCTCTATATCCGCCAGGGCATAGGAGTACAGGTCGAGTGTACTAACGCCCCTATTGATGAGGCTCTGTAGTACCGGCGGTGAGGTCCAGCATAGGGGAGCCGGCGCTTGACCTGTAGCCCCGGCCCAGGGCACCATTTCCTCGCAGATTTCCTGCCCTGGACCAGCCTCACACTCTACCTCAGTACCTGACAGAGACGCTGGGCGCCATCTTCTTAGCATAGCTGCTGCTGGTCTCTGGGATTGCAGGGCAAGGTCTCCCCTGTAAAGCCGCCTGTACATATATTACATACATATATATTTACATAGTTTGTGAGGTTGAAAAAAGACAGTCCGTCTGTCGAGTTCAACCTATTTCTGTTCTCCTACTCTGTATAATTTTCAGGAGTAATTTTATCTGTTGATAAAGTCGGCCATTGTGTTAATAATGGGGTATAGACGGGTACACTAGGAGCCATGGTCACTTTAAGAAATTGATAATGTGGGCTGGCTCCTCCCTCTATGCCCCTCCTACCAGACTCAGTTTAGAAAATGTGCCTGGAGGAGCCGGTCAAGCTTGGGAAGCTCCTGAAAATTTTTCTGCATTTATTTTCTATTTGTTGTTTTCAGGCAGGTCTGGTTGGCACCAGACTGCCTGCTTTGTGGGACTTAGGGGGGAAACGGCTCAGCCTTTTGAAGGGTTAATGGTCCCGTTCCCCGCTGACAGGACTCTGAGCTCCTGATTTAACTATTCGCAAGCCTCACCACGGTGAGCATACATTCCCGCAGCACGCCGCCACCCCTAACAGAGCCAGAAGAAAGAAGACTGAGTACTAAGTTCAGACTAGCAGGTCGCAGGCCACTATGGCGGCATGATTGTACAGAGACACACGGCTTCTAATCGGGGTGGATTTCATCTCCAGACACAGTACACAGCTGCGTCTCATTTCACTGTACACAGTACCCACACTGGCAAAAACAGCCTTAAAATCGTTTTCTCTCCATTTTAATCAACAGATTACCTCAGCCAGTATAAAAAAAGCAGGAAGACCGTACGCCATTGAAGGGGCAGGGCTTCACTATGAGAGGATCCAGCAGCTCACCAGCACCATTTTCCCTCTGCAGTAGACACAGACGCTGACTGACAGGGACTCGCAGCTCCTCCAGTGTGACTCCAGATTACCTCAGCGGTACCATGGGGTCATAGCAGGGGGGAGCGACTACTAGTGTACTAAGTCCCCTATCAGGGTACTTAGTCTTCATCCCCTTTCAGGGTACTTAGTCTGCGACCCGGCTAAGCTTGGCATTAGCGATAAGGGCGCGATGGGATTTGGCTCCAAATTACTCTGCGTCTCCCTGAAGGGCTCTTTGTGGGTTAATTGTGCTTAACCTTTTCCTGTGTGTGTGTGCTGTCACATTTACATTATGTCAAGCAAAGTGTGTTTCTTGTACCTCTGAGTGTTCCTCTTCACCAGGGGGCTCACTACTGGGTACTCAGGGCAGTGCACCTTCCCAGAATAGCGGGGCTGAACCGGAATGGGTTAATTCCAATAAGGGAATGATCTCAAATATTTCTACAAAGCTATCCCGCAATGAGAAGAGAAGAAAATACTTAAGACAGACTGTGGATGAGCTGATGAATAGAGACTCAGTCCCCAAACCAGCGTATCAATCCCCTCCCATTTGTCCGCAAAAATGATCTCTGGCCCATATCCTGCAGTCTGACTGACGGGTCAGACATGGAGGAGGGTGAGGTGGATTTGGACGGTGGGGATGCTCCACTGACACAGGGAATAGAAGCTCTCATAGAGGCTATCAGAGATATTCTGCATATTCCTGATAAGGTGTCAGAGGAGTGTGTCACAACTGAGGGCCTGAGCTGACGGGAGGCAGCCTCAGTTGTAGGGGCTGAGATGTACCGGAACCTGGGAGGTTGTATCAGACCCCTGGACATGTAAGTAACATGAATAATAACTGCCCGAAGGCGTGACCACGACAACTTGGATAAAAGTCAATGATGTTTATTATGACAACTCCGCAACACAGCAGCAGTAAAAGAAAACGTAAAAGTCAGCAAATAATAAATACAGTTCCTGGGTACTACAGGATGGCAGGAGCCACAGGGCACTGGTAGAGTGAGATAGTTCTTATGATCTTCTAGATGGAAAGTCCTTACCAGGCCCGACTGTAGCAATGGAGATAACCCAGGATTGTGCCAGCTGGTGTTCCAGGAAAAGCTGGGTTGCTGAAGGTTAAACAGCTGCTGTGGATACTGGCTGGAACCAGACTGTTGTTAGCACGGAGTGGATACTGGCTGGAACCAGTTAAATAATAAATGAACTTGGGAGCGATGAAATATGAACTGAAATGTAGAACTTGAGAGCGGAGAAATAATAATACCGGTGGAGAGTGGTAAAGTGTAGAAAGGACACCGGCCCTTTAAGGGAAGCTGTACTCTGCTGGAAGCTGAGCTGGAAGCAGGTAATGTTGTAGCTGGAAACAGATGAATCCACAATGGATTGGAGAGTCAGGCTACACCGCAGGTGGAATGCTGGTGCGGGTCTCTATGGTGGAAGTCTTGTGACAGGAGCTGGAACCTGGAAGACAATCACAGGAGAGAGACAAACAGGAACTAGGTTTGACAACCAAAGCACTGACGCCTTCCTTGCTCAGGCACAGTGTATTTATACCTGCAGCAAGGAAGGGATTGGCTAGGCAATTATGCAGATTAACAATACTGACAACAGATTGGAGGAAATGATCAGCTGACAGAATCCAAGATGGCTGCGCCCATGCAGACACTTGGAGGGAAGTTTGGTTTGTAATCCATGTGGTAATGAAAACAGTAATGGCGGCGCCGGCCACTGGAGACAGGAGACGCCAGGCTGACAAGTGCACATCCAACCACGCGGACACAGCGGAGGCCGCGGCTGACGTAATCGCCACTCTGACACTCTGCATGCAGAAGCTCAGGGACGGTGGCGGAGGCCGCGGGAGACGCCATGCCAGATGTAATAAGGCGTTACTGTGACAGCGTCTCAGAGAGACAGGAGAGGATGCAGGAATGTGAACATTAAGATAACAGATGGGATCCGGTCCTGGAGCGCTGAGCCAGCCTTAGGAGGCATCTGATGGGTAAGAAATGGCGTCCAGATACCCGGATCGTGACAGCACCCCCCCCTTTAGGAGTGGCCCCAGGACACTTCTTTGGCTTTTGAGGAAACTTGGAATGGAATCTCCGGACCAAGGCAGGAGCATGGACATCAGAAGCATTGGTCCATGAACGTTCCTCTGGACCATAACCCTTCCAGTCAATAAGATATTGTAGTTGACCGTAACGGTGACGTGAGTCCAGGATCTTGGCCACTTCATACTCAACGCCTCGTTGAGTTTGGACTTTCGGAGTTGGAGGAAGTGAGGAATGAAACCGATTCAAGATCAGCGGTTTCAACAGGGAAACATGGAATGTCCTGGGTATTTTTAAGAAGGGAGGCAACTGGAGTCTGTAAGCAACAGGATTGATGACTTGTTCAATCTTGAAAGGACCGATATAGCGAGGTGCAAACTTCATACTGGGAACTCTTAACCTCAAATTCTTCGTGGATAACCATACCCGATCACCCACCTTGAGAGCAGGAACTGCTCGACGCTTCTTATCCGCAAACTTCTTGTACCTGAACGATGCCTTGAGCAGAGCTGATCGTACGCTCTTCCAGATATTGGCAAACTGATGCAAGGTGATATCCACTGCGGGAACAGAAGTTGCTGGAAGCGGTTGGAACTCAGGAACTTTAGGGTGGAATCCAAAGTTAGTGAAGAATGGTGTTGAAGCAGATGAAGAATGATACTGGTTGTTATGACAGAACTCGGCCCAGGGAAGTAATTGAACCCAGTCATCTTGAGAGGAGGACACATAGATGCGGAGGAAGGCCTCCAAGTCCTGATTCACCCTCTCGGTTTGACCATTGGTCTGAGGATGGTAAGCCGTGGAAAACTTTAGCTTGACTTGGAGGACTTGACATAAACTTCGCCAGAATTTGGCTGTGAATTGAACTCCTCGATCTGAGATAATTTCTTCAGGAAGACCGTGGAGTCGGAAGATCTCTTGTATGAATACTTGAGCCAACTTGGAAGCTGACGGAAGACCGGTGAGAGGAATGAAGTGTGCCATCTTGGTGAACCGGTCAACTACCACCCAGATGGTATTGAACTTGTTGCACATGGGTAAGTCTGTAATGAAATCCATCGACAAGTGGGTCCATGGTCGACGGGGAACGGATAGTGGAACCAGTTGCCCCGCAGGCGACTGGCGGGATACTTTATGTTGGGCACACTTTGGGCAAGATGCAATAAACTCCAAGACGTCCTTTTTCAGAGTTGGCCACCAATAGGACCTAGAGATAAACTCCAGGGTTTTTTGGATAACCGTATGTCCGGCAAAACGGGAAGCATGGGCCCAATGCATGAGCTTCTTCCTTAGCATCGGCTTCACAAAACTTTTCCCTGATGGGGGCGTAGAGTCCATCCCTACCGTGGAGAATGCCAACGGATTTATAATAGGATGCTTGTCTGAAGACTCTGACTCATTTTCTTGCTCCCATGAGCGGGAAAGGGCATCGGCCTTGCGATTCTGAGAGCCCGGACAGAACTGGAGTTTAAAGTCGAACCTGGAAAAGAAAAGTGCCCATCTGGCCTGACGAGGGTTGAGACATTGTGCGCCCTTCAGGTATAAAAGGTTCTTGTGGTCTGTAAGTATGGTGATTAAATGAGAAGCTCCCTCCAACAGATACCTCCACTCTTCTAGAGCGAGCTTGATGGCTAGCAACTCCTGGTCGCCAATGGCATAGTTGCGCTCAGCTGGGGAGAACTTCCGGGAGAAGAAACTGCAAGGATGTAAATGGCCATCTTTAGCCCTCTGAGATAACACCGCTCCTACTCCAACGGAGGAGGCATCCACCTCTAGGATGAAAGGAGAGTCGATGTCAGGCTGTTTCAGGACAGGCGCAGAGATGAACCTCTGTTTTAAAAGATGAAAAGCTTGCATGGCTTCTTCAGACCACTTGGACGGGTTAGCACCCTTCTTGGTGAAAGCAGTAATAGGCGCCACAATGGTGGAAAAGTCTCGTATAAACTTTCGGTAATAATTGGCGAACCCTAAGAACCTCTGGACCCCTTTGAGGGTTAAGGGTACCGGCCAATTCTGAATTGCTTGTAGTTTCTCAGGATCCATCTCTAGTCCGGAACCGGACACAATGTACCCTAGAAACGGAATGGACTTGACTTCAAAGACGCATTTTTCTAATTTGCAATAGAGATGATTGACACGGAGACGGGACAGAACCTCTTTAACCCAAAAACGATGTTCCTCTAAATCGTTGGCAAAAATGAGGATATCGTCTAGATAGACCACGACATGACGGTATAGAATGTCTCTGAAAATCTCATTGACAAAATGCTGGAAGACAGCTGGAGCATTGCTCAATCCGAAGGGCATGACGAGGTACTCATAATGTCCGTCACGGGTGTTAAAGGCGGTCTTCCACTCGTCACCCTCACGGATCCGGATGAGATTGTATGCACCTCGCAAGTCCAGCTTTGTAAAGATGGTAGCTCCGCTAACTCTATCAAAGAGCTCAGTAATCAGGGGTAAAGGATAACGGTTCTTGATGGTAATGTCGTTCAAACCTCTGTAGTCGATGCACGGCCGCAGACCACCATCTTTCTTTTTTACAAAAAAGAAGCCTGCGCCGGCTGGGGAAGAAGAAGGTCGAATGAACCCCTTTGCTAGGTTCTCTTTAATGTATTCCTCCATAGAATGCGTCTCAGGCAGAGACAACGGATAAGTTCGGCCTCGAGGTGGAACCTTCCCTGGAACGAGATCAATCGGGCAGTCCCATTCTCTATGAGGAGGAAGGATATCAGCAGAAGCTTTACTGAACACATCCGTGAAATCTTGATATGGAGGAGGTGGAACATCAGACGACCTGGGGGAGGAAGAACAGACAGGCAATACTTTAAACAAACATGTCTCTGCACAGGAGGAACCCCATGCCAGGATTTGCGTAGTCGTCCAATCAATTGTAGGATTGTGAAGACGGAGCCATGGAAGGCCCAGGACCACAGGATGTGTGGCTCTTGGAATCACTAAAAGTGAAATAAGTTCGGAATGAAGAACTCCCACTCTCAGACGAACTGGTAGAGTCCTTAGAGCAATAACAGTATCAAAAATTTTACTGCCGTCCACGGCAGTTAAGGAAAAGGAGGAAGGAAGTCTCTCGGTGGGTAGGGACCACCGTTTAACATAGGCTTCAGTAATAAAGTTCCCAGCTGCTCCGGAATCAAGGAGAGCAATGACGTTCCGATAACGTTGAGCAACTTGAAGCGAGACTGGGAGATTACAATCATGAGGAGATGGAGAGGAGATCATTACTCCTAGCCGGCCCTCTCCTGGGCGAGCTAGGGTTTGGAGTTTTCCCGGACGTTCGGGACAGGCATTGATGGTGTGAGACGGAGCTGCACAGTAAAGACAAAGAGACTCAGAGAGACGTCTTCGGCGCTCAGCAGGAGTTAAACGGGAACGGCCAATTTGCATGGGCTCATCTTTAGATGGTGACAGTTGACGAGGAGGAGGAGCAGAAGATTTTGGAGCAGATGATCTTCCACGCTCAGTTGCTCTCTCTCTGAAACGTAAATCAACTTTCGTGCAGAGTGAGATTAGCTCATCTAACTTAGAAGGTAAGTCTCTGGTAGCTAACTCATCTTTAATAAGCTCAGATAAGCCATGCCAGAATGCAGCATACAGGGCCTCGTCGTTCCATGCCAGTTCGGATGCCAGGATCTGGAACTGTATCAGATATTGTCCTACAGTACGTGACCCCTGGCGTAAACGGAGAATCTCGGATGAAGCTGAGGTTACCCGGCCTGGCTCGTCGAAGATGCGCCTGAATGTTGACACGAATGCAGTGTAAGAAGATAGCAGGGTGTCGGACCTCTCCGATAACGGTGATGCCCAGTCAAGGGCGGAGCCACTGAGAAGAGAGATGATGTAGGCAATTTTTGTACGGTCACTGGGAAAATTGCCAGGTTGTAGCTCAAACTGAATCTCACACTGGTTGAGAAATCCCCTGCAGAATCTTGGAGATCCGTCAAATTTTGCTGGCGTTGGAAGATGAAGACGTGGAGCAGAAATGGGTAAGGTGGGTGGGGTTATAGCTGGAGTCACTGTGGTTGACGCACCAGATGCGCCTGATCCACGGAGAGTTGTCTGAATCCCATCCAGCCGAGTAGAGAGATCCTGGAGACAGCGGATGATGTGGCCCTGTGCAGCCTCCTGATGTTCTAGTCGGGCTGCCAGTTCTTGCATCGGCCTGGCCGCTGGATCCTAGTCTCCGGCTGGATTCATTAGGTCAGTGCTTACTGTCACAACTGAGGGCCTGAGCTGACGGGAGGCAGCCTCAGTTGTAGGGGCTGAGATGTACCGGAACCTGGGAGGTTGTATCAGACCCCTGGACATGTAAGTAACATGAATAATAACTGCCCGAAGGCGTGACCACGACAACTTGGATAAAAGTCAATGATGTTTATTATGACAACTCCGCAACACAGCAGCAGTAAAAGAAAACGTAAAAGTCAGCAAATAATAAATACAGTTCCTGGGTACTACAGGATGGCAGGAGCCACAGGGCACTGGTAGAGTGAGATAGTTCTTATGATCTTCTAGATGGAAAGTCCTTACCAGGCCCGACTGTAGCAATGGAGATAACCCAGGATTGTGCCAGCTGGTGTTCCAGGAAAAGCTGGGTTGCTGAAGGTAAAACAGCTGCTGTGGATACTGGCTGGAACCAGACTGTTGTTAGCACGGAGTGGATACTGGCTGGAACCAGTTAAATAATAAATGAACTTGGGAGCGATGAAATATGAACTGAAATGTAGAACTTGAGAGCGGAGAAATAATAATACCGGTGGAGAGTGGTAAAGTGTAGAAAGGACACCGGCCCTTTAAGGGAAGCTGTACTCTGCTGGAAGCTGAGCTGGAAGCAGGTAATGTTGTAGCTGGAAACAGATGAATCCACAATGGATTGGAGAGTCAGGCTACACCGCAGGTGGAATGCTGGTGCGGGTCTCTATGGTGGAAGTCTTGAGACAGGAGCTGGAACCTGGAAGACAATCACAGGAGAGAGACAAACAGGAACTAGGTTTGACAACCAAAGCACTGACGCCTTCCTTGCTCAGGCACAGTGTATTTATACCTGCAGCAAGGAAGGGATTGGCTAGGCAATTATGCAGATTAACAATACTGACAACAGATTGGAGGAAATGATCAGCTGACAGAATCCAAGATGGCTGCGCCCATGCAGACACTTGGAGGGAAGTTTGGTTTGTAATCCATGTGGTAATGAAAACCGTAATGGCGGCGCCGGCCACTGGAGACAGGAGACGCCAGGCTGACAAGTGCACATCCAACCACGCGGACACAGCGGAGGCCGCGGCTGACGTAATCGCCACTCTGACACTCTGCATGCAGAAGCTCAGGGACGGCGGCGGAGGCCGCGGGAGCCGCCATGCCAGATGTAATAAGGCGTTACTGTGACAGCGTCTCAGAGAGACAGGAGAGGATGCAGGAATGTGAACATTAGGATAACAGATGGGATCCGGTCCTGGAGCGCTGAGCCAGCCTTAGGAGGCATCTGATGGGTAAGAAATGGCGTCCAGATACCCGGATCGTGACAGAGTGTGAGGAATCTTATTTTAATGTAAAAAAGAAATCCTCAGTTACTTTTCCTGTGTCAAAGGAATTGAATACCCTGTTTGAAGAACCATGGGTTAATCCTGATAAGAAGTTTCAGAACCCTAAAAGGTTGCTCTCATCTTTTCCTTTTCCTCTGTAGGAGAGGAAAAAATGGGAAAATCCACCGATAGTAGACGCATCAGTCTCTAGGCTGTCACGTAAAATTGTATTGCCTGTCCCTGGTGCAGCCTCCCTAAAAGATACGGCTGATCTTAAAATTGAGACTGCACTCAAATCATTGTACACAGCTGCTGGGGTGGCCCAAAGACCCACTATTGCATGTGCATGGATCAGAAAAGCCATTGCTAAATGGTCAGGTAACCTAATTGAGGGGTTAGATTCCTTGTCTACGGGGTATGTTGTTTTACTCCTGCAGCATATACAGGCAAATTTTATGGTGGAAGCCATAAAAGAGATTGGTTTGCTTAACGCTCGCACCTCCGCTATGGCAGAGTCAGCACGCAGGGGCTCGTGGCTATGCCAGTTGACTGCTGATGCGGACTCCAGGAAAGGCGTGGAAGGCCTACCATTCACAGGAGAGGCCTTGTTTGGAGACGAACTAGACAAATGGATCTCCAAAGCTACTGCGGGTAAGTCTACGTATTCTTCCTTCCGCAGCTCCCCCAGCCAGGAAAGTTTATTCACCTTCAAATTTACAGTCTTTTCAGACAGCCAAGTTTAAGGGAAAATCCAGAGGTGCTTCTACAGCCTCCAGAGGTGCAAGAGGTAAACCACGCAAACCAGCAACTGCAGGTGTTCAGGAACTGAGCTCAGGCTCTGCTTCCTCAAAGCCTTCAGCATGACTGTGGACTGCAAGGCCTGGAGGTCTGTCAGGTGGGAGCCCGACTACAATTCTTCAGTCACATCTGGTCAAGTTGGTGCCGGGATCCCTGGGTAATAGGTCTTATTTACCAGGTCTACAGACTGGAGTTCCAAGAGCTCCCACCTCACAGATTCTTCAAATCAGGCTTACCAGCTTCACAAGAGGCAAGTATAACTTTACAACAGGCCATCCAAAAACTGGTACAGACTCAAGTCATTGTTCCAGTTCCACCTCATCTACACAACAAGGGGTACTACTCCAACTTTTGTTTGTAGTACCGAAACCGGACGGTTCGGTACGTCCAATTCTGAGCCTCAAGTCCTTGAACCTGTTCTTAAGAGTCTCTGAGAGCGGTGATCTCAGGTCTGGAGGAAGGAAAATACCTTGTTTCTCTGGATATCAAGGATGCGTACCTTCGCATTCTGATCTGGCCACTTCACCAGGCTTATCTACGGTTTGCACTACAGGACTGTCAATACCAGTTCCAGGCCCTGCCATTTGGTCTCTCCGCGGCACCGAGGGTGTTCACCAAAGTGATGGCAGAGATTATGTTTCTAATCTGCAAGCAGGGATTGAACATAATTCCGTACCTGGATGATCTCCTGATAAAAGCATCGTCCAGGGAAAGGTTGCTGGACAGCATTGGTCTCTCAACCAAACTTCTCCAGGATCACGGGTGGATTCTGAACCTTCCGAAATCTCACCTGAAGCCAACACGGAGGCTTCCATTCCTGGGAATGATACTGGACACAGAGTTGCAGAAAGTGTTCCTTCTGTTGAAAAAGGCATTGGTAATCCAGTCGATGGTTCGGGATATCCTGAAGCCAACCCGGATATCGGTGCATCTATGCATTCGCCTTCTGGGGAAAATGGTGGCCTCTTACGAGGTGCTTCAATATGGAAGGTTTCACGCAAGACCCTTCCAGCTCAATCTGTTGGGCAAATGGTCCGGATCGCATCTTCCCATGTACCAGAGGATTCATCTGTCACCATATTCAGGATCTCCCTTTTGCGGTGGCTACAGACCTCATACCTCGCCGAGTGTTGGAGGTTCGGAATTTAGTACTGGATCCTGTTAACCACGCACACAAGCCTCCGAGGTTGGGGAGCAGTCACCCAGGGGGTGCAGTTTCAAGGAAGATGGTCAAGTCTGGAAGTTATCCCTCCAATCAACATTCTGCTGGAAAGGGCAATATACAACGCCCTTCTGCAGGCCTCTTATCTTCTTCAGGATCGGCCCATTCAAGTCCAGTTGGACAATGTAACAACAGTGACGTACATAACCGACAGGGCGGAGCGAAAAGCAGAGCTGCAATGTCAGAAGTGTCAAGAATTCTCCTCTGGGCATAAAAGAACGCTGTGGCGTTGTCAGCAGTCTTCATTCTGGAAGTAGAAAACTGGGAAGCAGGCTTCCTCAGCAGACACGACCTGCACTCGGGGGAGTGGGGCCTTCACGCGGAAGTGTTTAGGTGCGTGACAAGTTGATAGTGATATCCACAGATCGACATGATGGCCTCTCGTCTCAACAAGAAGCTCAAGCGGTATTATTCCAGGTCAAGAGACCCACAGGCAGTGGTGGTAGACGCTCTGACGACTCCATGGGTCTATCAGATGTTGTACGTGTTTCTGCCTCTTCCTCTGATCCCAAGAATTCTCAAAAGAATAAAAAGGAAAAAGGTTCAAGCAATACTCATTGCTCCGGACTGGCCAAGAAGGGCCTGGTACGCGGACCTTCTGGAGATTCTCCTTGAAGATCCGTGGCCTCTACCTCTTCGTGAGGATCTTCTGCAACAGGGCCCGTTCGTCTATCAGGACTTACCACAGCTACGTTTGACGGCATGTAAGTTGAATGGCTGATTCTGGCCAGAAGAGGGATCCCAAACAAAGTTATCGTGACTATGATCCAAGTCAGGAAGGGGGTAACGTCTAAACATTACCACCATATTTGGAAGAAATACGTCTCTTGGTGTGAGAGCAGAACTTATTCTGCGGTGGAATTTCACCTAGGATGTTTCCTGCTTTTTCTGCAGGCAGGTGTGGCTGTGGGTCTACGTCTGGGCTCCATAAAAGTCCAGATTTCGGCCTTGTCCGTTTTCTTTTAGAAACAATTTGCTTCTCTCCCTGAGGTCCAGACGTTTTTGAAAGAGGCTCTCCGCTTCCAACCTCCCTTTGTGCCTCCTACGGCACCTTTGGATCTCAATTTGGTGCTGCAGTTCCTCCAATCAGACTGGTTTGAACCATTACAGGAGGTGGACGTAAAATATCTTACGTGGAAGACCGTCACACTGCTGCCTTGGCGTCAGCAAGACGTGTGTCGGAGCTGGGGGTTTTGTCTCACAAGAGCCCCTATTTAATTTTCCATGAGGACCGAGCTGAACTCGGAACTCGTCAGCAATTTCTTCCTAAAGTGGTGTCAGCGCTTCACATCAACCAACCTATTGTGGTTCCGGTTATCACCGACACTTCCGCTACTTCAAAGTCTTTGACTGTTGTGAGGGCTTTAAAGGTGTACTTAAAGAGGACAACTCGTCACAGGAAATCCGACTCGCTGTTCGTTCTATATGTTACCAATAAGATTGGGTGTCCTGCTTCAAAACAGACAATTGCACACTGGATCAGACTCGCTATCCAGCATGCTTATTCCACGGCAGGTTTGCCAGTTCCAAAATCTGTACAGGCTCACTCTACTAGGTAAGTGGGTTCTTCCTGAGCGGCTGTCCGGGTTGTCTCGGCTGTATAGCTCTTCCGAGCGGCTACTTGGTCTGGTTCGAACACGTTTGAGAAGTTCTACAAATTCGATACTTTGGCCTCTGAGGACCTTCAGTTTGGTCAATCAGTTCTGCAGGAACCTCAGCACTCTCACACCCGGTTTGGGAGCTTTGGTACATCCTCATTGTACTGAATGGAACCCCAGTATCCTCTAGGACGTAAGAGAAATAGGATTTTAATTACCTACCGGTAAATCCTTTTCTCGTAGTCCGTAGAGGATACTGGGCGCCCGCCCGGTGCTTCGTTCTTTTTGCACTACTACTGGTTAAGTATTGTTCGTTCAGCTGTTGCTGTTCCTGTTTAAAGTTGGGTTAGCTTACCTTTCCTTTGTTTGTGTGTGCTGGTTCGGAATCTCACCACTATATTTATCTATCCTCTCAAAGTATGTCCTTCTCCTCTGGCACAGTTTCCTAGACCTAGTCTGGTAGGAGGGGCATAGAGGGAGGAGCCAGCCCACACTATCAAATTCTTAAAGTGCCCATGGCTCCTAGTGGACTTGTCTTTACCCATGGTACTAAATGGAACCCCAGTATCCTCTACGGACTACGAGAAAAGGATTTACCGGTAGATAATTCTAATCCTATTTTTTTTTTTCAATCGGTCACAGACTTCCTCCTCACTTAAATAAGCACTACCCCAGATTGAAATTCCCACTCCCTAAACAGGCTTTGGCTCGATATCCTCTCTCTCAAGAGTTATGTAATACAGTAAGTGAGAGAATCCGCCGCCATGGATTCTCACGTCACCCGTCTCGTGGTGTCGTCTGCTCTGCCTGTCACCACTGTCACCTCACTGAAAGAACCGACAGATAAGCGTGTGGTGGGATACCTTAAATCTATATATTCCCTCACAGGGGCCATTCATAGACCGACTATAGCTGCCTCTTGGGCTGCAAAAGGTATGAGGCGTAGGTTCAGGCGTTAGAGGAAGAGCTGCAGAGGATATTTCTGACAAGGCCAGACAATACCTGTCTCACATATGCACCGCCGCCTATTACATTCAGGAGGCATCCTATGAGGCGGGGGTAATGGCAGCCAAAGCCTCATCCACGTCTGTCCTGGCTTTCCGAATACTGTGGTTAAGGTTGTGGAAAGTGGATTTAGACACAAGAAGACTTTGGGGGAACTCCCCTTCACTGGGGACATTTTATTTGGAGAGGACCTAAATAAAATAGTGTCTGAATTAGCAGCTGCTAATACTGCTTTTCTTCCTCATACTAATCCTTCTACACAGAAGGCAAAGACTACCATTTTTTGTTCCTTTCGACCTCAAGGCAAAACTAATGGTCAGACTTACCCGAGACAATCTCGTGCTCCCAAGACCACCAAGCCCAAAGACGAAACAGCCCTGGGCAGCCCGTCAGCCTGCTTCAAAACAAGACCAGCCTGCTGCATGACGGTACGTGCCTCCCCCTGGGGGACCCTAGGATGGGAGGCCGACTTATACAGTTCGCCCAGGTCTTGTTAAAGACCACTTCAGACGCTTGGGTACTGGAAGTTGTCTCTCACGGGTACACTGTCTCCTCCAAGAAACGTCCCCCTCACCAGTTCTGCACTACGGTACTCCCTTCGGATCCATTGAAGGCGCAGGCTCTATAAACGGTGGTAGGTTCCCTCCTGAGTACAGGAGTGGTTGTGCCGGTGCCTCAGCCCCAGTGGGTTATTCGACCCAGTTTATAGGGCAGAAACCCATTGGGTCTTTTTGGCCTATACTCAACCTCAAATCACTGAACAAGTTTGTGAGGGTAGCGAAGTTTCGTGTGGAAACGTTGCGCTCAATCATGCCGGCTATAGAACCCGGAGATTACATAGTATTCCTGAATATACATGATGCTTATCTGCATATTCCTATTGCCATATCGCATCAGCAGTTCCTGCGGTTTGCTATTGGCGACAGTCACTACCAATTCCAGGCTCTGCCGTTTGGACTTGCCACGGCTCCTCGGATCTTCACCAGGTTATGGTAGTGATGACGGCGCACCTCCATCGCCAGGGAGTCAGAATCCTGCAATATTTGGATGACCTGCTGATTCTGGCGAGTTCAAACAATGTCCTCCTCAGTAATCTACAATTGACGGTGAGTTGCTTACAAGTCCATGGATGGCCGATCATTTGAAAAAAATTCCTCGCTGGTCCCAGCTCAGAGCAGGGTGCAACTAGGGGCGCTTCTGGACACACACAGTCAGAGACTGTTCCTGTCTCCAGAGAAGGTCCTGAAAATCCAGGACAGGATAAGACATTTCATCTGTCACTGCAGATACACTCGGCGATGCAAGTTCTTGGCCTGATGGTTTCGCCATTCGACATGGTGGCGTACACTCAATTTCATTCCTGCCCTCTGCAACGATTAACTCTTGCCAAGTGGGACGGCCTGCCTCATCGGATCAGATCCCAAATGATCTTGTTTGTCGCTGACCTGGTGGCTCCAGGACCAGCAATTGAGCAGGGCTGTCCCTTCTGGATCCCTTACTGGGTCGTCCTGATGACAGTCGCCAGTCTGAGGGTATGGGGAGCGGTGATGGAGCAACAATTTTCAGGGTAGGTGGACCTAGGAAGAATCACTCCTCCCAATAAACATCCTAGAGCTGAGGGCGGTGTTCAATGCTTTATCACTTGTTCTGCCTCTGGTACGGAATAGGCCGGTTCAGGTACGGCAGACAACGCCACGATAGTGGCGTACCTAAACCATGAAGGCGGCACTCGAAGCCGCATGGGTATGTAGGATGTTGGGCAGAACGCCATCTGCCAAGCATATCAGCAGTGTTCATTCCGGGTGTCCGGAACAGGGAAGCGGACTACCTCAGTCACCAGGGCGTACACGCCAGAGAGTGGAGTCTTAATCCTGAAGTCTTTCAACTCCTGGTGGACAGGTGGGGTGTACCGGACGTAGACCTCATGGCATCTCTGCACAATCGCAATCTTCCGGTCTTCAGATCTCAGACCAGGGATCCTCAAGTATCGTTTATGGACGCACTGGTGGTGTCATGGAACTTTCGGCTGCCTTACGTGTTCCCTCCAGTGTCACTCCTGCCCAGGGTTATATGGAAGTTTAAACAGGATCGAGGAATGCTGCTTCTAGTCGCTCCAGCTTGGCCCAGAAGGCATTGGTTCTCAGACCTGCAGGGACTATGGACAGGGCATCCCCTTATACTTCCTCAGCGACCAGACTTCCTCGTACAGGGCCCTTGTCTTTACCCAGACCTGGCAAGACTGGCTTGAAGCATCACTCCTGAGAGCCAAAGGATTTTCAGAGGCGGTTATTCAAACTATGTTGAAAGCCCGCAAATTGGCCTCTGCCCGGATTTATTACAGGGTTTAGAATTCTTACTTCACCTGGTGTGCTGAGAAGAATTACGATGTCCATAGATTCAGAACTTCCAGAATACTGGCTTTTCTGCAAAGAGGCCTGAACTTAGGTATTCGTCTGGCCCTCCCTCAAGGTTCATATATCTGCCTTGTCGGTTTGGTTTCAGAGAAAAATTTCCTCTATACCAGATGTTCATACGTTCATTCATGGCGTTATTCGGATTCAGCCTTCCTATGTCCCTCCTGTGGCTCCATGGGATCTGTCTGTTGTGCTGAATGCCCTGCAAGAGTCTCCATTTGAACCTCTTGAATCGGCGGACTTTAAATGGCTCACAGCCAAGGTCCTGTTCTTGCTGGCTGTTGCCTCTGCAAGACGGGTGTCAGACTTGGGCGTTTTGTCCTGTCTTCCACCCTTTCTCATCTTACACCTGGACCGGACAGTTCTATGAACTCACCCAGGTTATTTGCCTAAGGTGTTGTCATCTTTTCACCTTAACCAAGAGATTGTGGTTCCAGCCTTTGTCTCTTCGGATTTGTCTCCCAAAGAACGTCCTTTGGATGTGGTTAGGGCTCTGCGTATCTATGTGGAGAGGACTGCCTCTATCAGGAGGTCAGATGCCCTTTTTGTTTGGTTTGGTTTTCACAAACGTGGCTGGCCTGTGAATAAGCAAACCTTGGCAAAATGGGTTAGAATGGTGATTGCACAAGCCTATGCACAGGCTGGACTCCCAGCTCCTGCTGCAGTGAAAGCTCATTCTACTCAGTCTGTTGGACCTTCTTGGGCGGCCCGCCATATCTCGTCCCCAAAATAATTATGCAAGGTAGCTACGTGGTCCTCAGTGAACACGTTCATTAGGTTCTATGCCTTTGAAACTTCCGCCTCCCAGGACGCTTCCTTTGGACGCCGGGTTCTCTTACCCGCTAAGGCACGTCCCCTCCCTTGAGGAACTGCTTTAGGACATCCCCATGTTTCCCTGTATAAACCAATGTACCCCGCTGCAGAAAAGGAGAGTTATGGTAGACGTACCATTGTTAACTCTCTTTCTGCAAAGTGCATTGGGTTCCACAGGGCGCCCACCCTGACGCACCTATCTTCTTTGGCTTGTATGACATTAGCCGCTGGTACCCTCTCCTGTCGTGAGAATGTGGTTCTATGTGACTGACATCTGCCTTCTCTTTTACCTGCTCCTGCATTGGATTGTTTAACAAAACTAAGCTCTCAGTGCCTGGAGGTGGGGTTATAGAGGAGGCCCCAATGCATCCTGGGACAGTCAAAGCTTTGCCTGATGTTGCCTCTGGATCCAAGATCCCGCTCTACACCCCGATTTTTCCCTGTGGAACCCAATGTACTTCGCAGAAAGAGAGTTAACAATGGTAAGTCTACCATAACTCTCTAAAACTCATCTGTCCACATAACATTGTTCTAATTAGCCGCCTTGCTTGTCCAGGTGATCTTTAGCAAACTGCAGACGGGCAGCAATGTTCTCTTTGGAGAGCAGCGGCTTTTTCTTTGCAGTTCTGCCATGCACACTTACTCATGAACATTAACAAGCTAATGTGAGAAAGGCCTTCTGTTGCTTAGAGGTTACTTTGGGTTCCTTTGTGATCGTGCAAACTATTAGACGTCTTGCTCTTTGCGTGATCTTTGTAGTTCGACTACTCCTAGGAAGGGTAATAACAATCTGTAATAAACAATCTGTCTGACTGTTGATTTGGGAGGCCAAACTCTTTGGAGATGATTTTTTTTTTACTTTTTCCAGCCTGATGAGCATCAGCAACTCTTCTTTTGAGGTCCTCAGAAATCTCCTTTGTTCATGGCATGATACACTTCCACAAACATGTGTTGTGAATACCAGACTTTGATACAGTAGATCCCTGTTCTTTTAAAGAGACTGGTTGTCAACTCACACCTGATTGTTATCCAATAGTTTGAAAATACCTGACTCAAATTTCACCTTCAAAATATCTGCTAATCCCAAAGGTTCACATACTTTTGACACTCACAGATATGTGATATTGGATCATTTTTCACAAAAAAAATTAGCACGTCTAAGGGTGTGTACACACGGTGAGATCCTTGCTATGCCTGATTTTCACTTGCGATTTCCCTTGAACTCCCTGGAGCCCAGATAGCACAGATTTTGACTAACTTTTCTTGAGATATGGACTATGTGTGCTTACGATTTTGGCTTATGTGAGATGTCATTGACATGTGAGATGAACTAGATAGTACACCAATCTAGCGAGGATTGACTTGCCTGCACAGTCTATCTTTTCTTGCGATGCCGACCTGGCGGGATTGCAAGGTGACTTTCACCTTGTGATCTGCACTAACTTTTCTTGCTATTTTGACTATATAGTCAAAATCGAAAGAAAATATCTCACCGTGTGTACCACACCCTAATTTTTTTGTCTCATTTGTTTTATTTGGTTGTTTTTATCTACTTTTCGGTCTTGTGTGAAAATCTGAGGTCGTTTTAGGTCAAATTTTATCAGAAATATAGAAAATTCTGAAGGGTTCACAAACTTTCAACCACCGCTATAGACTGTTAGCTCAAAATAAGGTCTGAAAAGAACATTAAATGGGGCAGATGTATTAAGCCTGGAGAAGTGTTTAAGCAGTGATAAGTGGAAGAAGATAAGGCACTAGCCAATCATTACAAGGTATAAAAACAATAGCTGCTGATTGGCTGGTGCATTATCACCTTCCACTTATCACTGCTTAAACACTTCTCCAGGCTTAATACATCTGCCCCATTGTTCCTAAGTTAGCTGTTAGGTAAAGCAAAAGTAATTTTTATGTATACATTTTTCAGTTAGGAAATATAAATACGTTAATTTATGTTAATGGTATATACAGGTTGAGTATCCCATATCCATATATTCCGAAATACGGAATATTCCGAAATACGGACTTTTTTGAGTGAGAGTGAGATAGTGAAACCTTTGTTTTTTGATGTCTCAATGTACACAAACTTTGTTTAATACACAAAGTTATTAAAAATATTGTATTAATTGACCTTCAGGCTGTGTGTATAAGGTGTGTATGAAACATAAATGAATTGTGTGAATGTAGACACACTTTGTTTAATGCACAAAGTTATAAAAAATATTGGCTAAAATGACCTTCAGGCTGTGTGTATAAGGTGTATATGTAACATAAATGCATTCTGTGCTTAGATTTAGGTCCCATCACCATGATATCTCACTATGGTATGCAATTATTCCAAAATACGGAAAAAATCCGATATCCAAAGTACCTCTGGTCCCAAGCATTTTGGATAAGGGAGACTCAACCTGTAGTGACTTTCTTGCTCTGTACTACACCCTCACAAGGGAGTAGATCCATTTTTTTTAGCTAGTTGAAGCCACATATTAGGTGTCTTCACCCATATTATCTTGGTTTATTGCCTGGCAAAGTACCATGGCATTATAACAGTACAATTCAGTATGCCATTTGCACAGACATTAATGGCACGGTCTTTCAGTTGGAATTTTATTGGACTAGAATGCTTCTGCTTACTTTTTCTTGTTGGTAGAACTTTAAAGTATTTAACACATAAACAGTACTTATTATGCTCAAAATATGTTACAAATACATACTCGTTCATACATAGGAAACAGACTGCACTACACAGTGTAAAATATATAACAATCCTATCACTAAAATGCAAGGTTAATGCCACAATCCTAACTAAATTATGCTGTTGGGGCCCCTTTAATTGCTACAATGTTCAGATTGCTGAATTAAGTTTATTGTGCACTTTTCAGTAAATGTAATATCCTAGAGACAAATAAATACTTTAAGTAAATGTTGTAAATAGGTTGCAGTGTATCTGATGCTGAGTAGCCGGACTGTTCTGCATTTATTTCCTGTCAGTCTCCTTAGTAACAATTTCCTCCCGTATTTTGCAGCAACAATAAACTTTTAGCAACTATGTTTCATTCCCATTGGCTTCTTACCAAACGTAATATTCCGCGTTTTATCTACTGTAAGCAAAGTTTATTTGGAGATTTTATTAACCAGTTTCTGTGACTGTTCTCTGTGCAAGGATGTACGCTGCTCTGCTTGTGAATGTCTGCTTACAACTGTACAACTTAGTCCTGACAAGTTGTTGAACTGAGTCTGGGTCATTAGGTTGACAAGATTTAGGTCGACAATTATTAGGTTGACCACTATTGGTCGACATGCATTAGGTAGACATGAACAAGGTCGACATGAGTTTTTTTTTTTACTTTTTTTGGTGTCGTTTTCTTCATAAAGTGACAGGGAACTCCAATTAGTGCACCGTGACTCCTCGCATGGCTTGCTTCGTGGGTTACTGTTCCCAGTCATAGTCCACGTGGATCGTAAAGTATGAAAAACTAAAAACAAATAATGAAAAACTCATGTTGCCTTTTTTCCATGTCGAGCTAATGACCATGTCAACCTAATGCATGTCAACCAATAGTTGTCGACCGAAGTCTTGTCGACCTAATGACCGTAAGCCGTTGAACTGTAGCTGACAATTAAGGTTTACATAGCTATGTGTCCCTGGATGTACTGACTGCTCTTGAAAGTAATCATTAATTGAAGGTGCAATTCTGATGGCACTTAAGTAGCTTTCTGTCTCTAAATTAACTTTGCTTGCTGGGACACTATCAAATGCAATGTAAGCGGCAGTGTAAAAAGGTCTGTGTTTCTGTTAGGTGCACTTTCCCTCTCTTTCTATTCCTGAGGAAGTTGGTGATGCATACTGTAGGTAGTGTAGCAGCGTTACCGACCTGTAATTAGCCAGTCTGAGCTGACCGATCATCCCTCTGTCTACAGCTATAGCAAAACAATGTCTCTGCTCCACCGACCGGCTGTCACTCACTCAGATGCTGTGGTTGTCGCTCAGGCACCTTGAGGGCAGAGAGGCTGGGTTGGGACTGACCTGTAGCTCAAGTACTCACTTCCAGTGCTGCCCCTCCAGCTCTACCCTACTTCAGGGAGCCGCGTCTCTCTGTCCTGCCTCCCTGGTTAGGAATCACAGCAGCAGCACCGACCTTGTTTCACAGCGCCTTCTGTCAGTAAAGCTCCTTAAGATGGCTGCCAGCCTATTCCCAACTGTCACCGCCAACAGTTACCTGCCCCAACACAAGCCAACTCTTTCTCTGGAATCCATACACCTCTTGCTGACTGGTCAGTTTCCTAGTGGCAGGAGCAGCACTCAGGACATGTATAACCCTTTTTCTGCTGTATGTTTACTTGTGTCTACCCAGGGCTGCATTCAGCAGGGAAAGGGCACTAAAGTCTGCCACACCTATTTTCCAATTTTCAGCGTCATTTTTATACTGACAGGTCTGTGATTCTATGGAGTGTGGAGTACTTCCCAGAACTATAGTGGCAGGTTTTTTTGGCTTCCTTTGTATTTGGCCTTAGTGAGTGCATTTTGTCGCTTTTTTTCTTTCTGATACAGCAAATTGTATTATAAACTACTGAATTAGGGACTGGTCTATGTAAGTGATAAATGAATTTCCCCAACAGTGTAGTAGTTTACACTGTGAAAAAAATCACAATACTTTTTCGTTAGCCATGATCTCTTCTCCTTGGATCCCTGCTTTTATATTGTGATAGTTTCTACAACCTAACTTTGCATCTCTCGAAAACTCTTCAAATATTCTAAACACAATATAATTTGGGCCAACAGTTGTGTCATCTTTTGGTTCCACTTTCCCTTTTAACATTTTTAATTTATCTGTTTTCCACCAATGTTTGTATAAAGAAAGTAGTCTCTGAGTTATATAATTTATTTGGCATATGTTGATGGATACCATCTAAGCAATATTCTTTATCCTAGTCTTATACCCTGTTCACATTGCCATTGCCAAGTCACACCCGTAAATTGGATACCGGTCCTTCCCGGGTATGACCAGGCATTGGACCTGTGCAATGTGAACGGGTCAGTTTGCCACCCGGAGGCAGGGCCAGAGGCGGAGGGGGCGCTGGAGATGACATCTCCAGCACCGTTTCTCTGTATGCTGTGAACGGGTGCCGGGTCGCATTGACCTGGGTAACACGTTCACACTGCTCTTGTCCTGGATTAACCCTTCTTTTTTCCTGGGTTGAATTACCGGGTCAGGCGACTCAGGAATTCAGCAGTGACCCGTGTCGCCCGGAAAAATACCTGGTTGATACCGGGTTTTTTGGTGCAGTGTGAACAGGGTATTAGTAATTGGCATTGCTGCTTTGCAACACTGAGTACATAGGTTCCATTCAATTAATGATTGGCTGTACAATTCAGATCTGCTTAGGCATAAGGGAAAAGAGTACTCGTATAAGTTAACATTCTTATGCAATACAATGGTGCCCAGGTACATGACATTTATGCAAGAGACTGATGACTTGGGTCTAATAAGATAAATTATTATGGAAGCACACTTAATTATACTAGGGTGCATGTGTGTGCTGCTTAGATTAGTGCCAAAATCTTCTAATAGATATAATTATTAAAAATAACTACAGATTGTAATGCAACAACAAATTGTAATTATGGAGTACAAAAATGGATAAACATGAATGTAGGGTAATTTTGTACATTAGTACATGCTATATTACATACCACAAGTAAAGGGATGTTTCCTGAATGTCAGGTGTCTTTTTCTACATACTGTTCTCCCCTGTTGTATTCTGTGTGGACAGTGCTGTCTTTGTTATAATGAAGAAAAAGAGACCAATCTGTGCGCAACAGGATTAATTTCTAAAATATAGTATTTTTATTAATAATCCAAAATATGGATAGAAAAAAATTAAAATATAATGTATATCAAAATACACAGTATACACTATATAATTCAGAAGTGACCTCACAGTAATGTTGAACAATTTGTAGCAAATTTTAAACCATCTGGATCATAAAAGAACCTGTAATAATGCCACAATCACTCTAAACTTAACTCGTGATATAATCACAATAAGATCCCTTAATAAAAATCACACTGCAGTACACTGATTCATTAACCATAAAATGTCCACATATGCTGGCCAGCCTGTAATTAAATGAGGTGTGTTACACCTATAGGTTCATCCAAGGAATCAGTTGTTTTGTATAATTAATGTCTATACCACAGTACTGTGATTACAACGAAAAAAAGAAAGAAAGAGAACCATATAGTTGAACCATTTGTATGCCATGCAATTGGGTACCGTCGGTATATAACAAGTGCCTCCTCTTTGCTGAAAGTTAAATATCCTCCCCGTGCCACTGATGTAAGGAGCTATTTAGTGGGGATATTTTTTGTAGAGTAACCGTCTCTGACACTTGTACTTGTGCTGGTTCACTAGCTGGAATCACCCAAGACCTCCGTTATCTGTATTCCACGTACCTGCATTCACTGCATCGCCCGGTTACCACCCAAATAGTGCGGCTGGAATATCCTTAACAGCCGGTGTCCAAAACACGTTGATACACGGAGTCCCTTTGCAGCGGGTTTAGGGTGTAGTAATTACCCAGCAATTACGGCAGTGGTGGCTGACATTCACCGTACTGCCTGGAAGCTATTCAGCTAGCACGGCTGATTTTACCTTTTAGAGCCGGAGTCCAATATACCGAGATGTGTAGAGTCCCTTGTTTGCAGGTTCAGAAATGTTCAAATTCCCCAGTGATTAGGGCAATAGTAGATGATCCAAATACAGAGGTCACTCCAGAGCTAATACCTAACGCGTTTCTCGACCATTAGCCCCGGTCGTTTCATCAGAGGTAGATAGAGGGAAGTTCCCCTCTAGCCATATTTAAAGCCCCAGACTAATTATCAAATAAAAACAGCTGCTAGCCTTATTCAACTCTGTGGAGCAAAATTTAAAGTGATAAAGGACCATAAAATTCAAATATACATCCACACAATAGAATTAAATACCAAAATACTCAGGAATGGAATAGATAACACATAGACAAAATCCCGCATCCATCACTCTTAAAAAATGATAATAATCATTTCCGGAATTACATAATTAAATTGATAACGGCACCAATAAGGTACTATAAAATTCCAAACAGTGACATAAATACACACTTTAATATAAATATATACTCAAATAATGAGGAAACATTTAACCAATGATGATGGCAGGTTCATTGATGATGTCTTTATTATTTGGGAGGGTGATACCGAATCATTGGTAGGTTTTATTAACTATTTGAATTTAAATATGTTGGGTCTCAAATTTACGAATAATTATAGCCCGAATAGTCTTAATTTTTTGGACATTACGGTCTCGATTAAGGATCGTGTAATAGAATCCTCTACATATATCAAGGAGGTGGACTGTGGTAATTATTTACACTATAAGAGCAGTCATTACAATCCCTGGAAGAACAATATTCCTAAAGGTCAGTTCCTCCGGTTACGTAGGAACTGCTCCACGGAAGAAATGTTCAACACACAGGTCAGGGATATGTATGGGTCATTTGTTAAACAAGGATACCCGATCCACCTCCTTGATAAGGCATTAGAATATACTTCACGTCAATCGAGACCACTAATGTTAAATCCTGAGAATGTAACATCTCGTAAAAATAGGAGATCTGATCAACCACCCATTTTTATTACACAGTATAATTCAGCTGCAGGACAAATTAAGAGGATTATCTCTAAGAATCTTATGATTCTACAATCAGATCGTTTTTTAGAAGGGGCAATTACGGAGAAGAACCCTGTGGTTTTTAAAAAAGCACAAAATCTTAAACAAAAATTAGCACCAAGTTTGTTTAAGAGATGACCTATAATATCTGGTATAGACACTGAAGAGCCCATCTTTGGTTTGCCCCCTAAACCAAGGGGGTTCTTTAAATGTGGGAAGGACAGATGTCTGACGTGTACATATGTTGATCATAAATGTACTACTATCAATTCACATACAACCAAGGAGAATTTTGAAATAACTACCTTTCTCAATTGTAGATCTAGCTATGTAATCTATGTAATCCAATGTTTCTGTGGCATTCAATATGTGGGGAGGACTATACGTCCCCTACATGTGCGATTTCTTGAGCACAGACGTAACATCATGAAGGGTGTGAAAACACATACCCTCTCGAATCATGTTAATGTATGTCAGAAGGGGAACCTCAAAGGTCTCTCAGTAAGAGCAATTGAGCAAGTCAGACCCACGTGTAGGGGGGGTGATAGGTACAATAAACTTTGTAAACGTGAAGCTTTTTGGATATTCCAACTACAAACATTATCCCCACAGGGTCTGAATGACACAGTTGAACTGAATAATGTATAAGAGTCTGAATGTTCCCTTACAGAATGGGTTAATATCCAATTACTGATAGGATCTTGGAATTATCTATTTGTCCAGTATGAAGTAGGTTTTATATTATAGTATGTTTATGGTAGTCTGGGGTTATTTTAGTGTCACTGTAAAGTTGCAGACATATGTAATATGCGGCTTTGCATTTTTACATATATACACGGAGCGACACATGCATATGGGGGCACTGATATTTAATAATAAATATAGATTTAGTTAATTATGATATTTTAGGTTTAATTGTAGGTAAGGATTATATTATTATTATTTTTTGAAGTGTGACTGTGGGTTTGACGGATGGTTGACAGACACACTCTGGATGAGTTTAAATATATCTCTCCGTTTTGTGTCTGTCTTTTTCCTTCGGTCGATTCCACGGATGAATTCAGCATTATTTGAATATTATAATATATACAATAATTATAATATCACCATCATCATTGGTTAAATGTTTCCTCATTATTTGAGTATATATTTATATTAAAGTGTGTATTTATGTCACTGTTTGGAATTTTATAGTACCTTATTGGTGCCGTTATCAATTTAATTATGTAATTCCGGAAATGATTATTATCATTTTTTAAGAGTGATGGATGCGGGATTTTGTCTATGTGTTATCTATTCCATTCCTGAGTATTTTGGTATTTAATTCTATTGTGTGGATGTATATTTGAATTTTATGGTCCTTTATCACTTTAAATTTTGCTCCACAGAGTTGAATAAGGCTAGCAGCTGTTTTTATTTGATAATTAGTCTGGGGCTTTAAATATGGCTAGAGGGGAACTTCCCTCTATCTACCTCTGATGAAACGACCGGGGCTAATGGTCGAGAAACGCGTTAGGTATTAGCTCTGGAGTGACCTCTGTATTTGGATCATCTACTATTGCCCTAATCACTGGGGAATTTGAACATTTCTGAACCTGCAAACAAGGGACTCTACACATCTCGGTATATTGGACTCCGGCTCTAAAAGGTAAAATCAGCCGTGCTAGCTGAATAGCTTCCAGGCAGTACGGTGAATGTCAGCCACCACTGCCGTAATTGCTGGGTAATTACTACACCCTAAACCCGCTGCAAAGGGACTCCGTGTATCAACGTGTTTTGGACACCGGCTGTTAAGGATATTCCAGCCGCACTATTTGGGTGGTAACCGGGCGATGCAGTGAATGCCGGTACGTGGAATACAGATAACGGAGGTCTTGGGTGATTCCAGCTAGTGAACCAGCACAAGTACAAGTGTCAGAGACGGTTACTCTACAAAAAATATCCCCACTAAATAGCTCCTTACATCAGTGGCACGGGGAGGATATTTAACTTTCAGCAAAGAGGAGGCACTTGTTATATACCGACGGTACCCAATTGCATGGCATACAAATGGTTCAACTATATGGTTCTCTTTCTTTCTTTTTTTCGTTGTAATCACAGTACTGTGGTATAGACATTAATTATACAAAACAACTGATTCCTTGGATGAACCTATAGGTGTAACACACCTCATTTAATTACAGGCTGGCCAGCATATGTGGACATTTTATGGTTAATGAATCAGTGTACTGCAGTGTGATTTTTATTAAGGGATCTTATTGTGATTATATCACGAGTTAAGTTTAGAGTGATTGTGGCATTATTACAGGTTCTTTTATGATCCAGATGGTTTAAAATTTGCTACAAATTGTTCAACATTACTGTGAGGTCACTTCTGAATTATATAGTGTATACTGTGTATTTTGATATACATTATATTTTAATTTTTTTCTATCCATATTTTGGATTATTAATAAAAATACTATATTTTAGAAATTAATCCTGTTGCGCACAGATTGGTCTCTTTTTCTTGTTTATCTTGTTTTGTGGGGGTTAGCAACCTTCCCCTTTTCACCAAATTGTGCAGCAATAGGAGGTTCTCTTAAAGTGGAAAGTTTCGGGGCGCCCATTTTTCCTTGTTTGTTATAATGAGCCTGATGCAGATTTGAACATACACCTGTTTATGGAGTGTGTCTTGTGTGAATTTGCACTGGGGAATTTCTGGAACCAAGCATGTGCAAATACATGCAATTCAGAGTTGTATGCAATTCAACAGCATCTTCACCTGCAACCTAAAAGCCCGTACACACTGGTCGATGTATCGGCCGTTCTCTTGCACGGCCGATATATCGCGGGACCGTCGGCCAGTGTGTACGGCCGATACGTCTGTGAACTCCGTCGTTCACAGACGTATTGCGTCGGCCGCGCAGCACAGCCGACGCCCAATATATCTACCCATATATTGCCGCGTCGCTGTGTGTGTACGGGGCGGTCGGCCGACCGCCCGTACACATGCTGCGGCGGCTTGGCGGTGATTGACAGCTGAACTCACACGCCCGCCCAGTTCATGACGTCAGTCCCCCACGGATCGGGCAGTGTGTATGCACAGCACACTACCCAATCCGTCCATAGATATATCTGCAGATCAGTTGATCTGCAGATATATCTACTAGTGTGTACCCACCTTAAGGGGTGTATGCAGACTGCAGTCAGCGCATGTTATGGAATTGTGGTCTATGCAGAGTTGGCCAGAAACATAAATATGCCTGTTCTCAGAGAGTTCTTTTGCACAGTGTATAGGCTAGAGCAAGTGTTACCAGAGGATTGCGATGAGTACCAAAGCAAGTATACTGATAGGGTGCGGGATTATTGCATGCATGCAAATATACTCCTTTAGTTCCAAATATGTAATGCGGGAGTGTACAGAAAATTAGCATTCTACTCTGCATCCAGTCCAGAGTATTAATACGTATTTCTCTGACGTCCTAAGTGGATGCTGGGACTCCGTAAGAACCATGGGGAATAGCGGCTCCGCAGGAGACTGGGCACAACTAAAGAAAGCTTTAGGACTACCTGGTGTGCACTGGCTCCTCCCTCTATGACCCTCCTCCAGACCTCAGTTAGAATCTTGTGCCCGGCTGAGCTGGATGCACACTAGGGGCTCTCCTGAGCTCCTAGAAAAAGAAAGTTTAATTTGTTAAGGGAGTGCTGCATATTCAGCCCCTTTTGTGCCTCTAGTGGCACCTTGGGATCACAACGTGGTGTTGGATTTCCTAAAGTCACATTGGTTTGAGCCACTAAAAACCGTGGATTTGAAATATCTCACGTGGAAAGTGGTCATGCTGTTGGCCTTGGCTTCAGCCAGGCGTGTGTCAGAATTGGCGGCTTTGTCATATAAAAGCCCTTATCTGATTTTCCATATGGATAGGGCAGAATTGAGGACTCGTCCCCAGTTTCTCCCTAAGGTGGTATCAGCTTTTCATTTAAACCAACCTATTGTAGTGCCTGCGGCTACTAAGGACTTGGAGGATTCCAAGTTGTTGGACGTAGTCAGGGCCCTGAAAATTTATGTTTCCAGGACAGCTAGTGTCAGGAAAATTGACTCGCTATTTATCCTGTATGCACCCAACAAGCTGGGTGCTCCTGCTTCAAAGCAGACTATTGCTCGCTGGATTTGTAGTACGATTCAGCTTGCACATTCTGCGGCTGGACTGCCGCATCCTAGATCAGTGAAAGCCCATTCCACGAGGAAGGTGGGCTCTTCTTGGGCGGCTGTCTGAGGGGTCTCGGCTTTACAACTTTGCCGAGCAGCTACTTGGTCGGGTTCAAACACATTAGCTAAATTCTACAAGTTTGATACCCTGGCTGAGGAGGACCTAGAGTTTGCTCATTCGGTGCTGCAGAGTCATCCGCACTCTCCCGCCCGTTTGGGAGCTTTGGTATAATCCCCATGGTCCTTACGGAGTCCCAGCATCCACTTAGGACGTCAGAGAAAATAAGATTTTACTCACCGGTAAATCTATTTCTCGTAGTCCGTAGTGGATGCTGGGCGCCCATCCAAAGTGCGGATTGTCTGCAATACTTGTTTATAGTTATTGCCTAACTAAAGGGTTATTGTTGAGCCATCTGTTGAGAGGCTCAGTTATATTTCATACTGTTAACTGGGTATAGTATCACGAGTTATACGGTGTGATTGGTGTGGCTGGTATGAGTCTTACCCGGGATTCAAAATCCTTCCTTAATGTGTAAGCTCTTCCGGGCACATTATCCTAACTGAGGTCTGGAGGAGGGTCATAGAGGGAGGAGCCAGTGCACACTAGGTAGTCCTAAAGCTTTCTTTAGTTGTGCCCAGTCTCCTGCGGAGCCGCTATTCCCCATGGTCCTTACGGAGTCCCAGCATCCACTACGGACTACGAGAAATAGATTTACCGGTGAGTAAAATCTTATTTTCTCTAGCATCCATAAAGGATATTGGGGAATTAGTACGATAGGGTATAGACAAGGACCAAAGAAGCCGGTGCACTTTAAATTTCTTCAACTGGGTGTGCTGGCTCCTCCCCTCTATGTCCCCTCCCACAGGCAGTTTAGAAAAAAATGCCCTCAGGAGAGGATGCACACTCTGGAGCTCCAGAGAGTTTTCTTCAGTTTCTTTGAAAACTTTATTATTTTTGGTATGCTGTTTGGGCAACAGCATACTTGCACCGTGGGAGTTAGGGAGGTGGGAACGGTCACCGGCCTCTGTAAGGTGTCAGAGCCGGTTCCCGTCTGCAGGACCACCGTCCAGAGAGGTTGTTGCACAGCGGGGCACTGCGCCTTAGCAGTCACAATTGCAGCACACCGCACACCCCTAACATTACCTGAAGGTGAGTACAAACCGAGGGCCCCGCTAGGTGGATGCCCTGGTTCTTGATGCGGCAAAGACGCAGGGGCAGCATACGGCACCCTCCTGGGGGGACCTGCTATAGCCCCCCTGTGTACACTGGCAGCGGTAGTGAAAACTAACACTTGCTGTGATGTTTTACACTTATATGGAGACTTTGCCAGTATAAATATCACTGAAGCTCCTGCGTCATTACAGAGCTGGACCAGCTGCATTTTGGCGCCTTCCTCTGCTTACAGCTGCAGCAACAGGCTCACACAGCTTCTTCAGACACTCAGGATAACGCTGGAAAACTGGTACAGAGGTGTAGCAAAGGGGGAGAGCCGCTATTGTACATAATCTGTGTCCTGAAAAGGACTAATACTCCGGTGTTACACCGTGATATAACAGCTTGCAGCCTCTCTGGGAATGTTTAGCTTGGGTGTGCTGTTCCCTTCTCTCTGTCACCCTCTCACATACTGTACAGACAGGCTTGCTATTGTATTACTTGTTTGTATGTATGTATATATATATATATATATATATATATATATATACAGTAAGTGTTTACTGTAAACATGGTAAAACACCAATTATGCAGTGTATGTCACACCAGATTCTCTCCCTCTACATCTGGTTCCATGTGAACAATGCAGCCAGTCCTCACAACTCACTAAGGGGGCTTGGGGGGAGGGTCAAGAGCCTTCCTGGCTAGGTGCCATAAAATCTATGATGTCAGATGTATCATCTCAGCTCACTGCTAATACTCAAGAAAAAAAAACCCTCAACAACTGCAGCAGACTCAGCTGCAAGAGCAGATGTTCCACAGCCCCCCTCTCTAGATCAGGACCCCAAAAGCGTGGGTTACCTGCTTTACTCTCAGACTCTGATGAGGAGACACAGGAGTATGGGGAGGAATTGGATCCTGTTACTGGGGATTCCCCTTCTACACAGGGTATTGAATACCTCATTCTAGCTATACGGGATGTGTTAAAACTACCTCTAGAGGACGCTGCGGAACAGCAGTCGTTTTTATTAACACAGAACAAACTCTTTCACTCTGTCACTTTCCCTGATTCTGCAGAGTTAGATGACCTGTTTAAGTTAGCCTGGAAAAATCCAGATAAAAAATACCAAATGTCAAGGCGGTTTTTGCACACTTTCCCATTTGCTCCTGAAGGCAGGATAATCTAGGAAGAACCCCCGGCTGTTGACGTATCAGTCTCTCGCCTATCTAAAAAGGCTGTACTGCCAGCTCTGTGCTCATTTACCATAATGGAACCTGGGTATAGAAAAATAGAGACTACACTGGTCTATCTACACAGCAGCAGGTATATCACAA
This sequence comes from Pseudophryne corroboree, assembly GCF_028390025.1. Lineage (NCBI taxonomy): Eukaryota > Metazoa > Chordata > Amphibia > Anura > Myobatrachidae > Pseudophryne > Pseudophryne corroboree. Next base: position 559,322,360 of record NC_086449.1, on the reverse strand, counting down.
AGACCGGTCATAGCAGGTTGCTGGATGACTGATGCCATTCATACGTGGGCTACTCAAATTCAGGAGGGCCTCTCAGGGGATATGTCACTACAGTGATTCTCCTAAAGCACATTCAGGACACTGCACGCGTCCTGTGTGACTCTCAGGAAATATGCAATATTTCTCTTACGTCCTAGAGGATGCTGGGGTCCATATTATTACCATGGGGTATAGACAGGTCCACCAGGAGCCATTGGCACTTTAGAAGTTTAATAGTGTGGGCTGGCTCCTCCCTCTATGCCCCTCCCACCAGACTCAGTTTAGAAAATGTGCCCGGAGGAGCCGGTCACAGCTAGGGGAGCTCTACAGAGCTTCTTTTGTAAAAGTTTTTAGAGTTTGTTATTTTACAGGGAGCCTGCTGGCAACAGCCTCCCTGCATCGAGGGACTGAGGGGGGAGTAGTGTCCGCCCTGCGGGGTCTGAGCCACTGTCTCCACTGACTGGACACTGAGCTCTAGAGGGGATAGATTGCTCCCCGCCGCAGGGGAACGCACACCCCGACAGCATGCCGCCACTCCCTTGCAGAGCTGAAGTGTGGCAAGTGAGTCATCGGATCCCTGGCAAGCGAGAGGCCGATGTGAAGATGGCGGCTACGGGGTAGGGAGCGCAGTACTGACTGCACTCCGGGGGCTCAGCGGTACATGGTGCGGGGCTGTGAGGGGCGCCCTGAGCCGGCGACTTAACCCTACACTGACCAGAAAACCTGTCGGGGTCCTCGGATTTTAGCCAGCAGAAAATCCTCAGGCCAGTGTAATCTTGGAAGAGCAGGAAGACAGCGCCATTAAGGAGGCGGAGCTTCCTCTCAGAGCGGACCCATCAGCGTTCAGCTCCATTTTCCTGCCTGCAGACACGCTGCCTGTGAAGAGCAGTCCCTCCAGAGCAACTCCAGCTATCTGTACGGTACCAGGGGGTTGTAGAAGGGAGGGGAGGCTGTGTATAAACTGTGTCACCTATTAAGGGACACAGTCAGCGCTGGTTAAGGGTCTCCCTATACCTGTACAGCGCTGTGTGTGGGTTGTCTCCAATCTCTGTCTCTCTGCCATTCTTGGGGGGGGGGGGGGGGAAACTCTGTCTGCCCTGTACCCTGTGTGTGTGGGGTGTGCAAGCAACCATGTCTAGAGACTGTCTCATGTGCTGCAGAGGATATATCTTCTTCGGAAGATCCCATCCCATGTTATCAGGATTGCACTGTTGTAGCGCATATCCCGTCTAGGGAACTGGAGTGGTTAGCCTCTTAGGGGGACTTTCTCATATGTCCTAGAGGATGCTGGGGATGCTTCAAGAACCATGGGGGTATAGACGGGATCCGCAGGAGACATGGGCACACTATAAGACTTTGAATGGGTGTGAACTGGCTCCTCCCTCTATGCCCCTCCTCCAGACTCCAGTTAGATTCTGTGCCCAGTGAGACTGGATGCACACTGGGGAGCTCTCCAGAGTTTCTCAGAAAAAAGACTTAGGTTTGTTATTTTCAGGGAGTCCTGCTGGAAACAGGCTCCCTGCATCGTGGGACTGAGGGGAGAGAAGCAGACCTACTTCTCTGAGTTCAAGGGCAAGCTATAGCGGTGGACGCCCTAGTGACACAGTGGCTGTTTCCGTCGGTGTATGTGTTCCCTCCACTTCCTCTCATCCCAAAGGTGATAAAGATTATAAGAAGAACAAGGGTTCAGGCGATACTCATTGTTTCGGATTGGCCAAGAAGGGCCTGGTATCCAGATCTTCAGGAGTTGCTCATAGACGATCCCTGGCCTCTTCCTCTTCGGGAGGACCTGTTGCAACAGGGGCCGTGCGTGTATCAAGACTTACTGCGGCTGCGTTTGACGGCGTGGAGGTTGAACGCCAAATCCTAGCCCGAAAGGGTATTCCCAGTGAAGTCATTCCCACACTTCTTCAGGCTTGAAAATAAGTAACGGCAAAGCATTACCACCGTATTTGGAGAAAATATGTGTCTTGGTGTGAATCCAAGAAGGCTCCTACGGAAGAATTTTACCTGGGGCGGTTGCTCCATTTTTTGCAAGCAGGGGTGGATGCGGGCCTAAAGTTAGGCTCCATTAAAGTACAGACTTCGGCCTTGTCGATCTTTTTTCAGAAAGAATTGGCCTCCCTTCCAGAAGTTCAGGCATTCGTGAAAGGGGTGCTACCCATCCACCCTCCATTTGTGCCTCCTGTGGCACCGTGGGATCTTAATGTGGTGTTGCAGTTCCTGCAATCGCATTGGTTTGAACCTTTGCGCAAGGTTGAGTTAAAATTCCTTAATGGAAAGTAGTCATGTTGTTGGCCTTGGCGTCCGCAAGGCGAGTGTCTCACAAAAGCCCCTATTTAATCCTCCATGCTGATAGAGCGGAGTTGAGAACTCATCAGCAATTTCTGCCAAAAGTGGTTTCATCGTTTCACGTAAACCAGCCTATTGTGGTGCCAGTGGCTACTGACGCCTTGGCGGAATCGACATCTCTCGATGTGGTCAGAGCTTTGAAAATCTATGTCGCCAGAACGGCTCAGATAAGGAAAACAGAGGCTCTGTTTGTCCTGTGGGCTCCCAACAAGATTGGGGCTCCTGCTTCCAAGCAGACTATTGCACGCTGGATCTGTAATACAATTCAGCAGGCTCATTCTACGGCAGGATTGCCGTTACCGAAATCGGTGAAAGCCCATTCTACCAGAAAGGTGGGCTCATCCTGGGCGGCTGCCCGAGGGGTTTCGGCATTACAGCTTTGCCGAGCTGCTACTTGATCGGGCTCGAACACCTTTGCGAAGTTTTACAGGTTTGATACCCTGGCTGAGGAGGACCTCTTGTTTGGTCAATCGGTGCTGCAGAGTCATCCGCACTCTCCCGCCCGTTCTAGAGCTTTGGTATAAACCCCATGGTTCTTGAAGCATCCCCAGCATCCTCTAGGACGTATGAGAAAATAGGATTTTAATACCTACCGGTAAATCCTTTTCTCTTAGTCCGTAGAGGATGCTGGGCGCCCGTCCCAGTGCGGGCTGTATCTGCAGTTTGGTTATAGTTACGCTCGTGTTGCGTTGAGTTCAGTCACTCTGTGACTGTTGTTGGTCATGCCGTTGCATGCGTTGTTGTTGAATGCCATGTTGTACGGCGTGTTTGAGGTGTGAGCTGGTATGTATCTCACCTTAGTTTTAAAATAATTAAATAAATCCTTTTCCTCGAAATGTCCGTCTCCCTGGGCACAGTTCCTATAACTGGAGTCTGGAGGAGGGACATAGAGGGAGGAGCCAGTTCACACCCATTCAAAGTCTTATAGTGTGCCCATGTCTCCTGCGGATCCAGTCTATACCCCCCATGGTTCTTGAAGCATCCCCAGCATCCTCTCCGGACTAAGAGAAAAGGATTTACCGGTAGGTATTTAAAATCCTGTTATTTCTCAGATTTCTGAAAGGCTTGCAAGGACTGAGCATGCAACTCAGGTATTGCAGTCCTCTATGGCAGTATGGTCCGATACTGCTCCCCCGGGCCCCCTGCGGTACATTCTCACAAACGTGCTCTTGCCCAAATTACGCAGGATGACACGGATACCGATTCTGACACAGCAGACGGTGATGGGGATGTGTCAAGGGGGAGGGCATCACTTGCTAAGGGGGTGGAGTTGATGATTGAGGCCATGCTGGATGTGTTAAATATTTCTGACACACCTGAGCAGGTTGAGGAGGCTTTTTTCACAGACAGTAAGAAAGGCCCTTTCACCTTCCCTGCTTCTAAGGAATTAAATGCAATTTTTGAAAAGGCCTGGGAAATCCCGGATAAAAAAATTCCAGATCCCTAAAAGGGTTCTGGTTGCTTTTCCCTTCCAGGAGCACGATCTAAAAAAATGGGAGTCCTCGCCTATAGTTGACGCCTCTGTTTCCAGGCTGTCAAAACAAGTAGTTTTGCCTGTCCCGGGATCTACCCCGTTGAAAGACCCGGCGGATCGCAAGGTAGATGCTACGCTCAAATCCATATACACGGCTTCAGGGGCAATACTGCGGCCTACTATTGCCTGTGCATGGATTTCAAAAGCAATAGGAAAGTGGTCAGTCACTCTGCAGGAAGACCTAACTACGATGGATAAAGGTGACGTTGATTTGGTTTTACGTAACATACAGGATTCTGAAGGGTTTCTGGTGGAATCCATGAAGGATCTGGATTCCATGGCTGCTGGCATCTCCTCCATGTCCGTCTCGGCTTGCAGGGGTCTCTGGCTGCGCCAATTGTCTGTGGACGCGGAATCCAGGAAAAGTGTGGAGAGCCTACCCTATACAGGTCAGGCTCTGTTTGGGGAGGTGCAGAATGCGTGGATTGCCACAGCGGGTAAGTCTCCTTTTCTCACCTCGGCTGCATCGGCTATGAAGAAGCCTTTTTCTCCCAACACGTCACAGTCCTTTCGGCCCACTAGGACTAGAAAGAACAAGCCCTCTCACACCTTCTTTAGAGGTGGCCGTGCCAAATCCAAAAAGCCTGCTCCTGCAGGTTCACGGGACCAAAAGCCTGCTTCTGGTGCCTCAAAGTCCTCAGCATGACGGTGGACCGCACAGCCTGGAAGTCGGTCAGGTGGGAGCGAGACTCCGGCATTTCAGCCACGTCTGGGTGTCGTCCGGCCTGGATCCCTGGATACAGGATATTGTGTCCCGGGGGTACAGGCTGGAGTTTCAAACTCCCACCTCACCGATTCTTCAAATCAGGCTTGCCGCAGACAGAGCTATTTTACTGGACGCTATCCGAAAATTGGTATTGTCGTAGGCTATTGTTCCAGTTCCACCTCATCAGTTGAACAAAGGTTACTATTCGAACCTTTTTGTGGTACCGAAGCCGGATGGTTCGGTCAGGCCAATTCTGAACGTGAAATCATTGAACCCTTATCTCAAGGACTTCAAATTCAAAATGGAGTCTCTGCGAGCGGTTATCTCAGAACTGACGGAGGGGGAGTCCCTGGACATCAAGGATGCGTACCTCCACATTCCCATTTGGTCGTTGCATCAGGCTTATCTCAGGTTTGCACTGTTAGACGATCACTATCCGTTTCAGGCACTGCCATTCGGTCTCTCCACAGCAGGATCTTCACCAAGGTGATGGTTCTCCTCCGCAAGCAGAGGGTGAACATAATTCCGTATCTGGACGACCTGCTGATCAAGGCATCGTCCAGGGAGAAGTTTTTAAAATCCATTGCTTTCATGACGCATCTGCTCAAGGAGCACGGTTGGATCCTGAACCTTCCAATGTCTCATCTGGAGCCGACAGGAGGCTGTCTTTCTTGGGGTTGATCCTCGACACGGAGGTGCAGAGATTGTTTCTACCGGCGGAGAAAGCGTTGGTGATTCAAGCAGTGGTCCGGGTTGTCTTGAAGCCGGCCCGTGTATCGTTCATCAGTGCATCCGCCTTCTGGGGAAGATGTTTGCCTCCTATGAGGCTCTGTAGTACGGAAGGTTTCATGCTCTGTCCTTTCAACTGGATCTCTTGGACCAGTGGACGGGATCTCACCTACATATGCACCAGAGGATACGTCTGTTGCCAGAAGCAAGGATTTTGCTCCTCTGGTGGCTGCAACTACCTCACCTTCTGGAGTGCCGAAGGTTCGGGGTTCAGGACTGGATCCTTCTAACCACGGATGCAAGGCTAAGAGGTTGGGGAGCAGTCGCTCAAAGGGACACCTTCCAAGGAAGGTGGTCAAGTCAGGAATCCCTTCTTCCGATAAACATCCTGGAGCTAAGAGCCATTTACAACGGCCTTCTTCAAGCGACACACCTTCTACAGGATCGGGCTGTTCAGGTACAGTTGGACAACGTGACCACAGTGGCCTACATAAACCGACGAGGCAGAACGAAGAGCAGGGCTGCAATGTCAGAGGTGACAAGGATCCTCCTCTGTGCAGAAAGGCATGCTGTAGCGATGTCAGCAATCTTCATTCCGGGAGTAGACAACTGGGAAGCGGAATTCCTCAGCAGACACAATCTCCATCCAGGAGAGTGGGGCTTCCACCCGAAGGTGTTCGAGGAGGTAACCGGTTAGTGGGGGGTTCCTTACATAGACATGATGGCCTCCCGCCTCAACAAGAAGCTGAGGAGGTACTGTTCCATGTCGAGAGACCCACAGGCAGTGGCGGTGGACGCACTAGTAACGCCGTGGGTGTTCACGTCAGTGTGTATGTTCCCTCCACTTCCTCTTATCCCAAGAGTTCTACAACTTGTAAATAGAGCAAGAGTTCTGGCAATCCTCATTGCTCCGGACTGGCCAAGGAGGGCTTGATACGCGGATCTGCTGGATCTACTGCTGGCAGATCCAAGGCCTCTGTCTCTTCGGGAGGATCTTCTACTACAGGGGCCGTTCACTTATCAAGACTTACCACGGCTACGTTTGATGGCATGGTGGTTGAGTGCCAGATCTTAGCTTGGAAGGGTATTCCGAGCGAGGTTATTCCTACCCTGATACAGGCTAGGAAAAGGGTAACGTCTAAACCTTACCATCGAATTTGGAAAAAGTATGTCTTGGTGTGAATCCAAGAAGTTTCCTGCAATGGAGTTTCTACTTGGAAGGTTTCTCCTTTTCCTGCAAGCAGGTGTGGATTTATGCCTGAGATTGGGCTCCATCAAGGTCCAGATTTCGGCCTTATCCATTTTCTTCCAGAAACGATTTGCTGTCCTCCCTGAGGTTCAGACCTTTTTGAAAGGGGTTCTGCACATCCAGCCCCCTTTTGTGGCGCCAACGGCACCATGGAATCTTGATGTGGTGTTGCAGTTCCTGCAATCGGATTGGTTTGAGCCTCTGCAGGAGGCTGAAATCAAGTTTCTTACATGGAAGGCGGTAACTTTGTTGGCCTTGGCTTCTGCTCGACGTGTGTCGGAATTGGGGGCTTTGTCCTGTAAAAGTCCCTATCTGGTCTTCCATGAAGATAGGGCGGAACTCAGGACTCGTCCACAGTTCCTTCCTATGGTTGTGTCGGCTCTATATATCAACCAACCTATTGTGGTGCCAGTGGCTGCTGACTCCTCAATTGCTTCAAAGGCCTTGGATGTTGTGAGGACTTTGAAGATTTACGTGAAGAGGACTGCTTGTATCAGGAAATCTGACTCTGTTTGTCCTATATGATCCCAAGAAAACTCGGTGTTCTGCTTCTAAGCAGTCAATTTCTCGCTGGATCAGGTTCACCATCCAGTATGCCTGTTCTACGGCAGGATTGCCGTGTCCAAAATCGGTTAAGGCCCACTCTAATCGTAAAGCGGGTCCTTCCTGGGCGGCAGCCCGGGGTGTTTCGTCCTTACAGCTTTGCCGAGCAGCTACTTGGTCTAGTTCGAACATGTTTTTTAAGTTTTACAAGTTTGATACTTTGGCCTCTGATAACCTCAAGTTTGGTCAGTCAGTTCTGCAGGAGCCTGCGCGCTCTCTCTCCCGTTCTGGGACCTTTGGTACATCCCCATGGTACTAATATGGATCCCAGCATTCTCTAGGACGTAAGAGAAAATAGGATTTTAATTACCTACCGGTAAATCCTTTTCTCGTAGTCCGTAGAGAATTCTGGGCGCCCGCCCAGCGCTTCTTTATCCTGCAGTGATTATTTTGTTCAGTACTACTTGGTTCCTAAGTTCTGTGTTCGTTCCTGTTTCAGTACTGTTTCAGCCGTTGCTGAGTTCTCCGGCCTATTGGCCGGATTTGCCTTGTTGTGTGAGCTGGTATGAATCTCGCCACTATCTGTGTATTTTCTTCTCTCGAAGTATGTTGTCTCCTCCCGCACAGTTTCTAGACTGAGTCTGGTGGGAGGGGCATAGAGGGAGGAGCCAACCTAAACTATTAAACTCTTAGTGCCAATGGCTCCTGGTGGACCCGTCTATACCCCATGATACTAATATGGACCCCAGCATCCTCTACGGACTACGAGAAAAGGATTTACCGGTAGGTAATTAAAATCCTATTTAATGCTAGGACCAGTGCTATGCAGTGTCGGCGCGCATAGCTTTGTGGTTGCGTCAGTGGATAGCGGACACAGAGTTCAAGCGCAATGTAGAGTCTCTCCCTTTTTCAGGAGATTGGTTCTTCGGGGTGGAATTAGATACGTGGATTTTTTAAGTTACTGTGGGAAAATCCACGTTTCTCCCCTCTGGGGCCCTGCCGGCTAGTCGTTCCTACCCGGGGCCGTCTACACAGTCCTTTCGGTCTAACAGATTTAGATCTAGGGCCAGAGATGACTCCAATACAGCTAGAGGCACCAGAGGTAAGTCAAGAAAATCAGCAATCGCAGGTTCTGAGGAGAGCACCAGTTCAGCTTCCACTAAGGCCTCAGCATGACTGTGCCCTCCCACCCCGAGGGGATCTCGAGGTGGGAGCTCACCTGCGTCTCTTCAGCCACATATGGGAAAGCTCCTGCCTGGATACCTAGGTAAAGGACCTCATCTTTCAGGGCTACAAGCTGGAGTTCGACGGCGCTCCTCCTCAACGATATTTAAAATCAAGCTTACCAGCTTTGGAGGATATGTGTGTAATGCTGCAACAGGCCATCCTAAAATTGGTCCAGTCCCAAGTCATTGTTCCAGTGCCACTGTAACAACTGGGAAAGGGTTACTACTCCAACCCGTTCATGGTACCGAAACCGGACGGTTTGATAAGGCCCATTTTGAATCTAAAATCCTTGAACCCTTACCTAAAGGTTTTCAAGTTCAAGATGGAATCCTTGCGAGCAGTGATTGCGGGCCTGGAAGAACGGGAGTTCATGGTCTCCCTGGATATAAAGGACGCCTATCTCAAAATCCCGAATTGGCCACCTCTCCAGGATTACCTGAGGTTTGCCCTCACTACCAGTTCCAGGCGCTACCCTCTGGCCTGTCCACAGCTCCGAGGGTGTTCACGAAGGTGATGGCGGAGATGATGTACCAACTCCGGGTCCAGGGTGTCAATATTGTCCCTTATCTGGACGATCTCTTGATAAAAGTGGGATCCAGGGAGCTATTATTGCTCCATATAGACCGTACTATCCAGCTTCTGTCACACCACGGGTGGATCCTCAATTTACAGAAGTCTGACCTGGAGCCAACTTAAGAGGCTCCTGTTCCTGGGAATGTTGCTGTATACTGTGGCCCAGAAAGTGTTCCTCTCAGAGGACAAAGCGAGAACACTTCAGGAGATGGTCCGCATTGTTCTCTGGCCTACTCGAATATCCATTCATCTTTGCATAAGATTGTTGGGGAAGATGGTAGCCTCATACGAGGCGATCCAGTATGGAAGGTTCCATGCCAGAACATTTCAATTGGATCTCTTGAGCAAGTGGTCCGGATCACATCTTCAGATGCCCCTGATAATACGGCTGTGACCTCAGGCCAGGATTTCTCTCCTGTGGTGGCTGCAGTCCTCCAACCTACTGGAAGGTTGAAGATTCAGGATTGGATCCTCCTCGCGACGAATGCGAGTCTGAGAGGATCGGGAGCTGTCACCCTGGGGGCTCAGTTCCAGGGCATGTGGTCAGCCCACGAAGCCCTACTTCCGATCAACGTTCTGGAACTTCAGGGGGATCTACAATGTTCTGTTTCAGGCCTCTCCTCTACTCAGGGATCACGTGATCCAAGTTCCGTCGGATAACGCCACGGCAGTGGCGTACATCAATCGACAAGGAGGGACAAAAGCAGGGCCTGCATGCGAGAGGTGTCAAAGATACTCCTCTGGGCAGAAAGAAATGCAAGAGCAATGTCCGCAATCTTCATTCCGGGAGTAGACAACTGGGAAGAGGACTTCCTGAGTCGTCACGATGTCCTCCTGGGAGAGTGGGATCTTCACCATAAGGTGTTTCAGCAGATCATCGACCGATGAGGCTGCCCACAAATAGACTTGATGGCTGCTTGATTCAACAAGAAGCTTTGTTGGTATTGCTCACGAACCAGGGACCCCAGGCTAGGGCAGTAGATGCACTGACGTCACCTTGGCCTTACCGGCTGGTCTACCTGTTTCCTCCATTGCTCTCAAGAGTGCTAAAGCGAATCAGGAATCAAGAAGTCCAGGCAATTCTGATTGCCCCAGAGGGGGTGGTACACGGATCTTCTGGACATGTCCGTCGAAGACCCTTGGCCTCTGCCATTGAAAAGAGATCTTCTTCAACAAGGACCGTTTGTCTACCTGGACTTACGGCAACCTCGTTTTATAGCATGGAGGTTGAGTGCAACATTCTAGCTCACAAGGGACTTTCCAAAAAGGTTATTCCTACTATGGTTCAGGTCAGGAAAACTGTGACGTCAAAACACTATCATCATATATGGAGAAGATATGTCTCTTGGTTTGAGGAACGCATGTATCTGCCTGCGGGGTTTCACTTGGGACGTTTACTGCAGGCTGGTGTGGATAAGGGCTTACATCTGGGTTCCATTAATGTCCACTTTTTGGCGCTCTCAATTTTCTTCCAGAAGAAATTGGCAGTGTTGCCAGAAGTTCAGACCTTCTTGCAAGGGGTACTTCACATTCAACCTCCTTTTGTGTTGCCCACGGCACCCTGGGATTTGAATGTAGTGTTGGAATTTCAACAGTCCTCCTTGTTTGAACCTCTGATGATGGTAGAAGACAAGTACCTAGAAGAAGACGGTGATGTTAGTAGCCCTGGCTTCTGCTAGACGTATCTCAGAATTGGGGGCCTTATCATGTAAAAGCCCCTACTTGGTCTTTTACAAGGACAGAGTGGAGCTCAAGACTAGGCAGCAGTTACTGCAGAAGGTCGTCTCTGCGTTCCACTAGAATCAACCTATTGTGGTTCCGTCAAGTTGTGGCAGTTCTGTTCCTCCAGAGGCATTGGATGCTGTGCAAGCCTTGAAGATCTACGTCAAGAGACCGGCTCGGATCAGAAAGATGGATTCCTTGTTCGTGCTATATGATGTGCAGCAAAAGGGTTGCCCTGCTTCAAAGCAGTCCATTGCTTGTTGGCTTAGACTTACTATCCAACAGGCCTATGTGTCGGCAGCCTTACCTGTTCCTCAGTCTCTGAAGGCCCACTCTACGAGATCGGTGGGGTCTTCCTGGGCGGTTGCCCGTGGAGTCTCGGCCTTGCAAGTATGCCGAGCTGCTTCCTGGTCGGGGAAGAACACCTTTGGGAAGTTCTACAGGTTTGATACCCTGGCCAAAGAGGATTCCCATTTTGGGCAGGCAGTGCTGCCTGTCCATTCTGGAAGCTTTGGGACGTCCCTATCGTATTAATTCCCCAATATCCTTTATGGATGCTAGAGAAAATTGGATTTTAATTACCTACCAGTAAATCCTTTTCTCGTAGTACATAAGGGATATTGGGCACCCGCCTCAGTGCGTTGACTTTCTGCAGGTCATCTCTTCTATGGTTACCTGTTCAGCTGTTGCTGTCTTGTTACCAGCCATTGCTGGTTGTTTTATATTAGTGGTGTATTGGTGTGTAAGTCCCACCACTCATTGTTATGTTCCTTCTCTCAAGTATGTGCTTTCTCCTTCGGGCACTATATGACCTATAACTGCCTGTGGGAGGGGGCATAGAGGGGAGGAGCCAGCACACCCAGTTGAAGAAATTTAAGGTGTACCAGCTTCTTTGGACCCCGTCTATACCCCATCGTACTAATTCCCCAATATCCCTTATGGACTACGAGTAAAGGATTTACCGGTAGGTAATTAAAATCCTATTTTTTTTTGTACCTCACCAAAATGTGTACACAATGTGTATATGTACAGAATAAATGAGCCTAAATGGTTCAAAAATTTAATGAGTAATTTTTCATGCACAAGTAACTTTTTTAAGTTTAAGATGCTTTTCCAAAAATAGAGGTAAATTTATATAGTTGCTGTTTTTCTATGACTAGTCTCATACGGTATCCAGACTCCAGGTCGACAGCACAAAGGTCGACACACCTTAGGTCGACGCCAATTGGTCGACACACCGTAGGTCGGCATGGACAAAAGGTCGACATGAGTTTTTCACGATTTTTTTCTTTTTTTGAACCTTTTCATACTTAACGATCCACGTGGACTACGATTGGAACGGTAAAGTGTGCCGAGCGAAGCGGTAGCGAGCCATGCGAGGGGACGCAGTGCACTAATTGGGGTTCCCGGTCACTCTACGAAGAAAACGACACAAAAAACCCCATAAAAAACTCATGTCGACCTTTTTCCATGTCGACCTTTTTCCACGTCGACCTTGTTCCTGTCGACCTTTTGTCCATGTCGACATTTTGTCCATGTCGACCTTTTGTCCATGTCGACCTAAGGTGTGTCGACCAATTGGCGGCAACCTAAGGTGTGTCGACCTTTGTGCTGTCGACCCTCAGTCCCAGACCCTCTCATACACACAGATGTGATCACTAGGTGGCTGCAATCAAAGTGTGTGAAATACTGCTAAACACTCTGGTCCTGATTCATAATGGGATGTATGCCAGTTTGCATAGCGTATCTTGGGTGAAATCTCTGTGTGTGCCCAGAAAATTGACATATGCATATTTAGCTATGTAAACTTGTTCAATTCAGTGACCTTAGTCCACCTGGGGGATTGATGGGGAGTTCTGACGTCAGCTGAGGCTTGACCTTTACACTGCTTTATTGCTGGTCCAGATCCACTTTGTAGATGGCTGTTAATAAACCAGATGTACTGTATATGCTAAAGATGTGGAATCATCCTGAGAGATGTACAGCTTCACATATGTGCAGAAATATGCAATATATCCTTGCACCCGGGTTTTTTTTTTTTACACCCATTTTGCAGAGAGTGGATAGATTTATGGATGTAAAATAGGTACACTTTTTTTAAAGATGGGACTTCTGATGTCTTTTCTAGTTCCTGCATTTGTTCACCCTTAAAAGCAATATAAAATTGAAAATATAAAATACAGTTATTGTAAAAAGCACATAATTTTCTTAAATAAAGACTAGGTGACTCCACAATAATCCTCCACCTTCACAAATAGAGTTTGGTGGGGTTGCACCCTAAACATGATATCGGCAACGTCCACCTGAAATGTGAACCTGTAGAATGTATTGGTACATGATCCCAACATTAAGGATGTTGACGATCAGTATTCCAAAACTTTTTGAAAGGTAAGCTTAGCCCTACCCCTTATCCGTCCCTACCCGCAGCATACCCCTAACCCTCCCCTCACGCAGCCTAACCCTAACCCTCACGCTTCCCGTAGTGCCTAGCCCTAACCTCCCCTCCCGCCACCTAACCCTCCCTGGCACATTTACGTTTGGGATTCTGTCTGTCAGGATTCTGGGGACTGTCTTCATCTTGAACCACTTCCTCCTTTCCCCAGCAAGATATTCCATTCGGTAACGTGCAACCAAATTTCAAGTAGAAAAGATGTTCATACCAGAAATTAGATAGTAATTCGCAGTGAGATATATATAGGGCCATGGCTACCGAAAATCTTCCCTCTATTTCCTGATGGGCCACCTTTCAATTGTGAATCATCCCCCACCAATGCGGTTTGATCTCCCTGGGGCAAAAGGTGTAGCTCCTTTTGTTGTTGTGCATAGGCAACTGTATATGCACACTGTAATACTGTATTTCTCTAACGTCCTAAGTGGATGCTGGGGACTCCATAAGGACCATGGGGAATAGCGGCTCCGCAGGAGACTGGGCACATCTAAAGAAAGCTTTAGGACTATCTGGTGTGCACTGGCTCCTCCCCCTATGACCCTCCTCCAAGCCTCAGTTAGATCTCTGTGCCCGAACGAGAAGGGTGCACACTAGGGGCTCTCCTGAGCTTCTTAGTGAAAGTTTTAGTTTAGGTTTTTTATTTTCAGTGAGACCTGCTGGCAACAGGCTCACTGCATCGAGGGACTAAGGGGAGAAGAAGCGAACTCACCTGCGTGCAGAGTGGATTGGGCTTCTTAGGCTACTGGACATTAGCTCCAGAGGGACGATCACAGGCCCAGCTTGGATGGGTCCCAGAGCCGCGCCGCCGGCCCCCTTACAGAGCCATTGCTCTCAGCACACTTCACACTCCGGTCACTGAGGGTGCAGGGCGCTGGGGGGGGGCGCCCTGAGACGCAATAATAAACACCTTGGATGGCAAAAAATGCATCACATATAGCTCCTGGGCTATATGGATGCATTTAACCCCTGCCAAAATACATAAAAAAACGGGAGATAAGGCTGCCGATAAGGGGGCGGAGCCTATCTCCTCAGCACACTGGCGCCATTTTCCCTCACAGCTCCGTTGGAGGGAAGCTCCCTGGCTCTCCCCTGCAGTCACTACACTACAGAAAGGGTTAAAAAAGAGAGGGGGGCACAAATTAGGCGCAGTATTAACTATACAGCAGCTATAAGGGGAAAAACACTTATATAAGGTTATCCCTGTATATATATAGCGCTCTGGTGTGTGCTGGCAAACTCTCCCTCTGTCTCCCCAAAGGGCTAGTGGGGTCCTGTCCTCTATCAGAGCATTCCCTGTGTGTGTGCTGTATGTCGGTACGTTTGTGTCGACATGTATGAGGAGAAAAATGATGTGGAGACGGAGCAGATTGCCTGTAATAGTGATGTCACCCCCTAGGGGGTCGACACCTGAGTGGATGAACTGTTGGAAGAAATTACGTGACAGTGTCAGCTCTGTATAAAAGACAGTGGTTGACATGAGACAGCCGGCTACTCAGCTTGTGCCTGTCCAGACGTCTCATAGGCCGTCAGGGGCTCTAAAGCGCCCGTTACCTCAGATGGCAGATATAGACGCCGACACGGATACTGACTCCAGTGTCGACGGTGAAGAGACAAATGTGACTTCCAGTAGGGCCACACGTTACATGATTGAGGCAATGAAAAATGTTTTACACATTTCTGATAATACGAGTACCACCAAAAAGGGGTATTATGTTCGGTGAGGAAAAACTACCTGTAGTTTTCCTGAATCTGAGAAATTAAATGAGGTGTGTGATGATGCGTGGGTTTCCCCCGATAACAACTGATAACTTCTAAAATGTTATTGGCATTATATCCTTTCCCGCCAGAGGTTAGGGTGCGTTGGGAAACACCCCCTAGGGTGGATAAAGCGCTCACACGCTTGTAAGGGCTCTATCCTCTCCTGAGATGGCCGCCCTTAAGGATCCTGCTGATAGAAAGCAGGAGGGTATCCTAAAATGTATTTACACACATACTGGTGTTATACTGCGACCAGCAATCGCCTCAGCCTGGATGTGCAGTGCTGGGTTGGCGTGGTCGGATTCCCTGACTGAAAATATTGATACCCTAGATAGGGACAGTATATTTTTGCCTATAGAACATTTGAAAGATGCATTTCTATATATGCGTGATGCACAGCGGAATATTTGCCAACTGGCATCAAGTCTAAGTGCGTTGTCCATTTCTACCAGTAGAGGGTTATGGACACGTCAGTGGTCAGGTGATGCGTATTCCAAACGGCATTTGGAAGTATTGCCTTATTAAGGGGAGGAGTTATTTGGGGTCGGTCTTTCAGACCTGGTGGCCACGGCAACAGCTGGGAAATCCACGTTTGTACCCCAGGTCGCCTCTCAACATGAGAAGACGCCGTATTAGCAGGCGCAGTCTTTTCGTGGATAAGCGGGCAAAAGGTTCCTCATTTCTGCCCCGTGACAGAGGGAGAGGAAAAAGGCTGCAGAAATCAGCCAGTTCACAGGAACAGAAACCCTCTCCCGCCTCTGCCAAGCCCTCAGTATACGCTGGGGCTTTACAAGCAGAATCAGGCACGGTGGGGGGCCCGTCTCAATGAATTTCAGCGCGCAGTGGGCTCACTCGCAAGTAGACCCCTGGATACTTCAGGTGATATCTCAGGGGTACAAATTAGAATTCGAGACGTCTCCCCCTCGCCGTTTCCTAAAGTCGGCTTTACCGATGTTTCCTTCTGACAGGGAGACAGTTTTGGAAGCCATTCACAAGCTGTATTCCCAGCAGGTGATAATCAAGATACCCCTCCTGCAACAGGGAACGGGGTATTATTCCACACTGTTGTGGTACCGAAGCCGGACGGCTCGGTGAGACCGATTCTAAATCTAAAATCTTTGAACACTTACATACAGAGGTTCAAATTCAAGATTGACTCACTCAGAGCAGTGATTGCGAACCTGGAAGAAGGACTACATGATGTCTCGGGACATCAAGGATGCTTACCTTCATGTCAAAATTTACCCTTCTCACCAAGGGTACCTCAGGTTTATGGTACAGAACTGTCACTATCAGTTCAGACGCTGCCGTATGGATGGTCCACGGCACCCCGGGTCTTTACCAAGGTAATGGCCGAAATGATGATATTCCTTCGAAGGAAGGGAATTTTAGTTATCCCTTGCTTGGACAATTCCCTGATAAGGGTAAGATCCAGGGAACAGTTGGAGGTCGGTGTAGCACTATCTCAGGTAGTGTTGCTGCAGCACGGTTGGATTCTCAATATTCCAAAATCGCAGCTGGTTCCGACGACTTGTCTTCTGTTCCTAGGGATGATCCTGGACACAGTCCAGAAAAAGGTGTTTCTCCCGGAGGAGAAAGCCAGGGAGTTATCCGAGCTAGTCAGGAACCTCCTAAAACCGAGCCAAGTCTCAGTGCATCAATGCACAAGGGTTCGGGGTAAAATGGTGGCTTCCTACGAAGCAATTCCATTCGGCAGATTCCACGCAAGAACTTTCCAGTGGGACCTGCTGGACAAATGGTCCGGGTCGCATCTTCAGATGCATCAGCGGATAACCCTGTCACCAAGGACAAGGGGTCCCTCCTGTGGTGGTTGCAGAGTGCTCATCTTCTAGAGGGCCGCAGATTCGGCATTCAGGACTGGGTCCTGGTAACCACGGATGCCAGCCTGCGAGGCTGGGGAGCAGTCACACAGGGAAGGAATATCCAGGACTTAGGGTCAAGCCTGGAGACATCACTTCACATAAATATCCTGAAGCTAAGGGACATTTACAATGCTCTAAGCTTAGCAAGACCTCTGCTTCAAGGTCAGCCGGTGTTGATCCAGTCGGACAACATCACGGCAGTCACCCACGTAAACAGACAGGGTGGCACAAGAAGCAGGAGGGCAATGGCCGAAGCTGCAAGGATTCTTCGCTGGGCGGAAAATCATGTGATAGCACTGTCAGCAGTATTCATTCCGGGAGTGGACAACTGGGAAGCAGACTTCCTCAGCACGACCTCCACCCGGGAGAGTGGGGACTTCACCCAGAAGTCTTCCACATGATTATAAACCGTTGGGAAAAACTCGACAGGTATTGCGCCAGGTCCAGGGACCCTCAGGCAATAGCTGTAGACGCTCTGGTAACACCGTGGGTGTACCAGTCAGGGTAGGTGTTCCCTCCTCTGCCTCTCATACCCAAGGTACTGAGATTGATAAGATGGAGAGGAGTAAGCACTATATTCGTGGCTCCGGATTGGCCAAGAAGGACTTGGTAACCGGAACTTCAAGAGATGCTCACGGAGGATCCGTGGCCTCTACCTCTAAGAAGGGACCTGCTCCAGCAAGGACCCTGTCTGTTCCAAGACTTACCGCGGCTGCGTTTGACGGCATGGCGGTTGAACGCCGGATCCTGAAGGAAAAAAGGCATTCCGGATGAAGTCATCCCTATCCTGATCAAAGCCAGGAAGGATGTAACCGCAAAAACATTATCACCGCAATTGGCGAAAATATGTTGCGTGGTGCGAGGCCAGTAAGGCCCGACGGTGAAAATTCAACTGGGTCGATTCCTACATTTCCTGCAAACAGGAGTGTCTATGGGCCTGAAATTGGGGTCCATTAAGGTTCAAATTTCGGCCCTGTCAATTTTCTTCCAAAAAGAACTAGCTTCAGTCCCTGAAGTTCAGACGTTTGTAAAAGGGGTACTGCATATACAGCCTCCTTTTGTGCCTCCAGTGGCACTTTGGGATCTCAATGTAGTTTTGGGTTCCAAAAGTCACATTGGTTTGAACCACTTAAATCTGTGGAGTTAAAATATCTCACATGGAAAGTGGTCATGCTGTTGGCCCTGGCCGGGGCCAGGCGCGTGTCAGAATTGGCGGCTTTATCCTGAAATAGCCCTTATCTGATGTTCCATTCGGACAGGGCGGAATTGAGGACTCGTCCTCAGTTTCTCCCTAAGGTGGTTTCAGCGTTTCACCTGAACCAACCTATTTGTGGTGCCTGCGGCTACTAGGGACTTGGAGGACTCCAAGTTGCTAGACGTTGTTAGGGCCCTGAAAATATATGTTTCCAGGAGGGCTGGAGTCAGGAAATCTGACTCGCTGTTTATCCTGTATGCACCCAACAAGCTGGGTGCTCCTGCTTCTAAGCAGACTATTGCTCGTTGGATTTGTAGTACAATTCAGCTTGCACATTCTGTGGCAGGCCTGCCACAGCCAAAAATCTGTAAATGCCCACTCCACAAGGAAGGTGGGCTCATCTTGGGCGGCTGCCCGAGGGGTCTCGGCTTTACAACTTTGCCGAGCAGCTACTTGGTCAGGAGCAAATACGTTTGTAAAATTCTACAAAATTGATATCCTGGCTGAGGAGGACCTGGAGTTCTCTCATTTGGTGCTGCAGAGTCATCCGCACTCTCCCGCCCGTTTGGGAGCTTTGGTATAATCCCCATGGTCCTTACGGAGTCCCCAGCATCCACTCAGGACGTTAGAGAAAATAAGAATTTACTTACCGATAATTCTATTTCTCATAGTCCGTAGTGGATGCTGGGCGCCCATCCCAAGTGCGGATCGTCTGCAATACTTGTACATAGTTATTGTTACAAAAATCGGGTTATTATTGTTGTGAGCCATCTTTCAGAGGCTCCTCTGTTATCATGCTGTTAACTGGGTTCAGATCACAGGTTATACGGTGTGATTGGTGTGGCTGGTATGAGTCTTACCCGGGATTCAAAATCCTTCCTTATTGTGTACGCTCGTCCGGGCACAGTATCCTAACTGAGGCTTGGAGGAGGGTCATAGGGGGAGGAGCCAGTGCACACCAGATAGTCCTAAAGCTTTCTTTAGATGTGCCCAGTCTCCTGCGGAGCCGCTATTCCCCATGGTCCTTACGGAGTCCCCAGCATCCACTACGGACTATGAGAAATAGAATTATCGGTAAGTAAATTCTTATTTTTTATTACTAGATACGTGGATGTTTATTTATGTATTCATATGTGTGCCCTGTGCTGTGCATATAGTCTACCCTTATTACAGCTTTGCATGTACAGCACATCCCAAATATTTTGTTGTAAACAAGCCCAATAAACTGTAAAAGCAATAATCATGTACACTTTATCCTAAATGTTTTATATGCCTGTTTCTCATTCATATTTAATGTTTACACATTATTTAAGCTTCCTATTTTATCTTTTATTCTCCCTTTACAGATATGCCACGTAGCACAAGTCTTGATGTAATCCCATCAAAAGAAACCGATTTAGTTAAATCTTCAGATATGAAATCAATAGATACATTTGGGAGAAGTAGTTTAGGTGACATATTTTCTCCAGTCCGTGATGGTAAGCTTATTTGATGAAATAATGAAAAGATTGGTAATTATAATGTGTTGAGATTTATGTCTTACTTTATTTAGTCTAGTGCATGGGTCTTCATCCTGTGGCCCTCCAGCTGCTGTGAAACTACACATCCCAGCATGCCCTGCCACAGTTTTGCTATTAAGGTATGCTAAAACTGAGGCAGGGCATGCTGGGATGTGTAGTTCCACAGCAGCTGGAGGGTCGCAGGTTGAAGACCCATGGTCTAGTGCATAGGTTCTCAAACTCGGTCCTCCAGACCCAAAGCAGTCAACGGTTTCCAGGTAACCCAGCAGGAGCACAGGTGTACTTATTACTCACTGACACGTTTTAAAAGGTCCACAGGTGAAGTTAATTATTTCACTTGTGATTCTGTGAGGAGACCTGCAAAACATGTGCTGAGTGGTGTCCTGAGGACAAAGTTTGAAAACCTGTGGTCTATAGTGGATGAAGATATTGTTGCTATTATCCCCTTTGTATATAACGTAAACTTAATTATTTTTGTTAATTTCTTTTAAGATGCATTACACTTGAAAGGGATGGAAGAGTGTCTCTCTAAAGGAAATGGTATGTGGATGTGTTTTGCAGTGTACATTATAAATAAGTAATGCTTGTCCAAGTTTTATGAGATAGTGTGCTCATTTTGAAATGGCCAAATGCTGCTAAGATTACTGTATGTTTTATTGAGCACAACAAAAATAACAGCAAGAGGTGGCCCCTTTGGCACTGTGTGAGATCATTAGCTGGCTTAGAAGGTGCACAATAAAGCAATGTTGAAAAATAAAATAAGATTGCTTTTTATTTCTTTGATGGTCTTAAATTTTGAGTGATTTAGTAATTGTTTTGATTATAGATCTGGATTACCTCGCCCAGTTCACTACAATACCTGCGACAAGGCGGCATCCTGTTGGTGCAAATTCCCAAGGATTGCATTCTTCTCCTTTGAACTTAATTTTTGGAAGTCCAATTAAAGAAGAAGATGAAACCCAAGATCTAGATCTGAAAACAAGGAGGACACAATTTAACAAACAAGATGTTAAGGAAGGTGTAAAACAGGTAATCTGAGTGAGAATCCTGATCTGTGCTTCTGTTAAGTGCATTTTAGCTTTATGCAGCTAACTACCATATGATCAAAAAGCCTTTTATTAAAACCTAGTTTATATATTAAGTCCATCTTTGTCCACTTCTTTTGAAAGTAATTTAATAATTATTTACAGTTTTGCATTATGTTGTCATATACCCAAGTAGAGAATAATGTATGTACATTTTCTCTAACGTCCTAGTGGATGCTGGGGACTCCGTCAGGACCATGGGGAATAGCGGGCTCCGCAGGAGACAGGGCACATCTAAAAAGCTTTTTAGGTCACATGGTGTGTACTGGCTCCTCCCCCTATGACCCTCCTCCAAGCCTCAGTTAGGTTTTTGTGCCCGTCCGAGAAGGGTGCAAACTGGATGGCTCTCTTAAGGAGCTGTTTAGTAAAGTTTTTTTTTAGGTTTCTAATCAGTGATTCCTGCTGGCGACAGGATCACTGCAACGAGGGACTTAGGGGAGAGACTTGCAACTCACCTGCGTGCAGGAGGATTGAAGTTTTAGGCTACTGGACACTGAGCTCCAGAGGGAGTCGGAACACAGGTCAGCCTGGGGTTCGTCCCGGAGCCGCGCCGCCGATCCCCCTTACAGACGCTGAAGAAAGACGGCGGAACGGAGGTCCGGAAACAGGCGGCAGAAGACTTCACAGTCTTCAGAGAGGTAGCGCACAGCACTGCAGCTGTGCGCCATTGTTGCTACACGGCTCACTGACACGGTCACGGAGGGTGCAGGGCGCTGCTGGGGGCGCCCTGGGCAGCAATATAAATACCTATTTGGCAAATAAATACATCACATATAGCCATTAAGGCTATATGTATGTATTTAACCCAGGCCAGTTTTCCTAATAACCGGGAGAAAAGCCCGCCGTGAAAGGGGCGGAGCTTATTCTCCTCAGCACTCAGCGCCATTTTCCTGACCAGCTCCGCTGGTGAGGAAGGTTCCCACTCTCCCCTGCACTACAGAAACAGGGTTAAAGAGAAGGGGGGCATAAATTGGCGATATAATTATATATTAAGAGCCCATATATAGAAACAACACCTTCTAGGGTTGTTATATACATTATGGCGCTTTTGGTGTGTGCTGGCAAACTCTCCCTCTGTCTCCCCAAAGGGCTAGTGGGTCCTGTCCTCTATCAGAGCATTCCCTGTATGTGTGTGCTGTAGGTCGGTACGTGTGTGTCGACATGTATGAGGAAAATGTTGGTGAGGAGACGGAGAAAATTGCCTGTAATGGTGATGTCACTCTCTAGGGAGTCGACACCAGAATGGATGGCTTACTTATGGAATTACGTGATAATGTCAACACGCTGCAAGCCGGTTGACGACATGAGACAGCCGGCGGACAAATTAGTATCGGTCCAGGCGTCTCAGACACCGTCAGGGGCTTGTAAAAACGCCCATTTACCTCAGTCGGTCGACAGACACTGACACGGACACTGACCCCAGTGTCGACGGTGAAGAAACAAACGTATTTTTCCTTTAGGGCCACAAGTTACATGTTAAGGGCAATGAAGGAGGTGTTACGTATTTCTGATACCACAAGTACCACAAATAAGGGTATTTTGTAGGGTGGGAATAAACTACTTGTAGTTTTGCCTGAATCAGATAAATTAAATGAAGTGTGTGATGATACGTGGGGTTCCTCCGACAGAAAGTTATGGGCGGTATACCCTTTTTCCCGCCAGTAGTAAGGGCGAGTTGGAAAACACACTTTAGGGTGGACAAGGCGCTCACACGCATATAAAAAACATGGCGTTACCGTTTCCAGATACGGCCGCCCTCAAGGAGCCAGCTGATAGGAAGCTGAAAAATATCATAACAGTATATACACACATACTGGTGTTATACTACGACCAGCAATCGCCTCAGCCTGGATGTGCAGCGCTGAGGGGGCTTGGTCGGATTTCCTGACTGAAAATTTTGATACCCTTGACAGGGACAGGATTTTATTGTCTATAGAGCATTTTAGGGATGCATTTCTATATATGTGTGATGCGCAGAGGCATATTTGCATTCTGGCATCAAAGAGTAAATGTGATGTACATATCTGCCAGACGAAGACACGACAGTGGTCAGGTGAGGCAGATTCCAGACGGCATATGGAAGTATTGCCGTATAAAGGGGCGGTCCATTGGACCTGGTGGCCATGGCAACAGCTGAAAAATCCACCTTTTGTTACCCCGAGTCACATATTGGCAGAAAAGGACACAGTCTTTTCAGTCTCAGTCCTTTCGTCCCCATACGGGCAGGCGGGCGAAGGCCAGTCATATCTGCCCAGGGGGAGAGGAAAGGGAAGAAGACTGCAGCAAGCAGCTCATTCCCAGGAACAGAAGCTCCTCACGGCTTCTGCCAAGTCCGCAGCATAACGCTGGGGCCGTACAAGCGGACTCAGGTGCGGTAGGGGGTCATCTCAAGAGTTTCAGCAACACTCGCAAGGGAACTCCGGGATCCTACATGTAATATCCCAGGTGTACATTGGAAATTCGAGACGTCTCCCCCTCACACAATTCACAGGCTGTATTCCCAGCAGGTGATAATCAAAGTACCCTTCTTACAACAAGGAAGGGGGTAGTATTCCACACTATATTGTGGTACTGAAGCCAACCGGCTCGGTGAGATCTGAAATATTTGAACACTTACATACAAGCGTTCAAATCAAGATGGAGTCACTCGGAGCAGTGATAGCGAACCAGGAAGAAGGGGACGATATGATGTCACTGGATATCAGGGACGTTTACCTACAGGTCCAAATTTGCCCTTCTCACCAAGGGTACTTCAGGTTCCTGGTACAGAACTGTCACTATCAGTTCAGACGCTGCCGTTTGGATGGTCCACGGCGCCCCGGGTCTTTACCAAGGTAATGGCCGGAATGATGATTTTTCTTAAAAGAAACATGGACGCTTTCCTGATAAGGGCAAGGTCCAGAGAACAGTTGGAGGTCGGAGTAGCACTATCTTAAGTAGTTCTACGACAGCACGAGTGGATTCTAAATATTCCAAAATCGCAGCTTTTTCCGACGACACGTCTACTGTTCCTAGGGAAGATTCTGGACACAGTCCAGAAAAACGTGTTTCTCCCAGTGGAGAAAACCAGGGAGTTATCCGAGCTAATCGGGATCCTCCTAAAACCAGGAAAAGTGTCAGTGCATCATTGCACAAGAGTCCTGGTAAAAATGGTGGCTTATTACGAAGCAATTCCATTCGGCAGATTTCCCGCAAGAACTCTTCAGTGGGATCTGCTGGACAAATGGTCCGGATCGCATCCTCAGATGCATCAGCGGATAACCCTATATCCAAGGAAAAGGGTGTCTCTCCTGTGGTGATTACAGAGTGCTCATCTTCTAGAGGGCCGCAGATTCGGCATTCAGGATTGGATGCCGGTGACCACGGAGGCCAGCCTGAGAGGCTGGGGAACAGTCACACAGGGGAAAAAAAAAAAAAAAAAAAAAAAAATTTCCAGGGAAGTGTGATTAAGTCTGGAGAATTCTCTCCGCATAAATAAGCTTAGAGCAAATTTATAATGCTCTAAACTTAGCTAGACCTCTGCTTCAAGGTCAGCCGGTATTGATCCAGTGGGATAACATCACGGCAGTCGCCCACGTAAACAGAAGGGCGGTACAAGAAGCAGGAGGGCAGTGAAAACTGCAAGGATTTTTCGCTAGGCGGAAAATCATGTGATAGCACTGTCAGCAGTGTTCTTTCCGGGAGTGGACGACTGGGAAGCAGACTTCCTCAGCAGGCATGACCTCCACCCGGGAGAGTGGAAACTTCATAGGGAAGTTTTTCAACATGATTGTGGACCGTTGGCAAAGACCAAAGGTGGACATGATGGCGTCCCGCCCGAACAAAAACGGGACAGGTATTCCGCCAGGTCATGAGACCTTCAGGCGATAGCTGTGGATGTTCTGGTAACACCGTGGGTGTACCAGTCTGTGTATGTGTTCCCTCCTCTGTTTCTCATAACCAGGGTATTGAGAATTATAAGACATAGAGGAGTATGAACTATACTAGTGGCTCCGGATTGGCCAAGAGGGACTTGGTACCCGGAACTTCAAGAAATGCTCACAGAGGACTAAGGGCCTGGGGAGCTAAGAAGGGACTTGATTCAGCAAGTACCATGTCTATTCCAAGACTTACCGCGGCTGCGTTTGACGGCATGGCGGTTGAATGCCGGATCCTGAGGGGAAAAGGCATTCCATAAGAGGTCATACCTACCCTGGTCAAAGCCAGGAAGGAGGTGACCGCACAACGTCATCACCACATGTGGTGAAAATATGTTGCGTGGGTGAGGCCAGGAAGGCTCCACGACGGAAATTCAACTAGGTCGATTTCTACACTTCCTGAAAACAGGAGTGTTTTGGACCTCAAATTGGGGTTCATTAACATTTAAATTTCGGCCCTGTAGATTTTCTTCCAGAAAGAATTGACTTCAGTTCCTGAAGTCCAGATTGTAAAGGATGTATTGCATATACAGCTTTTTTGTGCCCCTAGGGGCACCGTGAGATCTCAACATAGTGTTGGGATTTCTTAAAATCATATTGGTTTGAACCGCTCAAATCTGTGGATTTGAAATATCTCACATGGAAAGTGACCATGCTGTTGACAAATATCTCACATGGGAAGTGACCATGTTGTTAGCCCTGGCCTCGGCCAGGCGATTGTCAGAATGGGCGGCTTTGTCTTACAAAAGCCCATATTAAAATTTTCCATTTGAACAGGACAGAACTGGGACTCGTCTCCAGTTTCTTCATGAAGGGGTGTCAGCGTTTTCACCTGAAACAACCTCTTGTGGTGCCTGCGGCTACTAGGGACTTGGAGGACTCCAAGTTACTAGACGTGGTCAGGGCCCTAAAAATATATATATATATATATATATATATATATATATATATAGTTAGGACGGCTGGAGTCAGAAAGTCTGACTTGCTGTTTATACTGTATACACCCAACAAGCTGGGTGCTCATGCTTCTAAGCAGTCTATTGCACGCTGGATTTGTAGTACAATTCAGCTTGCACATTCTGTGGCAGGCCTGCCACAGACGAAATATGTAGATGCCCATTCCACAAGGAAGGTGGGCTCATCCTGGGCGGCTGCCCGAGGAGTCTCGGCATTACAACTTTGCCGAGCAGCTACGTGGTCAGGGGAGAACACGTTTGTAAAATTTTACAAATTTTGATACTCTGGCTAAGGAGGACCTGGAGTTCTCTCATTCGGTGCTGCAGAGTCATCCGCACTCTCCCGCCCGTTTGGGAGCTTTGGTATAATCCCCATGGTCCTGACGGAGTCCCCAGCATCCACTAGGACGTTAGAGAAAATAAGAATTTACTTACCGATAATTCTATTTCTCGTAGTCCGTAGTGGATGCTGGGCGCCCATCCCAAGTGCGGATTGTCTGCAATGCTTGTACATAGTTATTGTTACAAAAATCGGGTTATTACTATTGTTGTGAGCCATCTTTTCGGAGGCTACTTCGTTTTGTTATCATACTGTTAACTGGGTTCAGATCACAAGTTGTACGGTGTGATTGGTGTGGCTGGTATGAGTCTTACCCGGGATTCAAGATCCTTCCTTATTGTGTACGCTCGTCCGGGCACAGTACCTAACTGAGGCTTGGAGGAGGGTCATAGGGGGAGGAGCCAGTACACACCATGTGACCTAAAAAGCTTTTTAGATGTGCCCTGTCTCCTGCGGAGCCCGCTATTCCCCATGGTCCTGACGGAGTCCCCAGCATCCACTACGGACTACGAGAAATAGAATTATCGGTAAGTAAATTCTTATTTTAAATCAAACACAGGCATTCCTGCATTTCAGTAAGGTGAATGTCATTGATGATTTCCAAAATGTGACTTTCTTTTTTTATCACTTCTTAAAGCCTTCAAAAGCATCAAGCGCTGAGCAAATTAATTTCAAAACCTCCCCTATCCCCATTTCACGGACGCAAGAAACAATTGAAAGAACAGGAAAGCAAATTCTAGCCCAAATAAAACCAGAGTTTTCTGCAAATGGCATAAAAGTGACAAGTGAGTATTGTAATGTTTAATAGAATATGTTCTTTTCTTTATAATAAAGTGAAAATTCTTTGAATGAAAGATTTTTTTTTTTTTTGTATTGTCTGAAGACTTTGCATGTACTATTTTGTCCTCCCAGCCACTTCTTCGAGGCAATCCAAAGTTGGTTCCAGGCTGTCCACACCATAATTTATTAAAGTGTATATTATTATTTAATGCAGAAACTGAATAAAATGAATTATTAAAAAAATACTATGAGGGGAATTCAGTTAGGCACAATATTTTTGTTGGCTGCAAAAATATTTCATTTTTGCTCATTCCCAAACCCCCCCAGGCTAGCCCGTTTTTTCCCCACTAAATAAATATTTCTTTTTGGATGAAAACACATAGAATCCGAGGTAAGTTTATGGACCTATGTGTTTTCATTGCCAGGTTCACGGAAAAAGCCTATTAGGCTTTTTTTTCCGGAGCCCAGATAATAGCTGTAGCGGGTTCTGCTTTGGGGCTAATTGTATAGCCCCTGGGGATCACTTAGCTTGCTGTAAATTATTGGGGGACATTGAATCCTCCCGCCCATTTGTGGTGGGTTGGGATTTCTGTAAATCTTTATGAAGTGCCTGTCCACTCTTGGAGGGGGTATCCATTTACTTATGGTCAATAGGATTTATCAGCCCTGATGTGGCGGGCTCCTCCCCAGGATTCAGGCACTTATTGCGGATCATGCTTCGGGTTCCTAAGGCACCTCAAGCATAGTCCGCAAAAAGCGGTTTCTGGAGCAGTGATAACACATGGGATTGGGTACTTATCCTCGATCCTATGTGTATTCATGCGATCACGGGTCCGTATTTGGACAATGAAAACGGCCTGTATTATGATACTGTGATAATGACCATTGGTCATTAATCGCGATATTAGGCCTTTTTCACCCGCTGAAAATGGATTGACTTTGAACTTCAGGGAAGTACAAATTGTGCTTCCAGTGTTTACAAGAAACATGATCACAATAGATTTTATACATATTGTTGGCATGTTTTTCATAATTCACACAAATACCTGATCTAATGAATTTAGAGTCTAAATTATCTACCAGAGTAATGCACATATGGTTGGATATTTTCATCTTTAATGAAAATAATCCCACTATGTACGTAGGGAAAGCTACTGCGGTAGCGCTGATCGCTGTCCTGCGAGTTACTTCCCTCCATTTTTTATTTAAATACCCACTGTAGTCACATTTAGTTTGTTTGGGTTCAGCATACTGTAGCACAATTTTCGGAACTCGTGACACTATTTAACACTGCTGAATTTGTCAGGGTTCTCTGGTTGGTCAGGTAGAACTAGGGATGTACTGATACCTCACCATTTTGGAATGTTTGTTAGTGTTTAAATGTGTGATATACAGTACTTAATATGGCATCCTGGTTTAGAACATTGAATATCTTGTCAATGAAAATGGTGGAGAAAGCTTTAAGTACTGTGGCATCTAAAGGCCCATACACACTTGACGATGCACACATCGTTAACGACTTCCCTTGAACTTCCCTTGAACAGCTGAGCAAACGACATGAGCATACACACTACCAACGACCAAAGACGAAAGACCATTCATCGTTGAAGCATCCAAGCTGAACAGTTTATTAAAATAATGAGCTGGGAACAGGGCTGGTGAACAGTGGCTTGGTCGTTGGTCTTTCACACCATACACATTCAACGACGTCTCTGGTCGGTAACGACCATAGTGGAAATTGAGCATACATGCTCCACAGATAAGCGAGGGTCGTTAACGTCCCGCGGGGCCGCGCATCGGTGGTCGTCGGATGCATACACACTTGACGATATAATGAGTGACGTCGTTGATGAGGGCTGAAATGAACGACGTCGTTCATTTTATCGTTCTTTGCTTCTTTGTGTTCTTTGCTTTTCTGCCACAGAAAATAAACAAATTAATTATAAGTTCCATGCTGTTTTCACTGCTGTTTCAGGCCTCCAAAAAGCATATAGCTGTGCCTTATGGCAGTCTTAATAAATAGGCTTTAGTTGGTAAGAAATGTCAGGAAAGCTCTTAAAGACCTCAACATTTTCAAGACTGATCACTTTTCCCAGGGTTGTAGGAAAAGTACATTGTGCATTATTCATTTTGTCCCAATCAGAGTGGTCATGTTTCTTCATAGATTACTGGGTCTACAACTAATCCTGAAGAGAGTTTCCTCCACATACGTTCCTTTTCTACATATGTTCCCAGTATGAATTCAATTGGTGTACTCTGCATTCAACTGTTTTCAAAATTTGTATTTTACTGCCACCATTATGTAGCCTATGCAGTACAGTTTCTCCATCTGTAATCTTATGCACTAGCTAAAACCTTTTACTGTTTTTTTCTGCAATAGCCATTTTGTAATTATGAAAATTTATTTGAGAACTCCCTGTTACATACAGTAAATTACAAATGTTGGCAATCCTAAATAATCAAAACTCTTAGGGGGGAGAATTCAAATGTTATCGCCTCCCAATCTCCCGTCTTAAGTGACAAGAGTTCGCAGGGGATGATATACAATTGATGTCCATTAACCCGACACTATGTCCCCATTTGTGTTGGGTTTAGCCGCGAAAAGCGGATAAACCCGACTAAACTAATAGGCACGATCGGGAAAAGTGGCAATCACTTTTCACTTTTCACACATTCCAGCTCGCCACCCCTGGCTGGTGTGAGCTGAAATGTAGACGCTGGCAGCCGATTGCGCCCGAACGGAGCTACATTAGAATAGCTCCGTTTGACGCCATCTAGTGGCTGCCGGCGTACAAAACATTTGAATCCCGCATTTAATTTGCTGTGGTCTGAGTGGGGGTGACTGTCAGTCACCTGCAGATAAAACATTGCGGTGAAAAAAGCAAAGAAATGGAAGTTATTGATGTGTAGGATATATGCAAAATCATTGAGTGAGATTAACTGGGACTTCCCTTTTCCCCAAGCCAATCACAAGTGGTTTCCCCGTATTTAATTTTGCAGCAGATGTTTTTTTTTTTTTAATGAAACGGTAATTACAAAAGGGTAGTTGTCATGCTTAGCGGCTTTAATCATTGATGTCTTTCAATCTTTAATCGTGTCTTTCATATTTATAAAATCCAAAGCATGAGTTAATATTTGTCCTATACATTATTTAATTTAAAGGCAATTTTTTGGGTTAGCATTCTTCTAAAGGATCAATTAAACTTTACAATATTTAAAACAAACTGTTTAATGGTATGGAACTATGAATTATTATTATTATTTTTTTGCTGTAACATCTATCTCTGCTTTCATAATCTTACAGGTCCAAAGTTACCTACATCAATCAGTACAGAAGTTGCCTTTTCACTGTCAGAAAAAATAGCTGATTCGTTGGCTAGTGATAAAACTGGAGCCCCTTTAACATCTATTCAAATTAATTTCATCAAAAATATGATTGAGGAAACACTTGATGACTTCCGGTAACTTACTTGGTTGTTTGTTGTTAAAATAGAATTTAAATACAAAACATGATTTCTTTATATTGAAATGTCGGAAATACTGGCGATGGTTGCCCCCATCCTTATTGGGTGTTTCTAGCAAACACTTCTGCCGTACAGTTAGGATAAATTTACAGTCCATTCTCATTGTACAATATAAGAACTACATTATTCAGATACGGGTGTGGTTCATGAGGTC
This sequence comes from Pseudophryne corroboree, assembly GCF_028390025.1. Classification (NCBI taxonomy): domain Eukaryota; kingdom Metazoa; phylum Chordata; class Amphibia; order Anura; family Myobatrachidae; genus Pseudophryne; species Pseudophryne corroboree. The sequence continues at coordinate 559,292,146 of NC_086449.1, read as the reverse complement.
GACATACATTGGGTCGACCTCTGAAGGTTGGCATGCATTAGGTTCGACATGATTATTAGGTTGACATGGAAAAAGGTCAACATGATTTTTTTGACTGTTTTTGGTGTCGTTTTCTTCGAAAAATTTTGGGGAACCCCAATTAGTGCACCGCGTCCCTTCGCATGGCTCACTTTGCTCGCCATGCTTCGGGCAAGGTGCCTCGCTCCGCTACCGCTGCGCTCAGCACAGGTTACCGTTTCCAATTATAGTCCACGTGGATCGTTAAGTATGAAAAAGGTAAAAAAAATGAAAAAAAATTGTGAAAAACTCATGTCGACCTAGTACATGTCGACCTAATGCATGTCAACATTCAGTGGTCGGCGCAATGTATGTCGACACAATGCTTGTCAACCTAACGACCGCCATCTTTCAGATACATCCTTTATGACCTTCAGCACGTGGTGCTAAGAGTCCCTGTTAAAGAAATAATTTTTCTAATTGAGAGAGGGCCTATATTGTCCCCCCTTTTCAAATTAAGCAAATTGGTAAAATATTACATTATTTCTCTAACGTCCTAGTGGATGCTGGGGACTCCGTAAGGACCATGGGGAATAGACGGGCTCCGCAGGAGACTGGGCACTCTAAAGAAAGATTAGGTACTATCTGGTGTACACTGGCTCCTCCCTCTATGCCCCTCCTCCATACCTCAGTTAGAATCTGTGCCCGGCCAGAGCTGGGTGCTCGTAGTGGGCTCTCCTGAGCTTACTAGTAAAGAAAGTATTTTGTTAGGTTTTTTATGTTCAGAGAGCTTCTGCTGGCAACAGACTCTCTGCTACGTGGGACTGAGGGGAGAGAAGCAAACCTACTCACTGAAGCTAGGTTGAGCTTCTTAGGCTACTGGACACCATTAGCTCCAGAGGGATCGAACACCGGTACCTGACCTTGATCGTCCGTTCCCGGAGCCGTCCCGCCGTCCCCCTCGCAGAGCCAGAAGACAGCAGCAGAAGCAAGAAGACATCAAAATCGGCGGCAGAAGACTCCTGTCTTCACTTAAGGTAGCGCACAGCACTGCAGCTGTGCGCCATTTCTCCCACAGCACACCGCACACTCCGGTCACTGTAGGATGCAGGGCGAAGGGGGGGGGGGGGGGGGGGGGCGGCGCCCTGGGCAGCAATTTAATACCTTTTTTGGCAACAGAATAGACATATATACAGTCAGGGACTGTATATATGTCCGAGCCCCCGCCGTTTTTACACATAGAAAGCGGGACAGAAGCCCGCCGCTGAGGGGGCGGGGCCTTCTTCCTCAGCACTAACCAGCGCCATTTTCTCTTCACAGCTCCGCTGGAAGCAGCTCCCCAGGCTCTCCCCTGCAGTATCCAGGTACAGAAAGGGAAAAAGAGAGGGGGGGCACATAAATTTAGGCGCAAAAGACATAAAATCAGCAGCTATTGGGTAATCACTTATTATAGTGTAAATCCCTCGGTTATATAGCGCTGTGGTGTGTGCTGGCATACTCTCTCTCTGTCTCCCCAAAGGCCTTTGTGGTGTCCTGTCCTCAGTCAGAGCATTCCCTGTGTGTGTGCAGTGTGTCGGTACGTCTGTGTTGACATGTTTGATGAGGAGGGTTACGTGGAGGCAGAGCAAGTGCAGATAAATGTGGTGTCGCCGCCGTTGGGGCCGACACCTGATTGGATGGATATGTGGAAGGTCTTAAATGATAATGTAAGCTCCTTACATAGAAGGTTTGATAACGCTGCAGCCTTGGGACAGCCGGGGTCTCAACCCGTGCCTGACCAGGTGACTCAGAGGCTGTCAGGGTCTCATAAACGCCCACTATCTCAGATGGTTGGCACAGATGCCGACACGGAGTCCGACTCCAGTGTCGACGATGATGAGGCACATTTACAGCCTAAGATGACCAAGGCCATCCGTTACATGATTATTGCAATGAAGGGGGTATTGCACATTTCAGAGGATAACCCTGTCCCTGACAAGAGGGTGTATATGTTTGGGGAGAGAAAGCAGGCAGTGACTTTTCCCCCTTCACATGAATTAAATGAATTATGTGAAGAAGCGTGGAGTACCCCTGATAAGAAAGTAGTGATTTCCAAAAAGCTACTTATGGCGTACCTTTTCCCGCCAACGGACAGGTTACGTTGGGAATCCTCCCCTAGGGTAGACAAGGCGCTGACACGCTTATCTAAGAAGGTGGCCCTGCCGTCTCAGGATACGGCCGCCCTAAAGGATCCTGCGGATAGGAAGCAGGAAACTATCCTGAAGTCAGTTTATACACACTCTGGTACTCTACTGAGACCTGCTATTGCTTCGACCTGGATGTGTAGCGCTGTAGCAGCATGGACAGATACTCTGTCAGAGGAGATAGATACCCTGGACAGGGACACTGTTTTGCTAACCCTGGGCCATATAAAAGACGCCGTCTTAGTGTTCACTCTAGGAGTGAAAAGGGGCAGGGCGCCGGACTAGCGCGCCCCCGAAATGGGGCGTGGTCACGCAAATTAGGGGGCGTGGCCACACCACCGTCATTTTAGGGGGCGGTGCGGCCCACAGACGCTACTATAGAGAGCGTCTGTGGCCGGCGACGTCACTGTTGGGGGCGTGCCCAGCACCTCCGTCGGTGCTGGGCTTCCCCCAGCCCTCTCCCAATGCGTGAATGGATGCCGCGCGCATGCGCACGGCATCTATACACGCCGGGAGGGCAGGGAGCGGGCGGCTGTTCTAGCAGGGCGCCGCAAAAGGGGCAGGGCGGGTTTTGCCTGTTAAAAAACGGGCAGGGCGCGGCGCCCTGCTAAAACAGCCTAGAGTGAACACTACGTCTTATATATGCGGGATGCCCAGAGGGACATTTGCCTGCTGGGCTCTAGAATAAATGCAATGTCCATTTCTGCCAGAAGGGTCTTATGGACTCGGCAATGGACAGGGGATGCCGATTCTAAAAAACACATGGAGGTTTTGCCTTATAAGGGTGAGGAATTATTTGGGGACGGTCTCTCGGACCTCGTGTCCACAGCGACGGCTGGAAAGTCAACTTTCTTGCCTCATGTTTCCTCACAGCCTAAGAAAGCACCGTATTATCAAATGCAGTCCTTTCGTTCTCAGAAAAGCAAGAAGGTCAGAGGTGCATCCTTTCTTGCCAGAGGCAGGGGTAGAGGAAAGAAGCTGCACCATGCAGCTAGTTCCCAGGAACAAAAGTCCTCCCCGGCTTCCACTAAGTCCACCGCATGACCCTGGGGCTCCACAGGCGGAGCCAGGAGCGGTGGGGGCGCGTCTCCGAAAATTCAGCAACCAGTGGGTTCGCTCGCTAGTGGATCCTTGGGCTGTACAAATTGTATCTCAGGGATACAAGCTGGAATTCGAAGTGACCCCCCCCCCCCCCCCCCCCCCCTCACCGTTACCTAAAATCAGCCTTGCCAGCTTCCCCCATGGAAAGGGAGGTAGTGCTGGCGGCAATTCACAAGCTATACCTCCAGCAGGTGATAATAATGGTTCCCCTCCTTCAACAGGGAAGGGGTTACTATTCCACAATGTTTGTGGTACCGAAACCGGACGGTTCGGTAAGACCCATTCTGAATTTAAAATCCCTGAACACTTATCTGAAGACATTCAAGTTCAAAATGGAATCGCTCAGAGCGGTCATTGCAAGTCTGGAAGAAGGGGATTTTATGGTATCTCTGGACATCAAGGATGCTTACTTGCATGTCCCCATTGATCCACCTCATCAGGAGTACCTCAGGTTTGTGGTACAGGACTGTCATTACCAATTCCAGACGTTGCCGTTTGGCCTGTCCACGGCACAGAGAATATTTACCAAGGTGATGGCGGAAATGATGGTACTCCTTCGGAAGCAAGGAGTTACAGTTATCCCATACTTGGACGATCTCCTCATAAAGGCGAGGTCCAGGGAGCAGTTGTTGATCAGCGTAGCACACTCTCAGGGAGTGTTGCAACAGCACGGCTGGATTCTGAATACTCCAAAGTCGCAGCTGATTCCTACGACGCGTCTGCCCTTCCTGGGCATGATTCTGGACACAGACCAGAAGAAGGTGTTTCTCCCGGCGGAGAAGGCTCAGGAGCTCGTGACTCTGGTCAGAGACCTCCTAAAACCAAAACAGGTGTCGGTGCATCACTGCACGCGAGTCCTGGGAAAGATGGTGGCCTCATACGAAGCCATTCCCTTCGACAGGTTCCATGCAAGGATCTTTCAGTGGGATCTGTTGGACAAGTGGTCCGGATCGCATCTTCAGATGCATTGGCTGATCACCCTGTCCCCGAGGGCCAGGGTGTCTCTTCTGTGGTGGCTGCAGAGTGCTCACCTTCTCGAGGGCCGCAGGTTCGGCATACAGGACTGGGTCCTGGTGACCACGGATGCAAGCCTCCGCAGATGGGGGGCAGTCACTCAGGGAAGAAACTTCCAAGGGCTGTGGTCAAGTCAGGAGACTTGTCTGCACATAAATATACTGGAACTTAGGGCCATATACAACGCCCTGAGTCAAGCGGAGCCCCTGCTTCAAGACCAACCAGTGCTGATTCAATCAGACAACATCACGGCAGTCGCCCATGTAAACCGCCAGGGCGGCACAAGAAGCAGGGTGGCAATGGCGGAAGCCACAAAGATTCTTCGTTGGGCGGTGAATCACGTGCAAGCACTGGTCAGCAGTGTTCATTCCGGGAGTGGACAACTGGGAAGCAGACTTCCTCAGCAGACACGACCTCCACCCGGGAGAGTGGGGACTTCATCAAGAATTCTTCACACAGATTGCAAATCGATGGGAACTGCCACAGGTGGACATGATGGCGTCCCGCCTCAACAAAAAGCTAAAAAGATATTGCGCCAGGTCAAGGGACCCTCAGGCGATAGCTGTGGACGCACTAGTAACACCGTGGGTGTTCCAGTCGGTCTATGTGTTTCCTCCTCTTCCTCTCATACCCAAGGTACTGAGAATAGTAAGAAAAAGAGGAGTGAGAACAATACTCATTGTTCCGGATTGGCCAAGAAGGACTTGGTACCCAGAACTACAAGAGATGATCACAGAGGACCCATGGCCTCTGCCTCTCAGACAGGACCTGTTGCAACAGGGGCCCTGTCTGTTCCAAGACTTACCGCGGCTGCGTTTGACGGCATGGCGGTAGAACGCCGGATCCTAACAGAAAAGGGCATTCCGGATGAAGTTATTCCTACGCTGATAAGGGCTAGGAAGGAAGTGACAGCAAAGCATTATCACCGTATATGGCGAAAATATGTTGCTTGGTTTGAGGCCAGGAAGGCCCCTACAGAGGAATTCCAGCTGGGTCGATTCCTGCACTTCCTACAGTCAGGGGTGATTATGGGCCTAAAATTGGGATCCATAAATGTCCAGATTTCGGCCCTATCCATTTTCTTTCAAAAAGAACTGGCTTCACTGCCTGAGGTTCAGGCGTTTGTTAAGGGAGTGCTGCATATTCAGCCCCCTTTTGTGCCACCAGTGGCGCCTTGGGATCTTAATGTGGTGTTGGGTTTCCTGAAATCCCACTGGTTTGAACCACTTAAGACTGTGGAGTTGAAGTATCTCACGTGGAAAGTGATCATGCTGTTGGCCTTAGCTTCGGCTAGGCGGGTGTCAGAATTGGCGGCTTTGTCGTGTAAAAGCCCCTATCTGGTTTTCCATATGGACAGAGCAGAATTGCGGACTCGTCCCCAATTTCTGCCAAAGGTGGTATCATCGTTTCATTTGAACCAACCTATTGTGGTGCCTGCGGCTACTCAGGACTTGGAGGACTCCAAGTTGCTGGACGTAGTCCGGGCTTTGAAAATGTATATATCCAGAACGGCTGGAGTCAGGAAGACTGACTCGCTGTTTATCCTGTATGCACCCAATAAGCTGGGTGCTCCTGCTTCAAAGCAAACTATTGCTCGCTGGATCTGTAGCACGATTCAGCAGGCTCATTCTGCGACTGGATTGCCGCATCCAAAATCAGTGAAAGCCCATTCCACAAGGAAGGTGGGCTCTTCTTGGGCGGCTGCCCGAGGGGTCTCGGCTTTACAGCTTTGCCGAGCTGCTACTTGGTCGGGTTCAAACACCTTTGCTAAGTTCTACAAGTTTGATACCCTGGCTGAGGAGGACCTTGTGTTTGCCCATTCGGTGCTGCAGAGTCATCCGCACTCTCCCGCCCGTTTGGGAGCTTTGGTATAATCCCCATGGTCCTTACGGAGTCCCCAGCATCCACTAGGACGTTAGAGAAAATAAGAATTTACTCACCGGTAATTCTATTTCTCGTAGTCCGTAGTGGATGCTGGGCGCCCGTCCCAAGTGCGGACTTTCTGCAATACGTGTATATAGTTATTACTTAATAAAGGGTTATTGTTATGAGCCATCCGTTGAGTGATGCTCAGTTGTTGTTCATACTGTTAACTGGGTAAGGTTATCACAAGTTGTACGGTGTGATTGGTGTGGCTGGTATGAGTCTTACCCTGGATTCCAAAATCCTTTCCTTGTAATGTCAGCTCTTCCGGGCACATTTTCCCTAACTGAGGTCTGGAGGAGGGGCATAGAGGGAGGAGCCAGTGCACACCAGATAGTACCTAATCTTTCTTTAGAGTGCCCAGTCTCCTGCGGAGCCCGTCTATTCCCCATGGTCCTTACGGAGTCCCCAGCATCCACTACGGACTACGAGAAATAGAATTACCGGTGAGTAAATTCTTATTTTTACTTGGTATAGAAATATTGTACACTGATATTTCCTAGTAATTATTGTGATACCTTTTGGATACTTTTTAAACAAAATGATAAAAATTATCTTTGTGCATTACCAAGGTCTGGTAGCACTGTAATATGTTTGAATGATTGACTCACTGTAGACTCAGAATAAATATTCGAGAATGTTCCATCAGATGTCACACTTTACTTTGATTAATTATTATTTTAAGAAAAGAATATATACTCTATAATTGTTGCAATTACATAGTCTGTGTTCTTTTTTGGAAACTTTTAATGTTTCTCTATACAAATAATGCCATCTGTAGGGCAGTTACGGATGGTGTAATAGTTAGCATTACTGCCTCACAGCACTGAGGTCATGGGTTTCGATTCCCACCATGGCTCTAACTGTGTGGAGTTTGTATACTCTCATACTTGCGTGGGTTTCCTCCAGGTACTCCGGTTTCCTTCCACAATCCAAAAATATACTGGTAGGTTCATTGGATACCCAACAAAAATAAAACTTAACCCTAGTATGAATGTGTGCACGTGTACATGTGGTAGTGAATATAGATTGTAAGCTCCACTGGGGCAGGGACTGTTGTGAATGGCCAAATATTCTCTGTAAAGCGCTGCGGAATATGTGTTCGCTATATAAGTAACTGGTAATAAAATAATAAATCTGTACATATATATGCCAAGCTACAAAACTGCTTCACAAGACTGCACTTATTAATGTGATATGCAACACTTGTATATCTCTGTGCAGCTGAGCCTGAATCTATATATGAAGTGTAACAGTAACAATTAAAAAAAGCTGCTGCTGCATCGTAGCACTTTGTATGCAGATTCATACACTGTTGCACACAGATATACAAGTGTTGCATGTCAAACTAATTAGTGCAGTTTTGTTGCTTCACCTTACACTTACAGATGGAGCCGCGCTCATTGAGCGTGGCTGCATTGCAGGCGGGGGCGTTCAGCGTGCCTGTTTCTCTGCACGCCGCCGAGCGTACTTAGTCACTTTGAATGGGACGTGTGCGCATCTACGACGCACACGCATCCCATACGTTCTCGCCGGGTGCACCTAGTCACAGATGGAGCCACGATTAGCGTGGCTCCATTAGTTAGATGCTTATTCGGGCAACAGTGATTCTTAGTGCAAGCAGAGTCACATAGGACCTTGTGCACAGAGAAAGGGGTGTTTGGTGCAACTGCAGCAATAGTGTATGTGAACACTTGTGTATACTCGGGCAGAAAATTGGTATTATACTGTCTAATTGTCAGGGCATTCCATGCCAACATTGCTATAAACGGCCAAGAAAACATATTATTCAGATTAGATCTTGCCCCATCTAAGATAAGAATTTGCAAACCAATAATGTTATTTACCCTTGGTGTCAAGTACACTACTAAATCTCTGAGAATTAGATAAATTCTCATGCTATATTAAAAAGAAACGAAGATAACTAAACACTCATTCAAATGTACTACACATTAGGACTAAATATCTCTGGCCCATTTTATGTTTCTCATTAATCTACCCTAGGAGCAGCTGTGCCTATTTCCAGAAAGAAGGGTCCTTGCTCACTTTGTAAAATGAAAACTTCTATTTGATCAAGTGACAGTAATCCCTATCCTCTCATTCAATAGTGAGGAGCAATTTGATATACTTCAAGAGCCTTTAAGTTTCAAAAGGGTAGAACTTTACTGTTAACTTAGAAAAGTTTTTACCCCACATATGCCTTTTGTCTCTTATTCTGCTCTATGGGGGGTCATTCCGAGTTGATCGCTAGCTAAATTTGTTTGCAGCGCAGCGATCAGGCTAAGAATCTGCAGTTCTGCACATGCGCAACGTACGGGCACAATGAACGATGTAGTTTTGCACAGGGTCTAGCGATGCATTTCAGTCGCACTGCTTGCCGCAGAGTGATTGATATGAAGTGGGCGTTTCTGGGTGGCAATTGACTGTTTTCAGGGAGTGTGCGGAAAAATGCAGGCGTGACTGGCCGAACGCTGGGCGGGTTGTTGACGTCAAATCTGGAACTGAATATTCTGAAGTGATCGCAAGCGCTGAGTAGGTTTAAAGCTACTCTGAAACTGGCCAAAATTTTTTTGCAGGCGCTCTGCGATACAACCGTTCGCACTTCTGCTAAGCTAAAATACACTCCCAGCGGGTGGCGGCATATCGTTTGCACGGCTGCTAAAACTAGCTAGCGAGCGATCAACTCGGAATGACCCCCTATATTCTATAAATAGCCTTTATACCTAAAATACCTCAAAATTATCTCCACATTTTCAGTGTTCCCCCTTACCTCTTCCATTCTTCTATTCTGTTGATTGATTAAATAAATAATTAACGTTCACTTATTAATTAATGCAACATTGCCCAAAAAGTGCACTTACCTATGGAGGAAAGAGGGAGATCAAGTAGTGATGAATTTGCCGCACTCCCTCCTACTGTTGTATAAGTGGCTGTTTTAAGTTTTATGCTTCTGCTCTGACTGCTATAAAACAATCACGAGGAAGCACATTGCTATATGATTAAAACAGCCACTTATACCATAGAAGGAGGGAGTGCAGCAAATTCATCACTATTTGATCTCCCTCTTTCCTCCATAGGTAAGTGCATTTTTTGGGCAATGTTGCATTAATTAATAAGTGAACATTAATAGGATTTTAATTACCTACCGGTAAATCCTTTTCTCGTAGTCCGTAGAGGATGCTGGGGTCCACATTAGTACCATGGGGTATAGACGGGTCCACTAGGAGCCATTGGCACTTTAAGAGTTTGAGAGTGTGGGCTGTCTTCTCCCTTTATGCCCCTCCTACCAGATTCAGTTTAGGAAATGTGCCGGGAGGAGCCGGTTACAGCTAGGGGAGCTCTACAGAGCTTCTTTAGTAAAAGTTTATTTTAGAATGTATTATTTTACAGGGAGGCTGCTGGCAACAGCCTTCCTGCGTCGTGGGACTAAGGGGGGGAGTAGTGTCCGCCATGCGGGGTCTGAGCCACTATCTCCGCTGACAGGACACTGAGCTCCTGAGGGGATAGAATGTTCCCCGCGACAGGGGATCGCTCACCTCAGCAGCATGCCGCCACCCCCTTACAGAGCCTGAAGATCAGTGGCAAGTGAGTCACCGGCCCCCCTAGGAAGCGGGGAGCCGGTGTGAAGATGGCGGCAACAGGGTATGGAGCGCAGTACTAACTGTGCTCTTGGGCTCAGTGGTACACAGTGTGGCGCTGGGAGGGGTGCCCTGAGCCAGTGCCTACACTCTACACTGACCTCTAAAGCCTGTCAGGGTCCCGGGATCGCTGCCAGCATGAATCCTCAGGCCAGTATAATCTTCTGAAGAGCGGGAAGACAGCGCCATTATGGGTCGGAGCTTCTCCTCAGAGCGGACCCTGCAGCGTTCAGCACCATTTTCCTGCCTGCAGAAATGCTGTCGGTGAAGAGCAGTCCCTCCAGAGCAACTCCAGCTATCTCTTACGGTACCAGGGGGTTGTAGAAGGGGGGGGGGGGGGCGAGGCTGTGTAAAGACTATGCAATCTATTAAGGTGCACAGTCGGCGCTGGTTGGGCTCTCCCTATACCTTGAAAGCTCCGTGTGTGAGTTGGCTCCAATCTCTGTGTCTCTCTTGCCATTCTTGGGGGTGAAACTCTGTCTATCCTCCCCTGTGTGTGTGTGGGGTGTTTGGGGTCTCCATTAAGCTACAGTATGTCCAGAGACTCTGTGTCATATGCTGCAGAGGATATGTCCTCTCAGGATGATCTCATTCCATGTAATCAGGATTGCACTGTTTTAGCGCAGATACCAGCAAGGGAGCCTGAATGGTTATCCTCTATCAAATCTATGATTTCTCAGATTTCTACTAGGGTTGCACAAGATTAATCTGCAACTCAGGTTTTACAGACCTCTATGGCAGTTTGGTCTGATTCTGTTACCTCAGGGCCCCCCTCTGTAGGTTCTTACAAAAGTGCTCTTGCCCAGATTATGCAAGATGACACGGATACCGATTCTGACACGGCAGACGGTGATGGGGATGTGCTCACGGGGGCTGCATCTCTTGCTAAAGGGGTGCAATTGATGATAGAGTCTATCAGGGATGTGTTGAATATTGCTGATGCAACACCTGAGCAGGTTAAGGAGGCTTACTTCACTGATAATAAGAAAGCCTCGCTAACCTTCCCTGCGTCCAAAGAATTAAATGCTATTTTTGATAAAGCATGGAACAACCCAGAGAAAAAATTCCTGATCCCTAGAAGAGTTCTGGTTGCTTTCCCCTTCCCTGAGGAGGATAGAAAGAAATGGGAAAACCCACCCATAGTGGACACGTCTGTATCCAGACTCTCGAAAAAGGGAGTTTTACCTGTCCCAGGATCTGCTGCCTTAAAGGAGCCGGCTGATCGCAAAATTGATACTACGCTCAAATCCATATACACGGCTTCAGGGGCTATACTACGTCCTACTATTGCCTGTGCATGGATTTCCAAAGCTATAGTAAAGTGGTCAGGCACATTACTTGAGGATTTGGATACAATGGATAAAAGTGACGTTGAATTGTTTTTACGTAACATTCAGGATTCTGCAGGATTTATGGTGGCATCCATGAAAGACCTGGGTTCAGTGGCTGCAGGAATATCTTCCATGTCTGTCTCAGCTCGCCGAGACCTGTGGCTGTGCCAGTGGTCTGCCGACGCGGAATCCAGGAGAGGTGTGGAGAGCCTACCCTACACAGGTCAGGCTATCTTTGGGGAAGCGTTGGATGCGTGGCTCTCCACGGCTACAGCGGGTAAGTCACCTTTTCTCCCCTCAGCTGCACCTGCTACGAAGAAACCTTTTTCTTCAGCTACATCACAGTCCTTTCGGGTTGCTAAAACAAGAAAGGCCAAACCCGTCCAACACCTTCTTTAGAGGAGGTCGACCAAAATCCAAGAAACCTGCTGCGGCAGGTTCCCAGGAACAGTAGCCTGCTTCAGGTACGCCAAAGTCCTCAGCATGATGGTGGACCGCGCGGCCTGGAGGTAAGGCCGGTGGGGGCGAGATTCGGACATTTCAGTCACGTCTGGGTGTCGTCCGGCCTGGATCCCTGGGTTCAAGATATTGTGTCCCAGGGGTACCGGCTGGAGTTTCAAGATCTCCTTCACCGGTTCTTCAAATCAGGCTTGCCAGCTTTGCCGGCAGACAGGTCTACTCTACAGGGAGCTATCCAGAAGTTGGTGGAGGCGCAGGTTATTGTACCAGTTCCTCCCCAGATGCAAAACAAGGATTACTATTCAAACCTTTTCGTGGTACCGAATCCGGATGGTTCGGTCAGGCCCATTCTGAACTTTAAATCTCTAAACCCCTTTCTGAGGGAGTTCAAGTGCAAAATGGAGTCTCTAAAGGCGGTGATATCAGGTCTGGAGGAGGGGGAGTTCCTGATATCCCTTGATATCAAGCATGCGTACCTCCACATTCCGATTTGGCGGCCACATCAAGCTTACCTCCGATTCGCACTGGTGGACAGTCATTTTCAATTCCAGGCCCTGCCATTCGGCCTCTCCACAGCACCGAGGGTATTCACCAAGGTGATGGCGTAAATGATAGTTCTACTCCGCAGACAGGGGGTGAACATAATTCCATATCTGGACGATCTGCTGATAAAGGCATCGTCCAAGGAGAAGCTGTTATAGTCCATAGCTCTCACGACCCAGCTTCTCAGGGAACATAGTTGGATACTGAATCTTCCAAAATCACATTTGGAACCTACCAGGAGGTTGTCATTTCTAGGAATGATCCTCGACACGGAAGTGCAGTGGGTGTTTCTTCCAGAGCAAAAAGCGTTGTTGATACAAACAATGGTCCGGGATGTCCTGAAGCCATCCCGGGTGTCAGTTCATCAGTGCATTTGCCTTCTGTCAAAGATGGTGGCCTCTTACGAGGCTCTGCAGTACGGGAGATGTCATGCTCTGTTCTTTCAACTGGATCTCCTGGACAATCGGTTGGGATCTCATCTACATATGCAGTGATCGCGCTGAGCCAAAAAAAAAGTGGGTCCCAGGGACCCCTCACTTCTAAAAATTGGGGTCCTACCGGTCTTTTTCTGGGTCCCATTGGAATGAAGGTTCGTATTAATCTTAATCTTGTTTGGACACTACAAAAGTGTTGCAAGGTGAAGGTGATGGGGTGACAGTGCTGCTGGGCTGTGTAGCATGCAGGACACCCTGCACCACAGGTGTAACTAGACATTTTGGTGGCCTTTGGCAGATAGTGAATTGGTGCTCCACCTACCAAACTGCAAAGCACAGGCGATGCGCGCCGAAGGCGTGGCAATTTTTTTTTAGGGGTGTTGCTTCATGGGGACGGGTCGTGACCACATAATAGTGCCACTTCACATTACACCACACAGTAGTGCCGCTTATACACATTGCACCAGGTAAAACCTCCTATACACACTGCGACAGAGCACTTTATACACTTTGCTCCAGGTACAGCACGTTATACACTTTGCTCCAGGTACAGCATGTTATACACTTTGCTCCAGGTACAGCACGTTATTATACACATTGCGCCAGGCAGAGCACATTATACACTTTGCTCCAGGTACAGCACGTTATTATACACATTGCGCCAGGCAGAGCACATTATACACTTTGCGCCAGGCAGAGCACATTATACACTTTGCTCCAGGTACAGCACGTTATTATACACATTGCGCCAGGCAGAGCACATTATACACTTTGCGCCAGGCAGAGCACATTATACACTTTGCGCCAGGCAGAGCACATTATACACTTTGCGCCAGGTACAGCACGTTATTATACACATTGCGCCAGGCAGAGCACGTTATCATGCACATTGCGCCAGGCAGAGCACGTTATCATACACATTGCGCCAGGCAGAGCACGTTATTATGCACATTGCGCCAGGCAGAGCACGTTATTATACACATTGCGCCAGGCAGAGCACGTTATTATACACATTGCGCCAGGCAGAGCACGTTATTAAGCACATTGCGCCAGGCAGAGCACGTTATCATGCACATTGCGCCAGGCAGAGCACGTTATTATACACATTGCGCCAGGCAGAGCACGTTATCATGCACATTGCGCCAGGCAGAGCACGTTATTATACACATTGCGCCAGGCAGAGCACGTTATTATGCACATTGCGCCAGGCAGAGCACGTTATTATGTACATTGCGCCAGGCAGAGCACGTTATTATGCACATTGCGCCAGGCAGAGCACGTTATTATGCACATTGCGCCAGGCAGAGCACGTTATTATGCACATTGCGCCAGGCAGAGCACGTTATTATGCACATTGCGCCAGGTAGAGCACGTTATACACATTGCGCCAGGCAGAGCAGATTATTATACACATTGCGCCAGGCAGAGCACGTCAGTATACACATTGCGCCTGTTAGAGCACATAGAATCCACGAATTACCTGTAAAAATCAAATTATACTCACAAACAATCCAGTGTCGGCCCTCTTCTTTAACGTTGTAATCCAGGGACTTGTTTAAAATAAAATATAAAAAACGAATAACCCGAACCACGCACTTCAAGGGGTTCCATGTTTACACATGGAACTCCTTTCCCCCGACTGGCGGGACCCCCATGACTTCTGTCAGTGAAGGTCCCTCCAGCCAATCAGGGAGCGCCATGTCATGGCACTCTCCTGATTGGCTGTGCGAAGTTAATTGGGGTCACCCACAAGAGTTGCCCCAATTAACAGTGTCAGCAGCCCCCTCTATCACACTAACGCCGGAACCACAGCGTTCTCTCTCCGTCTCTTCTTCTCTCCAGCTCTCCCCTCCCCCCCCCTCCCCCCCCCAACTATCAGGCAATTCAGCTGTTAGTGGTTGGCTGTGTTTTTCTCCATCACCACAGGTTATGTGGTGATTCACCACAAAACCTGTGGTGATGGGGAAAAACACAGCCGACCACAGCTCCAGCCCCCCTCCCTCCGAAGACGCCAGCCAGCCAAGGAACCTTTACAGCGCCTGCAATTACTGACCACTTAGTCTCCCGGCGGGAACCCCGGACACCAGTCAGCAAACCAAGGCATAGTGACTGACACGGCCGTGACTAACACGCGTCACGGCCGCAGCTATACATTACCGCCACCAAGTTCACCGGGTGGCCATAGCGGACAGACTCACGGGATTCGAGCGCACCACGTCAGCAGGGATCGGCGTCCGTGATCTAGTGGCTAAAGCTGGGCAAAGTGACTGGGGCTTCCTGCGGTGCCGTCTGAGGCAGTGGCCGCGCTGCTGCTCTTGCTTTGAGAGAACACATCAAAGGCAAGAGCGGCAGCGCGGCCACTGCCTCAGACGGCACCGCGGGAAGCCCCAGTCACTTTGCCCGGCTTTAGCCACTAGATCACGGACGCCGATCCCTGCACATTGCCAGCACCTCTCATCCCTGTGACAATCCCTGTGACAACCCCCGTCCCACTGATACACTTACGGACACCGCGAGTCAGCTAGCCTCCGCAAGCAGCCAGGCGCCAAAGAGGAGGGGAAACTGGCTCCACCTCCTCTTTATAGCATTCACCACGAGGCCAGCATGTCAGTCAAACAAATCCCCCTTACGGATTTGCGGAATGAGGAGCGCGTCCCCGGGGACCCTCCCACTTTGTACACTGGAGTCCCGTGTCTTCAAAAACGGGTAAAAAACGCGCCATAGCGCGTTTTTGCGATCACTGCATATGCACCAGAGAATACGTCTGTCGCCAAAGGCAAGGATCTCACTCCTCTTCACCTTCTGGAGGGCCGCAGGTTCGGGATTCAGGACTGGATCCTTCTAACCACGGATGCAAGTCTCCAGGACTGGGGCGCAGTCACTCAAGGGGAAACCTTCCAAGGAAGGTGGTCAAGTCTAGAAGCCGACCTGCCAATAAACATTCTGGAACTAAGAGCCGTCTACAACGGTCTTCTCCAAGCAGCCCATCTTCTGAGAAATCGGGCCATTCAAGTGCAGTCGGACAGTGTAACGACAGTGGCTTACATAAACCGACAGGGCGAAACGAAGAGCAGAGCTGCAATGTCAGAGGTAACAAGAATCATCCTCTGGGCAGAAAAACATGCGTTGGCGCTGTCCGCAATCTTCATTCCGGGAGTAGACAACTGGGAAGCGGACTTCCTCAGCAGACACAATCTCCATCCAGGGGAGTGGGGACTCCATCCGGAAGTGTTCATGGAGGTAACAGATCTTTGGGGTGTACCTCAAATAGACATGATGGCCCCTCGCCTCAACAAGATGCTTCGGCGGTATTGTTCCAGGTCGAGGGACCCCCAAGCCGTGGCAGTGGACACCCTAGTGACTCCATGGGTATTCCAGTCGGTGTACGTGTTAACTCAACTTCCACTCATTCCAAGAGTTCTTAAACTCATAAGGAGAACAAACGTTCAGGCAATCCTCATTGCTCCGGACTGGCCAAGAAGGGCTTGGTATGCGGATCTTTTGGATCTACTGGTAGAAGAGCCGAGGCTTCTTCCTTTTCGGGAGGACCTGCTGCAGCAGGGGCCGTTCGCTTATCAAGACTTACCGCTGCAACGTTTGACGGCATGGAGGTTGAACGCCAGATACTAGCACGGAAGGGCATTCCGAGCAAAGTCATTCCTACCCTGATACAGGCTAGGAAAGGAGTAACGTCTAAACATTACCATTGCATTTAGAAAAAATGTGTGTCTTGGTGTGAATCCAAGAGGTTTCCTGCGGTGGAGTTTCAACTGGGACGGTTTCTCCTCTTCCTTCAAGCAGGTGTGGATATGGGGCTGAGGTTAGGTTCCGTAAAGGTCCAGATTTCGGCCCTATCCATTTTCTTCCAGAAACAGTTGGCTGCCCTCCCTGAGGTTCAGACCTTTTGAAGGGAGTCCTGCACATCCAGCCTCCCTTTGTGCCTCCTACGGCGCCCTGGGATCTTAACGTGCTGCTGGAGCTCCTCAAGTCGGACTTGTTTTAGTCTTTACAGGAGGTGGAGGTCAAGTTTGTCACGTGGAAGGCTGTCACTTAGTTGGCCTTGGCTTCTGCTAGACATGTGTCGGTGTTGGGGGCTTTGTCATGTAAAAGCCCATACTTGATCTTCCATGAAGATAGAGCTGAGCTCAGGACATGTCCACAGTTCCTTTCCGAAGGTTGTGTCGGCATTTCATATCAACCAACCTATTGTGGTGCAAGTTGCTACTGACTCCTCAATTTCATCAAAGTCCTTGGATGCTGTAAGTGCTCTGGAAATCTATGTGAAGTGGACTGCTCGTCACAGATAATCGGACTCTCTGTTTGTCCCGTATGATCCCAAGAAAATTGGGTGTCCTGCTTCTAAGCAGACGATCTCTCGCTGGATCAGGTTCATTATCCAGCATGCATATTCTACGGCAGGCCTGCCGTGTCCTACGTCTGGTAAGGCCCACTCTACTCGAAAGGTGGGTTCTTCCTGGGCGGCTGCCTGAGGTGTCTCGGCTTTACAACTATGCCGAGCGGCTACTTGGTCGGGGTCGAACACGTTCGCAAAGTTCCACAAGTTCGATACTTTGGCCTCTGAGGACCTGAAGTTTGGTCAATCAGTTCTGCAGGAGCCTCCGCGCTCTCCCTCCCATTCTGGGAGCTTTGGTACATCCCCATGGTACTAATGTGGACCCCAGCATCCTCTAGGACACAAGAGAAAATAGGATTTTAAATACCTACCAGTAAATCCTTTTCTCGTAGTCCGTAGAGGATGCTGGGCGCTCGCCCAGCGCTTTGTGATCCTGCAGTGGTTACTTAGTTCAGTACTGCTTAGTTCTCGGTAAGTACTGTTTCGTTACTTGGTAAGTAATATTGTTCAGATGTTGCTGATGTTTCAAGCTAGTTAGCTTGGTGTGAGCTGGTGTGAATCTCGCCTCTATCTGTGTAAAAGCCTTCTCTCGATGATGTCTGTCTACTCGGGCACAGTTTCTAGACTGAGTCTGGTAGGAGGGGCATAGAGGGAGGAGCCAGCCCACACTCTCAAACTCTTAACGTGCCAATCGCTCCTAATTGACCTGTCTATACCCCATGGTACTAATGTGGACCCCAGCATCCTCTACGGACTACGAGAAATGGATTTACCGGTAGGTAATTAAAATCCTATTAATGTTCACTTATTAATAATGCAACATTGTCGAAAAAGTGCACTTCCCTTTGGAGCAAAGAGGGAGATCAAGTAGTGATTAATTTGCCGCAACTCACTCCTTCTGTGGTATAAGTGGCTGTTTTAATCATATAACAATGAGCTTCATTCATGATTGTTTTATAGCAGTTAGAGCAGAAGCATAAAACTGTTAGGAGTTGGCAGTTAACTCCTTTTTGCTGCTAATGTTTGCAGGATTTTTATCGTTATATGTAATTTTCATAATCAAGATGCGTCTCTCATCTCTTTCTCAAAAAGCCAATTAGTTTTCTTAGTTCAAGAAACTTCGTCATTGAATATGGTCTTATAATTCTCATTAAAAAATAATTCATATAAGGCTTAGTTATGAACCATAAAATGTATTTTGTGTATCTGTTGTGTGCCTATTTGTCTGATAAGTATATTTCAAGGTATGTCTGTGCTTTCCACTCCTTTCAGTTGCTCTGGAAAATCAATCTACACGTACAGATGTGACCATGCTCATCTTTGCTGCGATGCGACATGCTGCAACACTGCTGCATGGCTTGCCGGCAGCAGGTGATCGCTTGATTAATTCCTTAGGGAATTAATGGAGCTGTCGTGGGCTGCACTTAGTCACAGACCAGCGCACCTTGCAGCGTACCACATAGCGAGTAGGTTTACAAGTTTTTAGTTTCACTGGAGATGAGGATGGTGGAACTTACTAATTTGTCTTTTAGTAAAATCCTTTGTTCACATTTTTCAGCTAAGACTTATGTACAGTATGCTTCTATCAGTCATGAGAATGATGGGATTGCTCTGTTAAACATAATTTCTTTGTGCAGTGGCGGGCCTACATTTTTGGGACCATGAAGCTTGAACTGTTATGGGGGCCCCTTCGCAACCAGCCGCAGTAGAACAACATCCAACAAGGTCTAATCGGCCTTGCTGCCCTTGCAAGGACCTCGTGGCCCAAATGGCAGAGAACACGGTAGTGGGTGGAGTCCTTGCCACCCTCCACTTCCAGCTAATCCTAACCATCCCTGTCTGCAGCCTAACCCCCCACCCCCGGTGGTGCCTAAACCTAACCCTCCTTTCCTGCATCCTAAACCTAACCCTCCCCCTTAGTGCCTAGCCCTAACACTCCCCCCGGTGGTTCCTAATCCTAACTCCCCCTCCCGCATGCTAATCCTGTCTCGGCAGTTCATACTTAACTTCGGGATTCTGACTGTCGGGATATCGTCGTGGTATCCTGATCTCTTAGGGATTCCGGCGTCTGTATTATGGCTGCCGGAATCCCGACAGCCGGGCTCCTGAATGCATCCCGAAAATACTAGTGTATTAAGTCTTCTCTATATGTTATAAATATCTTTCTCTTACGTCCTAGAGGATGCTGGGGACTCCGTAAGGACCATGGGGTATAGACGGGTTCCGCAGGAGACATGGGCACCTATAAGAACTTTCTAGTATGGTGTGCACTGGCTCCTCCCTCTATGCCCCTCCTCCAGACCTCAGTTAGATCTTGTGCCCAGAGGAGATAGGGTGCATTACAGGAGCTCTCCTGAGTTTTCTGTAAAAAGAATTTTGTTAGGTTTTTTATTTTCAGGGAGCTCTGCTGGCAACAGACTCCCTGCATCATGGGACTGAGGGGAGAGAAGCAGTCCCACTTCTTAAGAGTTAAGGGCACTGCTTCTTAGGCTACTGGACACCATTAGCTCCAGAGGGAGTCGTAACACAGGTCTCACCCTGGGGTTCGTTCCGGAGCCGCGCCGCCATCCTCCTCACAGATGCCGGAAAAAAGAAGCCAGGTGAGTATGACAGATCATAAGAAGACGCCAGGCGGCAGAAGACTTCAGACCTTCATGAGGTAAGCGCGCAGCAGGTAGCTGTGCGCCATTGCCCCCACATTTCCACACACACATGGCACTGATGGGTGCAGGGTGTGGGGGGGGGGGGCGCCCCGGGCAGCAATAAACCTCGTTTTTAGGCAAGAAGCATGTAGTTAGGCTGCGGGGCAGTAAACTACGATTCCCCGCCATTTTTTTCAAAATCTCGAGTGGGACCGAAGCCCGCCGTGCGAGGGGGCGGAGCTTGATCCCTCAACACTAACCAGCGCCATTTTCTCCACAGAGGCTGCAGAGAACGCTGGCTCCCCGGACTCTCCCCTGCTGAGCATCAGAGGGCTGAAAATAAGAGAGGGGGGCACATATTTAAAGCGCAGTTAGTGGGGAATTCTGTATACATTTATATGTAAAAGCGCTATCTGGGGTTTTTTCCCTGGGTCAGTTGGCGCTGGTGTGTGCTGGCATACTCTCTCTCTCTGTCTCTCCAAAGGGCCTTCTTTGGGGAATTGACCCCTTATAGTTATATCCCAGTGTGTGTGTGGGGTGTCGGTACATGTGTCGGCATGTCTGAAACGGAAGGCTTATCCAAAGAGGAGGTGGAACAGATGAGTGGTGTGTCTCAGTCGGCGGTGCCGACTCAGGATTGGATGAATATGTGGCATATGTTAAATGCTAGTGTAGCTTCACTGCATTAAAAGACTGGACAAAGCAGAGTCCAGAGCGTCGGCAGGTAATCAATCTACAGATTGTGCCGACTCACAGGACCCGTCGGGGTCTCAGAAACGTCCATTCTCACAAATAAGGGACACAGATACCGACACGGACTCTGATTCCAGTGTCGACTATGATGAAGCAAGGTTGCACCCCAGGGTGACAAAAAGTATTCAGTGCATGATTATTGCAATAAAAGATGTTACATATCACTGATGAGCCCTCGGTGCCCGACACGAGGATACACATGTTTAAGGGAAAGAAACAGGTTATAAACTTTCCCATGAAATTAATGAGTTATGTGAAAAAGCTTGGGAAACTCCAGATAAGAAACTGCAGATTCCCAAAAGGGTTCTTATGGCGTACCCTTTCCCTACCCAGGACAGGGTACGTTGGGAATCCTCTCCCACAGTGGACACAGCCTTAACACGCCTTTCCAAGAAGGTGGTGCTACCGTCTCCTGACACAGCGGCCCTCAAGGACCCTGCGGACCGCAGGCAAGAGACTACACTAAAGTCTATCTACACTCATACTGGTACTTTGCTTAGACCGGCAATTGCGTCGGCATGGGTATGTAGTGCAGTATCAGCTTGGACAGATACACTGTCAGCTGACCTTGATACCCTAGATAGGGATACAATTTTGTTAACATTAGTTCATATTAAGGACGCAGTCAAATATATGAGGGACGCTCAAAGAGACATTGGTTTACTCTGTTCAAGAGCCAATGCTATTGCTATTTCGGCAAGAAGAGCCTTGTGGATTCGCCAATGGATGGGGGATGCAGACTCAAAAAGGCATATGGAGGTTTTACCTTACAGGTGATGTATTGTTTGGGGACGGCCTCGCGGACCTGATCTCTACAGCTACCGCGGGTAAGTCGACCTTTTTACCTTTTGTTCCCCAACAGCAAAAGAAACCCCCACAATATCAGATGCAGTCCTTTCGGTCGCATAGATCCAGAAGAGGTCGGGGCTCCTCTTTCCTCGCCAGAGGTAAGGGTAGAGGCAAGAGGACACCTGCTGAGGCTGGTTCCCAAGAGCGGAAGTCCTCCCCTGCTTCCGCTAAGTCCACCGCATGAAGCTGGGGCTCCCCTGTGGGAGTCCGCTCAGGTGAGGGCACGCCTTCGACTATTCAGCCAAGTCTGGGTTCAGTCAGACGTGGACCCTTGGGTGATAGAAATAGTCTCCCAGGGCTACAAGCTGGAATTCGAAGAGGTGCCCCCATGCCGATTTTTCAAGTCGGCCTTACCAGCTTCTACTCCAGAGCGGGAAGTAGTGCTAGCTGTAATTCAAACGCTGTGTCAACAGCGAGTGATTATCAGGGTTCCCCTGAGCCAACAGAGAAAAGGCTATTATTCAACCCTATTTGTGGTCCCGAAGCCGGATGGTTTGGTCAGGCCCATTTTAAACCTAAAATCCCTGAACCTGTACCTGAAAAGATTCAAATTCAAGATGGAATCGCTCCGAGCGGTAATAGCCTGCCTGGAAGGGGGGGATTTTATGGTGTCACTGGACATAAAGGATGCTTACCTTCATGTCCCCATATATCCCTCTCATCAGGAGTACCTGAGATTCGTGGTACAGGATTGTCATTACCAGTTTCAGACGTTACCGTTTGGGCTGTCCACGGCCCCGAGGATTTTCACCAAGATAATGGCGGAAATGATGGTGATCATGCGCAAGCGAGGAGTCACAATTATCCCATACTTGGACGATCTCCTGATAAAAGCGAGATCAAGAGAGCAATTACTGGAGAACGTGGCACTCTCTCAGAGAGTGCTTCAGCAACATGGGTGGATTCTCAATCTACCAAAGTCACAGTTGGTTCCGACAACTCGACTAGCCTTCCTTGGCATGATACTGGACACGGAACAAAAGAAAGTTTTCCTCCCGTTGGAAAAAGTCCAGGACCTCCAGAACATGGTCCGAGAACTACTGAAGCCGAAAAGAGTGTCCGCTCATAAATACACTCGGGTTCTGGGGAAAATAGTGGCAACTTACGAGGCCATTCCCTTCGGCAGGTTCCATGCGAGGACGTTTCAATGGGATCTTCTGGACAAATGGTCCGGGTCCCATCTACAATTACATTAAAAAAAACACTGTCCCCCAGGGCCAGGGTGTCTCTTCTATGGTGGCTGCAAAGTGCTCACCTTCTAGAGGGTCGCAGGTTCGGCATTCAGGACTGGATCCTGGTAACCACGGGCGTGAGCCTCCGAGGATGGGGAGCAGTCACCCAAGGAAGAAATTTTCAGGGACTATGGTCAGACCAGGAGTCCTGTCTACACATCAACGTGTTGGAGCTAAGGGCCATATACAATGGCCTTCGACAAGCGGAGATTCTTCTTCGCAACCTACCGGTTCTGATTCAATCAGACAATGTCACAGCAGTAGCTCATGTGAACCTCCAAGGCGGGACAAGAAGCAGAGTCGCGATGGCGGAAGCCACCAGGATTCTTCGCTGGGCGGAAAATCACGTAAGCGCTCTGTCCGCTGTCTTCATTCCGGGAGTGGACAACTGGGAAGCAGACTTCCTCAGCAGACACGATCTCCATCCAGGAGAGTGGGGACTTCATCAAGAAGTCTTTGCAGAGATATCGGATCTCTGGGGAGTTCCTCAAATAGACATGATGGCGTCACGCCTCAACAAGAAGCTTCGGAGGTATTGTGCCGGGACCCTCAGGCAATAGCAGTAGACGCTCTCGTAACACCATGGGTATTCCAGTCGGTCTACGTGTTTCCTCCTCTTCCTCTCATCACAAAAGTGTTGAGGATCATAAATCGAAAAAGAGTACAAACAATACTCATTGTTCCAGACTGGCCTCGAAGGACCTGGTACTCAGATCTTCAGGAGATACTCACGGAAGATCCCTGGCCTCTTCCTCTAAGGGAAGACCTGTTACAGCAGGGGCCCTGCAGGTTCCAAGACTTACCGCGGTTATGTTTGACGGCATGGCGGTTGAACGCCGGATCCTAGCGGAGAAGGGTATTCCGGAAATATGTCTCTTGGTGTGAAACCAAGAATGCTCCTACAGAAGATTTCCATCTGGGTCGTGTTCTCCACTTCCTACAGACAGGAGTGGATATGGGCCTAAAGTTAGGCTCTGTTAAAGTACAGATTTCGGCCTTGTCAATATTCTTTCAGAAGGAATTGGCTTCTCTCCCAGAAGTCCAGACGTTTGTAAAAGGAGTACTACACATCCAGCCTCCTTTTGTGCCCTCGGTGGCACCATGGGACCTGAACGTGGTGTTGCAGTACCTTAAATCACACTGGTTTGAACCCCTTAAAACGGTGGAGTTGAAATTTCTCACCCGGAAGGTGGTCATGTTGTTATCTTTGGCATCTGCGAGGCGTGTGTCAGAATTGGCGGCCTTGTCTTACAAGAGCCCTTACTGGATTTTTCACGTAGATAGAGCTTAATTGAGGACTCGTCCTCAATTTTTACCCAAGGTGGTGTCTTCATTTCATATGAACCAACCTATTGTGGTGCCTGTGGCTACGAGTGACTTGAAGGATTCCATGTCCCTGGATGTAGTCAGGGCCTTAAAAATTTATGTAGCCAGGACTGTTAGAATTAGGAAAACAGATGCATTGTTTGTCCTGTGTGCTGCCAACAAGATCGGCGCGCCTGCTTCGAAGCAGACTATTGCTCGCTGGATCTGTAACACGATTCAGCAGGCTTATGTTACGGCTGGATTGCCGTTACCGCATTCAGTAAAGGCCCATTCCACTAGGAAGGTGGGCTCTTCTTGGGCGGCTGCCCGGGGCGTCTCGGCATTACAGCTTTGCCGAGCAGCAACTTGGTCGGTGTCAAACACTTTTGATAAATTCTACAAGTTTGATACCCTGGCTGATGAGGACCTAGCATTTGCTCAGTCGGTGCTGCAGAGTCATCCGCACTCTCCCGCCCGATTGGGAGCTTTGGTATAAACCCCATGGTCCTTACGGAGTCCCCAGCATCCTCTAGGACGTAAGAGAAAATAAGATTTTAAACCTACCGGTACATCTTTTTCTCCTAGTCCGTAGAAGATGCTGGGCGCCCGTCCCAGTGCGGAAAATCTGCAAGGCTTGTATATAGTTATTGCTTACATAAGGGTAATGTTACAGTTAGACTCCGTCTTGGACCGGTACTGTTGTTTGTTCATACTGTTAACTGGTTATGTGTATTCCAGGTTATATGGTATGATTGGTGTGGGCTGGTATGAATCTTGCCCTTAGATTAACAAAATCCTTTCCTCGTGTTGTCCATCTCCTCTGGGCACAGTTCTCTAACTGAGGTCTGGAGGAGGGGCATAGAGGGAGGAGCCAGTGCACACCATACTAGAAAGTTCTTTTAGGTGCCCATGTCTCCTGCGGAGCCCGTCTATACCCCATGGTCCTTACGGAGTCCCCAGCATCCTCTACGGACTAGGAGAAAAAGATTTATTTAGGTTTAAAATCTTATTTTCACTCCAAACAGAACATTCCTTAAGTTCCTGCCACTCTCCTATGACTGTCTCCTTTTTATTCATGTGGAGCGTCACTCTTTAAAACAATCTTTTTTTCTCTGACGTCCTAGTGGATGCTGGGGACTCCGTCAGGACCATGGGGATTAGCGGCTCCGCAGGAGACAGGGCACAAAAATAAAGCTTTAGGATCATGTGGTGTGCACTGGCTCCTCCCCCTATGACCCTCCTTCAAGCCTCAGTTAGGTTTTTGTGCCCGTCCGAGCAGGGTGCAATCTAGGTGGCTCTCCTAAAGAGCTGCTTAGAAAAAGTTTTTAGGTTTTTTATTTTACAGTGAGTCCTGCTGGCAACAGGCTCACTGCAACGAGGGACTTAGGGGAGAAGAAGTGAACTCACCTGCGTGCAGGATGGATTGGCTTCTTAGGCTACTGGACACCATTAGCTCCAGAGGGATCGAACACAGGCCCAGCCATGGAGTCCGGTCCCGGAGCCGCGCCGCCGACCCCCTTGCAGATGCCGAAAAGTGAAGAGGTCCAGAAACCGGCGGCAGAAGACTTTTCAGTCTTCATGAGGTAGCGCACAGCACTGCAGCTGTGCGCCATTGTTGTCACACACTTCACACCAGCGGTCACGGAGGGTGCAGGGCGCTGCGGGGGGCGCCCTGGGCAGCAATGAGAATACCTTGTTCTGGCTAAAAAATACATCACATATAGCCCCTTGGGCTATATGGATGTATTTAACCCCTGCCAGGTCTCACAAACACCGGAGAAGAGCCCGCCGAAATAGGGGGCGGGGCCTATCTCCTCAGCACACAGCGCCATTTTCCTGCTCAGCTCCGCTGCGAGGAAGGCTCCCAGGACTCTCCCCTGCACTGCACTACAGAAAACAGAGAGGGGGGGGGCACTTTTTTGGCGTTTTTTGATATATTAAGCTGCTATAAGGGAGACAACACTTCTATAGGGTTGTTCCTATATATTTATAGCGCTTGGGTGTGTGCTGGCAAACTCTCCCTCTGTCTCCCCAAAGGGCTAGTGGGGTCCTGTCTTCGATAAGAGCATTCCCTGTGTGTCTGCTGTGTGTCGGTACGTGTGTGTCGACATGTATGAGGACGATGTTGGTGTGGAGGCGGAGCAATTGCCGGTAATGGTGATGTCACCCCCTAGGGAGTCGACACCGGAATGGATGGCTTTGTTTATGGAATTACGTGATAATGTCAGCACATTACAAAAATCAGTTGACGACATGAGACGGCCGGCAAACCAGTTAGTACCTGTACAGGCGTCTCAGACACCATCAGGGGCTGTAAAACGCCCTTTACCTCAGTCGGTCGACACAGACACGGACACCGAATCTAGTGTCGACGGTGAAGAAACAAACGTATTTTCCAGTAGGGCCACACGTTATATGATCACGGCAATGAAGGAGGCTTTGCATATCTCTGATACTGCATGTACCACAAAAAGGGGTATTATGTGGGGTCTGAAAAAAACTACCTGTAGTTTTTCCTGAATCAGACGAATTGAATGAAGTGTGTGATGAAGCGTGGGTTAACCCCGATAGAAAACTGCTAATTTCAAAGAAGTTATTGGCATTATATCCTTTCCCGCCAGAGGTTAGGGCGCGCTGGGAAACACCCCCTAGGGTGGATAAGGCGCTCACACGCTTATCAAAACAAGTGGCGTTACCGTCTCCTGAAACGGCCGCCCTCAAGGATCCAGCGGATAGTAGGCTGGAAACTACCCTGAAAAGTATATACACTCATACTGGTGTTATACTGCGACCAGCCATCGCCTCTGCATGGATGTGCAGTGCTGGGGTGGTTTGGTCGGATTCCCTGACTGAAAATATTGATACCCTAGATAGGGACAGTATTTTATTGACTTTAGAGCAATTAAAGGATGCTTTTCTTTATATGCGAGATGCTCAGAGGGATATTTGCACTCTGGCATCGAGAGTAAGTGCGATGTCCATATCTGCCAGAAGAAGTTTATGGACGCGACAATGGTCAGGTGATGCGGATTCCAAACGGCATATGGAAGTATTGCCGTATAAGGGGGAGGAATTATTTGGGGTCGGTCTATCGGATTTGGTGGCCACGGCAACAGCCGGGAAATCCACCTTTTTACCTCAGGTCCCCTCCCAACAGAAAAAGACACCGTCTTTTCAGCCGCAGTCCTTTCGTTCCTATAGGAACAAGCGGGCGAAAGGACAGTCATATTTGCCCCGAGGCAAAGGAAAGGGTAAGAGAGTGCACCAAGCAGCTTCTTCCCAGGAGCAGAAGCCCCCCCCGGCTTCTGCAAAGCCCTCAGCATGACGTTGGGGCTTTACAAGCGGACTCAGGGGCGGTGGGGGGTCGACTCAAGAATTTCAGCGCACAGTGGGCTCACTCACAGGTGGACCCCTGGATCCTGCAGATAGTATCTCAGGGTTACAGGTTGGAATTCGAGAAGTCTCCCCCTCGCCGGTTCCTAAAGTCTGCTCTGCCAACGTCTCCCTCAGACAGGGCGACGGTATTGGAAGCCATTCACAAGCTGTATTCTCAGCAGGTGATAGTCAAGGTACCCCTCCTACAACAGGGAAAGGGGTATTATTCCACACTATTGTGGTACCGAAGCCGGACGGCTCGGTAAGACCTATTCTAAATCTGAAATCTTTGAACCTGTACATACAAAAATTCAAGTTCAAGATGGAGTCACTCAGAGCAGTGATAGCGAATCTGGAAGAAGGGGACTTTATGGTGTCCATGGACATCAAGGATGCTTACCTGCATGTCCCAATTTGCCCTTCACATCAAGGGTACCTCAGGTTCGTGGTGCAAAACTGTCATCATCAGTTTCAGACGCTGCCGTTTGGATTGTCCACGGCACCTCGGGTCTTTACCAAGGTAATGGCCGAAATGATGTTTCTTCTGCGAAGAAAAGGCGTATTAATTATCCCTTACTTGGACGATCTCCTGATAAGGGCAAGGTCCAGGGAACAGCTGGGGGACGTAGTAGCACTAACCCAAGTAGTGCTGCAACAGCACGGGTGGATTCTGAATTTTCCAAAATCTCAATTGACCCCGACGACACGTCTGCTGTTCCTGGGAATGATTCTGGACACGGTTCAGAAAAAGGTGTTTCTTCCGGAGGAGAAAGCCAGGGAGTTATCCGAACTTGTCAGGAACCTCCTAAAACCAGGGAAAGTGTCTGTGCATCAATGCACAAGAGTCCTGGGAAAGATGGTGGCTTCTTACGAAGCGATTCCATTCGGCAGATTCCACGCACGAACTTTTCAGTGGGATCTGCTGGACAAATGGTCCGGATCGCATCTGCAGATGCATCAGCGGATAACCTTATCGCCACGGACAAGGGTGTCTCTTCTGTGGTGGTTGCAGAGTGCTCATCTGTTAGAGGGCCGCAGATTCGGCATACAGGACTTGGGTCCTGGTGACCACGGATGCCAGTCTGAGAGGCTGGGGAGCGGTCACACAGGGAAGAAACTTCCAGGGAGTATGGTCAAGCCTGGAGATGTCTCTTCACATAAATATACTGGAGCTAAGAGCGATTTACAATGCTCTAAGCCTGGCAAAACCCCTGCTTCAGGGTCAGCCGGTGTTGATCCAGTCGGACAACATCACGGCAGTCGCCCACGTAAACAGACAGGGCGGCACAAGAAGCAGGAGAGCAATGGCAGAAGCTGCAAGGATTCTTCGCTGGGCGGAAGATCATGTGATAGCACTGTCAGCAGTGTTCATTCCGGGAGTGGACAACTGGGAAGCAGACTTCCTCAGCAGACACGATCTACACCCGGGAGAGTGGGGACTTCATCCAGAAGTCTTCCACATGATTGTGAACCGTTGGGAAAAACCAAAGGTGGATATGATGGCGTCTCGCCTCAACAAAAAACTGGACAGGTATTGCGCCAGGTCAAGAGACCCTCAGGCAATAGCTGTGGACGCTCTGGTAACACCGTGGGTGTTCCAGTCAGTGTATGTGTTTCCTCCTCTGCCTCTCATACCAAAAGTACTGAGAATTATACGGCAAAGGGGAGTAAGAACGATACTCGTGGCTCCGGATTGGCCAAGAAGAACTTGGTACCCGGAACTTCAGGAGATGCTCACGGAAGATCCGTGGCCTCTACCTCTAAGACGGGACCTGCTTCAGCAGGGACCGTGTCTATTCCAAGACTTACCGCGGCTGCGTTTGACGGCATGGCGGTTGAACGCCGAATTCTAAGGGAAAAAGGCATTCCGGAAGAGGTCATTCCTACACTGGTAAAAGCCAGGAAGGAGGTGACTGCACAACATTATCACCGCATTTGGAGAAAATATGTTGCGTGGTGTGAGGCCAGGAAGGCCCCACGGAGGAATTTCAATTGGGTCGATTCCTACATTTCCTGCAAACAGGATTGTCTATGGGCCTCAAATTGGGGTCCATTAAGGTTCAAATTTCGGCCCTGTCGATTTTCTTCCAGAAAGAATTGGCTTCAGTTCCTGAAGTCCAGACTTTTGTAAAAGGAGTACTACATATACAGCCCCCGGTTGTGCCCCCAGTGGCTCCGTGGGACCTTAATGTAGTTTTGGATTTTCTCAAATCCCATTGGTTTGAGCCACTCAAATCGGTGGATTTGAAATATCTTACATGGAAAGTAACCATGCTACTGGCCCTGGCTTCAGCCAGGAGAGTGTCAGAATTGGCGGCTTTATCGTATAAAAGCCCATATCTGATTTTCCATTCGGACAGGGCAGAACTGCGGACGCGTCCTCAGTTTCTGCCTAAGGTGGTGTCAGCGTTTCACCTGAACCAGCCTATTGTGGTGCCTGCGGCTACTAGCGATTTGGAGGATTCCAAGTTGCTGGACGTTGTCAGGGCATTGAAAATATATATTTCAAGGACGGCTGGAGTCAGAAAATCTGACTCGCTGTTTATACTGTATGCACCCAACAAGCTGGGTGCTCCTGCTTCTAAGCAGACGATTGCTCGTTGGATTTGTAGCACAATTCAACTTGCTCATTCTGTGGCAGGCCTGCCACAGCCTAAATCTGTCAAGGCCCATTCCACAAGGAAGGTGGGCTCATCCTGGGCGGCTGCCCGAGGGGTCTCGGCATTACAACTCTGCCGAGCAGCTACGTGGTCGGGGGAGAACACGTTTGTAAAATTCTACAAATTTGATACCCTGGCTAAAGAGGACCTGGAGTTCTCTCATTCGGTGCTGCAGAGTCATCCGCACTCTCCCGCCCGTTTGGGAGCTTTGGTATAATCCCCATGGTCCTGACGGAGTCCCCAGCATCCACTAGGACGTCAGAGAAAATAAGATTTTACTTACCGATAAATCTATTTCTCGTAGTCCGTAGTGGATGCTGGGCGCCCATCCCAAGTGCGGATTGTCTGCAATACTTGTACATAGTTATTGTTACAAAAAAATCGGGTTGTTATTGTTGTGAGCCGTCTGTTCAGAGGCTCCTACGTTTGTCATACTGTTAACTGGGTTCAGATCACAAGTTGTACGGTGTGATTGGTGTGGCTGGTATGAGTCTTACCCGGGATTCAAAATCCTTCCTTATTGTGTACGCTCGTCCGGGCACAGTATCCTAACTGAGGCTTGGGGGAGGAGCCAGTGCACACCACATGATCCTAAAGCTTTATTTTTGTGCCCTGTCTCCTGCGGAGCCGCTAATCCCCATGGTCCTGACGGAGTCCCCAGCATCCACTACGGACTACGAGAAATAGATTTATCGGTAAGTAAAATCTTATTTCTCTGACGTCCTAGTGGATGCTGGGACTCCGTAAGGACCATGGGGAACAGCGGCTCCGCAGGAGACAGGGCACAAGAATAAAAGCTTTAGGATCAGGTGGTGTGCACTGGCTCCTCCCCCTATGACCCTCCTCCAAGCCTCAGTTAGATTTTTGTGCCCGAACGAGAAGGGTGCAGGCTAGGTGGCTCTCCTGAGCTGCTTAGAATAAAAGTTTAATTTAGGTTTTTTTATTTTCAGTGAGTCCTGCTGGCAACAGGCTCACTGCATCGTGGGACTAAGGGGAGAAGAAGCGAACTCACCTGCGTGCAGAGTGGATTGGGCTTCTTAGGCTACTGGACATTAGCTCCAGAGGGACGATCACAGGTACAGCCTGGATGGGTCACCGGAGCCGCGCCGCCGTCCCCCTTACAGAGCCAGAAGAGACGAAGAGGTCCGGTGAAATCGGCGGCAGAAGACAATCCTGTCTTCAGACTAAGGTAGCGCACAGCACCGCAGCTGTGCGCCATTGCTCTCAGCACACTTCACACTCCGGTCACTGAGGGTGCAGGGCGCTTGGGGGGGAGCGCCCTGAGACGCAATATAAATGATAATACCTTAGGTGGCAAAAGAATACGTCACATATAGCTCCTGGGCTATATGGATGTATTTTAACCCCTGCCATTTTTACACAAAAAAGCGGGAGATAAGGACGTCTCCTCAGCACACAAGCGCCATTTTCCCTCACAGTTCCGCTGGAAGGACGGCTCCCTGACTCTCCCCTGCAGTCCTGCTTCAGAATCAGGGTAAAAAAGAGAAGGGGGGGCACTATTGGCAGCAAATGACAATATAAACAGCAGCTATAAGGGAATAACACTTATATAAGGTTATCCCTGTATATATATATAGCGCTGGGTGTGTGCTGGCAGACTCTCCCTCTGTCTCTCCAAAGGGCTCGTGGGGTCCTGTCCTCTATCAGAGCATTCCCGGTGTGTGTGCTGTGTGTCGGTACGTGTGTGTCGACATGTATGAGGAGGAAAATGATGTGGAGGCGGAGCAATTGCCTGCGTTAGTGATGTCACCCCCTAGGGAGTCGACACCTGACTGGATGATCGTGTTCAAACAATTAAGCATTTCTGACACTACAAATACCACTAAGAAGGGTATTATGTGGGGGGTGAAAAAACTACCAATAGTTTTTCCTGAGTCAGATGAATTGAATGTGATAAAGCGTGGGTTTCTCCCGACAAAAAACTGCTAATTTCTAATAAATTATTGGCACTATATCCTTTCCCATCAGAGGTTAGGACACGTTGGGAAACACCCCCTAGGGTAGATAAGGCGCTTACACGTTTATCTAAACAAGTAGCGTTACCGTCTCCTGATACGGCCACCCTCAAAGAACCAGCTGATAGAAGGCTGGAAAATATCCTAAAAAGTATATACACACATACTGGTGTTATACTGCGACCAGCAATCGCTTCAGCCTGGATGTGCAGTGCTGGAGTCGCGTGGTCGGATTCCCTGACTGAAAATATTGATACCCTGGATAGGGACAATATATTGTTAACTATAGAGCATTTGAAGGATGCATTACTATATATGCGTGATGCACAGAGGGATATTTGCACCCTGGCATCAAGAGTAAGTGCTATGTCCATCTCTGCCAGAAGAACGTTATGGACGCGTCAGTGGTCAGGGGATGCGGATTCCAAACGACATATGGAAGTATTGCCGTATAAAGGGGAGGAGTTATTTGGGGCTGGTCTTTCGGACCTGGTGGCCACGGCAACGGCTGGAAAGTCCACCTTCTTACCCCAGGGCACTTCACATCAACAGAAAAAGACACCGTCTATTCAAACTCAGTCCTTTCGTTCCCATAAATACAAGCGAGCAAAAGGCCATTCCTTTCTGCCCCGGGGCAGAGGAAGGGGAAAAAGACTGCACCATGCAGCCGCTTCCCAGGATCAGAAGCCTTCCCCTGCTTCTGCCAAGTCTTCAGCATGACGCTGGGGCTTTACAAGCAGACTCAGGCTTGGTGGGGGCCCGTCTCAAGAATTTCAACGCGCAGTGGGCTCACTCGCAAGTGGATCCCTGGATTCTACAGGTAGTATCGCAGGGGTACAAACTGGAATTCGAGGCGTTTCCCCCTCGCCGGTTCCTGAAGTCTGCTCTGCCAAAGTCTCCCTCCGACAGGGAGGCAGTTCTGGAAGCCATTCACAAGCTCTATTCCCAGCAGGTGATAATCAAGGTACCCCTCCTACAACAAGGAAAGGGGTATTATTCCACGCTGTTTGTGGTACCGAAGCCGGACGGCTCGGTGAGACCAATTTTAAATCTGAAATCCTTGAACACTTACATAAAAAGGTTCAAATTCAAGATGGAATCACTCAGAGCGGTGATAGCGAACCTGGAAGAAGGGGACTATATGGTGTCTCTGGACATCAAAGATGCTTATCTCCACGTCCCAATCTACCCTTCTTACCAAGGGTATCTCAGGTTTGTAGTACAAGACTGTCATTATCAGTTTCAGACGCTGCCGTTTGGGTTGTCCACGGCACCTCGGGTCTTTACCAAGGTAATGGCCGAAATGATGATTATTCTTCGAAGAAAAGGCGTATTAATTATCCCTTACTTGGACGATCTCCTGATAAGGGCAAGGTCCAGGGAACAGTTAGAAGTCGGAGTAGCACTATCTCAGATAGTGTTACGTCAGCACGGGTGGATCCTAAATATTCCAAAATCGCAGCTGATTCCAACGACACGTCTTCTGTTCCTAGGAATGATTCTGGACACAGTCCAGAAGAAGGTTTTTCTCCCGGAGGAGAAGGCCAAGGAGTTATCCGAGCTAGTCAGGAACCTCCTAAAACCAGCCCAGGTGTCAGTGCATCAGTGCACGAGGGTCCTGGGAAAAATGGTGGCTTCTTACGAAGCAATTCCATTCGGAAGATTCCATGCAAGAACGTTTCAGTGGGATCTACTGGACAAATGGTCCGGTTCGCATCTTCAGATGCAGCAGCGGATAACCCTGTCACCAAAGACAAGGGTGTCTCTCCTGTGGTTGTTGCAGAGTGCTCATCTTCTAGAGGGCCGCAGATTCGGCATTCAGGATTGGATCCTGGTGACCACGGATGCAAGCCTGAGAGGCTGGGGAGCAGTCACACAGGGAAAAAACTTCCAGGGCTTGTGGTCAAGCATGGAAACATCTCTTCATATAAACATTCTGAAACTACGGGCCATTTACAATGCCCTAAGTCAAGCGAAACCCCTGCTTCAGGGTCAGGCGGTATTGATCCAATCGGACAACATCACGTCAGTCGCCCACGTAAACAGACAGGGCGGCACGAGAAGCAGGAGGGCAATGGCAGAGGCTGCAAGGATTCTTCGCTGGGCGGAAAATCATGTGATAGCTCTGTCAGCAGTGTTCATTCCGGGAGTGGACAACTGGGAAGCAGACTTCCTCAGCAGACACGACCTTCACCCGGGAGAGTGGGGACTTCACCCAGAAGTCTTCCACCTGATTGTAAACCGTTGGGAAAAACCAAAGGTGGACATGATGGCGTCACGTCTAAACAAAAAATTAGACAGATATTGCGCCAGGTCAAGGGACCCTCAGGCAATAGCGGTGGACGCTCTGGTGACACCGTGGGTGTACCAGTCAGTGTATGTGTTCCCTCCTCTGCCTCTCATACCAAAAGTACTGAGAATCATAAGAAGGAGAGGAGTAAGAACGATACTCGTGGTTCCGGATTGGCCAAGAAGGACTTGGTACCCGGAACTTCAGGAGATGCTCACGGAAGACCCGTGGCCTCTACCTCTAAGAAAGGACCTGCTCCAGCAGGGGCCTTGTCTGTTCCAAGACTTACCGCGGCTGCGTTTGACGGCATGGCGGTTGAACGCCGGATCCTGAAGGAAAAAGGCATTCCAGATGAAGTCATCCCTACCCTGGTCAAAGCCAGGAAGGATGTAACCGCAAAACATTATCACCGCATTTGGCGAAAATATGTTGCGTGGTGTGAGGCCAAGAAGGCCCCTACAGAGGAATTTCAACTGGGTCGTTTCCTCCATTTCCTGCAAACAGGACTGTCTATGGGCCTAAAATTAGGGTCCATTAAGGTTCAAATTTCGGCCCTGTCGATTTTCTTCCAGAAAGAACTGGCTTCAGTACCTGAAGTTCAGACATTTGTAAAAGGGGTACTGCATATACAACCTCCTTTTGTGCCTCCAGTGGCACCTTGGGATCTCAATGTTGTTTTGAGGTTCCTTAAGTCACATTGGTTTGAACCACTCACCACTGTGGACTTAAAATATCTCACATGGAAGGTGACGATGCTGTTAGCCCTGGCTTCAGCCAGGCGTGTGTAAGAATTGGCGGCTTTATCATATAAAAGCCCTTACTTAATTTTTCATTCTGACAGGGCAGAATTGAGGACTCGTCCTCAATTTCTCCCTAAGGTGGTTTCTGCTTTTCACATGAACCAACCTATTGTGGTGCCTGCGGCTACTAGGGACTTGGAGGACTCCAAGTTACTTGACGTTGTCAGGGCCCTGAAAATATATGTTTCCAGGACGGCTGGAGTCAGAAAGTCTGACTCGCTGTTTATCCTGTATGCACCCAACAAGCTGGGTGCTCCTGCTTCTAAGCAGACTATTGCTCGTTGGATTTGTAGTACAATTCAACTTGCACATTCTGTGGCAGGCCTGCCACAGCCTAAATCGGTAAAAGCCCATTCCACAAGGAAAGTGGGCTCATCTTGGGCGGCTGCCCGAGGGGTCTCGGCTTTACAACTTTGCCGAGCAGCTACTTGGTCAGGGGCAAACACGTTTGCTAAATTCTACAAATTTGATACCCTGGCTGAGGAGGACCTGGAGTTCTCTCATTCGGTGCTGCAGAGTCATCCGCACTCTCCCGCCCGTTTGGGAGCTTTGGTATAATCCCCATGGTCCTTACGGAGTCCCAGCATCCACTAGGACGTCAGAGAAAATAAGATTTTACTTACCGATAAATCTATTTCTCATAGTCCGTAGTGGATGCTGGGCGCCCATCCCAAGTGCGGATTGTCTGCAATACTTGTACATAGTTATTGTTAACAAAATCGGGTTATTGTTGTTGTGAGCCATCTTTTCAGAGGCTCCTTCGTTGTTATCATACTGTTAACTGGGTTCAGATCACGAGTTGTACGGTGTGATTGGTGTGGCTGGTATGAGTCTTACCCGGGATTCAATATCCTTCCTTATTATGTACGCTCGTCCGGGCACAGTATCCTAACTGAGGCTTGGAGGAGGGTCATAGGGGGAGGAGCCAGTGCACACCACCTGATCCTAAAGCTTTTATTCTTGTGCCCTGTCTCCTGCGGAGCCGCTGTTCCCCATGGTCCTTACGGAGTCCCAGCATCCACTACGGACTATGAGAAATAGATTTATCGGTAAGTAAAATCTTATTTTTTTTTTTCCCCCTGTAAAATAGTAACCACACGCCACGTGTATTATATTTGTATGCTTTCATGTTGTGCTATATTTCTCCGTTTGAGCAAAGCAAATGAGATTTTGTCCAGAATCTATTCCTAGTAAACCCATGTGAGGACTATACGTTTTATGGTGTAGTCACTGTGGGTACTGCTCTTTTTGGAGTCTGTGTATTCCACCGTTTTTATGAGTGATAAAATATTTGTAGACTAACACATGCTCATAGTTTGTTTAAAGGAATGTACTGAAAATTACTTCCAAAATCAAAGTTTTCATTAATTTTATTCTTTATTACCTTTTATTCTTTCTACAGTAACTGATGATTTTATTTGTATTATGCGTTTTAAAAAGCCTTTTGTCATAAACTTTTAAAAATAAATTGTTTATGGAAGCGTTACATTAAGTTACTGACAATGACCTAAAAAGCCCTCTCCTGGTTTTGCACTGTATTAGACAGTCTACCAGATGGGTTTGTGTCTGAAAGTTCTTGAGGAGAGAAGCGACTGACAGTGGGAGTCTGTGACCCGTTCCAATGCTGTGAGCTGTTAGGACTCAGGAGGGCTGTTCTGAACAGATAAATATCTAACCAGCTGTTAGAACTTGAAGACTGTGAAACACTGAGCTTAAGCCCTTCCATCGACTTATTTCATTGTAGTAAATTCCTTTAATCAATATTGCAACTGAAATTGCAGAACTAATTAATATGTTATTATTAAACCTTTTCAATATTCAATACATTAGTTTCCCCATCCATTGCAGAACTTCATGCTGCAGTTTTTCTGCACACCTTACAGATTGATATATTTCCATAACAGTATGTAATAATTATGTGCAAACTAAGCATATTTTCTGCATGTTAAGCATACTGTAAAGTGCCATTTTGATAGATTTTCTGCTTTGCGCTGAGACAGCTACACTGTTAGATACCAAAATCTGTTGCACAGTCACACTTGGGTCATGTAGTGTTTCACTTTGTATGAAATATACAGTTGAACACTATTGAAACGATGTACAGTACTTAGGGGGAGATTTGTCAAAGTTTAGAGAGAGAAAAGTACCGACCAATCAGATCCTGTCATTTTTAAGACCCAGCCTGTAAAATGACAGAAGCTTATTGGTTAGTATGTTATCTCTCTCCATGCTATGGTAACCCCCCCCCCCGCCCCATTAGTCTTTATGAAATAATATGGTAAGAGAAGGTGCTAATGTTAATCGTATTATATGGCCGCCAAATAATTGGGTATCAAATATTAGGCAAGTAATTGTGTACAATAATTGGTATTTACTTTTGTCTTCTAATCATATAAAGGTGGGTACACAATTGTACGATTATCTGCTGATCAGGTTAACACTCCTGATCAGCAGAGCAGTGTGTCCCTACCTTGACCTGCTCCTGATTCCCGTACAAACACATACGATTGTGATGTGAATTGTATGTGAGAGTTCAGGCTTCTCTGGGATTGTGAAGTCGATCCTCCAAATATTAAATTGCACATAAGGTGCGAACTTCTGATCCCGGTCATTGCAGGAGCATTATAAACCATACATCGGCTATTGCTCCTGCATCAGCACTGCATACACACCTATATAATCATTGTCCCTTTATCGTGCGAACGGGCCGATCATTATATAGATGTGTACCCAGCTTTAGAAAGAAAAATAATCTTGCTGCTCTGAGCAACCTCTCATACAGATGTATCCTGATACATCTTGCCTCAGTACGCCACGCAACGGGAGATGCCTGGTGTGAGTGCAACTCCGTTAGCGTCAGGCTTTTTTTTTTGCCAAAAATGGATCTTATTTACATTGCTATGTTCAAAAGACACACAAGCAGACTCTGCTGATTAAAATGATATGCAGCATGCCTATATTCTGTGTGTGACTGCACAAAATCCTACGTTCGTGTTTTCTAGGAAAGCACTGTAGCATAGCATTTGAATGCCGATACAGCCACAGTTGCGCACAGGATATAGGCATGCCACTTCATGTGCTTCCTATTCACATTGTTTTGAGAACAAGATGCATTTTAAAGGAAAAAGTTGCACAAAAAGATATTTGCCGCTACCAAGTCACGGCATGGAGTGGCTGTTTAAAGTGCCAGGACGCTAGATGTTTGTGGACGTATTATTACTTCAATCCTGCTGACAGCTGTTGATTTAACCACTTAACTGGCATTGTCGGATCACTTTCGACCACGCCTCCCCACTGTTTCCACCAGGTTTTGATGAGGAGATACGTTCAGCAGATGAAAAACTACTTTTGATACTAGGTTAATTAAAAAAATAAAAAATGCTAATTTTATGAATGGTTTTGAAGGGAAAAATTGTCCGTTACGTGGTGAAATGTGGTAGTGTGTCCACCCTCCGAGGACTTTATCTTATTGTAGTATAAATACACACTTAGACCCAGATTTATCAAGCCTTGGAGAGTAATAAATTGCGCTGTGATAAAGTACCATCCAATCAGCTCCTAACTGCCATGTTACAGGCTGTGTTTGAATAATGACAGGAGCTGAATGGTTGGTACGTTATCAAAATTATAAAAGGAAAAAAAGGTTCCTTTTCCTTTTTTTTTTTCCTTTTACAATTTTGATTTCCATTTGAAACCTTCACAGAAAGGTTTCTAAGGTCGTTTGCAATTGAACCATTTTTCATGGTAATATATATTTAGAATGAATTCATACAATCTCACCTCCGTGCTTTAGATGTTTGTATAGTGTTGGTACAGTACTTTTTCACCATGCAATTTATCACTCTCCAAGACTTGATAAATCTGGGCCTTAGTACATCATTTCTTGTTACCCTTAACACAACAGCTGTGCATTCTTTATATTGTATACAGTTTATCCTGAAAATAAAGTTGTTTTGTCCCAGGTCAACAAAAAATAAGAGACACTGTTTGATACAAAGCCATGATAAAAGCATAGCAAAATATCAGTTCTTGAGTGAAATACCCCTTTTGTCTCTATACTTAAAATAAATATCAAAGTGAAGTTTAGATCATCTTGTTTATTATTTTTTTCCCCTTCTTTCTAGCGAAGCCTGTCACAGAGATATAGTCAATTTACAAGTGGAGATGATAAAACAGTTTCACATACAATCGGTATGTATAATGAAAAAGCGAGGTTTCAATTTACATGGAGATATGTATATTGGTTTACTCAAAAATATTTCTAAACCGTTGTCTGAGAAATTGGAAGTATTGTTTAATAAGCTGTTTTGGTAGATTGGTTAAATACATTGATGCATTGATCTATTTGTGCAGTGTTGATGAAAGCAACACAAGAGTTTTGTATACTGCAGTTACAAGAAATATTTAAATGTTCTAGTGGAAGCAACACTAATGACATGCTGCCTCAGCACTTGGTGGGGAAAGAATTGTTGTAATAAAACTTAATAAAAGAAGAACTGTGAAAAAAAGCACTTAAGAAATTGTATAACATTGCCATACAAGTAACTTGTAGTTAATATTATTTTAATGACCTGTGCTGCTAAAAGGAAGGTTCATTTCACAGTATGTAATAAGACAAGGAGGCAGTGCTAGGATACCATGGTGCAATGCAGAGCTTGTAAAATCAGAAATAGTTGTATGGCAGTATATTGCAATGAGAATCCTAGGAGCAGCAGCAGGTTATACGAGTTGTTGCAGGTGTGCACTGTGCCTTGTCTGAATTTGGAAGACTTATTCTGAATAGATACCATTCTAACACGCAACTAGGAGAGATAAAGGTATATTGTCAAACATTTGTATAAAATTGCAAGAATTTAAAATAGTTTGTTTTCACCTCAGGAGTCAATTATTTTGCATGAGGAAGAACGTGAAATGAGTATGAAGTTGAAACCGTATAAATACTGTACATGCCTTATATGTAAACCTGTTTAATCATTTCTGTTAATACTGTAGCTGCGTAAGAAAGCAACGCAAGTATGCAGCACATAGATCAGCTAATTACAGCTGTATTCTCATATATCTAGCATCAATACGCAACCCAGTGCAAGATACTTGGCGGGAGTGAGCTGACTGGTAACGTGCAACTCCGCTGGCATTGGGTGTGTTTTTTTTATTAAATTTTTTTGGGCAAATTTTTTTCTGAAATTACAACACAATGCATCTAGGAAACAACAAGAGACTGTGCTGATTAATTGGGTTAGGTATGGGTTACTGGCGGCCGGGATCCCAGCATTCAGTATCCCAACGCCAGAATGCCGGCAGATGGGGTGAGCGCATCGAGTCCCCGTGTGGTCTCGGTTCAGGTTCTATTCCCACTCTATGGGAGTTTGGATTAGGGGGGTGCGGGATGTAGGTGTCGGTAATGTGACCGGTGGTCCCCTGACTACATCCCGATTAATTTAATATCTGTGTGCGACTGAGTCTGTATAGACTGCACAACAGAACTTTTTGTGGAAAACAGTCGCTGCATTGTAGCTTTTTGTATACAGATTATGAGACTCAGTTGCACACAGATATACAAGTGTCATTTATCAAATTAATTGGCACAGTCTCCTGGTGGGTCTTAGTTGTATCGCATTGTGTGTAAGATGCATTTTCGGCACAAAAGATGCCCAACGCTAGCAGAATCTCACGGGATCTGGCGTGCCAAGAAGAGCTGTTTGGCACGACTGCAGCAAAGATATATGAGGACACATCTGTATTAGGTAAAATTAATTAGATATAAACACATTTTCTCTTACGTCCTAGAGGATGATGGGGACTCCGTAAGGACCATGGGGTATAGACGGGCTCCGCAGGAGACATGAGCACTATAAAGAACTTTAGAATGGGGGTGCACTGGCTCCTCCCTCTATGCCCCTCCTCCAGACCTCAGTTAGATCCTGTGCTCAGAGTTGACTGGGTGCATTACAGGGGAGCTCTCCTGAGTTTCTCTGAAAAAGAATTTTGTTAGGTTTTTTATTTTCTGGGAGCACTGCTGGCAACAGGCTCCCTGCATCGTGGGACTGAGGAGAGAGAAGCAGACCTACTTAAATGATAGGCTCTGCTTCTTAGGCTCCTGGACACCATTAGCTTCAGAGGGAGTCGGAATGCAGGTCTCACCCTCGCCGTTTGTCCCGGAGCCGCACCGCCGTCCTCCTCGCAGAGCCGAGAGAGAAGCCGGGTGAGTATAAGAAGAAAGAAGACTTCAAAGGCGGCAGAAGACTTCAGATCTTCTATGAGGTAACGCTGCGCGCCATTGCTCCCACACACTACACACACTGCAGTCACTGATGGGTGCAGGGCGCAGGGGGGGCGCCCTTGGCAGCAATAAACCTCTAGGACTGGCTCATATGAATATATAGGCTGCGGAGGCAGTATAGTTTATAATCTCCCGCCAGTATAAATAAATTTGAGCGGGACCGAAGCCCGCCGCTGAGGGGGCGGAGCTTGATCTCACAGCACTAACCAGCGCCATTTTCTCCACAGCACACTGCAGAAGCTGGCTCCCCGGACTCTCCCCTGCTGAACACGGTGACAGAGGGCAAAAAGAGGGGGGGGGGGAGGCACTTGTAAGGCGCAGTGAGTGTATAGATTTATCTATATGATTATATAAAGCGCTGTTTATCTGGGAATTTTGTTTCCAGTGTTATTGGCGCTGGGTGTGTGCTGGCATACTCTCTCTCTGTCTCTCCAAAGGGCCTTATTTGGGGAACTGTCTCTCTAATATATATATATATATATATATATATATATATATATATATATATACAATCCCTGTGTGTGTGGGGGGTGTCAGTACGCCTGTGTCGGCATGTCTGAGGCGGAAGGCTCTTCTAGAGAGGAGCTGGAGCAGATGATTGTGGTGTCTCCGTCGGCAACGCAGACACCTGATTGGTTGGACATGTGGAATGTTTTAAATGCAAATGTGACCTTGTTACATAAGAGATTGGACAAAGCAGAGTCCAGGGATAATACGGGGAGTCAGTAAATGGCTTTGACGGTGTCACAGGGCCCTTCAGGGTCTCAAAAACGTCCCCTATCCCACATAGCAGACACTGATACCGACACGGATTCTGACTCCAGTGTCGACTACGATGATGCAAGGCTACACCCAAGGGTGGCCAAAAGTATTCATTATATGATTATTGCAATAAAAGATGTTTTGCATATCACAGATGACCCCTCTTTCCCTGACACGAGGGTACACATGTTTAAGGAAAAGAAACCTGAGGTAACATTTCCCCCATCTCATGAGCTGAACGCGTTATTTGAAAAAGCTTGGGAAACTCCAGACAAAAAACTGCAGATTCCCAAAAGAGTTCTTATGGCGTATCCTTTCCCGGCACAGGACAGGGTACGGTGGGAATCCTCGCCCAGGGTGGACAAAGCTTTGACGCGCTTATCCAAAAAGGTGGCGCTACCGTCCCCAGACACGGCAGCTCTCAAAGATCCTGCTGATCGCAGACTGGAAACGACTTTAAAATCAATTTATACACATACTGGTGCTTTACTCAGATTGTCTATAGCATCGGCGTGGGTCTGTAGCGCGGTAGCAGCTTGGACAGATACCTTGTCAGCTGATATTGATACCCTAGATAGGGATACCATTTTGTTGACCTTAGGTCACATCAAAGACGCAGTCTTATATATGAGAGACGCTCAGAGAGACGTCACACTTCTAGGTTCAAGGGCCAACGCGATGGCGGTCTCGGCTAGGCGAGCACTGTGGACCCGCCAATGGACGGGTGATGCCGACTCAAAGAGGCATATGGAAGTTTTGCCTTACACGGTTGAGGTTTTATTTGGGGAAGGTCTCGCGGACCTAGTTTCCACAACTACCGCGGGTAAATCTACCTTTTTCCCTTATGTTCCCCCACAGCAAAAGAAAACTCCACAGTATCAGATGCAGTCCTTTCGGTCGCATAAGTCCAGAAGAGGTCGGGGCTCTTCCTTCCTCGCCAGAGGTAAGGGTAGAGGGAAAAGAATGCCTGCTACGGCCAGTTCCCAGGAACAGAAGTCCTCCCCAGCTTCTACTAAATCCACCGCATGACGCTGGGGCTCCACTGAGGTAGTCCGTACCGGTGGGGGCACGTCTTCGACTCTTCAGCCACGTCTGGGTTCAGTCGGACGTGGATCCTTGGGCAATGGAAATTGTATCCCAGGGCTACAAGCTGGAATTCGAAGACGTGCCTCCTCGTCGATTCTTCAAATTGGCTTTACCAGCTTCTCCCCCAGAGAGGGAGATAATTTTAGCTGCAATTCAAAAGCTGTGTCAACAGCAAGTGATTATCAAGGTTCCCCTAACACAACAGGGGAAAGGGTACTATTCAACCCTATTTGTGGTCCCGAAACCGGATGGCTCGGTCAGACTCATTCTAAATCTAAAATCCCTGAACCTGTTCTTAAAAAGGTTCAAGTTCAAGATGGAATTGCTCAGGGCAGTCATCTCCAGCCTGGAAGGGGGGGATTTTATGGTGTCATTAGACATAAAGGATGCATACCTTCACGTCCCCATATATCTTCCTCATCAGGCATACCTGAGATTCGCTGTACAGGACTGTCATTACCAGTTTCAGACG
Source organism: Pseudophryne corroboree (assembly GCF_028390025.1). Lineage (NCBI taxonomy): Eukaryota > Metazoa > Chordata > Amphibia > Anura > Myobatrachidae > Pseudophryne > Pseudophryne corroboree. The sequence continues at coordinate 559,248,687 of NC_086449.1, read as the reverse complement.
TTGCCGTTTGGGCTTTCCACGGCCCCGATGGTGTTCACCAAGGTAATGGCGGAAATGATGGTGCTCCCACGCAGGCAAGGAGTCACAATTATCCCGTACTTGGACGATCTCCTGATAAAAGCGAGATCAAAGGAACAGTTGCAGAAAAGCGTGTCGCTCTCCCTGGGAGTGCTACAGCAACATGGATGGATTCTAAATCTACCAAAGTCGCAGTTGGTTCCAACGACTCGGCTGTCTTTCTTAGGCATGATTCTGGACACAGAACGAAAGAGGGTTTTTCTCCCGAGGGAAAAAGCCCAGGAACTCCAGAACATGGTAAGAGACCTGTTATACCGAAAAGAGTGTCAGTCCATCAATGCACTCGAGTACTGGGGAAAATGGTGGCGACCTACGAGGCCATCCCCTTCGGTAGGTTTCAGGCGAGGACGTTTCAGTGGGACCTTCTGGACAAGTGGTCCGGGTCCCACCTTCAAATACATCTGAAAATAACTCTGTCCCCCAGGGCCAGGGTGTCTCTCCTGTGGTGGCTCCAGAGTGCTCACCTTCTAGAGGGTCGCAGGTTCGGCATTCAGGACTGGGTTCTGGTGACCACGGACACGAGCCTCCGAGGATGGGGAGCAGTCACACAAGGAAGTAAATTTTCAGGGACTGTGGTCAAGCCAGGAGTCTTGTCTACACATCAACATACTGGAATTGAGGGCCATATACAACGGCCTACGACAAGCGGAAAATATTCTTCGACCTACCGGTTCTGATTCAATCAGACAACGTCACAGCCGTGGCTCATGTAAACCGCCAAGCCGGGACAAGGAGCAGAGTGGCAATGGCGGAAGCCACCAGGATTCTGCGCTGGGCAGAAAATCACGTAAGCGCTCTGTCAGCGTTACTCATTCCGGGAGTGGACAACTGGGAAGAAGACTTCCTCAGCAGACACGATCTCCATCCAGGAGAGTGGGGACTTCATCAAGAAGTTTTTGCAGAGATAACAAGTCTTTGGGGACTTCCTCAAATAGACATGATGGCGTCACGCCTCAACAAGAAGCTTCGGAGGTATTGTGCCAGGTCAAGGGACTCTCAGGCAGTAGCGGTGGACGCTCTCGTGACACCATGGATGTTTCAGTCGGTCTATGTGTTCCCTCCTCTTCCTCTCATCTCAAAGATACTGAGAATCATAAGACGAAAAAGAGTGCAGACAATACTCATTGTTCCAGATTGACCTCGAAGGGCCTGGTATTCAGATCTTCAGGAGCTGCTCACAGAAGATCCATGGCCTCTTCCTCTCAGGGAGGACCTGTTGCAGCAGGGGCCCTGCGTGTTCCAAGACTTACCGCGGTTACGTTTGACGGCATGGCGGTTGAACACCAAATCCTAGCTGGGAAGAAGTCATCCCTACTCTGATAAAGGCTAGGAAGGAGGTGACGGCGAAACATTATCACCGTATCTGGAGGAAGTATGTTTCTTGGTGTGAAGCCAAGAATGCTCCTACGGAAGACTTCCACTTGGGCCGGTTTCGCCATTTTCCACAGACTGGAGTGGATATGGGCCTAAAGTTAGGCTCCATTAAGGTACAGATTTCGGCCCTTTCTATATTCTTCCAGAAAGAATTGGCTTCTCTCCCAGAAGTCCAGACTTTTGTAAAGGGAGTGCTGCACATCCAGCCTCCTTTTGTGCCCCCAGTAGCACCATGGGACCTTAACGTGGTGTTACAGTTCCTAAAATCTCACTGGTTTGAGCCTCTTCAAACTGTTGAGTTAAAATTTCTCACTTGGAAGGTGGTCATGTTGTTGGCCTTGGCATCTGCAAGGCGGGTGTCCGAATTGGCGGCATTGTCTCATAAGAGCCCCTATCTCATTTTCCATGTGGATAGAGCAGAGTTGAGGACTCGTCCAACCCATCTATGGTGGGGAAAACCATCTAAATACAACTGCACATTTGTCTACTTGGACGGTAGACCAATATATAGGGTAGGAGTCCATCATAACACTGTTGATGCCCATATATTGGAAGTTGATTGCCCTATGATGTGTTTTTATTGTTTTTGAGGATACGCGGCTACCAATCCATGGTGGGAATACCCTCTCAATAAATCTGTTTATTTGTCTACTTTTACTGTAGACCAGCACATATGGTAGGAGTCCATCTTAATATTGAATATTTGGTCCTTTGAGAACAAACAGTTCTGCCCTATGATGTGTTTTTTCTTCCTTAAAGGAAATACACAGGACAAAGTGAACACTTCTATGGGATAAGAAATCTCATTCATCAGAGTTCTCTAGCGCCGAGGGATACAAGATTGGTGAAATTGTTGTACATTGTGTTTTGTTTTAGGAGTGTTGGTGACACTCTTCATCAATTGTATCACACAGGCTGCTTGTTGCGCAGGAGTGGGGCTCATAAAGTTTTTTTCACTAGAATTGTTAACTGGTTGCGTATATTCCAGGTTATACGGTGTGGATGGTGTGGTCTGGCATGTATCTTGCCGTTAGATAACCAAAATCCTTTCCTCGTACTGTCCGTCTCCTCTGGGCACAGTTCTCTAACTGAGGTCTGGAGGAGGGGCATAGAGGGAGGAGCCAGTGAACACCCATTCTAAAGCTTTACAGTGTCTATACCCCATGGTCCTTACGGAGTCCCCAGCATCCTCTACGGACTAGGAGAAAATGATTTACCGGTAGGTTTTTTTGTAAAAGAAATACTGTATATACTCGAGTAAAAGTCGACCCGAATATAAGCCGAGGCACCTAATTATACCACAAAAAACTGGGAAAAATTATTGACTCGAGTATAAGCCTAGGGTGGGAAATGCACGGTGCCAGGGGTTTTCATGCTCAGGGTGTCATGCTCGTTGCCAGGAGGAGTTTCATGCGGTAGGTGTTATGCTTGTTTCCAGGGGGTAATGCTTGTTGCTAGGGCTGTGCCCCCAGTGCCACATATACCCCCAGTGACCGATATCCCCCCACAGTGCCAGATAAAAACATGCCCCCTGTTGCTTTGCCCCCAGTAGTTGTGCCCCCTCTTTCTTTGCCCCCAGTAGTTGTGCCCCTTTTTCTTTGCCCCCAGTAGTTGTGCCCCCTCTTTCTTTGCCCCCAGTAGTTGTGTCCCCTCTTTCTTTGCCGCCTGTCGCCGATAACAAACACACACACACATACAAAATAATAAAAACAATACTTGCCACTGCCCCGCTCCTGCTTCCCGACCGCTGCTTCTGCTGCTGCTCCGTCCGTCAGGCCGCCTGCTCCTCTCTATGGGAGAGACGCCATGACGTCTCTCCCATAGCAGCGCCGCACAGACACTAGAGGTCAATAATGACCTCTAGTGTCTGTCCCTGGAGCCGGCTGCAGCGGACGCCAACACAGCCCACGGCGTCTGCTGCAGCCGTGGAGCTGCGGGGTGCTGACTCGAGTATAAGCCGAGGGGGGCTTTTTCAGCATAGAAAAATGTGCTGGAAAAGTCGGCTTATACTCGAGTATATACGGTATGTATATAACTGGTCCCTGGTTTTATTTACATTTAAATTAACAGTGTGCATAGTTGTATGCTCAGAAAGCTGTGTGTATATAAATAATACATTTGTTTTTCCTTACTATCTTTATTTTACATAGAATGTATGTGTCTATACTTAAATAATTTGCGTTTCTCTTTCAGAGTGAAATTCAGATGTTACTCGAAAGATACTCTGTAAATGAAAATTTAGTTGCAGAGATTGAAAAACTGCGTGAAGAGAATAAAAGGTTACGTGCTCACTTTTAAAAGAATATAAGTTTTGTAATATAAAAGGGATATTTTTATAGGGGCTTTTCACCATTGTTTTGAATATTAATAAACACTGCTTTCTCATATGGATGTAATCCTAGTTGCATAATTAACTGCTTTGGAATCTTCAACTTCTGTGAAGTGTTCATTTGCACTTGTACAACTTTTTAAAAGTGATGTTGCAAAGAACTGACAACTTGGCACTATGGAACAGTGGAAGCAGACTCGTGTTAAACCTGGATTTCATAATGATCGTGTTTAAGGACATAAACATTTTTCCTCAGTGTGGTATTTTATATAGATGAATTGGAAGTTGTATGTACTGTAAATTAATAAGTAACTTTGTTTTTTGAGATCTACCCCGGTGTCAGGGTGACAGTTTACATGCATACCTAAGTGCCTGCTTTTCTATGCGGTATAGTTAATATTTATAATAGCTTTTTTTTCTTCTTTTTTTGTGTTAAGTGTCCTTAATACAGTTAAGAACATGCCTTGATTTTAATAATAAAAAAAATCAATCAAATATCAGTGTACAGGCATTTTAACATAGCTTTGTATTTATTTAGATATTATTGAAAAATATAATTAAATCCCAGACTTATTAACATAATTGTGCATATGTTTTGTTTTCTAATGTGAAACTTGTTATTGGAAATTTAAAAAGCCTTCTCAATACTATTTTGTTTATTTTAGCTCCAGTAACCAAAATGTGTGAAAATAAATGTGTTATTTGGTTTTGTTTTAATTACACTAAAACTTTTTTTTAAATCTGATATGGAAAGTAATTTTATTTAATTCATAAATATAAATGCCATTTTAATCCTCTTCAGCACTACATCAATATTATGTAATAAGAGAAGAAATGGTACTGTGGCTAAGTCTGATTGATGTCTAGTGAAGCATGATAACAAAAATTAAAAGGTGTACCTAGAGAATCAAAGTGCCTTTATACTGATATTAAATCATTGAATGATTTAATGACCTTGGATTTTAATAAATTGCTTTTATATTCAATCATAGTGATTTTGGCACATTTTCAAGCCGGGTACTTTTTACAGCTACAGTTTATTATCCACAGATGTTAAGAGCAGGTTATAGAAAATCATGTGTTTTATGTACTGCAGAGCTCACACCAAATCTTTTTACTGTTCCATATAGCAATATATATATATATATATATATATATATATATATTATATATATATTAATTATATGGAAATAGATATTCAGAAGATTTTTATTTATTTTTAAAACCAATTGTACTACTATTGTTTCTTCTCATTTGAACTGTACCTGTTGTAATTGTTTTTTTTTACTACCATTTATATTGCTTCACCGTATTACGCAGTACTTTACATAGAATATTTAATAATTCATGGCAATCCTTTTCCCCTTTGGATCTTGGTCCAAACTGACTACACATATTGGTGTCCATTTAAAAAATTTTTTTTATAGCAAAATAAGCTACTAGTGTGTTTTTGGGCCAAGGCAGAAAGCCAGAGCACCCAAAGTAGTGTACACCCATGAAGACTTGGCGAGGACATTTAATCACCACACATGTTCCATTTTCTCCACTTGTTTGAAGTCTGCAAGTGTAAAAATAATGTTGTCCCTGACCGTGTTGTTTTGATGAAGTGATAGCAAGCAATCCATTTTTATAATTTTCATATGTGGTTCCTCGAGGACTGCGTTTTGAACCACTGGTTTAATGTAAGTTTTTGGTATTTGTGAGAAAACGACACTATTTAAAATTAAGTTTCCGCATGCAGAGTTTATTGCTCTGTACATATCCTCCAGCAGAATGTACAAATGGTGCATAGTTTCCTATTGCAAAATTCAGAGAGAGAACCTAAAAATTTTTTTTCATTTTACAGATGGTTCCAGTTTAATTTAATATATCATACTTTTTTCAGTGTGAAATCAGATGTCTGAGGTGATGTAACACTGAAAAGATAATGAGGTGGAGAGTTCATGAGTATATAACTTTTTAGTCTTTAGCCTTTCTTATACTGTGCCCAATCACTGACAGGCCACTGAAAAAGTCTTGGCATAGCCAAAAAGATGTATTGGCATGTCTGAAAATATATGGAGCTAATTGTAAGCAGACAATTAAGTTTTATTCCCTTTTCTACTGCTTGTAGCACGTCTGAGATTTATCATCTTAATTCATTCATTGAGTTACACATAGCATGTGAATTCTACAAAGTGTATACGTACATCTTGCACAGGTCACAACTGAAGTGTCAATTCCTGAATTACAGATGCTTGTAGTCCCCTTTCTCATTTTCTATATTGTAGATATGTTATTGGCAACATAGAGTACAATGCATGTGAGCTGCAGCCTGTGCGGAAAGTCTGCCTGTATTTTTAAAGCGCCAATCATTCACAAGTCAAAACTAACCTAGTGTTGCCTTGTAAATTATTTCCACTTTAAAAATACGGGCAGACTTGCTAGAATTCAAGCAAGAGCCTGCAGTTCACAAGATATTGCATAAGCACCAATATTTGTTAGTCCAAACTGTGGTACACTCATGTCTGTAGAGCTTTTAGAGCCTCCCAGTTTCTTGTTCTGTGATGTCTTGCATGTGAGGGATGTCACAGGCTCCACCCATTTCAGACAGTGGGGGAATGAACTGCTTGCTGGCCTGTTACCTTTGTTATAGTTATTTTTCTCTCCTGAAATGAGAGTGACACCTATTCAGTCTCAACAATGAAACGGTTAGTAAGTGTATGGAAGTTACACAAAGTTTAATAAGACATTAATAAGAGTTTGTTTTTTAAGTTTTCTGTTTCATTTCCAGAAAGTCAACACACAGTTTTAATCCATCTAACATTTCATGCATACATGATGATTGAAGATGATCACCTCCAGGGTATTGCAGTACAGTGAAATGTACAGAATTCTCAGCCAGTCTCACTAGTCTTACAGTGAGCATATGCTAAAAATGTAAGAATGTAATTTAAGTTATACAGACATCACTGTGATGACAGCACTGCTACCGAAGTATGGGACAGTGCTCCTCATGTCAGCGGGATGTTTGCGTCAGTTCAAAAGTCCTGCTGTGAGTGCTCTATTTGCAACAAGTCCTTGCCCACATTTTTTAACTCCTGTGCCCCTGCTTATCATTTCTGTACGCTTTGAACGGATTGCTCCGGACACAGTACCCAGACTGGCAAACACAGCCTTAAAACGGTTCTGCTCGGTTTTAAGCACAAAAATTACCTCAGCCAGTATGAAAAAAGCGGGAAAACTGCACACCATTGAATGGGCGGGGCTTCACTAGGAGAGGATCCAGCAGCTCATCATCGCCATTTTTTCCTCTGCAGTGGACACAGATGCTGACTGACAGGGATGCGCAGCTCCTCCATTGTGACTCCAAATTACCTCAGCGGTACCAGGGGGTCATAGCAAAGGGGGAGCGTCTATTAGTGTACTAAGTCCCCTATCCGGGTGCTAAGTTTGGCATTAGTAGTGAGGGCGCGGTGGAGGCTGGCTACAACAACTTTGTGTCTCCCTGAAGGGCTCTTTGTGGGTTAATTGTGCTTAACCTTTTCCTGTGTGTGTGTGTGTGGACACATTTACATTATGTCAGGCAAAGAGTGTGTTTCATGTACAGCGGAGTGTATTTCCTCACCAGGGGGCTCACTACTAGGTACTCGGGCAGTGCACCTTCCCAGAATAGCGGAGCTGAACCGAAGTGGGTTAATTCTCTTAAAGAAATGATCTCCACTCTTTCTACAAAATTGTCCCGCAATGAGAAAGAGACGCAATACTTAAAACAGACTCTGGATGAGTTTATGAACAGAGACTCAGTCCCCAAAACAGCATCTCAATCTCCTCCCATTTGTCCGCAAAAGCGATCTCTGGCCCATATCGTGTAGTCTGACGCTGACAGGTCAGTCATGAGGGAGGTGGACTCAGAGGGGGGGATGCAGCTCTGTCACAGGGAATAGAGACTCTTATAGAGGCTATCAGAGATGTTCTGCATACTCCTGATAAGGTGTCAGAGGAGTGTGAGGAATCTTATTTTAATGTAAAACAAAGTCCTCCGTTACTTTTCCTGTGTCAAAGGAATTGAATACCCTGTTTAAAGAACCATGGGTTAATCCTGATAAGAAATTTCAAATCCCTAAAAGGTTGCTCTCATATTTTCCTCTGGAAGATAGGAAAAAATGGGAAAATCTGCCCATAGTGGACGCATCAGTCTCTAGGCTGTCACGAAAAATTGTATTGCCTGTCCCTGGTGCAGCCCCCCTAAAGGCTGATCATAAAATTGAGACTACACTCAAGTCATTGTACACAGCTGCTGGGGTGGCCCAAAGACCCACTATTGCATGTGCGTGGATCAGAAAAGACATTGCTAAATGGTCAGGTAACCTAATCGAGGGGTTAGATTCCTTGCCTAGGGGGGATGTTGGTTTACTCCTGTAGCATATACAGGACTCTGCAAACTTTACGGTGGAGGCCATAAAAGAGAGAGGCTTACTTAACGCATGCACCACCATTATGGCAGTGTCGGCACGCATAGGCTTGTGGCTACGCCAGTGGACTGCTGACGCGGACTCCAAAAAAGGCGTGGAAGGCCCTACCATTCACGGGAGAGGCCTTGTTTGGAGATGAACTAGACAAATGGATCTCCAAAGATACTGCGGGTAAGTCTACGTATCTTCCTTCTGCAGCCCCCCCAATCAAGAAGACTTATTCAGTTTCTAAGTTGTAGTCCTTTTGGACGGCCAAGTTCAAGGGCAAATCCAGAGGTGCTTCTACGTCCTCCAGCGGCGCCATAAGTACTCAATAAACTCATAAAGGTATCTTTAAGTGTTTTTTCATAATTCGATAAACCACTGAATGAAAAGGACAACACCACGAAAGGGTGAGCGTTTCTTTTTCCACTTACTCCTTGACAAAGACCACGGTTGAAACGCGTTGGTGTGAGGGCTACTAGTTACCTGAGGACTCTCCAGGCCACTTTTTCTTGAGATTGGGTGTAACAGACATTGGAGTTCCACCTCCTAGGAGTAAGTGGAAAAAGAAACTGTTACGGGTACCGGTTGGAACAATGTAAGTGGGGGGTACGCTCACCCTTTCGTGGTGGTGTTCTTTTCATTCAGTGGTTTATCGAATTATGAAAAAACACTGATACCTTTATGAGTTCATTGAGTACGTACGGATTGTAAGTACGGTACGCCGATTAAGATTCCCTCACTTCAGTATAAATTTGTTGAACAGATTCCACTGTGATATAGTAATTGGGTTGTTTCTCTCCTACATTCTTCTTTTTTGTGATACGACTCTTTGGAGAAATGGAAAGGGTATAATGACATCATCTATTCAGATAGGAGAACTTGGATCTAAAAAGAAACCTTTATGTGTGGTAATCCATCTATAGAGACGTGAGTCCGAACCATCTCTACTTCTCAGTCTGTGATTAAAACACCCTTATATCAAAGTCAAACTACACATTATTGCTCTTCCATCTTTCTTTTTGAGGGACATTGGACCAACCTAGAGGGAATCCCGTCAAGGATGGACTAAGAAAAATTGGAAGATAATCTCCTATCTTAACATAGACTGACTTTTATCTGTATGTGTAAGGTACCCATGTGGATACTGGGTGCCAACCCCGTGCTTCCTTCTTCCTGCACTGTTACTTAAGTAATGTTTGTTCAGCCGTTGCTGTTCCTGTTTCAAGTTTGGTTAGCTTGGCTTTCCTTTTGTTGTGTATGCTGGTTCGGAATCTCACCACTATCCTTAGCTATCCTTCTCTCAAAGTATGTCCGTCTCCTCGGGCACAGTTTCCTAGACTGAGTCTGGTAGGAAGGGCATAGAGGGAGGAGTCAGCCCACACTATCAAATTCTTAAAGTGCCCATTGCTCCTAATGGACCCCTCTATACCCCAGTATCCTCTACGGACCACGAGAAAAGGATTTACCGGTAGGTAATTAAAATCCTATTTCTGCTCCCATACGTAAGAGAAGTACCCACAAACATCTATGGGTTTAGCCCTTTTGAGCTTTTGTACTGGTGGCAGTCTCGGGGCATCCTTGACCTATTAAAAGAGGGCTGGAGAGTCATTCCACCTTAGACCCCAACATGGTGCAGTTTGTGTCTCAGCTGTACCAACGCATTCCTTCAACAAAACATGCAACTTGTTCAAAATCTACAAAAAAAATTAAAAAATTCAACAAAATGGCGGTTAGTCGCTCATTTAAAATGCAAGGCAGTTTTAGTATGGGTTCCTACTCAGGAAAGCAAGCTATATTCCCACTGACAAGGACTATATGAAGTGACAAAAGCAGTTAGGCCCGTTAATTATAAAGTCTGAAAAGAAGGAAGCCAAAGCAAATCTTATTAACTCGCTAAAACCCTGGAAGTGAGCTAGAGACCTGGTCTCCAACGTAGCTGCTAAGATTCCAGGCTGTCCCCTTGCTATAGAAGAGACTCTGACTAGGTCAACAGCAACAGCCCAAGGAGTTCGTAAGAAATAACCAGGACATCTTTTATCTCCCAGGTCAGACACAGATTACACAGCATGATATCATAGATCCTCTGGGTGTTAAGGTAAGACTGCGGCCTTATTGAATTCCTAAAGCTAAGAGAGCCGCAGTGCATCAAGAAATGCAAGAGGTTTAGTGGCTGGGTGTTATTAAAGAAACCAATAGCAGCTGGCATAATTAATTTGTTCTCGTGCCCAAACCATCGGGCCTCCTGAGGTTAAGCAAATATTTTCGTCAACTAAATAAGATCTCAAAAGTTGATTCCTAACCCATGCCCCAAATCAATGAATTAGTGGAACATCTCATCAAAAGTCATTATCTGACAACTTTAGATCTATCAAAAGGGCATTGGCAAATTCCGTTAACGGGGCAGGAAAAGGCGAAGATGGGTTGTTCCAATATCCCCTTCCAGAGGGCTATGAGTGTTAAAGCCCCACCGAGGTTACGCAGTTACATACCTTTATGACATTGTCGTTTACATTTAATATTGGGAGTACCATCTTCCCAAAGTAAATGCTATCCTAAAGTCCCTCCGGACTCATGTCCTCACTGCTAACTCAGCTGTTGTCGTGAGCGAGGCCCGATATCTGGGCTTTATTGTAGTGTGTGGACAGGTAAAAAACCTCAGACCAATAAAGTGGATGCAGTGCTTACCTGCCCTACAACCCAATTATGAACCTTGTAAGGTTCAGTAGGATATTATCAAAGGTTTATGCTCAATTTTGTGACCAGAGTTGCAGCTTCAACCAAATGCTTAAAGAACAGTCCAGACAAGATTATCTGGTTACAAGAGGTAAAAGCTGCATGTAAAGACTTGAGAGGAGCCTTGTGCTTGGTCCTAGTTTTACAAGTGCTTTAATTCGCAAAAAAATAAATTGTTCTACAAATATGCCTGCAAGCTGTTTTGGCTCAAGAGGTGAAGGGAGAGGAAAAACCCATTCTATGAGGATCATTTAGAGTTGATCGCATGTAGCAACTTTTTGCTCGTGCGATCAACTAGACGCCACCTATGGGGGAGTGTATTTTAGCATAGCAGGGCTGCGAACGCTTGTGCAGCCCTGCTATGCTAAAGTTTAACACAAAACAAGAGTAGCCCTGCTGTTACTTACCCAATGCGACAGATCCAGCGATAAAGGTCCCAGTCCAGACGTCAGACATCCGCCCTCCGTTCGCCTGGACACGCCTGAGTTCTTACCGCTCCCCAAAAAACGTCTGGAAATGGTGAGTATCTGCCCCGAAATGCCTCCCGCCTGTCCATCTTCTTGCGATCGCCGCTGCAATCACATTTGGCGCTGGCGGCGGCGTTGCTCGGCGCCGAATGTCGCCAGGCAACGACGCACATGCGCCTGCCGCGCATGCGCATTTCCGAACCGTTCGGACCGCTGCGTGCGAACGGGTCTGAATGACCCCCAATGTCTTAGCTGCAAGCTCTTAACCCCGGTAAGGAAAATACATCACAGTAGAGCGAGGATGTCTGGCTATAAAGTGAGCAGTGGAAACGTTACAATATTACCTTCTGTATAGAGAATTTCTGGTGGTAACAGACCGTGCCCCGTTGCAATGGAAGCATCGGAATAAAGAAACATGTAAGAGTCACCCTGTTGTTTCTGGCTTTGCAACCTTACCAGTTTTCAGTTCAACATTGGCTGGGCAAAACGCATGCAAATGCAGACGCTCTCTCAAGGTGAGATGTTAAGATTTCTTTTTCATCCACTAGGGGTCACTGTAGTACTCTTGGGATACGGACGGCTTTAGCTGGACAGGCACTGAATATTTAAATTTAGTAACTCTCCTCCCCTCCATACTCCCAGAATACCTCAGTGTTTTTTCAGTGCTCACAGTAGTGACACGCACGTGTGGTTCTTCCACACATACTTTGATTTTTAACTATTTTTTCAATTTTCAATTTCAGCACATTTCTTCCCAGCTTAGCAAGAAGCTTGGTCCTGGATAGTACACGCTGCAAGAAGCAGCTACTGGCGTGTCGGTCCTCACACAGAGCACCCTCACAGCCAACAACAGCAACTCTGTCTCTGAGCTGCTGGAAAGGCTGGATGGAGCTTACAGAAGAAGCTCTGTGATAGCCCTCGCTACAGGAGATCAGGTATGCTGGGGGGACAAGGTGGTCAGCTCACGCTTCCGCCCCACTAAGTGGAGTACTTGCTTCATTTTCCGCCGCACCCGCCGCTGATTACATGCGCCCGCCCCAGCCGCTACAACCGCTGCTGTATGCAGACTAAGCCGCCCGCCCCAGCCGCTCCACGGTACTCAGCGCCCACCACAGCCGCTCCTGCCGCCGATGCTTACTGAGGCCGCCGCTCCGAGCGGCTGCACGTCACTCAGAGACGCCGGCCGCACTTCCGGAGCTCCCCGGCGCTATATGCCGCGCTCCCTGGCTCCTGGCATCCGCTCCCCGGCTCCCTGCACCGGCGCTCCCGTCCGCTGGAGAGACAGCCGGTACATGGAACTAAAAGGGGGGGGGGGAGTAGTCTGTCCTCAGGCAGTGCAGCTGCAGGGGGGGTGAGGGGGAGTAAATACACATGGCAGCAGCAGTATAGGCAAGGCTGCATGGCGTTACAAGGAATATTGCATAGGCTGTTAAGCCTATATTAACAGGGGGTTAGTTACAGGTTATATATGGCTTTACACATGTCTTTATAACCTGAACTGTGATTATGCCTGTAAGCATGGCATGGGGGCCATTTTAACCATGCTTCCTGTTTCTGATTCCAGAATGTTCCTGTCCTACAACACTACTCCACCGGATGGCGCAGGGGTGTTAGTGGGAATTTTGGATCAGGTTTCTTATAGTACTGGCCACGTGCACTGCACTTCGGCCATAAATAGACACACCTTTAGTAACAATTTTACTGAGTCGTGCAAGTTGTCTATTTGTATTGTCTGTCTGCATAATGAGTAAGGCACCAGCAAAAACAAAAAAGCAGTTTCACTGCAATGTCTGTAAGAGTATGTTACCGGATGGTTCTACCACATGTATAGTATGTTTTGTGAATTCAGATACAAATACGATTTCTACTCCGATTTCTATTCCGATTTCTTCCCCGGATCCTCAATGGGCTATATTAGCGGATATAATGGCTGACTTGCAATCAGAATTGGCCGCTGCTCTCCACGAGCGGGAGGCGGCAAAATCTGAGTCTCGGGTGAGTCCGCCACAGATACCAGAAGGTTCTCAGTCTTTGCCAAGGTCAAAGTCCACTTCGGGTAGAAAGGATAATTTTCATTTATCTTATAATTTACCAGTTTCTGCTATGTTGCATTCTGACGATTCTATGCCAGACCTCAGTGCGCAAGATGAGCATGAGGAAGGCGAATTGGACCAGCTGTCAGATAGTGAGGATATTGACAGCCCAGGCATTGATAATCTCATCAGGGCGGTGCGTCAGTCCCTGAAGTTTCCAGAGACTGAAGAACCTCTGACAAATGATGAGGTAGTATTTACTAAACGACAGATCTCAAGTGTGTTTTCCTTTTTCGGAATCTCTTAATAAGATGTTAATAGAAACACGGAATAATCCGGATAAACGGTTTTCTATACCTCGCCGATTTAAGTCTAATTACCCGTTCCCAGAGTCTGTGACATCTACATGGGAGAATCCGCCGATGGTGGATTCGTCTGTGTCAAAACTTACAAAAAAAATTAACCATTCCAGTACCAACTGCTACTACTCTTAAAGACCCTTCAGAGCGTAAACTAGAAGCTATGCTAAAGTCCATGTATACAGCAGCAGGTGTGTTGCTCAGACCTGGTTTGGTTGGCATTTGGGTAACTAAGGCGCTAATTGTATGCATAACGAAACTCAGGTCCGCCCTACAGGACGATCACCTTATACTTATTGCTGATCAAATCTGTGAAGCTGCGTATTATCTTTGTACAGCTTCTACTGACGTATGTCAGCTCAGTTCACGCCTTTCATCGTCACTAGTGTCGGCTCGACGAGCACTCTGGCTGCGTTCTTGGCAGGCGGAGGCAAAGGTCAAGAGAGGAATAGAAGCGTTACCTTACGGTGGCGAGAAGTTGTTTGGTCCTGAATTGGACAAATGGATTTTTGAGGCCACGTGGGGGGGGGGGGGGGGGAGTCTGTTTTCCTACCTTTGCTTTCAACGGTACCTAGATGGATATACTCTGGACCAGCGTTCAAATCCTTTAGACCTCAGCCCTTTCGAGGCTGTGGTAGAGGAACAACCATACCTGGTAGACGAGGTCGAGGACGTGGTTTTCAACAAACCACCACTAGCCGTCGGGACGCTAAGGTTACCGACAAGCCAGTGGCATGACGGGCTCCCAGCCCATCTCGGATCTCCAGTTGTGGGGGCACGCCTTCAGACGTTTAATTTGGCGTGGTTCCAGACATCCCCAGATGGGTGGATCCGCAATTTAGTGTTAAAAGGTTACAAAATAGAGTTTGACTGTCTCCCGCCACTGCGGTTTTTCAAGACAGGACTGCCTGTGACGGAAGACAAGAAGGCGGTTCTGCAAATTGCCATTCAGTCTCTGCTGGATTCAGCAGTTTTGATTCCGGTCCCCGTTCACCAACAAGGTCAGGCTTATTAGTCCAGACTGTTTGTAGTACCAAAGCCGGATGGCTCGGTCAGACCAATATTGAACTTAAAAGATCTCAATCAGTATGTCACTTACTACAGATTCAAGATGGAATCCCTGCGGTCAGTAATTGCAGGTTTGGAGCCACAGGAATTCATGATTGCGCTGGATCTCAAAGATGCGTACTTACACATAACAATTTGGCCCCCTCATCAGAGGTTCTTGCGTTTTGCGGTACAGCAAAACCTTTACCGGTTTCAGGCTCTACCGTTTGGCCTCTCGTCAGCGCCTCGGGTTTTCACCAAAGTGATGTCTGTGATGATAGCCCTTAGATTGTAAGCTCTCACGAGTAGGGCCCTCTTCCCTCATGTGCTTATCCTTTTCTTACTTTAATATTCCTCAACTGCCCAAATCAAGTAGTTTTTTGGCCACCTGGAACTTCTGTCATTTACTGGTGTAGTTATGCTTAGTTACCCTGTACTTGTCCTAAATTGTCATCAACTGTAAGTCACTGTTTTCCTGTGTTGATTATGTGCATATGTACTCTGTAATTGGGCGCTGCGGATCCCTTGTGGCGCCATATAAATAAAGGATAATAATAATAATAAATAGCTCATCTCAGATCCCTCGGAGTGATGATAGTTCCGTACTTGGACGATCTACTCATCAAAGCTCCGTCTCAACAGATGCTCCTCCAACATGCGTTGCTAACATACCATGTGCTAGTTCAGCACGGTTGGTTTGTCAACTTCAAGAAAGCACATCTGATTCCGTCTCAACGACTTCAATTCCTAGGAATGATTCTCGATACGGTGGATCAAAGAATTTACCTACCAGAACAGAAAGTACAGAGTATTCGTCATCTGGTACAATTAGTGCTCAAGCCACGCACAGTCTCTGTACATTTGTGTGTTAGACTGTTAGGAAAAATGGTGGTGGCTTTCGAAGTGCTTCAGTTCGGAAGATTTCACTCGCGTCCTTTTCAACTGGATGTGCTCGCACAGTGGTCGGGCTCGCATCTGCAGATTCATCAGCTTGTGAGGTTGTCTCCACGGGCCAGAGTATCTCTACTCTGGTGGCTCAAGGTACACAATCTAACCGCAGGGAAACGGTTCAGCGTCTGGAATTGGATCATTATAGCAACGGACGCGAGTCTCGGAGGTAGGGGAGCTGTGGTTCAAAATTGTCAGCTCTAGGGTCTCTGGGCGGATGACGAAAGATTGCTGTCTATAAATGTCCTGGAACTCCGGGCAATTTACAATGCGCTACGACAAGCTGTGCACATGTTCCAGTCTCAGACGGTCCAGGTGCAGTCAGACAACGCGACGGCGGTCGCGTACATCAACAAACAAGGAGAAACGAGAAGCCGCATGGCCATGCGGGAAGTAGCTCAAATCCTCAATTGGGCCGAGCATCACCAAGTGATATTGTCGGCAGTGTTCATTCTGGGAGTGGACAACTGGGAGGCGGATTATCTCGGCCGTCGGGATTTTCATCCAGGAGAATGGGCATTAAATCCAGAAGTGTTTCACATGTTGGTCCAGAGGTGGGGTTACCCTTAAGTGGACCTGATGGCATCTCGCCACAATCACCAAACGCCCCAGTATGTGTCCAGAACGCGAGATCCAAAGGCAGTGGCGGTAGATGCTCTCACAATCGCGTGGCCGTACAGCCTCTTGTTGATTCCACCATTTCCGCTGCTCCCTCTGTTGCTAAAACGGGTCAAACGAGAGTCCGCCATAGTCATACTAGTGGCGCCTCATTGGCCTCGGAGAGATTGGTTCTCGGATCTCCGCGGACTGCTCGCAGACTATCCTTGGCCGCTCCCGCTTCGTCCGGACTTGTTACAACAGGGTCCGTTCCTTTACCCCGATTTAGCGCGGCTGCGTTTGACGGGGTGGCTGTTGAGACCGCCCTCTTAAGAAGAGAGGGCATTCCGGAATCGGTTATACCAACCATGTTACGTGCTAGTAAGCCAGAAACAGTGGAAAAAAGTGGAAAAAGAGGGATGGCGCTGAGAATAAATCGCTAATACTTATCTAGATATCAGAGTGTGCTGATATTGTGAGTGATCTTCCTTCCCCTTCTGTTTTCTTTGAAGGTAATCTTCCAAAGAATTTCGGATGGTGCATGCAAATAGAAAAATTGGAATAACTAGGTTATATTCTAGTTCCAATTTTTTCTATATGGATTTATGCGATATTATTTTATTGCCGGATATACCTGGCTTACACAATAAATAATAAATCACAGCACATAACGGTTTCTTTCAACGATGATTGGAGCTAAAAAGTCTCCCAATCGGGCGCACATTTAGAAGTGGGTTCGTACCTCCACTTACACTATAACGATAGGTTGTAAACTTGTAAAGGTATCTTTTTTTTCCTCAAATGATATCGTGGTTCAATCTTGACTTCAGATGGTATTAAGATTACATAGACATGGATATCTACAATGCGTACCTAACTTACACTCGTTAGGTGCAATTTCCTCATGTAAAGGTATCTTTATGAGTGTAGAAAGTCGTACCAGTACTCACGGTGTTGGTGTGTGTTACATTTGCATCAAGGTATCTTTGTTCTTCATGAAGATAGAGGCTCATATATATATATGGTAAATTTTAATAAAAACTTTTTGACAAAAATTTTACAAAAAACAAAGATGAAATCCAAAAATTAAAATAAAATATCGGCTGCCGGAGGGCACCGCCCATATTAAGGATTAGGAAGACCAACCAAATCTGTACATAGGAACCGGTATCTATGAAACTGAGATGGAAAAATTGGAAATGGTCATACCTTTATTCCAAATAGCGGGCGGTGTGGTGTCCAGCAGGCAATAGTCCTCAGCCGACGCGTTTCGAGTATGCTACTCTTTTTCAAGGCTGATGGAGGACTGTGTTTGTGGTGTATTTAAGGTAAAAAGCCGGAAATTGGAAGAAATGACATCACTTCCGGTTCCGGTGGATCTCGGAAAGTGTGTGTCTGATTTTATGGTTTTTCAGATGTTAATACATCTTGGTTATTAAAACTGTAAGTGATATAAGGATTCTGTGTTATTTAACAATGATCTGACTTAGTGTAATAAAATTATAGTAAAAGCGCCACACCGGAAGTAGCAGTGTGGGTTTCTGGGAAATGTAGTTTTTTTCCTTTAAACGAAAGTTTCTTTTTCATATATAGTATTTCTTTTTGGTGTTTAATAGTTCTATGCCTTTGTTTAAAATTACTTCAGTTCGTTGGTGATATAGTGATATATCCTGTATAAACACTAAGGCAAAGGTAGTGTTTATATGCCGCGACCGGAAGTCCGCAGCCTCTATCTTCATGAAGAACAAAGATACCTTGATGCGAATGTAACACACACCAACACCGTGAGTACTGGTACGACTTTCTACACTCATAAAGATACCTTTACATGAGGAAATTGCACCTAACGAGTGTAAGTTAGGTACGCATTGTAGATATCCATGTCTATGTATTCTTAATACCATCTGAAGTCAAGATTGAACCACGATATCATTTGAGAAAAAAAAGATACCTTTACAAGTTTACAACCTATCGTTATATTGTAAGTGGAGGTACGCACCCACTCTAAATGTGCGCCCGATTGGGAGACTTTTTAGCTCCAATCATCGTTGAAAGAAACCGTTATGTGCTGTGATTTATTATTTATTGTGTAAGCCAGTTATATCCGGCAATAAAATAATATCGCATAAATCCATATAGAAAAAATTGGAACTAGAATATAACCTAGTTATTCCAATTTTTCTATTTGCATGCACCATCCGAAATTCTTTGGAAGATTACCTTCAAAGAAAACAGAAGGGGAAGGAAGATCACTCACAATATCAGCACACTCTGATATCTAGATAAGTATTAGCGATTTATTCTCAGCGCCATCCCTCTTTTTCCACTTTTTTCCACTGTTTCTGTATTTCTTTTGTATCTTCTGGGATAGATCCGGGTTAAAAGTAGGAGGCAGCAGAGATCATTTGGAGCGCCAACGAATTCCCCTAACAATTCTCTATAAAACTGTGCTAGTAAGCCAGTTACGGCAGCTCATTATCACAGAATTTGGCGTGCTTATATAGCTTGGTGTGAAGCTCGGAAGTTTCCGACATCATCTTTCAAGTTATCCCGTCTTTTGTTATTTCTGCAGACTGGGTTGGATGGAGGACTATGTTTGTTTACACTAAAGGTGCAGATTTCTGCCTTGTCAATTTACTTTCAAAGACGTTTAGCTCTTTTGCCATCTGTACACACCTTCCTGCAAGGTGTCCTCAGAGTACAGCCTCCATTTATACCACCTACAGCGCCATGGGACTTGAATCTAGTTTTAGATTTTTTACAGTCTTCATATTTTGAACCCTTACAACAAGTGGATGTTAAGTTTCTCACTTGGAAAACAATTTTTCTCCTAGCCTTAGCTTCGGCAAGGCATGTTTCAGATTTGGGTGCCTTGTCATGCAAGCCACCGTATTTGGTGTTTCATGATGACAGAGCGGAACTTCAAACGAATCCCGCTTTCTTGCCAAAGGTAGTGTCATCTTTTCACATCAATCAACCAATAGTAGTTCCTGTGTTAACAGAAGATTCTGGAACTTTGGATGTGGTACGTGCACTACGCGTTTATGTAGCCCGAACGTCTCTAGTTCGTAAGACGGATACATTGTTTGTTCTCTATGATGCTGCCAAGATGGGTTGGCCAGCTTCCAAGCAGACCTTATCCAGATGGATTAAACTGACCATACGTCAGGCTTATCTTCATGCTAGGCTGCAGCCGCCTACATCAGTAACAGCTCATTCCACACGTTCTGTGGGAACTTCATGGGCAGCTGGTCGTGGGGTTTCTACGACGCAGCTTTGCTGTGCGGCTACATGGTCATCAGTGCACACGTTTGTGTGCTTTTACAAGTTTGATACTTTTGCGTCATCAGCATGTAGCTTTGGCCGCCTAGTGTTACAGGTGCCAAACAGCTCTCCCGCCCACGGGGGAAGCTTTGGTACATCCCAAGAGTTCTCCAGTGACCCCTAGTGGATGAAAAAGAAAATAGGATTTTGGTACTTACCAGGTAAATCCTTTTCTTTGAATCCATAGGGGGCACTGGACTCCCACCCAGAACAGTTTTACCTGGTTTGTGGTAAGTTCAGTGGATCTTATGGTAACAAATTCTCACAGACTTGTTCAAAAGTTCAAGTTATATCGGTGATGGTGTCAACTGTTAGTTGTCAGTTACGTTATGTGTCAACTTTATTGTTGTCCGTTATGTTATAATTGTTATGATCCTGATACTCAGGTCAGGGGAGATCTTATACGGTGGATCCTGAGTACCAGGACGTAATGCTGGGAAAGGGAAATGGAATGGGAATAGCCCCTGGCACCCTATCTCCGTTGTCTCACCCGTGCTGTCAGTACACTCTTGCGAGACTATGGTTTCTTGGGCCCATGGCAGCCGCGTTTGAAGGGCGGATTACGTCTGCCCAACTCCGATGCCCCCTCAGGTCTTAATGAGAGACAAAGAGTGAACTGAGACAGGGTGATAACAAGGGGCCCTCTAACTAAACAACAAGGCCAGGGGCTACTGGCAAACCTGAAACTAAAAGTATGTGCGGATTACCGCCAGGGAAAAGAACAACCAAAATATTCCACTTGTCCACTCTCCTACACGGCACCGCCGAGCACCGGAGAGGACTATGGAAGCGGAAACCTCTGCAAATGCACCAGTACAATGAAACAATACTAAATTGGCCTAGGCCGCAACATGCGGCAGGCTGCCACTCACGAAACCAAGAGAGAACCTCAATCGACTGCCACAGGTAACTTTGGACCAGAAGAACTCCTTGGGACCAGGTGACTAACTCCAAGATTCAGGAACTCAGAGAACTCGAGGGACCGGACACAGCTAACCAGGAACAGACGTTCACCAAACATGAGCAGCATGCAGGAAGCTATCACCGGCGTCTGTATGAGGCACTGAGGAGGCATTTAACAGGGAACCCTCCAATCAGAGTACAGAGTCTAATTACCACAAATGTCGTGCAGCTGCCTTGCTGCACGACCAGAGAAACGTGTGAACACTTCAATAATCAACCCTGCAACGGGGAACGCGGTCCGCCTGTGGCGTCCCCGTTGCTAAGGTCCTGGGGGCTCGGCGCGCCCGGCGTCCTAGCGTTGCTAGGGACCCGGCGGCTCAGCGCGCACGGCGTCCTAGCTTTGCTAGGGACCCGGCGGCTCAGCGCGTACGGCGTCCCTAGTTGCTAGGCGCCGGGCAAGGAGGAAGCCCCGGACCGCGGCACCTAACAATAATGTTATATGTAATTCTCCATTGTCATCCTCTATCGCTCCTATTCGGCTCAGTAAAAAACACTGAGGTATTCTGGGAGTATGGAGGGGAGGAGAGTTACTAAATTTAAATATTCAGTGCCTGTCCAGCTACAGCCGTCCATATCCCAAGAGTACTCCAGTGCCCCCTATTGATTCAAAGAAAAGGATTTACCTGGTGAGTACCAAAATCCTATTTTTACAAACAAAAGGACATATGGTGAAGCTGTGTTGGGGGCGAAGATGAGGTTAGGAGGAAAGAATATAAGTGCATGAATTTACCTAGGATACAGGAAGCTTCTGTCAGAGCTACCGCATTCCTCTGTGGAGAGAGGAGAACCTTCCAGAAGGACCACCATCTCTGCAGCAATCCACCAGTCTGGCCTGTATGGTAGAGTAGCCAGACGGAAGCCACTCCTTAGTAAAAAAAAACACATGGCAGCCCACCTGGAGTTTGCACTTGAAGGACTCTCAGACCATGAGAAACAAATTTCTCTGGTTTGATGAGACAAAGATTGAACTCTTTGGTGTGAATGCCAGGCGTCATGTTTGGAGGAAACTAGTCACCGCTCATCACCAGACCAATACCATCCCTATAGTGAAGCATGATGGTAGCATCATCATGCTGTGGGGATGTTTTTCAGCAACAGGAACTGGGAGACTAGTCAGGATAGAGGGAATGATGAATGCAGCAATGTACAGGGACCTCCTGGATGGAGCACTCTTGACCTCAGACTGGGGTGATGGTTCATCTTTCAGCAGGGCAGCAACCCTAAGCACACAGCTAAGACATCAATGGAGTGGCTTCAGGACAACTCTGTGAATGTCCTTGAGTGGAGCAGCCAGAGCCCAGACTTGAATCCAATTGAACATCTCTGGAGAGATTGATGCTTCCCATCCAACCTAATGGAGCTTGGGAGGTGCTGCAAAGAGGAATGGGCAAAACTGCCCAAAGATAGGTGTGCCAAGCATGTGGCATCATATTCAAAAAGACTTGAGGCTGTAATTGCTGCCAAAGGTGCATCAACAAAGTATTGCCTAAATGCTGTGAATACTTTACATGTGATTTCTTAGGTTTTTTTTTTTCAAATACATATTTTATTGAGGATCGTACAGTACATCAGTGTGCGATAAATGCAGAATGTAATATACAAACAAAAGGTGTACAGTAAAACACACTAGATATCTCGAGGTCATCATCAACCAATACCTCAATATTTTCATTTTTCAAACATATAACATACAGAAAAATAAACCATTCCAAGATAAAACAGTAACAAGAAGAGTCAGAAGTAGGTCTGAGTGAGCAAAGGGGTGGACCTGATAGAGCGTCCATCTACATGAGGAACAGAAACAAAAACAATATAAACATAAATATTGCCTACCAAGGCCTGGAGAACACCGACCCTTCCATGGATAAACCAGCTGACCGGAGAGTAACATACTGTATATGAAGGAGATTCAAGCAAAGGAAAGAGGAAAGGAAGAATGACGGAGAAAAAGATAAGTAAAAAGATAGATGTAGATGGGAGGAGCAACGGGTGGTGGAGGATGTGTAAGAATGATGACTATATAGAGATGAGGCTATAGAAGTGAGATGGGGGTCTATCATCTAGAAGTTTGTAAGAATACTCTGTGGTAGAGTGGAAACATTGTGTAATCGCTAATTTGGTCGGTGGAGGTAGTGTATGAATAAACTTGCCTCAACAATTAAATACAGGGGTCAGAGCTTTCTTCTTACGGGACGTTTCCCACCAATCCATGGTGAACAGGAAAAGTATACTGCAGGTCGCCATAGAAAGAGTGGGACCAGTGTCGTGAATCCATTGCTGGAGTATGGATTACCGTCCTACAGTTAAGAGAAGTGTTACTAACTTTTTGGGCGGGATTCAATTCTTTTCACCACTTTCCACACCCATTCTGTTTCTGCCCTCAGGGACGTTGTATCATTATTTCAGCTCACTACATACGGAGTAGTGAGGTACCCAACCCTTTACACAGACAAACTTGATTACTATGGGCGCAATATGCGCGATAACGGAGATCTTTTTAGAAAGGAAATTGGGCGTGATATATCGTTTGAATCTCCCCCTTTATCGTAATGAGGGATATCTGCCTGATCTAAGATATGACCAAAAAGAGCCAAAGAGGCAGTGCTGTGAAACTGTATACCCATCACAGAGGCACTATACTGTATGTCTAACTCATTCCAAAAAATTTATAATGGAGCAGTGCCAAAAGCAGTGCATAATGTCAGCATCTGGCTCAGAGCATTTAATGCCTTTTGCTGAGTAAGAGAAGCCCATTAAATGACTTCTTTTGGGAGAAATATATACCCTGTGCAGTATCTTATAAGACATTTCTAGGTAGACACTCGTAGGAATAAGTTTCAGAGATGCTGCAAAGTTATCCATTATCATTTCAGGAGACGTGGGAATTTGAGAGGGCAATTTTTCCAATTGTGTGAGGTCAGATGCAGCAATAATCTCAGTATGTATGCAACATATATAGATGAGATAGATTATGTGCCAGAGTGCATAAACGTGTCTAGAGAATTCAATAAATCTTGTTTTTGCAATTTAGACAGGACATTGTAAATAGTTGGAAGCTTGGAAATAGTGGAATTTATGTAGTGGGCTAATACCATATTTTTCCATGGCTTTAGGAAAAGTGAGTGGCTTATTAGTAGAAGTAAGAAGATCGCCAAGATGTATAACCCCGGTAGATCACCAAGGGCGAAAGGGTAGTAAGGCCCCTCCCTTCTGGAAGTCTAAGTTACCAGTGAGAGGTAGAAGTATTGAGTGAAAATATTCCAGGTTTAGCAATTTCCTGGCCCCCCTCCATGCCCTAACAGTGGAGGATAAAAGCAAATTGTCTAGGTGTGGTAGTTTTTAAGTCAATGTCGCGTGCGTGTAGAATAGCTAAGCGATAGGGGAGCACTGAGCTGGGAATCTAAGGCTGAGTCAGTGAAAAATGTTTGCCTCCTCGCCAATCCATGGCAAAACAGAAAAGACACGCCCTATTATATTGCTCGATGTCAGGCAGAAGTCCTCCATTCTGAGCCGTCTCGGACAACTTAAAAAATATATATTCTTGGTCGTTTATTAGACCATATAAATTTAGAAATGTGGTAGTTGAGGAGGGAGAGATCAGATTTCGTAAGCAGTATAGGGGACCATCTGCTGGACATAGAGCAATTTTTGGAAGAAAGCCATTTTAACAAGATTGCACCGACCAAGAAGACTTAGTGGTAAATGTTGCGAAAGGCTGAGCTCCATCTGTATTTTAGAGAGAGTAGGGAGAATATTACAAGAACAAAGGCGTGTGGGGTCAGAGAGTAACAAGACTCTGAGATATGTGATATGGGAATGAGCCCATTGAAATGGGAAGGGAGTGTCCCAGCCCAGTGTCACCTGTCCAGAGAGGTCCAGGGCTTCCGATTTATAATAATGGAGAAGCCTGTGAAAGAGGAGAAGAGCATAATGGCGTCATGTAAGTCAGGGACATATTCCTTAGGATTGGAGTTAAAGAGGAGAATATTATCTGCAAACGCCACAGTTTTTATTTCCCGACTACCGATTTTTATACCCTGTAAATAGACAAATGGGTGATTTAAAGAATAAAGGGTCCTTAAGCCAGATTAAAAAGGAGGGGGAAAGAGGGCATCCCTGTCTGGTCCCCCTTTCATGTGTGAAAGGACCTGAAGAAGTATTGTTGAATATCGCCTGCGCAGTGGGTTCTGAACTAAGCCGCAAAACTTCGTCCCAAAACGCTGATAGTTCAAAACTCTGTCAAGATGCGGCCAAGCAATTTTTTTCTCAAACGCTTTTTCAGCGTCAAGATTAATTAGAATATTGTTCCTAAATTTGTGAGTATGGGAATAAGTGATTGCTGCCAAAGCAGCCCTAAATACTCTGCACCGATTGCCTACGTTTAATAAAACCCAACTGCGCAAATGATATAATACATGAGAGACATGACTGAAGGCGAGTGGTCATTAATTTGGTCAAAATCTTGAAATCCTGGTTAAGGAGGGAGATTGGCCCGTATGAGCCAATCAAGGAAGGATCCTTGCCAGGTTTCGCTATTACAATAATCTTGGCCCCGTTAAACCTGAGCGGGGTCTGTTTAGAGGTAAGAATATAATTGCATAGGGTCGTTAAAGCAGTGGCCATGTCAATAGAAAGAATTTGATAGAATTCAGCGCTGAATCCATCAGGGCCAGGAATTGTATTGTTCGGTAAACTTTTATAATGTCTGACTTCCTCAGTAGTTATGGTGCTATCTAGTCACTTTCCTCTTTAGAAAGGGAGGTGAGTTTAGACTCCTCAGGAAAGGAGCTACTTTCAACAACATCATCAGGGCCTTTGGTGTAAAAAGATTGATGTAACTGCATGAACTTAGCACAAATGATATCTGGGTCAGATAATTTTCTCAGAAGTATTAAGGTCATTAACCCATGTACTGGACCTAAGTCCCTTAATCAAATTGGGCAACAATTTGCCCTACTTATTACCCCATCTATGAAACTTATTTCTCTGGTATTCATAAGATAATTGGGCACGATTAGTGAGGAAAGTGTCAAATTTATTTGGCCGATAGATAAGCTTCTTTGTGGACAGGATAATCATGTTGTTTATACCGCCTGTACGCTGAGGTGAGTTTCCCACTCAGTTCTTGTTAATTGAAAAGAGAATTGTTTCAGTTTGAAATGAGTGTTAGACATAGTGGCCCCTCAGAATGGCTTTAGCAGCATCCCAAAATAATGCTGTATCCGCCTTCTGTTCGCTTTCATCCAAAGCATACTGTAGTTGAGCCAAGACTGTTTGATGTGTAGTTGAAAATCCGTGGAGTAACGGGGTGAAAAGTTCAAATATATCTGTGAGATAATTTCCTCTACCTGTGATGGACATGAAGTTAGAACAGTGGAATGCAACATTAGTCTTTGAGGCGTATCTAACATACCTTGTACTTCCTGAGCGGGAGTACAATATATGTATTTCAAATTTCAATTTACATAACAAAATCTCTGTCGAGTAAGTTAGTCAGGGGCCACTGCTGCTAGGAAAAAAGGAAAGGGTTTAGCATCATAGAGACCCAGTTATAACTTCAGCAGGTTTTGTCAAAGGGTAATATTGCACTTCTCTCGTTCTTCCCATTTGCCGAATTAGTGTTTATTAGTGATCTTATCCTGACGGAGAATTTTCTAGTACTGCAAAAGTAAAAAAACAACAAGCTTCTAGGTCATGCGAAGTATTCATTCAATCCTTCTTATCCCGTATTAAGGGTCTGTACATGGTCAAACATTTCCAAGCTTATCTTGACTAGGGGCATTACTAGAAATTAATACTACTTATGTGGTAACTAAAAGAAATACCCGGGGGTTACCCTATCTCTGTCCGCTTTCCTACTGGTAAATACTAATGAGCTGACAGGATATTCTCCATTTATGATGTTACTTTGTTTTTCTTATTTTATTTTGGGGTTTTACTATATATGTACTTGAATTACTCCATACTTACCAGTTTCACTGGTTTCAGCCACTTTCCCTGCAGGCTACAGCTCCTCTTTTACCGGCTGGATACTCCTCTGAGTGCATGAGAAATGGCTGAAACCAGAGTTGGGTCACCATCTCCTCCTAAATACAAATTGGACATTCATTAGTACATATGTAGGTTACATTCATATTTTTATTTTTATTATTTTCTATAGTTTGTATGCTGGCTGTAACTGCTTCCACATCCACATATGGCGGTGTACCTGCTTTCTCTTTTTTCTACTTATTTATTGTTGCTACAAGTTCAAACAGTTCTTATGTTTTCGTTCTTGTCTTATATGACTTTGGTTAAACATACTACATGCAATACCTCAGGATCAAAACTACCAACCCTAGGAAATGATGCCCTATCTTCAAGTCATACGTATCCATGCATCACAAAAAGCCTCCGTGTAGGGGCTGTACTTCCTACTCATAATATACCGAGCGCACCCTCTTGGTCTCTGCTCCTCAGCCTGCACCCTAGCTCCAGAACGCCCCTCACGTGCCCATTTGGCTCCCATTGTGGGCTTTTTGACAACACACCAAAATGGCCCACATGAGATGACGGTGAAAAGTCCTTACCGAGCGCTTTTTACCCGCTCCTGCCTCCACTGGCCAGTACCACGGTCCACTCCAATAGTGACCCCTGTGTACTCAGACTAGGCCCCTACCAGACCCCTCAGCACTGGAATAATTGAAGTATCAACAGAATTAATACAACACCTTTTCCAGTGGAGGTTAAAAGTGTTGGAATGTTTTCCTGAGAGTCAGCGAAAAATTCTTTTTTTTCGGTATCCGCTGGAATTTTCTTGGGTGAGAAACAACTTATCGATCACCCTTTCCAGTGGATGTCCACCAGGGAGATTTCCTGACATCACATAGTACTCAGCGAAAAATCCCTTTCTTTACACAAATCACGTCTGCATATGCTCTACACAGCACGTATGATGACACAATTGCGTGAAATTACGCAGATGGTATCACGTTGCGCTGCGTATCACACACAAAAACGTGTGGTCCAATCGCACGGTGTATAGATACTTGTTATATATATGCCCTACGATCACAGGAGTCGAATTCACAAGCTGCGCTCTGCAGCCGAGTGTGACACCAACCCTTTGCTCAGTCTTTAATCAATACAATACACAATCTATATATCACGCTCCTCTGCACACTTTTCCTGTAATAATAAACACACACTATGTGCCTCAATACCAATAAAAACGTAAGGTAGCCAACCTTCACGCCTCCGAGCCTCTGCTAACTCAGTGCCTTCACCGACGAGATCTCGCTTTGTCCTGGTTCAATCCACTCACACTTGCTTTCAACACCCCCACACTTTTAGGTTTTCTGTACAGAAAAAAAAATCACTCCCTTTGGTCGGTAACTTGTTCCAGAGGTACTACACTTATAATAAGAATTTTTTAGTAATCTGTCTAAACTCGAATAATTACTTGTTAATGTGCGACTATAATCCTTTATCCCACCTTTAAAATGAAAACTAACTTCTATTATGCAGCTTACCTTCGCTGCATACGTACGCACTCATGTTTCTCTAGTGCCACGTGCGTACCCGTGCGTCGCTATATACACATCCACGTACTATTGTCTATGTCACGTGTATACCTGCGTACGCGAGTGTGTATCGGGCTTGCCACACGGTTTTACCTAACCCCCGCAATACAATAATAACAATAAACACTATTTGTACTGTATTGTTGTAGTTAGATAAATGCTTTCACGTTCCCTTTGAGCACCGGAAGTCTCCTACCGGAGAGTTTTCGCTTGCGTGCTACCCAAACTTTTAGGCAGAAATGGATCTTCACTAATAAAATGCAAATATTTTGTGATTAATACACAATACACTTTTGTTCCTTGCACTCGCTGGAAGTTACCCACAAGGGTAATCCTCCTTTGCTTACCTAAACCTTTAGGCCGGAACTGCATTTTGTGTTTTTACAATTTCCCACTTAAACAAATACACAAAATGTATAACAAATAAACGTATACGATTCTATGCAGATCTATAAGGACTATTGACTATAATTTAAATGTTATGATTCAGATTGGATAGCTATCTTAGAGAACATACGCTGATATAAATATACACCATTTACTGCACTTCCATGAAACCCCTCACCCATTCAGTGCCTCTAATTTGCATATCAACAGATTGTTCATATGCTTGTTGTTCAGGAGGTGATTGAACGGGTTAATTAACATTTCAATGCCTATATTGTAGCAAACAGTTACAAATCCCGGGAAAGAAAACAAAAAACTTTTTATATCTGTGTAATTCTTGCATCAAGTATTCATCTCACTATTAACTCTCACTAGGCCCAATTGAAACTATAATTGACTATGGCATGGGTTAAATAAATTCATAGCTTTTAAATGGTGTTGGATTTGTACATTTATGTTGTTTCTTTGTGACAAAGGAAACTGATTGCTTTAACCGACTGAAAGTCAGCTGTTAGCTAGGTGGATAGAGTGACTTTACCTAAAATCGCCACTGATCCTCCCCCTTATTCACAAGCCATGTTTTTGAACAAAATAGCGTACACTGTGTGGCTAGCTCCTTTGTCACAAATGTATACAAGCACCGGAAGTTTGTTACTTTTAGGCTTGCGTTAGCAGTATGCGAATTGGACGCAGCATGCTAAAACAGCTATATCATACCTATGCACCAACTTTTAAATGCTCTTTAAATTTACTTAACAGATAAACAATCCAATCTGAATCAAACACAATATAACTTATTTGAACTTTGTTTTGCAACAATAAAAATATGCTGTAGCATTTTAAATAGTGCATTTCTTTGTCATACTCACACAACAAAGAAATATATATTGTCCCTTGAATTTCATATCAGCGCCTTACTGATAACACAAAAAAACAAACGGCATATGGTTCAGCAGCATGTCGATGCGTCCATCGTTAGCTGGTAGACCACAGCGGCGTCTGTACAGTGAATCATTAAGAACGTGATATCGCGGACGCTGCCCCCAAACTGAAATTCAATTTTTTTTCTAATAATTATTTAAAATGCCAGCGCTAATATATGTTGCGGACGCAAGGCGCATCTTATTACCATATACGATAAAAGTGCGGTGTACGTCGTAAACACTACATCCCTTAAGAGAGAACAAATACATGCACATATTGAGTTCCAACACTCATTGATGTATATATTTTATATTTAAAAGGATATGCATACAAAATAACACATGTACAGTATATATATATATGGTTACAGATTTACAATTACACAGGAAGCAGATGGTTACAAAAGAATCCATTACAGTTACAACCAGCAATACGTCACCCTATTTGCTCAATGCACATTCCGCTCCATCTTTGGATCTGCCTCAACACCAACAAACAGCAACTACCAGCAGCAGAATAACAGCAAAACAGAAACAGAACTTCTTGTGTGACTGCAATCACGTATATACCATGTATTTTTGGGGGAGTACATGTCTTCTGTTATTGGTCCAGGGGTGGGAACTTTCTCATTCATGATGTGTCATTGGTCAGTTCATATGCAAGCAACATCCAGCCTTGAGCCACTGGTTTCTGCCCACACATGCTTTCTTTGGAATGTTCTTTGTTCCAATAAGAGTGACTTCGTATTCCTACATTTAATCATAACTAATCATTGCAATGTGCTACAACCTAATCACAGGTATCAAATTAATCCACATTCCTCTTATTATTTTGACACTAAGCATTGCATGTTTATCTTGTTCTGTTCCAATAATACATATACATGATGTTATACTCCATTATATAATTTAAAGCATTTTAATGTCTAGTGCTTGACATGTTTAATTTATGTGTGGTATGAAATATGTGTTGAATATATCTTTGTGGCATGTCTGTGTGAGTGCATATGCTACCATATATTGCTGTGCACGCTGCATGTATTTGCACGCACAGCGACTCATCAGCGTGGAGGTTACATGTGCTGTGTGTGTAATATTTTTGACTTCGACAGGAGATATGCAGGGAGGCGCCAGCATGCGGAAAACGGTGGGGTAGCGTCAACTGAATATGTGTAGATATGGGGGCATGATCTGATATTATAATATCAGCAATAGATGTGTGTGTGTTCTTAGAAGAAAGATGAGTAGAAGTAAAGAGGTAGTCAATACGGGAGTGAGACAAATGATGGTGAGAATAGAAAGAAGAGTCTTTTTGGGTAGGATGCAGAATGCGCCAAGGGTCAAGCAGAGCAATTTGTAAGCAGAAAGTGGGCAGAAGTTGACATATAGGAGCAGGAGTTCGAGTACTCACCCGGGATCCATCCATGGATGGGTCGACGACAAGGTTAAAATCTCTGCCAATAATAAGGTACTGATCACCCCAAGATAGAAGCGTTGTCAAAACATCTGCAAAAAAAGTCAGAGGAAATGTTGGTAGCATACAGATTAATCAGAGTATATACAACATTGTCAATGAATACATCAAGTAAAATAAATCTACCATCAGGATCTAAAAATTTCCTGCGAATTGAGTACTGTAAATTGATGTGAAAGAGTATAGCCACTCCTCATAATTTGGTGCCGTGTAGTGCAGAGATACACTCACCAATCCAAGGGGCATGTAGGGTATGTCTAGGATCATCTAACAAGTGTGTTTCCTGAAGAAACGTAATATTGGAAGTCATACGTTTAAATGAGAGATCACTTTTCTGCATTTAACCGGGTGGTTAAGCCAATCTAAATTACAAGATACGATTTTTTAATAGGCTATCACGAGAATCTCCAGCTACATTAGGTGTTGGGGAGCTATTAGACGTAATACGAACCTACCCCTACAGCAGGGAAGAATAGGAAGAGTAAAATCATGGTGAAATAGCATCTCTCACCATCCCAGCGAGCGGGGAGAGGACACCTCAGGAGAGTTAGGGGACTCCGGCCCAGGTAAACATAACATGGAAACAAAAAAAACAAGGAAAACAGCAGATACATCAAACATGCATAAACTGAACTAGTACAGGTTGAGTATCCCTTATCCAAAATTAAAAATTACACATTTCGGTTCCCCTACTGAGATAATGACACATATACAGGTTGAGTATCCCATATCCAAATATTCCGAAATACGGACTTTTTTGAGTGAGATAGTGAAACCTTTGTTTTCTGATGGCTCAATGTACACAAACTTTGTTTAATACACAAAGTTATTAAAAATATTGTATTAAAGGACCTTTAGGCTGTGTGTATAAGGTGTATATGAAACAGAAATGAATTGTGTGAATGTACACACACTTTGTTTAATGCACAAAGTTATACAAAATATTGGCTAAAATGACCTTCAGGCTGTGTGTATAAGGTGTATATGATACATAAATGCATTCTGTGCTTAGACTTGGGTCCCATCACCATGATATCTCATTATGGTATGCAATGATTCCAAAATACGGAAAAATCCGATATCCAAAATACCTCTGGTCCCAAGCATTTTGGATAAGGGATACTCAACCTGTATATGTATATTATATTACATGTCTATATAAAATATATACACATAATATATAATATGGAAGTCATTAACTCAGTAGGGGACCCAAAAATGTGGGATTTTGGATAAGGGATACTCAGCCTGTAGTATACATATACCGTATACACTACTTCAAAGGTAAGACCCAAATAAATAAAAAAAAGACCATGAAGAAGAGCAAGCTATAAACGACATGTAATAGTCAAGTATCAGATCTGGAAATGTGCAACTTCACCTAATCAGGGTCATCAAAAAAGAGCAGCTTACTATCTCCAATGACATGAAGGCGAGCTGGGCAGAGTAGTGAAAACTTGACTTTGGTATCGAAAAGGTGCTTGCAGATAGGGACTTTCTGAGCACCACTCTCCCGGCGCTATGTATAGTTTTAATCGAATTTACAGCTGCGTGTGTTTAGAGACTTGGTTAGGGTCTCCGCCTGAGTAAGAGAAATTTTATAATAAAACACTGCGCTTCTTATAGTCTGTAATATATTAATGCTAGCAGCTGCGTGCTTGTCAATGCAAACTGGGAAACTTACTTTCTCTAACGTCCTAGTGGATGCTGGGGACTCCGTCAGGACCATGGGGATTAGCGGCTCCGCAGGAGACAGGGCACAAAAATAAAGCTTTAGGATCAGGTGGTGTGCACTGGCTCCTCCCCCTATGACCCTCCTCCAAGCCTCAGTTAGGTTTTTGTGCCCGTCCGAGCAGGGTGCAATCTAGGTGGCTCTCCTAAAGAGCTGCTTAGAAAAAGTTTTTAGGTTTTTTATTTTCAGTGAGTCCTGCTGGCAACAGGCTCACTGCATCGAGGGACTTAGGGGAGAGAAGTGAACTCACCTGCGTGCAGGATGGATTGGCTTCTTAGGCTACTGGACACCATCAGCTCCAGAGGGATCGAACACAGGCCCAGCCATGGAGTCCGGTCCCGGAGCCGCGCCGCCGACCCCCCTTGCAGATGCCGAAGATTGAAGAGGTCCAGAAACAGGCGGCAGAAGACTTTTCAGTCTTCATGAGGTAGCGCACAGCACTGCAGCTGTGCGCCATTGTTGTCAGCACACTTCACACAGCGGTCACTGAGGGTGCAGGGCGCTGGGGGGGGGCGCCCTGGGCAGCAATGTATAATACCTTTTTTATGGCTAAAAATACATCACATATAGCCCTTGAGGCTATATGGATGTATTTAACCCCTGCCAGATCTCACAAACTCCGGGAGAAGAGCCCGCCGAAATAGGGGGCGGGGCTTATTCTCCTCAGCACACAGCGCCATTTTCCTGCTCAGCTCCGCTGTGAGGAAGGCTCCCAGGACTCTCCCCTGCACTGCACTACAGAAACAGGGTAAAACAGAGAGGGGGGGCATTTTTTTGGCGATATTACTATATTTAAGCTGCTATAAGGATACAACACATATATGGTTGTTCCCATATATATTATAGCGCTTGGGTGTGTGCTGGCAAACTCTCCCTCTGTCTCCCCAAAGGGCTAGTGGGGTCCTGTCTTCAATAGAGCATTCCCTGTGTGTCTGCTGTGTGTCGGTACGTGTGTGTCGACATGTATGAGGACGATGTTGGTGTGGAGGCAGAGCAATTGCCGGTAATGGTGATGTCACCCCCCAGGGAGTCGACACCGGAATGGATGGCTTTGTTTATGGATTTACGTGATAATGTCAGCACATTACAAAAATCAGTTGACGACATGAGACGGCCGGTAAACCAGTTAGTACCTGCCCAGGCGTCTCAGACACCGTCAGGGGCTGTAAAACGCCCTTTACCTCAGTCGGTCGACACAGACCCAGACACGGACACTGAATCTAGTGTCGACGGTGAAGAAACAAACGTATTTTCCAGTAGGGCCACACGTTATATGATCACGGCAATGAAGGAGACTTTACATATCTCTGATACTGCAAGTACCACAAAAAGGGGTATTATGTGGGGTGTAAAAAAAAAAAAACTACCTGTAGTTTTTCCTGAATCAGAGGAATTGAATGATGTATGTGATGAAGCGTGGGTTAACCCAGATAGAAAAGTGCTAATTTCAAAAAAAAAAAAAAGTTATTGGCATTATACCCTTTCCCGCCAGAGGTTAGGGCGCGCTGGGAAACACCCCCTAGGGTGGATAAGGCGCTCACACGCTTATCAAAACAAGTGGCGTTACCGTCTCCTGATACGGCCGCCCTCAAGGATCCAGCTGATAGGAGGCTGGAAACTACCTTAAAAAGTATATACACACATACTGGTGTTATACTGCGACCAGCCATCGCCTCAGCCTGGATGTGCAGTGCTGGGGTGGTCTGGTCGGATTCCCTGACTGAAAATATTGATACCCTGGATAGGGACAGTATTTTATTGACTTTAGAGCGATTAAAGGATGCTTTTCTTTATATGCGAGATGCTCAGAGGGATATTTGCACTCTGGCATCGAGAGTAAGTGCGATGTCCATATCTGCCAGAAGAAGTTTATGGACGCGACAGTGGTCAGGTGATGCGGATTCCAAACGGCATATGGAAGTATTGCCGTATAAAGGGGAGGAATTATTTGGCGTCGGTCTATCGGATCTGGTGGCCACGGCAACTGCCGGAAAATCCACCTTTTTACCTCAGACCCCCTCCCAACAGAAAAAGACACCGTCTTTTCAGCCGCAGTCCTTTCGGTCCTATAAGAACAAGCGGGCAAAAGGACAGTCATATCTGCCCCGAGGCAGAGGAAAGGGTAAGAGAGGGCAGCAAGCAGCTCCTTCCCAGGAACAGAAGCCCGCCCCGGGTTTTGCAAAGCCCTCAGCATGACGCTGGGGCTTTACAAGCGGACTCAGGAGCGGTGGGGGGTCGACTCAAGAATTTCAGCGCGCAGTGGGCTTGCTCACAGGTGGACCCCTGGATCCTGCAGGTAGTATCTCAGGGTTACAGGTTGGAATTTGAGAAGTCTCCCCCTCGCCGGTTCCTAAAGTCTGCTTTGCCAACGTCTCCCTCAGACAGGGCGACGGTATTGGAAGCCATTCACAAGCTGTTTTCTCAGCAGGTGATAGTCAAGGTACCCCTCCTACAACAGGAAAAGGGGTATTACTCCACACTATTTGTGGTACCGAAGCCGGACGGCTCGGTAAGACCTATTCTAAATCTGAAATCTTTGAACCTGTACATACAAAAATTCAAGTTCAAGATGGAGTCACTCAGAGCAGTGATAGCGAATCTGGAAGAAGGGGACTTTATGGTGTCCCTGGACATAAAAGATGCTTACCTGCATGTCCCAATTTGCCCTTCACATCAAGGGTACCTCAGGTTCGTGGTGCAAAACTGTCATTATCAGTTTCAGACGCTGCCGTTTGGATTGTCCACGGCACCTCGGGTCTTTACCAAGGTAATGGCCGAAATGATGATTCTTCTGCGAAGAAGAGGCATATTAATTATCCCTTACTTGGACGATCTCCTGATAAGGGCAAGGTCCAGAGAACAGCTGGAGGACGGAGTAGCACTAACCCAAGTACAGTAGTGCTGCAACAACACGGGTGGATTCTGAATTTTCCAAAATCTCAGTTGACCCCGACAACACGTCTGCTGTTCCTGGGAATGATTCTGGACACGGTTCAGAAAAAGGTGTTTCTTCCGGAGGAGAAAGCCAAGGAGTTATCCGAACTTGTCAGGAACCTCCTAAAACCAGGAAAAGTGTCTGTGCATCAATGCACAAGAGTCCTGGGAAAGATGGTGGCTTCTTACGAAGCGATTCCATTCGGCAGATTCCACGCACAAACTTTTCAGTGGGATCTGCTGGACAAATGGTCCGGATCGCATCTGCAGATGCATCAGCGGATAACCTTATCGCCACGGACAAGGGTGTCTCTTCTGTGGTGGTTGCAGAGTGCTCATCTGTTAGAGGGCCGCAGATTCGGCATACAGGACTGGGTCCTGGTGACCACGGATGCCAGTCTGAGAGGCTGGGGAGCGGTCACACAGGGAAGAAACTTCCAGGGAGTATGGTCAAACCTGGAGATATCTCTTCACATAAATATACTGGAGCTAAGAGCGATTTACAATGCTCTAAGCCTGGCAAAACCCCTGCTTCAGGGTCAGCCGGTGTTGATCCAGTCTGACAACATCACGGCAGTCGCCCACGTAAACAGACAGGGCGGCACAAGAAGCAGGAGGGCAAATGGCAGAAGCTGCAAGGATTCTTCGCTGGGCGGACGATCATGTGATAGCACTGTCAGCAGTGTTCATTCCGGGAGTGGACAACTGGGAAGCAGACTTCCTCAGCAGACACGATCTACACCCGGGAGAGTGGGGACTTCATCCAGAAGTTTTCCACATGATTGTGAACCGTTTGGAAAAACCAAAGGTGGACATGATGGCGTCTCGCCTCAACAAAAAACTGGACAGGTATTGCGCCAGGTCAAGAGACCCTCAGGCAATAGCTGTGGATGCTCTGGTAACGCCGTGGGTGTTCCAGTCAGTGTATGTGTTTCCTCCTCTGCCTCTCATACCAAAAGTACTGAGAATTATACGGCAAAGGGGAGTAAGAACGATACTCGTGGCTCCGGATTGGCCAAGAAGAACTTGGTACCCGGAACTTCAGGAGATGCTCACGGAAGATCCGTGGCCTCTACCTCTAAGACGGGACCTGCTTCAGCAGGGACCGTGTCTATTCCAAGACTTACCGCGGCTGCGTTTGACGGCATGGCGGTTGAACGCCAAATTCTAAGGGAAAAAGGCATTCCGGAAGAGGTCATTCCTACACTGGTAAAAGCCAGGAAGGAGGTGACTGCACAACATTATCACCGCATTTGGAGAAAATATGTTGCGTGGTGTGAGGCCAGGAAGGCCCCCACGGAGGAATTTCAATTGGGTCGATTCCTACATTTCCTGCAAACAGGATTGTCTATGGGCCTCAAGTTGGGGTCCATTAAGGTTCAAATTTCGGCCCTGTCGATTTTCTTCCAGAAAGAATTGGCTTCAGTTCCTGAAGTCCAGACTTTTGTAAAAGGAGTACTACATATACAGCCCCCGGTTGTGCCCCCAGTGGCTCCGTGGGACCTTAATGTAGTTTTGGATTTTCTCAAATCCCATTGGTTTGAGCCACTCAAATCGGCGGATTTGAAATATCTTACATGGAAAGTGACCATGCTACTGGCCCTGGCTTCAGCCAGGAGAGTGTCAGAATTGGCGGCTTTATCGTATAAAAGCCCATATCTGATTTTCCATTCGGACAGGGCAGAACTGCGGACGCGTCCTCATTTTCTGCCTAAGGTGGTGTCAGCGTTTCACCTGAACCAGCCTATTGTGGTGCCTGCGGCTACTAGCGATTTGGAGGATTCCAAGTTGCTGGACGTTGTCAGGGCATTGAAAATATATATTTCAAGGACGGCTGGAGTCAGAAAATCTGACTCGCTGTTTATACTGTATGCACCCAACAAGCTGGGTGCTCCTGCTTCTAAGCAGACGATTGCTCGTTGGATTTGTAGCACAATTCAACTTGCACATTCTGTGGCAGGCCTGCCACAGCCTAAATCTGTCAAGGCCCATTCCACAAGGAAGGTGGGCTCATCCTGGGCGGCTGCCCGAGGGGTCTCGGCATTACAACTCTGCCGAGCAGCTACGTGGTCGGGGGAGAACACGTTTGTAAAATTCTACAAATTTGATACCCTGGCTAAAGAGGACCTGGAGTTCTCTCATTCGGTGCTGCAGAGTCATCCGCACTCTCCCGCCCGTTTGGGAGCTTTGGTATAATCCCCATGGTCCTGACGGAGTCCCCAGCATCCAGTAGGACGTTAGAGAAAATAAGATTTTACTTACCGATAAATCTATTTCTCGTAGTCCGTAGTGGATGCTGGGCGCCCATCCCAAGTGCGGATTGTCTGCAATACTTGTACATAGTTATTGTTACAAAAAAATCGGGTTGTTATTGTTGTGAGCCGTCTGTTCAGAGGCTCCTTCGTTGTCATACTGTTAACTGGGTTCAGATCACAAGTTGTACGGTGTGATTGGTGTGGCTGGTATGAGTCTTACCCGGGATTCAAAATCCTTCCTTATTGTGTACGCTCGTCCGGGCACAGTATCCTAACTGAGGCTTGGAGGAGGGTCATAGGGGGAGGAGCCAGTGCACACCACCTGATCCTAAAGCTTTATTTTTGTGCCCTGTCTCCTGCGGAGCCGCTAATCCCCATGGTCCTGACGGAGTCTTCAGCATCCAC
The DNA here is from genome assembly GCF_028390025.1 of Pseudophryne corroboree. NCBI lineage: Eukaryota > Metazoa > Chordata > Amphibia > Anura > Myobatrachidae > Pseudophryne > Pseudophryne corroboree. The sequence continues at coordinate 559,210,324 of NC_086449.1, read as the reverse complement.
TACGGACTACGAGAAATAGATTTATCGGTAAGTAAAATCTTATTTTATATCATACATTTATTTATACATACATACATAAAAACAATGCGATTGGGGCACGAGAGAAGTCCTGAAAGATGAAAAGACGATCCTCTTTGTAAGACACACTAGCAGTTTTGCGGTAATGATCAAGAAGTTTCATTTTTTCTGCATAGTTCAGGGCCCTCATGATGACCGAGTGGGTCGCCCAGTAGAGCTCTTCCGGTCCGGACCGACTTTATGGGCTCTCTCGATGACAAGTGGAGCTCCTTTTAAACCCATGGCTTATTGTTCCGGAATCCCATTCGAAAGGAGATCCATGAGCTCGAAACCCTTGACGGCTTCTGGAACGCCTATGACATGCAGATTGTTTTGTTGCTTCAATTCTCCAAATCATCGATCTTTTCTGAAAGGCTGGAGATTTCTAGTTGTTTGGTCTGGATGGTCTGTTGAGCCGTCAATGGGTCGTCTTCCAACTCTGATATTCTGTGCTCCACCTCATCCAGGCGACCGGAGTGCTGGTTAAGCTGAGTTAAAGTAGACTCAATGGCTTCATTAATACCAACAGTTTTTCATCCAAAAGTGGACCAAAGACAGCCACCAGGTCGGTAGGTTTCATTTTCGTCTGTTTGCCGGGTGGTCTGGATTTGCGTGTGTGCTGGGAGGCGGAACGCAAGGTCAAGCAGTCAGAGGAGTTAACACGGAACAACTTCCTGGGGAGGCAATGTAGCTCCCATGGAGGACATTGACGTAGGCACTAGGAACTTTTCCATGCAGATTTGCCAGGCAGAGGGAATGGCAAGAATTAGAAGCACGCAGAGAGTATGAGTTGTGAAAAGTAATCAGAGGTCTCACATGTGTAGTACAAGGAAGTCAGTCTATCACATCTTGAACATTAAAGCACTGAACACGTGGAGATGCAGAACAGGATAAACATCCTGAGGCAGAGGGATATCACATAGCAAGTTAGCCAATATCAAACAGCTGCCAGGATATATCAAACAATCAATGGAGAAGGAGGTATATAAATGGTGTACAGTCTCTCCAATAACACAGGCCAGTATATCAGATGTAGAGTGGTAATTCCACATGTATAGGACAAAAAAAAAAAAGTCAATGTGTAATGGTCCATTAGATTTACTTCAGCGGAGGCAGATACAGTTTAAAGGCGTAGGAGTATGTAGAAATATGCAGGAGGCAGGGAGGTAAACGACGGGCAGATCCACTTTCAGTGTGGCTTACCAGCAATTTCTGCAGAAGGAAGGGAAAACCAGGGCAGAATGAGCAGTGAGCTGACACTAGGGTCCCGTTCAGTGCAGAGAGAGCTGTGTAGCCTGTACCAGACAGGCATTTGTGAGGTAGTAGTTCCTGGGCTGAGCCTCAAGAATCCAGGCAAAAGCAGACCCCAGGCAGGGATGGAGGAGTGTACAGACTATTCAGCAGCCAGCACACAGGGTCTCAGGGTCAGGCGTCCAACAGCAGCCACAGCGGGGACTACCACACCAATAGGTTTCCCTTTGGCGGGACGCCAGGTAACTCGAGGCCACGGCTTCAGGCACGGAGGTAGGCCGTAAACCGCGAAGGCCCGCCAGGCTGCCTCTCAGCTCTGCAACCAAACCTATGGGATGCCAGGCAGCGGTAGTAAGGGCTCCGAGGAAGCAGGGTAAAGCCAGTTATAGGCGCGTATAGAGGCACATAAATGGGAGCTCTGCCACCATGCGTCCGGCTCCCTTTCCTGCTAGGCCTCCCAGCCCAGTTTTTTTATTTTTAATAAATTTGCAAAAATAACAAAAAAAATTTTTCACATTGTTATTATGGGGTTTTGTGTGTAAAATTTTGAGGGAAAAAATGTATTTCTCTAACTTCTTAGAGGATGCTGGGGACTCCGAAAGGACCATGGGGAGAGACGGGCTCTGCAGGAGACATGGGCACTTTAAGAAAGAATTTAGTTCCTGGTGTGCACTGGCTCCTCCCTCTCTGCCCCTCCTCCAGACCTCAGTTTGATTCTGTGCCCAGAGGAGCTGGGTGCCAGGCCCGGCGCTACCCGCTCAGCGAAGGGATTGGAGAGGCGCTGTCCCTGCTTTGCATCCCTTCCCTGCTGCGCTGCCTGTCTCCCCTGCTGCAGTGCTGTGCCTGTCACACTGACAGGTAGCGGCGCCGGCAGCTTGTTGTAGCCTACTCCTCCCCCTCCCCTGTGACAATGTCAATGTTCTGCCAAAAAGGGAGGGGGCTACACGGGACCTCATGGGGGAGGAGCTATATGGACCTCAGGGGCGGAGCTACACGGGACCTCAGGGGGGCGGATCTACACAGGACCAGACCCATGTGTCATCCATGATCCAGCATTCAAAACCAATCTCCCTGAGGCTGCAGCCATCATCCCCTCCCCATATGTCTGCCTCTGCTCCTCGCCTTCTCCACACCATCCCTGTCAGCACTCACTGCCTCACTCCCAGTTCCCAACCCTGCATACTTTTACAAGCGTGCAGCGCACAATCATTGCGCAAACCCTCTCCACCCCACCCTTTCCCCCCCCCCACCTGCATCCATGACAGCCATAAACCACACAAATCTGGGTAGCAGCGTGCCTGTGGCGGAAATGGGCCTCCCTGTCAGCCCGGGATCGTAGCAATGGAGGCAGAACGGAAGAGGATCAGAAGGACAGGCGGTAAGAGAGTCTTTATCTCCAGCCCACCAGTCCTAATAACAATAGATGTTCCCCCCTACCCGCGATAGCATATAAAGGATATATACTGTCAATTTGTGAGTGCATGAACGTTATAAAGTGTCTGTGTTTATATAATGGACCCCTGTGTGGTGTCAGTGTGTATATAATGGACCCCTGTGTAGTGTCAGTGTGTATATAATGGACCCCTGTGTAGTGTCAGTGTGTATATAATGCAGAGCCGTAACTCACACAGCGCAGACGCCCTGAGGGCGCAACTGCCCGAATTCCAAGTCAGCGGCTTGTAGTGAGTCAAATTGACTCATTACAAGCCGCCTGTGCTATGTGCGCCGGAGGAGTAGAGGAGCACCTCCGAGGGCAGAGGAGGAGGAGTGAGGGGGACTCCGGAGCCGCAGCAGCGCTATGTAATTGGTAGCGGCGCCGCTGCAGCTGTCCCTCTCCTTCCACATTGACTGGTCGGCGCTGCTGTGAATGCTGGGATGCGCTTTCCTCATCCCAGCATTCACAGCGGCGGTTGTCAGCCAATGCGGAAGGAGAGGGACAGTTGCATGCGGCGGCGCCAGCAATTACACTGCCTTGCTGCGGCTCCCTCCTCCCCCTCCCTCCTCCTCCTTCTTTCCTGTCTCCGGAGCTGCCAACACTGAGGAGCCTGACTGCCTGAGCCCGCGGAGAGATGGTAAGTATCTGTCTGTCTATCTCTATCTGTCTATCTATTCTGTCTGCCGTAATGTGTAAAAAGGGGACGCAGTCTGCCGTACTGTGTAAAAAGTGGACGCTGTCTGCCGTCATGTGTAAAAAGGGGGACACTGCCGTAATGTGTATAAAGGGGACGCTGTCTGCCTTAATGTGTAAAAAGGGGATGCTGTCTGCCTTAATGTGTAAAAATGGAACGCTGTCTGCCGTAATGTGTAAAATGGGGACGCTGTCTGCCGTAATGTGTAAAAGGGGGACTGTCTGCTGTAATGTGTAAAAAGGGGACTCTGTCTGCCGTAATGTGTAAAAAGGGGGACTATGTCTGCTGTAATGTGTAAAAAGAGGGACTATGTCTGCTGTAATGTGTAAAAAGGAGGACTGGCTGCCGTAATGTGTAAAAGGGGCTCTACCTGGTGTAGTGGCGCTACTGTGCGGCGTAATCTGAATAATGGAGACTAATGTGCACTGTAATATGAATTGGAATTATTTTGTGGCCACACCCCTTCCCCAATGAAGCCACGCCCCTATATTTTTTGCAAGCGCCTGCGCGCGCACTGCCCCTATTTTACATAAGGGGGAGGCGCCAATGCCGTTTCTTGCACACAGCGCTAAAATGTCTATTTACAGCACTGATATAATGGACCCCTGTGTAGTGTCATAATGAACCCCTGTATAGTGAGATGAGTACAGACAAGAGAGGTACTATGAGATGAGTACAGACAAGTGGGGACATTATGTGGAAAGTTCGGACAAGGGGGAACTACAGTATGACAAGAGTACAGACTAGGGAGGAACTATGAAGAGATAACAAGGAGAGGGTACTGTATTGCAATGTATGTTTATTTGAGTACTTATAGACTATGAAAATTCAGCCAGAATTTGAAATTAAAATTTAAGGGGCGTTTTTTTAAAATTTGCCCTGGGTAACATAATACTCTGCTGCTGTACCTTGCTGATGCGCTGTGTTGCTACGAGGCTGTTCCCTGGGATTTGGTTTCGCCTGCCTGAGGCAGGTGAAACACAATCCCTTGTAAACCACGTCTCGGACCCAGATTTCCGCAGGTAGTCGCAAGCATGATGCGACTGCGCGTGGCTAGGATCAGAGAGCCACATCTGTATTTGTAGGAGGGCGCAAAATTTAGAGTTTGCAGGAGGGCGCCGAACACCCTAGCACCGGCCCTGCTGGGTGCTTTTCAGTGAGCTCTCCTGAGTTTGCTGATAGAAAGTTTTTTGTTAGGATTTTTATTTTCAGGGAGCTCTGCTGGCAACAGACTCCCTGCATCGTGGGACTGGGGAGAGAAGCAGCCCTACTCTCTGAAGCTAGGTCCTGCATCTTAGGCTACTGGACACCATTAGCTCCAGAGGGATCGGTACGCAGGATCTCGCCGTCCGTCCCAGAGCCGCGCCGCCGTCCGCCTCGCAGAGCCGGAAGACTGAAGCCGGGTGAGTATGAGAAGCAAGAAGACTTCACAGGCGGAAGAAGACTTCGTGATCTTCACTGGAGGTAACGCACAGCACTGCAGCTGTGCGCCATTGCTCCACACACCTACACATACTCCGGTCACTGTTAGGGTGCAGGGCGCAGGGGGGGGCGCCCTGGGCAGCATTTGGGACCTCATTCTGGCAAATGAACACATATATACAGCTGGGCACTGTATATATGTAGGAGCCCCCGCCAAAGAAATTAAATTTAAGCGGGACAGAAGCCCGCCGCCAAGGGGGCGGGGCTTCTCCCTCAGCACTCACCAGCGCCATTTTTTCTCCACAGCACGCTGAGAGGAAGCTCCCCAGGCTCTCCCCTGCTGATACACGTTAGAAGAGGGTTGAAAAGAGAGGGGGGGGGCACATAATTAGGCGCAAAAAAGTATATAAACAGCAGCTACTGGGTTAACATTAAGTTACTGTGTTATTCCTGGGTTATATAGCGCTGGGGTGTGTGCTGGCATACTCTCTCTCTGTCTCTCCAAAGGGCCTCGTGGGGGAACTGTCTTCAGAAAGGACATTCCCTGTGTATGTGGTGTGTCGGTACGCTTGTGTCGACATGTGTGATGTGGAAGGCTATGTGGGAGAGGAGCGGGAGCAAATGAATGTGGTGTCTCCGCCGACGGCGCCGACACCTGATTGGATGGATATGTGGAAGGTTTTAAATGATAATGTAAATTCCTTGCATAAAAGATTAGACAAGGCTGATGCATTAGGACAGGCAGGGTGTCAACCCGTGCCTGATCCTATGTCGCAGGGACCGTCGGGGTCTCATAAGCGCCAACTATCCCAAATTGTTGACACAGATACCGACATGGATTCTGACTCCAGTGTCGATTACGATGATGCAAAGTTACAGCCAAAGTTGGCTAAATCACTCCGATATATGATTATAGCAATTAAGGAGGTTTTGCACATCACAGAGGAAACCCCTGTCCCTGACACAAGGGTTTATATGTATAAGGGAAAGAAACCTGAGGTAACTTTTCCCCCCTCACACGAACTGAATGAGTTATGTGAAAAAGCTTGGGAATCTCCAGATACAAAACTGCAGATTTCCAAACGGATTCTTATGGCGTATCCTTTCCCGCCAACGGACAGGTTACGATGGGAATCCTCCCTTAGGGTGGACAAAGCTTTAACACGCTTATCCAAAAAGGTAGCCCTGCCGTCCCAGGATACGGCTACCCTCAAGGATGCTGCTGATCGCAAACAGGAGGGTACCCTGAATTCCATTTATACACATTCAGGTAGCTTGCTCAGACCGGCAATCGCGTCGGCCTGGGTCTGTAGTGCAGTAGCGGCATGGACCTTATCAGAGGAGTTTGATACCCTAGATAGGGATACTGTTTTATTGACCCTGGGGCATATTAAAGACGCTGTCCTTTATATGAGAGATGCTCAAAGAGACATTAGTCTGCTGGGTTCTAGAATAAACGCTATGTCGATTTCTGCCAGAAGGGTCCTGTGGACTCGGCAATGGACAGGTGATGCCGACTCAAAACGGCATATGGAGGTTTTACCTTACAGGGGTGAGGAATTGTTCGGTGAAGGTCTCTCGGACCTGGTCTCCACAGCTACGGCTCGAAAGTCCAATTTTTTGCCTTATGTTCCCTCACAGCCTAAGAGAGCACCGCATTATCAAATGCAGTCCTTTCGTTCACAAAGAAACAAGAAAGTGCGAGGTGCGTCCTTTCTTGCCAGAGGGAGGGGCAGAGTAAAGAAGCTGCACAATACAGCTAGTTCCCAGGAACAGAAGTCCTCCCCGGCCTCTGCAAAATCCACCGCATGACGCTGGGGCTCCACTGGCGGAGTCGGGGCCAGTGGGGGCGCGTCTTCGGAATTTCAGCCACATGTGGGTTCACTCCCAGGTGGATCCCTGGGCAATAGAAATTGTATCTCAGGGTTACAAGCTGGAATTCGAAGAGGTGCCTCCTCGCCGGTTTTTCAAATCGGCCCTACCGTCTTCCCCCCTAGAGAGGGAGATAGTGTTAAATGCAATACAAAAATTGTATCTTCAGCAGGTGGTGGTCGAGGTTCCCCTCCTTCAACAGGGAAGGGGTTATTATTCGACCATGTTTGTGGTTCCGAAACCGGACGGTTCGGTCAGACCCATATTGAATTTAAAATCGCTGAACCTATTCTTGAAGAGGTTCAAGTTCAAGATGGAATCGCTAAGAGCGGTCATCGCCAGCCTGGAAGGGGGGGATTTTATGGTGTCACTGGACATAAAGGATGCGTACCTTCATGTCCCCATTTATCTACCTCACCAGGCGTACCTAAGATTTGCGGTACAGGACTGTCATTACCAATTTCAGACGTTGCTGTTTGGTCTCTCAACGGCTCCGAGGATTTTCACCAAGGTAATGGCAGAAATTATGGTGCTCCTGCGCAAGCAGGGTGTCACAATTATCCCATACTTGGACGATCTCCTCATAAAAGCGAGATCAAACGAGCAGTTGCTGAACAGCGTATCTCTTTCACTGAAAGTGTTACAACAACACGGCTGTATTCTCAATATCCCAAAGTCGCAGTTGGTTCCTACGACTCGTCTGCCTTTCTTGGGCATGATTCTGGACACGACCCAGAAAAGGGTTTATCTTCCGATAGAAAAAGCCCAGTAACTTATGACTCTGGTCAGGAACCTTTTGAAATCAAGACAGGTGTCCGTGCATCATTGCACTCGAGTCCTGGGAAAGATGGTGGCCTCATACGAGGCCATTCCCTTTGGCAGGTTCCATGCGAGGACTTTCCAATGGGATCTGTTGGACAAGTGGTCCGGATCACATCTACAGATGCATCGGTTGATCACCCTGTCCCCCAGGGCCAGGGTGTCGCTCCTGTGGTGGCTGCAGAGTGCTCATCTTCTCGAGGGCCGCAGATTCGGCATTCAGGATTGGATCCTGGTGACCACGGACGCAAGCCTCCGAGGTTGGGGAGCAGTCACACAGGGAAGAAATTTCCAGGGTCTTTGGTCAAGTCAAGAGACTTGTCTGCACATCAACATCCTGGAACTAAGGGCCATATACAACGCCCTACGTCAATCGGAGGCCTTACTTCGCGACCAACCAGTTCTGATCCAGTCAGACAACATCACCGCAGTGGCTCATGTAAACCGCCAAGGCGGCACAAGGAGCAGAGTGGCAATGGCGGAAGCTACCAGGATTCTTTGCTGGGCGGAGAATCATGTAAGCGCACTGTCAGCAGTGTTCATTCCGGGAGTGGACAACTGGGAAGCAGACTTCCTCAGCAGACACGACCTACAGCCGGGAGAGTGGGGACTTTGTCCAGAAGTCTTCGCACAGATTGTGAGTCGGTGGGAACTGCCACAGATAGACATAATGGCGTCCTGCCTCAACAAAAAGCTACAGAGGTATTGCGCCAGGTCCAGAGACCCTCAGGCAGTAGCGGTAGAGGCCCTCGTGACACCGTGGGTGTTCGGGTCCATCTATGTATTTCCTCCTTTTCCTCTCATACCCAAGGTGTTGAGAATAGTAAGAAGAAAAGGAGTGAGAACAATCCTCGTTGTTCCAGATTGGCCACGACGGACCTGGTATCCAGATCTGCAGAAAATGCTCACGGAAGATTCGTGGCCTCTTCCTCTAAGGCATAGCACCTAATAATTGAATTTATTGGCAATACACGACACTCTGGGAACAGTGTGTATTTTTAACATTAAATGTTACACTTTGTTCTGTCATTGTATGTTGGTTTTTAATATTTCACAGTTATAGGCTTCTTAACAATAACACAATAAAAGTTAAATTTTATTCATTCAACAATCTTCTGTGCGCCACTCAAGACCAATCCCTTTTCCCCTTTTTTTGTTAAATCAACTCCTCTAAGGCAGGACCTGTTGCAACAGGGACCCTGTCTGTTCCAAGACTTACCGCGGCTGCGTTTGACGGCATGGCGGTTGAACGCCGGATCCTAGCGGAAAAAGGTATTCCAGTTGAGGTTATCCCTGCACTGATAAAGGCTAGGAAGGAAGTAACAGCAAAACATTATCACCGTATATGGCGAAGATATGTTTCTTGGTGTGAGGCCAGGAATGCTCCTACGGAAGAATTCCATCTGGGCCGTTTCCTTCGCTTCCTACAAACTGGAGTGGATTTGGGCCTTAAATTAGGCTCCATTAAGGTCCAGATTTCGGCCCTATCCATTTTCTTTCAAAAAGAATCGGTTTCTCTCCCAGAAGTTCAGACTTTTGTTAAGGGAGTACTGCATATTCAGCCTCCAATTGTGCCTCCGGTGGCGCCTTGGGACCTTAATGTGGTCTTGGACTTCCTAAAGTCACACTGGTTTGAACCACTGAAAACGATGGAGTTGAAATATCTCACTTGGAAGGTGGTCATGTTATTAGCCCTGGCTTTGGCTAGGCGAGTGTCGGAATTAGCGGCTTTATCACATAAAAGTCCCTATCTGGTTTTCCATTTGGATAGAGCGGAATTGCGGACACGTCCTCAGTTCCTGCCAAAAGTGGTTTCATCCTTTCATATGAACCAGCCTATTGTGGTGCCTGTGGCTACGCGGGACTTAGAGGATTCCGAGTCCCTTGATGTGGTCAGGGCTTTGAAAATTTATGTAGCCAGCACGGCTAGAGTCCGAAAAACAGAAGCACTGTTTGTTCTGTATGCAGCCAACAAGCTTGGCGGCCCTGCTTCAAAGCAGACTCTTGCTCGCTGGATCTGTATCACGATTCAGCAGGCGCATTCTACGGCAGGATTGCTGTTACCTAAATCGATCAAGGCCCATTCCACTAGGAAAGTGGGCTCTTCTTGGGCGGCTGCCCGAGGGGTCTCGGCACTACAGCTGTGTCGAGCTGCTACTTGGTCGGGTACAAACACCTTTGCAAAATTCTATAAGTTTGATACCCTGGCTGAGGAGGACCTCATGTTTGCTCAATCGGTGCTGCGGAGTCATCCGCACTCTCCCGCCCGTTTGGGAGCTTTGGTATAATCCCCATGGTCCTTACGGAGTGCCCAGCATCCTCTAGGACGTTATAGAAAATAAGATTTTACTTACCGGTAAATCTATTTCTCGTAGTCCGTAGAGGATGCTGGGCGCCCGTCCCAAGTGCGGACTTCTTCTGCAATACTTGTATATAGTTATTGCTTCAATAAGGGTTACGTTATTGTTGCATCGGGCGTGAACTGATGCTATGTTATTGTCATACTGTTTACTGGATTGTTATCACAAGTTATACGGTGTGATTGGTGTGGCTGGTATGAATCTTGCCCTTGGATTAACAAAAATCCTTTCCTCGTACTGTCCATCTCCTCTGGGCACAGTTCTCTAACTGAGGTCTGGAGGAGGGGCAGAGAGGGAGGAGCCAGTGCACACCAGGAATTAAATTCTTTCTTAAAGTGCCCATGTCTCCTGCGGAGCCCGTCTCTCCCCATGGTCCTTACGGAGTCCCCAGCATCCTCTACGGACTACGAGAAATAGATTTACCGGTAAGTAAAATCTTATTTTCTTTTTCATTTTGGAATAAGGCTGTAACATTTTTTTAAAAAGTGAAGCGCTGTGAATACTTTCTGGATGCACTGTACATGTTGATAAATTGCATTTAATGTAATATGGTATCAATCTCTCCTGGGCTAAGTATTGTGCAGCTGTACAGCACTGTGACACTCCAATAATGCGGTGACAAGCTTGAGCATATGCAGACCCTTTATTAAAATGTTCCTGCAGTCTAATCAGCGCAACCTTAAAGCCTGGTGACTCAGTTGTAATGTTATTGTGGCTAATGAGTCATGCCCGATAACATTCGGCTAAGAAACGGCTTATAGCATTTAACGGTTTAACTGCAACCACTTACAGTAACTACCCCCCCCCCTGCTTAGAGATGTCTGTCTGTTATAAATATCTTAAACTTGTTCAAAACTTCCTATTACAAAACATAAAAGCATCAAACAACAAAATGTAAAAGAAATTACTCTATGCAAGTCCTCTAGTGGATATATTGCAATATTTTGCTCATTTATGATATATTTCACTGTAATTAACTCTAAATGAAATGTTTCATAACAATGTGCTTTGATCTGCTATGGTGCTTTGTACTTAACAGTAGACAAGTCTATAGCACCTATGTTGTTGCATAGGATGTAGAAAGTTTCTTTAGAGTTTAAATCTCTTTGTTCAGTTAAAGTATTTTTAATCCAAAGTGCCTCTCTTGCTGCTACATTCAACACCATATAATCTTTTTCTGTTGGAGGTTAAGCAAGTGTGGGTTGTTTCTTACTTTACCAACTTATCACTGCATCTGCTAATTTAACTAGATAGCCAGTATAAGAATGTCTGTCGTCTCCAACCTTCATTAATTTTTCAAGTATTAAAACTAAGTTTTAGTGAGCTAGTTGCTATTAGGTAACTCAAGAGCCTCTTAAACTGCTAACATTTGCTGTTTTCCAGGATTCAGTGAAAACTGGCTAGAGTGGCTCGCTGATGCCCGAGAGACTTCCAACCTTGCATACATCAGACTCCCAACTGGATTTTGGTATGGGATGGTGACCTGTTTCTAATTACATTTGTACTTTTGTTTACAGTAGGTACTGGTTTTGCATCTGACATACCATATTTGCAGAATCCTCATACCCAGCAAGTGATTTGCAGGACCTAGGTCTTTCAATTAAATCTTTTCTCCTAAAAGCCTATTTACATTTTCAATATGACTTCCTGATCAGCTGGTTCACTATTAAGATATGTTGAATCACCGGTTCCAGCATGACTGTGTGAGATGCTGTCCCTGCGAGCTCCCTCTTACCCCTCCGAATACTTTTTGTCTAGGCTGCATAGTCAGCCCCCATAACAGCACTGGCCATTTTGGCTCATGGATAAGTTTGTAGAGGTCCAATCCTCCTCCAAACTTCCGCTGTTAGCACACAAGGCAGGAGAATCGGTGGGCGGCTCCCAACATGGCATCGGGTGCGGATGCAAACTCCGGAACCCCTGCATCTAAAAAGCTGATTGATGTGACGGTGGAAGACCCTGATCAGCCTCAGGTACGCAGGGCACTGGATTCTCCAGTAACATATGGAGACATTGTAGATGCCATAAAAATGACAATAGCTCCTCTTTTACAGCAAGCTGTGTCTGATATTACTGCACAGCTGCAAAACATATCACACAGAGTAACTGTTGTCAAAGTCAGAAAAATATCTCTATGCACACTACCATATTTGCACCTCACACAGGTCCGTGCTGCGCATGCGTACGCTCTCCCGTACGTGCACATACTCACAGTCGCGGGCACCCGCAGGCGCATGGTATGCGTATTTACGGTAGAGTTTATGCGATCATAGCGTGCGACTCAATCATTACATATTTTCACTAATAATGTATTTTGTAGATCATGGTCCCTTTGATAGATTCTGAAAGTTTGGTTAATATAGAATGTTCATGAACAGAGGAATCCCTCTTTGTTTGATACGAAGGGTCAGATAGGAGTAATACAGTGGTGTTTAGTATCCATCGGAAGAGTATTTAATTAGAAATATTCCGGTGTTGGTTTGAAGCAGATCAATCGCTCGTGCGAATAGTTATGGACATAAGAAGTTTATGAACATTTACTTTATTTGCACTTTATTACCCATGCGGCGGGAAACCCAGTTTCCCTCCCACCTGAGCAGTTGGAAATAGTCACAGCCCACCTGTATGAATCAACCTATGACCTTTTGTTATAATGCGAAGCCGAATTCCTGTGTCCAATGAACAATGAGATTGTAGGGACCATTGAATTGTATTGTGTGTGGAGCATAAATAGCAGGCCGACCATATCCAACTTCACTCTCTTCAACGGTTCTCATTGCTGATAATCGGGAGCTGGATATCGAGGCGCATGCGATCGTTCCCCTTGTGCGTAAGTTCTCTCCGTAATCATATTGTCTTACTGTGAGCCATTTCTCTCTCTCTCCCTCTCTTCTCTTTCTCTCGTATTTTCCCTTGATTAGACTTGAATTGTATTGTATTGTATTTCCTGTGTAGTTATCTGGTTAGTTGGTTTATGTTATACTGTTGTGTATGCTTTGTACTGTGATTCTTTTTGCAAGTAATAGTCATAATACATATAATAGGTTTCGGACCCTAAGCCAGGTATCTGTGTATTCTTTATAGTGTTAAGTATTCTCTGAGCGTCGGTGACGCTCAAGCAGCTTTGTAGGTAATCAGGTTACACAAGGTTGCACTTACACATTGTCTCCACACTAAGGTTTACTGTGTATTTCATTGCTGAAGGTATAGATATAAAGGTTTAACGTTGTGAGCGTCTGCATCGCTGGTGATCTCCTCGTGGTCCCGAGCGTCCGCTACGCTATAGCTAATCATAACGTTAGTCGGCAGCCAATAGCGTGCCTGCCTGTGATCACTAAGCCGTAAGCGAACGTGACGCTTGAGCGTCTCGCCTACGGCTGAGCGATCGTTACGCAACTTGCGTACCCTTACGGTACTTCTTACGTAGCTAGCGTACAGTGTTCTTAGACCTCATAAAGGGTTATATACATGATCAATTTTTAGCTTTATCAATTGGCGGCTCGTCCTGTCCTTCACATATCTGCACTAGGTAGATCAGCAGACATTATCCCTCAGCAAAGGGCGGGAGGTTGTCTCGTAGTGCTGACGGGATAAGCGTCTGCTTCACTTAGATAAAAGAGTGCTGAAGGAATCCGGGAACCGGAGGTAAGAACAAAACGCTAGTGTCTTTTAAAACTGTATTTTTCTGTCTTGCGTACACACGCACGCACACATATATATCTGCATTTCTTTTTCTTTTTCATTTTCGTATATCACTCTCCTGTCTGCCAGTTTTATAGTCGATAGAAGTGCTAAAAAAAGATTTGCCGTTATTTCATAGTTTAAGAGTAAAGGTAATATAGTTAAAAGATAGACAAACACACAGTTTTGTCTGGGAGATAAGGCGAAGTCAGTGTGTTGTGTGGTAGATGACCAGGGATCATCTACATTGATAAAAATATAAATTGTGTTACGGTGGATCTTTGCTTTGCGTACACGTGTCCCTAACAAAAGACTTGTGTACGCAATCCAAAGGCGGACGCACGCAGCGTACATTACGCAACGGAGCGTCCGGTTACGCCCATGTAGCTCAAGTCACGATAAGTTGATTTTTTAACGCAACGCGATAAGTAACGCAAAGCGGTAAATAGCGCCACAGGCGATAAATAACGCAAGTCTATTTTTGGAAATCCAAAATTTAAATTAACAGATCCTGCTCCTAATTGGTAACACAGCTGGGCTAAAGAAAAATTTCTGCGCAGAAATAGAAATAGAAGCAAAAGGGTACATGTGATGAGTGAGTGTTTTTGTATTACATAAGTTTATATAACTTAAAGGTTGAACCACAAGAAAAGTCGAGTACTCGTGAGGTACACGCGTGTAAGTGACGTGCACGGTGGCTAGGGAGGCATCCTTGGTTAAACATAATATTTGAGCATTAGAGTATAGCGGACCAGTATAGAACAAGACCAGGAGGTCAGACCAGGAGGTCGTACAGAACAAGACCAGGAGGTCATAACAGACCAGGAGGTCCAGGTACAGTAAACAGGGAAGTCCGCTATACAGTTCAGAGGCACAACACCGAGAAGGGTTGGTGCAAGACCCATATAGGCCGTACAAGCTCTGGCTGAAGGAATTCGCAGTCGTAAGTTTCGATTCCATTGGTCTTTCCGTATACAAGCTTAGTTGTTTGTGTACTGAACGACTGGACCGCACGTAATTGTGTACAGTAGTTAGTAATCTGACCTAGTACCATTAGAGTAAAGGGGTCACAAACGCTATTTGTACATTCTGACGTGATTTGTGTAATTTTTTATTTTTCAAGAAGGGAAGTTCGCTGGTCACTCAGGAACTATCTGACAAACCTCACCTTTACTGGAAAGAGTAAGTGTTCTGCGGATAACCCTCACATGTTCCAGTAAACAACGGTTTTTATAGGTGCCCTGGGTCGAGTGCGCCAGCACCATATCGGTGTGATCAGGTCGCATTGGTCGGCGTGGGCGAGTGAGTGGGGTACTCGGTAAACCGCCACCGTCGGCCTATTGTGAACAATCTGGTTTTCTGTAAGGGTTCGCTGAAGACCTTGATATAGAGATCAGAGGTAGAGCAAGCAACGCCTGCAGAGTTATGGGGGCCAGTTGTTCAGGTAGGGGGCGATCAACCTCGGTTCGGGTTGATTCAGTGGTCCGACCAATTGGGTCGGCCAGGTATATCATGTGTGAGAAATATGGAAGTCACACAGAGGTTTTATGTGATGAATGGGAGAGAATGACGGTACAAGACCGGGAGAAATTCCCAAGAATAGGTAGCTTCAGCCCAGAGGTGTTACAAAATTTAAGGAGGAGGATATGTCTCATAAAATCAACAAAGAGACGAGTTCAGCATTATGATTATTTACAGTTGTGGCAACAGGAAGGTGAGATACAGAGAGGTTTGGCTCAGGCGGCAGGATCTGGCTCTAACAGAAAACTAATTGCCACGGCCCCGCCGCCACCATATATATCAGGAGAGAAGTTGATTACGGAGAAAGACGCACTAAGGTGTAACACAAAATCACTTAGTAACTGTGTAAATGTTAATGATAATGTTAACCCATTAACCCATGCAAGTATTAACCCGTGCAAGTTGTACCCTGTTTTGAACTTTCCTCAGGAGTGTGATCAAGAGGACGAAGCGACAACGATTTCAGCGCTCTCTCTAGCAGCCACCATAGCAGAGACCACAGTAGGCACAGCAACACCCACGAGATTAGTAAAGGCCCCTAGCGGAGGGATAGGTGAGGTCGTATCAACTGGTAAGTACGGCACCATGCATTATGCTGAGACTATTTCACCACAAGCTGTAGAATCTACACAGAATGAGGTTGTTAGAATTACTCCTGTTAGGGTAATAGCAGTTCCCAATGGGAAAACAGATGTATCAGGAGCCACTCCCATAAGGAACATTGCCATGTACAGCCCATTTTCCCGAATGGAATTAAGGACCATAGTGTCTGAATTCCCTGACCCTAGAAAAGATTTAGTTGCCAGCCAAAAATACATCACAGACTTAGGAAACACTTTAGAGCCCAATAATAAAGATTGGCAGATATTGCTAAAAGCTTGTTTACCCTCCAATGTCGACTCAGCTCAATTTTTAGCTGATTGTGGACTAGATCTGGATGTACCTCTTACAGATGTGTACAACAAAGATAACGTAAGAAGGATAAACTTACAGTTAAAGGAGCATTTCCCAGCAGTTGTTAAATGGAACAAAATATTTTCCATTAAACAAAAAGAGTCAGAAACAGCTGCAGAATATTTTCACCGGGCACTATTAGAAATGGCAAAGTACACTGGTATAGAGGACATTAGGACAAATCCAAACCATCGAGAAATAGCAGTATCTGTACTAATGGATGGTTTGAAGGAAACATTAAAGGCAAGGGTACAGACCACGCAACCATGTTGGCGAGGTCTGTCTGTGGCTACTTTGAGAGAGGCTGCTATTGATCACGACAGAAACATCACCAGACACAGGGAACAACAAGGTGACAAATTAATGTCAGTAAGTATACAGGCTCTGACCACAAAGCAGCCTGCGTATGTACCATCCAACCCTGTGGGTAAGTCAACTATGATAACATGTTATTCTTGTCAAAGACAGGGGCACTATGCACGAGACTGTAGAGCGAAAAATTCGCAAAGATCATACCAACCCCCTAGACAACGACACGACACACGACATTGGGAGCAAGGTCCGCAGAAACGGAGTTATGAGCCACATACAGGGGAAACAAAAAGATATCCCCCAAACAGAGACTGGCATGCCTCTGGTAGTTCCCAACTATCTCCCTCACAAATAGTTGCTGCCAGCGGGATTCAGGGAGGTCACCATACCCAATAGGGGTGTGGCCATACCTGTAATCTGCAGCCAGTGAAATTGATTGCCAACCTTGAAAGTGAACCCGAGGTCGCAATTAATGTAGCTGGTAAAACTTTAAACTTTCTTGTAGACACAGGGGCGGCCAAGTCAGTGATAAATTCGACAGTGGGCATGAGGACCACTGGTAGGACAATTCCAGCCATGGGAGTAACAGGAGTAGTCCAGCACTACCCTGTTAGCAAACCAGCCGAGATTACAATAGGGCCTTTGCATACCAAGCATTCCTTTTTGCTGGCTGCATCGGCACCAACCAATCTCCTGGGAAGAGATTTACTGTGTAAAATGGGGTGCGTCATTTATTGTACTCCTGAAGGTGTATTCTTGGACATACCTGTGAAACACGCTCAGGAAGTGCGAGACATGTTAGACTCCCCATCAAAATTAATGTCACATACCATTATGACAAATAGGAATCCATCCCAAGTAGAAGAGATGACATCTCAGATACCAGAGTCACTTTGGACAAAAGACGGACAGGACACTGGATTAATGGCAAACGTAGCTCCAGTAGTTGTACAAGTAAAAGATGGTAGGATAGCTCCAAAAATCCCACAATATCCTCTGAAGCCAGAGGTGGAGTTAGGAGTTTACCCAGTAATAGAGCGCTTGCTACAACAGGGCATTCTGGTAAGAACGTCCAGCACTGCCAATAGTCCCATCTTCCCTGTTAAGAAGAGTGGGGGGAGGGGTTACAGGCTAGTGCAGGATCTAAGGGGGATTAACAAAATAGTTGAGAGTCAGTTCCCCGTAGTGCCAAATCCAGCTGTCATCCTAATGCAAATCCCTCCCACTGCCAAATTTTTCACTGTTATTGACCTCTGCTCCGCTTTCTTTTCGGTACCTCTGCACCCTGACAGCCAATATTTGTTTGCATTCACATACAGAGGAGTCCAATACACGTGGACTCGATTAC
The DNA here is from genome assembly GCF_028390025.1 of Pseudophryne corroboree. Lineage (NCBI taxonomy): Eukaryota > Metazoa > Chordata > Amphibia > Anura > Myobatrachidae > Pseudophryne > Pseudophryne corroboree. The sequence goes on along the minus strand of NC_086449.1, from coordinate 559,192,598 downwards.
CCCAAGGTTTCATAGATAGTCCAAGTATATTTTCTCAGGCTTTGCATGATTGTTTACAGTCTTTTCAACCAGACAGTGGATCAGTATTGATACAGTATGTGGACGATTTATTACTGTGTTCAGATTCACTGGAAGCATCTCTGAAGGATACGAAACAGCTCCTGTTTCATCTTTCAGACACCGGACACAAGGTGTCCAAAGACAAGTTGCAATTATGCCAAACTAAGGTAAAATATTTGGGACACTGTCTAACACAAGGACTGAGACACCTGACCGCTGATAGAATCCAAGCAATTAGAGACATGACCCTGCCACAAACCCAGCAACAGATCAGAACGTTTTTAGGAATGTGTGGGTATTGCCGTAATTGGATCCCAGGGTTTTCCATTTTAGCGTTACCTTTGCAGGAAATGGTCTCCTCAAACAAACCTGATAGGATCTCGCATACAGACGAGTCCGAAACAGCATTTGAGAGACTCAAACAGTGCCTAACGCAGGCACCAGCACTAGGTATGCCAGACTATGGGAAACCCTTTGAACTATACGGAACAGAAAGTGCTGGTTGCGCGGCAGGCGTACTAACCCAAAAACACGGTGATGCCAGCAGGCCAGTTGCATACTACAGCGCTCAGCTAGATACGGTAGCGCGATCCCTCCCCACATGCTTGCGAAGCGTTGCTGCGATAGCATTGCTAGTGACAAAAAGCGAAGATGTCGTGCTAGGCCACAACCTCACAATCCATACGCCGCATGCGGTATCAGCCTTATTGAATTCTGCCCAAACCAGACACGTCTCATCAGCGAGGTTTACAAGATGGGAATTGGCACTAATGGCCCCCGTAAACATCACCATAAGGAGATGCAGTGCATTAAATCCTGCAACATATCTCCCAGGTGTGCCTGGTCAGGCACAAAGGGTGGAAGGTGAGAGTGCTGGGGAAGGAGGATTTAATACAAAGGAAGATACACATGATTGTATGGAATATTTGACCCAAAATTTTACCGCAAGGCCTGACATCAGTGACAACCCACTGGAAGATGCAGAACTCACGTTCTACACGGACGGTAGTTGTCACAGACAGTCAGACTCGGGAGACTTGTGTACTGGATACGCAGTCGTAGATGACCAAGACACCATAGAAGCGGAACCGCTAGGCCCACCTCACTCAGCCCAGGTTGCTGAACTGGTCGCCCTAACCAGAGCATGTGAATTGGCTAAGGGTAAGTCAGCCAATATCTACACCGATTCTAGATACGCATTCGGGGTAGTTCATGATTTCGGAGCCCTATGGCGCCTCAGAAATTTCATGACGGCAGCTGGTACACCGGTAGCGCATGCAGCTCACATAAAAAGGCTTCTAACAGCGATACAGGAACCCGACAGAGTGGCTGTTATCAAATGTAAAGCACACACATATAGCCAAGACCCGGTATCACTTGGTAACAGCCGAGCAGACGAAGCTGCTAAGTTAGCAGCTGCTACCCCCATACAGACAAACACCACACAACTGATGGTATTCAATACCATCAACACACAGAAGTTGTGTAAAATGCTAAATTTGTGTTCCACACAGGAAAAGGCAGTCTGGAAGGCAAAGGGATGAGGCCAAGAGTCCTCAGGACTCTGGACGGATGGACATGGTAAACCAGTGGCCCCCAGAGCATATCTTCCATGTCTGGCTGAAGCAGCTCACGGGCTGACTCATCTAGGCAAGGAGGGAATGTGCAAATTGGTAAGAGCCTATTGGTGCGCCCCAGGATTCTCCTCTCATGCGAGTAAAAGAGCAATGTCATGCCTTACCTGTCTGAGAAAGAATATTGGAAAGGCAATACCAACAGAACCATCCCATATCCCACCTGCCGGCGGCCCTTTCCAGGTAATACAAATTGACTTCATTCAATTACCCCCTTGTCGGAATTTGAAATATGTACTTGTTTGTATAGATGTTTTCTCGAATTGGGTCGAAGCATTTCCTGCAGCTACAAATACCGCTATGTTTACAGCTAAGAAAATTGTGCAGGAATTTGTATGTAGATATGGTATCCCTAGAATAATCGAAAGTGATAGGGGTACCCATTTTACAGGTGATGTCTTTCAAGGAATGTGTAAGTTGATGGGAATTGACAGCAAGCTGCACACTCCGTACCGTCCACAGGCGAGTGCGAAGGTCGAAAGAGTGAACAGCACTATTAAAAATAAATTGAGTAAAGTGATGGCAGAGACAGGATTGACATGGCCAGAAGCTTTGCCCATTGTATTGTACAGTATCAGAACCACTCCCAGGTCCCCTCTTAATCTGTCCCCCTTTGAAATCTTATTTGGTCGACAACCGCATGTCATGATTAACCCTCAGGATGATTTGAAATGTAACAATGAAGTAACTGTAAAGTACTTGATTAACATGAGTAAACAGTTAAGGAATCAAAATGATAATCTAAAGTTGGTGATTCCTGATCTACCTGATAGTAGTTGTCATGACATTGAACCTGGGGATTATGTAATGATACGAAATTTTCTACGCTCAGGTTGCCTTATTGACAGATGGGAAGGACCATACCAGGTCTTATTGACTAGCACTACAGCATTGAAGGTTGCTGAGAGAGAGACTTGGGTCCATTCATCCCACTGCAAGAAGGTTGCTGATCCAGAGAAGTCCCGTGATAAGGAACAGACGGTAGAGGTTGTATCACTGGAGTGTCTGTTCCAGGAGGACTGAGGCGGCACCTGAGCCTTGAAGACCGAGAGCTGTTGTCGACTCCCCACTCCCTTTTATTATTTTCCTCCACTTCCCATCCCCTCTCCCTCAAATTTCTTTTTTCCTCCTTCTCATTCTTCTTCGTCTCCTCCTCAAAGATGGACTTGCCCCAAGAGACTGTGATCCGGAATTTCCTGTTGACCATGATGTTAACCAGAACAGTCTGTTCCGGCGAGAGTACCATGGAGGTCGATAGAGGTTCTGGAATGGGTTCTGATGATAAAGATGGAGGCGTAGTTTTCCAAGATCAACCTAACCAACAAGCAAAGGCGAGTATCAGAAAACGATCCGATAGCATTGATCATAGAAGAAATTGTGACGGATTGTTAGCTGAAGAAAACTGTATCTGTAGGCTCTGTAACAATGTCATTGAAGATGGGTGCATTAAGAAATGCCAATCCAGTTTTAATATCCATATGGACCGGCATCCATTGAGTGATTATCACTCCTTAGTGGGTAATGTATTAAACAAAACAGATTGTTGGGTATGCTCTCAAGTACCTCAGGGTCATAGCAAATCAGGGCTAGTACCATTTCCTTTAACGATAGGGGAGGTACTTGAGTTAAATGGTGGGAGACCGGTGGACCGGAGGTTTAATATCTCCAGCCCTCCTAGTTTGAAGCTCCACCAATACCACGTGGATAGGTCCCTATTATGTTTTAACATCTCCAATTCCAGAAAGCCGGGAAATTGGGAAGTATCATGGAGTAACCACACCATGACCTTTTCACATAGAGCAGATAGAATGCCTACAGATACAGAGCTTGTACGCCACATAGCCAGTAGAGGAAAATCTTTCCGGTATAGATACACCTTAGGAAATAGGATTACTAGAGTTGGAGAAGTATCACCAGGATACTGTGCACATATCGTACAACCTGATACGTGCATTAAGCAGATGGAAGAATTAGGGCTAGGAGATTTCACCTGGAAGGTGTGTAATATGGTAATGTCTTTCTCCGTCCCATATGTTCTCCCCGATGATGCATATTTCATATGCGGGAGAAAGGCGTACAAGTGGCTTGCCCCAAACTCTGAAGGATTGTGTTATATTGGAAGAGTATTGCCTGAAGTAATGACTGTAACTCATGATAAAATGAAAGACATACACCGTGGTGCCCAAGCTCCTTATACTCACACTCATTACGAGCACCTCGTTAAAAGACAACTGTCAGAAAGGTTAGAGCATCCGGCCTCTGATCTGATCCATGAATCCACCGGGATTCAGGTTCTGGTGGCGTTAGATTTCACTCGCACCGCTCGAGGAGTGATGAATTATAGATACATTTCCGCACTCGCCAATTTGTTAGATAATATCACTGAAATGTATGATGACACGTTTAGATATACTGGAAGAGAACTTCAGGCTTATAAAACAGAACTGGTACAGCATAGAATGGTTCTTAATTACCTCACAGCAGTGACAGGCGGATATTGTGTTACATTGGCAACACAGTACGGCGTGAAGTGTTGCACGTATATCACGAATAGCACCGAGGATCCGGTAGAGGTCATAGACCAAAAGATGGACGATATTCTCCAATTAAAGTGGGAATTTCGTCGAAAACACAATCTCACTCTTGCTGCTGTAGGTAATGAGCTGACTGGTTGGGTGTCATGGTTGAACCCGCGAAATTGGTTCTCCGGTTTGGGAGACTGGGCTCAAGGAGTCATAATGGATGTTGGGAAGTTTCTACTATGTATCTTAGGTGTCGTTATATCGATTGGATTGATATTTAGATGCGGGCAGGCTTTAATGAGGTGCAAACAAAGTACCAGAGTGATGAGTTTGAGGAGTGAGGAAACTGTAATTAACCTGGATTTGATTTACGACCCAACGATAGAAACAATGATGTGATGAAAATGCGATTTCTACGGTCCGTTTCTTTCACCTGTTTTTCTGGTTTTTCTCCAAGATAACAAGACCCCCTTGGACGAGGAAGTTGATGAGACGCTATACAGACAACGGATAGACCAAAGAAGAAGTTTTGACCACTTGAGATATGGACACTTGATGAACTTTGCCATGGATCCCCAGTTTCCCTAGAATTCCTAAAATTACGCTAGCCCAACATTTTTTTGTAAATCTAATGGCATTGACAAAGCTTATTGCTCACGCTTAATGAGCAAAACAGCGCAAAGAAGACGACTTTCAACTGATACCGAACAAAACTTCAACCGACAGATGTACATTAACCTGACATAGAATACCACCGCATTTACCGTAATTATGTCTTTTCTTCATTTCTACAACCCTCAGGTAATGACACACATAGTATAGGGAATACAGGCACAGATATCAGCAATCACATATTCCCCCATTCATGTATCATCAACTAAAATGTGCTCCCCATTTTGTTCAAAATCCGAAAAGAGCTCGGTAAAGTTTGACAGCCCTGTACCACGGGATAAGAAGGAATTCAAATGTATACTTCGCAATACCTCGAAGCTTGATTTACAACACGTACGGCACGATGATACATGACCCCCCAAACATGGACTCATACACACATGCTTCTGCTATCTCACTAGGTCATACCCTCTTCCCACCTACTCCTCTCTCCTCCCTTACCCAACCATGGAAATGAATTAACCCCTGACATATATTTTTCTCCTTTTGAAATGTTTTCAGGAAGTGGCAGTTATTATTGACTGCCAAAGGGTGGACTGTCAAAGTCAGAAAAATATCTCTATGCACACTACCATATTTGCACCTCACACAGGTCCGTGCTGCGCATGCGTACGCTCTCCCGTACGTGCACATACTCACAGTCGCGGGCACCCGCAGGCGCATGGTATGCGTATTTACGGTAGAGTTTATGCGATCATAGCGTGCGACTCAATCATTACATATTTTCACTAATAATGTATTTTGTAGATCATGGTCCCTTTGATAGATTCTGAAAGTTTGGTTAATATAGAATGTTCATGAACAGAGGAATCCCTCTTTGTTTGATACGAAGGGTCAGATAGGAGTAATACAGTGGTGTTTAGTATCCATCGGAAGAGTATTTAATTAGAAATATTCCGGTGTTGGTTTGAAGCAGATCAATCGCTCGTGCGAATAGTTATGGACATAAGAAGTTTATGAACATTTACTTTATTTGCACTTTATTACCCATGCGGCGGTAAACCCAGTTTCCCTCCCACCTGAGCAGTTGGAAATAGTCACAGCCCACCTGTATGAATCAACCTATGACCTTTTGTTATAATGCGAAGCCGAATTCCTGTGTCCAATGAACAATGAGATTGTAGGGACCATTGAATTGTATTGTGTGTGGAGCATAAATAGCAGGCCGACCATATCCAACTTCACTCTCTTCAACGGTTCTCATTGCTGATAATCGGGAGCTGGATATCGAGGCGCATGCGATCGTTCCCCTTGTGCGTAAGTTCTCTCCGTAATCATATTGTCTTACTGTGAGCCATTTCTCTCTCTCTCCCTCTCTTCTCTTTCTCTCGTATTTTCCCTTGATTAGACTTGAATTGTATTGTATTGTATTTCCTGTGTAGTTATCTGGTTAGTTGGTTTATGTTATACTGTAGTGTATGCTTTGTACTGTGATTCTTTTTGCAAGTAATAGTCATAATACATATAATAGGTTTCGGACCCTAAGCCAGGTATCTGTGTATTCTTTATAGTGTTAAGTATTCTCTGAGCGTCGGTGACGCTCAAGCAGCTTTGTAGGTAATCAGGTTACACAAGGTTGCACTTACACATTGTCTCCACACTAAGGTTTACTGTGTATTTCATTGCTGAAGGTATAGATATAAAGGTTTAACGTTGTGAGCGTCTGCATCGCTGGTGATCTCCTCGTGGTCCCGAGCGTCCGCTACGCTATAGCTAATCATAACGTTAGTCGGCAGCCAATAGCGTGCCTGCCTGTGATCACTAAGCCGCAAGCGAACGTGACGCTTGAGCGTCTCGCCTACGGCTGAGCGATCGTTACGCAACTTGCGTACCCTTACGGTACTTCTTACGTAGCTAGCGTACAGTGTTCTTAGACCTCATAAAGGGTTATATACATGATCAATTTTTAGCTTTATCACTGTAGTGGAGGAATCAGTGGGGGTTAACTTTCAAGGTGTTTCTCACTTAAAACAAGTTGTGGCACTGTTGTAAAAAGATCATGCACAATTATCAAACAAAATTTATGAAATTTAGAACAGATTCCGCCACAATAATCTGAACTTGGTGGGGCTCCCTGAGATGATTAGAGGTCATGCACTGGTGCATTTTGTATGGAATACGCTTCCTACACTCCTGGGAGCAGAGGCTGCACGTTCTGATCTGGTTATAGAGGGTGTCCATAGAGTGGGAGCAGGAAACGGTACTGGTTCTCTCCAACCCAGAGTAGTTCTTTTTAAATGTTTAAACTACCTTCACAAAATGTTTCTCTGGTCAGTGTCCTGCAATAAATTTCTTCTGCACTGAGAAGGTTGCACTTTGCGCATATTTCAATATTATTCAGTGGAGTTCTCCAATGCGCAAAAAGCTTTTGGTCCTGTTTTCTCCTCTTCGATTGAAGCCAAATGCACTGATATACCCAGTGAGATTGAGGTTATTCGATGGGTCTTCATATAAGGATTTTACCAGTGGCGCTTACGCTGCAAATTTTCTGAAAGAGCAACGTGATGAAGATTCCCATGGCATTTCTGATGTCTCATTAAATGTATTTTGTTTTCATCCCTACTGTTCTCTCTGTTATATTTTTGCCTACTTAGGCGTTCAGTATTCATATAACTCCTTTAGTGAGCCTATTATGTTTGTTATGTATATGTTATTGTGATTCTGCTTACACATTTATTGTTAAGTATAGATTCCTTTAAGGTGTGAGACTGATGTCTCAGCTAAGCCTAGAGTTTTCTTGCATATAATTGCAATTTGTGTCAGTAAACCTGAAGTACTATGTTTTTGGTCAGATTGCTCAAAATGTTCTTTTTATTATTGCATTTTGATTGTTTACCGCTGCCCCTTCATTGTCTTGTAATGTCTTCTTCCTATTCTGTCCCTCCCCCCACATTGTTCATTTCGTATTGTGACAATGATATGCGCTGCTATACGCTATGTTTATTATATTCTTCAATACATGACTAGCCTTAGGATTGGTACATTCAGTGTAGGCGGTATCAATTCCCAGCAAAGTGTAGGAAAGTACTGCTGTATCTTAATAAACAATATATTGATATAGCGTTTCTACAATAAATGTACTTGATCCTGTCTGAATTGAAAAAGTTGCAAATGTTCCAGTGGTCTTTATCTGCTGCGGCTCCTTTCAACTTTAAATCCAGGGGAGTAGTGATCTTGACAAAAAAGCAGTTGGGAGTAGAGGTGGTGTCTGCAGAAGCTGACCCAATAGGGCGATATGTAATAGCTGAAGTTAAATTACAAGGTAATACATATTGTTTGTGCAATATCTATGCTCCAAATGTTTACTGTAAGAAATATTTTTCGTTTAATATTATCCAAGGCCAAGCGGAACAAATATGACTCGTCTTCAATAATAATGTGTGGGGACACTAATTTGGTTTCTTCCTTATACCTTGATAGGTCACATCAAATAATACATTTGTCATCCGTACCAACATTAGGGGTTCCACTTTTCTCAGATAGTCTTAGGGCTAGATGCATCATCGCTTGGAGAGTGATAAATTGAAGAGCGAAAAAGCATCAGCCAATCCGCTCCTAACTGCCATGTCACAGGCCCTGTTTGAAAAATGTCAGGAGTTTTTTGGCTGGTAGTTTATCACTTTCCATTTTATCACTCTCCAAGCGATGATACATCTAGCCCTTAATCTTATAGATGTATGGAGATATATGCACCCTATAGAGAAGGAAATTTACATGACCCTCTAACGCCCATAATACAATGTCAAGTATAGATTACATTCTCTTTTCAAACGGTCTGTTCCCTAAGGTACAAAATTCTAACATTGAAACAATATCCCTCTCGGACCATGCTCTGGTCTGGGCTGATTTTCATGTGAGAACTGAGCGCAGGCCTCACACCTTATGGAGATTTCCATCCTATCTTTTCCATTCCGACAGGTTACGTGAACATTTAGAGAATGCATGGGATAATTTCCACCATGATAACCTAATCCACACTAATGCTAATCCAGCTTTATTTTTGCAAATGGTCAAGGCAGTTCTCCGGGGTGAGATTGTTTCATTTGTTGGCTATGTCTAAAAACAGCACACATTATCTTATTTGGAACTTCAACAAAAATTGTCTAATGCATACCAAATTTACAAATTTGACCCGAATAAGGCAACTAAAGCTATGTGGAGGCTAAACTCCAATTTGATGAATATCAGTCTTCAAGGTGACAAATACCTTTTTACAATTAATTCTAATTTCCTCAAATTTGGAGATAAACCGGGAAAACTGCGTACTAACTTGTTGACAGGACATGCCTGCCAATGTTAGTTCACCCTTTAAAATGTCCCAATGGTGATCTCACTACCTCTAACAAGCAAATCACTGATGTAATGCAAGCTATTTACAAAGATCTTTATACGCCTTCTGTCCCCTCTGCAGATTCTGTTTCTCTAGGTCAGGCTTGGCCAACCTGTGGCTCTCCAGATGTTGTGAAACTGGTATCCGTTCACATGGTCGACCATGTTATGGTCGACAGTCATTAGGTCGACCACTATTGGTTGACATTGACATGGTCGACATGGACACATGGTCGACACATGAAAAGGTCGACATGAGTTTTTTTACTTTTTTTTCTTTTGGGGAACTCTTCCATACTTTACGATCCACGTGGACTACGATTGTAACGGTAATCTGTGCCGAGCGAAGCGAAAGCACCATGCCCGAAGCATGGCAAGCGAAGTGAGCCATGCGAGGGGACGCGGTGCACTAATTGGGGTTCCCAGTCACTTTACACAAAAAACGACACCAAAAAAAGTAAAAAAACTCATGTCGACCTTTTCATGTGTTGACCTGTCATGCGTCGACCATTTTCATGTGTCGACCATGTGTCCATGTCGACCATGTCAATGTCGACCAATAGTGGTCGACCTAATGACTGTCGACCATAACATGGTCGACCATTCATACCGGAATCTGTGAAACTACACATCCCAGCATGCCCTGCCACGGGTTTTAGCATTCCTTAATAGCAAAACTGTGGCAAAGCATGATGGGACTTGTAGTTTTACAACAGCTGGAGAGCCACAGGTTGGCCAGGCCTGTCTAGGTGAAAATATTTCCTCTTCATTTTGGTCTAACTTATCATTGCCTCACATTTCTAGTGATGATACCCGCATGTTGACAACTCCTATAACTATAGAAGAAGTTTCTAAAGTCATTAAAAATGTAAAAAATGCGAGAGCTCCAGGTCCTGATGGACTATTAGGTGAATTTTACAAAACTCTTTCCATAATATCTAAACCCTTAGTGGCCTATTGCAATGGAATAATGGAATATAAGACCCTTCCTACTAATTTAAAGCAGCTGTTATCGAGGTGTTACCCAAACCAGGAAAAGACCCTATCCCTTTTCTCTTATGTCCTAGAGGATGCTGGGGACTCTGTAAGGACCATGGGATAGACGGGCTCCGCAGGAGACATGGGCACTAAGAAAGAACTTTAGGTATGGGTGTGCATTGGCTCCTCCCTCTATGCCCCTCCTCCAGACGTCAGTTTATTACTGTGCCCAGAGGAGACTGGGTGCATTACAGGGAGCTCTCCTGAGTTTTCCTGAAATGAAAGTATTTGTTAGGTTTTTTTATTTTCAGGGAGCCTGCTGGCAACAGACTCCCTGCAGCGAGGGACTGAGGGGAGAGAAACAGACCTACTTTAATGTTAGGCTCTGTTTCTTAGGCTACTGGACACCATTAGCTCCAGAGGGAACGGAACGCAGGTCTTACCCCGCAGTTCGTCCCAGAGCCGCGCCGCCGTCCTCCTTGCAGAGCCGGAAGACAGAAGCCGTGTGAGTATGTGAAGAAAGAAGACTTCAAAGGCGGCAGAAGACTTCAGATCTTCACTGAGGTAACGCACAGTGGTAGTGCTGTGCGCCATTGCCCCCACACAGCACACACAACTGGCAGTCACTGTAAGGGTGCAGGGCGCAGGGGGGGGGGGGGGGGGGCACCCTGGGCAGCAATATGGACCTCCAAAGGTGGCAATAAACTTATATACAGGCTGGGCACTGTATATAAGAGAGATCCCCCGCCATAATTTGAATTTTTAAGCGGGACCGAAGCTGAGGGGGCGGAGCTTGTTCCTCAGCACTCACCAGCGCCATTTTCTCCACAGCACACCGCTGAGAGGAAGCTCCCCGGACTCTCCCCTGCTTACACGGTGAAAGAGGATTTTAAAGAAGGGGGGGGGCACATAATTTGGCGCAAATAGATAATTACAGCGCTACCTGGGTAAACATATAGTGTGTTTTTTCCTGGGTCATAAGTGCTGGGTGTGTGCTGGCATACTCTCTCTCTGTCTCTCCAAAGGGCCTTTGTGGGGGAATTGTCTTCAGATAAGAGGTTTCCCTGAGTGTGTGGTGTGTCGGTACGCGTGTGTCGGCATGTCTGAGGTAGAAGGCTTTCCTAGTGAGGAGGTGGAGCAAATGAATGTGGTGTCTCCGTCGGCAACACCGACACCTGACTGGGTGGATATGTGGAATGTTTTAAGTGCTAATGTAAATTTATTGCACAAAAGGTTGGACAAAGCTGAGTGCGGGAATTATGTAGAGTGTCAGGCCCTGCCTGCCCCTATGTCGCAGGGACCCTCGGGGTCTCAAAAGCGCCCACTATCCCAAATAGTAGACACTAATACCGACACCGATTCTGACTCCAGTGTCGACTACGATGATGCAGTTACAGCCAAAATTGGCTAAAAGTTTTCAATATATGATTATTGCAATAAAGGATGTTTTGCATATCACAGAGGAACCCCCTGTCCCTGACACGAGGGTACACATGTATAGGGAAAAGAAACCTGAGGTAACCTTTACCCCTTCTCATGAGCTGAACGAGTTATTTGAAAAGGCTTGGGAATCTCCAGAGAAGAAACTGCAGATTCCCAAAAGGATTCTTATGGCGTATCCTTTCCCGACTAAGGACAGGATACGGTGGGAATCCTCCCCGAGGGTAGACAAAGCGTTGACACGCTCATCCAAAAAGCGATTTCTGCTAGACGAGTCCTATGGACCCGGCAATCGACAGGTGATGCCTACTCAAAGAGGCATCTGTAGGTTTTACCTTACAGGGGTGAGGAATTGTTTGGGGAAGGTCTCTCGGACTTGGTCTCCACTGCTACGGCAGGTAAATCAAATTTTTTTGCCTTATATTCCCTCACAGCCTAAGAAAGCGCCACATTATCAAATGCAGTCCTTTCGGTCAAATAAAAACAAGAGAGCACGAGGATCGTCCTTTCTTGCCAGAGGTAAGGGCAGAGGGAAAATGCTGCCATCCACAGCTAGTTCCCAGGAGCAGAAGTCCTCCCCGGCCTCTACAAAATCCACCGCATGACGCTGGGGCTCCGCTGAGGGAGTCCGCCCCAGTGGGGGCACGTCTTCGACTTTTCAGCCACATCTGGGTTCACTCACAGGTGGATCCCTGGGCAATAGAGATTGTTTCCCAGGGTTACAAGCTGGAATTCGAAGAGGTGCCTCCTAGCCGGTTTTTCTAATCGGCCTTACCAGCTTCTCCCCCAGAAAGGGGGATAGTCTTAAATGCAATTCAAAAATTGTGTCTTCAACAGGTGGTGATCAAAGTTCCCCTGCTTCAACAAGGTAGGGGGTATTACTCAGCCCTATTTGTAGTCCCGAAACCGGACGGTTCGGTCAGACCCATTTTAAATTTTAAATCCTTGAACCTATACTTGAAAAGGTTCAAGTTCAAGATGGAATCACTCAGAGCGGTTATCGCCAGCCTAGAAGGGGGGGATTTTATGGTGTCCCTGGACATAAAGGATGCATACCTTCATGTTCCCATATACCCACCTCATCAGGCGTACCTGAGATTTGCGGTACAGGATTGTCATTACCAAGTTCAGACGTTGCCGTTTGGGCTTTTCACGGCCCCGAGAATTTTCACCAAGGTAATGGCGGAAATGATGGTGCTCCTGCGCAAGCAGGGGGTCACAATTATCCCATACTTGGATGATCTCCTAATAAAAGCGAGATCACGAGAGCAGTTGTTGAACAGCGTGTCACTTTCACTGGAGGTGTTACAGCAACACGGCTGGATTCTCAATATCAAGAAGTCACAATTAGTTCCTACGACCCGTTTGACCTTCTTAGGCATGATTCTGGATACGGACCAGAAAAGGGTTTATCTTCCGATAGAAAAGGCCCAGGAACTCATGACTCTGGTCAGGGACCTATTGAAGCCAAAACAGGTGTCGGTGCATCACTGCACTCGAGTCCTGGGAAAGATGGTGGCATCTTACGAGGCCATTCCTTTCAGCAGGTTCCATGCGAGGACCTTCCAATGGGACCTACTGGACAAGTGGTCCGGGTCACATCTACAGATTCATCAGTTGATCACCCTGTCCCCCAGGGCCAGGGTAGCTCTCCTGTGGTGGCTGCAGAGTGCTCACCTTCTGGAGGGTCGCAGATTCGGCATTCAGGACTGGGTACTGGTGACCATGGACGCGAGCCTTCGAGGTTGGGGAGCAGTCACACAGGGAAGAAACTTCCAAGGTCTTTGGTCAAGTCAAGAGACTTGTCTCCACATCAACGTCCTGGAACTAAGGGCCATATACAACGCCCTTCGTCAAGTGGAGACTTTGCTTCGCGACCTACCGGTTCTGATCCAGTCAGACAACATCACCGCAGTAGCTCATGTAAACCGCCAAGGCGGCACAAGGAGCAGAGTGGCTATGGCAGAACCCACCAGGATTCTTCGCTGGGCGGACAATCATGTAGGCGCACTGTCAGCAGTGTTCATTCCGGGAGTGGACAACTGGGAAGAAGACTTCCTCAGCAAACACGATCTACATCCAGGAGAGTGGGGACTTCATCAGGAAGTCTTTGCACAGATTGCAAGTCAGTGGGGCCTGCCCCAGATAGACATGATGGCGTCCCGCCTAAACAATAAACTACAGAAGTATTGCGCCAGGTCAAGAGACCCTCAGGCGGTGGCAGTGGACGCCCTAGTGACACCTTGGGTGTTCCAGTCGGTCTATGTGTTTCCTCCTCTTCCTCTCATCCCCAAGGTGTAGAGAATAATAAGAAAAAGAGTAGTACAGACAATTCTCATTGTTCCAGATTGGCCACGAAGGGCCTGGTATCCGGATCTGCAGGAAATGCTCACGGAAGATCCGTGGCCTCTTCCTCTAAGACAGGACCTGCTACAACAGGGGCCCTGTCTGTTCCAAGACTTACCGCGGCTGCGTTTGACGGCATGGCGGTTGAACGCCGGATCCTAGCGGAAAAGGGCATTCCGGATGAGGTCATTCCTACTCTGATAAAGGCTAGGAAGGACATGACAGCTAAATATTATCACCGTATATGACGAAAGTATGTTTCTTGGTGTGAGGCCAGGAATGCTCCTACGCAGGAATTCCATCTGGGCCGTTTTCTTCACTTCCTACAAACTGGAGTGAATTTGGGCCTAAAATTAGGCTCCATTAAGGTTCAGATTTCGGCCCTATCCATTTTCTTTCAGAAAGAATTGGCTTCTCTCCCAGAAGTACAGACTTTTGTGAAGGGAGTGCTGCATATTCAGCCTCCTTTTGTACCCCCGGTGGCGCCTTGGGATCTTAGCGTGGTGTTGAGTTTCCTTAAGTCGCACTGGTTTGAACCACTTCAAACAGTGGAATTAAAATATCTCACTTGGAAAGTGGTCATGTTGTTAGCCTTGGCTTCGGCTAGGCGAGTGTCGTAATTGGCGGCTTTGTCTCATAAAAGCCCCTATCTGGTTTTCCATATGGATAGAGCGGAATTGCGGACCCGTCCTCAATTCTTGCCTAGGGTGGTTTACTCTTTTCATATGAATTGTGGTGCCTGTGGCTACGCGAGACTTGGAGGATTCCGAGTCCCTTGATGTGGTCAGGGCTTTGAAAATTTATGTAGCCAGAATGGCTAGGGTCAGGAAAACAGAGGCCTGTTTGTCCTGTATGCTGCCAACAAGGTTGGTGCTCCTGCTTCAAAGCAGACTATTGCTCGCTGGATCTGTAACACGATTCAGCAGGCTCATTCAACGGCTGGATTGCCGTTACCAAGATCGATTAAGGCCCATTCCACTAGGAAGGTGGGCTCTTCTTGGGCGGCTGCCCGGGGAGGTCTCGGCATTGCAATTGTGCCGAGCTGCTGCTTGGTCGGGTTCAAACATCTTTGCAAAGTTCTACAAGTTTGATACCCTGGCTGAGGAGGATCTCCTGTTTGCTCAGTCGGTGCTGCAGAGTCATCCGCACTCTCCCGCCCGTTTGGGAGCTTTGGTATAATCCCCATGGTCCTTACGGAGTCCCCAGCATCCTCTAGGACGTAAGAGAAAATAAGATTTTAAACCTACCGGTAAATCTTTTTCTCCTAGTCCGTAGAGGATGCTGGGCGCCTGTCCCAAGTGCGGACTACTTCTGCAAGACTTGTATATAGTTTTTGCTTGCATAAGGGTTATGTTACAGTTTTCATCAGTCTCTGTGTTGTTTTCATACTGTTAACTGGTTCGTATATACCCGAGTTATACGGTGTGAATGGTGTGGGCTGGTATGAATCTTGCCCTTGGATTAACAAAATCCTTTCCTCGTACTGTCCGTCTCCTCTGGGCACAGTTTCTCTAACTGAGGTCTGGAGGAGGGGCATAGAGGGAGGAGCCAGTGCTCACCCATACCTAAAGTCCTTTCTTAGTGCCCATGTCTCCTGCGGAGCCCGTCTATCCCCATGATCCTTACGGAGTCCCCAGCATCCTCTACGGACTAGGAGAAAAAGATTTACCGGTAGGTTTAAAATCTTATTTTTGGGTCATATAGACCAATATTGTTTTTAAATTTAGATTACAAAATAATCACTAAGATCTTTGCGGAACATTTAAAGCTAATTTTGTCTGGTGTGATCCATACTAACCAGACAGGATTTATTAAAGGCAGACACTTTGTGGTGAACGTCAGGAGAGTCTTATCAGCCATTTAATTTACATAAATCAGACCAGGCCTAGTTGATAATCCCAATATTATTGTATCAGTTGATGCAGAAAAGGTATTTGACCTTTTGCTGTGGCCCCACTTATACTTTGGCTTTCCACACTTTATTTTACTTTGGCTTTCCACACTTATTTATTGACACTTTACGTACTTTATATACCCTTCAGTGTTCTCAAGTATCCTGTAACGGTTATCTATCCTCCCCTTTTTTAATCCTCAGAGGTACGAGGCAGGGTCGTCGCCTTTCCCAGCTACTTTTTGCAGTTGCAATCGAACCTTTGGCGATAGTGATTCGGTCTTCTCCCCTACTTCGAGGTTTATCTATAGGTGATAAAGAGTTGCGTATCACACTTTTTGCTGATGACACTCTATTGTTTCTAGCCAATCCAAAAGCTCTCTCCCAGCAGTAATGGATATTATTAACTCTTTTGGTTTGATCTTGCGTTACAAAATTAACATAACCAAATCAGAAATGTAAATTTTAGAGGGAGCCCACGTCACGACAATTGCCATATCTGGCCTTCCACCTTTCCGGATAGCTCCCTGACTCATTAAATATCTAGGGATACTTATTGGTTCTGATCTCTCTAAATTATACAACCTCAATTATTCCCCTACTAACTCTAAAATGTCTCAAATGCTTGATAATTGGATGTTTTTGCCCCGGTCTCTGTTGGGTAGGCTGGCAGTAATCAAAAGCATTATTTTCCCAAAGATATTCTACTTGATGCAGATGCTGCTGGTCTCCCTAACACAGTCAGATATTTCTAAACTAGATTGTTTATTTTCAAGATTCATCTGGCAAAACAAAAGACCAAGGATAGCACAACAAAAACTTAAGAATCTCAGACGGGACGGTGACTTAGGTGCTTCTGATCTAAAGTATTCTCTAGCAATTATTTTTCGCTATATCAGTGATTGGTTGTTGTAGAAAGGTGACTACACTGAAATAACTTTGGATGAGGCGTTGCTATTTCTGTATTCACCGTCCTAATGTATTACTTCAATCCAAAGCATCTTGTTCCAAATTCAATTTTGAACAATATTATTTTCACAGATACTTATATCACTACATAACAGGTCAGCCTATGGTTTATGGAGCAGTAGAGGAATATATTCTTCATTTAAGGTCTTTGATCCTGGAGGTACATTTGCACATTTGAAGACTTACAACAGCAATATGGACTTCCCAGACGCCATTTCTACCTATATCTCCAAGTACGGCATTTCATTTCTTCACTTGGTACACAATTTCAAAGCAATTCTCAGCTTGCCATGGCACTGGATTCATTACTCAAATTCCTGGTAAATTAACACATTTAATGTTAAATTCTTATATTCCATCCGTGCCAATTCTGATGATACTCCAAAATGGAGGGCTTTAGTCTCTAGATAGAAATCTGATATTCCTGATATTACTAAGATGTCTGATCTCTTAGCTACCTTTGATGGTTCACTAAGAATTTTACAATCATCATACCTCCAGGAAGTACATACAGCATCCGAATGCCCCATAGAGCACACAGTATATTTCACCTAGACACTGTAGACACATGAATATCCACAGAGACTGGTCCCTGTCAAAAATGTGGTATAGCAAATGCAAATATATTTTTTTCACTTATTTTGGGGATGTCATAAGATTAGAAAATTTTGTAACAAAATTTCAGCCTATGCTGGCAATTTTTTTTTTTTTAAGCCTACATCCTGATTCCACTGGCTGTCTATTACTGAAATGTAAAAATTTAAACCTTGGTCCTCACAAAAAACAATTATTCCTTTACTCTCCACTCTCCTCACCCTGGGGAAAAATGTATCTTAATTTATTGGACATGAAAATTTGCTCCATCCCTACGGATGGTCCAGCATAGTTGTTAAAACTTATTATCCTGAATATAGACAAGAGTGTTGAAAATTTCCACGATAAGTGGGGATACTTTCTAAATTCTTTAGATGAACCAATTAAAATAATATACCTGAAATCTTTGAACATACAGGGTAGTCCTTGTGAATGAATTAATTATATAATTCAAATAGACATTCTGTCTGTTACCGAAACTGTTGTAAGGGGAAATCTAGGGCGCTCCTAGGTGTGAAATCCTGCTGCCTCTTATCAACACCTATGGATCAATCCCTGGGGGATGCAAAGTGAAATTGGAGTATACAGAAAGGTTGGTGTGGAAGTTTGTGCTGGATTTCAGGGTACTGACTCAGAGAAAGTGGGGGTTTGGTTATCCACTTCCCTGCATAAAGTGTGATCTATGATTGTAAGAATGTAATGGGAATAATACTTATCCGTAAATAGTTGATGGGTTCCTCTGTTTTCCTCTATTTATTTGTGATGAGGTTGAGATTATCTCCCTGTATCGTCGGTACATGAAATAACATTTTAATAGAAATTGGTTGTTTTAGACAATGGATCTTTTTTTTCTAGTATTGATATTATTGATTATTTCAAACTTTATGGTAGTATGGATGGTGTCAATGGATCTACCTTGCTTACATAGTTTGTTATAATTATAAGCTTATCATGGTTTCTTTTAGGTCACAGTGATGTAGTGTCAGTCATATATTTCCCCATCCGATGGTATCTATGACTCAGGGATGGCGTGGTATGATAAACTAATTTAATTCACATCAGAAAAACTTGTAATTTTTTTTACAATGACATACAACAGTGGTTCTCAAACTGTGTGCCGTAGCACCCTGGGGTGCTGTGGGACATTTGCAGGGGTGCATCAGGTTTGTGGTCGAGGATCAATTCAAACTATTTATGGTCAGTGTAATAAACAAAACCAGTGCTGGTGGCTGCCAGTCATAAAATATGTGGACAAACAGAAGCAAATCTAGTCCTTCACCGCATTATTGAACTTAAGGATGACATATAAACATGATATACTTAATTTAATATTTTTTTCTAAATTTCTCAATAAGAAACTTTTGGCCTAGGGGTGCTGTGAAAAAATCCTGATACTCTTGGGTGCCGTGATTCAAAAAAGTTTCGGAACCACTGACATAAAAGGACAATAACACATTGATTGCATGAAGTCCCCCCAGGGCAGGAGGACAGGGATGACCCGCTATATTCAGCCTAGGATGGCCTGGTACCATGTGTGGCTAAACAAAAACAATAGTGGTCATACCTTCCTCCTGTTGACAAGAGAGAGCTCCTAGCCTCCAATGGTCCCTCTCCCAACGCATTTCGGGTGGTCCCCCTTTATCAAGACAATTTCTGTCTCTCACTACATAACTGGGCTTAATATTCGGCAAATGCTTTTTCAAAAGAAAAAATAATAATAGTATACAGTATAATAGGATATTATAATACTACCGGCAATCATTGTTGTCTTTGGTAACATAATTTATGCTATATCTCCCCCCCTTCCCTTCTGTGTCTCCCCATGTCTTGACCTTTTCCCTTATCCCTCATATTATTTTCTGTGATTGTTTCATAATCCAGTCGTATTATAACGTGGGCATATCTTATTTAAATGGCTCTAATCTTTCATTGTATGTTATTCAATGTATCCTTTTTTCTGCAGCGGGGTACACTGGTATTCCACAGGGAATAACATTGGGGTATAGAGTTGGAACTTGATCCGAGGCACTAACAGGCTAAAAGCTTTGACTGTTCCCAGGATGCACTGCACCGCCTCCTCTGTATAACCCCTCCTCCATGCACAGGAGCTCAGTTTTAAAGTTGGAGCCTACATAGCCTTAGGCAGCCCTGAAGAAAAAATTGAAGAAACTGAAGAAAGCTTTTATTAGAAGACTGAGACGCAGCACTTATGTCCAGGGGACATGCTGTGCTGCGGCTCCATTACCTCCCCTATGCGGCGCTGTATACGGCCTGGTTCCTGGGTAATTACAGCAGAGACGCACCGGTACTTTGGCACACCGCTGCTGCTCACCTCCAGGATCACGTGGCCGCAGAACTTGGGGAGGAGGTAAGAGGGTCCCCAGGTGGGACTCGCTGGGTGAAATCGCAATTCACGCGCCGTCGCTATACTGCTCAGGGACCCCACTATATCCACCAGGGCAGTCACGGGGCACAGGCATATATTTCACAGGCTCCATATAGTACCGGTGGTAAAGTCCATCATTATGGGGATAGAGCGCTGCCTATAGCCTCTCCCGCCCTGGAGCTGCTTTCACTTTCCCCTCATTCCCTACTGAGACCTGGCGCCATTTTTCACTGAAGAGCTGCTCTCTATGGGATTGCTGTTGGCTGTCTCCTCTGTATAGCCGCCTGTTCCAGTGCCATGCTTATACAGGACACTTGAGTATTCTACCTGTCATTTTGACTGTGTTAGTTAAGAAATTAGTGTGCTGCTGACAGGATTATTCTGTGATATACAAACAGTTCTACTGTGCATTGTTATATCTCTCTGCATATACATATCTACTTTTATATGTAAATTGCCTGTCCAATGCAGTATTATTGTTGTGTACATTATTCCTGCATTGTGTTTGTGACTGAGTGTGCCATATAGCTGCTGTGTGTTTTCTTTTAATGTATCACACCTTTGCTATCACAATATTCTGATCAAAACAAGGAATGGAGGACTGCGCTGTTATGCCTCACCTGATCAACTTAAGCTGCTATGGATTAGGGATGAGGATTTCCACTATCCTCACAAAAATGCAAAGAGAAAAAGGATGTCTCCCAGCGCTAACGTTATCAGGTGTATACTTAATGGTAAATGGCAGTATCTACTCGTGAAAATTAAAATCACTCTAACACCAATGTAATTTCAAAATAAAAATAATATTTTATTAATCTGGCACAGAGTAAAAATATTATACAGTGGACCCTAGTAGAGAGATCCTCACTGATATCAAAAGATCAAATATAAAATACTTTGGTGATCCTAATACCGGTATACTAAATACAAACAAAACAATCACATACAACAATAAACATATAAGGCCAGTGATACGCTAAATCGTGAATTATTCACTTGGTGAGTACTTTATAATCCTCAGGTAAGTATAGGTGGATTTAAGCATGTGGGAATAGGTACTATAACGTAGTCACCTATCATGCAGGGAATTAGCCCAACAAATATTCTGGTTAACACAAGCCAAGAAGCATGTAGTCCTTCCAAGGTAGGAATCTGAAAATCACTTAAACAGGGATAGTCAGATCCTAAATAAATATGTCCATAATGCTGAAGGCACTTACTTCAAAGTCACAGGAAGTTGTAGAACGGGTGTCTGCCGGCAGAAAATGTGTGATAGCTCCGCAATCAAGTGATCCTGCTTAAGTGATTTTCAGATTCCTACCTTGGAAGGACTACATGCTTCTTGGCTGGTGTTAACCAGAATATTTGTTGGGCTAATTACAAGTACTCACCAAGTGAATAATTTGCAACTTAGCGTATCACTGGACTTATATTTTTATTGTTGTATGTGATTGTTTTGTTTGTATTCACTATATTCTGAGCCCTGTGAGGATAAGTGTGTCAGGGTCCACATTTGCGTGTGTATATGTATATATATATATATATATACTGCTCAAAATAATAAAGGGAACACTTAAACAACACAATGTAACTCCAAGTCAATCACACTTCTGTGAAATCAAACTGTCCACTTAGGAAGCAACACTGATTGACAATCAATTTCACATGCTGTTGTGCAAATGGAATAGACAACAGGTGGGAATTATAGGCAATTAGCAAGACACCCCTAATAAAGGAGTTGTTCTGCAGGTGGTGACCACAGACCACTTCTCAGCTCCTATGCTTTCTGGCTGATGTTTTGGTCACTTTTGAAAGCTGGTGGTGCTTTCATTCTAGTGGTAGCATGAGACGGAGTCTACAACCCACACAAGTGGCTCAGGTAGTGCAGCTCATCCAGGATGGCACATCACTGCGAGCTGTGGCAAGAAGGTTTGCTATGTCTGTCAGCGTAGTGTCCACAGCATGGAGGCGCTACCAGGAGACAGGCCAGTACATCATTAGATGTGGAGGAGGCCGTAGGAGGGCAACAACCCAGCAGCAGGACCGCTACCTCCGCCTTTGTGCAAGAAGGAACAGGAGGACCACTGCCAGAGCCCTGCAAAATGACCTCCAGCAAGCCACAAATGTGCATGTCTACTCAAACGATCAGAAACAGACTCCATGAGGGTGGTATGAGGGCCCAACGTCCACAGGTGGGGGTTGTGCTTACAGCCCAACACCATGCAGGACGTTTGGCATTTGCTAGAGAACACCAAGATTGGCAAATTCGCCACTGGCGCCCTGTGCTCTTCACAGATGAAAGCAGGTTCTCACTGAGCACGTGACAGACGTGACAGAGTCTGGAGACGCCAAGGAGAACGTTCTGCTGCCTGCAACATCCTCCAGCATGACCGGTTTGGCAGTGGGTCAGTAATGGTGTGGGGTGGCATTTCTTTGGGGGGCCGCACAGCCCTCCATGTGCTCGCCAGAGGTAGTCTGACTGCCATTAGGTACCGAGATGAGATCCTCAGACCCCTTGTGAGACCATATGCTGGTGCGTTTGGCCCTGGGTTCCTCCTAATGCAAGACAATGCTAGACCTCATGTGGCTGGAGTGTGTCAGCAGTTCCTGCAAGACGAAAGCATTGATGCTATGGACTGGCCCGCCCGTTCCCCAAACCTGAATCCAATTGAGCACATCTGTGACATCATGTCTCGCTCCATCCATCAACGCCACGTTGCACCACAGACTGTCAAGGAGTTGGCGGATGCTTTAGTCCAGGTCTGGGAGGAGATCCCTCAGGAGACCATCCGCCACCTCATCAGGAGCATGCCCAGGCGTTGTAGGGAGGTCATACAGGCACGTGGAGGTCACACACACTACTGATCCTCATTTTGACTTGTTTTAAGGACATTACATCAAAGTTGGATCAGCCTGTAGTGTGTTTTTCCACTTTAATTTTGAGTGTGACTCCAAATCCAGACCTCCATGGGTTAATAAATTTGATTTCCATTGATAATTTTTGTGTGATTTTGTTGTCAGCACATTCAACTATGTAAGGAACAAAGTATTTAATAAGAATATTTCATTCATTCAGATCTAGGATGTGTTATTTTAGTGTTCCCTTTATTTTTTTGAGCAGTGTATATATAGTGCTACACTGTCTATACATCTCACTGTATTTTATCTGTGTACTTCAGTCACCCCATACCAATTTATTTCTCTGTTTGTGTTTTGCTTTTATTAGCACATAATTCAGGGGATTACGGTACTCATATTGTTTGGCTATAATGTACTGTGTGCCCCACGGCTACATTCCTCATAATGTCTGCCACACAGGGCGGGAATTCCGTGGACGCTCCTGCCTCAGGCAGTGCTGTTCCCACAGATTTATCAGGGGGGAAACCTGCTGCCGGGGATTTGGGTGCTGGGTCCCTTACCTCTCCCACTTCACCTGTAGCACCCGTGGCCAATCAAGAGTCACCCTGGGCTACCTTCTCTTGTATGCTACATACTTTGGTAACACATCTTACGCCCCCTGTGGGACTTCCTGTGCCATTTCAGCCGCAAATTGTCCCTGTAGCAAATCCGCCTTGGGCGGACACAATAACCAGATACATGTTTTAAATAAATCTTTGGTTAAACAGAAGTCTACACCTCAGCCCTCTGGGGCTAAGGGGCCCTCTAAGCGTGAGGTTTCCTCCTCTCAATCCACTCATGTTTCAGATACTTTTTTGATGAGGATGGGTCCTATACTGATCCGACTGATTCTGACTGAGCGGCCTCTGATGGGGAGCATGTCACTTAGGTTGATGTCCCTGACTTAGTGGAAGCGATCAAAATGGTTCTCCAGATTGATAATGAAGCTGATCCCACTATTGCATCAAAAAAGCCTGATAAACTCAAGCGTCAGAAAGTGGCTAAAGTAGTTTTTCCTCACTCTGACCTTTTAATTTGACATACGTCAAGAGGCTTGGGTCTCTCCAGGAAAGAAGTTTGCCCTATCCAAGAAGATATTGGCTCATTTTCCTATCCCTGCAGAGTTGAGTAAGAAGTGGTAAACTCCACCGCCGGTCGACTCTCATGTCGTCCGGATTGTGGTATCCTCTTCTCTGCCTGTCACCACTGTCACCTCCCTGAAGGAACCGACATATAAGCATGAGGCGGGATTTGAATCTGAAGTGTATTTATTCCCTAACTGGTGTAATTCACAGGCCCACTATTGCGACCACCAGGGTTGCAAAAGCTATTGATGCGTGGCTTCAGGTTTTGGAGGAAGAGCTACCTAAGGATATTTCTGACGTTGCCAAACAGTGTCTGTCTCATATTACCACCGCCTCCCATTATATTGAAGAGGCGTCCTCTGAGGCAGGTATTCTGGCATCCAAAGTGTCCACTATGTCTATTTTGGCTCGCTGGATTCTATGGATGCGGTCCTGGAAAGGTGGACCTAGATTCCAAGAAGACTCTGGAGGTACTCCCTTTTAAGGGAGACATCCTATTTGGAGAAGATCTTAATAAGATTGTGACTGACTTAGCCTCTGCTAAGACTGCGTGCCTTCCTAATACTACTCCTTCTGCTCCGAAAGCTAAAAGTACTACTTCTCATTCCTTTCGGACTTCAGGTAAATCAAAGGGTCAGGTGTACTCGAGCAAGCCTCGTTCTTCCAAGACTGGTAAGCCCAAATCTAAACAATCCTGGGCTGCCCGTCAGCCTGCTTCCAAACAGGACAAGCCTGCAACATGACGGGACGGGCCTCCCCCTGGGGGACCCCAGTGTGGGAGGCCGACTCTTGCAGTTCACCCGGGTCTGGTTATGGGTGCAGGAAGTTGTCTCTTACGGGTATCTGGTCTCTTTCAAGAGACGTCAACCTCGCCAGTTCTGCGCAACGTCATCCCATCAGACCCGTTGAAGGCGCAAGCTCTACAGTTGGTTGTCCAATCCCTCCTGGATACAGGAGTGGTGGTGCTGGTGCCTATCTCTCAAAAGGGAGTGGCTACTACTCGACCCTGTTCCTAGTACCGAAACCTAATGGGTCTTTCCGGCCTATTCTCAACCTCAAGTCACTGCACAAGTTTGTGAGAGTTTCCAAGTTCTGTATGGAAACACTGCGCTCCATTGTACTGGCCATGGAACCTGGGGACTACATGGTATCTCTGGATATACAGGATGCTTACCTGCATATACCTATTGCCATTTCACATCAGCAATATCTGTGGGTTGCTGTTGGCAACCTCCATTATCAATTCAGGGCTCTGCCGTTTGGACTGACCACGGCCCCTCGGATTTTCACTAAGGTCATGGCCGTGATGACAGCTCATCTCTGTCAACAGGGAATCAGGATCCTTCCGTATCTGGATGACCTGCTGATCCTGGCATGCTCCCAAGATGTCCTCCTGAGTCATCTCCAGCTGACGGTGCAATTCCTCACAGCCCATGGGTGGCTGATCAATTGGAAAAAGTCCTCCCTCGTCCCTACGCAGCGCATGGTGCACCTGGGGGCTCTACTGGATATGCACAGCCAGAGGTTGTTTCTGTCTCAAGAGAAAGACCTGAGGCTTCAAGACAGGATCAAATACTTCCTCTCTCGCCCAAGAGTGCCCGTTCACCCGGCAATGCAAGTACTAGGCCTGATGGTGTAGACTTTCGACATGGTGGAGTATGCTCAATTCCATTCTCGCCCTTTCCAATGGTTAATCCTATCCAAGTGGGACTGTCTGCCTCAGCGGATCAGGTCTCAAATGATAATCCTGACCCCGGAGGTCCGCTTGTCCCTGTCCTGGTGGCTCCAGGATCAACAGTTAAGCAGGGGCCATCCCTTCTGGATTCCCAACTGGGTCCTCCTGACAACGGACGCCAGTCTGAGGGGCTGGGGCGCAGTGTTCAAGCAACATTCTCTCCAGGGTCGCTGGACCAAGGAGGAGTCTATGCTCTCCATCAACATTCTGGAACTGCAGGCAGTGTTCAACGCATTGACACTAGCCCTGCCTCTGTTAAGGAACAGGCCTGTTCAAGTACAGACTGACAACACCACCGCGGTGGCGTACATAAATCATCAAGGTGGCACTCGAAGCCAAAAAGCAATGATGGAAGTGTCCAGAATTCTTCAATGGGCGGAACGCCATCTGCCAGCAATTTCGGCAGTGTTCATTCTGGGTGTCCTCCACTGGGAAGCGGATTTCCTCAGTCATCAGGTTGCCATTGGTTCTCAGACCTGCAGGGTCTATCGATGGAACGTCCTCTACTACTTACTCAACGCCCAGACCTCCTCGTTCAGGGCCCTTGTGTCTACCCAGACCTGGCCAGACTGGCTTTGACGGCGTGGCTCTTGAAGCATCACTCCTAAGGACCAAAGAATTCTCTGAGGCGGTCATCCAAACTATGCTGAAGGCCCATAAACCGGCTTCGGCTCTGAATTTACTACAGGGTCTGGAACTCTTACTTCACCTGGTGTGCTGCTAAGAACTACAAAGTATATACAGTAAGTTCAGAACCTCATGGTTCATGGCTTCTGGCCTTTCTGCAACAAGAATGGCTTGGGCGGTGTGGCTGAGCGGCTTCAGGTCGGCACACCCTAACACTTTATTAACACTTATGATTTTCCCTATCACTTTGTATATATTTTTGTATTATTTTAATCACACCACTTACATAGCACTTCTGTGCTTCTTATTAACCCTTATTCATTTTCACCTGGACCCATACCTAGTATTAGGGACCCCCAGTGACGGAGAAGCCTTGTCGATCGGCCTGGGGGCTTAACCCTATATCTGCAGATATACGCAACTAAGATCTCCGTATTATCTGATTATTATGTAGTATTATTATTTTTCATTCAGTGTGTATTAGGGAACACAAATTGTTTTTTCTTCCACAGAATTACCCCTCCCTTTTAGCACCTGAGTGAAATTACAATCTGATTGAGCAGCTCACCATCATATGTGCTTTCTGCAACAAGGCCTGGACTTAGGCCTTCGTCTGGCCTCCCTCAAGGTTCATATTTCTGCCTTGTCGGTGTGGTTTCAGAGGAAAATTGCGTCTTCCTGACGTTCATACATTCACTCAGGGTGTTATGCGGATACAACCTCCATATGTCTCTCCTGTGGCTCCATGGGATGTCTGTTGTCCTTAATGCCCTGCAAGGATCTCTCTTTGAGTTTCTTGATTCTGTGGACTTGAAATGGCTTACTATTCAGGTCCTGTTCCTGTTGGCTATTGCCTCTGCTAGATGAGTGTCGGACTTAGGCACTTTGTCCTGTCGTCCGCCCTTCCTTATATTTTATCGTGACCAGGCAGTTCTCCGTACTCGCCCTGGTTACCTGCCTGAGGTGGTGTAATCTTTCCACCTTAACCAAGAGATTGTGGTTCCAGCCTTTATCTCTCCTGGTTTGTCTTCCAAAGAAAGGTCTTTGGATGTGGTACAGGCTCTCCGTATATATGTGGAGAGGACTGCCTCCATTCGGAGGTCTGATTCCCTCTTCGTACTGTTTAGTTTTCACAAAAGTGGCTGGCCTGCAAACAAGCAAACTTTGGCCAGATGGATTAGAATGGTGATTGCACAAGCTTATGCGCAGGCTGGTCTCCCAGCTCCTGCTGCTATCAAGGCCCATTCTACTCGGTCTGTTGGACTTCTTGGACGGCCCGCCGAGGCGCGTCCGCAGAACAATTGTGCAAGGCGGCTGTGTGGTTCTCAGTGAACACGTTCATCAGGTTCTATGTCTTTAATACTTCCGCCTCCCAGGATGCCTCCTTTGGACGCCGGGTTCTTTTGACCGCTGCAGTGCATCCCCTCTCATGAGAAACTGCTTAAGGACATCCCTGATGTTATTCCCTGTGGAATACCAGTGTACCCTGCTGCAGAAAAGGAGATTTATGGTAGACTTACCATGGTTAACTCTCTTTCTGCGAGGTACACTAGATTCCACAGGGCACCCACCCTGATGCACTTAGCTTCTTTGGGTTTGTATGCTATTAGCCGCTGGTCCCTTCTCCTGTCGTGAGAACGTGGTTCTATGTGACTAACATCTACCGTCTCTTTACCTGCTACTGCATTGGGCTGGTTAACAAAACTGAGCTCCTGTGCACGGAGGAGGGGTTATATAGAGGAGGCAGTGCATCCTGAGAACAGTCAAAGCTTTTAGCCTGTTGGTGCCTCGGATCAAGATCCAACTCTACACCCGATGTTATTCCCTGTGGAATCCAGTGTACCTCGCAGAAAGATTTAACAATGGTAAGTCTACCATAAATCTCCTTTTCTTGCCAATTCCTAATTCCACAGAAACATTTGATCAGTTCTAACATCTACTTTTGGATATACATCACTCCGGACTCGGCTACTTTGTTGGACTTTATTCTTCACATTTTTTCAAACGTCTCGGAGATGCCTTTATTTTTGTGCAAATTGATATTCATGTATCTCATCTTTCGCTTAGCTTATGTGGAATCTGGATTTATGTATTTTTGGTTTGATGTTATTTGCAAAATTTCAATAAAAAGATTAAAAAAAAAGATATGCTGAATCAAAATCTAATTGGTATAATAAATCATATAGTGCAATTATTAAACATAGGCTGCTGTACCTTGTGACAGGGAAGAACACTTCACTGTAGACAATTCCAAACCTTTACCCTTTGCAACAAGGCAAGCCTTATACAAGGCAATTGATCTATCTATATTTAGCTTTATACAGAATATCCATTTGTTTTAATGGTTTGGACCGTTGATCGGTCTATTCACTAGAGTCCAAATCTCATACTCATTTAAATATACCATTTCTTTATCTACAGCAGACTTCTTTTCGGACCACCCATTGCTCAATTCCTGACTATGGCCCAAATGTATTAAGCCTTAAAAAGCAATTAAGTGGAGACTGATAAAGTACTAAACGATCAGCTTCCAAACTGCCATATTACAGGATGTATTTGAAAAATTACAGTTAGAAGCTGATTTGTTGGTTTATTATCATTCACCACTTTCACTTTTTAAGGCATAATAGATTTGGGCCTGTACCTCTTTGTTTGCTGTTTACTTTGAAGGTTTAAAGTCCCTTGGTTAGAAGTATTGGTATCCACAGGTAGTTAAATCATTACACATTTCTCAGGCACTTCACAGTTTGACTCCTAAAATATGGCATTTCAAAATTTAACAAGTTTTTTTGTTAGCAATGTTCCAAAGTCTATATCCCTTGCTCTCAAGGCAATATCCAAGAAGCATTCTTGTGATTTGTAGTCCAACTTGTGCCTTCTTTATTTTGTAATATGTAATAAGCTTTTCAACCAAATACTCTTAAGTAGGTTATATCTGGTTTCTAACTGGTCTACACTTCAATTAGTGTTTTCCCTTTCACTGCAACAGTGGCTTTATTTTTCTTTAGGTGGTATTATGACATTTTATTTATAGGGCGCCACAAGTGTTTTGCAGCACCGTACATACAGCATACATTAGAACAATACAAGGTGCACAGAACTTAACATTACAGTAACAGATAAACTAAAAGAGAGCACAGTTAACAATTAGCAACACAGTTCTCAGTACACACTACAGCGGAGATGAAAGGTTGCAAAGGATTAATCGTCATACTACTGGAGGCAGGCAACCACTGGAAGAGATCAACAGTAATGAGCAAGAGGAGATGCAGGTATAGACATTCGCTATCTAGGCTCTAATTGAAGCGTGAGAGAAGAGGGTTGTGGGAACAGGAGGGAAGAGGGCCCTGCTCCAAGTAGCTCAAAATCTAGGGGTAAACCAATGTTTGAACTGCCTCACACCATTTCTTTTAAAGGCCAGCATCGTTAAGCATTGCATTTGTTCTTTCCACTATAGTGCGATTTGCACGCTCTTCTTGTGTAAACACCATGGTTAGCTGATGCTTAATCCCATATTGAAACTTACACAGTTACTTATTAAAATCTAACTTTTATGTCATTATTAAAATTACTGTTATATTCTGTACAATTCACAGAATATAATAGTAATTTTAATAATTACATAATAAAAAAAGAAGTGTTAATTATACCTTTGCTTAGTGCATCACTTATAGACTTCTCTTTTCTGTGCCCTTAAGTACAAGAGTTAGGCTGCGGTAAGGGTGCTTTGGATTACACTGCGAGGGGGGACTTAGCGTTAGGCTGCAGTGGTGGTAGTTAGGGTTAGCCTGTGGGAGGGGTGTGTTAGTGTTACCTGTAGAATTCTTACCAAATATTGACACCATTTTCACCAATGGATTCCTGCTGCCGGCATTCTGGCGGTCGGGTCTTTGAACGTCGGGATTCCGAACTTTGGGTTTCAGTACCCATCCCGTCCAAAACAGAACATAAAGATCCCAATCAATCATCCATTATTCTAACCAATTGGTCAAGTAGCATAATCACACTTGTTAATTATTAGTGATTTATTAAATCTTATAGGCCTTACACACTAAACGATAACACTGAAAGATATGAACGTTCTCATTCATTAATGAACGAGATATCATTCATATCTCAGTGTGTATGCACCAATGATGAACGATGCGCGTCCCCACGCTCATTCATCATTGGTGCCGGTTCGTTTATACATGCATGCCAATATGGACAATCTCGTCCATATTAGCATGCAGGGCTATGGGGCCGGGTGACTGGGGGAGTGAAGAAACTTCATTCCCCCCCCCCCTCATTCTTTGATAAAGCCCCTGTGGGAGGAGCGAAATGCGTCAGAAGCTTTGGATTTGGACCCCTGCTTGAATTGGACCCGTACTTTACGTCAGCTTTTATCCATTTGTTGCCGCTAAGTAGTATTGCCGGGAGGAAAGAAGCCGCCCAGCGGTGCCTGCATACGGCACGTAGAGTTGTGGATCCGGGGAGTACAGAAGTCGTGCAAGACTCTTCAGGGCAGGCGCCAGTTCAGGTGCCGCTCTCCCTACAGCCAGAAACCACCGTGGTAATTACTGGGATCCTCGTTCTGCTGACTGCATCAGCTTTAGCCTCACGTAAGATTATCTGGGAGCGGCTCTCATATAGCCAAATGTGTTGTATCGGATGGTTACTTTTGTAAAGGAACTATGATTTAAAGTAACAATTTGCGGATACTGAATCAATATACGGGTTCCACTGGCAGCTGTTACGAGTTAACTATTGACTTTTATTTATGGACTGAGTTGTATATTTACAGAGAGTCTATATAATTCTGTGCACAGATTATGCTTAAGTCCACCTCCTTATAGTGTAGAATAAAAATTATATATCTACTTTTCTTATTCAAAGGTTTTTATGATATTAAGACCGGTCTCGTTTTATATTGTGTTATTTCTTCACTTACAAATAAAAAAAATTATTATACTAAATGAATAGAAGTTTTGATTTTATTGTCAGCCATATCATATATTTTAGTATAGCGCAAGAGAGTAATTATTTGTGTTTATGCATGCCAATATGGACAATCTCATCCATATTAGCATGCAGGGCTATGGGGCCGGGTGACTGGGGGAGTGAAGAAACTTCATTCCCAACCCCTCCCCCCCCTCAGCCGCCGGGTCGGCCGTCGGGCTCCTCGGCGGAAAATGGCCAGTGTGTATGGCCCATAAGTCCTTTAGAAAATTAGTTATTAGGTTAATATTAGTTATATTAGTTAATATGCAATCTACAGCAGTTATCAACTGTTAGTATACTGTTGGATTTGTATTCTTAGATTTTTGCTAAAGTAATTCAGTACGTGTTAGTATGTTGAGATAAATATGTTATTCCAAAAGTATAGTATGCTGCACATAGAAATATGAGCTCTATAAGCCAGTCCAGCTTGGAACAAACAGGATTAATATTTGTCCTTACCACCCAACTGTAGGTGTATCCTAGAAATGATTTAAATCCGCAGGTATGCCAATTGTTGGTAGTCCCATCCGTTTCAGAACAGCGGCATATCCAATAACAAAATCACTGTAATGCTTTTCTCCGTCCCTTTCCTTTCTCAGAAATCTTAAGCAGTCTTGCTGCTGTGTGTAGAAACTACTATTTCTGAGTGCAAGAAAATTTATTTTTTATGTACAGCGGTCAGGGGAGGGGGAATGGCGGAAATGCACAATACTGAATGTGGCTAATGGAGTTCACACATCAGGAGACGCACACATTGATAGTACAGTAGTTGATCAGTCTGGTGTTTCCAGACAGAGGAGGCCCACGGCATGTGTTTACTGTACTTTATATTTTTCTAAGTTGCTCAGTACTGCTCTGAAATGAAACCAAATATCTACAATTACTGTAATTATTGCTATACATGTTGCACTGAAATGGTTTGTTAAGAAAATGTACACTAAAAAACTTGGACACTCCTAACCTTCTCAAATAGGTAATTTGTTTTTGTATTAACGTTTGGCCCTTTTGATCTTCTGGTATTACTCTGAACTTATTGAAAAGGTTAATTAATCTATGAATGTTATATATGCAATCGTTAACATATTCCACTAATTATGCAAAATTGCTATGCTTTTCTTAGCCACATTATACTTATTGTGTTTATGCAGTGCTGACATTTTTAAAGGCCCAATTATATTTAAAGAAATAAAATCCCACCTGACAAACACATGAACAAGAAAAGAAAATGACAAATTATAGCATTTTCTTAATGTGCTATAGATAAGAATTTCATAATGTTCTTGCCATATTCCACACCTTACATTTTGAAGTGCTCATTGTTCTTTTTTATCAATTTTAGTTTTCTTTTTCATAATTTGCTGTAGAAAGAGAAGACCTCGTAATTTGTCTTCAACAGAATGGTCCATATTTTCTAAAAACATTTATTTATTACGTATTACTATAGCAATATACTACTGCCAATATTAGTTTAATGACAAAAAGAACAAAAATCTTTAAAGGGCAGACATACTTGTTTTATTTGTGTGATGTTTAAAAAATATTTTTTCTTGTTTTTTTAGTGATTCTGATTACGAGTGACTGCTTGTTACTTTTGTTAAAGTAATTTGTTATGATTGTTTTTATGGAAACTTCATATTTAAGTTTTTAATCTTTTTATATAGTGTTTTTATTGGCTGATACAAAGATGGTGCTGATGCAAGTGCAAACATTTTCCTTCTAATATTATTTTATACATTTCTTGTTAAAGAGTAAGGTATTTATACTTTTTAATATCTGTATTTTTTGTAGACCACTTATTCACTCATTAATATTTTTTCTTTCACTTGAGAATGAAGCCAAAATCAACAACGTATTTGAGATTTTGCTCTTTACAGTTTTGCTTGTTTTGCCTTCTGAAAGAACACTATATGATGTGTACCCAGCCTGACATCGGCAGTGACAGTACCTGGCAGGGCAGTCGCCATTGGCAATTGCATACACATGCTACATTCGACAGTATGGCCCTAACTAACGGCATACCCTGTCAATCATTAATGTAGGGCCAACTGAGGATGTTGCTGATGACCCACGGGAGTATGCATAGACAGTGATAGTAGTCAGTCCGATCCACCAGATCAGACAACATATTGTCTAGTGTATATCCAGCTTAAGACCTCTTTCCTCACCTCATGAGTGACAAGCTATCTTCCTCTGCAGCAGATCCATGGCTGATCTATCAGTGAATGTGTTTCTCCTTGTGAAAGCAGCAGCCGCAGGTCTTCTCATAAGAGCTGTGCCTGCTCTTCTGCATACTACAGTATAATCACATTCTCACATCACAAGCCATAGTAGGCTGTTTGGACCTGAAGAATCTGTTTACAGCCCATTCATCAATGAGCACAGGGAAGCAGTGATGCGAGAGCAGTGTCTGGTGGCTGCACCATCAGCAAAGTTAATTATCAGTGCTGGACACACGAACTAGGGGAATATTGTTTTGAAAATTATTCAAAATGTTGGGAAATGTACTCTATTTATATATTTTAATACATTATGTGTAGTATGCTGTGAACAGTTGTAGTTTAGTATGAACACATGTTTACATGTGCACTTATAGAAATGTTTTCTAAGGTAGTTTGAGTAGGTTTTGTCAGTCTCATTAGATTTGTTTTAAGTAGTCACTTAGTAATTACCCTGACTGTAGCAGAATGCTCTTAGTGTTAATTGACCTCTGTTTAGGTTCAACACACTCAAGGCAGTATTCATATTTTGGAGTTTTCTAAGGATGTGTTCATGAAAGAGACTGTTTTTTATGTGTTAAATCAGATTGTGCTTAAATAAAAGTATCTTAGTTCAGTGGTTCTAACCCTTGGGTGCTTTGGATTGGTGGTCCAGGGTCAATTCAAATTATGTATGGTCAATGTAATTGGCAAAACCAGTGCTGGTGGCTGCCAGTTATAAAATATATGGACCTGTCCCTAAGTATGACACATAAGCATAATTTAATATTTTTCCCCCCAAATATATCAGTTAGAAACTTTTGGCCTAGGGGTGCCGTGAACAAAATTCTGATACTCTTGGGTGCCATGTTTCAAAAGTTTGGGAACCACTGGCTTTATTTGCTTCCTAGTAACTAAATAGTCTATTTCTTAAGTGGTATATATATCAAAGGAGCAATGTAATTGACCAGCTCATTTGAATTGTAAGTTATATTTACTTTTGGAAGACAGTTTTCTGTGTAAACTTTGCTAAAGAGACTTATGGCTGGGCCTCTGCTGTGCTATGTACTTTTTCTGTGGCACTGTATGATATATAACTCTTTACCTGCTTAAAGTGTAATGCCTGGTATGGAGTGGAGTTCCTAGCACCTTTAGCTACAAACTTGTCTTTCTAAAGACACTTATTTGAAGCTAAACATTTGTTTGCTTGCATCCTGTGTCCACGTGAATAGTGCAAACTTCTATTGAATTTACTAGCTGTTTTAGGTTGAGCTTGGTGTCTCCAAGCTCAAGCCCTCTATCAGTGAAAACTGGGCCATAGCAAGGGACCAGTGGGAATTAAGTAATTGCAGCAGCATGACCACACATACCCAGAGTAAGAGCTTCTAGGTATCAGCAGTAGTCTGGGACAATAAATTCCAGGTGCCAATGTTTGAGTCTGCGGTAACAAGCTGTTCCATGTAACTGTGTAGGTGCCTAGTGTTGGCATCAAGTTATTCACTCACAATGTAGTTAGGGGAGTCTGTAACAGGGTGATATGAATATTGAGAAGGAATCCTAGGAGTGGTGAAGTAAGCACATTCAGGTTGCTCAAGAATGATTAACCCCCTCTACGTGTAAACCCTTTTCGCCTAGTGAGTAAGGTCATCTAGTTACACTCATAAAAATATGTTAAAACTGTAAATGATGAGGCCAGGAATTATGTTGTAGCCAAAGTTACAGTGGGACAAGTGCAAGACAGCACACAAAATGATTTAATGGAATACACACAGGAAATTCTGATGACAGATGGTGTGTGTGCCCCCCATTCTCCCTTACCTGCCTTGGAATTATTTCAGAATATAAAGGATAGAGGGAGGTCAATGGTAAAGAATGTTTATTGCTACAGACTGAAAAACAGGTGCAAGGGTGAAAGACTTTTGTGTCAGTCTGGGAAATCTCAACTCTTAACTCGGAGATGCATCATGTTCTGAGACATTTAATTATGTCAAAATGTATTTTTGTTGGGAAATCCAAGTGTGCTTGGGAGTCTCCTATTTTGTTAAGGCAGCTAACAAATTTTGAGAAATTGCATATAAAGGGGGTTATTCACGTTTGTTAGAAAAACAAAAAAGTAAGCAATGGGGCAAAACTATATTGTAGTGCAGGTGTAACATGTGCAGAGAGATTTGGATTTGGGTGGGGTGTGTTCAAACTGAAATCTAAATTGCAGTGTAAAAATAAATCTGCCAGTATTTACCCTGCACCGAAACAATATAACTTACCCAAATCTAAGTCTCCCTGAACATATTACATCTGCACCACCTGCAGT
Organism: Pseudophryne corroboree; assembly: GCF_028390025.1. NCBI lineage: Eukaryota > Metazoa > Chordata > Amphibia > Anura > Myobatrachidae > Pseudophryne > Pseudophryne corroboree. The sequence continues at coordinate 559,156,946 of NC_086449.1, read as the reverse complement.
GCAACATGGTTTTGCCCAATTGCTTACTTTTTTTTTTTGTTTGCTAAAAAACCTAAATAAGGCACAAAATGTCTATAGTAGTTGCTAAACCCTACAAACATCTCGCTTTCGCTTTGGGTTTCTGGCTATTGGAGCACACTACTTCCATATCTATCATATGCTGAAATTATATCTCAAAAAGCTCAATCTGCACTGGTTGAAAGAACAATTCTCCATCTCTTGCAAATAGTTTATTAACCAGGGCCCTCACCAATATCTCTATTATGTGGTTGCGATGTTCCTTATGCATACTGCAGAAAATTAGAATATCGTCCATGCAGATGAGGTCTGACGTCTTCATTAAACCCCAAAAGAGGGAATTCACATATTCTTGGAATATATGCAGAAGGGAGAGTCTTTTTTGGTGCTAGACACCTGCATATAATGAAAGTGGAAAAGAATACTAAGATAAAACAATAAACACAGTAGGTTTAAAAAAAAAAGCTGAACAGTTTTGATATTTTTCTATCTATGAACCCTTATTATTAGAGATGTGCGGCTGGCACTTTTTTCGTGTTTTGGTTTTGGTTCTAATTCCACTTTCGTGTTTTGGTTTTGGCTTGGTTTTGCCAAAACCACCCTTTCGTGTTTTGGTTTTGGATGTGGATGATTTTTGAATAAAACAGCGAAAAATCACAGAATTTGGGGATAATTTTGCTCCTACGGTATTATTAACCTCAATAACCATAATTTCCACTAATTTCCAGTCTATTCTGAACACCTCACAATATTGTTTTTAGGCCTAAAAGTTGCACCGAAGTGGCTGTATGACTAAGCTAAGCGATAGAAGTGTGCGGCACAAACACCTGGCCCATCTAGGAGTGGCACTGCAGTGTCAGACAGGAGGGCAGATATAAAAAAAGGCCCCAAACAGCACATCATACAAAGAAGAAAAAGAATTGCAATGAGGTAGTTGTATGACTAAGCCAAGCGATACAAACAATTGCCCATCTAGGCGTTGCACTGCAGTGGCAGACAGGAGGGTAGATATTTTAAAAAAAGTACACAAACAGCATATCATGCAAAGAAGAAAAAGAACTGCAATGAGGTAGTTGTATGACTAAGCCAAGCGGCACAAACAATTGGCCCATCTAGTAGTGTCACGCAGTGTCTGAATGTTGAGAGTGGACCGCAGTTGTTCGGTCCACTGACAGCATCTCCAGCACACTCCAGTAACTTTTAAAAAATTCTGCAATTGGTGGACTTATACGGCAGTACCCCAGGACTAATACAGCAGTACCCCTAGACTCATACGGCAGTGTCACACAGGATGGCACTTTTCAAAAACTAGGCCCCAAACAGCACCTTATGCAAAGATGTCGAAGAGGTGCAATGAGGTAGCTGTATGACTAAGCCAAGTGACACAAACAATTCCAACTGGAATTATACATCCAAATCACTGGTATTAATTGGCAAGATCACTGGAATTAATTGGCAAAATCACTGGAATTAATTGGCAAAATCACTGGAATTATACGTCCAAATCACTGGAATTAATAATTATACGTCCAAATCACTGGAATTAATTGGCAAAATCACTGTAATTATACGTCCAAATCACTGGAATTAAATGGCAGAATCTCGCTATTGACTGCCTAGTGAAGTGGAATCTAAATGGGATTTGGTACTGGGGACACAATACCTCCATCAATTGTCTAAATCCCACTGCACTAATGGCGGATACCGGGCGCAAGTCTAACACCAACATAAGTGTCAAGGCCTTAGTTATGAGGGCTTCCATCGTCATGTGAAGCCGAACCACTAGTCGTGAACATAGGCCAGGGCCTCAGCCGTTCCTTGCCACTCCATGTCGTAAATGGCATATTGGCAAGTTTATGTTTCTCCTCAGACCATTTAAATTTCTTTTTTTGGTCTTTTTTACTGAACTTTGGCTTTTTGGATTTTACATGCCTTCTACTATCACATTGGCAGACAACGTTGATGGCATTACATCGTCTATGTCATGGCTAGTGGCAGCAGCTTCAGCAGTAGGAGGAAGTGGTTCTTGATCTTTCCCTATCTTATCCTCCAAATTTTTGTTCTCCATTATTTTTTGGGAGTTATATAAGACCATATGCGGCACAGGAATGACTGATGGACAGGACACTACCAATGGTCTGATGCAGCACAACACAACAACACTGTAAGGGACTTGTGGTTGTTGTTATTATTATTATTATTATACTGTAGAAGTGGACATATAGCAGCAGCTTATATCATCACTGGAATGACTGATGGCCAGGACACTACCACTGGTCTGATGCAGCACAACACAACACCACTTTATACAGCTACACTGGATATATGGCAGCAGAGGGCACCAACACTGTGACTGGCTGGACTGATGCAGCACAATACACTGACTACACTGGACAGCACAACACAGCACCACTTTATACAGCTACACTGGATATATGGCAGCAGAGGACACCAACACTGTGACTGGCTGGACTGATGCAGCACAATACACTGACTACACTGGACTGGACAGCACAACATAGCACCACTTTATACAGCTAGCAGCTACACTTGATATATGGCAGCAGAGGACACCAACACTGTGACTGGCTGGACTGATGCAGCACAATACACTGACAACACTGGACTGGACAGCACAACACAGCACCACTTTATACAGCTACACTGGATATATGACAGCAGAGGACACCAACACTGTGACTGGCTGGACTGATGCAGCACAATACACCGACTACACTGGACAGCACAACACAGCACAAGACTCACCACTCCACTACTCCACTTTCCCACCCCCACACAGACACTGAACACTGAGGACACGTCCTCTTAATACACTCTCCGAGACTGGAGTGAAAATGGCCGCGACGCGCGGCTCCTTATATGGAATCCAAATCCCACGAGAATCCGACAGCTGGATGATGACGTTTTGCCGCGTTCGGGTTTCCGAGTCAGGCGGGAAAACCTGAGCCTGGCTCGGAACCGAACTCGGAAGGTAAAGTCCGGTAGGGTTCGGTTCTCTGAGAACCAAACCCTCTCATCTCTACTTATTATGCCAGTCACAGTTTTCTTTTTTTATATGCCAGGAAATATAATTAAAAGAGCCATAATGTGATTATGGCCTTATTACATAAATGTGATTAATATTACACCAACAGGCTTTCACAGTTTCACGCTAAACAGTCACTTTTGCGACTGAGTCAGAATCAGACCTTCGATTCTTCTGCTTTCTGTAGTGAATACTGATCTTTGACAACAGAAACGGGTGTCTTTACAGTCACTACTTGCCACATGGTGAATAAAATACCTGTCACTTTCTATTCTATAGAACCATGACCTCTGTTGTACATACAGTGTATATATATATATATATCTATATCTTGATAAAGATACTATTGTTGTCATTGCCAGATTTAATATATATATATATATATATATATTATTTTTCTTCTGCATTTAAAATTGATAATGATCACAGGCACTTTTTGGGTTACTAGAGAAATACAAAGCAATAACATTGTGTCTCCCAAAATGCTATAGGATCTGTGATTACAACTTTGTTAATAAGCCAATAAAGTCCTTTGTCTTATGTTCCTGTCAGAGGGATTGTGGTTGCAGGCCCTGTGTCCTTCAGGTTAGAGTCAGTGGCAGAGATGTTTATCTCAAGATTTACGGTTAGTTTAATATCAGGTTAGAACAACTTGATTAAACCCACAATTACTTTGTTTTCCTAGCAGTTAGAAAGTACATGGACCTAAACTGAGGCATCAGAGGATTTCGATGATTGATTGGATCAAGTGCCTCTGGCACTGCCATGCACTAACTCATTGTCCCAATGGAAGAGACCCTCCTAATTTAATGGATAATTGGAGGTGAGTAGTTTTGTTCTATATTCCAATATTTCCTTTACTGCTTCTGTGAGCCATCTTTTCTTGTTGTAGTTGAGTCACTTTTTTTTTTTTTTAACTGTCAATGTTAACGCTGTATCGATTTTGTTGCCAAATGGCTACAACTATGTCAGGATTTTTTTCATGTCATCTGGCTGTAAATCTGTTGAAATTCAGAAGTTGTGGCCATTTGGCAACATCAGACCGACCATTACTATCAATTGGTGCCATCTTTCTTGGATATGTATTTGTATTTAAAACATGTACAAATATATTTTATAAAGGGTTAAGCTGCTATGTTGTGTGTACCCACTCTTTGTCTCGCTGTTATTCCAGTTCAGGACTGGCTATCTCACAACAGCCCCTAATACATTTAGTTGTCATATACTATACAAGACATAAGTTCCAACACATTTTGCAGTACATAATACCCAACAATTCAGTGTGTAGTTAAAATATAATTTTTTTCCCCAACATTATGATGTGCATAATAAATATTGCATTCAAATGTCTGGCTATTTATAAAACATTTACAAAGGTTTTAAACTGTTTGTCTATAAGGGTATTGCAAAACTGGAGACAAAGTATATATATTCTTAATAGCATTCACTGAAGTAACCAGAGCAGTGTAATGATTCACTGTAACCAGGGAGCTTATGAAGAATTTGCCCTTTATTACAACAAGGAGTCAATAACAATATATTGGTATTGTGCTGGGAAGAACGCGACCTTATAAAAAGGATTCCTGATAACCACTTCCTCCAAGCCATCTGGTCTTTCTGTAATTCTCCATAGATGTTAAAGTTTTCTAACAAGTTTGGCATTTTTTTACCTGCACCATGAGTACTTTATTATATTTCCACAAAACACGTGTTATAATTTGTAGCACAGAAGACTTTTTTTATGTTTTAAATTTCGGCTTAATCATAATTGGAACTATGCAAATACTATGTATATATATATGCAAAACTTAAGATGTACTGGATATACCCCATATATTTTCTACCTTGAGAAGTAGGATTATATTTATATTACAAAATGTAAGATGCTACCTAATACAATGGTTTCAGTATACAATGGGGGGAATTCAGTTGTTTGAAAAGTCGGTTGAGTGTCTTTTTCCCCCCTGACTATTAGATAGGAAAAAACAGACACCCAACTGACTTTGTAAACAATTGAATATCCCCCAATGTCTACATTCATAATGTTGAAATATACTTATAATCTTGAGGAGCTCATTGAATCCAGCTTGAGGGGCTCACTGAATTCAACCATCTTTAATACTTATAAATATCGACCAGGCACTTAATTTATTTTCTCTGTGTTTTGGAAACAATCTTTTTCGGCTTTTTGGGAAATTATGCTAACCCCTCGTCAAACAGAAGCACATTGAGGGTTTTAAAGTATTGTTTAATGTTCGCATACCATTTATATAAAAGTGCATATCACATTATCATTTAAAGGATTTCACAACAATGCACTATTTTCTCTTTCTTACTTCTTGGGACTGCTGAGAAATGCTGTGAAGAGCCCCAAGATAAACAGAACGATCTTCACTGTGTGACAACCATTAATGGGAAGCTGCAATTCTGTCAGAGTGTTTTAATGCACTAAAGATGTGAGTGCAGGTATGGATAATACTGATAGAGTACAACAATGCCAACGATTGGTTGGGGTCTGACGATTGGGAGCATATTCTCTCAAAGGGTGTGAGATCTCTAGATCAACCGTAGTCCTGTGAGCTGAAATGAAGTATTGTATCTGGAGATAAAACCAAAAGTCAGTTTGAGGAATGTGTGATGTGTTAACCTGGTCATGCCTTCTAACCTTCACCTAGCTTGCCATATTACCTTTAATTCCCGGAAGGAACATTTCATTGTTAACAAATGTTAAAAGAAGGGAATTCCCTGATGAAATTCCCATCTTATTGCATAGTGTCGTCAGAGAGCTAGAGTGGGGCCTACTGTCAGATGCGAAGAACGTCTAATGGTCTGAAGCCAGAGCATGGTATGCAGATGTAGGTCTGAGGAGCCCGGTTCTAGGTCTAACCGTTGTTTTGAGATAGTGTCTAACCGTGACCAGTCCAAAATCCTGATGATACGCTGAGATCATTGGCAGCTGTTGATCACCCTGGACTAGTCTACAAAATAAGTTGCAGTGTTTAAATCTTGGCTTCCTGCCATCCCAGACAAAGTGACTAATCGCCTTATGTGTTTCACCCAAAAATCGAGGAAGTTTCAGTGGGATGGTCTGAAAGAGGTATAGCAACCTAGGTAATATGTTCGTTTTTACAATATTCATACAGCCTAACAAGGAAAACTTCTTTGTAAGCCATTGTGTCATCTCCTGTTGCAGCTTCCATAACAGGGGAATGTGGGTTATAGTCACGGTCGTGGGAAGAGAAAAAGGTATCAAAATACTTACATATTTAATATGTGCAGTGTGCCGTGTAAAAGGAAAAACATTGTGTAGGGATGATACTGTTTCCGCAGGGAGGGAGATATTGAGAGCTGTTGATTTGGCATAATTAATCTTGAAATTAGATAGAGCCCCAAAGTGTGAGAATTCCATCATAAGATTAGGTAGTGACACATTAGGATTTGTTATAACTTCCAAAAGGTCATCTGCAAATAGTGCAGCGCGATGATCATTGTCACCCACTTTCAGCCCGGAGATGTCAGGATTCATCCTAATAGCTCTAGCTAGAGCCTCCATACAGACAAAAAAGATCAGGGGTGAGAGTGGGAATCCCTGTCGAGTACCGTTTGAAATAGTTATTGGGTCAGAAAGCAATCCATTCACCCTAACTTGGGCTGAAGGAGCCCGATATAGTGCAAGGATTTTTTGCAAAAAGACTTCACCTTAGCCCAAACGTCATAGTACCACTTCCATAAAAACCCAATCAATCCAATCAAAGGCTTTTTCAGTGTCTGTTGAGAGAAGCATCATGAGGGCCTTAACTGATTGGACGTGTGCGATCAGATCAGTCACCCTTGTAGTGTTGTCTCTCTCCCCTTGACAAAGCCCACCTGATCTGGGTGTATCACTGTTGGCAGTAAGGAGCCCAGACGATTGGCCATAAGCTTTGTATACAACTTTATATCAATGTTCAGTAGGGAAATAGGCCTGTAACTAGACGTCAAAGACGGATCCTTGCCGTCTTTTGGTATGACAGTAATATGTGCTCCCAGGCATTGACTAGAGAAAGGTGTGTCTAAGGAGATAGCATTACTCGCCCGAAATAAGAGAGGGAGAAGTTTGTCCTTAAACATTTTATAGTATGTTATAGGAAAGCCGTCAGGGCCCGGGCTCTACCCTAAATAATGGCAGTATTTAAAGGGGTTTTCCAAAGCCAACAAAACATCCTCAGGAAATGCTGGGAAGTTAATAATTACTAAGTAGGCTTTTACTGCAGTCTTATGTACTGTCTGCTCACAAGAGGAGCATCGGGAAGACAAATTATAAAGATCTGTATAATATTAATGAAAAATCCCAGCCATCATACGATCAGTAACCTGCGACTGACCAGTAGAATCCTTGATCTCTTTTATGTAAGTTAATGATCTCTGGGCTCATAAAGCTCACGCAAACAATTTCCCTGGTTTGTTACCCCATCTGTGATATTTATGGCAACAGCACTGGAACGCTCTATGAGTGCCCTCGTTTAATAAACTATTAAGAGAAGATTGTGCTTCCTGTAGCTTTGCCAATGTGTCAGAAGCTAATGTAGTCTTATGTATCAGTTCTAACAATTTAATTTTAGCAAGCAGGGCATTCCGACACTCAGTACTTTGCTATTTAAGGCGAGAGCCCAGTTGGATGCATTTGCTCCTCACCACACATTTATGAGCCTCCCATAACGTCACCGAGGAAATATCATCAGTCGTGTTAAGAGTAACATGGTCATCTATAGTTTCTGTATCTGGGTTCTGCAGTCTGTGTCTCGAAGGAATTGTTAATTGAAACGCCATCTCCATTGACATGGAGGAGGATCACGCAAGAACAGAACAAGAGTAATAGGGGCATGGTCAGAGCTGACTATTTGGCAGAGGGTGACATCGAAAAGGAGATCTAGACAACTATGGCCTACACAGAAGTAGTCGATGCAAGAATAAGAGTTGTGCGGATGCGAATAAAATTATAATCTCTATCTTTAAGCTGTAGTAGGAGCCAGGTGTCTATTAATTGGAAATCATGTACTGTTGACTGAAATCATCTAATATCCTTCAGAGAGACTCTAGAAGACCCTCTATATCTCGTTCTATCAATTCTAAGGCTTCTCTCATGAATCGCAATTGTCCTTGATTGGGGAGGTAGAGATTAACAAAAGTAAAAATTTGGTTAGCAACAGTAGCCTTTACTAATAACCCTCGCCCATCACCTATAGGTATTTCAGAGACATCGTCTAATTGGAGTTGTTTGGCAAACAAAATAGCAACCCCTTTGGCCTTGGCTCCTGAAAAGTCATTAAAATTCCCCTGGGGGAAATGGCGTGAATGTAATCTCGGGGAGATGCCTTTTTTAAAGCGTGTCTCTTGGAGAAACAGCACATCTGCTCCATCAGTGTGTAACGTATGTAAAAGTCTAGACCTTTTTTCAGGAATGTTGAGGCCTTTCACAGTATGACAAAAGTTTTAGACTAGCCATGAAAATAGTTTAAAGAGAATCTCCGTTGCATCAAGACATCTACATCACGTTGAATAAGACATTGCATAATATATCAAGCCCAGGTAGGAGGGGAAGAGGTAAAGACAGGAGAAGACATGAGGGAAAGCAAGGGGAAAAGAACACATACAGTACATATACAAAAATAGGGCCCGGATCATAGAAAAACATAAACAGCAGTAGATTGAAACAGCCCATCACGAAGAAGTCTAGCACGAACAAAAGATAAAAAAAGGAAAAAAACGATAATTATGAAAAAAAATATACTCTGCACGAATAGCCATGGGAAACCCTAATTGGCCCACGGTCTACAAATGTACAGCGGAGAATAGGGGGTCAGAGGGGAAAATAGATGTATCAACTTAAAACAACAGTCAAGTAGAACTTAGTAATGTGTACAGCAGCCCAAACAGGTAGAGAACTAGCCCTAGCCAGGGCATACCCAATTAGGGAACCAAGGGGCTAATTCAGACCTGATCGCTGCTGTGCATTTTTGTACAGCAGGCGATTAGGTCTGAACTGCGTATGCACCGCAATGCGCAGGTGCGATGGTCCACAGTGACGGAGTGCAATGGGATGGTGCAAAAAATCCAATTGCACTGGCGATCACAAGAAGATTGACAGGAAGAGGGCGTTTGTGGGTGGTAACTGACCGTTTCCAGGGAGTGTCCGGAAAAACGCAGGAGGGTCCCGGCATTTTGTGGGAGGATTCGTGAAGACCGCTCCGGCCCCGATCATCGCAGTGGCTGAGTAAGTCCTGGGCTGGGCAGAGACTGCACATGTGATCGCACACCTGCACAGTAAATTCCCCCTCCCGCTGTAGGTGGTGACTACCTGATCGCAGGGATGCAAAAAATGCACCCTAGCGATCAGGTCTGAATTACCCTCCTAGTTCCATGGGTGGGTCAACCATTCCAATTATTGTAAGACTAGTACAAAGAAGCAACATTCAAGAAACAGCATTATGGCAAGCTTCAGTGTCCAGTCAATCTCTAGGGTCAAATAGCCGGCGAGACAGACTCTGTTGGCAAAATGCTTATCAAGCGCTAAAACATAAATAAAAGTATAGCATAAACTAGAAAGCATAGACATTAGTCACTAGTCTGCGGCGGCCCCATTGGACTCATCGGCGTGATGTTGCCTTCTTGTACTGCGGACCCTATGCCATGGTTCCCTGCGACTCTGAGGCGAAGCAGATAATACTAATGGATCCAGCCAGTTCGGGAGTATAGGGGGAGATATCCCCAAAGACGAACAAAAGTCTTTTACATCTTCATATTCCTGTAGGACAAAGAGAGACCCTTTGTTGGTAACGTGTATGCTCAAGTGAAATCCCCAACGGCATTTAATGCCTTTTTTCTTGAGCTCCTCCATAAGGGGACGTAAGAGATGATACTGTTGTAAGGTAACCCATGATAGATCTTGGTAAATTTGAATCTGGTGGGCGTTAAAGTCAATGTCCGAGACTCATCTGGATTTCTGTAGTATTTTCTCCTTTTCCTGGAAATAATGAAGTTGACAAATACCATTGCGAGGGCGAGCTGCAGAAGTGCCTCTAGGACATAGTGCACAATGTGCCCTGTCAAACACAGTTTGATAGTCGGGGTCCGCACCCATGAGTTCATTGAATATTTTGGTCAGAGCGTCGACAGTGCCCTGAGGGGGAACCTCTTCAGGGAGACCCTATTATCGAGGTCATCGAGTCTGCGTCTTATGTCCATTAATGAGCGTGATTGACAGGAGATCAGATCATGCAAATCAGAGACCTTAGAGTCCACATCCTCACCATGGTCTTCCAGCGCTACCACTCTGTCCACAATCTGGACAAGGTCAGACTGTATGGAGAAGATACGAGTTTGAATAGAATACTGTATCTGCTGTTCCATGGATTGCAAGTCTTGTATATCCTGGCGGGTTGGGAGAGACTGCAGCTGTAAATGAATTGCAGACAAGTCCGGTGTCTCTACGGGGGGTTGGGACGGGTTAGTAAGAGTGGAGAATGTAGCAGCTGTGCCTCCATCCATGATACCAGAGGCCACAGACGGTGAAGAAGGAGCAAACAAAGTGGAATCAGAAGCTGGAGTCCCAAATAATGAATAAAAATGCAACAACCCGAGAGGACTGGCCCGAAGAAGTTTTAACCAATTTCTAGGAGGAACGGCGTCTTATCATGAGGGAAGGTCACAGGCATATCCCGGTAGAAGCGGACCCAGAGAACCAACTGTTCGGGCTAAGCATTAATGGTTAAGTAATACATTGCATATTCCCATCAACGTGGTACAATCAGGCCATCACATTGCTTGCCATGTAGTGGAAAGGAGGAGCCTTCCACGTAGGAATTAATGTATAAAGTTTAAAGCATCTCACCCAATCTTGGGACCAGGATTGACAGGAGAGGAGATTGCTGAGACTGATAATCAGAAAACTGGTATGGGTGTAAATCATGTAAACCTCCACAAGGGGGTGCTCCACGTCAAAAGATAGTAGTATAGAACAGGATAACACTGCTTTTCAATATGTTAGCGGAAACCTTACTTGTAGGAATCAGTATCAGTATAATGCAGAAACAGGATTCATAGAGGGGCAGTTAATAGAAGCAACAAGGGCATGGACGTGTTCGTAAATCCACATAGTTCATGTGTAAGAGGCGCCAGACAGGTCCTATCAAGAAACCTCACAAAGGGTTCCGGGTGGAGAGTTGTCAAGGCAGCGTATAGTACATCCCCTATGCAGAGTAGGAGAATCCAGATGTCCTGGTGTAATGGGTGATAGTAACTGAGGTCAAGCAGGAGCCACACCCAAGCACTACAATCCCTGTCGCAGGCCTCACAAAGCAACAAATGAAACAACTGGGTGACAGCCAGGTCCAGACAGTATAGGAGCCACTAGCACGCAGCAGTATCCCTGTACAGTACACTCTCCCCACATCCCTCTATCACCCACCAGTACAGAGAGGGGGGGCTGCTGTGACACCGAAGGAGCACTGGGGTACTCAGAGGGGATGAGGGTTAAAGACAGGGACTCACCGGCATTCACAGAATCCCAAGCTGTTGCAGGAGGTGTGTGTCCTGATGGAGGAGAGCCGCAGCAATCGTCAAGCCAACGGCCACAGTTCCTCCGGTTACACCAGCAGAGCAGGAGAAGTGAGGAAGTTAGCCCCAACACGCGGCACCCAGGAGTAGTGCTCCAGCGGCAAGGCAGTAGGGAGATCAGGGTGCAGGTGAGCGCTGTGGGACTCTGGCGGCGGGACTTCGGCAGTGAGCCGCACTAGTGTCTCAACACTGGGTGGATTATTTTGTTTCTGTGCAGGGTGAATACTGGCTACTTTATTTTTACACTGCAATTTAGATTTCAGTTTAAACACACCACACCCAAATCTATCTCTCTCTGTACGTTATATCTGCTCCCCCTGCAGTGCATATGGTTTTGCCCATTAGCTAAAAAAATATTTGCTGCTGCAATCAGATCTGAATTACCCCCTAAGTGTCCACACACCTTCATAAAATTGATTAAGAGTAGAGGTATACAGTATACTGGCCACCTCTCCAAGTTAGGATTATTCCTTCTGAAGAAATGGCAAGTGTATAGAGCCAAGAAGCTAATAAGGTATCCTCAAGAGCATTATTATAGTTGAAGGCACATCTTAAAACCTCTGATGAACTCCTTGGATGCATTGGTTATAAGCCGTTAAATAGCTTTTCACTTCTAAGAGACTATTCACAATAGCACTTCCTGGCCACTGCTGCCCAAGTCCTTACACTAGCTTCGCACAGACCCTCATGCGGCTGTATGGCTTCCACCTTACATCAGTTTCCCTCTGGATATTAAGACCCAGGTTCCTAATACACCAAGGAATAAGTTGCAGTGACTTTATAATAAACAGAACCCCTCTCTTTTACTTGGCATAAACCAGTCTTTAGCCATTACTAATAGCAACCACTCTTTAAGCCACCTAGGGACCTGTGAGTATGCCTAGCCGGCATAGGCTTGCATGCTAAAAGCATTCTATGTTTCACTTTTACTCCTAGACAGCACATGGCGATTTCAGATTTATGTCATCATATCTGCTAAAGAGACACTAGGGATCATCTCTGATTGTTGAAAGCAGCTGGATGATTACATTGTGGCTTTTTTGAATCATATTGTTTCTTACCAATTTGGGGAGGCTGGCCCCATAGTATTAGTACATAGAAGGAAAACATAGGAGTATGGAGATACCAGTGGATTTTTCCTTCACTCATTACTAAGGACCTCGATACAATTTTTCCTGGGCATTTTTGTCCTCCTTATTTTGCACTCCCTATGTTTTCCTTCTATGTACTAATACTATGGGGCCAGCCTCCCCAAATTAAGTGAGCAGCAGTACTGTTTATAGGGGGTCATTCCGAGTTGTTAGCTCGGTAAAAATCTTCGCATCGCAGCGATTTTCCGCTTAATGCGCATGCGCAATGGCCGCACTGCGACTGCGCCAAGTAAATTTGCTATGCACTTAGGAATTTTACTCACGGCTTTTTCTTCGTTCTGGCGATCGTAATGTGATTGACAGGAAATGGGTGTTACTGGGCGGAAACAGGCCGTTTTATGGGCGTGTGGGAAAAAACGCTACCGTTTCCGGAAAAAATGCAGGAGTGGCCGGAGAAACGGGGGAGTGTCTGGGCGAACGCTGGGTGTGTTTGTGACGTCAAACCAGGAACGACAAGCACTGAACTGATCGCAGAAGCCGAGTAAGTCTGGAGCTACTCAGAAACTGCTACGAGGTGTGTAATCGCAATATTGCGAATACATCGTACGCAATTTTAAGATGCTAAGATTCACTCCCAGTAGGCGGCGGCTTAGCATGAGCAAATCTGCTAAAATCCGCTTGCGAGCGAACAACTCGGAATGACCCCCATAGTGCATTATACCATTAGATTTAAATGGGAGCACCTGGTTTGCTGTTTCTATCAATCTTAACTAATGCATGTTTTTGTACTAAAGAGTGCATGTATGATTAAAACTGAGAGATTAGAACTGCTGTAAACAGCTCACACACTGTTTCTATTTTTTTGGGTATCCAAACAAAAAGCTTTAGAGGAGAAGATTTAGCATTAAGGTTATAACACATCTGAGGATCATAGGGAATTCAGCAATTTCTCATAGGTAGCGCCAGCTTCAGACGTGATAGCAGCTCTTTCGTGTGCAGCTCATTCCAAAACAGAACCAGAGTAATCTTTCACTGCTACAATCAGCCATAAAAGAACAGCTTTTGCAAAGAGTGGCTATAAAAGATGCTAGTTATTGGGGCAAATTTCCAAAGCGTTATATATAGACGCCAAAGGCTTATTAGAAATACCTAATTGGTTATAGTCAACATTACATATGGTGAGAGAATAGGTTTTCTTCAAAATATACCAATATATGCGCACATACTTCTAAAGCACAATAGTAGTTTTGGTAGCAATTTGTTTTTGTTTTTTTTACATCTATTGTGTATTTCTCTAACGTCCTAGTGGATGCTGGGGACTCCGTAAGGACCATGGGGAATAGACGGGCTCCGCAGGAGACTGGGCACTCTAAAGAAAGATTCAGTACTATCTGGTGTGCACTGGCTCCTCCCTCTATGCCTCTCCTCCAGACCTCAGTTAGAATCTGTGCCCGGCCAGAGCTGGGTGCTCCTAGTGGGCTCTCCTGAGCTTGCTAGAAAAGAAAGTATTTTGTCAGGTTTTTTATTTTCAGAGAGCTTCTGCTGGCAACAGACTCTCTGCTACGAGGGACTGAGGGGAGAGAAGCAAACCTACTCACGGCAGCTAGGTAGCGCTTCTTAGGCTACTGGACACCATTAGCTCCAGAGGGATCGAACACAGGTACCTAACCTTGATCGTCCGTTCCCGGAGCCGCGCCGCCGTCCCCCTCGCAGAGCCAGAAGTACAGAAGCAGCAGAAGCATGAAGACATTGAAATCGGCGGCTGAAGACTCCTGTCTTCACTTAAGGTAGCGCACAGCACTGCAGCTGTGCGCCATTGCTCCCACAGCACACCGCACACTCCGGTCACTGTAGGGTGCAGGGCGCAGGGGGGGGGCACCCTGGGCAGCAATTCATTACCTTTTTGGCAAATATAGACATATATACAGTCTGGGACTGTATATATGCCCGAGCCCCCGCCATTTTTTACACATTAAAGCGGGACAGAAGCCCGCCACTGAGGGGGCGGGGCCTTCTTCCTCAGCACACCAGCGCCATTTTCTCTTCACAGCTCCGCTGGAAGGACGCTCCCCAGGCTCTCCCCTGCAGTATACAGGTGCAATAGAGGGTAAAAAAGTGAGGGGGGGCACATAAATTTAGGCACAGAGATATATTTAACAGCAGCTACGGGGTAAACACTAAGGTACAGTGTAATCCCTGGGTTATATAGCGCTGGGGTGTGTGCTGGCATACTCTCTCTCTGTCTCCCCAAAAGCCTTTGTGGGGTCCTGTCCTCAGTCAGAGCATTCCCTGTGTGTGTGCTATGTGTCGGTACGCCTGTGTCGACATGTTTAATGAGGAAGGATACGTGGAGGCAGAACAAGTGCAGCTGATTGTGGTGTCGCCGCCGACGGTGCCGACACCTGATTGGATGGATATGTGGAAGGTGTTAAATGATAATGTAAACTCCTTGCATAACAGATTGGATAAAACTGTAACCTTGGGACAGTCAGGGTCTCAACCCATGCCTGATCCTACAGCGCAGAGGCCGTCAGGGTCTCAAAAGCGCACACTATCCCAGATAGTTGACACAGATGTCGACACGGAATCTGACTCCAGTGTCGATGACGATGAGGCAAAGTTGCAGCCTAAAATGACTAAAGCCATCCGCTACATGATTGTAGCAATGAAGGATGTATTACACATTTCTGAGGAAAATCCTGTCCCTGACGAGGATTTATATGTATGGGGAGAAAAAGCATGAAGTGACTTTTCCCCCTTCACATGAATTAAATAAATTATGTGAAAAAGCGTGGGATTCCCCTGACAGGAAGGTGATAATTTCCAAGAGATTACTTATGGCGTATCCTTTCCCGCCAACGGACAGGTTACGCTGGGAATCCTCCCCTATGGTAGACAAGGCGTTGACACGCTTGTCTAAGAAGGTGGCCCTGCCGTCTCAGGATACGGCCGCCCTAAAGGATCCTGCGGATAGAAAGCAGGAAGCTATCCTGAAGTCTGTTTATACACATTCTGGCACACTGCTGAGGCCAGCAATTGCTTCGGCCTGGCTGTGTAGTGCGGTAGCTGCATGGACGGATACTCTGTCTGAGGAGATAGATACCCTGGACAGGGACACTGTTCTACTGACCCTGGCACATATCAAGGACGGTCCTATATATGCGGGATGCCCAGAGGGACATTTGCCTGCTGGGCTCTAGAGTTAACGCAATGTCCATTTCTGCCAGAAGGGTCTTATGGACTCGGCAATGGACAGGGGATACCGACTCTAAAAAACACATGGAGGTTTAACCTTATAAGGGTGAGGAATTGTTTGGGGACGGTCTCTCGGACCTAGTTTCCACAGCTACGGCTGGGAAGTCAAATTTCTTGCCTTATGTCCCTCCACAGCCTAAGAAAGCACCGTATTACCAAATGCAGTCCTTTCGTTCTCAGAAGAGCAAGAAGGTCAGAGGTGCGTCCTTTCTTGCCAGAGGCAGGGGTAGAGGAAAAAAGCTGCACCATGCAGCTAGTTCCCAGGAACAAAAGTCTTCCCCGGCTTCCACTAAATCCACCGCATGACGCTGGGGCTCCACAGCAATTAACAAACTTTTACTCCAGCAGGTGGTGGTAGAGGTTCCCCCCCTTCAACGGGGAAGGGGCTACTATTCCACTATGTTTGTGGTACCGAAACCGGACGGTTCGGTCAGACCCATTTCAAATTTAAAATCCCTGAACATTTATCTGAAGAAATTCAAGTTCAAAATGGAATCGCTCAGAGCGGTCATTGCAAGCCTGGAAGAGGGGGATTTTATGGTGTCTCTGGACATCAAGGATGCTTACTTGCATGTCCCCATTTATCCGCCTCATCAGGAGTACCTCAGGTTTGTGGTACGGGACTGTCATTACCAATTACAGACGTTGCCGTTTGGCCTGTCCACGGCACCGAGAGTTTTTACCAAGGTGATGGCGGAAATGATGGTGCTCCTTCGGAAGCAAGGGGTTACAATTGTCCCATACTTGGACGATCTCCTCATAAAGGCGAGGTCCAGGGAGCAGTTGCTGATCAGCGTAGCACACTCTCAGGAAGTGTTGCGTCAGCACGGCTGGATTCTGAACATTCCAAAGTTGCAGCTGATTCCTGCGACGCGTCTGCCCTTCCTGGGCATGATTCTGGACACAGACCAGAAGAAGGTGTTTCTCCCAGAGGAGAAGGCTCAGGAGCTTGTGACTCTTTCAGAGACCTCCTAAAGCCAAAACAGGTGTCGGTGCATCACTGCACACGAGTCCTGGGAAAGATGGTGGCGTCATACGAAGCCATTCCCTTCGGCAGGTTCCATGCGAGGATCTTTCAGTGGGATCTACTGGACAAGTGGTCCGGATCGCATCTTCAGATGCATCGGATGATCACCCTGTCCCCCAGGGCCAGGGTGTCTCTTCTGTGGTGGCTACAAGGTGCTCACCTCCTCGAGGGCCGCAGATTCGGCATACAGGACTGGGTCCTGGTGACCACGGATGCAAGCCTCCGTGGGTGGGGGGCAGTCACTCAAGGAAGAAACTTCCAAGGGCTGTGGTCAAGTCAGGAGACTTGTCTGCACATAAATATCCTGGAGCTACGGGCCATATACAACGCCCTGAGTCAAGCGGAGCCTCTGCTTCGAGACCAACCAGTGCTGATTCAGTCAGACAACATCACGGCAGTCGCTCATGTAAACCGCCAGGGCGGCACAAGAAGCAGGGTGGCAATGGCGGAAGCCACCAGGATTCTTCGTTGGGCGGAGAATCACTTGCAAGCACTGTCAGCAGTGTTCATTCCGGGAGTGGACAACTGGGAAGCAGACTTCCTCAGCAGACACGACCTCCACCCGGGAGAGTGGGGACTTCATCAAGAAGTCTTCACGCAGATTGTAAATTGATGGGAACTGCCACAGGTGGACATAATGGCGTACCGCCTCCACAAAAAATTAAAGAGGTATTGCGCCAGGTCAAGGGACCCTCAGGCGATAGCTGTGGACGCACTGGTGACACCGTGGGTATTCCAGTCGGTCTGTGTGTTTCCTCCTCTTCCTCTCATACCCAGGGTACTGAGAATCGTAAGAAAAAGAGGAGTGAGAACAATACTCATTGTTCCGGATTGGCCAAGAAGGGCTTGGTACCCGGAACTGCAAGAAATGCTCACAGAGGACCCATGGCCTCTGCCTCTCAGACAGGACCTGTTGCAACAGGGGCCCTGTCTGTTCCAGGACTTACCGCGGCTGCGTTTGACGGCATGGCGGTTGAACGCCGGATCCTAGCAGAAAAGGGCATTCCGGATGCAGTTATTCCTATGCTGATAAAGGCTAGGAAGGACGTGACAGCAAAACATTATCACCGTATATGGCGAAAATATGTTGCTTGGTGTGAGGCCAGGAAGGCCCCTACAGAGGAATTCCAGCTGGGTCGATTTGTGCACTTCCTACAGTCAGGTGTGACTATGGGCCTAAAATTAGGGTCCATAAAGGTCCAGATTTCGGCCCTATCCATTTTCTTTCAAAAAGAACTGGCTTCACTGCCTGAGGTTCAGACGTTTGTTAAGGGAGTGCTGCATATTCAGCCTCCTTTTGTGCCACCAGTGGCACCTTGGGATCTTAACGTGGTCTTGGGTTTCCTGAAATCCCACTGGTTTGAGCCACTTAAGACAGTGGAGCTAAAGTATCTCACGTGGAAAGTGGTCATGCTGTGGGCCTTAGCCTCAGCTAGGCGTGTGTCAGAATTGGCGGCTTTGTCATGTAAAAGCCCCTATCTGGTTTTCCATATGGATAGGGCAGAATTGCGGACTCGTCTGCAGTTTCTGCCAAAGGTGGTGTCATCTTTTCATTTGAACCAACCCATTGTGGTGCCTGTGGCTACTCGTGATTTGGAGGATTCCAAGTTGCTTGATGTAGTCAGGGCTTTGAAGATCTATGTTGCCAGGACGGCTGGAGTCAGGAAAACTGACTCGCTGTTTATCCTGTATGCATCCAACAAGCTGGGTGCTCCTGCTTTAAAGCAAACCATTGCTCGCTGGATCTGTAACACGATTCAGCAGGCTCATTCTGCGGCTGGATTGCCGCATCCAAAATCAGTGAAAGCCCATTCCACAAGGAAGGTGGGCTCTTCTTGGGCGGCTGCCCGAGGGGTCTCGGCTTTACAGCTTTGCCGAGCTGCTACTTGGTCGGGTTCAAACACCTTTGCTAAGTTCTACAAGTTTGATACCCTGGCTGAGGAGGACCTTGTGTTTGCCCATTCGGTGCTGCAGAGTCATCCGCACTCTCCCGCCCGTTTGGGAGCTTTGGTATAATCCCCATGGTCCTTACAGAGTCCCCAGCATCCACTAGGACGTTAGAGAAAACAAGAATTTACTCACCGGTAATTCTATTTCTCGTAGTCCGTAGTGGATGCTGGGCGCCCGTCCCAAGTGCGGACTTTCTGCAATACGTGTATATAGTTATTGCTTAACAAAGGGTTATGGTTATGTAGCATCGGTTGAGTGATGCTCATTTGTTGTTCATACTGTTAACTGGGTAAGTTTATCACAAGTTGTACAGTGTGATTGGTGTGGCTGGTATGAGTCTTACCCTGGATTCCAAAATCCTTTCCTTGTAATGTCAGCTCTTCCGGTCACAGTTTCCTTAACTGAGGTCTGGAGGAGGGGCATAGAGGGAGGAGCCAGTGCACACCAGATAGTACTGAATCTTTCTTTAGAGTGCCCAGTCTCCTGCGGAGCCCGTCTATTCCCCATGGTCCTTACGGAGTCCCCAGCATCCACTACGGACTACGAGAAATAGAATTACCGGTGAGTAAATTCTTATTTTTTCACCTGCTGTGAATTACAAGTAAGGATATTTAAATAGTGTAGTTTGATAATAAAGCTGCTTTTAGTATTCTGAGAACAGGATTGTATTGCTAGCATAACATCCTTAGTGATTTAATGACCTTGCACTATGTTATTATTCCATACAAATTGTAGGAGTTTTAAATTGTTCATTTGAAAACTTATTGGAAACTGTGGACAAAATGCAATACAATCCAAAAGGGGTTTATTTTGCTTTAGACTAAGCTCTATAAATCTACTTTGGTATAGAACTATATATTTATGTAAATGGAAATAAAGTTTTACAGAATTAAAACTTATCTTTGTTATTTTGATGGTAGGTTGCCTGAAGCCTTGTTCTAGACATCATTACAGTGTATACTTTAGGAGCTAAGCTGCATTGCTCAGCTGGAATTTGAAGCTGTAAGATATGCACACTAATGATAATGAAAGATGATTGTTAATTACAAAATATGTAAAATCATTTTAAAGTGAGTTAGATCCTCAGGCAGATAAGAATAAAACTAGTATGAACTGTTGGATTATAACACAAAAAATTAAATTTTCAATGTTTCTAACTTTGGTTATAGTTAGGCGTTTTACTTTTGTCTTCATTTCAAGGCTATTTGGATATGTAATTTGAGAGCAATTACATAAAAATGGTTAACACAGTTAAGGAATTTGTACACATTAACATACAGATGTGTTCTCATACACCTGGCGTCTTTTCACCCTATATGGCGCAAAACAATTGGGATGACTTACATGCTCCACTGCAGGTATCACAGCTTACTTTTTCCTAAACATAGAACCTTAGTTGCATACAAATTGCATCATTGACGCTAGGTTGCAATTTGTGTCACAACAGAGTTGTGATAACAGTGAACAAAGTCTTAGATTAAGCATAACAGAACATGGATGGAGTAATAGCTGCAGCTGCTCATATCAGAATCTTTTTTAAACAGATTTGCTACTTAGTCGTACACAGATGTACATGTACCGTAAGCCCAAGTGTTTAATGTACTCTAATGTATGTAGTTGTAGCAGTGCAAATTTTAAGAAAAGATGCTTGGCGTGTCTGTGAAAAAGGTCTGTGGTGCACCAATATGGGCTATATGGCGTGACAATTACAAAGGTGTCTGAGGACACATCTTTACACTTGTATATTATGTTATGGAAGTGTAGAGCAGATTCAAAATAGTCATGGATAAATGTATATAATGTGTCAGTATTAAGGATGTTGAGACCCACCTGATAAAGGTTCACCTTGCCATGGTAGGTAGTCTAGCATTTTTGCCCGTACATGTGCAAAAAAAACATTATTTTCTCTAACGTCCTAGTGGATGCTGGGGACTCCGAAAGGACCATGGGGAATAGCGGCTCCGCAGGAGACTGGGCACAAAGTAAAAGCTTTAGGACTAGCTGGTGTGCACTGGCTCCTCCCCCTATGACCCTCCTCCAAGCCTCAGTTAAGATTTTGTGCCCGAACGAGAAGGGTGCAATCTAGGTGGCTCTCCTGAGCTGCTTAGAGTAAAAGTTTAAATAGGTTTTTTATTTTCAGTGAGACCTGCTGGCAACAGGCTCACTGCATCGAGGGACTAAGGGGAGAAGAAGCGAACTCACCTGCGTGCAGAGTGGATTGGGCTTCTTAGGCTACTGGACATTAGCTCCAGAGGGACGATCACAGGCCCAGCCATGGATGGGTCCCGGAGCCGCGCCGCCGGCCCCCTTACAGATGCTGAAGCAAGAAGAGGTCCATAAATCGGCGGCAGAAGACTTTCCTGTCTTCATAAGGTAGCGCACAGCACTGCAGCTGTGCGCCATTGCTCTCAGCACACTTCACACTTCGGTCACTGAGGGTGCAGGGCGCTGGGGGGGGGCGCCCTGGGAAGCAATGAATTTACCTTATTTGGCAAAAAATACATCACATATAGCTCCTGGGCTATATGGATGTATTTAACCCCTGCCAGTTTTCCAGAAAAAAGCGGGAGAAGAGCCCGCCGTGAAGGGGGCGGGGCCTATCTCCTCAGCACACAGCGCCATTTTTCCCACACAGCTCCGCTGGTAGGAAGGCTCCCAGAATCTCCCCTGCATCCTGCAACTACAGAAACAGGGTAAAAAAGAGAGGGGGGCACTTATTTGGCAAAAATAACAGATATAAGCAGCTATAAGGGATAGACACTTATTGTAAGGTTGTCCCTATACATATATAGCGCTCTGGTGTGTGCTGGCAAACTCTCCCTCTGTCTCCCCAAGGGGCTAAGTGGGTCCTGTCCTCTATCAGAGCATTCCCTGTGTGTGTGCTGGGTGTCGGTACGTGTGTGTCGACATGTATGAGGAGGAAAATGATGTGGAGGCGGAGCAATTGCCTATAATGGTGATGTCACCCCCTAGGGAGTCGACACCTGAATGGATGGCCGTAATTAAGGAATTACGTGACAGTGTCGGCACGTTACAGAAAACTGTTGACGACATGAGACAGCCGGCAGCTCAGTTAGTGCCTGTCCAGGCGTCTCAAACACCGTCAGGGGCTATTAAACGCCCGTTACCTCAGTGGGTCGACACGGACCCAGACACAGACACTGACTCCAGTGTCGACGGTGAAGAAACAAACGTATTTTCCAGTAGGGCCACACGTTACATGATCACGGCAATGAAGGAGGTTTTGCACATCTCTGATACTGCAAGTACCACAAAAAGGGGTATTATGTGGGGTGTGAAAAAACTACCCGTAGTTTTTCCTGAATCAGATGAATTGAATGAAGTGTGTGATGAAGCGTGGGTTACCCCCGACAAAAAACTGCTAATTTCTAAAAAATTATTGGCACTATATCCCTTCCCACCAGAGGTTAGGGCTCGTTGGGAAACACCCCCTAGGGTGGATAAGGCGCTCACACGCTTATCAAAACAAGTGGCGTTACCGTCTCCAGAAACGGCCGCCCTTAAGGAGCCAGCAGATAGGAGGCTGGAAAATATCCTTAAAAGTATATACACTCATACTGGTGTTATACTGCGACCAGCAATCGCCTCAGCCTGGATGTGCAGTGCTGGGGTGGCTTGGTCGGATTCCCTGACTGAAAATATTGATACCCTGGACAGGGACAATATATTATTGACTATAGAGCATTTAAAGGATGCATTCCTATATATGCGAGATGCACAGAGAGACATTTGCACTCTGGCATCAAGAGTAAGTGCGATGTCCATTTCTGCCAGAAGAGGATTATGGACGCGACAGTGGTCAGGGGATGCGGATTCCAAACGGCATATGGAAGTATTGCCGTATAAAGGGGAGGAGTTATTTGGGGGCGGTCTATCGGACCTGGTGGCCACGGCAACGGCTGGGAAATCCACCTTTTTACCCCAAGTCACCTCGCAGCAGAAAAAGATACCGTCTTTTCAGGCTCAGTCCTTTCGTCCCCATAAGGGCAAGCGGGCAAAAGGCCACTCATATCAGCCCCGGGGCAGAGGAAGGGGAAAAAGACTGCAACAGACAGCTTCTTCCCACGAACAGAAGCCCTCCCCCGCGTCTGCCAAGTCCTCAGCATGACGCTGGGGCCTTACAAGCGGACTCAGGCACGGTGGGGGCCCGTCTCAAGAATTTCAGCGCGCAGTGGGCTCACTCGCAAGTGGACCCCTGGATCCTGCAGGTAGTATCTCAGGGGTACAAATTGGAATTCGAGACGTCTCCCCCTCGCCGGTTCCTGAAGTCTGCTTTACCAACGTCTACCCCCGACAGGGAGGCGGTATTGGAAGCCATTCACAAGCTGTATTCCCAGCAAGTGATAATCAAGGTACCCCTCCTACAACAGGGAAAGGGGTATTACTCCACGCTGTTTGTGGTACCGAAGCCGGACGGCTCGGTGAGACCCATTTTAAATCTGAAAGCCTTGAACACTTACATAAAAAGGTTCAAGTTCAAGATGGAGTCACTCAGAGCAGTGATAGCGAACCTGGAAGAAGGGGACTACATGGTGTCTCTGGACATCAAGGATGCTTACCTCCATGTCCCAATTTGCCCTTCTCACCAAGGGTACCTCAGGTTTGTGGTACAGAACTGTCACTATCAGTTTCAGACGCTGCCGTTTGGATTGTCCACGGCACCCCGGGTCTTTACCAAGGTAATGGCCGAAATGATGATTCTTCTTCGAAGAAAAGGCGTCTTAATTATCCCTTACTTGGACGATCTCCTGATAAGGGCACGGTCCAGAGAACAGTTAGAGGTCGGAGTAGCACTATCTCAAATAGTTCTACGACAGCACGGATGGATTCTAAATATTCCAAAATCGCAGCTGATTCCGACGACACGTCTGCTGTTCCTAGGGATGATTCTGGACACAGTACAGAAAAAGGTGTTTCTCCCGGAAGAGAAAGCCAGGGAGTTATCCGACCTAGTCAGGAAACTCCTAAGACCAGGCCAGGTGTCAGTGCATCAGTGCACAAGGGTCCCGGGAAAGATGGTGGCTTCTTACGAAGCGATTCCATTCGGCAGATTCCACGCAAGAACTTTTCAGTTGGATCTGCTAGACAAATGGTCCGGATCGCATCTTTAAATGCATCAGCGGATAACCCTGTCTCCAAGGACAAGGGTGTCTCTCCTATGGTGGTTACAGAGTGCTCATCTCCTAGAGGGCCGCAGATTCGGCATTCAGGATTGGGTCCTGGTGACCACGGATGCCAGCCTGAGAGGCTGGGGAGCAGTCACACAGGGAAAAAATTTCCAGGGCTTGTGGTCAAGCATGGAAACGTCACTTCACATAAATATCCTGGAACTAAGGGCCATTTACAATGCCCTAAGTCAGGCAAGGCCTCTGCTTCAGGGTCAGCCAGTATTGATCCAGTCGGACAACATCACGGCAGTCGCCCACGTAAACAGACAGGGCGGCACAAGAAGCAGGAGGGCAATGACGGAAGTGGCAAGGATTCTTCGCTAGGCGGAAAATCATGTGATAGCACTGTCAGCAGTGTTCATTCCGGGAGTGGACAACTGGGAAGCAGACTTCCTCAGCAGACACGATCTTCACCCGGGGGAGTGGGGACTTCACCCAGAAGTCTTCCACATGATTGTAAACCGTTGGGAAAAACCAAAGGTGGACATGATGGCGTCTCGCCTCAACAAAAAACTGGACAGATATTGCTCCAGGTCAAGGGACCCTCAGGCAATAGCTGTGGACGCTCTGGTAACACCGTGGGTGTACCGGTCAGTGTATGTGTTCCCTCCTCTTCCTCTCATACCAAAAGTACTGAGAATCATAAGAAGGAGAAGAGTAAAGACTATACTCGTGGCTCCGGATTGGCCAAGAAGGACTTGGTACCTGGAAATTCAAGAGATGCTCACGGAAGACCCATGGCCTCTACCTCTAAGACAGGACCTGCTCCAGCAGGGACCATGTCTGTTCCAAGACTTACCGCGGCTGCGTTTGACGGCATGGCGGTTGAACGCCGGATCCTGAAGGAAAAAGGCATTCCGGATGAAGTCATCCCTACCCTGATCAAAGCCAGGAAGGATGTAACCGTACAACATTATCACCGTATTTGGCGTAAATATGTTGCGTGGTGCGAGGCCAGGAAGGCCCCTACGGAGGAATTTCAACTGGGTCGATTCCTGCATTTCCTGCAAACAGGACTGTCTATGGGCCTCAAATTAGGGTCCATTAAGGTTCAAATTTCGGCCCTGTCGATATTCTTCCAAAAAGAACTAGCTTCTGTTCCTGAAGTTCAGACGTTTGTCAAGGGAGTACTGCATATACAGCCTCCTTTTGTGCCTCCAGTGGCACCTTGGGATCTCAATGTAGTGTTGGGATTCCTAAAATCACATTGGTTTGAACCACTCACCACTGTGGACTTGAAATATCTCACATGGAAAGTGGTAATGCTGTTAGCCCTGGCTTCAGCCAGGCGTGTATCAGAATTGGCGGCTTTATCCTATAAAAGCCCTTACCTAATTTTTCATACGGACAGGGCAGAATTGAGGACTCGTCCTCAATTTCTCCCTAAGGTGGTTTCAGCATTTCACTTAAACCAACCTATTGTGGTGCCTGCGGCTACTAGGGACTTGGAGGATTCCAAGTTGCTGGACGTAGTTAGGGCCCTGAAAATATATGTTTCCAGGACGGCTGGAGTCAGAAAATCTGACTCGCTGTTTATCCTGTATGCACCCAACAAGCTGGGTGCTCCTGCTTCTAAGCAGACGATTGCTCGTTGGATTTGTAGTACAATTCAGCTTGCACATTCTGTGGCAGGCCTGCCACAGCCAAAATCTGTAAAAGCCCATTCCACAAGGAAAGTGGGCTCATCTTGGGCGGCTGCCCGAGGGGTCTCGGCTTTACAACTTTGCCGAGCAGCTACTTGGTCAGGGGCAAACACGTTTGCTAAATTCTACAAATTTGATACCCTGGCTGAGGAGGACCTGGAGTTCTCTCATTCGGTGCTGCAGAGTCATCCGCACTCTCCCGCCCGTTTGGGAGCTTTGGTATAATCCCCATGGTCCTTTCGGAGTCCCCAGCATCCACTAGGACGTTAGAGAAAATAAGAATTTACTTACCGATAATTCTATTTCTCATAGTCCGTAGTGGATGCTGGACGCCCATCCCAAGTGCGGATTGTCTGCATTACTTGTACATAGTTATTGTTACAAAAATCGGGTTATTGTTGTTGTGAGCCATCTTTTCAGAGGCTCCTTCTGTTATCATGCTGTTAACTGGGTTCAGATCACAAGTTGTACGGTGTGATTGGTGTGGCTGGTATGAGTCTTACCCGGGATTCAAAATCCTTCCTTATTGTGTACGCTCGTCCGGGCACAGTATCCTAACTGAGGCTTGGAGGAGGGTCATAGGGGGAGGAGCCAGTGCACACCAGCTAGTCCTAAAGCTTTTACTTTGTGCCCAGTCTCCTGCGGAGCCGCTATTCCCCATGGTCCTTTCGGAGTCCCCAGCATCCACTACGGACTATGAGAAATAGCATTATCGGTAAGTAAATTCTTATTATTGCTGCATGTTAAATTTTAATATAATTATTATGATTATCAGTATTCTTAGTGCTTGAAGCGTTAACCCTGTATTTTTCTTTTCTGTGAGGCATCACAAGTCTCCGCATGGTAGCACCTCTTATTATGTTTGAAATTGGGGTGCACAGACTGCCCCTCCCCATTGTTATCCCTGTATTTGTTTATATATTGTAGACTTGCAGGTGAGACTCCTTCTGTCTGTACTAATATCAACCTACCATTAGTTGATTTGAATTAGTGTATGGTTCTTACAAAGCTGTCTACACATTAGAATGGGCACTTTGAAAGGTAAGTCCTGAATACATTTATGTAAAGTGTCAGTATTAGGGATGTAGGGGCCCACCTGATAAAGGTTCATTTTGCTGTGCTAGGTGGGCTTGCATTTTGGCCAAACGTGCTAAGAAACCTTTTTATTACTCCATGTTAAATTGTAGGGTTTATATTCTTAGTGTTTAAAGCGTGCTCCTGCATATTTCTTTTTTCAAAATAGTAGTATTACACAAGTTAGTGTAAATTTTGTGATTCTGCCACTTCTGCCTGCTACACCTGGATAGGTGCCTGTTTAGGTGAGATGGTGGTGTTCTACTGAAGGCTGAGTACAGTGAAGGCATGCTTGCACAATGCTGACTTAAAGACATTCAGACCTGAACAAAGTTGCATATATTCATGAGAATGCATGCATATAAGTCAGGGAGTACTGAAGAGGTTTTTTTATCATCTCGATATGAGAACAATTCCTTATATGGGATTAAATGTGCTATTGCTGCAAGAGGTTCTTTGATTTAAACTTTGTGACCAACTCTGCATCACCCTTGGGTGCCCATGAGTCTTGTGATTAGTGCTTACTACTACTGTCATTTTTCTCAACAATTTTATGATAGGTGCCTAAAATCTGTAAATAAATGAATTCAATGTTACATCTAACAGAGTATACATGGTCAAGTCTGTATAATCTTGATACAGTTAAACACAATAGGTTTAATGTAGAGTCAAACTTGTGTAGTTAATATGTTGACATACACAATGTCAACACTGTAATGCTGACGAGTTCAGGATGTTGACAAATTTGGTCAGAGTATTGTGAAAGTCGACATTGTGATCATGTTAACATTCTGATGCAGACATTTTGAATATCTATTTCTGAAAAACTTCATAGTACTGTATACAACACCCGTGCAACATTTTAATTATTGTTTATGTTCAGTAATTTTGCGTAAAACCCCAAGATTCCCAAACCATCTCTAGGCTATGCCAGATAGGGTACCACTAAAGCAGGAAAACTTGAAGTTGGTTTCCCCATGTATTTGTGCCACCCTACCCTAGGGTCATTTGGCTTTGCAAAACATATTCAGATACCTCCTCTAGAAGTAATACAATGTGCTTCAGAGGTAAAAAAAAACAAGCAAACAACCAAACAACACATTAGGCATTTTAAAGTGTTTAGCTGTACTGGTACTTATAATGGTACATGTGCCAGCACCAACTAACTGCATATGATAGCACTTGTAGAACTACAGGGCCTGTTGTGACATGTAGTGCATCATTTAGAAATGCTAAAAACGCACAGACACACACACACCAAATTAAACATTAATTAATCAGTCTGCTACGCATCATTGTGGTTTTTATTCTTCTACCAATGTCTTATGTTGTTTCAATGAAGGATGTATAGCGTAGAAAAGTAGTTGCTAGAAATTTAGGGGCAAGCTGTAATACCAATAATATAAAAAATATGGAGGACATTATAAATAGTAAAAAGGGAGGGGTTTTATCAGTTATTTAAAAGAGGAGAGCATTATTATTATTATTTTAAAATACAGTATATAGGGACATAATCATTTATAAAAAAAATATGGGCGGCCATTCTAATTATTTTTATAATTATCAATAATTCATCTGTTGGCAATTTGTGGTTTACGCTAAAACATACTGTATATGGTTAGGGTAAACAGTGTACAGTTCAATACCATTGCACATCACTCATGGCTTGAGTTTTACCCTCTAAACATCTGGATATTTAAAGAGAGTGGGATGGATTTGTAAATCATGGCATTAAGAGTTAATTGAAAACCATTGCATAAAATATATATATATATATATATAGATAGATAGATAGATAGATAGATAGATTTATGTTATTATTCAATTAGTGCCGGGTGCACTGATCCACCTTATGGCGGTGGGGATCTTGCTCAAAAGTGCTCGCTATCGATGCGGATTCGGCCAGCCGGTGAAGGGGGGGGGGGGGGGAGGGTGAATCAGGCTGCCATTGGCATTTCAACACTGCATTAATTACAATTAGCATTCTTCACCCGCAGTTGAATTCCCCCTTGGTCTCAGAGTTCTCTTTTATTAATTATAGTGTGCTTTTTTGTTTTATGCTAGTGTTAGGAAATCATTACAGTACTTCTGCTTTTCTTGCTGCTGGCATAAGCCAATTACAGCCAAGGTACTGAAAACAAAAATAAACAAATAAGGTCTGTAAGCTGTAAGGCAAGGTAAACAAGGGACAGAAATGAAGGTGATGATTTGAAGTTTGGCTGATGAAATCCGTTGACCCTGGTCCTTTCAATACCACCACCAGTCTCTTGTCAAGACATGTATTGGCATGCTGAAAAAGTAAAAACATAAAATAAATAAACTTTCTCTATGTATAGTGTAAAGCACTTGCAGTTTAAACTAGCAGAACTTTGCACATCTAGTCTGGGAATTCCAAATCATGATTATTATTTTTATCCTTTATTTATATGGCGCCACAGGGGATCGGCAACAACCAATTTCAGATTACATAAATAAGCAAAACAAGAAAACAGTGACTTACAATTCAAGACAATATAGGACAAGTACAGGGTTTATAAACATTACTGCATCAGCAGATGACACTTAAGTAAGTATGTATCAGGGCGGCAGAAAAGCGAAGGAATTTGGTGACATCGAAGGGAGTATGGAGTAGAAGATGGTTTTAGTAAGTGAAAGAAAAGCACATGACGGAAGAGGGCCCTGCTCGTGAGAGCTTACATTCTAAAGGGGAGGGGCAGACAGATGGGTGACACGTATGTCGCAGATGGTAAGCATGGGACAGAGTGCTTAGGATGAGAGTTTGATGAAGAAGTAGGTCTTGAGAGCCCGTTTGAAGTTTTGTAGAGAGGTGGAGAGTCTGAGGGGGAGAGGTAGAGAACTCCAGAGAAATGGAGCATCACACACAGAATCTTGGAGGTAGGAGTGGGAGGAGGTAGTCTGTAGGCAGGAGAGGTGGCGTGCATTAACGAAGCGAAGAGGACAGGCAGGAGTGTAAAGGGAGATTAGTTCAATTATGTAAATGCGAGAGGAGTGGGTGAGGGCTTTGTAAGTGAGTGTGAGAAGATTGAATTGGATTCTGATGGGGAAGGGGAACCAGTGAAGAGATTGTAACAGAGAAAAAGTGGATGTAGTATGTTTGGTGAGGAAGATGAGATGGGCAGATTTTCGAGGGCAGTTTCAGTGGAAAGGACAGAAGCCAGACTAGAATGGTTCAAGCAGTGAGTGGAATGAAATAAAAGGCAGTAAGGCGGCTGTAGACAATTGCGCTCATGGAGTTTGGAGGTAAAAAGGAGGAGAGAGATAAGTCGATAGTTGGAGAGAGAGTGTGTGGATCAAGGGTAGTTTTGGGAAGATGGTTTAGTAGGGAAAGCTGGCGGCCGGGATCCTGACGTTCAAAATACCGACGTTGGGATCCCGATTGTGAAGAAGCCGGCTGGGGTGAGTAAGGAGCGTTACCCTTACCCCCTAACCCTCCTGACCCGCTGCCTAACCCTGACCTCCCCCTTAGTGGCATAAGTGCTTAAACCTAACCCTTCTGGCCCACAGTGTAACCCTGGGGAGGGGGTGCCTAACACCCCCTCCCCACACCCTAACCTCCCAGGGGCGCATCCTAAAAATAACCTCCCCCCGCGGCTTACCTCTTTAGCTGCGCAGTGTCAGGACGTTCGGCATTACAAATAGTATGATTCCGGCATTGGTAATCTGACTGCTGGGATCCCGAAGGGCGTGATTCTGACTGCATCCTTGTTGAGAAATCATATATTGCAGGTGTGAAACCTACAGTTCATTGTTTACTTTTAACACAAACTTTGGCAAAAATTTTAGTAAAAACTGAAGTTCTGATTGCTAAGTTAAAAGTAAGTTAAAAG
Source organism: Pseudophryne corroboree (assembly GCF_028390025.1). Lineage (NCBI taxonomy): Eukaryota > Metazoa > Chordata > Amphibia > Anura > Myobatrachidae > Pseudophryne > Pseudophryne corroboree. Next base: position 559,126,210 of record NC_086449.1, on the reverse strand, counting down.
TTTTTGTATGCTACAGTGTCTGTCACTGGAGATCCATGACACAAAGTGCTCTAAAAGGGCCATGTGATGCTGTATCACTGCAGAGTAGCTTTCCTGGAATGGGACTGAATTATTAAAGTAAAATTGCTATCCACAATCTTTTTTTTTTTTTTTTTTAGTATTTTTCTACCAAGTCAGTGTATCTGATAGCCTTGAACATTCTGCCTTATTCAGAGATATGCTTTAAAGAACACAAACATAAGTTGGGAAAATACATAATGCAGATTTCTCAAATTAACCTAAAATAGGAAAAAACACTACCGCAATTCACTTTGGGTTTTCTTTCTTTTATAACATATTCTTATGCTGGCCATCAGTTTGTATGACATGCACTTGTTTAACCTAATCTCAAAAATAGTAACACATTGCTTGAGGCTCGGGGCAACATATTGTTTTATACACTTGAACTGCCGCTGGAAATCCAGCCTCATTTTGCGATTCATACAAATTTAATGCACCTGCTGTGGCTCATATGAGGCAGCAGGAAGCATCAGAAGATAAAAGTTTAAAGCAGAATTGAAAAAAAAATAGACTGTGAGCTGCGGGATCTTTTGGTGTATTTTAAAATCTAATAAATTAAAGATTTGGCAGACGAAACAGGATTCTAGAATGCTGAGCTGAATCATTTTTGTTGGCTGCACTTCTCTGTATCAAGCTATATATTCTCATCACTAAATTTCATGTACAGTAAAATATGGTCTGCAAATACCTTTTATGTTTACTATCTTTCATGTCTTTCTGACACTTTCCTTCTGTTTTGTTAGACTGTTCTGTAAGTAGGCAGGAATGTCAGCATGAAAATGAAGTCCAGTAAACTTTGTGAAGGCATCACTATTTTATGACACGTGGCATAGAGACAGGGGATTTAAAATGGGCAGTTATGGAAGACACATAGGAGAATACATAGGATAATAAGGGGGCAGATATTAATGTAAGAAGGCTGACAAATTCTCGGCAGCAGTGGGGTACAGACAAGATAACAAAAAAAAAGAAGTCAAATGACATATGGAAAGAAATAGACCATTAGATAAGCTGTTTGGGAAGAAAGCTGAAAGAAAAGTTGGCATACATGGAAGAAGGTATTAGGGTTGACAAGAAGGAGCAGAGATTAGGTAAATAGGTACAGTAGTATGCAAGAGAAACATTGCAAAACAAGTGGTGACCGATATAAGACAAAGGGAAAATAAGGAAAAACCTTGAAGCAGACAAAACGTACATTCAGGGTTAAAAGACTGGCTCTGTTATTTAGGAACAGAAGAACATTACAAATGATATTGGTTTTTATATGTACTGTATACTAGCTGAATACCCGTGCTTTGCTACAGAATTTAATGAATATTGCCAATCTTTGTCAGGCCGCACCTCTGGGCTTCCCCGGATTGATCCTGTCAAAATGCTGGTGGTGAGGAGAATAATCCGCCTCCTTCTCTGCCCCATCCCACCTCTGATGCTGCCATACTCTGTGCTGTAAATGCTGGGATGACATGCCAAGCTCCACCCGCTCTATGTCAAATATGTAAGATTTGCAATCTGACTCTATGTCAAAGGGCCCTACTCCTTGCTTAGCGTCAAAACTAAAGTATGCCTCTTTCCCTACCTGTGTGTGCCTTGCCCCTACTTGTGTGTGCATCTACCCTTGCCATAGGTGCCTCTGCTCCTACCCGTATGCCTATGCCCCTACCCATGTGTGCCTCTATCCTTACCTGTGAGTGCCTCTGCCCCAACCCGTGGGTTCCTCTGCCTCTACCCATGTGTGCTTCTGTGTAAATTGCTCCAGGCATTCCAGAGTAATGCAGAAAACTATGGATTTTTGTCACCCTCTTACCACCCCACCCCTAGGAGTGCTAAGGGTGTCTTACCCCCACAGTATTTTTTCCGGGATTGTAAGTCATATACGTACCAAGTTTGGTGTAAATTGCTCCAGGCATTCCAGAGTTATGCTGGAACATACATACCCACACACACATACATACAAACATATATATATATATATATATATATATATATATATATATATATATATATATATAAGCTCCAAGGTCCGGCACTCCGATAATCCTATGTAAACTTCAGCCTGTGCCCTCACAACAATAAAGACATACCCAGAGAAGGTGCGGCACTCGACTTGAATTAATGGACAACCAAACCACGCTTTCAGCAACGTTTCAGTGTAATAAACACTATCATCACTGATGATAGTGTTTATTACACTGAAACGTTGCTGAAAGCGTGGTTTGGTTGTCCATTTATTCAAGTCGAGTGCCGCACCTTCTCTGGGTATATATATATATATATATATATATATATATAGGTTATTGAGTGTAGGAGTTTTGCAGGTTGTGTAAGAGCAGCAACTAGCATTTTCAACTGTGTTTAACAATACTGCATTTTGGTGATGATTCAGAGTGGAGTGCAAGGCAAAACTTTTATGCATTGCCATGGGTAGTGGTTCCTGAACTTTCAGACTTTTTGCTGAATTTAGTGTCTTATTTGCTGCATCCAAAGTTGCTAAAAGTATTCTATGCACTTAAGATTGCAGGTGCAGCGTGCTAGAATGAACACTTCCTTGCATTGTACAGGTTGAGTATCCCTTATCCAAAATTAAAAATCCCAAATTTGTGGGTCCCCTACTGAGATAATGACATAAATATGATATATATATATATATATATATAAAATTTATAAATATATATATAAAATTTATAAATATAAATATATATATATATATATATATATATATATATATATACATACATACACACACACACACACTGCTCAAAAAAATAAAGGGATCACTAAATTAACACATCCTGGATCTGAATGAATGAAATACTCTTATTAAATACTTTGTTCTGTACATAGTTGAATGTGCTGACAACAAAATCACACAGAAAATTTCAATGGAAATCAAATTTATTAACCCATGGAGGTCTGGATTTGGAGTCACACTCAAAATTAAAGTGGAAAAACACACTACAGGCTGATCCAACTTTGATGTAATGTCCTTAAAACAAGTCAAAATGAGGCTCAGTAGTGTGTGTGGCCTCCACGTGCCTGTATGACCTCCCTACAACCCACACAAGTGGCTCAGGTTGTGCAGCTCATCCAGGATGGCACATCAATGCGAGCTGTGGCAAGAAGGTTTGCTGTGTCTGTCAGCGTAGTGTCCAGAGCATGGAGGCGCTACCAGGAGACAGGCCAGTACATCAGGAGACGTGGAGGAGGCCGTAGGAGGGCAACAACCCAGCAGCAGGACTGCTACTTCTGCCTTTGTGCAAGGAGGAACAGGAGGAGCACTACCAGAGCCCTGCAAAATGACCTCCAGCAAGCCACAAATGTGCATGTGTCTACTCAAACGATCAGAAACAGACTCCATGAGGGTGGTATGAGGGCCCGACGTCCACAGGTGGGGGTTGTGCTTACAGCCCAACACCGTGCAGGACGTTTGGAATTTGCCAGAGAACATCAAGATTGGAAAATTCGCCACTGGCGCCCTGTGCTCTTCACAGATGAAAGCAGGTTCTCACTGAGCACATGTGACAGACATGACAGAGTCTGGAGGCGCCAAGGAGAACATTCTGCTGCCTGCAACATCCTCCAGCATGACCGGTTTGGCAGTGGGTCAGTAATGGTGTGGGGTGGCATTTCTTTGGGGGGCCGCACAGCCCTCCATGGGCTCGCCAGAGGTAGCCTGACTGCCATTAGGTACCGAGATGAGATCCTCAGACCCTTTGTGAGACCATATGCTGGTGCGGTTGGCCCTGGGTTCCTCCTAATGCAAGACAATGCTAGACCTCATGTGGCTGGAGTGTGTCAGCAGTTCCTGCAAGACGAAGGCATTGATGCTATGGATTGGCCCGCCAGTTCCCCAGACCTGAATCCAATTGAGCACATCTGGGACATCATGTCTCGCTCCATCCACCAACAGACTGTCCAGGAGTTGGCGGATGCTTTAGTCCAGGTCTGGGAGGAGATCCCTCAGGAGACCATCCGCCACCTCATCAGGAGCATGCCCAGGCGTTGTAGGGAGGTCATACAGGCACGTGGAGGCCACACACACTACTGAGCCTCATTTTGACTTGTTTTAAGGACATTACACCAAATTTGATCAGCCTGTAGTGTGTTTTTCCACTTTAATTTTGAGTGTGACTCCAAATCCAGACCTCCATGGGTTAATAAATTTGATTTCCATTGATCATTTTTGTGTGATTTTGTTGTCAGCAACTATGTAAAGAACAAAGTATTTTAATAAGAATATTTCATTAATTCAAATTCAAATCTAGGATGTGTTATTTTAGTGGTCCCTTTATTTTTTTGAGCAGTGTATATTATATATATATATATATATATATATAGATAGATAGATAATATATACAATACATTTGTCATTATCTCAGTAGGGGACACAAAAATGTGGGAATTTAAATTTTGGATAACGGATACTCAACCTGTACTTTTGTTGCATAGCGATACAACGCATATTTTATACAAAAGTGTGGCAGGAAGCATGGAATGGTTAAGTAGCAAAGTCCATGGTGCGCCAAACAGGAGCTGTTTTTTGCAATTTGAGCGTAGGTGTGTGTGGACATCAGTGGTGCAAGCAAGGCAGAACATTGTACCATTAAATAATTAGTAGCTGGTGTGCCACACCGCCCTACAACCTTACTGTTGGTGAAACACAGTTTGTTCTGTATTCATGTCTGTCATGAACATTGGACAAACTGCAGGAGGGAGAAGGCAACAGAACCCTGACAAACGTTAGCAGGTGGCTGCCACACAATAAAAGTTTTATTTGCAGACTTAATGGCGTGACGTCATTACGTGCCATTGGACACTGAAGAGTAGCCAAGTCGCCCATTAAGATGAAGTAGCATAGCATCCTTGTTATGCCACACAAAGGCTGCTGTTGATTGACAGCCCAGCTGCTCACAGCCAATCAACAGGCAGTTCCCATGCAAGTGGCTGCTGATTGGCTGGTGGCCCTGCAAATGATCCCTGGATGCCTACTGGAGAAGCGGACACGACCTGCACAAGGGATATGGGAGAATACATTGGATCAACCACACTTTGTCAGAATCCGTTTGGATTTCCCATTTTGAGAACATATTAGCAGGGACTGATGTTCACGGTATAATAGTAAGTTTAATAAAGCAGTGTACAACTGTAAACAATAAATATCAACCAGGAATAACTAGAGAACACAAAAAGAAAGGGAGAACTGAGGGGACATGGGATGCCAGGAGACTGAGTACTTGAAAACGGTGTAGATTGTGGAAATACTAGAGACACTGTGGACTGTGAAGGCACTTTGCAATAGGATTGTTCAGTAGTGGATATTGCACCATAGCAGGATGCACTGTAGTTGGATCACAGGATAGCACTGGTAGAATATGCACTGTAGCAGGATGACAGGATTGCACTGTGGTAGAGTATGCACGTACCAGGATTGCACTGTAGCTGGATCACAGGATAGCACTGGTAGAATATGCACTGTAGCAGGATGACAGGATTGCACTGTGGTAGAGTATGCACGTACCAGGATTGCACTGTAGCAGGATGACAGGATTGCACTGTGGTAGAGTCTGGCAGTTCTATGGACGATTTAGTAGTAGAGACCAGCATAACCAGGACCAGGAGCTGAAACAACTTTGACATGATGAACTGGCAACAGGGAGCCTGTGTGGCTGGCCTAAGTAGTGAGTTCAGGTGCTGCTCACAGCTGTGGTAACAGCTAATTACCAAGCTGCAGATACAGAGCAGAGAGTGCTGAGCACCAAAGCAGAGAGCGCCACCGCAGGCATGGAGGAGAAACTGCATGGATTGTGACAGTACCCCCTCCCTAAGGAGCAGATTCCAGACGCTCAACACATGTCAGAGTCTAAATCAAAAGGTAGAGGACACATCAGGGTATCCTCATGCTGCCAAGGAAGTCCAACAGAGGCTTTCAACTTAGACTTTCCCTTTTTCTTCTTTCTCCTTTTTGTGGATTTCCTAGTAGGAACAGTAGACTGAAGCTGAAGAAAACCAACAGGTAAGCTGATTGCTGGAGTCTCTAAGCTGGCAACAGGATTCTCGGATGAACCAAGATAGATAGGAACCTTAGATGGCCCCGGCTGGGCAGGAACCTCAATTGGGACTGAAGACTGATAAGACCATGAATTGAATTTCTTAATTACCACCTCACTGAAGGCCACAAGATTGAGAAGAACTGGGTCATTGGTTTCAATTAGTGGACTAACCCATTCCAAGGCTTCTCCTCTGAAGGTCAGGAATAACTGTCACGATCCGGGTATCTGGACGCCATTTCTTACCCATCAGATGCCTCCTAAGGCTGGCTCAGCGCTCCAGGACCGGATCCCATCTGTTATCCTGATGTGTACATTCCTGTATCCTCTCCTGTCACTCTGGGACGCTGTCACAGTAAACGCCATATTACACCTGGCATGGCGTCTCCCGCGGCCTCCGCCGCCGTCCCTGAACTTCTGCATGCAGGGTGTCTGAGTGGCGATTACGTCAGCCGCGGCCTCCGCTGTGTCCGCGTGGTTGGATGTGCATCTGTCAGCCTGGCGCCTCCTGTCTCCGGTGGCCGGCGCCGCCATTACTGTTTTCATTACCACATGGATTACAAACCAAACTTCCCTCCAAGTGTCTGCATGGGCGCAGCCATCTTGGATTCTGTCAGCTGATCATTTCCACCAATCTGTTCTCAGTATTGATAATTTGCATAATTGCCTAGCCAATGCCTTCCTTGCTGCAGGTATAAATACACTGTGCCTGAGCAAGGAAGGCGTCAGTGCTTTGGTTGTCAAACCTAGTTCCTGTTTGTCTCTCTCCTGTGATTGTCTTCCAGGTTCCAGCTCCTGTCTCAAGACTTCCACCATAGAGACCCGCACCAGCATTCCACCTGCGGTGTAGCCTGACTCTCCAATCCATTGTGGATTCATCTGTTTCCAGCTACAACATTACCTGCTTCCAGCTCAGCTTCCAGCAGAGTACAGCTTCCCTTAAAGGGCCGGTGTCCTTTCTACACTTTACCACTCTCCACCGGTATTATTATTTCTCCGCTCTCAAGTTCTACATTTCAGTTCATATTTCATCGCTCCCAAGTTCATTTATTATTTAACTGGTTCCAGCCAGTATCCACTCCGTGCTAACAACAGTCTGGTTCCAGCCAGTATACACAGCAGCTGTTTTATCTTCAGCAACCCAGCTTTTCCTGGAACACCAGCTGGCACAATCCTGGGTTATCTCCATTGCTACAGTCGGGCCTGGTAAGGACTTTCCATCTAGAAGATCATAAGAACTATCTCACACTACCAGTGCCCTGTGGCTCCTGCCATCCTGTAATACCCAGGAACTGTATTTATTCTTTGCTGACTTTTACGTTTTCTTTTACTGCTGCTGTGTTGCGGAGTTGTCATAATAAACATCATTGACTTTTATCCAAGTTGTCGTGGTCACGCCTTCGGGCAGTTATTATTCATGTTACTTACATGTCCAGGGGTCTGATACAACCTCCCAGGTTCCGGTACATCTCAGCCCCTACAACTGAGGCTGCCTCCCGTCAGCTCAGGCCCTCAGTTGTGACAGTAAGCACTGACCTAATGAATCCAGCCGGAGAACAGGATCAAGCGGCCAGGCCGATGCAAGAACTGGCAGCCCGACTAGAACATCAGGAGGCTGCACAGGGCCACATCATCCGCTGTCTCCAGGATCTCTCTACTCGGCTGGATGGGATTCAGACAACTCTCCGTGGATCAGGCGCGTCTGGTGCGTCAACCACAGTGACTCCAGCTATAACCCCACCCACCTTACCCATTTCTGCTCCACGTCTTCATCTTCCAACGCCAGCAAAATTTGACGGATCTCCAAGATTCTGCAGGGGATTTCTCAACCAGTGTGAGATTCAGTTTGGGCTACAACCTGGCAATTTTCCCAGTGACCGTACAAAAATTGCCTACATTATTTCTCTTCTCAGTGGCTCAGCCCTTGATTGGGCATCACCGTTATGGGAGAGGTCCGACACCCTGCTATCTTCCTACACTGCCTTCGTGTCAACATTCAGGCGCATCTTCGACGAGCCAGGCCGGGTAACCTCAGCTTCATCCGAGATTCTCCGTTTACGCCAGGGGTCACGTACTGTAGGACAATATCTGATACAGTTCCAGATCCTGGCATCCGAACTGGCATGGAATGACGAGGCCCTGTATGCTGCATTCTGGCATGGCTTATCTGAGCGTATTAAAGATGAGTTAGCTACCAGAGACTTACCTTCTAAGTTAGATGAGCTAATCTCACTCTGCACGAAAGTTGATTTACGTTTCAGAGAGAGAGCAACGGAGCGTGGAAGATCATCTGCTCCAAAATCTTCTGCTCCTCCTCCTCGTCAACTGTCACCATCTAAAGATGAGCCCATGCAACTTGGCCGTTCCCGTTTAACTCCTGCTGAGCGCCGAAGACGTCTCTCCGAGTTTCTCTGTCTCTATTGTGCAGCTCCGTCTCACACCATTAATGCCTGTCCCAAACGTCCGGGAAACTCCAAATCCTAGCTCGCCAAGGAGAGGGCCGGCTAGGAGTAATGATCTTCTCTCCATCTCCTCAAGATTGTAATCTCCCAGTCTCGCTTCAAGTTGCTCAACGTTATCGGAACGTCATTGCCCTCCTTGATTCCGGAGCAGCTGGGAACTTTATTACCGAAGCCTATGTTAAACGGTGGTCCCTACCCACTGAGAGACTTCCTTCGTCCATTTCTTTAACTGCCGTGGATGGCAGCAAAATTTTTGATGCAGTTATTTCTTTAAGGACTCTACCAGTTCGTCTGAGAGTGGGAGTTCTTCATTCCGAACTTATTTCTTTTTTAGTGATTCCGAGAGCCACACATCCTGTGGTCCTGGGCCTTCCATGGCTCCGTCTTCACAATCCTACAATTGATTGGACGACTACGCAAATCCTGGCATGGGGTTCCTCCTGTGCTGAGACATGTTTGTTTAAAGTATTGCCTGTCTGTTCTTCCTCCCCCAGGTCGTCTGATGTTCCACCTCCTCCATATCAAGATTTCACGGATGTGTTCAGTAAAGCTTCTGCTGATATCCTTCCTCCTCATAGAGAATGGGACTGTCCGATTGATCTCGTTCCAGGGAAGGTTCCACCTCGAGGCCAAACTTATCCGTTGTCTCTGCCTGAGACGCATTCTATGGAGGAATATATTAAAGAGAACCTAGCAAAGGGGTTCATTCGACCTTCTTCTTCTCCAGCCGGCGCAGGCTTCTTTTTTGTAAAAAAGAAAGATGGTGGTCTGCGGCCGTGCATCGACTACAGAGGTTTGAACGACATTACCATCAAGAACCGTTATCCTTTACCCCTGATTACTGAGCTCTTTGACAGAGTTAGCGGAGCTACCATCTTTACAAAGCTGGACTTGCGAGGTGCATACAATCTCATCCGGATCCGTGAGGGTGACGAGTGGAAGACCGCCTTTAACACCCGTGACGGACATTATGAGTACCTCGTCATGCCCTTCGGTTTGAGCAATGCTCCAGCTGTCTTCCAGCATTTTGTCAATGAGATCTTCAGAGACATTCTATACCGTCATGTCGTGGTCTATCTAGACGATATCCTCATTTTTGCCAACGATTTAGAGGAACATCGTTTTTGGGTTAAAGAGGTTCTGTCCCGTCTCCGTATCAATCATCTCTATTGCAAATTAGAAAAATGCGTCTTTGAAGTCAAGTCCATTCCGTTTCTAGGGTACATTGTGTCCGGTTCCGGACTAGAGATGGATCCTGAGAAACTACAAGCTTTCCAAAATTGGCAGGTACCCTTAACCCTCAAAGGGGTCCAGAGGTTCTTAGGGTTCGCCAACTATTACCGAAAGTTTATACGAGACTTTTCCACCATTGTGGCGCCTATTACTGCTTTCACTAAGAAGGGTGCTAACCCGTCCAAGTGGTCTGAAGAAGCCATGCAAGCATTTCATCTTTTAAAACAAAGGTTCATCTCTGCGCCTGTTCTGAAACAGCCTGACATCGACTCTCCTTTCATCTTAGAGGTGGATGCCTCCTCCGTTGGAGTAGGAGCGGTGTTATCTCAGAGGGCTAAAGATGGCCATTTACACCCTTGCAGTTTCTTCTCCCGGAAGTTCTCCCCAGCTGAGCGCAACTATGCCATTGGCGACCAGGAGTTGCTAGCCATCAAGCTCGCTCTAGAAGAGTGGAGGTATCTGTTGGAGGGAGCTTCTCATTCAATCACCATACTTACAGACCACAAGAACCTGTTATACCTGAAGGGCGCACAATGTCTCAACCCTCGTCAGGCCAGATGGGCACTTTTCTTTTCCAGGTTCGACTTTAAACTCCAGTTCTGTCCGGGCTCTCAGAATCGCAAGGCCGATGCCCTTTCCCGCTCATGGGAGCAAGAAAATGAGTCAGAGTCTTCAGACAAGCATCCTATTATAAATCCGTTGGCATTCTCCACGGTAGGGATGGACTCTACGCCCCCATCAGGGAAAAGTTTTGTGAAGCCGATGCTAAGGAAGAAGCTCATGCATTGGGCCCATGCTTCCCGTTTTGCCGGACATACAGGTATCCAAAAAACCCTGGAGTTTATCTCTAGGTCCTATTGGTGGCCAACTCTGAAAAAGGACGTCTTGGAGTTTATTGCATCTTGCCCAAAGTGTGCCCAACATAAAGTATCCCGCCAGTCGCCTGCGGGGCAACTGGTTCCACTATCCGTTCCCCGTCGACCATGGACCCACTTGTCGATGGATTTCATTACAGACTTACCCATGTGCAACAAGTTCAATACCATCTGGGTGGTAGTTGACCGGTTCACCAAGATGGCACACTTCATTCCTCTCACCGGTCTTCCGTCAGCTTCCAAGTTGGCTCAAGTATTCATACAAGAGATCTTCCGACTCCACGGTCTTCCTGAAGAAATTATCTCAGATCGAGGAGTTCAATTCACAGCCAAATTCTGGCGAAGTTTATGTCAAGTCCTCCAAGTCAAGCTAAAGTTTTCCACGGCTTACCATCCTCAGACCAATGGTCAAACCGAGAGGGTGAATCAGGACTTGGAGGCCTTCCTCCGAATCTATGTGTCCTCCTCTCAAGATGACTGGGTTCAATTACTTCCCTGGGCCGAGTTCTGTCATAACAACCAGTATCATTCTTCATCTGCTTCAACACCATTCTTCACTAACTTTGGATTCCACCCTAAAGTCCCTGAGTTCCAACCGCTTCCAGCAACTTCTGTTCCCGCAGTGGATATCACCTTGCATCAGTTTGCCAATATCTGGAAGAGCGTACGATCAGCTCTGCTCAAGGCATCGTTCAGGTACAAGAAGTTTGCGGATAAGAAGCGTCGAGCAGTTCCTGCTCTCAAGGTGGGTGATCGGGTATGGTTATCCACGAAGAATTTGAGGTTAAGAGTTCCCAGTATGAAGTTTGCACCTCGCTATATCGGTCCTGTCAAGATTGAACAAGTCATCAATCCTGTTGCTTACAGACTCCAGTTGCCTCCCTTCTTAAAAATACCCAGGACATTCCATGTTTCCCTGTTGAAACCGCTGATCTTGAATCGGTTTCATTCCTCACTTCCTCCAACTCCGAAAGTCCAAACTCAACGAGGCGTTGAGTATGAAGTGGCCAAGATCCTGGACTCACGTCACCGTTACGGTCAACTACAATATCTTATTGACTGGAAGGGTTATGGTCCTGAGGAACGTTCATGGACCAATGCTTCTGATGTCCATGCTCCTGCCTTGGTCCGGAGATTCCATTCCAAGTTTCCTCAAAAGCCAAAGAAGTGTCCTTGGGCCACTCCTAAAGGGGGGGGTGCTGTCACGATCCGGGTATCTGGACGCCATTTCTTACCCATCAGATGCCTCCTAAGGCTGGCTCAGCGCTCCAGGACCGGATCCCATCTGTTATCCTGATGTGTACATTCCTGTATCCTCTCCTGTCACTCTGGGACGCTGTCACAGTAAACGCCATATTACACCTGGCATGGCGTCTCCCGCGGCCTCCGCCGCCGTCCCTGAACTTCTGCATGCAGGGTGTCTGAGTGGCGATTACGTCAGCCGCGGCCTCCGCTGTGTCCGCGTGGTTGGATGTGCATCTGTCAGCCTGGCGCCTCCTGTCTCCGGTGGCCGGCGCCGCCATTACTGTTTTCATTACCACATGGATTACAAACCAAACTTCCCTCCAAGTGTCTGCATGGGCGCAGCCATCTTGGATTCTGTCAGCTGATCATTTCCACCAATCTGTTCTCAGTATTGATAATTTGCATAATTGCCTAGCCAATGCCTTCCTTGCTGCAGGTATAAATACACTGTGCCTGAGCAAGGAAGGCGTCAGTGCTTTGGTTGTCAAACCTAGTTCCTGTTTGTCTCTCTCCTGTGATTGTCTTCCAGGTTCCAGCTCCTGTCTCAAGACTTCCACCATAGAGACCCGCACCAGCATTCCACCTGCGGTGTAGCCTGACTCTCCAATCCATTGTGGATTCATCTGTTTCCAGCTACAACATTACCTGCTTCCAGCTCAGCTTCCAGCAGAGTACAGCTTCCCTTAAAGGGCCGGTGTCCTTTCTACACTTTACCACTCTCCACCGGTATTATTATTTCTCCGCTCTCAAGTTCTACATTTCAGTTCATATTTCATCGCTCCCAAGTTCATTTATTATTTAACTGGTTCCAGCCAGTATCCACTCCGTGCTAACAACAGTCTGGTTCCAGCCAGTATCCACAGCAGCTGTTTTATCTTCAGCAACCCAGCTTTTCCTGGAACACCAGCTGGCACAATCCTGGGTTATCTCCATTGCTACAGTCGGGCCTGGTAAGGACTTTCCATCTAGAAGATCATAAGAACTATCTCACACTACCAGTGCCCTGTGGCTCCTGCCATCCTGTAGTACCCAGGAACTGTATTTATTCTTTGCTGACTTTTACGTTTTCTTTTACTGCTGCTGTGTTGCGGAGTTGTCATAATAAACATCATTGACTTTTATCCAAGTTGTCGTGGTCACGCCTTCGGGCAGTTATTATTCATGTTACTTACATGTCCAGGGGTCTGATACAACCTCCCAGGTTCCGGTACATCTCAGCCCCTACAACTGAGGCTGCCTCCCGTCAGCTCAGGCCCTCAGTTGTGACAATAACAATTTAACTATGTTGGAGGGAGTAATTCCGAGGGAAGGGTCTGTCTCCATCATGGTAAGATATCGGTTAACTAGTGCGAAGTATTGCGTTAAATCTCCATCAAAGTAATCCAAAGATGGAGTGTTGGATGAATTCTGTGAAGTGGAAGCTTGATTTTCTGGAAACCCAGGAGATGGATCATCAGGACACTGAGGAGGGGACAGACTTTCAGGATACTGGTCAGAAATATATGATGATCTTAACCGAACTTTGACTAGAGACTTGGATGGCACTTTTTGGATTTGGTCCTTCCTGGAAGTCCTGGGAGACTGGGCTGTACCCAAATCGTGAGCCAACAGGTTAGTAGTAGGATTGGAACCCAGGACTACAGCAGTGCCTAGATATATGGCCTGTGTTGTGAAAAACAAGGGTGCTAGATTCCTCTTCTGAGATTGGCATAATGCTCAGAGCCCCCTCCTGGGGCTGGACTAAGGCAGGAACCCCCTCTACACGGGTCTGGGGCTGAGGAAAGAGCCCCCTCTTCACGGGGCTGGGCTGAGGAAAGAGCCCCCTCTTCACGGGGCTGAACAGCTGAGGCAGACGCCCCCTCTTCACGGGACTGAACAGCTGAGGCAGACGCCCCCTCTTCACGGGGCTGAACAGCTGAGGCAGACGCCCCCTCTTCACGGGGCTGAACAGCTGAGGCAGACGCCCCCTCTTCACGGGGCTGAACAGCTGAGGCAGACGCCCCCTCTTCACGGGGCTGAACAGCTGAGGCAAGAGCCCCCACTTCACGGGGCTGAACAGCTGAAGCAAGAGCCCCCACTTCACGGGGCTGGGCTGAGGCAAGAGCCCCCACTTCCCGGGGCTGGGCTGAGGCAAGAGCCCCCACTTCACGGGGCTGGGCTGAGGCAAGAGTCCCCACTTCACGGGGCTGGGCTGAGGCAAGAGCCCCCAATTCACGGGGCTGGGCAGCGCTCTGAAGACTCTCTGGCTGGGCAGCACTCTGAAGACTCTCTGGCTGGGCAGCGCTCTGAAGACTCTCTGGCTGGGCAGCGCTCTGAAGACTCTCTGGCTGGGCAGCGCTCTGAAGACTCTCTGGCTGGGCAGCGCTCTGAAGACTCTCTGGCTGGGCAGCGCTCTGTAGACTCTCTGGCTGGGCAGCGCTCTGTAGACTCTCTGGCTGGGCAGCGCTCTGTAGACTCTCTGGCACTGGACCCTCTGAAGAACCCCCTCCTGGGGCTGGACCCTCTGAAGAACCCCCTCCTGGGGCTGGACACTCTGAAGAACCCCCTCCTGGGGCTGGACACTCTGAAGAACCCCCTCCTGGGGCTGGACACTCTGAAGAACCCCCTCCTGGGGCTGGACACTCTGAAGAACCCCCTCCTGGGGCTGGACACTCTGAAGAACCCCCTCCTGGGGCTGGACGCTCTGAAGAACCCCCTCCTGGGGCTGGACGCTCTGAAGAACCCCCTCCTGGGGCTGGACGCTCTGAAGAATCCCCTCCTGGGGCTGGACGCTCTGAAGAACCATCTCCTGGGGCTGGACGCTCTGAAGAACCCCCTCCTGGGGCTGGACGCTCTGAAGAACCCCCTCCTGGGGCTGGACGCTCTGAAGAACCCCCTCCTGGGGCTGGACGCTCTGAAGAACCCCCTCCTGGGGCTGGACGCTCTGAAGAACCCCCTCCTGGGGCTGGACGCTCTGAAGAACCCCCTCCTGGGGCTGGACACGCTGAAGAACCCCCTCCTGGGGCTGGACACGCTGAAGAACCCCCTCCTGGGGCTGGACGCTCTGAAGAATCCCCTCCTGGGGCTGGATGCTCTGAAGAACCCCCTCCTGGGGCTGGACGCTCTGAAGAACCCCCTCCTGGGGCTGGACGCTCTGAAGATCCATCTCCTGGGGCTGGACGCTCTGAAGAACCATCTCCTGGGGCTGGACGCTCTGAAGAACCCCCTCCTGGGGCTGGACGCTCTGAAGAACCCCCTCCTGGGGCTGGACGCTCTGAAGAACCCCCTCCTGGGGCTGGACGCTCTGAAGAACCCCCTCCTGTGGCTGGACGCTCTGAAGAACCCCCTCCTGTGGCTGGACACTCTAAAGAACCCCCCCCCTTGGGGCTGGACACTCTGAAGAACCCCCCCTTGGGGCTGGACACTCTGAAGAACCCCCCCTTGGGGCTGGACACTCTGAAGAACCCCCTCCTGGGGCGACAGGCTTGGAAACTTTAGGTGGAAGACCAGTTTTGTGACAGATGGTATTTAAAGATTGGAGATGCACTCTGCCCCCATTTCTTGGTTTTCGAAAGGGACAAGTTAGAATAAAATGTCCTTGACCCCCACAATACAGGCAAAGTTTATTGTCTCTACGATGCTGGCGTTCTGTTTCTGAGAGGCTAGGTCGAGGGAAACTTTGGAACCCGCCTCTTGCCTGTGGAGGAGAGGTGCCCCTAGCATGCCTAGTCCATGGGTCAGAAGAAAACTCCTTTTCTGGAGCTATTTTACTGGAGTCCACCAGTCTCCCCAGGAATTCAGGTAGAATGCATAGAATACTGGATACTAAAGTCTGTAGCTGGTCTAACTTTTCCTTTAAAATCCCCAGTTGTAAGAATTCTAAAGAAGGTGATGTCCTGGGAGCTGTGGGGTTAGCAAGCTGTGAGAAAACTCCCTCAGGCAGACTGCAATTATCTCCCCTGCTGTTTGTTTTTGGCCAGTTCATACTGTCAGAATCCGTTTGGATTTCCCATTTTGAGAACATATTAGCAGGGACTGATGTTCACGGTATAATAGTAAGTTTAATAAAGCAGTGTACAACTGTAAACAATAAATATCAACCAGGAATAACTAGAGAACACAAAAAGAAAGGGAGAACTGAGGGGACATGGGATGCCAGGAGACTGAGTACTTGAAAACGGTGTAGATTGTGGAAATACTAGAGACACTGTGGACTGTGAAGGCACTTTGCAATAGGATTGTTCAGTAGTGGATATTGCACCATAGCAGGATGCACTGTAGTTGGATCACAGGATAGCACTGGTAGAATATGCACTGTAGCAGGATGACAGGATTGCACTGTGGTAGAGTATGCACGTACCAGGATTGCACTGTAGCTGGATCACAGGATAGCACTGGTAGAATATGCACTGTAGCAGGATGACAGGATTGCACTGTGGTAGAGTATGCACGTACCAGGATTGCACTGTAGCTGGATCACAGGATAGCACTGGTAGAATATGCACTGTAGCAGGATGACAGGATTGCACTGTGGTAGAGTAGGCATGTACCAGGATTGCACTGTAGCTGGATCACAGAATAGCACTGGTAGAATATGCACTGTAGCAGGATTGCACTGCAGCTGGATCACAGGATAGCACTGGTAGGATATGCACTGTAGCAGGATGACAGGATTGCACTGTGGTAGAGTATGCACGTACCAGGATTGCACTGTAGCAGGATGACAGGATTGCACTGTGGTAGAGTCTGGCAGTTCTATGGATGATTTAGTAGTAGAGACCAGCAGGACCAGGAGCTGAAACAACTTTGACACGATGAACTGGCAACAGGGAGCCTGTGTGGCTGGCCTAAGTAGTGAGTTCAGGTGCTGCTCACAGCTGTGGTAACAGCTAATTACCAAGCTGCAGATACAGAGCAGAGAGTGCTGAGCACCAGAGCAGAGAGCGCCACCGCAGGCATGGAGGAGAAACTGCATGGATTGTGACACACTTTCCTCCATCATTTTATAAACACTGGGTGCTATGTACAGTATGTTCCCCCATTTTTAAACAATACTACACGTTAATTTTTCCATGTTTTGACGTCATTACGTGGATAATTTCCATTCAAATAGAAGAATTCCTAGGACATCAGCGGTGAGATATAATGGAGTCCAAAATCGCTGTTGGTGTGGGATGCTGGCCGATCTCGGATGTTTTTTAAAGAGGCAAACACTTACAAGACTAAACCATGGCTTGTTAGTGATTGCCCCTTTAAAAAACATCTCTAATCAGCCGGCATCCCACATCTCCATTATATCCCGCAACAGGAGTTTAAAAGATATTCCCCTGGGATTTTGACTTATTGATTAAGTATATATAGATATCTTTAGCACCCTTTGATCAAGTACTGACTTTGTATTTGATTATTTGCTCTCCTGATTGGGCAGGTTTTGGTTTGAATTGGGCAGACACAGTTGTTGTGCCAGATTTTCCCTTTCTGTCCATTTATATAGAATTAGTTGTTTTCCTAGTACAATATATGATCTTTTTTCTACCAAAACAGCAGTCACTGCTATAGTATGTGACATCCAGGGAATGCACATGCAACTGCATTTGTGCACTGTAATATGCTGTAGGTATCTTTTTGCCCCATGTGTCTTCATGTTACTATACCGCCTGCATGTCCCAAATATTCATATGGGAAAAGAAAATAAGACACTGAATAGTTTGGGATATCTAGCACTGGTGGTGTTACACGGGAATGTTTTAAAGCCTCAAAACATTGTGGTAAAGGCAGTAGCGTAACTAGAAATTTTGCTCCCCCAAGCCAAAAAAATTCTTGCGCCCTCCCCCCTCTGCACACACACACATTGTGATGTAAAAAGTAAAACATTTGGCCGTACCGTAGGCGCGCTACAAAAAAGGCGCATGGCCTCACTGCAAGGGTTGCGACATTGCAAGAAAAGACTACCTTATACCCCAGTTTTGCAACCTGCACACCGAGACATTGGCCACCACAGAAAAATAAAATCCTGATTCATACCCCTTACATTATTTGTAATTTTTCCTCCTTATAGTAATGCCCCATTCACATTATGCCACACACCGCAATGCCCATTACACATTATGCCACTCACCGCAATGTCTATTACACATTATACTACACACTGTAATGTCCCATACACATTATGCCACACACCATAATGCCCATTACACAAAATGCCACACACTAATGCCCGACACATTATGCCACACCCTGACCTTAATGCCTGTGACACATTATGCCACACATATTAATGCCCATTACATAATATGCCACACACCGTAATGCCCCTGACACATTATGCCACACACCATAATGCCTGTGACACATTATACCACACACCACAATGCCTGTGACACATAATACCACACACCACAATGCCTTTCACACATGCCACACACCAGAATGCCCCTGACACATGACACATAACACAATGCCTGTAATACATCATGCCCCACAGTAAGGCTTCTAATTACTTTTAAATTACCTGCTCATTGCCAAGGGTTTCATGTGCTGGGTTCCATGCTTGTTGCCAGGGGTTTCATGCTCTGGGTGTCATGCACATTGCAGGGGTATAATGATCATTGCCACGGCTGAATGCTCTGGGTGTCATGCTTGTTGCAGGGGTATAAAGATTGTTGCCACGGGTGAATGCTCTGGGTATCATGCTCGTTGCCAGGGGTGTAATACTCATTGCCAGAGGTTTCATGCTCTGAGGGCGTCATGCTTGTGGCCAGGGGTGTAATGTGTTGGCGCCATATAGATGCTGAGTGCTCCTGGAACTTCCAGGTAATGCTGCAGTGCTGTGCAGGGACAGGGTAGTCAGACACGAGGTCAACTATGACCTTTAGCATCTGTTTACTACAAGGCAGTGCCCATTTTAGGAGGGACATTAGCAGGGGCTGGCTTGCAACTTTTAGCTTGGGGGTCAAATGCATGCAAGTGGCCCCAGCTTTTCTACCCATGCTCAGCAACAGAAACACAGACATATGCTGAGTGTACACAAGTACAGGAGATACAAAGTTCCATTCAAGCACATCTGCACAAACAGCTGAAGGGCATAACCATAGCTCCCAATCATCACGATTTTAGCGGAACAATACCTCTTGGCTGTGCAGAGCAGTGGTGCTAGTGAATTTGAAAGGATGTCGTACAATCCCAGTTTTATTTTCTCATTTTACTTTGAAGTTTACTTTTTTATTGAAAGTACTTTAATTCCCAATTTTACTGTGCTGAGTGAGAGAGAGCACTGTCACGTGGAGGGACCTGATGGTATAAAAGTGGCATGTGTCTGTGTGCTATTTAAGTGTGGTACAAAAATGAAAAAAATAAAATTAAAAGATTGCAGTGATACTGTGTCATATCCAGTCAATGTCTATTGTGTTTCTTTGATTACAGTTGCACATGCTAGTTACACATATAATTAATAAATGCACCCCCATTCCTTTCCACCTGTATCTTTAACGATTTTGTGTACCCCATCACTTATACTGTATATATTTAATAATTCTGCACTGAACCCTTCCTGTGGGATGGTATCAGGATCCTGGCGCTTTGGATGCTGGTGGTCAGGAGACAGACAGTGACATCCCGACGTGTAGAATCCTGACACCTACTAAGTAAGTATAATAACTCTCCCCCACTCTACCTCTCTAACATTCTTCCCCCGCAGCCTAAACCTAACCTTCCTGTAGTACCTAAACCTAACCAGGAATTATTGCAGCAGCAGGTGTGTGTATGGGGGGTGCTAGACATTTGGGGGTGCCTGGCCTATGCCCCATGTGCAGTCCAACCCTAACCTCCCTCCGCAGCCTTACCCTAATCATACGATCATACATACAATCAGGATGCTGACACTTGAGATTCTGACACCAGCATTGTGATCTATGGGATCCCGGCGTCGGTATTCTGACTGCTAGCATCCTGAAAAATTGGCCCCATACCCCCTTTCCTATATTTTTATTTACACTAACACGTACTCTCACTACCTTTTCTCCATTTACTGCATATACTGTACATTATGCCTTACACCACCAAACTCTCCCGCCCCCCACCCACCTTATATATTTTATGACATGATGCCATGCACTATTCTTTGTGTGCAGGGAGCTGTTCATCCACGTGAGGATCCATGCAAAGCACTGCCACAGCACTGCTCACACGCTGCATTCTCGACCTGAAAAGGAGGTTAGGGAGCAAAAGAAAGCCAAGGTCCGGTAGCGTTTCACGCTCCAGCGGCGGCTGGAAGCAGCGACTTCCTCTCCCTGAGCGGTGCCATGGAGCCCGATTACCAGGGCTGCTGGCACATGTAGGGAGGAGGAGCTTGAGGGATCATATGTCCGGGGAGGAGGAGGGAGGGAGCAACAGCAGTGGGCTGATATAGGCAGATAAGTGGGAAACACTGCGGCCCAAATAGCTATAAAGTATACTGACCTGCTGGGGGGGCAAATGTGACCCTGACCTGGCTCAGCACACCACTGGACATTTGCAGATTAACATGTGGACGTCTAGTCCGCATGGGAATCTGCTGCGCCCACCGAAGCCTGGTGCCTCCAAGCCACCGCAGTGGCTGCGGGGGCTGTAGTTACGCCAGTGGGTAAAGGCATGTTCTGGATTGCAATGACAGTCAAATTGAGATACCTATATTCTAGCAAAAAGTAATGACTAATTGATATAAACTTCTCTTTGCTTATTTGAATTTTATCTTTAGATTCTTTGTGACCATTTTCTGCAAAGAAAATTAATATTACCTTGGTATCATCAATACAAGCCACCCTGGATGGACAGCATATTAGTAAATCATCAATATACAGTACATAATTACAGTAGACCAGTTGGGAAGATTTAATACAGATAAAATATCTGATCATACTTGATCAAAGGTTGTGGGGGCAACACACTATTTATTACCTTTGGAAGTAAAATCGAAATGGTATTGAATGAAAAAAGATCATATACAGACAAATGTGTGCTGTCTGCAGGTGTATCTGCATGAGAATGGTGGCTACATTTGGTATTACAGTAAATAAAAATTACACACTTTATAGCCCTCAGGCTCTGGACAGTGACATCCATGCCCTGTTTTGACCAATGCACCTTTCTCTAACAAACTGTATAATTGGAAAAATGTCTAGCTCAGCATCAGGTTTCAATGCTATTGGGCCATTTATTCCTTTTGAAAGGGCAATTTGGTTTATTTTACCTAAATCGTGGATGAATTGGTAATAAAGGGTTGGGAGAATGCGTTCTGGTATTTAGCGGCTGAAAAACCCAACAGAGGGGTTATACTCTGTAATGGGTTAGTATTATATCTATGAGGGTATTGGGGGGTTGAGTTTGTTCTCAACCAATAAGCCTTGTCAGTGTAGGTGAAGAAAAATGATGACAGAAGTTTTGAGTGTGATGTTTTGGTGGGTGTAGGTCCCAATCACCTCACTGCAGGGGGTAAGACAAACTTTGAAGGTTTATTGGCTCAGTGGATTGTTTGTTCCATATTCATTAGACAAGCAGCGACTGTGACAAGTCAGAAGTTTGTTCCAGCACTAGTACATTTTCAGACTGAGGGGAAGTGATGTATTATAGTGGTAAAGCAGGAAGGAACATCAACAATATGTAAAAACATATTGTCAGCTGAAGCGGGGAATGAAAATCCCCCTCCAGTTATCCCCACTAGTGCATCAGCTTTGTGCTGATGCACTGTGTTTCCCTGCCCAGCCGACTCCAGGGCGCATGCGTGAAATCTCGCTACTCACGCAAGATCTCACATGCAGCTTGGAGCCGGCACCCGCCACAGACAGGGACAGCGCTGTCCCTGGTTGTGTTGTATGTATAATGACACCTGCAGCTGTTGAAATCGATAGCTGCAGGTGTCGGAATGGTCAGTGCCACTGACTGTTCTTATAGTACATTGTGCATCGGCTTGTTAACTAAAAGATAGCAAAAGATACCGCTGCTTTAATACATGATAGGCACACATAACGTAGCTTATACCACTTCCCCTCCCCATATCACCACTTCATACATCCCTGGGAGCAATTAATGGTGAAACAGATTTCACAAAGTAGGTCCCTCCCCAACAGGTCTACTGTTGCATTTGTTGTCGTCAGAAAGAATGTTCAGCATCCGACAGTCATGGAAGCTAGTTTAGTATTTGACAGAAACTTGCAGTAAAATATAATGAAGTGCACACTCTAACCACTAGGAATAATGATAGTCACTGGCATATCTATAATGGGTGCAAGGTGTGCGGTGCACACGGACCCCTGTGTCCGGTGCACACGGCCCCTGTGTCTAGAGGGGCCCCACACTGTATACCCTGCACCTATTTAATTACACTTACTGCTCCGTCGGCCCAGGGCTGGCTGCAAATCTTAAGAAATCACTGAGAAATTGTCCACCGCGGCCTTGTTCCGATGATTCACACATGTGCAATAGAGATGTCTCCGGGAACGCAGCATGGGCGTCACTTTCTATGGGAACTGTGCATGCGCTGGAGAGGAGTGGGCCTGATTTGAGCCTGCACACGACCCCCTCTTCTCTTAAAATGTCTCTGCTGACGGTTAAAACAATTATGATGAACTCTACAATTAACATGGAGTATAAATGATATTCTTAGCTTATATTTTAACAATAATGTGAGCACATCCACTACGTCAACATGAACCATCAGATGGAGTTCACTTTGACATGGAGACTTGTCTCACAATTTTGGTCTCGGCATGATAGCACCTCTTAATTTGTTTAAAATTAGAGAGTACAGTCCAAGCACAGACACTTTTTTTCAGAGTCAGAACATGAAATATCATATCATAAATAAGAGTTATTTTCACTCAATTTGTATAAAAGGTGCAATGTTGAGATATGGTATTAAAAGCTTTATAGTAGCTGCAGTATCCTGACATTGGGAAAAATATTTCCCTTCCTATTGCATCATTTTTCCACTCCCTAATGAAATTTCGATAACCTTAAAAATTGTAGCAGATTATTTGTGACTTCTCAAACTTCTTGGTGATAGTGTTGTTTGTTTGGATGGGACATTTTTTTTAAATTCAATAACTTTTTATTTGAGGTTTTGATTTTGCATTAACAACTTACACACAAAACAAACCTAAGACTACAAACATACACAAAGTACACATAAACAGCTGTACATTCACGAGGCACATGGTACATCAAGCGGATAACATATCGCATAAATCATAGAGATGAGCGGGTTCGGTTTCTCTGAATCCGAACCCGCACGAACTTCATGTTTTTTTCACGGGTCCGAGCAGACTCGGATCCTCCCGCCTTGCTCGGTTAACCCGAGCGCGCCCGAACGTCATCATGACGCTGTCGGATTCTCGCGAGACTCGGATTCTATATAAGGAGCCGCGCGTCGCCGCCATTTTCACACGTGCATTGAGATTGATAGGGAGAGGACGTGGCTGGCGTCCTCTCCATTTAGATTAGGGTTGAGAGAGAGAGAGAGAGATTGACCTGAGGCTGTGATACTGTAGAAGAGAGTGCAGAGTTTAGTGACTGACGACCACAGTGACCACCAGACAGTGCAGTTGTTTGTTTTATTTAATATATCCGTTCTCTGCCTGAAAAAAACGATACACACAGTGACTCAGTCACATACCATATCTGTGTGCACTGCTCAGCCCAGTGTGCTGCATCAATGTATATATATATCTGACTGTGCTCAGCTCACACAGCTTATAATTGTGGGGGAGACTGGGGAGCACTGCAGTGCCAGTTATAGGTTATAGCAGGAGCCAGGAGTACATAATATTATATTAAAATTAAATAGTGCACACTTTTGCTGCAGGAGTGCCACTGCCAGTGTGACTAGTGACCAGTGACCTGACCACCAGTATATATAATATTAGTAGTATACTATCTCTTTATCAACCAGTCTATATTAGCAGCAGACACAGTACAGTGCGGTAGTTCACGGCTGTGGCTACCTCTGTGTCGGCACTCGGCAGCCCGTCCATAATTGTATATACCACCTAACCGTGGTTTTTTTTTCTTTCTTTATACATACATACTAGTTACGAGTATACTATCTCTTTATCAACCAGTCTATATATTAGCAGCAGACACAGTACAGTGCGGTAGTTCACGGCTGTGGCTACCTCTGTGTCGGCACTCGGCAGCCCGTCCTTAATTGTATATACCACCTAACCGTGGTTTTTTTTTCTTTCTTTATAGTCATACTAGTTACGAGTATACTATCTCTTTATCAACCAGTCTATATTAGCAGCAGACACAGTACAGTGCGGTAGTTCACGGCTGTGGCTACCTCTGTGTCGGCACTCGGCAGCCCGTCCATAATTGTATATACCACCTAACCGTGGTTTTTTTTTCTTTCTTTATACATACATACTAGTTACGAGTATACTATCTCTTTATCAACCAGTCTATATTAGCAGCAGACACAGTACAGTGCGGTAGTTCACGGCTGTGGCTACCTCTGTGTCGGCACTCGGCAGCCCGTCCATAATTGTATATACCACCTAACCGTGGTTTTTTTTTCTTTCTTTATACATACATACTAGTTACGAGTATACTATCTCTTTATCAACCAGTCTATATTAGCAGCAGACACAGTACAGTGCGGTAGTTCACGGCTGTGGCTACCTCTGTGTCGGCACTCGGCAGCCCGTCCATAATTGTATATACCACCTAACCGTGGTTTTTCTTTCTTTCTTTATACATACATACTAGTTACGAGTATACTATCTCTTTATCAACCAGTCTATATATTAGCAGCAGACACAGTACAGTGCGGTAGTTCACGGCTGTGGCTACCTCTGTGTCGGCACTCGGCAGCCCGTCCATAATTGTATATACCACCTAACCGTGGTTTTTTTTTCTTTCTTTATACATACATACTAGTTACGAGTATACTATCTCTTTATCAACCAGTCTATATATTAGCAGCAGACACAGTACAGTGCGGTAGTTCACGGCTGTGGCTACCTCTGTGTCGGCACTCGGCAGCCCGTCCATAATTGTATATACCACCTAACCGTGGTTTTTTTTTCTTTCTTTATACATACATACTAGTTACGAGTATACTATCTCTTTATCAACCAGTCTATATTAGCAGCAGACACAGTACAGTGCGGTAGTTCACGGCTGTGGCTACCTCTGTGTCGGCACTCGGCAGCCCGTCCATAATTGTATATACCACCTAACCGTGGTTTTTCTTTCTTTCTTTATACATACATACTAGTTACGAGTATACTATCTCTTTATCAACCAGTCTATATATTAGCAGCAGACACAGTACAGTGCGGTAGTTCACGGCTGTGGCTACCTCTGTGTCGGCACTCGGCAGCCCGTCCATAATTGTATATACCACCTAACCGTGGTTTTTTTTTCTTTCTTTATACATACATACTAGTTACGAGTATACTATCTCTTTATCAACCAGTCTATATATTAGCAGCAGACACAGTACAGTGCGGTAGTTCACGGCTGTGGCTACCTCTGTGTCGGCACTCGGCAGCCCATCCATAATTGTATATACCACCTAACCGTGGTTTTTTTTTCTTTCTTTATACATACATACTAGTTACGAGTATACTATCTCTTTATCAACCAGTCTATATTAGCAGCAGACACAGTACAGTGCGGTAGCTCACGGCTGTGGCTACCTCTGTGTCGGCACTCGGCAGCCCGTCCATAATTGTATATACCACCTAACCGTGGTTTTTCTTTCTTTCTTTATACATACATACTAGTTACGAGTATACTATCTCTTTATCAACCAGTCTATATATTAGCAGCAGACACAGTACAGTGCGGTAGTTCACGGCTGTGGCTACCTCTGTGTCGGCACTCGGCAGCCCGTCCATAATTGTATATACCACCTAACCGTGGTTTTTTTTTCTTTCTTTATACATACATACTAGTTACGAGTATACTATCTCTTTATCAACCAGTCTATATATTAGCAGCAGACACAGTACAGTGCGGTAGTTCACGGCTGTGGCTACCTCTGTGTCGGCACTCGGCAGCCCGTCCATAATTGTATATACCACCTAACCGTGGTTTTTTTTTCTTTCTTTATACATACATACTAGTTACGAGTATACTATCTCTTTATCAACCAGTCTATATATTAGCAGCAGACACAGTACAGTGCGGTAGTTCACGGCTGTGGCAACCTCTGTGTCGGCACTCGGCAGCCCGTCCATAATTGTATATACCACCTAACCGTGGTTTTTTTTTCTTTCTTTATACATACATACTAGTTACGAGTATACTATCTCTTTATCAACCAGTCTATATTAGCAGCAGACACAGTACAGTGCGGTAGTTCACGGCTGTGGCTACCTCTGTGTCGGCACTCGGCAGCCCTTCCATAATTGTATATACCACCTAACCGTGGTTTTTTTTTCTTTCTTTATACATACATACTAGTTACGAGTATACTATCTCTTTATCAACCAGTCTATATTAGCAGCAGACACAGTACAGTGCGGTAGTTCACGGCTGTGGCTACCTCTGTGTCGGCACTCGGCAGCCCGTCCATAATTGTATATACCACCTAACCGTGGTTTTTTTTTCTTTCTTTATACATACATACTAGTTACGAGTATACTATCTCTTTATCAACCAGTCTATATATTAGCAGCAGACACAGTACAGTGCGGTAGTTCACGGCTGTGGCTACCTCTGTGTCGGCACTCGGCAGCCCGTCCATAATTGTATATACCACCTAACCGTGGTTTTTTTTTCTTTCTTTATACATACATACTAGTTACGAGTATACTATCTCTTTATCAACCAGTCTATATATTAGCAGCAGACACAGTACAGTGCGGTAGTTCACGGCTGTGGCTACCTCTGTGTCGGCACTCGGCAGCCCGTCCATAATTGTATATACCACCTAACCGTGTTTTTTTTTTCTTTCTTTATACATACATACTAGTTACGAGTATACTATCTCTTTATCAACCAGTCTATATATTAGCAGCAGACACAGTACAGTGCGGTAGTTCACGGCTGTGGCTACCTCTGTGTCGGCACTCGGCAGCCCGTCCATAATTGTATATACCACCTAACCGTGGTTTTTCTTTCTTTCTTTATACATACATACTAGTTACGAGTATACTATCTCTTTATCAACCAGTCTATATTAGCAGCAGACACAGTACAGTACGGTAGTTCACGGCTGTGGCTACCTCTGTGTCTGCACTCGGCAGGCAGTCCATAATTGTATACTAGTATCCATCTCCATTGTTTACCTGAGGTGCCTTTTAGTTGTGCCTATTAAAATATGGAGAACAAAAATGTTGAGGTTCCAAAATTAGGGAAAGATCAAGATCCACTTCCACCTCGTGCTGAAGCTGCTGCCACTAGTCATGGCCGAGACGATGAAATGCCAGCAACGTCGTCTGCCAAGGCCGATGCCCAATGTCATAGTACAGAGCATGTCAAATCCAAAACACCAAATATCAGAAAAAAAAGGACTCCAAAACCTAAAATAAAATTGTCGGAGGAGAAGCGTAAACTTGCCAATATGCCATTTACGACACGGAGTGGCAAGGAACGGCTGAGGCCCTGGCCTATGTTCATGGCTAGTGGTTCAGCTTCACATGAGGATGGAAGCACTCAGCCTCTCGCTAGAAAAATGAAAAGACTCAAGCTGGCAAAAGCAGCACAGCAAAGAACTGTGCATTCTTCGAAATCCCAAATCCACAAGGAGAGTCCAATTGTGTCGGTTGCGATGCCTGACCTTCCCAACACTGGACGTGAAGAGCATGCGCCTTCCACCATTTGCACGCCCCCTGCAAGTGCTGGAAGGAGCACCCGCAGTCCAGTTCCTGATAGTCAGATTGAAGATGTCAGTGTTGAAGTACACCAGGATGAGGAGGATATGGGTGTTGCTGGCGCTGGGGAGGAAATTGACCAGGAGGATTCTGATGGTGAGGTGGTTTGTTTAAGTCAGGCACCCGGGGAGACACCTGTTGTCCGTGGGAGGAATATGGCCGTTGACATGCCAGGTGAAAATACCAAAAAAATCAGCTCTTCGGTGTGGAGGTATTTCACCAGAAATGCGGACAACAGGTGTCAAGCCGTGTGTTCCCTTTGTCAAGCTGTAATAAGTAGGGGTAAGGACGTTAACCACCTCGGAACATCCTCCCTTATACGTCACCTGCAGCGCATTCATAATAAGTCAGTGACAAGTTCAAAAACTTTGGGTGACAGCGGAAGCAGTCCACTGACCAGTAAATCCCTTCCTCTTGTAACCAAGCTCACGCAAACCACCACACCAACTCCCTCAGTGTCAATTTCCTCCTTCCCCAGGAATGCCAATAGTCCTGCAGGCCATGTCACTGGCAATTCTGACGAGTCCTCTCCTGCCTGGGATTCCTCCGATGCATCCTTGCGTGTAACGCCTACTGCTGCTGGCGCTGCTGTTGTTGCCGCTGGGAGTCGATGGTCATCCCAGAGGGGAAGTCGTAAGCCCACTTGTACTACTTCCAGTAAGCAATTGACTGTTCAACAGTCCTTTGCGAGGAAGATGAAATATCACAGCAGTCATCCTACTGCAAAGCGGATAACTGAGGCCTTGACAACTATGTTGGTGTTAGACGTGCGTCCGGTATCCGCCGTTAGTTCACAGGGAACTAGACAATTTATTGAGGCAGTGTGCCCCCGTTACCAAATACCATCTAGGTTCCACTTCTCTAGGCAGGCGATACCGAGAATGTACACGGACGTCAGAAAAAGACTCACCAGTGTCCTAAAAAATGCAGTTGTACCCAATGTCCACTTAACCACGGACATGTGGACAAGTGGAGCAGGGCAGGGTCAGGACTATATGACTGTGACAGCCCACTGGGTAGATGTATGGACTCCCGCCGCAAGAACAGCAGCGGCGGCACTAGTAGCAGCATCTCGCAAACGCCAACTCTTTCCTAGGCAGGCTACGCTTTGTATCACCGCTTTCCAGAATACGCACACAGCTGAAAACCTCTTACGGCAACTGAGGAAGATCATCGCGGAATGGCTTACCCCAATTGGACTCTCCTGTGGATTTGTGGCATCGGACAACGCCAGCAATATTGTGTGTGCATTAAATATGGGCAAATTCCAGCACGTCCCATGTTTTGCACATACCTTGAATTTGGTGGTGCAGAATTTTTTAAAAAACGACAGGGGCGTGCAAGAGATGCTGTCGGTGGCCAGAAGAATTGCGGGACACTTTCGGCGTACAGGCACCACGTACAGAAGACTGGAGCACCACCAAAAACTACTGAACCTGCCCTGCCATCATCTGAAGCAAGAAGTGGTAACGAGGTGGAATTCAACCCTCTATATGCTTCAGAGGTTGGAGGAGCAGCAAAAGGCCATTCAAGCCTATACAATTGAGCACGATATAGTAGGTGGAATGCACCTGTCTCAAGCGCAGTGGAGAATGATTTCAACGTTGTGCAAGGTTCTGATGCCCTTTGAACTTGCCACACGTGAAGTCAGTTCAGACACTGCCAGCCTGAGTCAGGTCATTCCCCTCATCAGGCTTTTGCAGAAGAAGCTGGAGACATTGAAGGAGGAGCTAACACGGAGCGATTCCGCTAGGCATGTGGGACTTGTGGATGGAGCCCTTAATTCGCTTAACAAGGATTCACGGGTGGTCAATCTGTTGAAATCAGAGCACTACATTTTGGCCACCGTGCTCGATCCTAGATTTAAAGCCTACCTTGGATCTCTCTTTCCGGCAGACACAAGTCTGCTGGGGTTGAAAGACCTGCTGGTGACAAAATTGTCAAGTCAAGCGGAACGCGACCTGTCAACATCTCCTCCTTCACATTCTCCCGCAACTGGGGGTGCGAGGAAAAGGCTCAGAATTCCGAGCCCACCCGCTGGCGGTGATGCAGGGCAGTCTGGAGCGACTGCTGATGCTGACATCTGGTCCGGACTGAAGGACCTGACAACGATTACGGACATGTCGTCTACTGTCACTGCATATGATTCTCTCAACATTGATAGAATGGTGGAGGATTATATGAGTGACCGCATCCAAGTAGGCACGTCACACAGTCCGTACTTATACTGGCAGGAAAAAGAGGCAATTTGGAGGCCCTTGCACAAACTGGCTTTATTCTACCTAAGTTGCCCTCCCACAAGTGTGTACTCCGAAAGAGTGTTTAGTGCCGCCGCTCACCTTGTCAGCAATCGGCGTACGAGGTTACATCCAGAAAATGTGGAGAAGATGATGTTCATTAAAATGAATTATAATCAATTCCTCCGCGGAGACATTGACCAGCAGCAATTGCCTCCACAAAGTACACAGGGAGCTGAGATGGTGGATTCCAGTGGGGACGAATTGATAATCTGTGAGGAGGGGGATGTACACGGTGATATATCGGAGGGTGATGATGAGGTGGACATCTTGCCTCTGTAGAGCCAGTTTGTGCAAGGAGAGATTAATTGCTTCTTTTTTGGGGGGGTCCAAACCAACCCGTCATATCAGTCACAGTCGTGTGGCAGACCCTGTCACTGAAATGATGGGTTGGTTAAAGTGTGCATGTCCTGTTTTGTTTATACAACATAAGGGTGGGTGGGAGGGCCCAAGGACAATTCCATCTTGCACCTCTTTTTTCTTTTCTTTTTCTTTGCATCATGTGCTGATTGGGGAGGGTTTTTTGGAAGGGACATCCTGCGTGACACTGCAGTGCCACTCCTAAATGGGCCCGGTGTTTGTGTCGGCCACTAGGGTCGCTAATCTTACTCACACAGTCAGCTACCTCATTGCGCCTCTTTTTTTCTTTGTGTCATGTGCTGTTTGGGGAGGGTTTTTTGGAAGGGACATCCTGCGTGACACTGCAGTGCCACTCCTAGATGGGCCCGGTGTTTGTGTCGGCCACTAGGGTCGCTAATCTTACTCACACAGCTACCTCATTGCGCCTCTTTTTTTCTTTGCGTCATGTGCTGTTTGGGGAGGGTGTTTTGGAAGGGACATCCTGCGTGACACTGCAGTGCCACTCCTAGATGGGCCCGGTGTTTGTGTCGGCCACTAGGGTCGCTAATCTTACTCACACAGCTACCTCATTGCGCCTCTTTTTTTCTTTGCGTCATGTGCTGTTTGGGGAGGGTTTTTTGGAAGGGCCATCCTGCGTGACACTGCAGTGCCACTCCTAGATGGGCCCGGTGTTTGTGTCGGCCACTAGGGTCGCTAATCTTACTCACACAGCTACCTCATTGCGCCTCTTTTTTTCTTTGCGTCATGTGCTGTTTGGGGAGGGTTTTTTGGAAGGGACATCCTGCGTGACACTGCAGTGCCACTCCTAGATGGGCCCGGTGTTTGTGTCGGCCACTAGGGTCGCTTATCTTACTCACACAGCGACCTCGGTGCAAATTTTAGGACTAAAAATAATATTGTGAGGTGTGAGGTATTCAGAATAGACTGAAAATGAGTGTAAATTATGGTTTTTGAGGTTAATAATACTTTGGGATCAAAATGACCCCCAAATTCTATGATTTAAGCTGTTTTTTAGTGTTTTTTGAAAAAAACACCCGAATCCAAAACACACCCGAATCCGACAAAAAAAATTCGGTGAGGTTTTGCCAAAACGCGTTCGAACCCAAAACATGGCCGCGGAACCGAACCCAAAACCAAAACACGAAACCCGAAAAATTTCAGGCGCTCATCTCTAATAAATCACACAGTCGCAATACGTCGGCGTCTGGGAGTAACATACCCAAACACATCACTTCCAGTATAAACATAAGCATAGCAGAGTAAGCGCAGTATATCGAAATATAGCATAGCAAGGCCGGCCGCGAGGGTATCCACCTCCTAAACATCCCAGAATAAAATAAGGAAAGAAATACAAGTTTAAACATCTATCCTGAAAATATCTAGACTCCAACCACCTGCCCCATGTTGTAAACAGTTTCCTCTCCACCTTCCTAGCCAGGAACACAATTTTTTTTGTGTGCAATAGTTTCGTTGACCAGGGATATCCAAGCCTTAGGTGCCGGGGCCTCACCAGCCAGCCACAGCCGGGCTATGCAGACCCTAGCCAGGGCACATAAATTGATGACATATCGCCTGCTGGGTGGATCTAAAGCTTCCTCGTCCACAATCAGCAATGTACACAGCACAGGCGTACATATGGAAGAGGGAATACCCGTAGCAATTATGGTACGTATAACAGCCTTCCAGAACAGAGACACGCTAGGGCACAACCAAAGCAAATGCCAGAAGTTGGCACCCAAGGCTCCACACTTACTGCACCGTGAGCTATGAGACCCCCCAATATGTGCCAGCCTCACCGGGGTCATATACACCCTATGCAGAATATATAATTGTATTTGCTGGTATCTAACAGAGGAAGTGGAGATCCGATGGGATCCCAAAGCAGTGTTCCATGCATCATCTGATAACACACCCACATCCGACTCCCACCTACCCCGGAGACAAGTTAGAGGGTCACTATGGTGCATCTGGAGAATGCAACCATATATCTTAGAAACTAGGTGTCCCGAGTCCAGTGTCTGCAGCATTAATTTGACCGGGAAATCAACGAGGACCGGAGGGCCATTCGGAAACTGGGCGGCCAGAGCGTGTCTCAGCTGAAGGAATCGAAAGAAGAACCCCGAGGGGACATTGTGCATCTGTTGAAGTTGTTGGAATGAGTTAAGGGTCCCATCGCTATATAAATGACCTAAAGAATACACTCCCCAGTTTCTCCAGACCTCCCGGTCTGACACAGCTCCGGCAGCCGACACAGCTCCGGCAGCCCATGAGCATTATCCAGTGGGGTATCAGGATCAACACCGTGACCTTGCATCACAGAGTGCACCAGTTTCCATATTAGGATGGATTGTTTAATCAGTGGCAGTGAGGACATTTTGACGCTACCGCAAAGGAGTAGCTGTAATGGGGAGCCACCAGGATAATCATGGCGCATCATCAGCGAGTGCAAAGCCAGGGCATCGAGGTCGTTAACCCACTCCCAGACATGTGTCAGTTGCGCTGCATAGTAATAAAAATGGAAGTTGGGGAGGGCCAAACCCCCCAATTCCCGTGACCTGGTCAGGGTATCCAGTCTCAATCGTGCCTGCCTACTAGCCCACACCAGGGAGGAAAGCAACCCATTTATTTGTTTAAAAATCTTCTGTGGAATGTAAATGGGAGAGTGCTGCAGAACTTACAGAAGTTTGGGCTGAAAAAACATTTTTACCATGTTAACCCTTCCCGTGACCGTTAAAGGTAACTTCCCCCAGGCCTTCACCCGGCTACGGAGATACGTAATTTGAGGAGTAATATTTAGGGAGGAGAATTTCTGAGGATCATTAGACACCCAAATGTCCAGATATTTGAAGGAGTCCACCCACCGCAACGGGAGAGCTACTAACGGGGCGGAAGGAACTTCGCCCCGAAGTGGGGTGATAAAGGATTTTTTCCCAATTATTCAGGAGCCCAGAGTATCGCTGAACCCAATAATAATTTCCAAAATCCTAGGCATAGACTCAGCATAGCGATCCACAAACATCAAAATGTCGTCGGCGTATAAGGCCACCCTATCCTCACGGGCACCCACTTTAAAGCCAGAGATCCCCACGTCCGCCCTCAGGAGGCATGCAAGGGGCTCAATGGCCATAGCAAACAGAGTAGGATACAGTGGGCAACCCTGTCGTGTACCCCTAGATAGGGGAAAGGAGTGGGATACAAAACCATTTACTGCTACCCTCGCCGAAGGAGAGGAATACATTAATCGAACATATTTAATAAAGTTTGGGCCTATACCAAATCTACGAATAACTTCCCACAAATAATCCCACTCCACAGAATCAAAAGCCTTAGCGGCATCCAACGAAACGACTATAGAGGAGGAGGGGTCCTTACGGGAAATTTGTAGGAGAGTAAACAGACGTCTAAGGTTAATGGAAGTCGATTTATTGGGCATAAATCTCATCTGATCCGGGTGTATTATATGGGAAATAACTGCATTCAATCTGCCAGCCAGCACCTTGGCCAAAATTTTAATATCAGTGGGTAAGAGGGATATAGGGCGATAGGACTAAACTTTCCTAAGATCCATGTCAGGTTTAGGGAGAACCGCAATCACTGCCTCTGCCATAGACGGGGGGAGAGACTCCTGTGCAAAGATTTGGCTATACAACTCAAGTAGACGAGGGACAAAGAAATCCAAGTGTTGCTTATAGACCTCAGAAGGTATGCCATCCAAACCCGAGGCTTTACCACTAGGGGAGGCCTTAACAGCAGCCATAATTTCATCAGAGGAGATAGGCGCCTCCAACAGGTCACAAGCCTCGCTGGACAAGGTGGGGAAACAAACACTGTCTAGATAATCGTTCAGTTGCGATGAAGTACAATCCAGTTTGGATTCGGCTATAGTAGGATACAAATTCAGCCGCCATTTGTGGAGTCTGGGTCAGGGGAACACCAACAGAGTTCACAATCTCAAGCACAACACTAGTAGGTCTATCACCGCTGGCCAGGGAGGCCAGGTATGACCCCGGCCTATCACCAGTAGCGTAAAAGGTATGGGAGGAGAAAAGGAGTCTATGCTGAGTCTTTTCCATTAGGTAATCTTTCCATTCCCTCTGAGCTGATAACCAGGCTTACGGACAAATTTATCCATCGCATACCGCCGCCGCTCCAGTCTGGCGGCCTCTCACCATTTTGGACAGCACGGTGTCACTCCCTCCAGCCAGCAGGATATATCAAAGCAAATACAGGCAGATGGGGGCGCACACCCCACACCCTACAGATAGGCCAGCGGGTGCGAGAGAGAGAATAGATATGTATAAATAGACAGCAGGGCCAGAGTCTCCAAGTATAATGCAAAGTGACCGCTTAAGGTATCAGGGGAGCAGGGATCGTCACCCTCAAACAAAACCGTGGGTTACAAGGGATCAGTCCCCCGGCACCAACCTTCAGGCACAGCAGGGAAGCTCACGCCACATATGATGGGGGCAGGATCGGCGAGCCAGAGGAGCGAAGCAGGAGGAGGGGGGAAAGGGTACATGCAGCTCAATGACCCCCCGGTCAGCCCAGGTAAGGCTCCAAACATTAATACTCCCCGCAGCAGTAAACTTGCATCCCATATATCTGGGTCCCAGTCTGGAAGGAGACGCACAACAGCCAGGGGTCCATAAAATGGCAGGCAGGGAATATACCTCAGGATGGCTGCACTGTGTGTCCTCCAAGCTTCACCCACAGCTAGAGGGCCAGGTGATGTGGTCCCGCAGTGCGTGTAGAAAGCCCCCGGTCGGCTGCAGCGGGCAGCAGCGGATAGCGGGAGCCGCGCTTCCGGTTTCCCGGGCAGCGCGAATCCGCGGCAACGCTGGGCAGTGCAAGCAACTCCACACAGGACTCTCCCCGGGTGTATCAGCAGGCCGATGGGGCCCCGCTCTCCCGTCCTCCAGTGAGACGGCTGGCCGCAGCGGGCGGCGGTGCGTGACAGGAGCTGGACTTTCGGGTACAGGGAGACACGAGGCAGTGGTCCCACACACCGGCTCAGCACGGGTCAAGGCCCGCCGGGCAAATAGGGCTCCAGGACCCCAGGTAACAGCGGCTGCCGGCTCAATCTCGTTCTGGGGGGGCAGGAGACATTCACAGATCGATGGCCTCGAAATTAGACCCAGGGGGGAGTACAGGATGATAAAGCAGGATCAAGTGGCTGGAGAGCTGCACACTGCAAGTGCTACTCCATGCACGTCCAGGCCACGCCCCCGACACTAGCCATTTTTAAAGGTTATCCTACTGCCTTATTCTCCATATTCATCAGATTGATAGAGTTATTTCCATCTTTGTGTTTATTTCAGCCTCATGAGATTTTGCCATATACTGTAATTTAACCTGATAAAATAATTATTTTTCAATGGGTATATTTCTAATCTAGTTTTTATTTGTGGTTTAAGAACAATAAATGTAGTGAACACTAAATAGTGGGTTTCAAATTTGTCAAAAATAACACTATAACTTCCTTCTGAAATCGTCCTGAATATACTCTTACTGGGAACTTAATCTGAGCCAATGGAATAGCAAATAGAGTGTCTATGATTGCACTGGATTCATATTTGCAGTCCAACCTACTGCTATCTATATACAAGGCATCAGCCACATTTGTTCTGAATAGACAAGTTCATTGCAGCTCCAAGGTTAGTGATAGAATGTCATAAGCAGAAAGACTAATGGGGCATACACACAGGGCGACTTGTGCCTGTGTGCTAAGCAATCTAGGTTAGCACAGATCACTCAGCAGACATCACTATACACCGCTATACACACAGCAATGTGTGCTGAGCGATCTTTGCTAACCAGTGTTCTTTATGCACATGCTAGGCAATCTAACTAGATCTTGCCTGCGTGTGTTAATGATCTGAGCAGGCGCTGGTGACGTGCAGGACAGCGCAACGCTATGGGGTATACACACGGAGCGATCTGTGCTTAATTTCTAAGCGTTCAAGACAGATCGCTTAGAAAATAGACAAAAATCGCCCCCTGTGTATGACCCATTAATAAGCAAAGGATAATACGCACACTGGCCTTTAGTCAGCTGGACTCAATTAGCTACTTAGTGGATAGAATAACAATGCAGAATCTCTAATTACTGCTGTAAAGTGGAAATCTTAAATTAGTTAGCCTCCTCAGAGCGAGGAGAGTAATGTTCCATTTCTTGTTAAATGTTTGTATGCTACTGCCCAATCACATGATATGGCAGATGGATACAGAAGACCACTGAGTCCTTTAGAAGAAACTTTCTCATACCAAGTGCATCTACGTCAATTTAGATGCAGGAAATTCCTGACAAATTGTTTTAAGTCACTTGCTGTTCTGCTTGACCTGGTATGGTGACTGTTCTAACTGTAAACACATTTACAGTAGCTTACCTGGGTTCTGTCTGTCCATCTGTGATTGAGGTTGAGTGGAAGTAACCACTTGTTCACTGCTATTCCCTTTCCTTTGAATGTTTTAACAGTGATATGCTGTATTATTATCTCTTTGTGGGAGTGATGTGACTAAGTGAGAAACAGGTAGGCTACAGTATATCATTTTGGGAGGCTTTAGTGTCACTTAAATCTACTAAATGTTGTTGACCACCCATAGTCATAGCTAACATGGGTCACTAACATCAATGGGTGATTCTGTATTAATACTTGAGTGAGGGGTGCTATGTATGCTGGAGGTTTTGGTGTGGTATTATATTTTGACCACATTGGATAAGATTTCATTCTTTATTATCTTTGCTTAGAGTTTTTAGTTTTTCTAAATTTATCTCTAATAAAATATGCTGTTAAGGCTGTTTTTTTATAAGATTTCATATTCCAATGTAAGATCAATTTAACGGCAGCCATATTCCATTTTGCATAAATAAAATTAGTTGGAATATCTTTTGGAATATTCACCAGAGTTGAATTCTGTCCCATAACAATTACTTACAACATTATCTTGTGTTCGAGCTGATTAAACAAAATTCTCTCTGTTTTAGGGTCTTATCCCCAAATTGAATTAAATTAGTTAGTGTGTATCACTATACATGTATATATTTTATTATTACAGCACATATTACAATACACATGGCACTATCTGTTTGTGCAAAAGCAATGAAAAGTTCAGCTTTTTGTTGCTTAGTAAGTGCCCAACCATACCATACTGTATGAGCTAAAAAGGACTGGGGGGAACATTGACCTTGGACTATCCCAAAATGGTTTTGCAAGTTTCACCCCTCTCGCACAGATAGTTTGCTTTCACACAGCATTTAAAGTTGTGTTTTTCAAAAGTGGAGCTACGTGTTAAATTGAATAAAATGGCCACCAAATTTTTCTGCATGCTTACCGAGTTTTATGGGGCAGAATGTATGTCCCATGCACATATGTTTGAGTGGCACAAAAGATTTAGTGATGATTGTGAGGATGTTGAAGATGATGAATGTCCTATACATGTATATATTTTATTATTACAGCACATATTACAATCATATGGCACTATCTGCACAAGCGATGGAAAAAATCAGCTTTTTGTTGCTTAGTAAGTGCCCAATAATGCTTTTCCGCCATAACTGGCTACTAAGGCAGCATTATTTAAACAAATACATTCTAGAGAAGAGGTAACCCCCACCCACAAGAAAAGAAAAAAGAAGTTGTAACCGCTTCATGTGTCCTAAATTATTTTTGTACTTGTGACAGTGTTTTTCAAATTAGTACTGTTACTAACACTAGCTCACAAAGAAACTGATCTCATGTTACAACCGACACAAAGTTCCTGTACAGATTCTGTCATTGTGAAGGCTTAGCCACTGACTCCTCATATGCACAGTCAAGTACCTCAGATGGGACCTTAGTTCAGAATCCTGGTGGTCGCTGGGAGTTCAATCCATGTTGGGATTCCAGCGACGGCATTCCGAACAGTGTTGGGATTCCGATGGATCCCCTTAGACACAGCCCTTTGTCATCACAGTCAGGAGTCTCAATTCACACTATTGATATCTGCGCTGAAAATTGTTATTTTCCCATAATATTAAACAGAAAATAAAAATATTTAAACAATTCAAAACTATATTTTTAGATAAGTAGTGTAAATTTTGTGCTTACTTCTGAAAAAGTATTCTTAGGTGGACCGATGACAGACCCACAATCAGATGAACATTAAAAGGCAATAAAAGTTTAGCTTCCAGTGCTCTTTTGGTCCTCTGATTAATTGTTCATGGTCTCATTATTTCATTCTTTTATCTTCCAAACATCTAATTCCAACACCAAAACAAATGTTTTTTTTTTCAATTATGCGTTAAGGGAATAATGTTTTCCAGATATATTTATTATGTGCACAGAGTTCACACATCAAGGTCTGATTATGAACTGCCCCAGTACTACTATACAATAGCATTTATACACTTGATTACATTTATCGTATTGTATAACGTTCATCCAATGAACTATTAAAATGTAACTACTCCCTAAGAATACAAGACATTCCATATTAAGTATGCTTTAAACCTGTTAGGTGTAATTGAAACTTAATTAGCAAGTTGCCATTTCTTTTAAAATTAGACTAAATGGCTGAGAAAACCCCTGTAAAATACATAGGTACTAGCGCTAAGTTCCTGGCATCTGTTTTCTCAATGTCTCAATGTGATCATTCTTTCACTGTGCCCTCACAATTTTTCCATTCCTGCCTCTTTGCATAGATCTTATTATACAGTCCCCTGTTGTCAAAATTCTCCAATGCTAGTTACGTTGACATCACTACTCCCCCAAAACACATTGCATACCCAATCACATTGCATAGCTTCCCTATCAGGCAACCGATTATTAGCCGTGCAGATCCACCAGGATATTGCAAAGGGCCTATTGCAATCAGCTTACAAATATGCCCCATCCCCAAATTTACAGATCCCTAAGTATTTTCTATTTCTAACTTTGCACAGATTTGACTCTTGCCTTTACCCCAATCTCTCTTACTGGCAGCAAGTGGTAGTGGAGATGGCCCAGAAGTGATGTGGTCTTCATTTCCCCTCAGCCCTTTAAGTAAGATTGGCACCATGGAGTTCAGAGCAATGAATGTTAATATTAACAGAAAATGATTGAGATCAGAAAACTGCTGCAAGGCTAGGGATTAGCAATTCTGGTATAGAAATTACTAAAAGGTACTGTGGGTGTTAAATAATATAAACAAAAAATGTGTAAGTTAGTATACAAGAGAATACTGTAAAATAAAATTGGGCTTAGTTAAAAATTAAATCCACCTATTTGTAAATATGAATTATCTTTGTTCTTAAATATTTGCACAAAAAAAGGCTAGATTAACACTATAGCAAAATATATATTTTTAATCTCTATCTATAAATACATACTGTAGAAAACAGGCAGCAAAAAAACACAAGAAGGGACACCCCTTTGAAGGCATGTGATACTAGAGACCGGCGGTCAGGATGCAATCACACGACTGACACCAGCATCCTGACAAAAACAATGCCAACAGGGGATGGGGTAATTGTTTTACCCCTCCATTGTCCCCTACCCTAACCCGCCTGGGGTGGTGGCTAGGGCTAAGTCAGTGGGGTGGACAGCTAGGGCTAAGATTTAGGGGGGTTGCGGCTATAGCTAACTTCCTCTCTAGTGCATAACCCTAACCCCACCCTGGGCCCTAACTGTCACCCTAATACTTACCTTCGGGATCTCAGCAGTGGTGTCAGGATTTCGGCATCGGTTACATGACTACCAGCATCCCAATTGCCCCTTTGAAGTTGCTGCCTCAGATTGAATCAATGTGAAATATCTTTTGGTGAATGTGAAAGTGTTTTGCTCAGTTTGTGCTTTTAGTTGTAACCTTTTCTCTCACAGCTGATGGCAGGTTTCATATAAAAAGTACATTTTATTTTGCACATATAAAAATATAAAACAAACTGACTTTGCAATCCATAACAGTGAAAAGATGAGTACAACAGTATACTAGAATTAGACGTGTTAACAGCATGGGTTAACAAGGGTCCAGGTTTGGATAACTGAAACTCCAAGCAAACCCAGAAACAGGTAAGTAGCCAACAGTAACATAATAGTAACATAATAGATGCCGCTTTTCACCATTGTGGTGATTTAACTTTCCTCTTCTTAAGTCTTACAAAGGTTTGTCTGTTGATTTCTTATTTTCATCTTCCCTCAATGCCTAACTGCTTTTGGGGTATATGGTTTATGAAGAAATTGTTGCTTTATAACATTAGCATGTTCTTTTATTATACAAGATGTGTCTATTAAATAACGAGACTGTACATGTAAGACTGTACTTGTAAAAAATAAACAATACTGTATGAGTTAAAAAGGACTGGGGGAACATTGACCTTGGACTATCACAAAATGGTTTTGCAAGTTTCACCCCTCTCACACAGATAGTTTGCTTTCACACAGCATTTAAAGTTGTGTTTTTCAAAAGTGGAGCTATGTGTTAAACTAAATAAAATGTCCACCAAATTTTTCTGCATGCTTACTGAGGCTTATGGGGCAGAATGTATGTCCCATGCACATGTGTTTGAGTGGCACAGAAGATTTAGTGATGGTTGTGAGGATGTTGAAGATGATGAATGTCTTGGTAGGCCTTTCACATCGAAAGCGAAAATGTGGCAAAAATGAGAAAACTGTTCAAATTGACCATTGACTCAGCATCCGAATGATAGCAGAAATGGTAAACATTGACAAAGAATCTGTTAAGAAAGTTTTACATTAAGATCTTAACATCAATAAACATAAAAATAATGTATACAGACACAAACTTACGTGTTAAAGCAATGGTCCATAGGCATTAGGGTTATGTGAGCGTCCAAGTCCCGTAGACAATACAGCATAAGCAAAACCAATTGAAAAGGATCACTGCTTATATTTACACATGAGTTTGTGCCTGTATCACCAGGCATCTGGCCTTGCGGTGAGGTGTACTGGGCCCCATGCTCATAGTTCCAGGTTCGATTCCCGGAAAGAGTGAATGCCAATTTTTTTCACACTTTATTAATAATTTTTTTTAACATTCATGCATTTAAGAACTTTACATTCAATAAAATTGAACTAAATGTCTGCCGATTGCAAACCAGGGCCTCGTGGAAGCCCACATCTATGGAGTGAGTGACTGCATAGGTTTTGCATGTATAAGGACAATGCTGTTCGTGCGTTCAATTACACACTTTAAAGCACACAGGGGCTATGGGGCTAAGCGAGCTCTGGGCAATGTAGCAGGCCAGACTCGAGCACAGAGCGGGTTAATAAAATGACTGCCGACCACGTACCAGGGCCTCGTGGAGCCCATATCTATGGAGCGAGCAATGGTATAGGTTTTGCATGTACAGTATAAGGGCAATGCTGCTCGTGCATTTAATTGCGCATGTTAAATTGTTTTGAAAAAGTGTACACACATTGCGTCCCTTGTGGGAATTGATCCCAAGGTGAAATGCATGGTAACCATTGGCGATACCACTATACCAACATAGCCACAGATGAATGTGTAATGTGTGATGACCAAATGATGTCAGTGTATGTACTGTAGAACAGT
This sequence comes from Pseudophryne corroboree, assembly GCF_028390025.1. Taxonomy (NCBI): domain Eukaryota; kingdom Metazoa; phylum Chordata; class Amphibia; order Anura; family Myobatrachidae; genus Pseudophryne; species Pseudophryne corroboree. Next base: position 559,084,272 of record NC_086449.1, on the reverse strand, counting down.
ATACAGTGTATGAAAAAAAAGTATTTCTCATGGCAGAACTGCTGCAGTTTTTACCAATAGTTATGAACTTTACTTTCCAGAGTCAAATTTTTGCATGCGTCTTTGACGCAGAGATAGCTTATTAGAATCAGTTATTTTCTCCTGGGTTGGTATTCTTAGTTGGGGTGCTGATGACTTTATAAAATGATCGTGGGGCCCGGCGTTCATCTTTAAGGCATGTTAAGCATTGTGTGAAATCACTGCATATTATAACGCACAAACCCTAATACACAGTGATAACATGCGACAGCATAATATACTATAAGAGCTTTATATCCAGGATAAAATTTACAACAAAACTGCAGAGTATCACTGCGTATTATGATGCACATATTGTAGTGCACATATCGTAGAGTGTAATACATTACATTATCAAGGCTTTACATCACTTCTGACATTCTTAGAAACATGTCTATTTAACATACAGTACTGTACAGTAAAGTAGTTCTTGTGCTATAGTGTATTTCAGTGGAGACCTCACCCATGTGCAATGGTGATTCTTGCACTATAGTATTTCATTAGACACCTCACGCATGCGCAATGGTGATTTTCAAAAGCGACAGCTGGTGGATGATTGCTGGTATTACACTCACAGAGATACGCTATGCTAAGCTCTATGCACCACCCTGCGACAAAATGCGCTGCCTTGCGACCAGGCACACTGCGACTCCGTGATTGGGACAAATGCCATAGACAGTATAGATGATAACATTAGAAATAAAAAGAAAAGAAAGGAAGCCATTGCTGAAAATATGAGCTGAAAGGCCTTCATACAGGGCAGAAATAGAGCACAGAATATCTCACTGGAATCCAAATTTGGGCAATACCTGATACATGTATTCCCAGTGATGCCTTTCAAACATTTTTTAGTGTTAAATAAATGGAGAAGAAATTACGTATTAGTATTAGACACCCACTCAACCAAATCTAAATCCCTGCGAGTATTATCGAGAGGCTGGCATCCAAGAACAAACCCTACCTGGTCTGGGTATATGAGCTGAGTAAAAAGAGCATTAAAGCAGTTACCTATCTGCTTAGCATAGATTTTAATGTCTGTATTAAGAAGTGCTATAGGCCTATAATTCTTGCATTTGGAGGGGTCCTTACCTGGCTTTGGAATAGTTAAAATTTAAGCTTCCACCATTTCTGCTGGTAAAGAGCCAGTACTAGAAGCCTCTGCAATAGAATTGGGGAAAGGTACTCTTCAAATGCAGAATGAAAGGAATTAATAAAGCTGTCAGGGCCTGGAGCTTTCGCCTTAGGTACAGTAACTGTTGAATTACCAGTTTTATTTCCTTCAGAGACCAAAGAGCATTCAGAGATGCCTGGCTGTCCTCTTCTAAGGAGGGAAGAGGGAGACTACGTAAAAAAAATTATACAGTATTTACTGTAGGTTGGGGTGGAGGGATCCTCATGCAGGTTATACAATTTTGCACAATACACTGAAAACAAATTAGCAATGTCAAGGGGATTCAGACATTTTGTACTAGAGGGATTAAGGAGACATTTGATTCTATTACCGTCCTGATGACTTCTGAGGTTATATGCTAGGAGGAGCCTTATTGACTGCAGTGTAGATCTTAGGGTGGAGGTGAGAAAGAGCTGAGTGCATTCAAAGCACAAAAAGCTTCTGAAGCTGTTTTCTCACCTCCTGCAACAGCCCCCGGAAGGGTGGACTTGATTCTGAGACTTCAAAAGTTGAAGAGTGGATTCTAAGTCACTTTGCGTCTCCCATGAATGGTCTTTAAGCTGAGCTCCTTTCTATATGGAGGTGCTGCAGAATACCACTTTCAAAGCCCACCAGGTAGTGAAAATAGAGGTATCAACAGGAGAGAGTAAGAGCCTGTAAAGTCTCAGGATCAGTTAGTTGATACTCCGGGAAATACCCAGGGGCGTGCAGAGGGGAAATGGTGACCTATATCCCAACTCCACAAAACAGTGGCATGGTCAGATCAAGAATTTTAATTATCTTAGTAAACTGAAGGACTCTCTTCTCTTAGAGGATAAGATCTACTCTGAAGTAATTATTATGAACTGACGAGTAAAAAAAGTATAGTCCTTCATCAGGTAAATAGGTGTGTCAAGCATCATACAGATCAAACTCCACAAGCAATTTCCTGAAAGCAAGAAAAGGACCCAGATCATGGGAGGACAAAAGTGTGGTTCTGAGGAGAAGTTCTATCCAGTTTAGGGTCAAGAACTAAATTAATATCACCCAATAAAATAAGTGCGCCCTGGTGAACTACAGTATCTGTATTTCCTCAAAAGCTACCCAAAGAAAAGGGACCAATAGAGAGTTGGGAGCATACAAGGAGACTAAAGTAACCAGTGTATCTTCAACTAAACCTGTGAGAATAAGAAACCTACCATTTTTATCCTCAATTTTCCGATGCAGAGTAAAGGGAGTACTTGCATGAAACAAATTGGCAACACCATTACATTTGGATGGGCCATTGACGGTCTAGCAGAGGGTGCTAAAGAAGAGAAATACATCTCCTGTAAGGCCACAATATTAGCTTTATGTTGGTGGAAAGTAGAGAGGACTAATTGCGGCTTATGCTTTGAGTTAAGCCCTTTAACATTAAGAAAAAGTACCTTAACCATTAGGCATAATGAAATAATGGGGGAGAAGGGACATCCTAGATGTACCTGTCACACAAAATAGGGGAAAAGGAAATAAAACCTACGGAAAAGAGAAAAAAAATGGAAAGGAAACAAAAAACCCAACTGAACCAGTATATTGGGCTACAGTAGTTGCTGTGACAACAAAATACAACAAATTAGTTAACATACTGTATGAGGGAGGACTGTCACACTCCCCACCCATGAGACCTTTCATAAAATAGAACACAGAAGTCAAAACATGACAAATACAGTAAAGCAGATCAAGACACCAGCATAAATGAGATAAAACATCCTAGTAGTCAAATAAACTAGAGCAAATTACAAAAACAATCACATTGTAAACCAGAAAAAAATAAACATACAGGTGTAGCCAAGCTCATCATTGCTGTAGTTTTGCCATGTACAAGTCTTAGTCTATGATGTGATAAGGCGTACTGAGGCACAAGAATATCATCAGCATACACAGTTTCACCACTGGGTGGCACTTGCTCCACTAATCAAAACTACAGTGCTGAAAACAATAGCAGCGGATGGCTACCATACTGTAGTATAAAATACAATAGCAAGTCCTGACAAACGGGCCAATCACTTAGTGTAAAGCTTTACACTGTACTATATACTTTAATGTACAGTCATTTCTGCAGTGATGTGCGGGCGTCACACAGGCATTGATACCATGCTTTACAAATGAATAGGTGGCTTTAGGTGTACTGTAGAAAATATTAATTTTGTGTCACGACCAGTAAAAAGAGAAAAGAAAGACTCTGTGTTGGGGCACTCTTATATATGTAACTAGACAATTAAACTTAACTTTTAATATTTTAACTCAAATATAGTCACTCAAAAAACAAAATCGAAAATGCGCGTTAATATTCTTATCTACTGATATATCGTACATTCAATTCACAACACAAAAATATTTTTTTTTTGTAATTAGTAATAAGGGAAAAAAAGCCTTGGTGAAAATTATTTTTGTTAATTAGTATATTCACTGGGTACCTTTGTCTATATTTAATATACTCGAACAGGTAAGTTTCAATCCCATGGGGGTGGTCTCTTAGTAGGTCCTTGTTAAATTTACAACATGATTAAAAAGTTATAATAGTCCTTTACGATATCTTATACTTCTTACACAGTTATGTGCTTTATTTTGATGATTGCTTGATGCTCTGCAGTACCGATAATAGTTACAACTTGTCATATATCTTTCTATACGTTTATTTCCAAAATCAATTGTTTTCTCTGGCACTCTTTACAATAGCGAGATATCAATTATATGTTCATCTCTGTCATTATTTGCAACTTTTCAGTATTTTGAATAATAATAATTAATTATTTGGTTTCACTTTAAGTACTTTTGATACCATTATCTCTTTCAATATTTGTTGTGGTATTTTGAACCTTGGTTATTTATTACCACTAAATCCTCCTAACTTTCCCTTTATATCAACCCTTTCTTTCAGTTTTTTCTCCTACTATAGGGATACTCACATAATTAGGTCATCTAAAGGCTTCATTAGCCTATACTAATCATATATATTATTTGTATTCTTCAACATCACTCTGATTCTATCACGTGCTCTCTCAACCATTTGTTTGGACGGCAGAAGCATGTCTTTCCTCACATGGTAGCTATGCTCTCTCATTCAGCAGATTACTGCCATACTCCACAGGATACGCCCAATCTCATCTGATCTTGGAAGCTAATCTATGGAAGGCCTGGCTAGTAATTGGCTGGGAGACCAGCAATGAACACTAGGTGCAGTAAACAAGTAAGCTGAACAGCAGAAGTAAGACAGCTACCTACTATTATCTTACTTTTCTGGCAACCACTTCTCTTCTTTCAATCGTTTCCCATCCTACGCGGTTTTTGAACACTGCTATTTTGAACCATGGTCAGAATACAAAGGGTTTTGTATTAAATCATACCTCTTCCTTATAAACATGCTTGATATATGAGAAGCATCACCTTAGGCTCTTGTCACTTGCAAGAGACTTAACATTGCTGAATTAACTGCCTTGTGGTGACACCACTGTCTAAATATAGAACTGAGGGTGTTGAATAACCAATATAGGCAACATTTTATCATCATTTACACTGTTTTTAATCATGTTGTAAATTTAACAAGGACCTACTAAGAGACCACCCCCCTGGGATGAAACTTACCTGTCCCAGTATATTAAATATTGACAGAGGTACCCAGTGAATATACTAATTAACAAAAATAATTTTCACCAAGGCTTTTTTTCCCTTATTACTAATTACAATTTTTTTTTCTTTTTGTGTTGTGAATTGAATGTACGATATATAATTATATAAGAATATTAATGCGCATTTTCGATTTTGTTTTTTGAATCACTATATTTTAGTTAAAATATTAAAAGTTAAGTTTTGTTGACTAGTTACATATATGAGTGCCCCAACACAGAGTCTTTCTTTTCTCTTTGTTTTGCTCATGTATTTCTACTGAGTCTGGGTGCACCACCGACCTGTAATGATTGCACTCTGTGCAGAAAATTAGGTACGTCGGTAACAGACTAATGTCCATTGGTGGCCTTTGTCTGATGTTATTGCCAGTTGCGGAACTACCCCTTATGTATTACGACCAGTAAAAACCCTGCTTTTATTTACACATGATTTTGTGTTTGTATACACAAGCAGTAGTGTATTGTTACTGCTTATACTGTATGTGTATAGAGACGCAAGCTCGTGTAAATACAGTAAAAGCAGTGGTCCCTTACAATTGGGTTTGCGAGTGTCCAAGTCCCATAAACAGTACAGTATAAGCAAACCCAATTGAAAAGGATCAATGCTATATGTACACATGAGTTAGCATATGTATACACAAGCTATGTTCTGTGGGGTTGGGTACGGGATCCCGGCGGTCGAGATCCTGGCGATGCAAGGGTCCAATCTCTGATGGCTTGGACTTTAGCAGGATCCATCTGTAATTCCCTCTCTGAAATGATGTAACCTAAGAAAGGGATGGAGGAAACCTCAATCGTGCACTTCTCCAGTTTACAAAAGAGTCGATTTTCCCTTAGACGTCTCAAGACGTCTCTGACCTGTTCCCGATGGACTTTCAGATCTTTGGAAAATATTAGAATATCGTCCAGATACACAACCAGGCACTTATAGAGGAGATCTCAGAATAATTTGTTAACATAATTCTGGAAGACTGCTGGAGCATTGCATAAGCCAAAGGGCATCACCAGAAATTCGTAATGCCTGTCGCGAGTATTTAATGCAGTCTTCCACTCGTCTCCTGTGCGAATGCGTATAAGGTTATAAACTCCACGCAGGTCCAATTTGGTGAAAATGGTAGCCCCCTTTACTCAGTCAAATAGTTCGGGAATCAAGGGCAAGGGGTATCTGTTCTTAACTGTAACTTCATTGAGGCCCCTGTAGTCGATGCAAGGCTGTAGGCCCCCGTCCTTAACAAAAAAAAACCCTGCCCCGGCTGGAGAAGAGGAAGGGCGAAGGAACCCTTTGGCCAAATTCTCCTGTATATACTTAGACATCGCTTGGGTTTCCGGGAGAGATAAAGGGTATGTTTGGCCTCTGGGAGGTGTTTTCCCAGGCAGTAAATCGATAGGGCAGTCCCAACTTCGGTGGGGAGGCAAGGTATCTGGCCCTTGCTTACTGAAGATGTCCAGAAAGGGCTGATAGGCATCTGGGAGATCAGTGGAGTGTAGGGTAAGGAGTGGCTTGATGGTGGATAAACAGCTTTGAGAATGTGACTCTCCCCAAGCAAGTACATCCATAGAATGCCAATCCAAGCGGGGTTTGTCTCCTGTAACCACGGGAATCCTAGGATTATTTTTTGAGAGGCTTTGGGAATTACCAGGAAACATAACTTCAGAATGGAGAATACCAACTTTCATCTTCAGAGGAACTGTACGGTGGGTGATGATCCCTTCAGGGATATAACTTCCATCAACCGCGGTGATAGAGATAGCTCGCTCCAAACAAATGGTTGGTATTTCAGACTGCCGGACTAAGGCGGAAGTAATGAAACTTTCTGCAGCTCCAGAATCCAAAAGTGCTGTAACATGAAGGGAGGTAGAGGGAAGTTCCAGGCATACAGCCAACAGTGATTCCTTCCTGGTAAATTGGTTGGGGAATGCTCCTAGCTTAACCTCTCCTGCGTAAGCTAGTAGCAGGAGTTTCCTGGTTGTTGAATACAAGACTTAATGAAGTGGTTGGCTGCCCCACAATACATGCAGAGGTTGCCCTGTCTGCGTCTTTGACGTTCCTCATTGGTGAGATGAGAGCAGTTGACCTGCATGGGTTCTTCAGTAGACGGTGAGGATGTTCTAGGAGTGGGACAGGCCCAATGTTTGGGTCGCTCGAACCTTGTTCTCAAGACAGCGCTCCTTGTATCTTAGATCAATCTTGTTACATAAAGAAATAAGCTGATCAAGCTTAACTGGCACATCCTGAGTGACCAGGTCATCTTTAATTTTGGCGGAGAGACCGTTCCAAAAGGCGGCAATGAGGGCCTCTTCATTCAAGCCCACTTCGGAAGACAGAGTACGGAATTGGATCACGTACTGGGTGACGGAATGGGTTCCCTGATGCAGATGCAGAATCTCCAAAGAGGCAGAGGTGGTCCGGCCTATCTCGTGAAAGATTTTACGAAAAGTTGCCACAAAATCTGGGTAATTCGAGAGTATGGGATCAGTTCTCTCCCATAATGGTGTAGCCCAATCCAGATCTGGTCCGGTCAGAAGTGAAATGATGTATGTGATTTTGGTCCGATCAGATGGAAAGTTAGCTGACTGAAGCTCAAACTGGATCTCGCATTGATTGAGGAACCCTCGGCATTGCTTTGGACTACTGTCAAATTTACTGGGTGGTGGTAGTTGTAAACGAGTAACTGGAATCAACACTAAAGGATTAGGTGCTGGCGGATTGGAAGCTTGAACCGGAGTCCGAGATATTGAAATGGCTAAGTGAAGAGAATCCAAACGAGTGGACATATTCTGCATGAACTGTACAATCTGCGTCTGCATTGCCTCCTGTTTATTTAGACGAGACAGAATATCCACAGAGGCATCGCCCCCGGTAGCCTGCTCACTTGCCGGATCCATTGGGCCAGTGCTTACTGTCACACTCGGCGTAAGTTGGGGTTCCGACAACAGAGTTTTGGCTGAAGGGACATCTACCTGTGAGGAGAGTAAACGAGGTGGCTGAATGTAATTCCTCCTCATGGGGCGGAAGCCAAACTAAGTATTAACGTTGGCCGGAGGGCGTAAAGAAAAGGAGGACTTCATAGGAAGGTAACTGTAGTTTTAATGAATAATCAGGCTGTACATGAATTTTGGAAAAATAGAAGAAACTGGAAGAATTAGAGTCTATGGTTAAATGACTTGAAGAGTGAAGCTGAAGAACTCCGGTAAAGAAGAACTGAAGACTGTGTTTTATGATTAAAAGACAAGGCTGAAGTACTTGGATTTTGAAGAAATGAAGATGTGGTTTGTGATTAAAAAATGAGGCTGAAGAACTTGGTCTTTGAAGAAATGAAGACTGTGGTTTGTGATCGAAAGATGAGGCTGAAGAACTTGGACTTTGAAGAAATGAAGACGTCTGCGGGAACCGCCGTTAGCACCTGGAGCTCCTCTACGACCTAGGACACCGTGAGCGCTTCCACGAGTGGCAATGGACTTAGACAGCAGGACTGCAGCAGTGTTTAGTTAACCGATGGATGAGAGCAACCAGGACCAGGGAACCAGAAGTAACCTGGGAGCACAGAGCTGGAGAACCTTTCACAATGAGGTAACTTGAATCACTGGCACTATCCCTCTGAGCCAGACCCTTTTTGTAAGGGAAGAACACGCAGGATTGGCTGGACACAGATTGGGAACTTTATTGGTAATACTCTGGTCTCCTACATGGCTGCCCCAGCACAGGAGAAATACTTAGAAGCTGGCTAAAGCTGTGTGCTAACAGCTATCTCTGACACACTATACTGTGTCACCACTAGAGGACCTTACCGTAGCGATCCACGCCACAGCGCCCGGCTCTCCAGACCCTCGGCCCCCTGGCCCTTGGCAGCCACACATCCGTCCAGGAGGACCTGCCACCAGCAGCTCCCTGCTGCCGCAGCCGCGCCAACCAGCAGGGCGGTAACCCACGGGAGCACCCGCCGGAGGTAAGGCTCTGGAGCCTGACACTGGCTTGGAGCATGAAGTTCGGAGGGGTTCGGTTCTCAGGGAACCGACCCGTTTATCTCTAATTTGGTTGATGGGGTCATATTTAAACACCTTTTCAGGAAATACTCTCCCTGTATATTTAATTTTTTATCTGTACTTCCTAAAATTCCAAATCTATAACAGTAGGGCGTCTGAGAGTTTTCTTTTTCACAATATTTATTTCTCCTCCCATCCATTGAATAATTTATCCTATTTTAGATATTACCAGATCCATTGAGTTTCCTTTATGGAACAAATGAACCTATTTTGGCTTATAGACAAAATTCAGATACCCGTTTGTGGGTAAGATGATGGTGGACATATCTGTATGTTGTTTAAAGTATTTTTTGTTATATTATGAATCTGGTTTGGTTTAATCTATAGTGACAAATACTGTAGGTGGATATCTTTTATTTTTTTTTATCTGTACAGACACAAATTTTAAATTATTCCCTTGTACAATATGTTTTTTTTTTACTAACAGCACTCCAAATTATTTGTTTTAACTATTTATCTTCTCATTCTTTATCATTTGTTTTAGGTGTAATATAGCACCTTAAATGTTAGATTAGCAATATGATTTTGAAGCAGTTGGCTGATTTTATCTGTTTAATTAAAAAAATAATTAATTAATTAATACTATATGTTTGAAATTTTGTTGCATGGCAATACAAGTGTTGAAAAACATACTAACATAACATTATGCCTAACAGTGACCAGCATATATCTGCTGCTGCTGGTGATGATGATGATGATGATGATGATGATGATGATAATAATAATAATCTACAGATTAAGCCAGTCTATGACCAACACATTTATATTACCCTTGGGATATCACAACACAGCATTCTATGTACAATAGATTTAGTTGTGTGACATTTACATTACACACCTTCTGACAGCCAGATAACAAGAACAAATTAATATGAGATGTTTAAAGTACATGCACAATATATTTACATTAGTGATGTGTGTATGTATTTAGTAGTCCAGAGCACAGCTCCCATCTTTAGCTACATAGGGAAAGTACAGGGGAAAGTAACTGCTATGTTTTCTTATTGGGAAAAAAATGTATATGGTTCCAAGGCGCTGGAGCAAGGGGGTGTTGGTGACATTTCCAGGGTGAAGGCAGTGTGTGCTGATATACTGTAAAATAAGAATACAACCGTTTCATAGAAATACTTTAAATGCAATACTGTCTTTACTAAAATGACAACTAAATATATATATATTTAAATATAGGTTTTAAATTAGTCTGTGCTACAGATTTGCTAGCTGAGACAATCTTTTAACCCTATATCCAATGTATAAAACCCCTTATCCAGAGAATACCACATCTCACGCATTCCAGGGTAATAGATCCCATATCTGTGTTATTATTTCAGAATAATGAGGACAGTGAAGCATGCAACAATCTTTGCATGGAATAAGATTTTTCTCCCAATTTCCCTTTTCATAAAAAGTATGATCTCAGAATAGCTGAGCACCAGACACTTTACATGTTAATGAACTGGATTGATTTTATAGAGGTGCAAGAACAGACGCTGTATCAAGGCTGATTAATTTGGCAATTTTAAGGTTTTTTTCCTTTAGACTCCAGGAGTGAGCAGAGTGGCTGTGCATATATATTAAACTGTAAGATCCATATCTATTAATATGAACACATAATTGCTGTATTTATTTTCCATACGAACAGCTACAGTACCATTACAAACAGGAGCAGTTGTTAGCTCAAGTGGCACATGACACGGGCACTTCTTCTGATTCTTTTGCAAGTGCTTCTGCCTGAAAATAAACTTAATAGAACAAGAATAATCATACTGATGTTGATTCACCACAGTACACACATGTCATATTTTATTATCATATCTTTTCAAGCTTAAAAAGTATCACTGTCTCTGTGATGTCTCAAACTAAAACACACTTAAATTATGGTAGATTATTTTACTGAAAACAAAGACATTTACTTTAATATCATTATTATTATTATTATTACATTTTATTTATAGGGCGGTCATAGATAGAGATGAGCCTTTACCAGTAGGAGAAAAAGCAGGTAAAGATGGTCGCTGAGTAGGAGAGAGCTGCGAGTGAAATGTGTCAAGAAGAGGGCTTTGACAACAAGAGGAAAGAGGGCCCTGCTCTGAAGAACTAACAATCTAGTGCGGAGGGGCAACAGACAGATGGCATGAGCTGCAAGCGAGAGGAAGCCTGATGGCAGTATGCAAGCAAAGCAGAGATGTTCAAGGCATGGGGCAGGGGGATGGAGGAGCAGCCTAAGGACTAGGTTATGCATCGGAGGGGTATGCTTTGATAAATAGGTGGTTTTCAGTGCCCGTTTGAAGCTTTGCAAGGTCGGGGAGAGTCTAATGGAGAGGGGGGTGCGTGTTCCACTGAAGGGGTGCAGCACGGGCAAAATCTTGAACTCGTGCATGGGAAGCAGTGACCAGGGCAGAGGAGAGGCAATGGTCATCAGCCAACCATAGTGGGCGGGAGGGAGTATGAAGGGAGAGGAGGTTGGAGATGTAGGGAGCAGTGGAATTAGAGATGGCCTTATATGTGAGGGTGAGGAGTTTGAAGAGGATTCTGTAGGAATGGGAGCCAGTGTAGATTTTGTTGAAGGGGAGTGGCAGATGTGAAGCGGCGGGAGAGGAAGATGAGCCTAGCTGCAGAGTTGAGGACAGATTGGAGGGGAGCGAGATGGAAGCAAGCGGGGCCAGTGAGGAGAACATTGCAGTAGTCGAGTCGTGAGATGACCAGTGAGTGGATGATAAGTTTAGTTGCACTCTGGGAGAGAAATGGCCTGATGCGAGCAATGTTGCATAGCTGGAACCGACAGGATTGCACCAGAGCTTGGATGTGGGGTGCAAAGGAGAGGGAGGAGTCAAGAGTGACGCCCAGTCAGCGGAGTTGGGGAACGGGGGAGATGATTGTGTTGTCAACAGTGATAGAGATATTTGTAGGCGGTGTTGCTCTGGCTGGGGGAAAGATAATGACTTCAGTTTTGTCAAAGTTGAGCTTCAGAGAGCGCTCTGACATCCAGGAGGAGATGGCATAGAGGCAGCTGGAGACCTGAGAGGGGACAGAGGGGGACAAATCAGGAGATAAGAGGTAGAGTTTTGTGTCATCAGCATAGAGGTGGTCTTGAAGGCCAAAGGAGTTAATGAGCGCACCCAGGGAAGAGGTGTACAGGGAGAACAGAAGGGGGCCTAGGACAGAACCCTGAGGGACACCAACAGGAAGGATGGAAGGGTGTGAGGTGGTTCCAGAGGCAGACACAGAGAAGGAACAGTTAGTGAGGTAAGAGGTAAACCAGTCAAGGATGGTGCTAGAGAGGCCAACGTTTTGGGGTGTGCAGAGGAGGAGAGGGTGATCCATGGTGTCAAAGGCAGCAGAGAGGTCCAGAAGGATGAGCAGAGAGAAGTGGCCCCTGGATTTGGCCAAAAGCAGTTCATTGGTGATTTTCACCAGGACAGTCTTGGTGGAGTAGACTGGGCAAAAAGCCAGATTGTAGTGGTTCAAGGATGGAGTTGTCAGAGAGGTAGCTTGTGAGACGGTTGTAGACCAGTCATTCAAGTAGTTTGGAGACGAATGGGAGAAGAGAGATGGGGCGGTAGCTAGTGAGTGATGAAGGGTTGAGGTTGTTTTTTTTTGAGAATAGGTGAGACCAGAGCATGTTTGAATGGTGAGGGAAAGATGCAGGTAGAGAGCGATAGGTTAAAGAGGTGAGCAATGTGGGAGCAGGCAGTGGGGGGGAGGGAGCAGAGAGGACAGGAGGGGAGGGGGTCTAAGGGGCAGGTTGAGGGGGGAGGATAAGATGAGGGAGTGGACTTCCTTGTCTGAGGTGGGTCGGAAGCAGGACAGGGTGGGATAGATGGAGGGGAGGGATGATGGGGGCAGCAGAGGGGTGATGTGAGGAAATATAATTTTCAGTCAGTGGCAGTGAGGGAGGAGGGGAGAGGAGGAGGAGGGGGCGAAGGAGAGTGTTTAAAGTTTCAAAGAAATGAGTGCTTGGAAAAAGGATTGCTTGGCGAGAGAAAGAGCAGAGCTGTAGGAGGAGAGAATAAACTTGAAATGGAGGAAGTCTGTCAGAGTGAGATCTCCTGTAGGAGCGTTCTGTGGAGCGTGAACATTTTTGTAGGAATCGTGTTAGTTTGGTGTGCAAGGGTTGGGGTTTGGAGCGGTGGAGGGGGACAGAGGAGAGGGGAGCCACAGAGTTGAGAGCAGCGGTAAGGGAAGAGTTATGGAAGGAGTGGAAAAAGAAGAGAGGAAGGTCTCGAGGGAGGACAGGATAGCGGCGTTGAGAGACCAGAGATTGCGTCTGGTGATGGTGAGTCTGGGCGTGGAGAGCAGAGGGGAAGATGAGAGGGTGAAAGAAAGCAGATGGTGGTCAGAGAGAGGGAAGGAAGAGTTTTAGAAATCAGAGAGATCACATTGATGGGTGAAGACAAGTTTGAGGGAGTGGCCGAGATTGTGAGTAGGTGTGGAGGACCATTGAGAAAGTACAAAGGAGGTGGAAAGGGCAAAAAAAATAGTGGAAGCTGCATTTGTGATGTCGAATGGGATGTTAAAGTCACCGAGGATGATAGAGGGTAGGTCGGAGGAAAGAAAGTAGGGAACCCAGGCAGGAAAGTTGTCCAGGAAAGGTGAACAGCAGCCAGGGGAGCGGTACATCACTGCAACATGGAGATGAATGGGGTAGAAGAGGCGGATAGTGTGGACCTCAAGGGTGGAGAAGGTGAGGGAGGGCTCAGGTGGGATTACACAAAAGGTGCAGTTTGGGGAGAGAAGGATACCCACGCCTCCACCCTGGCGGCCATCAGGTCTGCCCGTGTGAGTGAAGGAGAGGCCTCCATAGAAGGAGGGCAGCAGGGGAGGTGGTGTCAGAGGAGGAGAGCCAGGTTTCAGTGATGGTGAAAAGGTTAAAATTGTGAGAGATGAAGAGGTCGTGGATAGTTGGCAGCTTGTTGCAGATTGATCTAGCATTCCAAAGTGCACAGGAGAAGGGAAGGGAATAGACAGGGGAGATGGGGATCAGGTTGGCTTGGTTCTGAATGCATGTGGGCGGTATGGAAATGGGGGGGTGACCTAGTTGTGAGGATTGGTATGGGACAGGATCGAGGAGCCATAATTCCAGTACAGTAGTGTTGTTCAGAGGAATAATATAGAATGGAGTGGGTGTAATGTAGAATGAACAATGAGAAGGGGGGTGTAGTAAAAGCAGAGACAGTACAAGCCAGATTTTTGGTAAATAAATGGAAGGAGTGGAAAGGCTGAGAATGTTACACAGTGGTTGAAGAGATTATAAATGAAGAGCAGAAAGCAATGTGTGATAGCAGTATGGAGGTCACAGGCAGGGAGGTCAGTGTCCAGGCTGTGCAGGCTGCAGACATTGGTGGTACTGGATTAGGGTGGTCATTCCGAGTTGATCGCTCGCTAGCAGTTTTTAGCTGTCATGCAAACGCTAAGCCGCCGCCCTCTGGGAGTGTATTTTAGCTTAGCAGAAGTGCAAATGAAAGGATCGCAGAGCAGCTACAAAAAAAAATGCAGTGTTAGAGTAGCTCCAGACCAACTACTAGCTTGCGATCACTTCAGATCATTCAGTTCCTGTTTTGACGTCACAAACACGCCCTGCGTTCGCCCAGCCACGCCTGCCTTTTTCCTGGCACGCCTGCATTTTTTCGAACACTTCCTGAAAACGGTCACCCAGAACCCAGAAACGCCCACAACATGTCAATCACTCTGCGGTCAGCAGTGCGACTGAAAAGCATCGCTAGACCCTGTGCAAAACTACATCGGCCATTGTGAAAGTACGTTGCGCGTGCGCATTGCGCTGCATACGCATGCGCAGAACTGCCTTTTTTTGCTTTGTCGCTGCGCAGCGAACATTTTCAGCTAGCGATCAACTCGGAATGACCCCCTAGGTTACTCTCTGTAGTATGCTGACTGCAGTTTTTTTTTTTTGCAGGTGGGGGAAGATAGTCTGCTGTCCTTCTGTTTCTTTCCTGTGCATCTTTGAGTATCTCCAAATGTCATATCCTCATACTTAACACTAACATACTTTGCAGCTAAGATGCTTTGCAGCCAAATATGTACTGATTAAATATAAATGCATACATTGATACAGGCTTGCTTGCTAACAACACCCACCCACTGAAACTCCACCTACAACAAAAGGTTAGCTATAGGTGTGAATAACAACAGACCAGTACATCCCCCACTAGTGCACAGTGATTTCCTACTATTGTAGTGGCTAGGAATAACTAATTATAAAAAAATGTTGCAGGTTACCTAGCTCAATTCAAATAAGCATGAAAGTTGCAGGAATGAGATTGATGTAGTAGTGAGATAAAGTTACTTTAGATTCCTCTGAATACTGGGAGGAAAAGAAGGCTAAATTGTACAGACCTGTGATGGTCTACCTAAACTGCAAACCTTTCAGTGTGTGTTAGTGTTAATTACAGCCAGAACCATTATAACTGATTTTCACAGGATGCCAAAGCCAGATTAAGGTTTGTGGGGGGTCCCAGGGAAACTATCATGTTGGTCCCCTACCAAAAATCAAAATGATATTCAATGTCATTAATTAAAAAATGTAATATGTTAATGCTTCCAGTATTTTGTGCTTCCCCTCATCTGTATATCCTGTGGTGTGCACCCTCCCAATTATATGTTAAATACTGTGCTTCCCCCATCTGTATGTTTTATATTGTGGTTTACCCTCCATCTTTATACTTTATATTGTACTTCCCCAACTGTGTATTTTATATTGTGCTCCACCCATCTCCTTGTTTTGTATTGATTCCCATCCCCTGCATCTCTGTTTTATATTGTTCTATTGTTCTCTCTTTCACCACTGTTTATAAATTGTCTTGTTTTATGCTCATATGCCCCTCCCTGTTTGCAGTGGTTAATTTACTGGCTCATGCTGTCTTCACTCTTGTGATCTTATCTGTCTCCAATTCTGATCCCCCAGTCTCCACTTACAGGCAATGGCACAACTACAACTCATACAGAGCACTGCTGAGAGATGGGAGCAGGACAGGCATCGTTAGCAACTTGGAGCATTTTTAGAGGTTTAGGAGCCTCTCCAGGGGCCATTATAGTTACAGCACTGTGGGATCACTGTGCTCAGGTGCCCATGTAAGTATTACTGCCCTGGTTGCATTATATATAATCTGACACTGCTGGAATCTATTTACCAAAGATGTAGAAAAAGTGAAATTCATCAAAATTAATGAGATACCCATAAAGGTTTATCGTAGTGTTGAACTTGACATAAATGCTGTCACTGATGAGAATGGGAGTTGAGTAAATGAAGGAAGTTGATTTCTCTGAGTTCAAACCTTAGCCCATAATCTTTTATTTGTGAGTTTCCCAACAATCCAAGCACCTTAGCTACAAAGTGACATTGCCCATTTTCTGCAATGCCTTCTTTATTAAACTGTGTGCATGTCCTGTTTAATCTGCAACATACGGATGGTTAGAAAAGCCCGAAAGACAATCACATATTTGTGTATTATTATTAATCTCTTTCATGTCCAATGTTTAATTTACTTCTTTTACTGTTGTCTTTTATTATTAAATACTGAAATTTGCCCACCTACTATACATCTTTTAATTAAATTGCTCTCCTTATTTTTATCTTTAATGTGTTTCATTTACATCTAATGCTACTGTAGCTTTACTATTATTTTTAAAAACTAGGTTTTCTGTGTCTTTTTATTAAAGTGACTGCACTGTTCTGCATTTGTAAAATATATTGGATCCTGTAGTGCCATTTGGAGGATCTAGGTAAGCTGGCTTTCAATTTAGATATTTTTTTTGTATGTACTATTATCATGTATTCTTCTAGTAGACAACTAAATGGCTCAAAGTGGTTACTGTCTGTTATCATTGTGTGTAGGGACCACCAGTATCAGAGAAACCTTGACATTGGCCTGGAGGCTTACCTTTTTTTTCAAAATATATGTAACTAAGATCTCTGAATTATCTACTACAATGTTATTTTTCAAATCATATATATCACTAATGCCCCTTGGTGTGTTGGGAAATAACCTAGTTTGAGAATCTTTCTAGTTTAGAACAACCCCTCCCTTTCAGCACCTGAAGGATATCACTAGAGATGAGCAGTTCAGATTACCTGGAATCTGAACCCCCAAAATTCCAGTTTCCAAGTCAATTTGAGCCCTGGTTCAGGTGTTCCCACCAGGATTTCAAATCGGGGCAAAACGCCATCCTCCTTGCATTGGATTCTCATGGGTTTTGATTCTATATAATGTCTAAGGTCCTATGACGGAGATCCCTGGCCTCTTCTCCCCCCCTAAATGGTGGTTACACACCTCCATTTTTCCAAACTTAGCCCGTAACCGTCCCCTCCTCGCCCCTGAAACTGCATCAGACTGTCAGTCAACCGCACCTGAATGACCCCCTAAGTAGATGTGCTGTGCCCATCTACAAGTAGATGTGCTTGTCCATCTACAGGTGGATGTGCTGTGTCCATCTACAAGTGGCTGTGCTGTGTCCATCTACAAGTGGCTGGGCTGTGCCCATCCAGAAGCTATGTCCGGGTTGGGTTTGGGTGACAGGCAACCCACATAACCGCATCCCCTATGTTCAGTCCCCTTAGTCTAATTATGTCACACAGTGGGCTACACTGAATCCGCAGGCCATACCCCATCCACTGTGTTCACATATAAGTAGTGTCACTCCGTATTGTTCATTAGTATAAAAGATAAAAAGTAAAAAGTTTTAAAAAAGTAAAAAAATAGATTTTTTTTATGCAAGCAATTTTTATTTCCTTTTCAAGTTGTACAACCTGTGTGTGCTGTACCCGAGTGTATTTGTTCAAGTGCATATATAAGCGCTGTGACTCCCTGAAGTGTTAGCCAAGCTGCCAGTTACAAAAAGAATTAAACAATATATTGTTGTATAATTTGTTTGTACTGTTCTCTGCACTTTAGTCCAGTATGCTCTGTACCCCAGTATGGTTTGTTTACTTCATGTACATATAAAAGTGGACTGACTCCATGCAGTGTGAGCTAAACTGCCAGTTAAAAAAAAGAAAAAGAATAATAAAAATATATTGTATGATTTGTTTGTACTGTTCTGGGCACTCTACCCCAATACCCTCTGTATCCCAGTACACTTTGGAGGTGATTCATTAAGGATCACATAAGTAAATCTATGCAGTTTTCCAATGGTGGGGAAGCTGCTCATGTGCAGGACCCATTCTGCTCATATGCAATACGGGCCATGCGATGCAATCACAGGTATGCGAATGCATCTGTCTCATTGACAGGCAGAGGCGATCAGAGGGAGGGATGGTGGCAGGGGTGGCCAGTGTTGCCAGAAACAGTGGCATTCCACACCCATTTTCTGAGAGTGACATGGCCAAGGTTTGCGTCGTGGATGCAGTTTCCTTAGCCTCGCAGGTCCACCTGTGATGGCAAGCCTGAGTAAGCTCAGGCTTACTCAGGCTGCTGTTGCAGATGAACATCATGACTGGTGGTCGCGATGTTCATCTCAGATGCGATTGCTATTCATCTTCTCCTGCATTTGCATTGCTAAGGATTGCAATTGCAAAAATGCTGCAAACAGCTTTAAAATTGCAATCCTTAGTGAATTAGGCCCTTTGTTGATTTCATGTACATATAAAAGTGGTCTGACTTCACGTAGTGTGAGCTTTGGTGTCAGTTAAAAAAAATATATAATAACCAGTTTAGAGAAGAGCAGGAGCAGTAACCAAATACTTTCACTGCAGCTGCTGCAACCAGTCATGATAACGATACTAGTCCTTCAATGTCATCTAAAGCCTATGCTCAAGGGCATAGAGGGTTTAACTCAGGGCATCTGAAATAAAAAAAAAAAATCTATATTTTGCAGGGGTAAAGCTAAAAACACCTCTATTAAAAGGAAAGTTTAATGCAGAAAAACAAAAAACTGCCAACATGCCATTAACCACACACTGTGTTAAGGAAAGGCTCAGGCCTTGCCCTTTATTTATGAGTGGTGGTACTGCAACTGTCAGTGAGGCATCTTCATCTGCCTCTCATGATGATACAAAACCTTTTCACTCAGAGTTTAGAAGAGTTGTCAAAAAATGAAAACCACAACTGTGTGTTCAGAACCATCACACATCCCTGAGGAAAGTCTAGGGGTGTCCACATCAGCTATACATGAGTCTGATATTTTTCACACTGTCCTCATACATAAGCCTCTTTCCCCTCCTTCCATCATTTCTGCACCATCTGCAAATGTGGGGAGCAGTACAAGTAAAGATGGCGATAAGGACATAATAGAAAATGAGGATGCTTGTGTGGAAGTGGAACAGGATGAGGAGGATATCTGTGTACTACAATCTGAAATTGAGGATGTTGGTGATGCTGTTTGTGTAAGTCAGCCAGCAGTGGCTGCAGTTCTTGCCTCTGATAAAAATAAAGCCATTGTGATGCCTGGGCAAAAGACCAAAAATGCTACCTCTTGGGTGTGGGATTATTTTTTACCTGAATTCTGACAACATTTGTGAAGGCATCTGCTCCATTTGTAAGGCCAAAGTTAGAGGTAGGGAAGTTAGCCAACTAGGCAAGTCCTCTATGTTACGTCATTTATGGTGAGCTCATGAAATGTATTTTACTAAATTATCAACAACCTCGTCATTAGTGATAATAGGTAGTCCTTCCAATAAATAGTTTTGTGGAGGCCTAAACAAACTAAGCACCTCAGCCACAAAAGTGGAAGTCCCTTTTGCTGAAGTGCTTGTTTTGTTAAACTGTGCATGTCCTTTTTTTCTTTTTTTGTCTCTGCTGTGTGCCAAGGTTTCATAGATGTGCTATAAACGGCTGTGTGTTTGTGCTGCTGCTCTTTAGCTTTGTAACAAGGCAGCTCGCTTCTGCCATTAAACTAAACAATATTATGAGTTGGTCAAAATGTACTGGAAATGACTGCAAATTAATGTTATTGAGGTTATAAAACTGTAGGAACAAAAAAGGCTCAGATTCTGTGATTTTAGATTTTTTTTTGTTAACTTTTGAAAAAATAAATAAAATACAGATCCAAAACCAGTGAGGCAGTTTTTGAAAATGAAAACCCTATGGCGAATTAGAACCACAACTAGCATAAATGGGCTGGCGCACATCTCTAGGTATTACTATTTTGATTGAGAAGCTTCCATTTTATACTGCACTGCTCTTTTGTCTGTTTCATTTGCCATCTTGTACTTTTAAGTAAAGATGTGTGCAGATTCTTGCATTTTGGTTTTGCCCAAACCAACATGTTGGGTTTTTTTTCCTTGTTTTTGGCAAACTTTTTTGCCAGACTTATGGCAAACTATGGCAGACTTGTTTATTAACAAGCAGAAAAGGTTTGCAGGATAACAAAGGATTAATGCAGGTTTAGCACAGTTGTATACAGCGCTGTAACTTGGTGTCCTAGTGCCTCTGCTACCATGCCCATGACTGCATGATGTCATGCCGAAGAGGAGGGGCCACCATAGCTGGAAATTACAACAATGCCCAGAACATCCTGCTTCGCCTCTTTACTCAGAGGAAGCAGGAAGCAGAAGCAATGAATGAAGATATGATATTCAGTGTAATCAGTGGGGGCAGTGGTAGATGTGGTATATGGATATACTACACTAGCATTGCTGTAATAGTGCCACTTATCTAGGCAAAGGGTGGGTCATTCAGGTGTGGTTGTAAGAGCGATATCTGGTGCAAAGTACCAATGTTTGGGACCCAATCTGCATGTGCGCGAATGGGTCCTGCAATGTCGGAAGCAGGATGGCAGCAGACTGTCAATGATTGACAGTCTGCTGCCATTCAGGGGGCAGGGAGAGGGTAGCGACGGCCTCCATTTGTGAAAAGGAAGATGTCACAGATCTCCGTCATAGGATGGAGATTCCTGGCCTCTGCGATGGATGGTGGGAGAGAGATCCGATGCTGCGTCCTAGGATGCAGCTCGTATTACTACTAGAGCAGGGGGCATCTGCTTGTAATAAAAGCATCTTGCTAGATTACCATATACTGCTATCACTGCTGTTTCCAAGGATGCAGCAGTGATAGTAACTCCAACAGCATCTGAATGACCCCTATAGTCTCCATTATAGTGAGACGCTCAGGGCACATCCAGTCTCAGGGCCTTAATCAGGTTTTTTAGCAAACAAAAAAGCACACTAATGGGCAAAACCATGTTACACTGCAGGTGGGGCAGATGTAACATGTGCAGAGATATTTATATTTGGTGGGTTATATTCTTTCTGTGCATGGTAAATACTGGCTCCTTTATTTTTACAATGCAAATTGAAATTTCAGTTTGAACGCACCATACCCCAAATCTAAATCTCTCTGCACATGTTACATCTGCCCCACTTGGTTTTGACCATTAAAGTGCTTTTTTGGTTTGCTAACAATCCTAAATAACCCCCTCAGTGGAGAATAGAGATTAAGATGTGCGGATAGGTCACATATGCACAGTACCGGAGGTTGAGCCTCAGTGTAAAGTGCGGATTCCTGGGCCCAGCAGTAGAAGGAGAGATGGCGCTGAGGTCACATCCCTCTGAACACCCCTCCCCTTCCCCTTGCTCTAGGCTGCCCCTGGTTACACATCAAAGCATTCTACATTTTGAATGTCGCACCTGTAAACAAATGTCTGTTATTTGTATACATAACATTTTTCATTCATGATACATTTTTATGAAAATAATAACTGACTTTGAATAGTATATAATGAATGCAAATGTTATTCTGTTTTAATTAAACAAGATTGCCAGGAATTTTCTTGTTCTGTTAGCAAATTACTATATGAATGAGGCATATGAATGGTCTGCATTTGTTGGTATAGGTATAATGGAAATATTCCTAGATTCCACCTGCAGGAGGCATAGCTGCTTCTCATTTGGGATGTTGTTTAGTGACTTTAATTTATCTTAACATAATTGCAAGAGCTGAACTGAAAGGTGCATTATGGCCTTTTTGCTTTCTGAGTCATAATTTGGCATATTCATTTATCCGTTCTTTGCAAGAACATTTCCCGCAGTGACGCCACTTCTCAATACCTTAATAACTATTATTATTAATAGTTATTTATATAAAATTAGCACATACAGTTAATTGGGGATAAATGCATTGATAAGAAAAGACTAAGTATAGTATTACCAAACAGACAAAGAGGTAGGAGGGCTTGGCATGCAAGCTTCAAATATTTAGGACAAGAGGATTTGTTTTCATGATTTGAAGTACCACAGATTGTGTACAGGGGGTACTGGTCCAGCCACATCATATTATGCACAAGTGCTTAGAGGGGCTCTGCCATCCATTGACAAAAGAGTGTTGGTTTGGTGGAAAGTAGGTTGTTTGAATATAGTGTGATAATAAATATAAGTATACCTGAAATGTGTAGATGAGTGGTAATCGGGTAAAATAGGGGGGGTGAAT
This sequence comes from Pseudophryne corroboree, assembly GCF_028390025.1. NCBI lineage: Eukaryota > Metazoa > Chordata > Amphibia > Anura > Myobatrachidae > Pseudophryne > Pseudophryne corroboree. Next base: position 559,061,977 of record NC_086449.1, on the reverse strand, counting down.
AAAATGGTTTAATAATCTAATAAGCTTAACTAAAGTGGTGAGTTTTCGTGGTAATTCTTGGAAGCTAAAGAAAAGTCTTTTTGTATGAGGGAGAGATATCCACATACTGGATGCAGCACGAAAAAAACTGCTCGTAATGGGAACGGGTAATGAAAGTTGTTGAGAGGTGCAGATTTTTCACAGAGCATAGGGATCGAGTTTGAAGCCAGTTTAAAACAGGTGAAGAGAATACAGTACGTTTTTGCAGTTATGTTGGCTTTGGTTTTTATATGTTAGTAGAAGGATTTCCACCTCGAGCTAGCAGATTTATCTTGTACTATGGGGGTCATTCTGACCCGATCGCACGCTGTAGTTGTTCACAGGGCAGCGATCGGGTCAGAACTGCGCATGCACCGGCGCATGTCAGACGGCTGAAGGCTGTCATTACCTAGTGTCGAAGTCGAAAATATTTCAGAACACACATCACGTACAAACTACACACAGATGGCCTCCGTGCGCGTACTTGTTCTGCCATGCGTGCGCATACTCGCAGGTTGCATATGATCGCTCCCGCGGTCCTGCGTATTAGCGCGTGGTATGAGTAATTACGGTAGTATTTGTAATCGCATGGAAAAGCCATAAAAAAGCACATCACATATTTAATCCACATAGTGCACAATTTACACATAGTCTACATGCACCACAGCAGCGAGTTACACTTGCTTAAAGGGTATAATAACAAAGGGATTCACCTTTACAGGATACGAGGGGACAGAATTAGGTTAAGAGGTGGTGTTTGGGATCCAGCTGTAGGGTATTTTAAGAGCAATATTCCGGTGTTACTTTGCATAAGATCGCACGCTCCTGCGAATAGTTATGTCAGGAGCAGAATATTAATATCAACTGTATTTACTGTACTCCTGATATTCGGCGGGAACCCAGTGGAGAACATCTGCAAGTGCACCTGGACCAGGCATCGCCCACCTATTCAAACCGACCTATGACCTCTCCTGTACTGTAAATGACCATCCCAGTGTCCAATAGACAAAGAGATTACAGTTTCCATTGTGTTAGGTTTTGGACAAATGTATAAAAAGCCAGCTGCAGGCCCAGTCACACACAAATCTCTGAAGATCATCTACCTTGATGATTGAGGACCGGACCGGGAAGCGCAGGCGAACAAACGTATGTACCATTGACTGTAGCCTTTTTCTCTTATTGTATTGTATTATTCTTGTAACCCCCTGCTAGTAAAATAACCGTTGGTGGGTTGGACCCCAACATAGTTTTGAAATACAATTGGTGTCGTGTCCCATTTCCTTGCTAAGGTTTAAAGTGTATTTACAGCCACTCGGGCTGCTGCATTGTGCTAACAATGTGTAGGCCTGTGTGTGCAAACTGTGTAGTTACTACGCCAATTTGGCGTAGGTATGCAGAGTGTGCACACGGTACGATCTTGTGTACGTAAGGAGTGTAAACAGTACAAAGGTGAAAGGTTAAATACAGCGGCCGCAACGGCTTGAACTTTGGTGAAATAAGGTATAGCTTTCTGTCCTGTAAGATAATCAGCATTCACACTAGCGATCGCCTCTGCCTGATTGACAGGCAGAGGTGTTCACTGGTTGGTAGGGGGCGGCACGGCGGCGTTTAGCCGCCGTTTTCGGGGAGCGGTCTGGCCAACGCAGGTGTGGCTGGACCATTCGCAGGTCGGGCCGCAGCAGCTGCGAGACGTCACACGCAGTCGCTGCGACCCGGGCAAGTGACGAGTAACTCCCGGCCAGCCGCAGGAGCTGCTCTGGCCGGGAGTTACTCTTCAAGTAGAAAAGCATCACCGCTGTGCGATGCTTTTGTACTTGTGTGCATGTGTGTAGGGGGGCCGAACTGACATGCTGGGCAGAATTGCCTTTTGCTGGGCGTTTTCCTGCATGTCTGGGAAGATGATCGTAGCTGTGCTAAATTTAGCACAGCTACGATCAACTCGGAATGACCCCCTATTTCTCCATATCTGCATCTATAATTTTTTTCTATTATGCAGAATACCAGAAGTGACATAGGGGGTCATTCCGAGTTGTTCGCTCGCTAGCAGATTTTAGCAGCATTGCAAACGCTAGGCCGCCGCCCTCTGGGAGTGTATCTTAGCTTAGCAGAATTGCGAACAGAAAATTCTTAGCAGTTTCTGAGTAGCTTGAGACTTACTCCTACACTGAGATCAGCTCAGCCCGTTTCGTTCCTGGTTTGACGTCACAAACACGCCCTGCGTTCGGCCAGCCACTCCCCCGTTTCTCCAGAAACTCCCGCGTTTTATCCTGGCACGCCTGTGTTTTTTTCCGCACACTCCCAGAAAATGGTCAGTTTCCACCCAGAAACACCCACTTCCTGTCAATCACACTCCGATCACTTCAACGATGGAAATTCTTAGTTCGGACGTGAGTAAATCTACTAAGTTTTGAGCTAAAATACTTAGCGCATGCGCACTGCGTACCATGCGCATGCACATTTTCACCTTAATCGCTCCGTTGCAAAAATCGTCAACGAGCGAACAACTCGGAATGACCCCCATATACTTTAACATAGAAACCTAGAATTATATAACAGAAAAGAACATTCAAGCTAGTGTGACTATTTTTCTATATTTTTCTTTATTTTGGGGGCCATGCATATTGCGGTCACATCCCCGAATGTGATTGTCAGGCAAGGATGTTGTGCGGGTGGAGGTTTGGCATTACAGGGGCTGTTTAGCATAAGGAGATAAATCTAAATCAGGTTAAAAATGAAGGAGATGGGAGTTTCTCTCTATTTAAGAAGCAGCAAATGACCAAACAATTCTCTAACACAGCAAATTATTTTGTCCTGCAGAAACGCAATGATTACCAGACATACTGTATATAGGGGGTCATTCCGACCTGATCGCTCGTTGCAGTTTATAGCAGCGGTCGGGTCGGAACTGCGCATGGGCTGGCGGCAGAGGCGGTCGCTGGGTGGGAGGAGGCGCGTTCCAGCCAACGCAGGCATGGCAGGACCGTTGGGGGGCGTGCTGCGTTGGCTGCATGACATCACATGCAGCCACTGCGACCCGGGCAGCAAAGAGGTTCTCCCTGCCCTCTGCAGGAGCTGCGCTAGCCGGGAGTTACTCCTCAAATTAAAAAGCATCGCCGCTGTGCAATGCTTTTGCATTTCTGTGGGGGGGAGCAGCGGACTAGCCCTGTGCTGGGCGTCTCCCTGCATGTCCCCCCGCAAAGCGGCAATGCTTTTGCATTTCAGGAGTACCAGCGCAGCTCCTGTGGCTGACAGGGAGAACCTCTTCGCTGCCTGGGTCGCAGCGGCTGCGTGTAACATCACGTAGCCGCCGCGTCCTGCCCCCCAACGGTCCGGCCATGCCTGCGTTGGCTGGACTGCGCCCCCTAAACGGCAGCTTAGCGCTGCCATCCAGTCCCCTCCCGCCCAGTGACCGCCTCTGTCTGTCAATCAGGCAGAGGCGATCGCTAGGCAACAATGGCCTTCGACCGTTTGATGTGCGCCGGCGCACTGCGGTGCTGGCGCATATGCAGTACTGACCCAATCGCACCGCTGCGATAAACTGCAGCGTGCAATCGGGTAAGAATGACCCCCATTGGACCAATATCCCATGGTTCGACAACTATTGCAAATGATATATTGCACTGAAATATCCCTACTATCAGTCACCTTAACATACTGTATATCCCCCAACTGCCAGTTCAGGGGCAAATGCATGATTTCTGGAGGGGGGTTTCCAATTGTTTGATTTTAGAGCAATTTATTTCCAGCCCATGAAGGATGCATAATTAATTATCATGTAACAATGCCCCAAGCAAAGTGCAGTTTATGTAATACAGTACTTCAGGTATATGCACGCCCAATCAGGAGTTGATCCAGAAGACAATGATTGGGAGATGGGGGAGTGGTTAGGAATAAGAGGTACATTGTGCAAGCCTTTGTGGCACATGCTCTCATGTAAGTAGCATGGTCTAATTATAAGGTGTGTGGTTTCACACAATATGCCATCCTTGAGAGCTACGTCCATCATTTCTCTGACGTCCTAAGTGGATGCTGGGGACTCCGTCAGGACCATGGGGATTAGCGGCTCCGCAGGAGACAGGGCACAAAAGTAAAAGCTTTAGGATCAGGTGGTGTGCACTGGCTCCTCCCCCTATGACCCTCCTCCAAGCCTCAGTTAGATTTTTGTGCCCGGCCGAGAAGGGTGCAATCTAGGTGGCTCTCCTAAAGAGCTGCTTAGAGTAAAAGTTTGTTAGGTTTTTTATATTCAGTGAGTCCTGCTGGCAACAGGCTCACTGCTACGAGGGACTTAGGGGAGAGAAGTGAACTCACCTGCGTGCAGGATGGATTGGCTTCTTAGGCTACTGGACACCATTAGCTCCAGAGGGAGTCGGAACACAGGTCTCACCCTGGGGTTCGTCCCGGAGCCGCGCCGCCGACCCCCCTTGCAGATGCCAAAAAGTGAAGGTCCAGAAACGGCGGCAGAAGACTCTTCAGTCTTCATAAGGTAGCGCACAGCACTGCAGCTGTGCGCCATTGTTGTCAGCACACTTCATAGCAGCGGTCACTGAGGGTGCAGGGCGCTGGGGGGGGGCGCCCTGGGCAGCAATGATAGTACCTTATTCTGGCTAAAAATACATCACATATAGCCCCTGGGGGCTATATGGATGTATTTAACCCCTGCCAGGTCTCAGAAAAACGGGAGAAGAAGCCCGCCGAAAAGGGGGCGGGGCCTATTCTCCTCAGCACACAGCGCCATTTTCCCTCACAGAAATGCTGGTGGGAAGGCTCCCAGGCTCTCCCCTGCACTGCACTACAGAAACAGGGTTAAAACAGAGAGGGGGGGCACTTATTTGGCGATATGTATATATATATTAAAATGCTATAAGGGAAAAACACTTATATAAAGGTTGTCCCTGTATAATTATAGCGTTTTTGGTGTGTGCTGGCAAACTCTCCCTCTGTCTCCCCAAAGGGCTAGTGGGGTCCTGTCCTCTATCAGAGTATTCCCTGTGTGTGTGCTGTGTGTCGGTACGTGTGTGTCGACATGTATGAGGACGATGTTGGTGAGGAGGCGGAGCAATTGCCTGAAATGGTGATGTCACTCTCTAGGGAGTCGACACCGGAATGGATGGCTTATTTAAGGAATTACGTGATAATGTCAACACGCTGCAAGGTCGGTTGACGACATGAGACGGCCGGCAAACAAATTAGTACCTGTCCAGGCGTCTCAAACACCGTCAGGGGCTGTAAAACGCTCATTTACCTCAGTCGGTCGACACAGACACGGACACTGACTCCAGTGTCGACGGTGAAGAAACAAACGTATTTTCCTTTAGGGCCACACGTTACATGTTAAGGGCAATGAAGGAGGTGTTACATATTTCTGATACTACAAGTACCACAAGAAGGGTATTATGTGGGGTGTGAAAAAACTACCTGTAGTTTTTCCTGAATCAGATAAATTAAATGAAGTGTGTGATGATGCGTGGGTTTCCCCCGATAGAAAATTATTGGCGGTATACCCTTTCCCGCCAGAAGTTAGGGCGCGTTGGGAAACACCCTTTAGGGTGGATAAGGCGCTCACACGCTTATCAAAACAAGTGGCGGTACCGTCTCCAGATAGGGCCGCCCTCAAGGAGCCAGCTGAGAGGCTGGAAAATATCCTAAAAAGGTATATACACACATACTGGTGTTATACTGCGACCAGCGATCGCCTCAGCCTGGATGTGCAGCGCTGGGGTGGCTTGGTCGGATTCCCTGACTGAAAATATTGATACCCTTGACAGGGACAGTATTTTATTGACTATAGATTATTTCTATATATGCGAGATGCACAGAGGGATATTTGCACTCTGGCATCAAGAGTAAGTGCGATGTCCATATCTGCCAGAAGATGTTTATGGACACGACAGTGGTCAGGTGATGCAGATTCCAAACGGCACATGGAAGTATTGCCGCATAAAGGGGAGGAGTTATTTGGGTCGGTCCATCGGACCTGGTGGCCTCGGCAACAGCTGGAAAATCCACCTTTTTTACCCCAAATCACATCTCAGCAGAAAAAGACACCGTCTTTTCAGCCTCAGTCCTTTCGTCCCCATAAGGGCAAGCGGGCATATCTGCCCAGGGATAGAGGAAAGGGAAGAAGACTGCAGCAGGCAGCCCATTCCCAGGAACAGAAGCCCTCCACAGCTTCTGCCAAGTCCTCAGCATGACGCTGGGGCCGTACAAGCGGACTCAAGTGCGGTGGGGGGTCGTCTCAAGAGTTTCAGCGCGTAGTGGGCTCACTCGCAAGTGGACCCCTGGATCCTACAAGTAGTATCCCAGGGGTACAGACTGGAAATTCGAGACGTCTCCCCCTCGCAGGCTCCTGATGTCTGCTTTACCAACGTCTTCCTCCGACAGGGAGGCAGTATTGGAAACAATTCACAAGCTGTATTCCCAGCAGGTGATAATCAAAGTACCCCTCCTACAACAAGGAAAGGGGTATTATTCCACACTATATTGTGGTACTGAAGCCAGACGGCTCGGTGAGACCTATTCTAAATGGGAAATCTTTGAACACTTACATACAAAGGTTCAAATCAAGATGGAGTCACTCAGAGCAGTGATAGCGAACCAGGAAGAAGGGGACTATATGGTGTCCCTGGACATCAAGGATGCTTACCTCCATGTCCCAAATTGCCCTTCTCACCAAGGGTACCTCAGGTTCGTGGTACGGAACTGTCACTATCAGTTTCAGACGCTGCCGTTTGGATTGTCCACGGCACCCCGGGTCTTTACCAAAGTAATGGCCGAAATGATGATTCTTCTTCAAAGAAAAGGCATCTTAATTATCCCTTACTTGGACGATCTCCTGATAAGGGCAAGGTCCAAAGAACAGTTGGAAGTCGGAGTAGCACTATCTCAAGTAGTTCTACGACAGCACGGGTGGATTCTAAATATCCAAAATCGCAGCCGTTTCCGACGACACGTCTGCTGTTCCTAGGGATGGTTCTGGACACAGTCCAGAAAAAGGTGTTTCTCCCGGAGGAGAAAGCCAGGGAGTTATCCGAGCTAGTCAGGAACCTCCTAAAACCAGGAAAAGTGTCAGTGCATCATTGCACAAGAGTCCTGGGAAAAATGGTGGCTTATTACGAAGCGATTCCATTCGGCAGATTCCACGCAAGAACTTTTCAGTGGGATCTGCTGGACAAATGGTCCGGATCGCATTTTCAGATGCATCAGCGGATAACCCTGTCTCCAGGGACAGGGGTGTCTCTCCTGTGGTGGTTACAGAGTGCTCATCTTCTAGAGGGCCGCAGATTCGGCATTCAGGATTGGATGCTGGTGACCACGGAGGCCAGCCTGAGAGGCTGGGGAGCAGTCACACAGGGAAAAAATTTCCAGGGAGTGTGATCAAGTCTGGAGATTTTTCTCCACATAAATATACTGGAGCTAAGGGCAATTTACAATGCTCTAAGCTTAGCAAGACCTCTGCTTCAAGGTCAGCCGGTATTGATCCAGTGGGACAACATCACGGCAGTCGCCCACGTAAACAGACAGGGCGGCACAAGAAGCAGGAGGGCAATGGCAGAAACTGCAAGGATTTTTCGCTGGGCGGAAAATCATGTGATAGCACTGTCAGCAGTGTTCATTCCGGGAGTGGACAACTGGGAAGCAGACTTCCTCAGCAGGCACAACCTCCACCCGGGAGAGTGGGGACTTCATCGGGAAGTCTTCCACATGATTGTGAACCGTTGGAAAAGACCAAAGGTGGACATGATGGCGTCCCGCCTGAACAAAAAACTGGACAAGTATTGCGCCAGGTCAAAAGACCCTCAGGCAATAGCTGTGGACGTTCTGGTAACACCGTGGGTGTACCAGTCGGTGTATGTCTTCCCTCCTCTGCTTCTCATACCCAAGGTATTGAGAATTATAAGACGTAGAGGAGTAAGAACTATACTCGTGGCTCCAGATTGGTCAAGAAGGACTTGGTACCCGGAACTTCAAGAGATGCTCACAGAGGACTCATGGCCTCTGCCGCTAAGAAGGGACTTGCTTCAGCAAGTACCATGTCTGTTCCAAGACTTACCGCAGCTGCGTTTGACGGCATGGCGGTTGAACGCCGGATCCTAAGGGAAAAAGGCATTCCGGAAGAGGTCATTCCTACCCTGGTCAAAGCCAGGAAGGAGGTGACCGCACAACATTATCACCACATGTGGCGAAAATATGTTGCGTGGTGTGAGGCCAGGAAGGCCCCATGAAGAAATTTCAACTCGGTCGTTTCCTGCATTTCCTGCAAACAGCAGTGTCTATGGGCCTCAAATTGGGGTCCATTAAGGTTCAAATTTCGGCCCTGTCGATTTTCTTCCAGAAAGAATTGACTTCAGTTCCTGAAGTCCAGAAGTTTGTCAAGGGAGTACTGCATATACAACCCCCTTTTTGTGCCTCCAGTGGCACTGTGGGATCTCAACGTAGTTCTGGGATTCCTAAAATCACATTGGTTTAAACCGCTCAAATCTGTGGATTTGAAATATCTCACATGAAAAGTGACCATGTTGTTGGCCCTGGCCTCGGCCAGGCGAGTGTCAGAATTGGCGGCTTTGTCTCACAAAAGCCATATCTGATTGTCCATTCGGACAGGGCAGAGCTGCGGACTCGTCCCCAGTTTCTTCCTAAGGTGGTGTCAGCGTTTCACCTGAACCAGCTTATTGTGGTACCTGCGGCTACTAGGGACTTGGAGGACTCCAAGTTGCTAGATGTTGTCAGGGCCCTGAAAATATAGTTTCCAGGACGGCTGGAGTCAGGAAGACTGACTTGCTGTTATCCTGTATGCACCCAACAAACTGGGTGCTCTTGCTTCTAAGCAGACGATTGCTAGTTGGATGTGTAGTACAATTCAGCTTGCACATTCTGTGGCAGGCCTGCCACAGCCAAAATATGTAAATGCCCATTCCACAAGGAAGGTGGGCTCATCTTGGGCGGCTGCCCGAGGGGTCTCGGCTTTACAACTTTGCCGAGCTGATACTTGGTCAGGGGCACACTCTGACTGAGGAGGACCTGGAGTTCTCTCATTCGGTGCTGCAGAGTCATCCGCACTCTCCCGCCCGTTTGGGAGCTTTGGTATAATCCCCATGGTCCTGACGGAGTCCCCAGCATCCACTTAGGACGTCAGAGAAAATAAGAATTTACTTACCGATAATTCTATTTCTCGTAGTCCGTAGTGGATGCTGGGCGCCCATCCCAAGTGCGGATTGTCTGCAATACTTGTACATAGTTATTGTTACAAAAATCGGGTTATTATTGTTGTGAGCCATCTTTTCAGAGGCTCCGCTGTTATCATGCTGTTAACTGGGTTCAGATCACAGGTTGTACAGTGTGATTGGTGTGGCTGGTATGAGTCTTACCCGGGATTCAAAATCCTTCCTTATTGTGTACGCTCGTCCGGGCACAGTATTCCTAACTGAGGCTTGGAGGAGGGTCATAGGGGGAGGAGCCAGTGCACACCACCTGATCCTAAAGCTTTTACTTTTGTGCCCTGTCTCCTGCGGAGCCGCTAATCCCCATGGTCCTGACGGAGTCCCCAGCATCCACTACGGACTACGAGAAATAGAATTATCGGTAAGTAAATTCTTATTTTTCATCACACTGGGGGCAGCAGATACAGGGTTAATACAGATAATGCACGCAGGGGTTAAAACAGTGGTGGTATTACAGTATGGCAGCATGGCGCATGCAGGGGTTACTGGCATTATAGGGCACCTGGTGCAGAATGCACCATCAGGCTGCAGATTTACTGAAAAGGAAGTGGTTATATAGATTTCAGCCCTAGTGGCTGTGGTAGGGGTGCGTCCATATACATAGGATGCCAGAGAAGAAGAGCAATATCTTCCTTTCAATAACCACCTCACATCACATCTCCCCCACCCCTCCAATGTCCACCTCACTGCGCTCCACTCTCCTTCAATTTACAGCTCTCGGCAATCTCCCCCCCCAGCCCCTTCAAGGTTTATAGCACAGCACTTCTTTCCCCTCCCCCCCCTAAAGCCCCTTTAATGTTCATATAGATGCAGCACAGCTTATTGGCCATGTCACATTGCTGGGTGACAGGGGAATTTTACCGGGTGGAGTGCCTGAGAAATCAGTATGGGGAGGTGTGGGGAGAACAACACATCCCACACAATGACCCGGTGGACACCTGGGGTTTGCCCAGGTATTATGGACACACACACAGGATGACAGATGCACACTTTGAGCACAAGCAGTAAAGATGATGTCAGTATTACAGTCTGTATAGTATTATAATTTGCCAATAAGTTTAAATACATTTGTGGTCAAGTCAGTGGCCCTTATTCAGGTCTGGGCGGTACAAGCAAGGCCGCCCAGCATGTGTGAGGCCACCTCCCGATGCGTCCACAATTAGATTGCAGGTGCTTCGGAACTAAAGTTGACCCCTGGCAGTGCAGCCCCCATTTTTTGTGTAATGTCACGCAGCCACTCCGAAAATGGTCCTGGTCCACCCCGTCCCCCCAATACATCACCCCCCTCAAACGCACGCCGATGTCAGTTACATTGTAGTCGCATCCATCGGGGATGCAGCCACAGTGTGTAAGTCTGACCAGCAATGCGGCTGCTGCGCAATTTGTGAAAAACTGCACTGCAGGCCGTATTTTCAGCAGGGTCTGAATGACCCCCTATGTCCATATCATATGGATTGGTCCAGTAATAAGCTTACATAGTCAGGGACTTTCAGTCATTGGCCTAACACACTGTCAGCTATTTCCAGTAGAAATGTGGAACCCAAACAAAAACGTTGCTGGTCACTATGAGCCCACACATGGGGCCTAATTCAGACCTGATCGCTCGCTAGGTTTTTTTTTGCATTGCTGCGAGCAGGGTGTAGTAAGGTATGCCGGCGGCCAGGCTCCCGGCGTCCAGCATACCAGCGCCGGAAGCCTGACCGCCGGCAAACCGTCAGCGTGGCGAGCGCAAATGATCCCCTTGTGGGCACGCTGCGGCCATGCTATCTATTCTGCCTCCAGGAGGGTCGTGGGCCCCCAAGAGGGAGTAAAAGTGTCGGTATGCCGGCTGTCGGGATTCCAGTGCCGTTATACTGTGCGCCGGGATCCCAACAGCCGACAACCTGAAGACCACCCCTGCGAGCAGATAGTTGCCACCCATAGGGGAGTATATTTTTGCTTTGCAAGTGTGCAAATGCATGTGCAGCCGTGCGGTACAAAAAAGTTTTGTGCAGTTTCTGAGTTGCCCAGGACTTAGTCAGCCGCTGAGATCAGCCTGTCCGGGGCTGGAATTGACGTCAGACACCCACCCTGCAAACGCTTGGATACGCCTGCGTTTTTCCAACCACTCCCAGAAAACGGTCAGTTGACACACACTAACGCCCTCTTCCTGTCAATCTCCTTGCGATCGCCTGTGCGAATGGATTCTTCTTACAATCCATCGCCCAGCAACGATCCACTTTGTACCCGTACAACGCGCCTATGCATTGCGGTGCATACGCATGCTCAGTTCTGACCTGATCACATCGCAGCGAAAAATCCTAGCATGTGATCAGGTCTTAATGACCGCCATGGAGCGATGATCAAAAGCAGCAAGCTAAACTTAGCTTCCTCAGCCCCATCGCTCAGTGGGCCTAATTCAGACCTGATCGCTAGCAAGCGATTTTTGCACTGCTGCAATCAGATAGTCGCCGCCTATAGGGGGAGTATATTTTAGCTGTGCAAGTGTGTGAGCGCATGTGTAGCAGAGCTATACAAACAGATTTTGTGCAGTCTTTGCGCAGCCCAGGACTTACTCAGCCGCTGTGATCACATCAGCCTGTCCGGGACTGGAATTGACGTCAGGAACCCTCCCTGCAAATGCATGGACATGCCTACGTTTTTCCAGACACTCCTTAAAAATGGTCAGTTGACACCCACAAACGCCTTCTTCCTCTCAATCTCCTTGCAAACGCCCATGCGAACAGATCCATCGCACAAACCTATCGTTGAGCAGCATTTCTGCTTTGTACCCACGCGACGCACCTGCGCATTGCAGTGCATACGCATGCACAGTTTGGACCTGATCGCCCGCTGTGTGAAAAAATCTCACCCCCAGTGAGTGGACGGTCAGCTCACGCTGCTGTTGCTCTGTTTGGAGGGGGAGATCCGCTGTGCAGCCCGCTTCCCAGTACCCAGCCACAGTCAGCTTACACTTCTGCCACTGGGCACCCATCACCGCTCCAAGGTGTCAGATAGTGAGAGCGCCCGCCGCAGTCAGACACTGCTGCCACTTAGGACAAATAGCAGTGTGCTCCATCTGAGCAAGTGTGTCTTGTAAAGTCTGTGTGCATGAGCTAGCCAGGGCTTCCTGCAGCACATCACCGTGGCATTCTGCAAAGGCGGTGGCACGGTTATTTATTGGCAGCACCAGCTAGCAATTTCCCTCAACAGGGGAGGCCATGGCAGTTTAAAATATGTGTATATATAGTTTTATATGCATAGATCAAACCAGGTTATTAAGCATAGGCTAACAAATATATGTTGAAAAAAAAGTGTGCATGATGAAAGCTAATGCAGAATCAAAGAAGCAGCTTGTCTGCGATACCTGTGAGAGTTTGTTACGTGATGGAACTTCCACTTGCACAGTGTGTCTTGCAAATACAGGTCCAAATATGGACCGTTGCCCTGATCCTCCTTGGGCGATGATGGCAGGTGTGATGGCTGATTTGAAGTCAGAGTTGTCCGCTGCACAGAAAGAACGTGAGGCAGCTAAGTCTGATTCACAGTTAATGCTGTCTGAGCAGCCAAAGTGGGCTCAGGATATTTCCAGAACTTAGAAGGGTTTACAAAAGTCCATGTATAGCTCAATTCCTAAAAGTAGTCATCATTTGTCTCATAATTTACCGGTTTCATCAGTGTTGCATTCTGACGATTCAATGCCAGACCTGATATCTCAGGAGGACGAGTAGAAAGGTGAATTTGGCCAGGAGTCAGATAGTGAGGTGACTGATAGTCCAGGCATTGATAATCTCATCAGGGCAGTACACCAGGTACTAGATTTCACTGAGACAGAGGAGCCTTTGTCAAAAGAAGTTTTATTTGCTAAAAGACAAAGGGCGACTGTGTGTTTTCCTTATTCAGACTCTCTTAATAAGCAGTTAATGGAAGCATGGCAGAATCCAGATAAATGCGTTCAGCGTTCAAATCTTTTAGACCTCTGTCCTTTCGATGTCATGCATGAGGGACAACCGTACAGAGTAGATGTGGTAGAGGACATGCTTTTCAACAAACCACTAACCGTCATCAAGAAACAAAGCCAGCTGACAAACTAGTGGCATGATGGGCTTCCAGCCCATCTTGGATCTTCAGTTGTGGGAGCACGCCTTCAAACGTTTCCACCTGGTGTGGTTTCAAACATCCACAGATGGGTGGGTGTGCAATTTACTGTGCAAAGGTTACAAAATAGAGTTTGATTGTCTACCACCAATATGTTTTTCATGACAGGTCTGTCTGTGTCAGAAGACAAAAAAGCGGTTCTGCAGACCGCTATTCAGTCTCTCGTAGATTCAGCAGTTTTGATTCTGGTACCAGTTCACCAACAGGGTCAAGGTTATTATTCCAATCTTTTTGTAGTACCAAAGCCATACGGCTTGGTCAGACCAATATTGAACCTAAAGGGGCTCAATCGGTACGTCACTTACTACAGATTCAAGATGCAATACCTGCGGTCCGTGATTCCAGGTTTAGAACCACTGGAATTCATGACTTCGCTGGATCTTAAGGATGTGTACTTACACATTCCAATTTGGCCACTGCATCAGGCGTACTTAAGATTTGCAGTACAACCCATTATCAATTTCAGGTTCTACCATTTGGCCTCTCATCAGCGCCTTGGGGATTCACAAAACTGATGTCTGTGATGATTGCTCATCCCAGGTCTCTGGGAGTGATAATAGCTCCGTACTTAGACGAACTACTCATCAAGGCTTCGTCTCAACAAATACTCCTTCAAAATGCTTTACTGACGTACAATGTCCTAGTTCCACGGTTGGATTGTCAACTTCAAAAAATCAAGCCTTGTCCCATCTCAGCAAATTCAGTTTCTGGGAATGATTCTGGATATAATAGATCAACAAATTTACCTGCCAGAAGAGAAAGCACATAGTATTCGTCACCTGGTACAGTTAGTGCTCAAACCACGGACAGTCTCGGTGCACTTGTGCATTCGACTGTTTGGAAAGATGGTGGCATCTTTCAGAGCACTCCAGTTTGGAAGATTTCACTCACATCAGTTTCAGCTAGATGTTCTCGCACAGTGGTCAGGCTCTCATCTACAAATTCATCAAATGGTGGGGTTGTCTCTAAGAGCAAGAGTATCACTGCTCTGGTGGCTACAAATAAAAAATCTCACCAAGGGAAAAAAGTTCAGAGTCTGGAATTGGATAATTCTGATGACAGACGCAAGTCTCTGAGTTTGGGGAGCAGTGGTCCTACATTGTCAACTTCAGGGTCTATGGTCAGACCAGGAAAGATTACTGTCAATAAATGTCCTGGTTCTCAGGGCAATTTACAATGCTCTGTAACAGGCAGTTTACATACTCCAGTCTCAGACTGTTCAGGTTCAGTCAGACAACGCGACAGCAGTCAACAAACAAGGTGTGACTCAAAGTCGCATGAACATGCGAGAAGTTGCTCGAATCCCAAATTAGGTCGAGCATCACCAAGTAATATTATCGGCAGTGTTCATTCCAGGAAAGGACAACTGGGAAGCAGATTATCTCAGTCGTCAGGATTTTCATCCAGGAGAGTGGGCTTTACATCCAGAAGTGTTCCAGATGTTAGTCCAGCAGTGGGCTTACCCACAGGTAGATCTAATGGCATCTCGCCAAAATCATCAGAGCCTCAAGTATGTGTCCAGAACAAGAGATCCAAAGGCAGTGGCAGTGGATACTCTCACAATAGTGTGGCCGTACAGCCTAGTGTATCTATTTCCACCATTTCCACTGCTTCCACGGTTGCTAAAGTGGATCAAAAGAGAGTCCACAACCATCATACTAGTGTCGCCTCATTGGCCTCAGAGAGCATGGTTCTCTGATCTCTGCGGTCTACTCGCAGACGACCCGTGGCTGCTTCCACTGTGTCCAGACCTACTGCAACAGGGTCCGTTTCTTTATCCTGATTTAGCGCGGCTGCGTTTGACGTGGCTGTTGAAACCGCTCTCTTAAGACGAGAGGGCATTCCAGAGTATGTTATAACAACCATGTTACATGCTATATAACCAGTTACAGCAGCTCATTATCACAGGATTTGGTGAGCTTATATTGATGGTGTGAATCTCGACAGTATCCAACATCTTCATTTAAGTTAGTCCGTCTTTTACTATTTTTACAGACGGGGTTAGATGGAGGACTACATTTAGCGACACTAAAGGTCCTGGTCTCTGCTTTGTCAATTTTCTTTCAGAGGCGTTTGGCTTTTTTGTCAACAGTTCACACTTTCCTGCAAGGTGTCCTTAGAGTTTAACCTCCGTTTATACCACCTACAGCTCCATGGGACTTGAATCTAGTTTTAGATTTTTTGCAATCTTACATTTTTTAACCCTTACAACAAGTGGATGTTAAGTTTCTCACTTGGAAAACAATTTTTCTCCTAGCCTTAGCTTCAGCAAAGCGTGTTTCTGAATTAGGGTGGTCATTCCGAGTTGATAGCTTGCTAGCAGTTTTTAGCAGCCGTGCAAACGCTAAGCCGCCTCCCTCTGGGAGTGTATCTTAGCTTAACAGAAGTGCGAACGAAAGTATCACAGAGCGGCTACAAAAAAATATTGTGCAGTTTCTGAGTAGCTTCAGACCTACTCAGCGCTTGCGATCACTTCAGACCATTCAGTTTCAGATTTGACGTCACAAACACGCCCTGCGTTCGGCCAGCCACGCCTGCATTTTTCCTGGCACGCCTGCGTTTTTTCGAACACTCCCCGAAAATGGTCAGTTGACACCCAGAAACGCCCACTTCATGTAAATCACTCTGCGGTCAGCAGTGCGACTGAAAAGCTTCGCTAGACCTTGTGTGAAAATACATCGGCCGTTGTGAAAGTACGTCGCGCGTGCGCACTGTGCCGCATACGCATGCACAGAAGTGCCATTTTTTTCCCTTAATCGCAGTGCAGCAAACATTTTCAGCTAGCGATCAACTCGGAATGACCCCCTAGGTGCGTTGTCATGCAAAGTACTGTATCTGGTGTTTCATGATGACAGAGTAGAGCTTCAGACAAATCCTGCTTTTCTACCAAAGGTAGTATTCTCTTTTCACATAAATCAACCAATCGTAGTTCCTGTTTTTTCAGAAGGTTCAGGAACTCTAGCTTCTTTGAATGTGGTTTGCGCACTTCACATTTATGTAGCCCGAACATCAACAGTACGTAACTGTTTGTTCTCTATGATGCAGTCAATATCGGTTGGCCAGCTTCCAAACAGACGTTGGCTAGATGGATTAAGCTGACCATTCGTCAGGCTTATTTTCATGCTAGTCTACAACTGCCTGCATCTATTTCAGCACATTCCACGCGTTCTGTGGGAACGTCATGGGCAAGTTTGCCGTGCAGCTACATGGTCATCAGAGCACACGTTTGTGCTTTTGTGTGCTTTTACAAGATTGATACTTTTGCGGCATCAGCATCTAGCTTTGGCTGTCTAGTGTTACAAGTGCCAACCAGCTCTCCCGCCTAAGAGGGAAACTTTGGTATGTCCGAAGAGTACTCCAGTGACCCCTAGTGGATGAAAAAGAAAAGTGGATTTTGGTACTTAACAGATAATTCCTTTTCTTTGAATCCATAGGGGTCACTGGATGTCCTCCCAGAGCGGTTTCACCTGTCTTGTGGTAAGTTCAGTATATCTTATGGTAACACATTATCACTGGGTTGTTTGAATGTTTCGGTGATTGTTACCTGTAGTCGTGTCAACTTTCTAGTTGTCCATTATGTTATAATGTTATATGTAATTCTCCATTGTTCATCCTCTCTTTCACTCCTGTTCGGCTCAGCGAAAAACACTGAGGCATCTTGTGAGTATGGAGGGGGAGGAGGGTTACTAATTTAAATATTTAAATGTGTCTATCCCTGCTAACGCCCCATCCATATCCCAAGAGTACTCGTGACCTGTATGGATTCAAAGAAAAGGATTTATCTGTTAAGTACCAAAATCAGCTTTTTTCTTTTCCCTAAAAACCATTAACCTCCCAGTAAGGGGGTACTTTCACCTATCGGTGCCTCCACCCAAGCATCGATTAACCTCAGGCCTACTTGGGAAAGCCTACAGACTAAATGAGTAATTTTACCAATTTAGATATGTATTTAGTGTATAGCCATTATCCACACACTATAACCATATACCTGTCTTCTTAACCTATCACTCGTTCCTCCAAGAAATCAATACAGGGACAATTATTGACAAGGAAAGCACTTGTACTTTAATTGCATTGTGGCAAGATAATAAAGGTATTGACATTAAACCATATAACCTACTTGTTTATACTCTATGATAAACATTCAATTACAGTATGTTATAGTCAATAATGGTTGCATGCAATAAAATCCCTGAATAAACTATATCAGTAATACCCAGGTATTAATTGTCCAAAGCAGTACTGTAGTATGACTGTTAGTGCACTCGTTGGTGCCCTTTGATGAACTCCGGTAGATGCGTTGCAATCCCTAGTAGTCCATTTATATTCCTATTTAGACATATTTGTCTTTTCCTGCAATATACTGTAGATATATATATATATATATATATATATACACACACAGGGTGATTCAAAAGTCACAGTACACCCATGAAAAAGTCGCACTACACCCTTTTGTTTCAAAAACTGTGCAAAAAATGGGAACATTGACTTCGATTCAAAATGGCCGATTTCAAGATGGCACTCATGTTTGGTACATACCCTAAAAGATAGCCCACCTCACCTATAACTTAACATTTCCGGCACAGTTTTTGAAACAAAATGGTGTACTATGACTTTTAAATCACCCTGTATATATATATATATATATATATATATATATATATAAAATTCCTTCTAGGCATTACTTTCCATGCAAGAATTATATAGCCACTAAAGGTTCCAATATCCCATGGCCTCTGTCTATTATGCTAGAATATCCAATGCAATATACTGTACAGCACAGGACTATGATAAGCTGTTAGGGAGTTATATACAGTGTGCTGTATATACAGTGTAGTGTGCGTAGTGTGCTTAAAATAGTTCATATAACTCAGCTGAGACTCCTTCGCTGTCAGTAGACTCTCAATTCCTCCAGTGGCCAGTCCCACTACTCTGGCCCCGGCTGTGGTATATGTGTGTGCAGGGGAAGCTTCTCACAACAGCCAGGTCTCCAACTCCTGGGGGCTGCACTCTGCATACTCTCATCTGTCAGTCTACGGCTGATGCTCCACGCTCTTTGGAAGTTGGCTATGCCCCTGTCTCTTTACTCAGCTGCTATTGGTGAACAGTGGATCCGGGAAACAGTGCTTCTCTCTCCTTTCAGCAGCTGGAGTGTTCTGTCAGGTAGCACAGCAACCAATGGTTCTGCCTCCTGCTGCTGGCTGGACTTGTCACACTGCCAGGCTCCACCGCTGGGGCTCACTCTGCTGCTGCTGACTGGGGAACCCAGCACTGGATACATGACAGCTGACTGAGATAAGAGCCACCAACTAGCCCTGCTCTGTGATGCGGACCTCACTGCTGCTGTGATCCCAGCTCCCTCTCTGGTTTCACCCCCTGTTCCTGGCTGCCTGTTCACAGTTCTGACGTTTACAGTTCTGGCCAGCCAGGCACAGTGGGTGAGCACTAAAGGGAGGGATCTCCAGACTGCCTGTCAACCAGTAGTGCAAATAGAAAAAAAATCTTAGTGGTACTGTGTGATTGTGCAAAAAAAAAGGTGAGGCCACGGAAAATGGGGGCTTGTCAACATGACACACCATCCATTACGCCACACAACAGAGCCCCTTATACATGTTACACAAGATAGCAAAGCCCCTTATACACATAACACCAGACAGCATAGCTTTTTATACATGTAATGCCAGACAGCATAGCCTCTTATACACGTTACACAAGACAAGAGTCACTTATACACGTTACGCCAAACAGAGCCCCTTATACACATGACAGCGGGGGAGACCCGGGAGCAGCGATAGCGGGCAGGAGGTTTTGCTGTCGGGCGGTATGGCATACCGGCTGCCAATCTCTTAGTGGTATGCCATACCACCATACTTCACCACTGCTGTCAATATCAGCTGATAGCTCTTTCATACCTTTGACTGGACTGCACATCACATGACCCCCTGTGAGGTGATGCCCCACCCACTGGCAATCACCCAACTGGTGTAGAACCTACTCCACAGCACTGTCCACCACTGTGTACATTAATTAATGTATTTGTAATTTAAATACAGAAATTATACACATATAATGATGGTAATAGTTTCTTCATAAATTACATGTTTAGTGTACATACATGATTATATATAAGGTCCATATCAATTTCACACACTGTGGGTCTGTACATGTATGAAATAAATATTATTTTACTTCAAAATTATTTTCTGTGTAAATACATTAATTTAGGAGATTTTGGGGTATACTCAATTGAAGTTGAAAGCTGCCGTCTGTAGAAAAGACAACATTTTTCGACTTTTTTTAGGTCAGAAGGGGTTCCAACCTATTCAATCTAACACCAATTTTTTTGACAAGTCGAGGAATTCAACTTGTCGAAAAGCACGTGGATCGGCGGAATAGCTGCCGATCCACGTGCTTGTGTCGAAAACGGTTTTGGCCCCCCTTTCGACCATCTCAATTCGACTTTAAAAAATGTTGAAGTGAAATGGGGAGAGCAGCGGCGGAGATGGGGAGAGCTGCGCCGGGGACGGGGAGAGCAGCGCCGGAGGATGTCACAGCCGCCGCTCACAGCAGCGCCCACCCGGCTCCAGCAAGCGAGACCTCGCTTGCTGGAGCCAGGTGGATGCTGCCATGAGCAGAGGCTGTGATGCAGGGACGGGGAGAAGCAGAGAGGCAGGGGGAGACAAGGGAGAGCAGTGGGCAGATGGGTGCGCTGCTCTCCCCCGTCTCCCGTCCCGCATCTCAATTCAACTTTTTTTAAAGTCGAATTGAGATATCATTGAATAGCCCAGGTCGGATCCATTCCGATAAATGAATGTCGGAATGGATCCGACTTCAATTGAATATACCCCTTTATCTATAATGTTCTGAAATATAACTCTTTATTACCCTTTCAAAATATTGTTTACCCTAACCAGGGTTACAATAGTGTTTGAAAACACTTGTAAAGTGGTGGACTGTCTCTTACTCCTAGCGTGAGATCTTGCAGACAGAAAGAGACCGAATTGTGACTGAGCCGCGTGCCCAACCCTGAATCCTCCTATGGGTCTATTAATCATGGTAAGCCACTTACCAGATTCTCTCTCTAGTGAGATGATTGAGCAGACACACACACACACACACACACACACACACACACACACACACACACACACACACACCAGACTTGGTTGGAAAATATGCTGCCTTTGGGCATGTGCAGCAGCTCCATTACGTCCTTTGTACTGGATGTAAGTTTCAGAGGAGGAAGGTATTCAGGCAACTGGAACCCCATCCCCCTGCATTTGCCTATGTAGTTGCCAGAAATTTGTTAAATAGATACCCTATAACTGCCAGTCACCTATTAGCCAGCAAACCCCTATTGAATGTCACCTGTTGCAAAGATACTCTACTACTGAAAGACATCTATTAGACAGGTACACCTTTATATGTTTGGCGGAACAGCATTATTTTTAAGCATCACAAACATTATTTGTAGCTCACATTATCATTGATTTTCATGTATTCACTAAGTATATCATAGGGTTTTTTAAGCAATAGATAACATCATCATCACTATTGAGAGAATACAGTGTAATAATGTACAGTATATTACTTAATAATGCAATAAAATAAATATACAATTAGGATATATTTTTCAAAAAGTTAAACATTTTACATCTTATCTGAAGGAGAATGTGATAGACTTAAGAAGGACTTTGGCCCAACTCCTTTGATTTAGAGTAGTCTTACTAGAATAGAATATGGACTCATTCACGTTTTTGCCATTACAACAAGGTAAGTGGACTTTTGTAGCTCTATTAGTGTTGTAATGTGATTTATGAATCATTTTTTTGTCCAATAGTTCAAACTGGAATTAAAGGTAAGCCTTTATAATTGTAATTTTTATGAAGGTCAGATTTGATGAAAACCATATAAACCACGCAGTACTAATGATTTCTTTAAAATTGATTTTCAGGTTGTAAAAGTGGTTTCTAAAGTCTCTCCTGTTGATTAATGGTGTACTTGTGTCTTATCTATAAACTCACATAATTTAAAATAATGATCACTTCATAGCAGATATGGAGAATTTACAAAGTTTTTAAATATTTAAAAGCTGAAGGAGTATGAAATTAACTAAAGCATGGTGATGGTAATTGGCAAGCAAGACTTCTGCAAGTGTTGGGGCTATTTTGTCCTATAGTCTTCAGTCTGTAACTTTGAAAATATGTGTTATGTTATCCATATTGCTCTTTTTATATGTTTGGGATGTCTTAAACATTATTCTGTATATGTACAATGCAAACTCAACTTGTTTTACTAAAAACAAAAAACTAAAAAAACTAAATGTTGCCCACTATTCCCTTTTCTCTCAATATATGAGACCAGTCCATTCAGACAAATATGCTTCTGTTTTCTCTTACTCCAATCTGGGACATCACAGCTTCTCCCTGGGATGGATCATGGCACTATGCACTTTATTCAGCTGGCATCGCTATTGAGACAGAAATAGTGATTTTCTCAATCCTGCTTCTGCTGAAAATCCCATGTGAAGAGCTGTCCAGAAAGGTAAATGAGGCCTGCCAATGTAATCGCAAAATTGTGCATACAGTCATATAACTGCGATGCATATGCAAAAATCAATCATCATCGACAGTTGTGGATAACCCAGGGAATGCTGTTGCACCGGGCACCATGTTTTCAGTTGCAGGAATTGCAGCTGACGTCAGATGCACACACCAAAGCCGGCCATGACACGGCTGTGTTTCACCAACATCTCCCCGTAAAAACACCATGTGTACGCTCACGAACACCCGCCTCCTATCAATCAAACTTGTCCCATCATGGAAAATACGATCGCATCAGAATAAAAAATTGCAACTTGTGCACACGCAATGTGTTTGTAGCACATGCGCAGTCATCCTCTAAATGTCCATTTGAGATTTTGCAATCTTTGTGACTGAAGCTGAATAAGGTCCTATTTAAAAAAATTTTTTTAAATTAGGTTAAAAAAATTTATTTAAAACATATCCAACATAGTTTTATTAGAAACAAAAGTACAAATGTTTACGCCTAAACATCGATGACTAATAAAGTATATGTTTGAAACATCGGGTACATGGCATATTTTCCTGATAGCTGCTCCTCTCTGCAGCCGCAAAGTGTACTGTACACAGGGAAGGTGAGGGGGCTGCTTTTTTACATTTCCCCAGTGGCTGTTAATCTCTGAAGCCGCAGGGCAGGTGGGTGCCCTGGGCCTCCCTATCAGCATTGATTAACTGCACAGCAGGCACTGGGGGAGGGAACCAGGAAGCAGAGGGGCTGCACAGTGGGCATTTCTGACTGGTCGCATCAGATGCCCCATGTCAGGGAAAGCCCAGCCTGGTGTGGTTGCATCTGAAGTGATCACACCAAGAAAGTTGTTGAATTAAGGAGTACCTTATTTTCCTCACAGATATTGCCCCTCTGGGAGGCTTTCCCTCCTTTGCAGACATTATAGACAGGTATCATATTTTCATGATGCATTTGTTTCTTATTATCAAAACACTTAATCTTTACTACCTTCAGTTAATTTTAATGTTGGCTTTGCACTATACAGTACTGTATACACCCTATTTTCTATCAACAAAAAATCCATCATGAGAAGAGATCAAATTATCATGGAAGCAGGACCATCTGTTAGGATCTCCTGTTCTGTACTGCCACGTCGCCATGGCAACCGGGAGGCAAGTGTTAGCGAAGTAACCTGAGCGCAGCTGATACTCCGGTCCGGGTTTTTACTGTGTAGTGGTTACAGGCTCTGTGCACGGCAGGGAATCCGGCGCTGGTTTTGTGCTCACAGTCTGTGAGGTCTCAGTGGGGCATGGACAGCACCTGCTATATAAACCATCCTCTCAGGCTAGGCAAATGCTGCTGAATCTTTGTTTGTTAGTCAGTTCCAGAGAGTTAGCTAGTACTGTGTGACTTTGTATTTACTTGTTGCTTACTGCGAATAGGCCTTGGGATTCGGTACTTCATTCTGGCAATCCGGACCTAGCAGTAAGACTGGAGTCAGTTGTTTAACCTGCTGGGGTTCTTTTGCTATTCTGTGAACCCAGCAGGTTTGCGGCTGTACTCTCAGACCAGCTTGCTTAATCCTCCCTCACTGTGCAGGGCGTCCAGGTGTTAGTTTAGTGGCAGTAAGCTGAACCTGTGCCCTGCAAGTGGGGGTTAGGATTGTGGATACTCTCCTTGTATCTATATTTCTATCTCTGACCAAGGAGTTTATTCCCACACCCGTTGGTAACCCTTTGGGGTTTTTCCTGTTGCTCTTAGCAACATCATTTTGGGTGCTCCACATGTTAAATCACTACATCTCGCTTCATTGTCCGCTCTATTCCATCTGAGCATTCCTGACACTAGGGAGACACCCAATTCCTGAGCCTTTGGGCTTCCCCGTTCATTTTGTGTTTATTAGTTATTCCATCACCTCCTGTGTATGTTGTGTTATACTGTCTGTGAGTTCGTTTTGCCTCGCATCCCTCTCTGGTCATAAACCGGTATACTCCTGTTAGCACTGGTGTGCGTAACATATTCAGCAGCCTACTCCTGTTGAAATTTTGTGGGAATATGGAGCATACCCCTCAAAATACTTTACAACAGGTGGTCGATCAGGTGCAGGTCCTGACTCGACAATTTAATGAGATGTCCATTAAAATGAACACCCCGCAGGCCGCTAGCGGAGCTCCTGCAGCAGCAGCGGCAAGTTTAGGGGTTAAGGAGCCGAAAGTAAATCTCCCGGATCGTTTTTCTGGAGATCGCTCGCAGTTTTTTTGTTTCAAGGAGAGCTGTAAGCTATATTTCAGGCTTAGGCCCCAGTCTTCTGGGTCGGAGATTCAGCGGGTGGGCATGGTGATTTCCTTGCTACAAGGAGAACCACAGGTCTGGGCATATGGGTTGCAGCCTGACTGTCCGTCACTTAAAAGTGTTGATGCTTTTTTTACGGCACTGGGCATTTTGTATGATGACCCTGACAAGATGGCTTCAGCCGAGGCTCAGATTACGGTCCTAAAGCAAGGGCGACGGCCAGCTGAGGTTTATAGTACGGAGTTTCGGAGGTTGGCTCATGAATACCCAGTGGAATGACCCAGCCCTGAGAAACCAGTACCGAAGGGGCCTTTCTGACCAGATAAAGGACCAACTGGTACAATATCCCTCGCCTGATAGCTTAGATCAGCTCATGAAGTTATCCATCCGGGTGGATAGACGGCTGAGAGAGCGTAGGCTTGAAAGGGAGACCGCAGTTTCCTTTTTTCCCAAGGGAACCTCAGACTCTAAGGAATATTCCGAGGAGCCTATGCAGATTGGGGCTACCCACCTCTCCTCGCGTGAGAAGACGCGGAGGAGACAGCAGGGTTTGTGTTTGTACTGTGGGAATAAAGGTCATGTCGTAGTATCATGCCCAGAAAAGCCGGAAAACTTCAGGGCCTGAGGGTGATGGGAAATATCCTGTCAGGCCAGAAGTCATATTTTCCCAAAAAGACTTTTCTCATCCCGGTGACTTTGAAGATCCTCGGTCAAACTGTCAAGACTGAGGCCTTTGTTGACAGTGGGGCCGATTGGGTTTTAATGGACCGTCAATTCGCCCTGGAACACTCTGTTCCCTCAGTACCTTTGGCATCAGAGATTGAGATCTGTGGGTTAAACGGGGAACCATTGTCCCAGGGTAAAATTACCTCCTGCACCAGCCAAATTCCTTTGTTTATTGGAGCCACACACTCTGAAAAATTGTCTTTCTATGTGACTGTCTGTTCTTTTGCCCCATTGGTTTTGGGGTTACCCTGGTTAAGGGCCCATAACCCTCAATTTAACTGGGTGTCTGGGGAGATTCTTAGTTGGGGTAGTGATTGTTTCAGGAGTTGCTTGAGCCTTCCAGTCAGGCTCTTGCAGCTAAGTTTGCCAGGATTGCCAGGATGTTATGCAGATTTTGCGGATGTGTTCTCCAAAAAAGTTGCGGAGGTACTACCTCCCCATCGCCCCTATGACTGTGCCATTGATTTGTTGCCGGATGCTAAGCTTCCCAAGAGCATGTTGTACTCCCTGTCACTTCCTGAGACTCAGGCTATGGCAGAGTACATTCAGGAGAACTTGGCTAAGGGATTTATCAGACCCTCACAGTCCCCAGTTGGGTCGGGGTTCTTCTTCGTGGGTAAAAAGGACGGTTCGTTGCGACCCTGCATCGACTTAAGGGAATTGAACCGTATCACGATTAAAAACTCGTACCCACTGCCTCTCATTTTGGTTTTGTTTGACCAGCTTCGTACTGCCACCATTTTTTCTAAGATTGACCTACGCGGTGCTTACAATCTAATCCGAATAAGAGAGGGGGATGAATGGAAGACTGCCTTTAATACCCACTAAGGGCATTATGAATATTTGGTGATGCCTTTTGGGCTCTCTAATGCCCCGGCAGTCTTCCAGGAATTCATGAACGATGTGCTCAGGGAATATTTGGATAGATTTTTAGTTGTTTATCTAGATGACATCCTAATCTTCTCCCATTCCCTGGAGGAACATCGGAAGCATGTATGCTTAGTCCTCCAGAAACTCAGAGACCACCAGCTTGGGGCGAAGCTGGAGAAGTGCGAATTTGAAGTCCAGCAAATCGCATTTCTAGGGTATATTAACTCCTCAGAAGGTTTCCAAATGGAGGGTTCTAAGGTACAGGCAGTCCTGGATTGGGTGCAGCCCACTAGTTTGAAGGCGCTTCAGCATTTTCTGGGCTTTGCGAACTTTTATAGACGGTTCATCGCTGGATTTTCGTCTATAGTGGCCCCCTTGGTGGCACTCACTAAGAAAGGGGCGGATGTTGCTCACTGGTCTTGTGAGGCCAAAGCGGCCTTTGCCCGTCTCAAAAGGGCATTTGTCTCGGCCAAGGTGCTGCGACACCCAGATCCAGAGCGTCCTTTTGTGGTAGAAGTGGATGCCTCTGAGATAGGTATTGGGGCAGTGCTCTCTCAGATGGGGGTGTCTGATAATCGCCTTCATCCCTGTGCTTACTTTTCCCGTAAATTTTTGTCTGCCGAGATGAATTATGGTGTGGGTAACCGGGAATTGTTGGCTATAAAGGATGCACTCGGGGAGTGGAGACACTGGCTTGAGGGGGCTAAGTTTGTGGTCTCAATTCTCACCGACCATAAGAATCTGGCATATTTAGAGTCAGCGAAGCGGCTCAATGCCAGGCAAGCACGATGGGCTTTGTTTTTTGCTCGCTTTAATTTTTTGATAACATATCGCCCTGGGTCAAAAAACATCAAGGCTGATGCGCTCTCGCAGGGTTTTGCTCCAGTCCAAGAGACCACCGAGGAGCCATTGCCCATTGTGTCCCCATCATGTATTAAAGTGGGCATTACCCAGGACCTCTTGTCATTAGTCCTTAGAGCACAGGAGCAGGCTCCTCCAGACCTTCCGGTAGGTCTCTTGTTTGTGCCTCCTAGGTTAAGACAGCGAGTGTTCCTGGAATTCCATGCCAAGAGGTCGGCAGGGCATCCGGGTATTGCCAGAACTCGGGAGTTGCTGTCTAGGGTGGTGTGGTGGCCCTCGGTGGCTAGGGATGTGGATCAGTGGGTTCGGGCATGTGACGTTTGTGCCCGAAATAAAACTCCTAGAGGGGTTCCTGTCGGCCCATTACATCCACTCTCTATTCCATCTAAGCCATGGACCCACATTTCCATGGATTTTGTGGTGGACTTGCCCAAATCCTCGGGGATGACAGCCATTTGGGTTGTCGTTGACAGGTTTTCGAAGATGGCGCATTTCGTTCCACTGGTTGGGTTGCCATCGGCCAGATGCCTGTCTGAGTTATTTATGCAGCATGTTGTGCGCCTCCACGGGTTGCCACTTGATGTGGTCTCTGACCGTGGATCCCAGTTTGTGGCCAAATTCTGGAGGGCATTTTGTTCTGATCTCCAGATTTCTGTGAGCTTGTCGTCAGGCTACTCACAGTCTAATGGGCAGACTGAGAGGGTGAACCAGTCCTTGGAGCAGTTCCTCAGGTGTTATGTCTCCAAGTGTCATACTGACTGGGTTGCTCATCTGTCCATGGCGGAGTTTGCCTATAACAACGCGGCTCACTCTGCTACAGGGATCTCTCCCTTCCTTTGTGTGTATGGGCATCATCCTAAGGCCAATTCTTTTGACCCCCTGGATTCCACGCCTGGTGGTTCCTCTGTGGTTTCGGGCCTAAGGGGTATTTGGAGGAAAGTTAAGAAAGCCCTTGTGTCTGTGTCATTAGTGACCAAAAGGGTTTTTGATAAGCGGAGAAGACCCTGCAGCTTTAAATTAGGAGACTTCGTCTGGTAGTCCACCAAGAATTTGAAGTTGAGACAGCCATCTCATAAGTTAGGCCCCCGGTTCATCGGCCCTTATAAGATCACCAGGGTTATCAATCCGGTGGCATTTCAGTTAGATCTGCCCCGTTCATTGGGTATCAATAAAACATTTCATTGTTCCCTTTTAAAACTGGCGGTTAGTAATCCTTCTTCCAGTGGAAGACCTTCTCCTCTTCTGATACGGGGTCAGAGGGAGTTTGTGGTTGAAAGGGTTCTTGACTCCAAGATGGTTCGGGGTCGGCTGTCATTTTTGGTGCACTGGAAGGGGTATGGCCCGGAGGAGCGGTCGTGGGTGCGCAGTTGTGATCTTCATGCCCCCAGACTGATACGCTCTTTCTTCTCGCAGTTCCCCGATAAACCCGGTGGTAGGGGTTCTTTGACCCCTCGTCAGAGGGGGGGTACTGTTAGGATCTCCTGTTCTGTACTGCCACGTCGCCATGGCAACCGGGAGGCAAGTGTTAGCGAAGTAACCTAAGCGTAGCTGATACTCCGGTCCGGGTTTTTACTGTGTAGTGGTTACAGGCTCTGTGCACGGCAGGGAATCCGGCGCTGGTTTTGTGCTCACAGTCTGTGAGGTCTGAGTGGGGCGTGGACAGCACCTGCTATATAAACCATCCTCTCAGGCTAGGCAAATGCTGCTGAATCTTTGTTTGTTAGTCAGTTCCAGAGAGTTAGCTAGTACTGTGTGACTTTGTATTTACTTGTTGCTTACTGCGAATAGGCCTTGGGATTCGGTACTTCATTCTGGCAATCCGGACCTAGCAGTAAGACTGGAGTCAGTTGTTTAACCTGCTGGGGTTCTTTTGCTATTCTGTGAACCCAGCAGGTTTGCGGCTGTACTCTCAGACCTGCTTGCTTAATCCTCCCTCACTGTGCAGGGCGTCCAGGTGTCAGTTTAGTGGCAGTAAGCTGAACCTGTGCCCTGCAAGTGGGGGTTAGGATTGTGGATACTCTCCTTGTATCTATATTTCTATCTCTGACCAAGGAGTTTATTCCCACACCCGTTGGTAACCCTTTGGGGTTTTTCCTGTTGCTCTTAGCAACATCATTTTGGGTGCTCCACATGTTAAATCACTACATCTCGCTTCATTGTCTGCTCTATTCCATCTGAGCATTCCTGACACTAGGGAGACACCCAATTCCTGAGCCTTTGGGCTTCCCCATTCATTTTGTGTTTATTAGTTATTCCATCACCTCCTGTGTATGTTGTGTTATACTGTCTGTGAGTTCGTTTTGCCTCGCATCCCTCTCTGTTCATACACCGGTATACTCCTGTTAGCACTGGTGTGTGTAACACCATCTTAACAGCAGTGTAGGCTCATGGGCAAAGCAATGCACTTGGGACCCTACCCATCCTCCAGCGGTAGTGGTGGAGGGTGCTATCATCGGCAACTTTGATATCCCGTGAGTGGTAGGGGGTATTTTATCTTCCGCTCAGCATGTAGGACTTGGAGCAGTCATTTCTGCTAATTACTTTTTTACTTAACAAATGGGAGATGGGGCGGGAGGGAGAACACTAAACTGTAGAAGGGGTATTTGGCTGAATGAAGTGGCCCCGGTACATAACTTCCAGGGTGGTAGGGAGTGTTTAATACGCAGGGGAGGGGTGAATAGTGGAGCGTGCTTAATATTAATTATTTTCTGGTGGGAGGGCAGCTTGCTTGATTGCAGATATCTCCAGTTTCTAGAAAAATTTCTTAGCTTTCAATGGAATATAAAAAAATCTAGAGAGTCCTACATTTCAGGATGTACTGGGGACTTGGGGATCACGGTTAAGGAGCCAGCGCAATCCACCGATGAAAATATAAAACAGCATACCAGCATGTGGAGCTGGAGCAGGGACCAGCTGCTGGAAGGGTGATATCTCGTGTTCTGGACATAGTAGAGACAAGCTGCCGGTGTCCACCAGAAGGGGAGAGTGCCAGCTTTTTCAGTATACCCTCAGAAAAACTCTAAGTCAGACAGAACCTGAGATATCTGGCAGGGAAGAGCAAATAATAGACAGAAAATATGGGCGATAGAGGACTGCGCTGGATCACTAGTTTTTGGAATTAATAGCAGCTGTAAGGGTGGTCCACCACCCCTTCAATATAGCAATATATGTAGTATCCGTATAGCGCTCATCAATTCCAATTGTGTCTCATGTATCTATACCATAGCATGTGCAATCTATTAGACAACAATATGTAATTGCTTCTAATTCAAATAATAATGACGCTAAGCAAGTGTATATAAATAGAGAAGGGATTTTATTAATAATAGGTAAAATTATTTATACAAATGCTTGTGGCATCATATTCAAAAATACTTGAGGCTGTAAATGCTGCATCAACAAAGTATTGAGCAAAGGCTGTGAATGCTTACACATGTGATTTCTTTGTTTTTTATTTTTAATAAATATGCAAAAATCTCAATTTTTTTTTACATTGTCATTATGGGGTATTGTGTGTAGAATTTTGAGGGAAAAAATTAATTTATTCCATTTTGGAATAAGGCTGTAACATAACAAAATGTGGAAAAAGTGAAGCGCTGTGAATACTTTCTAGGTGCACTGTATTCCTTTAGCTGCACTAGACGTTGCATCACTTCTGTCCTTCTTGGTGTCAACAGCGGAATGTCACTTATGTCCTTACCTGGCGCTGATTCTCCTTCATAATTGTTAGTGGGGCTGATCATTTTCGAAGACTTGGGAGGAGTTGTTAAAATTCTCAGTTGGTTCTGAGCGGCACATCACTTCCTCCCTTCTTGGTATTAGTGGCGGGCTGTCACTTCCGCCCTTACTTGGCGCTATGGGGGTCATTCCGAGTTGATCGCTAGCTGCCATTGTTCACAGTGCAGCGATCAGGCTAAAAATATGCATTTCTGCGCATGCGTATGCACTGCAATGCACACGCGCGATGTATGGCTACAAAGACCTTTGTGGTTTTGCACAGGTTCTAGCGAAGCTTTAAGTCGCACAGCACAACGCAAGAAGATTGACAGGAAGGGGGCGTTTCTGGGTGTCAACTGTCCATTTTCAGGGAGTGGAAAAATGCAGGCCTGCTGGGGAAAACACAGGCGTGGCTGGGTGGATGCTGGGCGGGTGTGTGACATCAGAAGCCAACCCTCCAACATTACAATCAAGGCACACGAAGAGTAAGTCCAGGGCTGGTCTTGTTTTGCACAAAATGTTTTTGCAGGCGCTCTGCTGCACAGGTGTTCGCACTTCTGCAAAGTGAAAATACACTCCCCAGTGGGCGGCGACAATGCATTTGCACGGCTGCTAAAAACTGCTAGCGAGCGATCAACTCGTATTGACCCCCTATGTCTCTTTCAATAGTGAAGCTGTTAATTTTTTTGAACTTTGGAACGAGGTATTCTAGTGCTCAGATGTAAGGTGCTATAGGGCCTAATTCAGAGTTGATCTCAGCAGTAAATTTGTTAGCAGTTGGGCAAAACCATATGCACTGCAGGGGGCGGGGCAGATATAACATGTGCAGAGAGAGTTAGATTTGGGTGGGGTGTGTTCAAACTGAAATATAAATTGAAGTGTAAAAATAAAGCAGCTAGTATTTACCCTGCACAGAAACAATATAACCCACCCATATCTAACTCTCTCTGCACGTTATATCTGCTCCCCCTGCAGTGCACATGGTTTTGCCCAACTGCTAACAAATTTGCTGCTGCAATTAACTCTGAATTACCCCCATAGTCTCTTTCTGGCAGCAGTCATTCCCAGAGCCGGATTAAGAGGGGGGCCTCGGGGATAAGTACCTGCGCACCCGGGAACTGGCACAGTGGTGCCACATGCAGGGCAGCTAATCGATTGCTGTCCCTGGCAGCTCCCGGGTGGTCTGCGGTGCATTGAAAGGCTGGTGCAGATAGTGTGTACAGGCAGACAAAGGGAAGGACAGCTGAGTGACAGCTCAGCTGTCCAATTATCTGAGGAGCAGCAGCCTGCGGCTCAGTCATTGGCTGGGCACGCAGGCTGCAGGAAAGAAGTAGCACACGGCGCATGGAGGCAGCCAGCACCCAGCCAGCTCTCCTATACAGTAGAACTGTATATCATCAGTGCAGCCTGCCAGCGTGTTGTATTAATTACAAAAGGCTCTAGTGGCATTTGCACCTTTATTGGCGTAACGGGCTATCCATTCCTATGTATGTACTATATATATATATATATATATATATATATAGTTAGTTAGTTGAGGGCACTCAATAAATAATTATTATAGAATTATTAAAGAAAAATCTATTTTATTAGCATCACCACCCAAATAGGTACTTTAAAAGTCATAAGTGAATGGCTCCATTAATCCTATTTGTATTCATCATATGGCAAGCATATTAAGGGCCTAATTCAGTAATCATTGCATATTCTGCCAATTAGCAGAATTTGCAATCCTTTTCCCAGCATGCTGGGGACCGCCTAATCCAGGGCAAGGCCGACCCCCAACATGCTGACCACCTCCTCCCCCCCCTTTATGAAGCAGAAATTGCGACCACCCCACAATTCCTGCTTCATCGTATAAAATTATTGAAGCCCCCTGCTGGTGCAGCTACCGCAATCACGCCCCCGGCATGCCCCCATTTGTCCTACTCCGCCCCCAGTTCATGCCGCACCGCCCCCCTGCAACGCTCCGTCTCTTCCGTGGAGACTATACCCCAGGCCCTCCGAAGCCTTAATCCAGCTCTGGTCATTCCTATGTTCCTGTTGATTCCAATAGTTAGTACTAGGACTCTGCTGAAGGTGACTAAACACTAAACAAAACAAAACAATAAAATCTACACAAAACACAACACATAGATAGAACAGGTGTATTGTCCCTAAAATTCATATATTTAATTGGAGTCAATAAATAAGTTTAGTTTTGTTGGTTTAATCGTATTTATCAAAGCGATGGGCATTAGTATAATGGATACTGTAGGTAGTATTGCTAAATCCTTGATAATATTCAGGGTTCCGTGGCTGAGTGCCTACAGTCCCTCTTTTTGCTGTGTGTAAATATGAATTAAACTAATGAAATATATTTTTATTTTTATAGATGTGCAATTCATGTATCTAGGGACATATTAATCATAAATCAGTAAGTAAATAAAGTGAGAAATATTCATAAATTCCTTCTCAATAATTACAAAATTACGTTTGGTTTTAAATATGTTCTGATCATTATTATGTTTGTGTATATTGATGTATAGTAAATAAAGCTGCAGACAACAATAACAAGAGATATTTATATATTATATTTTATAATCTCATTTTACTTCTATATTTGTATAAATAATTTTACCTGTTATTAATAAAATCCCCTCTTTATTTACATACACTTGCTAAGTGTCATTATTATTTGAACTAGAAGCAATTACACATTGTTGTCTAATAGATTGCACATGCTATGGTATTGATACATGAGACTCAATTGGAATTGATGAGCGATATACGGGTACTACACATAAGAGCAAATAATATGCTTGGATGAGACCACTGCTTTGGGCCAATTTTTAAAAATCTGGTACCCCTGGAAAAAGGGGACCCTCGGTTATCAGTCTAGGGCCCTTATACTCCTGGGGCCCTTGAGCAACTACCCATTGAGCACATTCAAAAAGACAGCCCTGCATGGGAGCAGGAGGGATATAGTCAGCATGTAGACAGTCAGAATGTTGACACAGGAGGTTAGGGTTAGACTGCAATTAGTGTTAGGGTTAAGCTAATATAGGACTTTCTACATTCTAACTGTTGACATTCATAACATCATCATTTTGGGCATGCCAACATTCAGACCACATTGACATTATGGCATTGATATATAGAATGTCGACATCTCCTACCACACCCTAGCATGTTATGGCAGTAGCATATTTCCCACTAGGCACATGAGGTTGCGCCCCCTCTGCCCACTGCATTTGAGCAGCTGGTCCTTTTTTTTAGCACCATAGAGGGAGATGGGCTTGTGGGTAGAGATTTACAGTGTGGGAGGTTGGGGTTACCTCCTACTTCATTGCTGTCCACCTGTCCAGAATTGATTAAACAGGCAGACTTGACGAGTCTGTGCAGCATGATGGAGTAGGATTTCAATATATGGTAGATGAGAAACTCTATTGGGCGCAAATTAGAGTTACTGTCAGCCTTGGACACACTCAAATGGGGGTCCCTTATAATCCCCCTGTGTTAGAATCTGGTAAATTTTTGAGAGTATGACCTGGGTGCTCACTCTAATTGTGGTTACTTTAAATTACCAAAGCAATGTTTTTTTCTATAGGTATATACATATTAATAGTACATGTAGTAAAATTTCGTACTTTAATAAAAGAAGTATAGTGCACAATAAACAGTGTTAGCTCGATTGTCATTTGGCATAACACAGTAATAAAACAAGGTAAGTATTAACTGTGTGGCAAACAGCATAACACACACTTAAAAGAACATGTATAAATCGTAGCAAGAAAAAAGCAAAGGAGACGCAGGTGGCATATCGACAGGGTGCTCCAACTTCACCCTACTCTGGCTCCTATGCTTAATGTAGGCCAATGGGAATAGTCCAAAGTAGTCCCGGGTTGATGAGTAGGTAGCCAACACATTTCAAGTCTCTTCCTCAAGGCTTGTTAGGTCATTCTGGTCCCAAATCTGTTACTTATGGTCTTATGGTAATTGACAGTTAAGCACTTCCGGTTCTGAGTTTATCGGAACCAGAAGTGTAAGATCGTAATTATAAAGTTAATTTAATTGTGTTCATCTAAGACTTTTGCTACTGTTAATAGCTGTAAGTATACTGGTTAAAATGCAGTAGTGAAGAGATTTGATTTACATTGATTTTCAATGCTATTCTTGGCCGTATCACCCGGAAGTATGTATTTCTGGAAGTGACGTCACAGGAAGTTGGGCGTCCATTGGATGTTGTCCGATATGGCATCACTGGAAGGGTGGCATTGATTTTTCAATATTATTGTTTGTCGCGTCACCAAGAAGTGTGTATTTCTGGAAAATACGTCACCAGAAGTGGGGCGTCTGTTAAGTGTTATCCGATGTGACGTCACCGGAAGTGTGGCATCCCGTACTTTAAGGACATCTCCGGAGCTTGTATAGCGGTGACAAGCTGGAATTGAAGCATATAACTATAAATTTAAATTTGTGAAACAACTATAATAACAATAACAGTATTTATAAAAAACAATGTAGTTGTGGCTTAGGTAAAAAAACTTTTTCCATTTTGTAGATGAACTATAATTCTGGAAATTTGATTCTCTGTTAATTGCAATGTGATTTGTGCATCCATAGTTGTAGTCCGTGATAGATTAGGTAGAATGGATAGCTGTTCCCAGAGAGATGGTACTCAGTGGGGGGGGGGGGGGGGGAGGGGGGGGGACAAATTATGAAAAACATGAAAAAAGTGACATTTATTAGAAGATATATACAGATGACAAAAAGTTAGTATTGCTATTAATATTTCATAAAAACACTTTAATTCAAAGTCTTTGTTGAGACCTTTAAGGGATAATGTCTGGAGATTATATATTAATTTCATTTCTGCCTTGGCAAGATTTTTTTCTGTGTTCCTATCTCGCCAGGTGGATTTAATGTGTTGCAGACCTACAAATCTTCTGATATGTCGAAAGTAGCAGTTATGTTCTAACTTAAAATGTTCAGATAGGTTGTGCGTAAGGAGTCAATTTTTTTATATTCCGCAAGTGCTCTCTGAGTCTGGTCTTTAGTGATCTTGATGTTCGGCCTATATAAAAAATACCACACGTACACTTGACTAGATAGATGACATTACTCGTGTGGCAAGTGATAAAGTCCTTAATCTTGAATTTTATTCCATGTAACATAGATATACATACATTTGTATGCAAAATTTCTTTAAAGAAATTCTTTGAATTAAAACAACAAGAAGAAGGTACTACACAACAGGTTTCTGAAACTGATCAACAAACATAATCAACATCAACACAATCATCTTTCAAAAAACCATCACAATTCTATCCAACACACATAAAGGGAAACTTAATTGAAACATTTCAGAAACTTGTTATCGATCATATCAATTCCATAGACAAAAAAAAAGAATAAAGTAAAATTCAACCTAGCAAGAAAGGAGTGCAAAGTGATAAAATCACTTCAAGAAGACAAGGAAATTATCATAAAACCTTGTGACAAGGGGGTGGGTGGCATCGGCATCCAGAATAAAATAGATTACATCAACTAAATCTACCGACAATTATCAGACAATACCATGTATCAGAAGTTAAAAACAGGTCCATCAATAAAAATAAAAAATAATTTCCAAATTTTGTTTGCAGACTCATCTAGAAAAAGCTGGAATCTCTAACTCTGAATACACCTTCTTGAATATAGAAAACCTGATTACCCCCACAATATATGTATTGCCAAAAATACATAAAGCTGCACATCCCCAAGAGGAAGACCCGTCATCGCAGGAACAGGGTGTTTATCAGCTTTGGTCAACCATGAATTACAATCTCTAGTCACAAATAATCCATTGTATTTGAAAGATACTGGGGACACTATCAAAAAATTGGAAGAACTAGAATGTGACCCTGAAATAATCATGCTAACAGCAGATGTCTCATCTCTGTATACCAGTGTTTCCCAACCTTGGTCCTCAAGGCACACTAACAGTCCTGTTTTTAGTGATATCCAGGCTTGAACACAGGTGACTTAATTAGTACCTCAGTTATTTTGATTTAACCATCTGTGCTGATGCCTGGATATCACTAAAACCTGCACTGTTGGTGTGCCTTGAGGACCGCAGTTGGGAATTACTGCTGTATACCATCATCAAGCATCAGAAGGGTATAGACACAACTTCTTGGTTTTTAAACCAATCTGACCTTTCAGAAGACAGAAAATTGTTCATCTTGGAATCCATTGACTTCATTTTAAAGAACAACTATTTCTACTTTGACGGAAATGACTATCTACAAATAAGGGGGACAGCAATGGGTACACGTATTGCCCCGAGATATGCAGACTTATTTATGGCACATTGGGAAAATGAAAACATCAATACCAACAATTCGTGGGGGAATACACTCATCAAATGGAACTGCTACATGGACTATATTATATTCTTCTGGAAAGGGGATATGCACAATCTAATCCAGTACAAACAATTATATATCCAAGGACAGTGAATATCATACAAACTGGCTTAATGGCATTCCCAAAGGCCAATACATTAGAATAAGAAAAATTTGTAGCGAGGACGATATCTGTATATCTCAGATTGACAGATTGAAGAATTGCTTCATAGAAAAAGGCAACAATCCAGATACTCTTGAAAGAATAAAAGAAGAAACTCTAAGAATGGACAGAACATCACTTATACATAACCAAGATAACCAAAACAATAAGAAAAAAGAAACTAACCATTCACAATGGTCTTTTATTACAGGATATGACTCCCAACATAAAAAAATCTAATCGATAGTCAATGAACACTGGCATTTGTTATGCAAAGACAACACTTTGAGAGAAATTGTACCAAAAAAGCTAATATTTATCTTTTGGAAGGCATCCAACCTGCGAGATAAACTAGTATGGAGTGCTCTACCTCAAAAACCTCCAAATCCTATCAGAACTAGTGGCTTCCACAGATATGGCACCTGCTTACCATGGAGGCAAATTAGTTCAGAAACATCAAAATTCATAGAAATTATGGTACTTGGAATAAAATTCAAGATTAATGACTTTATCACTTGCCACACGAGTAATGTCATCTACAGTATCTAGTCATGTTTTTCATAATTTGTCCCTTTTTCCCCCCACTGAGTACCATTTCTCTGGGAACAGCTATCCGTTCTACCTAATCTATCATGGACTACAATTATAGATGTACAAATTACATTGCAATTAACAGAGAATCAAAAATCCAGAATTATATTTCATTTCCAAAATGGAAAAAGTTTTTCACATAAGCCACAGCTACATCTTTTTTTATTAATACTGTTATTGTTATTATAGTTGTTTCACAATTTTCAATTTATATTTCCGGCCTGTCCCCGCTATACAAGCTCCAGAGATGTCCTTAAAGTATGGGATGCCACACTTCCGGTGATCTCACATCGGATAACACTCAACGGATGCCCCACTTCCGGTGACTCATTTCTGGAAATACACACTCCCGGGTGATGCGGCCAACAATAATATTGAAAAATCAATGCCACACTTCCGATGATGCCATATTGGACAACATCCAACGGACGCCCCACTTCCTGTGACATCACTTCCGAAAATACATACTTCCGGGTGACGCGGCCAAGAATAGCATTGAAAATCAATGTAAATCAAATCTCTTCACTACTGCATTTTAACTAGTATACTTACAGCTATTAACAGTAGCAAAAGCCTTAGATGAACACAATTAAATTAACTTTATAATTACGATCTTACACTTCTGGTTCCGGTAAACTCAGAACCGGAAGTGCTTAACTGTCAATTACCCAAAGCCCATAAGTAACAGATTTGGGACCAGAATGAACAAACAAGCCCTGAGGAAGAGACAGAGTCTCGAAATGCGTTGGCTACCAACTCATCACCCCAGGACTACATTGGACTACATTAAGCATAGGAGCCAGAGTAGGGTGAAGTTGGAGCACCCTGTTGATATTCCACCTGTGGCTCCTTTGCCTTTTTCTTGGTACGATTTATCCATGTTCTCTTAAGTGTGTGTGTTATACTGTTTGCCATACAGTTAATACTTACCTTGTTTTGAAACACATGTATGTGTGTGTGTGGCATTTGGGGAGCAGTAGGGGGGCAGTGTGCAAGGGGATGGAGCAGTGAAGTGTGTTGGGAGCAGTGTGAACAATAAGGGGACAGTGAGGGTTGCGGGAGTAGTAGGGGAACAGTGAGGGATGGGGAGTAAAGTGAGCAGAAGGGGAACAGTGAGGGGCGGGAGTGCACTGTGAGCAGAAAGGGGGACAGTAACGTGAGGGGGAGCAGTGTGAGCAATAGGGGGGGAAGTGAGGAGTGGGGGAGCAGTGTGAGCAGTAGGGGCAGTGAGGGGTGTTGGAGCAATGTGAGCTGTGGAAGGGTGTCAGTGAGATGTGGAGGAGCAGTAGAGGGGCAAGGCGGGGGGGCAATGTGAGCAGTGTAAGAGGGAAAGTGAGGGGCAGGGAAGCAGTGTGAACAGTGGGGGCAGTGTCAACTGTAGGGGACAGTTATGGGTAGGGTAGCAGTGTGAATAGTAAAGGGCAGTGAGGGGTAGGTGAGCACTGTGGGCAGGAAGAGTTAGAGGGGCAGTGAAGTGTGGTGAGTTAGTGTGCTGGGGGTATCAGTAAGGTATGGTGGAGATGTGAGCTGTGTAGAGGGGCAGTATGGTGTGAGGAGAACTGGTACTGAGAGACCTATTAAAAAGGCAGTGAGAAGGCTATGGCGGGCAATCAGAGGGATAAGGTGACAGAAAGAGACATATATATATATATATATATATATATATATCCCAGATGGGACTGGCACTCTCCTGTCAGGCGTCAGGGACCTCGGTGCCTTCTGTGATGTAGATGCAGGATTCCAGAAAGAAACAGCGGCACTCTAGGATTTGGTAAACAATACGAAGTGTATTCAAAAAAGGCTTCTTGTAATCTTTTTTGAATACACTTCGTATTGTTTACCAAATCCTCGAGTGCCGCTGTTTCTTTCTGGAATCCTATATATATATATATATATATATATATTTATTTTATTTTTTTGTGGGGGAGGTCAGTAATGCTGTGCCTAGGGATGGCATGAGCTCTAAATCCACCTCTGGCTTATGAGGGAGACCCTTGTACTGGACACATGGACAAGCATTTGTGCTGACATCATATCTTTCTCCACTTGATTTGGCATTAGAGAAATTTCTGAAGCTGTTTTAATGTTGGTACAAAGTTCACAAGCCAAAAACAGCAGAGAACTCGAGATAGGGGTCACTTCCAAATGGAATATAGTCTCCACTGTGTTTCTTGAAGCAGCAGCTGTTGGAGTTGGGACTGACTGACAGCTTCCTAAGAATGTATTCCTCAATCTCTGCAGAGGGAACTACAGTATCTGCATTGTCTCTTTTTAATTGCTATTAGTTATTGGTGGCTTAGTTCTCTGTTAATATTCTCAAGTAGTAGGGAATTTTGTTTTAGAAATCAACTCCAATAGCTTTATTCCGCTGTGTTGATTAGATTGGTGTGCTCCAACTGATACAGGGGCTGCATCTGTCCAGCAATTGTTCTGAGAGTGTGCTCCTCCTCCGATTTACATGGAGGTAATGACTGTCCTGCCACTCTCAGGTTACCAGTAATTAGTATATTCAACTTACTATGCCTTATTGCCTGAAATTATCTCTATTGTGAAAATAAGTTTTATCTACTGTATCTATCTATCTATCTATCTATCTATCTATCTATCTATCTATCTATCTATCTATCTATCTATCTATCTGTCTTTCTAGTATATATAATGTCATGTGTATTCACATGCCAAGGTCTCCCTTACATTCTCCATTTACCCCGACCAAAACCCAACACCCCAAATCATTTACAAAAATGTATCTTTCATATATTGATTACAACCAAATGCTAGATCACCTTTTGCTGGTGACAGCATGATCTACTATTCATGAACTCAATCAAATAATCCATATGCGTGGTTTACAAAATGGAAAACATATCTTGCATTATAAAGTAATCTAATTTTCTCTGATATCTATTACTATCACCATCCTAAGACAAGTACTATCACAATCTTGTTAAACAGGCTTCCCAATGTCTTGAGCGGGATGTACTAAATGGAAAATGGATCCAAAAACATTTTTTTTTGGAATTTGGCTGTATTTCCCATATGTACCAAGATCATTCTTGGGCCAGATGAGTATAGAAATCTATGGGCTTCTCTCCACAATTTTCCCTGAGAGGGATCTCCCAGCACCCCTGGTGACCATTGCGTCACTCTGCACATGCGCAGAAGGGCTCCCGGATCATTAACCTAAAAGTCCTTCTTTTGTACAGGACAGCTGTCCTTTGTGATTTTAATCGCATTTCTAGGTGCATATCCATGTTATTTATGTTGGTATGTACCCAAAAAGAGGCGGGATGTTTCTCACTGCAGAAGTGATGCTTAGTACATCCCACCCCTTGTGTGGGGAAGCAATCTCTAGAAAGGCCCTTTTATTTATTGGGCAAATTGCCGGATGATAGATAGTCATTTTCGCCAGCCTAGGGCTTTTTGATAGGTATCCGGATGCTAGGTCGACATGGATAAAATATTGACATGCCAATGGTCGACACAGGAAAAGGTCTACATTAATTTTTTACAATTTTTTAATTTTTTTTTTACTTTTTCCATACTTTACAATCCACGTAGACTAAGATTGGAAATAGTAACCTGTGCCAAGCACAGGAGCAGCAGAGCGAGGCACCTTGCCTGAAGCATGGTGAGTGAAGCAGTGCACTAATTGGGGTTCCTGTTCACTTTACAGAGTCAACGACACAAAAAACCCCTCAATATCTCATGTCAACCTTTTCTGTGTTGACCTTTTTGTCATGTCGACCTTTATTGGGTGTCAACCTTGTGCCTGTCAACTTTTTGGGGTCGACCTAATCACTTGACTTTTTCCAGGTTGACTTAGACAGCCATACCCTTTTTGATGCCCAAAGTTTAGATCCTAAATAATAATTTATAACCAATGCACTCAGTTATGAAGTTATGAGATAAACAAGGATTATTGAGCAACTTTATCAATATTTGTAAAATACATCAATACTCTACATGCATTCCTGTATGTTGTTAGGTTTCCACTATCTCCTTTGTCCTGGTCCTGATATAATTATAAAGTGTTCTTTTATCATCTATGAAGTTCAAAGTTTGATTTACCACATAACTAAATACTGCTTATTAAAGAGACAGTGAATTTTTTTTACTTCAAAGTGCTTTTAAAATTATTCTATAGTCTATAGATGTTTGAGTTTCCATTAGCGGTTGGTGGTAACCACTACATTGTAGTCAATGGTAAGAACTGCTAGAATGACCTCTAATAACCTTGCGGTTCCCAACATTAACTACCATTGACTACAATGTAGTGGTTCTGACAATTGACTTTAATGTAGGTTTCCATCAATGAAGTTAATGGGGAAATCTTTGACAGTCTGCCTGTTCAAAGCCAATCTGCGAGCAGCTCCTACGGAAGCAGTTGCTCATTGGCTGGTGAGTCTCATAATGACAGAACACACGTGGGTCCTGGCATTCACGTAGAGGAGCTGCATGTGGAAAAACATGCTACTCCTCAGTATGGCAAGCTACAGGTGTGGCGTTGCTTTATTTTTAACCCCTTGGATGCTTGCCTGGAATGAAGAGCAGAGGGGGTTATGGATTTTTGTTTTTTACAGGTATCGTGGATGCTACATGCAGGGCTGCTAGCGGAGCCCAGTGCTGGGTCTAAAAATACGAGGGACCCCTACTCATTTTGTTCCCCATATTTTTATAACCAGGAGCAGTCCAAGAGACAGGCGCTGGTTCTTAAATCACATGAGGACCCCCACACAATTTGTCCACTCTATTATCTGAACCAGTTCCAACTCAAAGAGCCTGGGACTGGTTATGTTTTTTTTCTTTTTTTGGGGTGGCTACTGATGTCTGATGGTGGCTACTGGTGTCCTCTACCCCCAGACTGTCTGGGAGCCTTTGCAGGAACTGGTGAGCTTACACGTGCCAGTCATGGTGTATATAGTTCAGCATCATTATAGCTTGCCCATTACAGATACACAGCATCTATATATTTAACAGGCTAATGCAACACACACAGACAAACACATGCTCAGCAAATCCCTGCATGCGTAGTTAATACCTGATCGCCCGCTGGGCAAAAACACACAGCAGTGATCAGGTCTGAATCACCCCCTTAGTACATTGTTTTTCCCTCTGCTCAGCTTTTTAATATTTGTCTAATAGATAATCACACCATCTGCTACCTTTGTCCTGAAGACCTGATTGCTGAATTGCACTTGACTTGAACATACAACTAGACAAAAATGGAGCAAATATGCATGCTAATGCTAATGTACATAATAATTTTCTGATTTTCTCATTAGTAAACACACGTTTACATGCGCTTACTAAAGGAACATTACACAAACTGTTTTCATTTGTGTTAACTTTAACAATATACTGTATGGAATGAACAGTGAGCCTAATTCACTATGGATCGCTTTTGAGGCTGGAATACCAATTTTCTCAAACCTGATACTGCTAAAAATTGCATGTGAAAAAATGCCCAGAAAGTATTAAAGACACTCACCAATGCGATCACAATCTCGTATGGATTAGCAGAATCACAATGCATAGGCAAAAAATTAGCACAATTGACAGTTGCCGCTTACCCATGCCTACTCAAAATATTAAGAATACATTTGCACCGGGCGCCATGTTTTTCATCACAGCTCTCACATTAGCAAACAATAGTGAATTAATAGAGACGTTCAGAAAAGATTGAGGCACTATGATGACACACTGGTTAGTGTTTTCTCCCCATTTCAGCATGGGTCACTAATGGACCTGTAATTTTACCCACACTCTAAAGGGTTTCTGGTATAATATGTCAACGGTCATAATGTCTATATTCATCATGAAATGTTGACATGTTAGAATGTCAGCATATTGTCCTTGGTGGCCAAAGTCATCTAATGGAATAGCGTTCTGGTGCATATACCTCCCAGCTTGGTCTTCCACAGGGCTGGTGCTAGCATGTTTAGTGCCTCCCTGCAATTAAAAATTTGTGCCCTCCCATACTTTACAAAGGAAAAGCGCGTGCCAAAGTAACCCCATTTCAAATTATGCCACACAGTAGAATAATCTTATTCACATTACACTGCACGTAGTAGTGCTGCTTATACACATAATGCCAACAGTAGTAGCACCCCTTATACACATATTGTCCCCAGTAGTAGCGCCCCTTATACACATAATGCTCCCAGAAGTAGAGTCACTTGTACACATAATGCCACTAATAGTAGTGTCCCTTATACACATAATGCCACAATACACATAATCCCTTATACACATAATGCTCCCAGAAGTAGAGTCACTTATAAACATAATGCCCATAGTAGTAGCGCCACTTATACACATAATGTATCTAGTAATATTACCATTTATACATATAATGCCCCTCTGTATAAGTTCCTCTCTACTGTGGATAGATGCTGCAAGCATGTGCACAGCATCTATTCTCTGCAGCTCTGCTGAACAGGGCAACAGGTCAGAGAAGGCCTCCCAACTTTTCCCCATTGCAAAGGACACTGCAGACCACAGGTGGTAAGATGGGGCACTGCCCAAAAAGTGGGACTGTATCACCAAGAGGTATGTAAAAGGCATGTAGAAGTTTAACCACTTAACTGACGATTTATTTAGCCAAAAACCGCTCCAAAATTGTTGTTTTTTTTATGACTGAATTAGGTGAAGAACATGAATTTAACCCTATCCCAAATGATTTTAGTTAAAAAAAGAAAAAATATATATTTTTTTCCATTTTTTTGAAAATATTTTTTTTCAAACATCAAAACACCGATCAGGAACATTGCAACCATCGGAACATCGGAAACATTGTGACCATCGCGGCTTTCATTTTGAAAGCTGGAACAGCCTCCAGGTATAGAGGGGGGTCTGGGGGTGGCTTGGGAAGGTTAATTTACACTCCCCAGCGGCTGCCATTGTCGCAGCCGCTGGGGGATCCTGCCGTGCTGATCGATCAGCAGTAATCGGCAGCACGGCAATCAGTAGGGGAGAGTGCAGGGAGGCAGAGGGACCTTCCGGTCCCTCTGACAGCAGCAGCGGAGGGAAGTTTCCCTTTCCCGTCGCTGCTAACACTCTCTATCTGACTGGTCGCATCCTGTGTGACCAGGTCAGATAGAGCACTTGCAGGCATGGTCGCATCTGATGCGACCATGACAGGCAAGTGGTTAAAAAAGTTAAATGGACCCTGTC
The DNA here is from genome assembly GCF_028390025.1 of Pseudophryne corroboree. NCBI lineage: Eukaryota > Metazoa > Chordata > Amphibia > Anura > Myobatrachidae > Pseudophryne > Pseudophryne corroboree. Next base: position 559,017,308 of record NC_086449.1, on the reverse strand, counting down.
ACTCTAGCTTTAAGTGGCACCTGATAATGCTAAAAACTGAGAATGTTAGACTAAAGCTGGCCATACACTTAAGATTATCCTTCCAATCATCCAACTAGTTGGCTGGTTGGGACGAAAATATGGTAATGTATGGGAGCAAATGACTATCGACCATATGCTCCCAGACACTGGAAAATGGACAGAAACAGTCATTCTGACAAATTTCCAAAATCCGTTTGATTTAATCAATTTATCTGAATGACCATTTTTGGTAATTTTCCAGTGTTTGGGAACAAACATCATATATTACCAGATTTTCATTCCAACCAGCCAGATTGGACAAATAATTGTATAGTGTGTACCTAGCTTAAATCTGTGTACACACTGCACTATTTGTCATGCAATCGTGGTATCTGCGACCACTCTACATGACCATCATATAGTGTGTACACACAATTCAATTGTGTAGTCACATCATCCCATCTCAGGTGCTGTACATCTGATGGGACGATACTACGTACAATGTAGTGCTGTTACAATAGCTATGTAATGATATATTGGTATAAATTGACTAAGGTGGGAGTTTTTTTTAGAACTGGTGATGTTGCCCATAGCAACCAATCAGATTCTATTATCTTCTAGAATCAGCTAGATAAATGTTAAGTAGAATCTGATTGGTTGCTATGAACAACATAACCAGTTCTTAAAAACTCCCACTTTAGTAAATTTACCCTATTGTGTCAGTGTATGGTGGCTCGTGCAGTTTGTAAACAAACACAAAATATAACGTTACATCGAATTGGTCTGTTGCAAGATTTCCAAAGTGTTTACCCAGCTTAACAGATCCATGAACATTTCCCTAATATACTACTTACAGGTGAGGTGTATATATGAGGAAACATATGTTGCTTATCAAATATGGCTTTTGTGTTTGTCTGCGTATTTTGTTTTTGAGGATATTAGACGCAAAATGTCCTCTTGTACTTGTGTGTCCTTAAATTGTTATGCTTTGTATGGGGCAGTAATCTTTTCAGTCCTATCTGATTATTATTAACCTGTGTTATGAAGTCATACAGCATTCAAAGGATCTTTCTTTTCTTAGGTTAATGATTGATATTTTCATTAATTGGGAGAACAATGTGCTTGATAAAATGATGATTGCAATGTTCTAATGGAATAGATTGCTCATTTGTCACAGATGTTTAATACTGATTAAAGTATTTATAAACAGCCTCCCATAAGCTTTATCGATTTTTAACAGATATTCAAAAACCTGACATGCTGTATTTTAACAATTTGCACTACATCGGGGCAGAAATGATGGTGTAAGTGGTAAATAATAAGAAAGGGTCCTTTGCAAGACAAACAGAGCTCATTTTAAAATCACAGCCTGTGTTAAAGTGTATTCTAGTTGCAGAAAACCTCCAAAAAAATCAACAAAAAAACCTTGTACAGTAATCCTCATGAATTTTATCACACATTTATGTTACAGAAATGTTCTATTTTGTCATGAAAACCGGTACACTTGCTTCAGATGTTTGTATAAATCTGTGTAAGTTATATCTTTTACACAGCAGCAATAGAGTTTTATGGAAACGGCTCTTCCCCCTTTCACTTATGCTGTTGAAGACGCTGCTCTAATCCCTTGCCAATATGTTGCCATAGCAACCAACTACCTGCACACCTGCCTCACAGTTACAAGGAGAATAGAGAATACAAACTGGTCGCACTCAACATTGAAATGGATAATAAAAATCCAAGAAAATATTAATATTTCATACATATGTATATCTTTAGCCAAGGCTTCTTTTTTCCCACTGCAATGAAAGCATTCTCTTCCTGCTCAGTGTTGTTTGTCTTATTATAAAGTCTTCAATAATAATGCACAATAGGCTTCTCTGCATTAGTGGGAACCATAGAAGTTAAAATGAGGATTGATTTTGATAATATGTAAAAAGATGCTGAGGACATTTTCTTACCATTATATATCTCCGTAGTGTTCTTATAATTTCATGGTTATCTCTGTGGTACAGAGACGTTGGGAAGTATAACCTAAATGAAAAATGTGAGCCTTGTTAATTACTGTGCTATATTTAAATTATACATTATGTGCTGGATAAAATTAAAGATGGTATACTACCTGCAGTAGCTTATCTTCATCTTCTGAATTGATTAAATGTGTTACATTGAACGTTATCCAGCAACTGTAAGAAAAAAGGTCTAGAGTTTCCATAGTTATGTGAATTTTTCTTCTTTTGAATTTAATCACTCACATTTCTCAGCAGATAGTTTTGTCTATTTATAGATATAGTACATTGAACAGTTGCTGTTCTTGGCTTTAATAGAATGCACTATGTTTATGTTACTGCAAGCAACACTTTTAATTTAACATTATGCTTTTAATATGCCCTCCTCTATTTACAGAAGTTGCATTCCCAAAATAATAACACCAACCTACAGTGCTATAATCTGCCGGTGCCAGAATTGTCAAACCTTCAAAATATGTTTTTGCTGTTAATTTATAGAAACATTAATTGACAATTGTTTTAAGACAAATATTTTATGGAATGCTAAAATGTATCTGTATCTAATACCCCTTTTCCACTGACTTCAAAACCCCAGGTTGTGCAAAACCCAGTGTTTTGATCAGTGTAAATGCAAGGTACCCGTCTCTAACTCCCGGTTCCTGACACTGTTCCCGACCAGAATCACTGATCTGAGACCCGGGAAATTGCCAGGTTAATAGACCCTTTCATGAGTTGCAGTGGAAAAGGGGTATGAAAGTCATAAAATCTAGAGGAAAGGGGAGCTATATAAGCTGAAAGTAAGTAGCCTAGAACCCAATTTCATGTTGTGGATAGGAAGTAGAGATAAGTGCCGGAACATTTTTGCTGGTTTGGTTCTAATTCGTCATCTGGTTTTGGTTTTTCAAAATGCTGTGACTGGTTTTGGTTTTGTATTCTTTAAAAAAAAAAAATTACAATAAAAGCTAATAATTTGGGCCTTTTTTGATCCTATGTATTATTAACCTCAATAACATTAATTTCCAGTCATTCCAGTCAATTTTGACCACCTCACAGCTCACAATATTGTTTTCATCCAGTTTAGGCCAAAGGCTGAAATGAGCTGGCTGGCTACTAAGTGACAACGCAGCGGCACAAACACACGGCAGTTTGTAGCACATCTATGGAACCTTGCTACACAGCAGTGACAGAAAATAAAAGTGGTAGGGTGTGTGTGTGTGTGTGTGTGTGTGTGTGGGGGAAAGGGGAGGGAAGGGATTGTGGGGATGTAGTTATGAGCATACTATACTAGAGATTTTTTTTTAAATGAGTAATTTGACTACCGGCGCTAGTGATGATAACTAATAAAAATACATTACTTCAATACTTATGACAGTCAAGTAGTAGTTCTGTGTGCAGTGTTTTATCAACAATATTCGTCCCGTGTGTCAATGACAGGAATCGTTAGTGTGGTTTCCTCCACCAATGACATGCAACATAAGACAGGGAAAAACGCATAGCATATTACGTTATAATTAGAGATGAGTGGGTTCGGTTCCCTGAGAACCGAACCCCCCCAAACTTCATGCTCTGAGTCCGGATCTGAGTCCGGCTCGGGACTTCCCACCAGACTCGGAAACCAGAACGAGGCAAAACGTCATCATTCCGCTGTTGGATTATCGCGGGATTTGGATCCCATATAAACAGCCATGCATCACCGCCATTTTCACTCCAGACTTGGAGAGAGAGGGAGACAGACCTCTGTCTCTCTGTGGGTGGTGGCATCGGGTGGGGTTAGTGTGTGCTCTGTAGGGGTGCTGCTGCAGCCACTGTGGTGTACCTGTGCTGTGTTAGGTGTGCTGTCCTGGCTGTCACTGGTGTTTCATGTGCTGCAGCAGTACATGGGTGTTGCTGTCCTGACTGTCACTGTGTTGTACAGGGGGCAGGGGCACTGTAAAATATAGGGGTGCTGATGTCTTAATAACAATACACTGGCCCTGTCTGCTATAAAAATGTGGGTGCAGTTGTTAAAAAGTAAAAGCACACTGCTCCTGTATGCTGTCAAATATAGGGGTGCTGATGTCTTAATAACATTACACGGTCCTGTCTGCTATAAAAATTCAGGGGTGCAGTTCTTACAAATAAAAAGCACACTGCTCCTGTATGCTGTTAAATATAGGAATGCTGATGACTTAATAACATTACACTGGCCCTGTCTGCTATAAAAATTCAGGGGTGCAGTTCTTACAAATAAAAAGCACACTGCTATATTCTGTAGAATATAGGGGTGCTGCTGGACCTGTATGTTGTAAAAAGTCAGGGGTGCAGTTGTTAAAAATTAAAAGCACACTGCTGTATGCTATAAAATATAGGGGTGCTGTTGTTCAAATAACAACACTGGCCTTGTCTGCTATAAAAATTCTAGGGTGCAGTGAAAATCAGTGTACATTGGCCCTGTCTTGTATGCTGTAATAATTCTAGGGAGCAGTAAAAATCAGTGTACACTGGCCCTGTCTTGTATGCTGTAAAATTACAGGGGTGTTGTGAAAATACAGGGGTGATGGCACTGTCCGTGGTTGCAATGTCTAGGCCTGACATTCACAACACTGTATGGGAAGAGGAGGCTCCTAAGACCATTTGCACGTGCCCTACAAGTGCTGGGAGGAGAACCGCCACTCCAGTTGCTGATATTGAGATTGAGGATGTCATTGTAGAAGTACACCAGGATGAGAAGGATATGGGTGTAACTGGCACTGTCGAGGAAGTTAATGATGAGGACTCTGATGGTGATGTTGTTTGTTTGAATAAGGCACCAGTGGAGACAGTTGTTGTCCGTGGGATGAGAAAGCCCATTGTCATGCCTGGGCAAAATACCAAAAGCGTCGCCACTTCGATGTGGAATTATTTCTCCACAAATCCAGACAACAGGTGTCAAGCCGTGTGTTGCCTTTGTCAATTCGTAATAAGTAGGGGTAAGGATGTTAACCACCTAGGGACATCCTCCCTTATACGTCACCTGCAGCGCATTCATAAGAAGTCATTCTCAAGTGACAATTAAATTAAATTAAAGTGAAGTACATTGTCAAGTATGTGCTGTTTGGGGCCTAGTTTTTAAAACTACCATCCTGTCTGCCACTGCAGTGCCACTCCTAGATGGGCCAGGTGTTTGTGCTGCACACTTGTGTCGCTTAGCTTAGTCATCCAGCTACTTCGGTGCAACCTTTTGGCCTTAAAACAATAGTGTGAGGTGTTCAGAATAGACTGGAAATGAATGTTATTGAGGTTAATAATACTGTAGGATCAAAATTGCCCCCAAATTCTGTGATTTTAGCTGTTTTTGTGTGTTTTTAAAAAAATCATCCAGATCCAAAACCAAAACCCAAAAGGGTGGTTTTGTCAAAACCAATCCAGATCCAGAACACGAATGGGGATCCAGATCCAAAACCAAAACACAAAACACGAAGAGTGCCCGCCGCACATCTCTAGTTATAATAAAGACACATATAAAAGACACAGAAATTCTTAAAACATACTATAGGATTTCACCATTGCAGTGAATGCATAGGATGTAGGAATATCAAAAGTGACTATAGAAGGGTAGAACAACTGAATATTAATGGGGTGCAACATAAAATTGATGAATTTATCACCTGCGATAGCAGTAATATCGTTTACGCAATTGAATGCTCATGTAACCTATTTTATGTGGGTCGGACCTCCAGGCCTCTGAAGATACGTGTGGGGGAACACCTCCGCAACATCAAAAAGGGTATGGGAGACACACTCACTATCAAACCATTTTAAAATGAAACATGTTTGTTGCATAGATCACATCAAGCGGTTCATGAGCATTAAATTGATTGAAGGACACTGTCGGCAAAGGGACGTGAATACACAGTTAGCTAAAGCAGAAATGAAACTTATCTGTGAAATAAATACTTTGGCTTAAACCTAGATTTGGAACTTAAGTGGTTTCTATGATTTTTATTATTATGTATTTTTATCTGCTGAGTAGTTTTTGCCTTTCATGAAAATTTTATGTCTCATTTTTTATCCTAATTTTTATGTAATATTAAATATGTTTGAGTATATGCATATGTACATATTATTCATGTGATGTTTATTCTTTTTGAGGTTATAATCCATATTTTATCTAGAGATTACAATCTCTTGCCACTGCTAGATGACTCCCCCACTAAGTGACTATGTTACCATGGTGACCGCATAAGAAAAAGGAACAAGCCAAATAAAACACAAAAGACTGACAATTTAGGAGTATACAATCTACTTCCCCGTTGCATGCTAGGTTTGCCAAGGTAAACTTACTAACAGAGGAAGTGAGGTATCGGGAGAGGAAAGACTCCCGGCGCAAACCATCTCCGTACCCGGCTACCAAGGTAACCCGAATAACAGAGGAAGTGACGTACCAGGATAAAGAACACCGGACGTCCATAAGAGGACATTAAAGGCTCATGACAATGATAGAATGTAACTATGGACAGGTCTCCATGGATAACTGGGAAGCCCATGGGTCATGTGACTTTTAGAGAACTACATGATTGGTTGAACTGTATACACAGCTGCAATCATTAATTTGGCATTGGTGGTTAGTGGGGATTGATAATGGATTGATAATAAAACATATTATACTATGCGTTTTCCCCTGTAATTCAGAGTTGATCGCAGCAGCAAATTTGTTAGCAGCTGGGAAAGACCATGGGGGTCATTCTGACCCGATTGCACGCTGCAGTTTATCACAGCGGTGCGACTGAGTCAGTACTGCGCATGCGCCGGTGTGGCAGTGCGCCAGCGCATGCCAGACGGCCGAGGCCCTCATTGCCTAGCGATCGACTCTGCCTGATTGACAGGAAGAGGTGGTCGCTGGGCAGGAGGGGGCTGGACGGCGGCATTAAGCTACCATTTAAGGGGTGCAGTCTGGCCAACGCAGGCATTGCTGGACCATTGGGGGGGAGGGCCGCGGCGGCTGCGTGACTTCACATGTAGCCACTGCGACCCAGGCAGTGAATTGGTTTTCCCAGCTGGCTGCAGGAACTGTGCTGGCCGGGAGTTACTCCTGAAATGCAAAAGCATTGCCACTGTGCGATGCTTTTGCACTTCTGCGTGGGAAGGGCAGCACTGACATGCGGGGCGGACAAGCCCTGTGCTGGGCGTCCCCCCACTTGTCTGAGTGCCTGATCGTAGCTGTGCTAAATTTAGCACAGCTATGATCAACTCAGAATGACCCCCGATGTGCACTGCAGGGGGGGGGGGGGCAGATATAGCATTTGTAGAGAGAGTTAGATTTGGGAGGGTTATTTTGTTTCAGTGCAGGGTAAATACTGGCTGCTTTATTTTTACACTGCAATTTAGAATTCAGTTTGAACACACCACACCCGAATCTAACTCTCTCTGCATTTGTTATATCTGCCCCCCCCCCCCCCCCCCCCTACAGTGCACATGGTGTTGGCCAACTGCTAACAAATTTGCTGCTACGATCAACTCTAATTTACCCCCAATGTTATACTTCATGCTGTGTAGGGTGCAGACAACATGAACTAGGCACGTCATGCATCCTCTCTGCGACTCCAGCAAGGTCACTGCAGATAGAGGTGATTCTTCCTCCACAGGAACAAAATAGTGAGGCTGACACTATGATGTTGAAAATAATATAACTGACAGACTTCATGTATGTATATAGAGACATTATAATACATTGGGCTATATTTATTAATGTGAAAAAGTCCTTTCTCTTGTGATCACGATTTGGTGCCACATGCCCCATCCTCATTGATCTCTATGATTATAGATGCTTTACACAATTCATCAAGCAATAAGAAGCTGTTCTCACCTGGGGCGCAAGCACATTTCACCATGGTCCTATAGATTTTTAATTAGCTCCGTTTAATAAATAGACCACTTACCATATTTGGTATCCAGTCAGAATGTCGACATCAGAATGTCTACTTGTTCTGAATGTGAACATTCAGAATATTGACATGGATGTTATGTCAGCATTGTGCATGCTAGCAGTCAGAATGTTGACAATACATTTTAGTGTTAGGACTTAAATAGTGAAAGAAAACCCCAGCTGTGTTACCATTGTGACTGTTGACATGCACAATGTCAACATAATGACCATATTGACATTCAGGAAATGTCAACATTCTGAATGTTGACACAATATACACAACCCCGTATTTATAGCATACATAACACAATGGAAGTGAAATGTACACCTTTCCAGTATTTACCTGCTGCACCGATATTGCCAATATTAGCTTTTTCTGGAGCTGGTGTGTAGAGGGCTGGAGGGATGGATGGAAATTGGAGGGAGGACAGGGTTGGTGGGATGGATGGTTATATGAGGAGGAAAGGGACTTAGTCCGGGCAGGAAACGAGGGGGGGGAGGGTGCAGACTGGGGGGTGGTGGCAGGGCTATTTCCTTAAAAAAAAAGTTTAAGCTGGTCATAGTGTAACACACACACACACACACACACACACACACACACACACACACACACACACACACACACACACACACACACACACACACACACACACACACACACACACACACACACACACACACACACACACACACACACACCAAGATTCAGGTGTGTACAAATAATCTGATATGAGGCTGCAGTTGACTGCAAACATAACCTAACTCTTTCCATCATTGGGTGTAATTCTGACAAATGCTAATGACAGATTACATTTCCTGACAACCAGAAGACCATGTTACTTTACGTTTACATTTTTTATGCTGCACATGTCCTCAATGCCACAATACACTACATTAACTATTAAAACTTAGTTCCTAATGAAAACATAAAATCCCATATACAGTATTTGCAAGCATACAGTACTTTCTGTGGATTCACAGCAGCTCTGGCTGACGCCTTCAAGATCACCCAATGTTTATTCCATTCGCACCCCAGTGGTTCGGGTACCCAGCTCCAATCATATGAGCTGTTCTGCAGACCCGTGGGCTTTAACCTTTTCATCATTGATTAGGCATACCAACTCAAGTGTCCTCGGTCTTGGATAGGAGAAGAAGGTCTGGTGAAACTTGCTGCCCTCATTTTTGCAAGTGAATGAAGCTTAACAATCTCAAACTTGGTTGACTGGCTGACATAAGATTGGTCTTATTTGTTCTGTGGATGCAGTCACTGATTTCAAAGAAGCAGGTCTACAATAAGATCGTTATGAGCTATTGGGATTGCTAGTGCATACGCGCACTGTACAAAATATTCTGCTCTAACAAACCAATTACTCCATTGTTACTTGTTAATTTGCTGCACAATGGCCCTCATTCCGAGTTGTTTGCTCGCTAGCTGCTTTTAGCAGCCGTGCAAACGCTATGCCGCCGCCCTCTGGGAGTGTATCTTAGCTTAGCAGAAGTGCGAACGAAAGGATCGCACGGCGGCTACAAAATAATTTTGTGCAGTTTCTGAGCAGCTCCAGACCTACTCCTAGCTTGCGATCACTGCAGACTATTTAGTTCCTGTTTTGACGTCACGAACACGCCCTGCGTTCGCCCAGCCACGCCTATGTTTCCCCAGCCACTCCTGCATTTTTATCTGACACGCCTGCGTTTTTACACACACTCCCCGAAAACGGTCAGTTACCTCCCAGAAACACCCACTTCCTGTCAATCACTCTGCGGCCAGCAGTGCGATTGAAAAGCATCGCTAGACCTTGTGTGAAACTGCAACGACCGTTGTGAAAGTACGTTGTGCGTTCGCATTGTGCCACATACGCATGCGCAGAAATGCCGTTTTTTGGCTGATCGCTGCGCAGCGACCGAAAACAGCTAGCGAACAACTCGGAATGGTCACCATTGTGTGAGGAGAGAACATGCTGTGGCCATCACACAAACATGTCCCAGGCCCTGTGGGGCCAATTTTTTGTCAACCACTGCTCCTGGACCTGCTACTTATGGACTGAACATGCCCGGCTCCCTCCTGTACTCAAGGTCAAGCTTTGTTCAAATGAAGGTAGAAGTTCTGGTGTTATTTCTGGAGAAGCTGCATCACACTAGTAAACAATTAAAAAGAGATACACAAATCCACTTGAGTATAGCATTAAAAAGTACAATTCCTATTTCTATGTGTTACTCAGTACAAGATTTGATTATATCCTCTTAGTGATTAACATAGATACAATATATACTTTTAACAAGAAAATAACATAAGATTTGACTGACAGTTTTCCAGTATTATGTTGATTTTCTATTATACAACCATAAACAGTACTGAAAAGGTTAGAACAAAAAGAAATGGAAAAGCCTGTAGGCGCAGCTGGTAGAGGACTCATAATTGAAAATTATAATAACTTTGAGGCTTGTATACTGAAAAGAGTTCTTAAGCTGTGCTATTTTTGTATCCTGAAATGAAGATGGACTAAGTCAACATCCATTTGGGCACCAAGCCATTCTGGTACCTGTAATGTGACAAGTATTTAATCCAGTTTTTTTTTTTATCACTATTACACCATATCCACCACTACACTGGTATGAAGAGAGCCCTAGTACTGTGTATACAGTACCTAGGAGGGTGAGCATGGGGGTGTAGCCAGAACTTTGTGCGCCCCATAGCATAATTTTGAAGGCACTCCTGTCCCAAATCTTCTAGAGCAGGGATGGGGAACCTTTGGCCCTCCAGCTGTTGCTTAACTACACATACCAACATGCCTTGCAACAGTTTTGCAATTTCTGATCCATAAAGTAGTAGTGTCTTAATTAATGTTAAGTCCCATACTAGTTTATTTTATGAACCAGAGTAGTGCCATAGTTCACATGATGTCACATTGTAGGGCTGTCAGTACACATTATGTAACAGTACCCCCAATTCACATTATGACCTTCAGTGTACCCAGTTCACATTATGCCACATTATAGTGTTACAGTGCCCTCCGGTTCATATTATGCCACACTATATTGCCTCCACATCATATTGTGCCACATTACAATGCCCCAGTTCATAAAATAACATTATACTGCCCTCCAGTTATTTCTATACCACATTAAAATGAGTAGGTTCAAGTGTAACTAGACATATTGTAGGCCCAAAGGCAAAAGTTTCTAAGGGCCCCTATGTACCAAGAAAATGTATAGAACATATGTATTTAACATATGTGTATAACATGTAATTTTAACCTGTAAGGAGGGCCACTCTTGGCTGTGGGCCCCTTAGCAGCTGCACTCTTTGGGGGGAGCGAGGGGGGGGGGGGGGCAATTTTTGATATATATTTTTATGGTACAGATCTTGTATTTCTCTCTTCAGAACACCTGCCAGATGTGGGTTCTAATATTGACACTTAGTAAATCTGGGGTTTGTATAGCTTTATTTTATGGCCATTTCTATTCTAAAGGTGTGGTTTGTCAGCATGATTATGGCTATTTTAAATTTAGTAAATCAGCAGGATGCAATCCCACTGGAATAAGAGGCATACCACTTGGTAAATATACCACCTGCACTCTAGAATTCACAGAAATAAACTACATTTTCTGGTGAAATAAATAGAAAGAATAAGGAATTATTTGAACTCAGGGCACTTACATCTAACTGAGCTATTCTTGCAGTTGGGCAGCTCTTTTCTAATACTGTGGTTTCCAAACTGGTTCCTCAAGGCACTTCAACAGTTTATTGGGATATCCCTGCTTGTACACAAATGGTATAATCAAACTGGCTGAGGTACTAATTAAGTCACCTGTGCCTAAGCTAGGATAGCCTTAAACCCTGGAATGTTGGGGTGCCTTGAGGACCATGTTTGGGAACCACTGGTCTAATCAATCTTTCTTTCTTTCTTTCTTTCTTTCTTTCTTTCTTTCTTTCTTTCTTTCTTTCTTTCTTTCTTTCTTTCTTTCTTTCTTTCTTTCTTTCTTTCTTTCCCCTTTCAAATCCTCCTTGCCTGATTATTGTGCTCTAATCAGAAATCTAGATGTTGCTATCTGCCTTTATCCTCAAGTCATATACTGACATGTCTTGTCCTGTGTTCCGCTTTTGCATTTATCTATTGAAGTATGTACCAAACATGGCTGCCATTGCTTTATCTTTATTCTAGTGAACTTTAGTCAGTCTGCCATACTGTATAGCCCACTGAATTCATATTCTGGGTCTTAATTTGATTTGGGAGTAAAGCAAAAAAAAAAAAAAAAAAAAGCAAGTAACCGTGCACCTTGGCAAAATCATTTTCCACTGCAGGTAGGACAGATGTAAAATGTGTAGAGAAATTTGCATTTGGGAGAGGTGTAAATTGCACTGTATAAATAAAGCTGGCTAGCATGTGTGGGCTGCATGCAACAGCAGACAGTGTTTACCCTGCATGCAAAATAAATGTATAGGCACCTGCAATACAACATGGTTAGTTCCAGATACAAAGTTACTTGATTTGTTTTGCTTTACTGTGAATACAGAATCAGCCAATATGACTTTAGTTTTGATCATTAGTGTCTTCTAGATAAGTCAAACCGAAGTAATGCTATTTAGTTACTATACATAATAGAAAATGTAGCTAAAACTGAGGGGGGAATTAAATTACAAGCGATCTCCTTGTCCCCACGAGTAAGTGCGGCTATACGCCATACTCGCTGATTTTTGTTCACAGCCCCATAAGGCTGCAAGCAAAAATATACCCAGTCCAGTGATAAAGCAAGCCACAAGGAGGCCAGTTCCAATGCAGTTGTGGGTGTTCATGCCGTCATAACAGCAACTCGCACATGTGCGCAAGTTGAATTTCCCCTAAAATGTCAATCACAGCAGAGAAAGGGCCATGATATACTGTAGGCTTATTTAGAAGCAAGCAGCATGACCTGGACCACTCACAGTCATACAGTAGTTCACCATGAGTTCCCCTTACATGCCAGAGTATTATGGAAGAAAATATGTTGAGAACTTAAGGCTGACTGAAGTTGTATCATGCAGCAAAATAATGATCCATAATGCTCCACAAAATCTACAACTGAATGGTTGAAAAAAAATAATAATAATCAAGGATTCTACTGTGGTAAGACCTTAACAAATGAGGCCAAAGAGCATTTGTCATTGCTGCATATTGTTATGATTTGGAATGCTTTATCAGGGCTATATATTAAGAATAAGACCCTTGGACATTGGCTCTGATAAGATCCCATGCCGGCATATACTAAGGCGTAAAGTAATCAATTACAGGATCACTTTCCTTTCAGTTTTGGACCTGGTAATGCTATTGCACCTGTGCAGTACAAAATATTTTGGGTAAGCATTGGCTCCAGCCAGATCCGTCTTAACAGCATTGTAGGCCCTGGACAAAGCAATGCACAGGGGCCTTACACACCCATTCATAAGCACCAATTAAAAGAAAAATCATAACATGCCCCACCTGTGGTCTCTCCACATGCTGCCATAAATGGAATGTCTGTCTGCTCTCTGATTGGTGGATAGCTTCAGCCATCCACCAATAGCCTTCACTGTCTGGCTGCAGGCTGGTAGGCAAGTAGAGAATGCTGCCCCGCTGCTCTGATTGTATGACCATCGCCCACCCCTACCTGAAGGCCCCTAGAATTGTGTGCCCCTGGGCAGTGTGCCTATATGTTAAGACTGCCCTGGGCAACATCCCACTTGGAAGAGATTATAAAGAAGTAATCCGCAGAACACTATCTTCAGATGGCATGCCCTAATCAGACACACTTTGAAAACGTTTGCATTTCAGAGCTTGTTGCTTAGCACAAGTGTGATTCTCCATACATTATATGGGCATTGCTGTATGCTGCAACTGTTTTGTAAAATGAGGGATATACTGTATTTGATATGTCTCCTGCTTTTTGTTAAATATATGCTTTCCCTAAATAATGCATTAGTTATGGGGCAGAATTTCTTCTTATATTGGCCCCTAAGAGTGCTGCAAATAAATGTATGTCCTTACAAATCTGTTTTATGAGACTGAGAAACTCATACAGAAATTAATTTCTTGAAGTTGTTGCTGCTAAAAGTGGTTCTGTAAGCTACTGAATCATGCCATGTACTTACTTCTCAGTGGCTTCATCATGTTGGTTTAATTTTTTTTATTAACGACAAAGTTAAATCTCTTATGGGTGATTTGTCACATGAGATTCATGTTTTTTCACTAGGTAAGCACTAGATAATTGTTAATTATGTCCTGTTATATAAACACAAAGGTTTGAAATATGGTTAGAAAAGGGGCAGCCTTGATGAGCAAAGTGGTTCTTATCTGCCGTCAACTTCCATGTTTCTATGAAATAAAGTGTACAGTACTGTATGTTCTTTTTCACAGAACTGTATATTACAATAATCAATCATGCACAAAGAGATCAGAATATAAAACAATATTATTACTGTAGAAGTAGAGAGATTAAAATCCACATACAAAAGCTATATGTCAACCACCAGACACTGCTTTTTGTTTTTTGACATTAGTACGGCAGAGAAGATAAAATATGTGCTCATGCTGAGCGAAGACTCACTGTGTTTGTGAAAGTCTCTATGAGGTTTCTTATACTGTGGTGCACTATGTATAGTATGGAACAAAGAAGGGAAAGGGGAGGACATGATAGAAACTTTCAAATATATCAAGGGTTTTATCAAGGTACAGGAAGGAGACATTTTGTTCGAATGAAGAGAAGTATTAGAACAAGAGGACATGCACTGAGACTAGAAGGAGGTAGGTTCCTGGGGTAATTTTGCGGAAAAATTACTTCACAGAAAGAATAGAGGACAAGTGGAATAGCCTCCCACCAGAGGAGGTAGAGGCTAAGACAGTAGAGCAATTTAAACATGCATGGGATCGACATAAGGATAGCCTTACAAAGAAATAATTATCAAATAAGGTTTGAGGTAAAAATATGGTAAAAAAGGGGCAGACTAGATGGGCCAAGCGGTTCTTATCTGCCGTCACATTCTATGTTTCTATATGTTTCAAAGTTTGGAGAGACATAAAGTACCAACCAATCAGCTCCTAATCCTCATTTTTTTTTCAACTGCAAATTTCCTGGAGTAGTCAGACTCACTGATGGGGGTAGTTGTTACCATACTTACAAAAAACATAGGGGTTATCTTAGAAGGTGCTTAGGCAGATTATTAACGTCAGTGGAGCGACGTATCAAAATGCATGACAAAGGTGTGACAGAAGATAACTGCTAAGCTTTTGTAAGGGGCCCTGGCTTCTAGCTTTCCTGATTTATTTGTATGATTTTGTTACTGACCTTTTGTCTGTACTCTGACCACTTTCACTACAGCTGCCCTTACCTTATACATGGATTCTACCCACTCTCACTGTCTGCCATGCTTTCTGACCATTTGTCTGGGCTCTGATACTTTCTTTGTCTGCCATGTACTCTGACCTTGTTCCTGGGTTTAAAGTTTAAACCAATCTCTCTGACCCAGCAAAATAGATTAACTCACTTGTGCATAATTAAATAAATCAATAAAACATAACCCGTTGGTGTACTTGAGGACTGTACTGTAGTTGAGAAATACTAATCTGATAATGACTATTTATCAGGCTTATATCTAAGCCTCGCGTCATACTTGAACAGAAGACTATTAATCAGCAGCTGTAGGTTCAGTTCAGTTTATAAAAATAGCAGCAGTCCGTTAGCAAGCTGAGCAGCAATTCATCACAGTAATAGCTTAGTTTGCGATATATTCATTTCCAACAATAACCTGTAGTGGAACTTGCTGATGTTAAATAGAATGCACATATTTCAGGAGGCAGTTTTCCAAGAAAAGGTTGGTTAGTGTCTCCAAGATACTTCCTCTCCGCTATTAGGGGTGTCTTATTGAACAGCAGTCATGAGGATTAATGTAACATAGTGTTCATACCGCTTCCTTGCAACAAAAAGTTCATGTACATGTGCAAAGTTTTGAAACAACTTGTATAGTGCAGTTGCAAAAACCACACAACTCCTTTGCAGTACATAGAAACATAGAAACATAGAATTTGTCGGCAGATAAGAACCACTTGGCCCATCTAGTCTGCCCCTTTTTTTTTTATTTATTATTATTTTTTATCTCTAACCTTATTTGATCCTTATTTCTTTGTAAGGATATCCTTATGTCTATCCCATGCATGTTTAAATTGCTCTACTGTCTTAGCCTTTACCACCTCTGATGGAAGGCTATTCCACTTGTCCACTACCCTTTCTGTGAAATAATTTTTCCGCAAATTTCCCCTGAACCTCCCCCCCTCCAGTCTCAGTGCATGTCCTCGTGTCCTTTTGCTTCTCTTCATTTGGAGAATGTTTCCCTCCTGGACTTTGCTAAAACCCTTGATATATTTGAAAGTTTCTATCATGTCCCCCCTTTCCCTTCTCTGCTCCAAACTATACATATTGAGATTTCTTAGTCTTTCTGTGTATGTTTTGTGATGTAGGCCATGCACCATTTTAGTTGCCCTCCTTTGTACAGTTTCTAATGTATTAACATCCTTTTGAAGATATGGCCTCCAGAACTGAATACAGTATTCTAGATGAGGCCGTACCAATGACCTATACAGTGGCATTATTACTTCTTTCTTTCTGCTGCTGATTCCTCTCCCAATGCAGCCAAGCATCTGACTAGCCTTCCTCATTGCCTTGTTACATTGCTTACCTGCCTTTAAGTCATCTGAAATAGTAACTCCTAGATCCCTTTCCTCCTCAGTAGTTTCCAGTATAGTGCCATTAATACTGTATTTAGCTTTAGGATTTTTGAGACCCAAGTGCATGATTTTGCATTTTTTGGCATTAAACTGTAATTGCCAGACTCTTGACCATTCCTCTAGTCTACCTAGATCCTCAATCATTTGTTTTACCCCACCTGGTGTGTCTACCCTGTTGCATACCTTTGTGTCATCTGCAAAAAGGCATACTTTACCTTTAATGCCATTTGCAATGTCACCAATAAATATATTAAAAAGCACTGGTCCAAGTACAGATCCCTGGGGTACTCCTCTGGTAACATTTCCCTCCTGTGAATGCACTCCATTTACCACAACTCTCTGTTTTCTATCCGTCAACCAAGATCTTATCCATTCAATAATCCTAATATCCAATCCCAAACTTTCAAGTTTATTTAGCAGTCTGCGATGTGGAACTGTGTCAAAAGCCTTACTAAAGTCTAGATAAGCTATATCCATGGCTCCACCTTTATCCATCACTTTAGTCACACAATCAAAAAAGTCAATAAGATTTGTTTGACATGATCTCCCCCCAGTGAATCCATGCTGTTTGGGATCCAGTAAATTGCCGGATTTGAGATAATCTACAACTCTTTCTTTTAAGAGTGTTTCCATCAATTTCCCTACTACTGATGTAAGACTCACTGGTCTGTAGTTGTTTGCCTCCTCCTTGCTTCCACTTTTGTGCAGTGGGACTACGTTTGCTCTTTTCCAGTCCCCTGGAATTACTCCTGTAGCTAATGACTGGTTGAATAATTCTGTCAATGGTGCTACCAGCACCTCTTTAAGTTCTTTTAGTATCCTTGGATGTATCCCATCTGGCCCCATAGATTTGTCCACTTTCAGCTTTGAGAGTTCTGTTAGGACCTTCTCCTCTGTAAATGTACTTGTTTCATTTTCCTGAATATCCCTGCAACTTAACTGTGGCCCCTTCCCCTCTCTTTCAGTAGTAAATACTGAGCAAAAATAATCATTAAGATGATCTGCTATTAAATTGTCTCCTTCAACAAGACTCCCAGTGTCCATCTTTAGTTTTATAATTCCGCCTTTTGTTTTCCTCTTTTCGCTTATATACCTAAAAAAAGTTTTGCCTCCTTTACCCACTGACTGGGCCATTTTCTCCTCAGCTTGTGCCTTTGCACATCTGATTACCTTCTTTGTCTCCTTCTGTCTAACAAGATATATCTTTTTGTCTTCATTATTTTGTGTCTGCTTATATTTCCTAAAAGCCATCTTTTTTGCTCTCACAATATTTGCTACTTCTTTTGCAAACCACACTGGCTTCCTTTTCCTTGTGTTTTTCCTAACAGTTTTGATACAAAGGTCTGTTGCCTTCAATATTGCACATTTGAATGTTTCCCACCTCTCCTGCACTGTTTCCAAGTTCCTCCACTCTGCCAAAGAATCGCTTACACATTTTCCCATCCCTACAAAATCAGCCTTCCTAAAATCCAACACCTTTGTTTTTGTATGGGACGAGTCAGTCTCTGTCTTAATGCTGAACCATACTGCTTGATGATCACTGGATCCCAGGTTTTCACCCACTTTTACGTCCGATAATCTGTCTCCATTTGTAAGTATTAAGTCTAATATTGCGTCTTTCCGAGTGGGCTCCCTCACCAATTGGTGGAGGGATGCTCCCTGAAGAGAATTTAAAATGTTCCTACTTCTAGTGGAACTAGCAACAGACACCTCCCAGTTTACATCACGAAGATTAAAGTCTCCCATGATTATTACCTCTCCTTTTAATGCCATTTTAGTTATGTCCTGCAATAGGTTCTTGTCAAGTTCCTCTTCCTGACCTGGTGGCCTGTATATCACGCCAATACGAATAATCAACTTTTCCCCTGTTTCTATGGTCACCCAAAGGGCCTCAGTTTTTTCTTCAATACTTTGTATTAATGTAGTATTTATGGTATTTTTTACATACATTGCTACCCCTCCTCCGATTTTTCCAATTCTGTCCTTCCTAAATAAAGTATATCCCGGTATAGCTATGTCCCAGTCATGATTTTCATTGTACCATGACTCTGTAATTGCCACAATGTCTAGATCATCCCTTGTCATTATTGCAGTTAGTTCTGTGATTTTATTTCCTAAGCTCCTAGCATTTGCACACATTGCTTTTAGAGTTTTGTTTGTGCTTTTTCTGTTCCTAGCTATGTTCTTCTCTCTGCCTATTTTTATTTGGTTTTGATCTGAATTATCTTCTGTTGCTGTGGATATGCTTCCTATTCCCTTTGCCTGCAGAAACAATACCTCTGTGTTGGGGGAGCAGATTTCTTTATTCCTGTTTGGTTCACTGCCCCCCTTTGTTAGTTTAAATAGTTCTTGATGAAGCATCCAAACTGTTCAGTAAGTATTCTCGTTCCCCTTGAAGATGGGTGCAGGCCGTCACTTTTGTATAAGCTCCTATCTTGCCAGATGGTGTGACTATGGCCTATAAATCCAAATCTCTCCTCATTGCACCATGTCCTTAGCCAAACATTGAAGTTTCTGATGCAATGAGTTCTGTCTTCCCCTCTGTGTACTGGCAATACTTCTGAAAAAGATACAGTGGTTGCCACCTGCTTCAGAGCAGTCCCTAACTTCCTAAATTCATCTTTTACAGCCATGAGTTCAGCATTTACCAGGTCATTTGTCCCTAGGTGGACAATGACATCCACCTCCCCATCTTTTCTTGCTGCCTTCACAATTCTTAGCATGCGCTCTTTATCCCTTGGAGCTGTGGCTCCAGGTAAGCACCTTACTTGTTTCTCTACTTCATTTGCATTTCCCAGATGTATTCCTCTAATAATGGAATCTCCCAAGAGAAGTGCAGTCCTTTTTGGAGATGCAATTTTCCTGTTCCATTTCCTGTTCCTTAAGTTGGTAGATGTCCCCATATCCTCCTGTTTGTAGTGCCTCTATTTGTTGTATCTTCCAGCCCTGCAAGAGTAGCATACGAGTTTTGCAGTGTCACAGCTTGCGGGAGGTGTCTGTGTCCCTCTGAAAATCTCTGCCATGTTTCTCACTTGTGCTTTTTCAGCAATTTTCCAGGCAAAAGGTGCATCAAACTATCTGTAAGTTATTAAGGGCTATGGATGCTTAGTTTGCTGACTTGCCTTTAAAGTCTCATTTCATCCTAAAAGCTGGAAGTTTAGAACAAAACTTTCCTCATAGATTAGGTTCCCTTTACGGAGACTAAGCTCATTACTGTCAATTAACTCATCTGTTTGTATGTCCATAATTTGGCATTGACATACTGTAGTCATTTCATTAGATATTGCCTTCCACAGTACTCAGTCTAGGTCAACAGGTCAAAAGGTCGACATGAGTTTTTAATGTTTTTTTGGTGTCATTTTCTTCGTAGAGTGACCGGGAACCCCAATTAGTGCACTGTGTCCCCTCACATAGCTCATTCCAATCATAGTCCATGTGGATCATTAAGTATGAAAAGGTTAAAAAAAAGAAAAAATCATGAAAAACTCATGTCGACCTTTTGATCTGTTGATCTAGAACATGTCGACCTAGAGACCCTGTTGACCTAGAAACACTGTCGACCTAGTTACTGTCGACCAATAGTGATCGACCTAGACACTGTCGACCTAGTTACTGTCGACCTAGATACCGGATCCCGTTTACTTAGAGATGCTTGCCACTCAGAGCATTACTGAATGGTTACTCAGAATTTCTCTATCCACCACCACTGAGGGAACATTACAGTATGGTTATTCAGAGGTACTTAAGCACTTTTGGGGGCGTGGCCTAGCTGCCATAGTAAGCGGACGTGCAGAGACAGAGCTCCTCTCCTGCACTTATCAGAACTCCTGCTAGTACCACACTGGGGGATCTGGCCACATATCCCTGACTACCTGGGACCCCCTAGAGTGTTCTGGTACCAGTCGCGGAGCTGGGGAGGGCAATGTACCCTTTCACAGGTTGCAGCCTGTAGTACAGTCAGAAGCTGGGACCTTGAGTGTGGACGGAGACACCATCTTTCCTGTCTGCTGCGACAGCATCCGTGTGACTGAGGAGCTTAAGGTCTGACACCTCTCACCTCTGGTGTGGCATCGGGCGCTCTCCCCCCGCCGAACGGCGAGTCCCAGACCTAATCAGCGGCAGCTTCCTCACTGTGCAGCACCCCCTCCACTGGCAGCCAGAGCGGAAGTGCTGGGGATTTTCCACACGCTGCCATCCCCTGGGCCGGAGCCTCCCGCTGGCACTACACCTCTTGTGCTGGGCTCAGCCTGCACCTGGGAGCCTGAGCTAACTGCTGCAGTGTATTCTGAATTTGCAGTGGGCTGCGTGACGTCATTGCTGCGGCCAGTGCTGTACTAGATGTCGGCTCCCCCACCTGGGCTCCTTGACTCTCACAACATTTCTTCTCTAGGGGAGCCTCTGAATACAATTAAGGCAGTAGGGCTGGAGATTGCTGTGCCCTGTGAAAAAAATAACTGCACTGCCTTTTCTTCCATCTACTGCTGTGTGCCTGCACTACATCTACATTTTCTCACCCCTCTCCAGGCTCTGCAGTCTCATAAGTTGTAGCTAGTGTTCCCATTACATTGCAGGCCCTGCAGGTTTGTGGCGCCCCTCTGTCCCTGCCTGTTTACAGAGTACTCTGCAGGAGGATATTTATACCTGCATTGTGATTACCAAGGGGACAGTCTGTTGCCTGAGTTACCTGTTCCCGGGGGGAACCCTGTGGATGTCAATGGGATATAGTCCCGCTGCAGTCCTTACTGGCATGTTAGTTCATGACAGATCCAACACTACTGCCCTTTCCATGTTTTTTGCTGATGCCAACAACCGAGGGTACCAATATGCCCTCGGCCAGTCTGCTTGACATATGAGTGATTCATTCCACCCCCTCCACTCCGAGCATCCGTATGCAGTAACACTCTGATTTGTCGCCTGTTGGCAATCTCTATGCTGTACCTGTTCTCACGTACTTCACCAGTGCACTTTGATATAATAACATACTGTCTGTGATCATGCCGCCTAAATGGCAGAAGGAAACAGCAGGAGTACCACCTGTTCATTTCTTTAAGACTCAATCTCCTATGCATCCTACCAAAAGTGCTTCCTCCACTGAAATAGCCCACAAACAACTTTCTGCACTGAGCACTCCTTTTGAGCCTTCTGCTGTGGCTCCGACTGCACAAGCCACCCTGGGAGATGATGCTTCGCTCACAATTAGCCTCCTTCAAAGCGGATATCTCTGCAGAATTTCGATCTGCCCTAAAAGTTTGCCAACAGTCTATTGACGAAGTGGGCCATCGTACTGACAGTTGGAAACCAAATTGGAGGAAATGGTTAAATCCCACAATAAGCTTATTATTCTCCATGACGATTTACAATTGGAAGTTACAGAACTCCGCGCCAAGATAAGAGACCTAGAAACAGGTCGCGTAGGAACAATGTTAAAATACGGGGAATCCCGGAATGTGTCTTGGCTTCAGACCTGCTAGAGTTCATCACAGACCTTTTCACTAAACTGCTTCCAGAGGTTATGTTGACGGAATTTTTACTGGATTGTATACATCGCCTGCCTAAATCCAGAAGTGCTCATAAGGATGCCCCAAGAGACACTATTATGCAGTTTCATTACTTCCATATTAAAGAAAAGGTGCTTCATGCAGCTCAACCATCTGATTCCTCCAAGGATATCCTGGGCGACCTAGAAATATTTGGAGATTTGTCTGCTGCCACGCTGGCACTCCATCTTTTTTCCACCCGGTGACCAAGGCTCTGAGGAAGGCAGATATCCCCTATTTATGTTCTACATACTTGGAGAGTGGGTGGCAACAGAAGAGTTCCAAGCACAGATGCGTGGAGCTGCGGCAGAACTGAGATACGCAGCTTCCCCTAACAAAAAACCCTGACTCCGTTGTCCTTCCCAGTGGTCGATTAATGCCTGCAAGACTATAGTTTATTGTGCCCACAGCAACCGCATTTTTATGGCTGAATTAGGTCCGCCCAGACTCCAATGCCCCCCGGTCTCAATAGGAGACAAGGCGTTAATCAAGACCAAGAAGAACAAGGGGAAAAACTAACAAAGATTGACTCGACTTAAACAGAGTAGGATACAAAAAATAACAAAGTAGTTTATTTGGGGTGCGGCCACCTGGAACAACAGCAAATCAAGTAATGCAGCCTAACTGCCAAATACGAACCCGTCGTAATAAGGTGAGGACAGCAATGTGGAAACCTCCGTAAAAATGACACAACCAAAAATAGATAAAGACAATATGGCTTCAGCCATAAAGTGCGGCAGAGCCGCTACTCACGACACCATGATCGGTGTGCGCAGGAAATGACCGAAACCCAGAAGCTTTGGATACCAGACCACTTTCCTGGAAGGCAACTCGGAGGACAGCAGGAGACGATCCCTCAGACAGAACTCAGGAAACTGGACATAGGACACTGGAGTACACAAGCTGGATGCAGGAACACACCAGAGGCAGGAAGACAGGCTCCACAGGAAGTTGCTGGCAGGAACATACAGGTACAATAACAATCTTCTATCACTGGCCCTGGACTGCAGGGCTAGCTGGGTAATAAGGGAAGCATGCCCCAATCAGGATGGCTGGAAGCCAGGCACAAGGTAATGGCCAAAATACTGACAGGTGAGGCTACACAGACAAGAGCCAGACTGCAGTACACAGACTCAGGGCAGTAGAGAGCCGGGCTGGGCCCATGTACTTTTCAGGGGCCGTGGCCTAATCACAGGATGCGTGGTCAAGCACCCTTAGATAAAAATACTGAAAAAAATGATATTTTAAGCACCTCCCTGGCCACACTGCAGCCCAGCGCACAGCAGCATGAGCTGGGCTGAGGACAGAAGCTGCAGCTGCTGCTGCCAGGTAAGGGTGAGGGGTCCTAGGCCCCCACTAAACCTTCACTGGGCCCCTCCTTGAGGCCTGGGTAATTTGTACCTTCTCCCCCCCCCTCTTGGCACCACTGCACAGATTTACCACATAATGACCAAATTATCTGACAGGTGAGGCTTAACACATAGAAAACAGGCTGTAGTTACAAGATTCACCACAGGTGCCCAACAAGAGTCTTTTAAACAAGTACAAGAGAAATCCTGGCATGCAAATAGAAATATAACATAAAATTAATGAACAGAAAGCAAACGGGAATGAACCACTGCTTGTGGTTCATAACACCCTATCGCTGGGGATTCCCCACCAAATTGATCATCAGGCGGAACGGAACTACGAGTGTAGTCTCCTCACCTTCGGCTGGCTCCCAGCTTCTGAAGTTATGGAACTTGGTGGACAATTCTTCCATACTACTTGCTGACTCCAAAATCTCCCCTGATTGGGCGGTTACACACCATTCCTCTGGAATGTAATGTATATTGCATGTTGCCCTTCTTCAGCTTACCTTGAGGTTATGTGTTATTTTCTCTTCCCATGTTATATTTTCAGGTTTTTTGTTGTTGTTATTGTTCTTAATATGTATTTGATTTGGCGTAATGTTCAGCTGCATGACGTTATTTTATCTTTTGCGGCTGACCCTGCCATCTCCACCTGATGACTCTGTATACACTGGTGTCTCTTATCTCTCTTCCCCTGGTTGACAGTTTTGTGTTACTGAACATGCCATAGTTATCTTTGTCCGAGGCTGCTGTTTTCATGTGCCCTGCCCAAGCGATCTATCGTCCAGCCCAACTGGTTGTAGTGCACTACTGTTATGGCCCTATTTAGACTATGACATTTATATTTTGGAGTGCGGGGGTGGCCTATAATGCCACTGCCTCCTATGTGCCGCCTCGTTTGGCAGCCTCTAGTTGCACCCCGGTGGTGCTCAACTTGTTACTCTCTTCTTCCCTTTTTAAATGTTTTCGAGATGTCCTGGTCCCTGTCTTAATCCCTGTTTTTGACGAGGCTTCGTCATCTGGTTCATTCCCATCAGAAATGCTGGAAGCCAGAATAGTGGCTTTTTCTAAACCCAGGAAAAATCCAGTCATGCTGTCTAATTATCGTCCTATAACTTTACTGAATTCTGAAGTAAAGATATATGCTAAATTGATAGCTAATAGGCTGAATCCACTGCTCCGTACCCTTATTAATCAGGACCAAGTCAGATTCGTTCAGAATCGACAGGCCCCTGACAATACAAGGAGGATTGATATTTTGGATGCCTTCTCTGTTTTGTCGGAGCCCCTTTTGCTGCTTTCGCTGGATGCAGAGAAGGCATTTGATTGATTATATTGGGATTATTTGAGAGCTGTTCTGATTAAGTTTGGTATTGTTGGTAGAGCCCTATCCTCTATTTATTCACTCTTCTCTGACCCGTAGGCTAGAGTATTTATCAATGGTATGCTCTCTTCAATATTTACGATTTCCAATGGTACTCGCCAAGGCTGCCCCTATCTCCTTTGGTCTTTGTACTGGCTATAGAACCCCAGGCAGTGTGTATAAAATGTGTCTCTTTGCGGATGACGTTCTCCTCACCATTACTGAACCTCATTCTTCCCTCCAAGCCCTTCACAAAATCTTTCAAGATTATTCCTCTGTCTCATATTATAAGCTTAATAGCTCCAAAACGGAAGTTCTCCCGATCAATTCCCTACTGTCCTGCTTCATAGATTGAAATCTCAATATGATTATGCCTGTCAAGTAAATTGCCTGAAATACCTGGGCATCCACACCCTTCCCAAGGTCTCCGAACCTTATTTTATGTAACTACCCAACCCTTTTGACTAAAATAACGATGTTGACAAATGACTGGATCTTACATAACATTTTGTGGTTAGGCCGTATTGCAGCCCTGAAGATGGTTTTGCTCCCTCAGTTGCTATACTTATTTAGGACTATCCCTATTTTACTGCCTAACTCCTTACTGACCAAATTCAATTCTGTGTACAATATGTGTGGAAAGGCAAGAAACCTAAACTCGTCCGTAAAATTAGGGATTGGCTTTTCCCGATTTACATCTATACCAGGCGGCATGTATACTGGGTTTCCTTGGAAAGAGGCTTGCTCTTTCCTTTCCCCCTATCTAGTGTTTTAGGAATACCCATTTCAGAGGATTCGACCATCAGTTGTGGTTCAATCTGCTTGTAAATCCTGGCTAGCTTTGGTGGTTTTATTACCTGAGCTCTCACTCCCTCCGCTAGATTTTTCATTAGATGGAGCGGCAGCCCTTATCCCGGATCTGTCATTCCACCTGTGGACTTCCCAAGGGGCTAGGATCCTTCAAGAGGTAATTGAGGGGGGTATTTTGATGTCTTGCACCCAACTCCAATCTAGGTTCTCCCTCCCCAATGGAGACTTTTATAAATACCTTCAGCTCCGACACTGGCTTCAGAGTGCCTCACAGTAGAGTACTACCGATCCCTAAGTACATTCATGCCTTGATTATGAGAACAGACCGCAAAGGTACAGTGTCCAGATGGTACTCCCTCCTTAATTGCCCCCCACATCCAGTGAAACTTAGGTCTCAAGTAAAATGGGAATCTGACCTGAATTGTACTCTTACAGATGAGGAATGGCGCTCGGTATTTCACTCTTGCTTCCATGTGTCTAAATGTATATTGCACACAGAGCAGTTTTATAAACTGATCCACCGCCATTACCTGACCCCTGCCCTTCTACATTCTATCTGGCACGCTACTGCATGTGGAAAACAGGCACACTGCTGCATGTGTTTTGGGCATGCCCTTTACTTTCTGCTCTCTAGTGTCAAGTTTTTAGTCTCATTTCTAGGATTGTTGGTTTTCCAGTTTCTCCCCAACCTACACTGGCCCTGTTACACTTATTCCCCTGGACTATTCCCCCATGAGCTAAATATGTACTGGGCCACATCCTGGCTGCTGCAAAGTCACTTATAGCACGTAACTGGCGCACCCCTGTGATACCTACGATCTCTGCCATTGAGGCTGCTAGTGATCTTTGACCTGGGAAACTCTAGACAAGCCACAAAATGGGTGGTGTGGAGTGAGTTTAGGACAGCACATTTCCTTGATAATATCTCATTTAATTATTTGCCCTAGAGTTTCACCGTTGGCAGTTATGATTTACCACCGAGTATGGCTTGACATGGTTCAGTGAAGCTCGCCTCTGAGGTGTACTGCTCACTTTACTGCCTAATAATTTTCCCCCATCAAGAGTTGATTTCTAATCTGTAATTTCTGTTTCTACACATTGATGTAAACATTGACATGGATGATGTGGACTGAAATGCTGCATTAGATTATTTCAGATGACAATGTATGTACTATTATGTGATCCCCCCCCCCTCCTTTTTTTAATTTCTGTAACCCCTCCCCTTCCATTCTATTTTGAAAAATTAGTAAAAATTGAATCTTGAAAAAAAATAAAAGAGGTACTTCAGCACTTTTGAAGACACTTCAGAAACCTTAGCTAATATGTAAAACATCACATATTGCCAATGGGAACAGAAACAACAGACATACTGTACTTGCTTGTAAATGCCAATGTTCTGTAGAGTTCCACAGATATGACAAATGGAAAAACATGCCATATCAGAGCGTTTTGCATATATTTCTTACTAACTGCAATAGAAGAATCACTGCTGACCACTCACATCACACCAGCAACAGGACACAAGTCTACACTGCAGAGTCTGTGATTTATGGCTGCTCAATGCACAGACTACTGTATGACACCACCAGGGGTTATTGTAAAGTGAGGGCAGTGAAGATTTAGTGAGCTGCATGATTTTAGTACAGGAACGGATTAGCTCTCTCATTAGGAGGGTGCGATCGTCCCCTCCCCCCACCTCCTCCCTCATCCCACAGCAAGAGAGAAGACTGCAAAAGCAGTCAGCCCTATCTCTCCCTGGTCAAACTTAAGTGCTGCTGTCTACAGTGCAGTAGAGGGCGAGGCAGCGGTACCCCCCCCTCCAACAGACACAGAAGAAGAGTACCCGCTAGCCCCTCTCTGTGCCACTGGTTAGTGCAGGAAGTACTTTCTCACCCTTCAGTGAGCTGCATGGTTTACCGCAGGAACAGCTTTCTCACTGGCGCTTTGTAAAATTGAACTGTGTGTGCTACAATCGCGAGATTTGATTGTCATGTGGTGGCAAGGGAATGGGACAGGATATGCAGTGTGCTGCAGCAGTGTAGCAGCATCGCTGCAAAGTGGGACAATGTCCCCCACATTAGTAACTGCTGACCCAGGCCTCTCCCTGTTGGTGGGTCCCTGGGACCAGTGCCAGGTTTCACGCATGTTGCTAGCGCAGCTGAATCATGGCACCTTACTTACTCAGCTGCGTATCCAGCGTATGCGCAAAACCATCACTGTGCGCGGCTGCCATTTTGCTAGTGATTTTTTAACCGCAGCTGTAGCTCCAACACAGGACTCTGGAAAGGCAAGTAATAAAACATGGGAGCAGTGTGTGCAGTATGGGCCCTGGTGGACACAGGGGTATATGTGCACCGCACACATTGCACCCATTATAGAAACTCCAATGCACGCACGCACGCACGCACGCACGCACGCACGCACGCACACACACACACACACACACACACACGGTATAATACAGCATATTTTCTTACAGGCATGATGACATCACTGATGTTAAGCAGTGTTAGGCACTATAGCAATCACTTAGCTGCGTCTACCTGCTATCCCCTTCCTGGGTTCTGTGTCTGTGCTGCCTCCCACCTGCTATCCCCAGGTCACAGCAGGAAAACCACTGACACCCACATGTCACACAGCCACTAGCAGTCGGGACAAACCAGGGATGCCGCACATTGCACTACAGTGCGATCATTATATCATACAGTGCTGTGTCCGCTCCTGATTGGCTGCCGGGCTGCAAGCTCCAATTGGCTTGCGATCAGTGCCAGATTTGAACTGCCGCCAGCACTACTAGTCTCCGTGGCTGCTGGCTGATCTCCTAGCTGGATCCCGGGCCCTCTTCTCTGCTCGGACTCGGGACTGCAGTCCCAGCATCCCCCCCCCCCCTGATAGCGGCCCTGTGCATAACTGATAAAACAACCAATCATTTTAGCATAATACATAAACCTATTATCTGTATTATAGATTATACAGGATTTTCACAATCAAATTCCAGATTCGATATCTTCAAAAATCTACGTTGGATACTGGTCTCTAGAATAGGATCTGTGTTGTATTGTAATCAATTGCATGCTTTATGTTTTGTATAGTGGTCACTAGGATACACCATGTATTGTCTTGGTCACTGATATACAATATAAAAAGCATCATAAGGAACTACAGTAGGTATAATACTGCATACTTTCCAGTGGGCCTAAATTCAGTTCTGAGCAACTATTACATGCTGGTAATTATTTTTAATGTGATGCTGGCTGGGAGAAGTATTGCTACTGTAGCACTATTCAATCTAGAATGCTCCTATTTGGCCACTGTACAATCTTGTGCAGCAGCATACAATATATACATGTTGTGCTTGCAGGTTCAAACTTGTTTTACTCAGTATCTATTTGTATAGCACCTAATCAACATATGAATTGTACAGATGCACAGAACATATTTTTGCAGAGCCAGCCCTAATAAATGTGATGCCCTAGGCAAGGTTTTTGTTGTTGTCCCCTAGCAGATAATGCACCAGCTGCACTGCTGCTAGTTCTACCTCTGACCCAGTACTTTATTCCATAACCCCAAACAACCTCCCACACATACACACCTTACTCCCCATAATCCCCCTCAGCCCACATACACCCCCAATCTCCTCAAACCCTATCTCCATACCTCTCTACCTTCAACATGTCCTACTCCCCCCTATCTCCCCACATACACCCCATATCCCTGTAACCCCCAACACCCCCTGCACTCCCTGCCCCCCCACATACACTCAATATCCTTTACTCCCCACACATCCTAGTCCACCTGTCCCACCACATAAAGCCCATAACCCACACACCCTAGTCCTCCCACATATACCCCATATCCCTCTAACCCTCAAAACCACCTGCACTTTCTCTATATCCAAGACATCCTGCACTCCCTGTCCCTCCCCATACACCCCATAACCCTCTATTCTCCAGCCTGTACATGGGTATGGTCTGTCAAAGTCAGAAAAATATCTCTATGCACACTACCATATTTGCACCTCATACAGGTCCGTGCTGCGCATGCGTACACTCTCCCGTGTGTGCGCATACTCGCTGTCGCATGCACCCGCAGGCGCACGATGTGCGCATTTACGGTAGAGTTTATGTGATCGTAGCGTGCGACTCAATCGTTACATATTTTCACTATATAATGTATTTTGTAGATCATGGTCCCTTTGATAGAATCTGAAAGTTTGGTTAATGTAGAATGTTCATGGACAGAGAAATCCCCCTTTGTTTGATTCGAAGGGTCAAACAGGAGTAATACAGTGGTGTTTAGTATCCATCGGAAGAGTATTTAATTAGCAATATTCCGGTGTTGGTTTGGAGCGGATTAATCGCTCGTGCGAATAGTTATGGACATAAGAAGTTTATGTCCATTTACTATTATTTGCACTTACTTATCCATGCGGTGGGAAACCTAGTTTCCCACCCACCTGAGCAGTTGGAAATTGTCACAGCCCACCTGTATGAATCAACCTATGACCTTTTGTTATAATGCGAGGAGGAATTCCTGTGTCCAATGAACAATGAGATTGTAGGGACCATTGAATTGTATTGTGTGTGGGGCATAAATAGACAAGCCGATCACATCCAGCTCACTCTTCAACGGTTCTCATTGCTGATAATCGGGAGCTGGATGTCCAGAGGCGCATGCGATCGTTCCCCTTTGTGCGTAAGTTTTTCTCCGCAATCATATTGATCTTACTGTTATTGTGAGCCATTTCTCTCTCTCTCTCTCTCTTCTCCTCTTTCTCTCTTATTTTCCCTTAAAACTTAATTGTATTGTATTGTATTTCCCGTGTAGTTATCTGGTTAGTTAGTCTATGTTATATTGTAGTGTATGACTTGTATTGTATTAATTCTTTTGCAAGTATAACATTCATAATATATATATAAGGCGTTGGACCCTAAGCACGGTATCTGTGTATTTCTTATAGTGTTAAGTATTCTCAGAGCGTCGGTGACGCTCGAACAGCTTTTAAGTTAATAAGGTTATACTGTGCTGCATTTACACTCTATCACTACACTAAGGTCTTACTGCATAATACACTGTTTATGGTTTAGATATAAAGGTTTAACATTGTGAGCGTCAGCGCCGCTGGTGATCTTCTCATGGTCCCGAGCGTCCGCTACGCTATAGCGAACCATTACGTTAGTCGGCAGCCAATAGCGTGCCTGCCTGTGATCTCTTGGCCGTGAGCGAACGTGACGCTTGAGCGTCTCGACTACGGCTAAGCGATTGTTACGCAACGTGCGTACCCTTACGGTACTCCATACATAAATAGCGTACAGTGTTCTTAGACCTCATAAAGGGTATTATATAAGATAAATATTTAGCTTTATCAATTGGCTGCTCGTCCAGTCCTTCACATATCTCTGCTAGGTAATTTCAGCAGACATTATCCATCAGCAAAGGGCGGGAGATCATATTCTTCGCAGTGCTGACGGGATAAGCGTCTGCTTCGCTTAGTAAAGGGTGCTGAAGGAATCCGGGAACCGGAGGTAAGAACAACACACTAGTGTCTTTTAAAACTGTTTATTTCTGTTTTGTATACACACGCATATATCTGCATTCCTTTTTCGTGTATATTCATATCACTCTCCTGTTTGCCATTGTATAATTGATAAACGTGCTAAGAGAGATTTGTCGCTATTTAAATAGTTAAAGTGTAAAAGTTATACACTAAGGGGTAATTTGTAAAATACACACACAGCTTTACCTGAGATACAAGAAAGACCTGTGTGGGGCTTGGTAGATGATTACAGTTAAAAGAATCATCTACATTAATAAACGTGCTAATTGTATTTTGTGGCCAGCGTACACGTGTCTCTAACAAAAGGCTGAGACTCGCGAACACAACCCAAAGGCCGACGCACGCAGCGTATATTACGCAACGGAGCGTCTGGGTACGCCCACCGAACCTCAAATCGCACAATAGCATTGTTTTAGTGGGGGCGGTATAGCATAGCCACGTGATAATAGCACAAATTGATTTCAGTTTTTCCAAAACTTAGTTTAAATACCTTACTTTACTGTAATGCCTCTGGGGACAGCTATCAGACTACGGGAAATGATTTTTCTGATCAGAAAACTATAAGAATGATAGTGGGTTGAAAACGGTATGAGTGTATTGAATCCCGCTTTGTGAACTGAGTGATCTGGGTGATCTTTGGTGGAACGTGATGAGCACGGTCTGAGTGAAAACGTGCAACAGAGTGTGATAAAGTTTTCGTTGTATTACGCTCTGGCTGTTTTGGAGCACAGTAGGGAGACTCCAATGATCCTACCATTTATGGGCAACAAGTGTTTATAAGTGGTACGATTGGACCGCACGGTTGTAGGTGTGACCAATAACGCAACGTGATACGAGGTAAATTGCCCTCATACGTGTTGTGGGAAGCACATGCAAGCGTGATTTGTGTAAAGAAAAAGGGAGGGAATTTTCACTGGTCACAGGAAAATCTCTAGAGATAGGGCCTGCAACGGTTACACGTGTCTGCTAGAAGGCGGACCGGAGATACCCGGAGCAGAAGAAGCTGGTGGAAGAGCTTGGAAAACTCCCACCGTAGACTGTGTTTGGTGCATTTTAGGAAGTTTTTCTGTGTAAGGTCCACAATGGAAGCCAAGTGCACAACACAGGGACGTTCAGCAGTCAGGGTTCAGACTGCAGAGGCTTGCAGACCCCGAGGGTCTGCTCGGTTAGTAATGTGGAGGAGGTATGGTCCCCACACTGAGACCTTTTGTGATGAATGGACACGAATGACTGCGGGGGATAAGGCACCATTTCCCGGGATAGGTAGTTTTGACTTAGAGGTATTGCATAATTTAAGGCAAAGGATCTGTCTCATAAAATCCTGGAAACAACGAGTTAAACATGATGATTGTTTGCAGATATGGCTACAGGAAAGTGACATGCAAAGAAATGTAACTTACATACCTAACTTTCATCTTGAGAGGAGAGACATGGCAATGGAGAGGATTATGGTTGCGGAGAAAGGCACAATGGGGTGCGATAAAAGTGCACTTAGTAACTATATTAAGAATGAATGTAACAAACGTAATAAGGTTTATAAAAATGAAAGTGTTAAATGGACAACTATTAACCCATGCAAGTCACACCCCTTGTTAAACTTTCCTCAGGAACACCAACAAGAAAGTGAGCCCAGCACAATGTCGGAGCCTTTTCCAGCAGCCATCACACAAGACATCCAGGTGGACGCGACCAAATCGGTAAAGACTGTAATCAAACCCCCTAACGGAGGGTCAGGTGAGGTCGTGTCCACAGGTACGTATGGTATTATACATCACGCACAAACAAATGTACCTCATATCGTGGAATCAATTCAGAATGACGTTACTGGACTTAATCCTGTCAGGGTAATTGCAGTACCAAATGGGAAAACTGACTCTTCAGGAGTCACTCCTGTCAGGAACATCGCCATGTACTGCCCCTTTTCCCGAACAGAATTAAGAACAATTCTGTCTGAATTTCCTGATCCCAGGAAAGACTTAGTTGCTTGTCAAAAATACATTAGAGTGCTAGGAAACACTG
This sequence comes from Pseudophryne corroboree, assembly GCF_028390025.1. NCBI lineage: Eukaryota > Metazoa > Chordata > Amphibia > Anura > Myobatrachidae > Pseudophryne > Pseudophryne corroboree. The sequence goes on along the minus strand of NC_086449.1, from coordinate 558,984,045 downwards.
CAGAGCCAAATAACAAAGATTGGAGGACAGTTTTGAGGGCATGTTTACCCCCCGATGTTGATTCATTGAAATTTATCGCTGATTGTAAGCTAGATGAGGAAGTACCACTAACAGACAAGTATAACCAAGATAATGTAAAAAGAATCAATCTACAGTTGAAAGAATATTTTCCTGCAGTAGTAAAGTGGAATAAAATCTTTACAATAAAACAAAAAGAAGGTGAATCCGCATCAGAGTATTTTCACCGGGCTCTGCAGGATATGGCTAGGTACACTGGTATAGATGACATTGAAACTAACGTACACCACAGAGAGGTAGCTGTGTCTGTATTAATGGACAGCTTAAAAGACACACTAAAAATTAGGGTACAAACCTCTATACCTCATTGGAGAGGTATCTCGGTGGCTGCATTAAGAGAGTCCGCTATCGAGCATGACCAAAATATCCAAAGAACCAGGGAAGCACAGGGAGAGCGGTTGATGGTACTGAGCATCCAAGCACTAGAGGAGGCATCAAGTCGACCGGAACCCCAGGCCCCTAGCACATGGAGAAAGCCAAGGATTTGTTATCATTGTAGAAGAGAAGGGCATTATGCCAGCAACTGTAATAACCCACATAAAGTCAGACCCCCTAGACCAAGAAATGAGCAAAATTATAACACACACAATTATAATCAGGGATCTTTTAGGAAGAATTTTGGGCCACACCCATGATATGTAGTCAGGAAAGGTGATCATTAGGACTGATGGTAAGCCTGAGGTAACGGTTAATAAATTGGGAGGTCATTCACTGAAGACACAGGAATGACAAGGTGAAACGTTGTAAATGTATTTGTGAAAAATGTTTTTTTTCTCTCTCTCTCCCCATCTCTGACGATTATTAGTAAGGACTCAAACATTGCATATCCGCTTGGTCTTTGCAGAAGTCTACCAAACCCCAGCATGACCTATCCGCATCAATGTATCCTGGCCAGATACAGACAGTGGAGTAATGCAGGTGCTGGTGGGGAGGGACTGCGCAAGGAAACCATTGGACATGTAGATATGACAGCCTGATGATCTGACAATGTTTAAAAAAAAAATGTTCGAAAAATGTTTTTTTCTCTTTTCCTATTGCTGGTTATTGTTGATTTATGTAATATATATATGCATATGAATTGTTCTCTCTCTTTTGTTTTTTTATTTTCCTCTCTTCTCACTCATGTTTTCATGGTTTAAAGATGGTATGTCATACATCAGCTAGACAAATGGTAATGCAAGATTTTTGCTCCTTACAGAAAGATCGCTGGTTTGGAAGAAATATTGCATCACCGGAATGTTCGTTTAGAAGACTGAGAGACAGCACCTTTGAGATGACAGCAGAAAAAGAAGAACAACAAGACTAGAGAACTTAATTATCGTAACAAGTTTCTCTCCCCCTCAAACTGTTTTTCTGTACCCCATTACAAATTTCTTCTTTTCTCCTCTTGTAAGATGGACTTGCCACAAGAGACTGTGATATGGATTTTCCTGTTGACCCTGATGTTGACCAGAGCAGTCTGTTTCGGTGAGAGTACCAGTGAGGTCGAGAAAGAAGGTTTGACACCAGAAAGGTTCCAATGACTAAGACGGAGGTGTAAATTTCCAATAGCAACACAAGCACCGAACAAAGGCGAGTACCGGAAACAATCTAACAGCCATGTTATTTGTAAACATTTTTTTTTTGGATTGTTAGCTGAAGAAAACTGTATCTGTAGGCTCTGTGACAACGTAGTTGAGGATGGGTGCATTAAGAAATGCCAATCCAGTTTTAATATCCACATGGACCGGCATCCATTGAGTGACTATCACTCCTTAGTGGGTAGTGTGTGTTAAATCAAACAGATTGTTGGGTATGCTCTCAAGTACCTCAAGGTCATAGCAAATCAGGACTAGTACCATTTCCTTTAACGGTAGGGGAGGTACTTGAGCTAAAGGGTGGGAGACCGGTGGACAGGAGGTTTAATATCTCCAGTCCTCCTAGTTTGAAGCTCCACCAATATCATGTGGATAGATCCCTAATATGTTTTAACATTACCAATCCCCGAAAGCCGGGAAGTTGGGAAGTGTCATGGAGCAACCAAACCATGACCTTTTCATATAGAGCAGATAGAATGCCTACAGATACAGAACTTATACGCCACATAGCCAGTAGAGAAAAATCTTTCCGATATAGGTATACCCTAGGAAGTAGGATTACGAGAGTTGGAGAGGTATCACCAGGATACTGCGCACATATCGTACAAACTGATACGTGTACTAAACAAATGGGAGAATTAGGGGTAGGAGATTTCACATGGAGGATGTGTAATATGGTTATGTCTTACTCCGTCCCATATGTTCTCCCCGATGATGCATATTTCATATGCGGGAGGAAGGCGTATAAGTGGCTTGCCCCAAACTCTGAAGGATTGTGTTATATTGGAAAAGTACTGCCTGAAGTAATGACTGTATCACATGACAAAATGAAAGACATACACCGTGGTGCCCAAGCTCCTTATACTCACACCCATTACGAGCACGTAGTTAAAAGGCAACTGACAGAAAGGACAGAGCATCCGGCCTCTGATCTGATCCATGAATCCACCGGGATTCAGGTTCTACGTGCGCTAGATTTCATCCGCACCGCTCGAGGAGTGATGAACTATAGATACATCTCTGCGCTTGCAAATTTGTTAGATAATATCACTGAAATGTATGATGACACGTTTAGGTATACTGGAAGAGAACTTCAAGCTTATAAAACAGAACTGGTACAGCATAGAATGGTTCTTAATTACCTCACAGTAGTGACAGGCGGATATTGTGTCACACTGGCAACACAGTACGGCGTGAAATGTTGCACATATATTACAAATAGCACAGAGGACCCGGTCGAGGTCATAGACCAAAAGATGGACGATATTCTCCAACTGAAGTGGGAATTTCGCAGGAGACACAATCTCACTCTTGCTGCTGTAGGTAATGAACTGACTGGTTGGGTGTCATGGTTGAACCCGCGAAATTGGTTCTCTGGTTTAGGAGAATGGGCTCAAGGAGTCATAATGGATGTTGGGAAGTTTCTCCTATGTATCTTAGGTGTTATCATAACGATTGGCTTGATATTTAGATGCGGTCAGGCTTTAATGAAGTGCAAAAGTAGTACAAGGGTAATGAGTCTGAGGAGTGAGGAAACTGTAATTCCAATGGATTTAATTTATGACCCAAATGTAGAAACAATGATGTGATGAAAATGCGATTTCTACGGTCCGTTTCTTTCACCTGTTTTTCCGTTTTCCTCCAAGGTAAAAAGACCCACTTGGACGAGGAATTTGATGAGCCGATATACAGACAACAGATGGATTAAAGAAGAAGTTTTGACAACCTTATACACAGATTTTTGATGAACTATGCCATAGATCCCCAGTTTCCCTAGAAATTTTAAAATTACGCTAGCCCAACACTTTTGTAAATCTATGGACATTGACAAAGTTTTTGCTCGCACCTTATGGGCAAAAGCACAAAGAAGACTGCAATCAACAGACACCGAACAAGACCTCAACCGACAAATGTACATTAACCTGACATAGAATACCACTGCATTTACCGTAATTATGTCTTTTCTTCATCTCTACAACCTTCAGGTAATTACACACATAGTCGATAGGGAATACAGGCACAGATATCAGCAATCACATATTCCCCCATTCATGTATCATCAACTAAAATGTGCTCCCCATTTTGTTACAACCACAGCCGAAAAGAGCTCGGTAAAGTTTGACAGCCCATCCACAGACCCGTACCACGGGATAAGAAGGAATTCAAATGTATACTTCGCAATACCTCGAAGCTTGATGTACAACACGTACGGCACGATGATACACGACCCCCCCAAACATGGATTCATACACACATGCTTCCGCTATCTCACTAGGTCATACCCTCTTCACACCTTCTCCTCTCTCCTCCCTTACCCAACCATGGGAATGTATTAACCCCTGACATATGTTTTTCTCTTTTTGAAATGTTTTAGAAGGTGGCAGTTATTGTTGACTGCCAAAGGGTGGACTGTCAAAGTCAGAAAAATATCTCTATGCACACTACCATATTTGCACCTCATACAGGTCCGTGCTGCGCATGCGTACACTCTCCCGTGCGTGCGCATACTCGCTGTCGCGTGCACCCGCAGGCGCACGATGTGCGCATTTACGGTAGAGTTTATGTGATCGTAGCGTGCGACTCAATCGTTACATATTTTCACTATATAATGTATTTTGTAGATCATGGTCCCTTTGATAGAATCTGAAAGTTTGGTTAATGTAGAATGTTCATGGACAGAGAAATCCCCCTTTGTTTGATACGAAGGGTCAAACAGGAGTAATACAGTGGTGTTTAGTATCCATCGGAAGAGTATTTAATTAGCAATATTCCGGTGTTGGTTTGGAGCGGATTAATCGCTCGTGCGAATAGTTATGGACATAAGAAGTTTATGTCCATTTACTATTATTTGCACTTACTTATCCATGCGGCGGGAAACCTAGTTTCCCACCCACCTGAGCAGTTGGAAATTGTCACAGCCCACCTGTATGAATCAACCTATGACCTTTTGTTATAATGCGAGGAGGAATTCCTGTGTCCAATGAACAATGAGATTGTAGGGACCATTGAATTGTATTGTGTGTGGGGCATAAATAGATAAGCCGATCACATCCAGCTCACTCTTCAACGGTTCTCATTGCTGATAATCGGGAGCTGGATGTCCAGAGGCGCATGCGATCGTTCCCCTTTGTGCGTAAGTTTTTCTCCGCAATCATATTGATCTTACTGTTATTGTGAGCCATTTCTCTCTCTCTCTCTCTTCTCCTCTTTCTCTCTTATTTTCCCTTAAAACGTAATTGTATTGTATTGTATTTCCCGTGTAGTTATCTGGTTAGTTAGTCTATGTTATATTGTAGTGTATGACTTGTATTGTATTAATTCTTTTGCAAGTATAACATTCATAATATATATATAAGGCGTTGGACCCTAAGCACGGTATCTGTGTATTTCTTATAGTGTTAAGTATTCTCAGAGCGTCGGTGACGCTCGAACAGCTTTTAAGTTAATAAGGTTATACTGTGCTGCATTTACACTCTATCACTACACTAAGGTCTTACTGCATAATACACTGTTTATGGTTTAGATATAAAGGTTTAACATTGTGAGCGTCAGCGCCGCTGGTGATCTCCTCGTGGTCCCGAGCGTCCGCTACGCTATAGCGAATCATTACGTTAGTCGGCAGCCAATAGCGTGCCTGCCTGTGATCTCTTGGCCGTGAGCGAACGTGACGCTTGAGCGTCTCGACTACGGCTAAGCGATTGTTACGCAACGTGCGTACCCTTACGGTACTCCATACGTAAATAGCGTACAGTGTTCTTAGACCTCATAAAGGGTATTATATAAGATAAATATTTAGCTTTATCAGGTCTTTCAAATAAATAATTAATTGTTTAATTAAGCTGAATTCAGTTCAATCTGTTACTTCATGCAACAAGGAAACAAGCAGTGGGCTTATCGGGGATAGAAAAAAATTACTGAGAGAGTGGAGACTGTGTTATGGTGAGAATTTGCTTATATTTTGGTTCCATTACAGATGGCATAGGATGGTCCTTGGCAAGTACTGCTGATTACTGATACAGCTGCTGCAAAGGTTGCTGAGAAGGACACCCAGATCCATTGCTCACATTGGAATGAAAAGGTCAGAGTCCAGAGCTTAAGGGAACCTAAAGACTCAAAATTGTATAGAGATACAGAGACTGAGTTATATTTGGCCTAAAAGAGCGATTGACCCAGTAATCAGGAAACATGTTCCTGTTACCAAGACATCAATAAAACATTGAATGGGTAGAGGTATTGCTATTGAGTTCTCTTATGGTTAGTGGAGTATTATGATTAATCAACAGGAAGTTGATATTTTATGTCATCTAAACTGTTCTGGACTCTTTAACACCACAAATTGGAAGATATTGTTTGATTTCTGAAACAGAACTTTGAGTTCACTGCTGTACTTATTTGAACAATGACATTACAGTTCCGGATACTATTATTACTAGTGATGAGCGGGTTCGGATCCTCGGGATCCGAACCCCCCCGAACTTCACCCTTTATTGCACGGGTCCGAGCAGACTCAGATCCTCCCGCCTTGCTCAGTTAACCCTAGCACGCCCAAACTTCATCATCCCACGGTCGGATTCTCGCGAGATTCGTATTCTATATAAGGAGCCGCGCGTCGCCGCCATTTTTCACTCGTGCATTGGAGATGATCGTGAGAGGATGTGGCTGGCGTCCTCTCAGTTTCTATGTACAGTGGGCTGCAAATATCTGTGCTCAGTGTGCTGCAAATATCTGTGCTCAGTGTGCTGCAAATATCTGTGCTCAGTGTGCTGCAAGTGCAAATATCTACGTTCTCTGCCTGAAAAACGCTCCATATCTGTGCTCAGTGTTCTGCAAATATCTGTGCTCAGTGTGCTAATTGCTTTATTGTGGGGAATGGGGACCAACAGTATTATATAGTAGGAGGACAGTGCAGAGTTTTGCTGACCAGTGACCACCAGTATTATACGTTCTCTGCCTAAAAAAACGCTCCATATCTGTGCTGCATTGTAGTATATAGTAGGAGGACAGTGCAGAATTTTGCTGACCACCAGTATAACTATATATATATATAGCAGTACGGTACAGTAGTCCACTGCTCTACCTCTGTGTCATCAAGTATACTATCCCATCCATACCTGTGGTGCATTTCAGTTTTGCACAGTTTGCTGACCACCAGTATATATAATATATAGCAGTACGGTACAGAAGGCCACTGCTCTACCTACCTCTGTGTCGTCAAGTATACTATCCATCCATACCTGTGGTGCATTTCAGTTTTGCACAGTTTGCTGACCACCAGTATATATAATATATAGCAGTACGGTACAGTAGTCCACTGCTCTACCTCTGTGTCATCAAGTATACTATCCCATCCATACCTGTGGTGCATTTCAGTTTTGCACAGTTTGCTGACCACCAGTATATATAATATATAGCAGTACGGTACAGAAGGCCACTGCTCTACCTACCTCTGTGTCGTCAAGTATACTATCCATCCATACCTGTGGTGCATTTCAGTTTTGCACTGTTTGCTGACCACCAGTATATATAATATATAGCAGTACGGTACAGTAGGCCACTGCTCTACCTACCTCTGTGTCGTCAAGTATACTATCCATCCATACCTGTGGTGCATTTCAGTTTTGCACAGTTTGCTGACCACCAGTATATATAATATATAGCAGTACGGTACAGTAGGCCACTGCTCTACCTACCTCTGTGTCGTCAAGTATACTATCCATCCATACCTGTGGTGCATTTCAGTTTTGCACAGTTTGCTGACCACCAGTATATATAATATATAGCAGTACGGTACAGTAGGCCACTGCTCTACCTACCTCTGTGTCGTCAAGTATACTATCCATCCATACCTGTGGTGCATTTCAGTTTTGCACAGTTTGCTGACCACCAGTATATATAATATATAGCAGTACGGTACAGTAGGCCACTGCTCTACCTACCTCTGTGTCGTCAAGTATACTATCCATCCATACCTGTGGTGCATTTCAGTTTTGCAGAGTTTGCTGACCACCAGTATATATAATATATAGCAGTACGGTACAGTAGGCCACTGCTCTACCTACCTCTGTGTCGTCAAGTATACTATCCATCCATACCTGTGGTGCATTTCAGTTTTGCAGAGTTTGCTGACCACCAGTATATATAATATATAGCAGTACGGTACAGTAGGCCACTGCTCTACCTACCTCTGTGTCGTCAAGTATACTATCCATCCATACCTGTGGTGCATTTCAGTTTTGCACAGTTTGCTGACCACCAGTATATATAATATATAGCAGTACGGTACAGTAGGCCACTGCTCTACCTACCTCTGTGTCGTCAAGTATACTATCCATCCATACCTGTGGTGCATTTCAGTTTTGCAGAGTTTGCTGACCACCAGTATTTATAATATATAGCAGTACGGTACAGTAGGCCACTGCTCTACCTAGCTCTGTGTCGTCAAGTATACTATCCATCCATACCTGTGGTGCATTTCAGTTTTGCACAGTTTGCTGACCACCAGTATATATAATATATAGCAGTACGGTACAGTAGGCCACTGCTCTACCTACCTCTGTGTCATCAAGTATACTATCCATCCATACCTGTGGTGCATTTCAGTTTTGCAGAGTTTGCTGACCACCAGTATATATAATATATAGCAGTACGGTACAGTAGGCCACTGCTCTACCTACCTCTGTGTCGTCAAGTATACTATCCATCCATACCTGTGGTGCATTTCAGTTTTGCAGAGTTTGCTGACCACCAGTATATATAATATATAGCAGTACGGTACAGTAGGCCACTGCTCTACCTACCTCTGTGTCGTCAAATATACTGTCCATCCATACCTGTGATGCATTTCAGTTTTGCACAGTTTGCTGACCACCAGTATATATAATATATAGCAGTACGGTACAGTAGGCCACTGCTCTACCTACCTCTGTGTCGTCAAGTATACTATCCATCCATACCTGTGGTGCATTTCAGTTTTGCAGAGTTTGCTGACCACCAGTATATATAATATATAGCAGTACGGTACAGTAGGCCACTGCTCTACCTACCTCTGTGTCGTCAAGTATACTATCCATCCATACCTGTGGTGCATTTTAGTTTTTGTGCGCAGTATATATAGTAGTAGGCCATGCTATTGATAAATATATTACTGGCATATAATTCCACACATTAAAAAATGGAGAACAAAAATGTGGAGGGTAAAATAGGGAAAGATCAAGATCCACTTCCACCTCATGCTGAAGCTGCTGCCACTAGTCATGGCCGAGACGATGAAATGCCATCAACGTCGTCTGCCAAGGCCGATGCCCAATGTCATAGTAGAGAGCATGTAAAATCCAAAAAACAAAAGTTCAGTAAAATGACCCAAAAATCAAAATTAAAAGCGTCTGAGGAGAAACGTAAACTTGCCAATATGCCATTTACGACACGGAGTGTCAAGGAACGGCTGAGGCCCTCTCCTATGTTCCTCATGACTAGTGGGTCAGCTTCACATGAGGATGGAAGCACTCATCCTCCTGCTAGAAAACTTAAAAGACTTAAGATGGCAAAAGCACAGCAAAGAACTGTGCGTTCTTCTAAATCACAAATCCCCAAGGAGAGTCCAATTGTGTCGGTTGCGATGCCTGACCTTCCCAACACTGGACGGGAAGAGGTGGCGCCTTCCACCATTTACACGCCCCTGCAAGTGCTGGAAGGAGCACCTGCAGTCCAGTTCCTGATAGTCAAATTGAAGATGTCACTGTTGAAGTACACCAAGATGAGGATATGGGTGTTGCTGGCGCTGGGGAGGAAATAAACAAGGAGGATTCTGATGGTGAGGTGGTTTGTTTAAGTCAGGCACCCGGGGAGACACCTGTTGTCCGTGGGACGAATATGGCCATTGACATGCCTGGTCAAAATACAAAAAAAAAATCACCTCTTCGGTGTGGAATTATTTCAACAGAAATGCGGACAACTGGTGTTAAGCCATGTGTTGCCTTTGTCAAGCTGTAATAAGTAGGGGTAAGGACGTTAACCACCTAGGAACATCCTCCCTTATACGTCACCTGGAGCGCATTCATCAGAAGTCATTGACAAGTTCAAAAACTTTGGGTGACAGCGGAAGCAGTCCACTGCCAACTAAATCCCTTCCTCTTGTAACCAAGCTCCTGCAAACCACACCACCAACTCCCTCAGTGTCAATTTCCTCCATAGACAGGAAAGCCAATAGTCCTGCAGGCCATGTCACTTTCAAGTCTGACGAGTCCTCTCCTGCCTGGGATTCCTTGAGTGTAACACCTACTGCTCCTGGTGCTGCTGTTGTTGCTGCTGGGAGTCTATCGTCATCCCAGAGGGGAAGTCGGAAGACCACTTGTACTACTTCCAGTTAGCAATTGACTGTCCAACAGTCCTTTGCGAGGAAGATGAAATATCACAGCAGTCATACTGCGGCAAAGCGGATAATTCAGGCCTTGGCAGCCTGGGTGGTGAGAAACGTGTTTCCGGTATCCACCGTTAATTCACAGGGAAGTAGAGAATTGATTGAGGTACTGTGTCCCCGGTACCAAATACCATCTAGGTTCCATTTCTCTAGGCAGGCGATACCGAAAATGTACACAGACGTCAGAAAAAGAGTCACCAGTGTCCTAAAAAATGCAGTTGTACCCAATGTCCACTTAACCACGGACATGTGGACAAGTGGAGCAGGGCAGACTCAGGACTATATGACTGTGACAGCCCACTGGCTAGATGTATTGCCTCCCGCAGCAAGAACAGCAGCAGCGGCATCAGTAGCAGCATCTCGCAAACGCCAACTCGTTCCTAGGCAGGCTACGCTTTGTATCACTGCTTTCCATAAAAGGCACACAGCTGACAACCTCTTACGGAAACTGAGGAACATCATCGCAGAATGGCTTACCCCAATTGGACTCTCCTGGGGATTTGTGACATCAGACAATGCCACCAATATTGTGCGTGCATTACATCTGGGCAAATTCCAGCACATCCCATGTTTTGCACATACATTGAATTTGGTGGTGCAGAATTATTTAAAAAATGACAGGGGCGTGCAAGAGATGCTGTCGGTGGCCCGAAGAATTGCGGGCCACTTTCGGCATTCAGCCACCGCGTGCCGAAGACTGGAGCACCAGAAAACACTCCTGAACCTGCCCTGCCATCATCTGAAGCAAGAGGTGGTAACGAGGTGGAATTCAACCCTCTATATGCTTCAGAGGATGGAGGAGCAGCAAAAGGCCATTCAAGCCTATACAGCTACCTACGATATAGGCAAAGGAGGGGGAATGCACCTGACTCAAGCGCAGTGGAGAATGATTTCAACGTTGTGCAAGGTTCTGCAACCCTTTGAACTTGCCACACGTGAAGTCAGTTCAGACACTGCCAGCATGAGTCAGGTCATTCCCCTCATCAGGCTTTTGCAGAAGAAGCTGGAGAGATTGAAGGAGGAGCTAAAACAGAGCGATTCCGCTAGGCATGTGGGACTTGTGGATGGAGCCCTTAATTCGCTTAACCAGGATTCACGGGTGGTCAATCTGTTGAAATCAGAGCACTACATTTTGGCCACCGTGCTCGATCCTAGATTTAAAACCTACGTTGTATCTCTCTTTCCGGCAGACACAAGTCTGCAGAGGTTCAAAGACCTGCTGGTGAGAAAATTGTCAAGTCAAGCGGAATGTGACCCGTCAACAGCTCCTCCTTTACATTCTCCCGCAACTGGGGCTGCGAGGAAAAGGCTAAGAATTCCGAGCCCACCCGCTGGCGGTGATGCAGGGCAGTCAGGATCAAGTGCTGACATCTGGTCCGGACTGAAGGACCTGCCAACGATTACTGACATGTCGTCTACTGTCACTGCATTTGATTCTGTCACCATTGAAAGAACGGTGGAGGATTATATGAGTGACAGCATCCAAGTAGGCACGTCAGACAGTCCGTACGTATACTGGCAGGAAAAAGAGGCAATTTGGAGGCCCTTGCACAAACTGGCTTTATTTTACCTAAGTTGCCCCCCCCTCCAGTGTGTACTCCAAAGAGTATAGGGATATACTGGCTCCGGCTGAAATGCCAATAAGGGACGAAAAAGGTATTTGCAATAAAATATCATATAATTGTAATAAACATTAAGAAATAAAAATAAATAAATAAATAATTAATTAAAAATGTCACAGAAGTAAACGAAATGACTTTGTATATTCCCAATTGAGGGGATTAGGACCACTAGGATCTCACTTATGTGATGATTATATGTGCAGTCTCTGGTTAGGACTCGCTCCTCAATATTTAAATTTTGGTAGTTACCCAGTCCTTATGGAAATTATCCCTGTGGATCTCAGTTTGGCAGTTAGGGATCCAATTAGATGCTCCTGAGGAAGCTGGCAGCCACCAGACCAGCGAAACGTGTTGAGCCAAGGACACTGACTACCACCATTGGATCCACTTTTCACCCCTGGTACTTATTGGACTCTTTCACCTCTAGTTGGACATTTCCAGACCTGGAACTTGAAATAACCCCTGCTGCTAATTGGATCCCTAACTGCCAAACTGAGATCCACGGGGATAATTTCCATAAGGACTGGGTAACTGCCAAAATTTAAATATTGAGGAGCGAGTCCAAACCAGAGACTGCACATATAATCATCACATAAGTGAGATCCTAGTGGTCCTAATCCCCTCAATTGGGAATATACAAAGTCATTTCTTTTACTTCTGTGACATTTTTTAATTAATTTTTTATTTTTTTATTTATTAATGTTTATTAAAATTATATGATATTTTATTGCAAATACCTTTTTCGGCCCTTATTGGCATTTCAGCCGGCGCCAGTATATCCCTATACTATTGTTCCATTATATTAAGGGGCTGACCCCCCCTTATACTGGCTGCCGCTGACTGCGCACTCATATCTTTCTTTTTGTACTCCAAAGAGTGTTTAGTGCAGCCACTCACCTTGTCAGCAATCGGCGTATGAGGTTACTTCCAGAAAATGTGGAGAAGATGATGTTCATCAAAATGAATTATAATCAATTCCTCCGTGGAGACATTCACCAGCAATTGCCTCCAGAAAGTACACAGGGACCTGAGATGGTGGATTCCAGTGGGGACGAATTGATAATCTGTGTGGAGGGGGATGTACACAGTGAAAGAGGAATTGGACGATGAGGAGGAGGTGGACATCTTGCCTCTGTAGAGCCAGTTTGTGCAAGGAGAGATTGATTGCTTCTTTTTTGGTGGGGGCCCAAACCAACCAGTCATTTCAGTCACAGTTGTGTGGCAGACCCTGTCGCTGAAATGATGGGTTTGTTAAAGTGTGCATGTCCTGTTTATACAACATAAGGGTGGGTGGAAGGGCACAAGGACAATTCCATCTTGCACCTCTTTTTTCTTTCATTTTTCTTTGCATCATGTGCTGTTTGGGGACTATTTTTTGAAGTGCCATCCTGTCTGACACTGCACTGCCACTCCTAGATGGGCCAGGTGTTTGTGTCGGCCACTTGGGTCACTTAGTTTAGTCACACAGCTACTTCATTGCTCCTCTTTTTTCTTTGCATCATGTGCTGTTTGGGGACTATTTTTTTGAAGTGCCATCCTGTCTGACACTGCACTGCCACTCCTAGATGGGCCAGGTGTTTGTGTCGGCCACTTGGGTCGCTTAGCTTAGTCACACAGATACCTCATTGCGCCTCTTTTTTTCTTTGCATCATGTGCTGTTTGGGGACTATTTCTTTAATCTGCCATCCTGTCTGACACTGCAGTGCCACTCCTAGATGGTCCAGGTGATTGTGTTGGCAACTTGGGTCACCTAGCTTAGTCACACAGCTACCTCATTGCGCCTCTTTTTTTCTTTACATCATGTGCTGTTTGGGGACTATTTCTTCAATCTGCCATCCTGTCTGATACTGCAGTGTCACTCCTAGATGGGCCAGGTGTTTGTGTCGGCCACTTGGGTCGCTTAGCTTAGTCATCCAGCGACCTCGGTGCAAATTTTAGGACTAAAAATAATATTGTGAGGGGTGAGGTATTCAGAATAGACTGGAAATGAGTGTAAATTATGGTTATTGAGGTTAATAAAACTATGGGATCAAAATGACCCCCAAATTCTATGATTGAAGCTGTTTTTGAGGGTTTTTTGTAAAAAAACACCCGAATCCAAAACACACCCGAATCCGCCAAAAAATTTTCAGGGAGGTTTTGCCAAAATGCGTCCGAATCCAAAACCAAAACACAAAACCCGAAAAATTTCCGGTGCACATCACTAATTATTACCCATTATATAAAGGAGGATATGAAAGAAGAATTTCGACAAAGACATTATGATAAATAACTTTGAAAATGGTCCATGGTTAAATCCTAGTACTTAATCTTCAGGATTAGGAAAATGTTTTTTTTAAGCATACTGTATTCAATATTGTATGCCTTGATAAAATTTATTCTTGTGATCATAATTTTCATTCTGCTCATATATGCCTTTTATAGATGCGGCCTATACTGTAATAGATGCACAAAATGGTAAACTGCTCAATCAGACAGTGATGTCACTCAGGTGCTAAAAGGGAGGGGTAATTCTGTGTAGGAAAAAAACAATGTGTTCCCTAATGCACACCGAGTGAAAAATATTACTACATAATAGTCAGATAATACGGAGATCTTAGTTGCGTATATCTGCAGATATAGGGTTAAGCCCCCAGGCCGATCGACAAGGCTTCTCCGTCACTGGGGGTCCCTAATACTAGGTATGGGTCCGGGGTGCAGGACCCCATAACATCGGCACAGGTCGGCTACCCCAGGTCAGCACACAGGTGAGAGTTAATAAGGGTTAATAAGAAGCACAGAAGTGCTATGTAAGTGGTGTGATTAAAATAATACAAAAATATATACAAAGTGATAGGGAAAATCATAAGTGTTAATAAAGTGTTAGGGTGTGCCGACCTGAAGCAGCCCAGCCATACCGACACAGGGGCCACCGCACCCCACACCCACCCCATAAATAATTACAAATATGTCTGGGTTAAATTCCCAGTGTAAGGCCACATGGTAATGGCTCCTACAGCATCTGAGAGCCAGCTTACCTGGAGATACCCCTAGCTTCTCCTATGGCACTCTGGAGTCAGCAATCCCTCCTAATGCTGACCCATCCATGCCTCTCTAAATACAATGCACAAAATGGTAAACTGCTCAATCAGATAGTGATGTCACTCAGGTGCTAAAAGGGAGGGGTAATTCTGTGTAGGAAAAAAACAATGTGTTCCCTAATGCACACCGAGTGAAAAATATTACTACATAATAGTCAGATTATACGGAGATCTTAGTTGCTTATATCTGCAGATATAGGGTTAAGCCCCCAGGCCGATCGACAAGGCTTCTCCGTCACTGGGGGTCCCTAATACTAGGTATGGGTCCGGAGTGCAGGACCCCATAACGTCGGCACAGGTCGGCTACCCCAGGTCAGCACACAGGTGAGAGTTAATAAGGGTTAATAAGAAGCACAGAAGTGCTATGTCAGTGGTGTGATTAAAATAATACAAAAATATATACAAAGTGATAGGGAAAATCATAAGTGTTAATAAAGTGTTAGGGTGTGCCGACCTGAAGCAGCCCAGCCATACCGACACAGGGGCCACCGCACCCCACACCCACCCCATAAATAATTACAAATATGTCTGGGTTAAATTCCCAGTGTAAGGCCACATGGTAATGGCTCCTACAGCATCTGAGAGCCAGCTTACCTGGAGATACCCCTAGCTTCTCCTATGGCACTCTGGAGTCAGCAATCCCTCCCAATGCTGACCCATCCATGCCTCTCTAAATACAATGCACAAAATGGTAAACTGCTCAATCAGATAGTGATGTCACTCAGGTGCTAAAAGGGAGGGGTAATTCTGTGTAGGAAAAAAAACAATGTGTTCCCTAATGCACACCGAGTGAAAAACATTACTACATAATAGTCAGTTTTTCCTACACAGAATCACCCCTCCCTTTTAGCACCTGAGTGACATCACTATCTGATTGAGCAGTTTACCATTTTGTGCATTGTATTTAGAGAGGCATGGATGGGTCAGCATTAGGAGGGATTGCTGACTCCAGAGTGCCATAGGAGAAGCTAGGGGTATCTCCAGGTAAGCTGGCTCTCAGATGCTGTAGGAGCCATTACCATGTGGCCTTACACTGGGAATTTAACCCAGACATATTTGTAATTATTTATGGGGTGGGTGTGGGGTGCGGTGGCCCCTGTGTCGGTATGGCTGGGCTGCTTCAGGTCGGCACACCCTAACACTTTATTAACACTTATGATTTTCCCTATCACTTTGTATATATTTTTGTATTATTTTAATCACACCACTTACATAGCACTTCTGTGCTTCTTATTAACCCTTATTAACTCTCACCTGTGTACTGACCTGGGGTAGCCGACCTGTGCCGACGTTATGGGGTCCTGCACCCCGGACCCATACCTAGTATTAGGGACCCCCAGTGATGGAGAAGCCTTGTCGATCGGCCTGGGGGCTTAACCCTATATCTGCAGATATACGCAACGAAGATCTCCGTATTATCTGACTATTATGTAGTAATATTTTTCACTCGGTGTGCATTAGGGAACACATTGTTTTTTTCCTATACTGTAATAGATGTTGCCTATGCTGTATTCAAATGATTACCACAAGAAAGAAAAAAAGAGAGAATATGCCTGAGATGACTCTGAATGAACTTTATATTTCTTATGCAGTCTCCTAAGTGAAATAGCACATGTAGAATGTGCATAACCAAAGTGAGGATAAGGAATATAATATATTTTACTAATTCTATATACTCGTATATTTTGTAGCTATACAGGTATACCTAGCATATAATAATATATCTTACATGGAAAATTAGCATATTCCATAGAGTCAAATATGTGACCTTTATACACACATTAGGTCACTTATAAGATACATGTTCATCTAACAGACTTTGTACAAAATATTAGCAAGTTCAATGTGTGTTAATAAAATTGGAATTAGCACCAAATAAGGCTAACCAGGTTCTAGCTTGTTACCAAGGACAGTAGGTCCTAATATGAATATAAAGTGTAGAGAGATTCTTTAAGAATGTATGAGATCAGTGGGTGTGTTAAGAGAATTGGGTGTATTATAAAAATAAGTGTACAACCTGGGACAAACTTATTTCCTGTTTAGAACTTCCCCAATGTAAAAGACAATATTCACTTGCAGAAGAGGAAACCAGTACCTGTTTATGCCATGTTGGGTTGGTCACACTATAACCGGTAGACTCAATGTATCCCTACCTAGTCAGCACAGAATGGAAGTCCCTTTGGAATACATGCACTCAAAAACTATGTGGGTTTCCCTAGGGACAGTAAGTGTGGATATCACTTGGCCTCTTCTTGGCACCTCTTCCCTACACTCTTCCTACAAAAACGGTATAATCAGTCTTTACAGTTTATAATATCTATTAACATTTGCATTTTTTTTCTAAATGACAACTCCTGCTGTATAGTTCTTTTCACACGGCAATATATACAATATTGTCAAATTCTGAAATGTTAATGCAGCAATTTTAATGAAGAACAACTTTTACATTTTTCTGCTACTAACTCCTTGGGGTAGGTAGGGTAAACTTGTAAAAATGTTCTGGATGCATCTCCGTTATGTTTCTTTATTGTGTGTCTTCTTAAATAGACATCATAAGAGTAAACAGTACTCTTGTTCCAACCACTCCTTCCTGGTTTCTGATGAAATATGTTGCAGTTTTACAATCACAAATACAATGGCCATATTTCAGTAGACTTTTTGTCAATGTGGACATCTTAGAATGATTTATAACCTCCACTCCTAATCTTCCCCGGCTTTCTTTTCAATCCTTGAAACTGTCTCTAATGTGTCAGCTTCATTTGGCAAATTATTTTTTCTTTTCAATCAATAATTTTTTTTTCTTGCAACCACCACCACCACAAAACGATGGATTCATATTCTACAGTTTGAATATATTTTCTTTTAATTATAAATTTACTTTCATCTCTGTATTAACATGAAGCTTCCTTTTATTTAGGCAAGTTAATTCATTACCTTTGCAATACCATTGCAAGTATATTAAATACATAACTTATTACAGAATAATTATCTTAAATTAATACTTAATGAACAACTTTTCTTACATTCTAAAGCTGTTGTTAGCAGAGGTCAGAGGTCCAATATCAATCAATTTCTTGGAATACTGACTCTAGAAGTTTAACGATAGATGTGTTTACTTCAATGTTTATTTAGTAAAGATGAGCAAATTTGTGGGCAAAATTAGCATATATGGAATTTTATGGTATAACAGGCCACGTGCACAACTTCCAGCTTTACAATACTCAAGTCTGCCTTTGATTCAGCATTCCGCTGAATTTTATTCTTGGCTGCTTAAGTATATGCTGCATGTTGCAGAATTTATAGATTTAATAAAAGGGCTGGGATGAGTATGATATCAATTCATTTGGGTGTTCAGTATGTTTTGTGTAAAAGTATGGATTTTCATGCTGAATAAGTACGCTGCCCAATTACAGAACAATGTGAATATTCTGAAAAAAGGTTTTAAAAAATCTGAAATCTCTAATGCTATATAAGAAATAGCAGAAATTAATGGAAAGTTATGAATCTTATCTTTGCCTAAGTTTCCTCTATGTTTTTTTTACATTGAGCATTCTGACACTGCTATCCCCCTCAGACATAATTCTGTATAATCTTATCACAAGCAAAGATACGACTAGTGTTTTTCAAAGCATTTCACTTCTGGCCTTTGGTCAGCTTGTTGTATCTTCTTTTAGAAAAGAGTAGTCTGTTACTGCTATGCCTCTGTCTCTATACATGCCATGTTGCTTTTTTAAAATGTG
Source organism: Pseudophryne corroboree (assembly GCF_028390025.1). NCBI lineage: Eukaryota > Metazoa > Chordata > Amphibia > Anura > Myobatrachidae > Pseudophryne > Pseudophryne corroboree. The sequence continues at coordinate 558,965,532 of NC_086449.1, read as the reverse complement.
CAATGTTCTGCAGCTATGCTTTAGCTACAGTATATGCTAGATCGGCTCCCTTTTTCAAATGATCAGTACAGTCTACCACTGCCAGAGCCGTAACTACATGTGTGCCAGGTGTGCCTGGCATACAGCGCAGTCGCCCTGAGGGCACAATGGCCAGCGGCTTGTAATGAGTCAAATTGACTTATTACAAGCCGCCTTGGCTGTGCTGTGTGCCCTGCTCTGGAGAAGAGGAGAGGAGCAGCTCCGGAAGCAGGGGAGGAGGAGGAGGAGGAGGGAGGGGGACTGGAGCCGCAGCAGAGCTATGTAATTGGTAGTGGTGCCGCTGCAGCAGTCCCTCTGCTTCCGCATTGGCTGCCTGGCACTGCTGTCAATGGTGGGATGCGCTTCCCCCATCCCAGCATTCACAGCGGCGGCGGACAGCCAATGCGGAAGGAGAGGGACAGCTGCAGCAGCGCCACCACCAATTACACTGCGCTGCTGCGGCTCCAGTCCCCCTCCCTCCTCCTCCTCCTCCCCTGACCGGGATCTCCTGCATGAAGCCTGCACCGAGGAGCCTGAGCCAGAGGGGAGAGATGGTAAGTATCTGTCTGTCTATCTATCTATCTATCTATCTATCTATCTATCTATCTATCTATCTATCTATCTATCTATCTATCTATCTATCTATTCTGTCTGCCGCAATGTGTAAAAAGGGGGACTGGCTACCGTAATGTGTAAAAAGGGGGCTCTGTCTGCCATAATGTGTAAAAAGGGGACTCTGCCGTAATGTGTAAAAGGGGGACTGGCTGCCGTAATGTGTTAAAAGGGGGACTGTCTGCTGTAATGTGTAAAAAGGGGGATGCTGTCTGCCGTAATGTGTAAAAAGGGCACGCTGTCTGCCATAATGTGTAAAAAGGGGACTATGGGGGTAATTCCAAGTTGATCGCAGCAGGATTTTTGATAGCAATTGGGCAAAACCATGTGCACTGCAGGGGAGGCAGATATAACATGTGCAGAAGGAGTTAGATTTGGGTGGGTTATTTTATTTCTGTGCAGGGTAAATACTGGCTGCTTTATTTTTACACTGCAAATTAGATTGCAGATTGAACACACCCCACCCAAAGCTAACTCTCTCTGCACATGTTATATCTGCCTCCCCTGCAGTGCACATGGTTTTGCCCAATTGCTAACAAAAATCCTGCTGCGATCAACTCAGAATTACCCCCTCTGTCTGCCGTAATGTGTAAAAAGGGGACTCTGTCTGCCGTAATGAGTAAAAAGCGGACGCTGTCTACCGTAATGTGTAAAAAGCGGACGCTGTCTGCCGTAATGTGTAAAAAGGGGCACTCGCTGCCATAATGTGTAAAAAGGGGGACTGGCTGGCGTAATGTGTGAAAGGGGGCTCTAACTGGTGTAGTGGTGCTACCGTGTGGCGTAATTTGAATAATGGAGACTACCGTGCACCGTAGTATGAACTGGTATTATTTTGTGGCGACACCCCTTCCCCTATCTTACATGAGGGGCACCAATGCCATTTCTTGCACACAGCGCCAAAATGCCTAGTTACGGCACTGACCACTGCTATACCACAGGTGTGTAAGCCAAGGGGGAAATCAGCGTCTGACTCATCCAAACAAAAACATTAACCACAGGGCAGGGGCATTTTAACAGCTCAGCAGACCCCTCACCATACAATAGGCACCTCGCAATACCTAAATATCTGAAGGCAGTTTCATTGTCTGCACACTACTCCCCCTAAAGTTTTTTTTTGTGATGCTTTTATGCACAATCAAACATCCATTGCACCCTTTTGCTATTAAAGATGTTATTACACTGCTGCTCACACAACATTACGTGATTGTAGCCACTTGGATTTTAAAAAGAATAATATATTTTTACTTTTACTTTTTTTTATTGTGATACTTTATAGCACAGTCACAAGTTTACAACAGCCTATTGCTGCTTACTAATGGAGATTGGATGATGCTGCACCTCACAGAACATTACCAAATTGTAACCACTTGGATTTTAACAAGAGTAAAAGATTTTTTTTTTTTATTATTTTGTGTTTTTGTATGATGCTTTAATGTGCAGAGAATTATTCCTATCAGCATCCTCAGCACAGATGTCCAAGTGCAAAATGGAAGGTACTCAAGTACACATTGATTGCTTTCAACTTCTAACTCCAACCCTCTCCTATTGCCTCTAATTATACCTATCACATCTACACCTCGCAATAGGCTTTCAAGGGTACAGTGGCAGCTAGTCCAATACAAAATAGAAAGAGATTGCTTTCAGCCTCTCCAACCCTCTTCCACACCTAAATAATGCACCTAAGGCATCACCAATCTCACAACACCTAGCAGCATCCTCTCCACATCTAGGACCTAATTCAGCATGAGTTGCATTTGTGCAACTATTCACACAACTACAACTCATTACACTGACATGTTGGGGGCTGCCCAGCACAAGGGCAAGGCCGCCCGCCTGCTGGGTCCCCCCACTGCTAACATGCGAGTGCTTTGCTACGCAGCAAAGCGCTCACATGATAAGGGTAGCCCTCTGCCTACACAGCCAAGCTGCGTAGGCAGACGGCAGTCCGCAATGTTCTGGGTTGCAGCGGCTGCATGTGATGTCACGCAGCCACCGCGGCCCGCCCCGCAACTGATCTTGACACACCTACATTGTCCCGGACAGTGCCCCCGCCCCAACGTCACCCCCTAAACATCACATTGATGCCCCGCGAATGCCTCTGCCTGTCAATCAGGCAGAGGCATTCGCATAAGGGACATGCTGTCGCATCACACTGTGTGCACATGCGCACACTGCGCAAGGGCTTCAGCATGCGACCGCATCGCAGATGCTTCTCATGCTGAATTAGGCCCCTAGTAGTAATCTACTCAATAGCTTTCTAGTGTAAAAGAGTTGTCAGGAGCAGTAAGCATGTGATCATACAAGAGCCGAGATTTCAGGGAAAATAACATTTTTCTTCATGTTCAGATCCTTTCAGCAGCTGATATTCATAATGGGGGTGCTCTTGCACTTCTGGTTTCCACTTGACCAGTGTTTGCAGGAGCTGTCTGAACCTTGAACATAGTCAAATCTTCTAGGGACTTAGTATAGATAGTGTGTTGGTACAGGTGCTGGACTTTAGTGTCTTTGCCTCTGAAAAGTGTGCTATTATTTTATATAACACAAAGCTGTGTGGTTGTGTCTATGTATGTGTATTACTTTTGGCATATAAAGTAAACAAAAATACAATCACACTGGTTTGTCTTTTGTTTTTATACAGGCATAACTTACTATTCATAGATAAGGGGATGATTCAGAATTGACACTAAGTAGTATTACTGCAAATGATGCTAATGCTGTAGCTAATGGGCTATCTATTGAGATGCCGCCCAGCTGCACCTCTATTCAACTGTGGTGTGCACAAAGGTGCATTACAGCATGGACAATGGGCACACAATGTACAAGGGTATTTGGCTGATGGTGTAACACCCCCAGGGTTGGCGGGTATGTCTAAGTGGTTGAAAGAGATATCACCTGAAATCTTTCCCCTGAAATGTTTCTCCCTGTACAGTACCTTGTTCTGTAGTACCATGTTCAGAGACGTAGGATAGATTACTACAATACAGGAGTGAGTCATGAGGAGAGTGATGAAAAATACACTTTTTAATAATATTTACAAAATTTCTTGCTTTTCCTAGCCAAGCTGTAATGATCTTCACTGGCAAATAACGTTGGAGTTCTTGTAAAAAGTCAGTGGTGCCACAGCTTTGCAATGGGGAAATTGGCACACAGTTATATAAAGAATCTTGGGATTTTATAATGTCAATGTATCTGAGTTCTGGTTTACAAGAGGATGTAGCTAGCGAATGAGGGTCTCTTGGTTAAATAAACTCAGTGTCTTTTGGTTAAAAGATTTTACTTTCACTTGCACAAATAGCTCAGTCTTTCCAGATCAAATATCTCACTTCAATTGTATCAGCAGCTCAGTCTTTTGTGTCCTAGCAGTGCTAAAGCAGGGGAATGGTTGCCTTTACTGTCCCACAAACAGGGATTAACTTGTGGAAATGGTGCTATGCTATACGCACCATTTACACTGCACAGCGTGTGACAACTTGGATACTTAAGCTGGGTGTCTGGTCTGCCCATGGCTTGGGTCACAATCAGTCTGTACTTACTCAGAACTTCAGGACAGGAGGTATTCACTTGCTAGACTAATTACAATGGCTTCTCTCTGTTACAAGATAGCTGCAGCGCCCGCGCCTTTTACTAGGCTTGACTGTGTCCAGTCTCTGGCTGTGATGTCTCACACTCGCTCATCTGGCTCTTGGCTCACCAGTAGCACCCCACTGCTTCTACTCTGCAATGCTGCTCTCACGGCCCAGCGCAGGGCCGGACTGGCCATCTGGCACTTCTGGCACATGCCAGAAGGGTCAATGGGCAGGTGGGCTGATCTGGTCCCTCAGAGAGCCAGGAAGGGCATGCGCAGTGCAGCCACCGGTTCTCTGCTTCAGCCGCCCCCACCTGTCACCATGGTAATGGGGCGTGCCACGAGTCCACACCCCCATAACTCATGGCATGAGTGCGCGCTCCCGAATGCCCAGGCTGAATTAGAGCCCCAGTCTATTGCTGCCCCAGTGTGACCCTGCAGTTGGCATCCGTTCTTAGCTTTCACTCTGCTCCTTGCTCAGCATGCATGCAGCACCTCCATTCACTTCTCTTGACTCCTCGTTCTTCTTCCCACAAGGCTCCCCTGCTCCCAGGTGGCCCAATCATCCACCAGTATCCAGACCATGTGATCGGACCAGGGTCTACACTTAACTCCTGCGGTGCTAGCGCTACCCCTTTCTGCTGTGCACCTGTAAGCAAAGTCTAAAGGGGCACACACACCATTTTCCTGGTGCCATACTGGTGTCAGAGGAACTACACCTTTTGACACAGCCCCTGTCACTGGCATGCCCGCTGACATGAGCACCCCTCCCCCCCTATCAGCTAAAGGACCCCTGTCAGAAATGTATGGATCTCCATACAGTTCTGATCTGTGTCTGCTGGTAGTGACCATCAGGGTATATGCAGATAAGGAAAACATTCTGTATCACGTCTGAATCAGACCTGGAGACACTAAAGTGCTATCTATCATTCTATCATCTGTATATACAGGAGCGATATATAGCATATTTTATCAGAAATAAAGTCTGATGAAGGATAGCAGTAGTAGGAAATAAATCTTACAAGATACATAATATTTGGGAACTAATGTAAGGCAATACATTTTTATTGATAAATATCTAATTTGGTCTGTGCATTCAGCTTTAGATATACTGTAGTTATATTGCATTTGTTGATGACATTGGCAATGTATAAATATACCAAGCATGGTCTATCTCAACACAACGCTTACAACTAAAATGTCAATGTGCATATTGTAATGCCAGCTCAACTACAATTCTATTTCTACCAGTCTCGTGATGATAAAAAAAAACAACTGTTATTGATTAATTTTATTACTTTACTGAGCAAAATGGACATTCTGAATTATTGGCTTGTAATTACAGTTTATTACATTTTAGGAAACACAGATTTAGAAATTCTGATGAAGCTAACATTAAAATTTTTTATCTTAGAGATAACTAATTAACTCTGCAGGAGACGGACTTGGATCAGTCATCCAATTATACTTATTATGACTGGATTAAAGAATTATTTCAGAAGACCTTTTAAATTGGGTTACAGAGATTATTTAATGGATTATTTTTGTTTCTTTTGAAATTTTATTCATCAGTGAATCAGGATCAGGATTTGTGTTTAGTTACTGGGATGGGATTCAGTTGAATGACAATAATGGGACTTCTCTTTCTAGGGGAGAAATGTATCAGAACTTCCAAAATCAAAAAGTAGAGAAGTTGCTAAAAGCAACCAATTAGATTATACATAGAATTTATCTAGGGCAATATATAATGATAGGCAGATTGTGATTGGTTCCTATGGGCAATGGGGGTAATTCAGATCTGATCATTGATTTGCTAAATTTAGCACATCTACGATCATTTACTCTGACATGCGGGGGGGATGCCAGCACAGGGCTAGTCGCCCCACATGTCAGGCGCTAAACCCCCCACACAGGTGCAAAAGCATCTCATGACAGCAATGCTTTTGCATGTGGCTAGTAGCTCCCTGCCAGCGCAGCTCCTGCACGCTTGCAGGCCGCTACCTGCCACGTCCTGAGTCTTAGCGGCTGCATGTGATGTCAGGCAGCCAACCTGGCTTGCCACCTTCCCCCAACAGTTCGGACACGCCTGCTCTGTCTGGACCGCGCCCCACCCATTCTAATGCCGTTGGCATGCCTCCTCCCACCCCGCAACCTCCCCTGCTTGTCAATCAGTCAGAGGCAATAACAGCCCAGAGATGCTGTTAGCATCTCACTGGGCTCCCGGGGTGCACACGCGTAGTGCGCCCGCTGCGCATGTGCACTCCACATGTAGATTATTGGGCCTAATTTAGACAGGATCGCAGCAGCGACAGTGATCACAGTCTAAATCCATATCTGTTCTTGTTAGAAGGATTGATACAGTACATTAACTTTTAGTTATCTTTTATCATCATATACTGTAGATGTCCTTGGGTACGACATCTTCTTACACGAATGGGCTATGGAGCATCAGTGCTGCACTGACATGGACCAGCCTGAATCTGCAAATGTTCATCCAGTGGGAGCACAGCGATTTTCATTTTGCGCCGGGTATGAGCCAAAGCAGTGAAGCAGCCAATCAGAGAAGGCCATGGTGAGCCCTCATTGGCTTTGCCCACTCACAGCATCTTATATTAGACACCCCAGAGTAGAGAGGCTCTGTCTGATGGCAGAGAAAGAAGAGGAAGGATCTTTGAAGAAAAACTCCAATGGCCACAGAAGAGGCCAGAAGATGGCATGCTCAAGCTAGAAGACTATGGGCACAACTATGAAGACCCAGAAGTGGCTGCTGGGAATTGAGAATGGAAGTAGTCACCGAGAGTCAAAACTAAAGCTGATGACCAGTGAAGTCAGCAGATATGGAAGGCATAAAATAACAGATATGTTAATTTATATGCAGAAGTTTCCAGTACCAACCCTACATGCATAGAAATAAATATATATATATATATATATATATATATATTTATTTGCACCCCCTTGCAATGTAACATGGTTTGCTGGCTTCTTTTACACTGCTCCCTACTTATAATTACAGTATGTTAGTCCATAGTCTGGTGTGTGCATGAGAATGGGAAAGTATACTTTAGATTAAATGAGCCACTTTCTGGTTGCATGGTAGACCAAGATCTCCATCTTTGGGATGGAGGAGAAATTGAAATTGGATATGTACTGTACCTTTAGGGGTCTAATTACTAAGCCTTGGATGGAGACAAAGGGCACGGAGATAAAGTACTAGCTAATGAGCTCCTGTCATTTTTCAAACACAGCCAGTGATATGTCAGTTAGTAGCTGATTGGCTGGTAATTTATCTACATGCTCTTTATCTCCATCCAAGGCTTGGTAAATAAACCACTAAGTCTCCTCTCTATTCAAACACATGTAGAAAGTTGATCATACCGTTCACCATAGTAATCTAATCCCTAAAATGGTTGGCTGTATTATTTGGATAAAACAACAGAGGGTCTAATGAGTCCTTGGTGAATATTATTCTATTTCTCTTCCCTTTGAACATAAATCTACAAGCTAAAAGTGTATCTCATTATCATTCTCTGTGTAATTCCACTGGTAAAGTGTGAGCAATGTGCTATCTGCTTTGTGTCAGAGTACCAGTCCGACTTGCTCCTGAATCAAGAATCCTCACCCATAGAGGGAGAATTAATTAGTGTGCCGAGCGTAGCGAGGCACCGTACCCGCAGCGTGGCAAGTGAAGCGAGCCCGCAAGGGGCTGCGCTCCATTCGCCACCCCTGTCGGGATTGTGTGGTCGGGATTCCGGCGTCGGTATTTCGACCGCCAGGATCCCGTCCAGCGGGATTTAGTACTGAACCCCCTCAGTTGTGATCTATGCTGGGCATTCACAGTCAGATAAAAATGCCCGTTAGACTGACAGATATTCATCTGGCAGCCCGACACCCATCAGATAGCGTGGCCACACATTATGCAACTAAACAAATATTGATATTTTTGGATAATTTGCATGCCTACACAGTACATTTATCTGGTATAGATAATTGTGTCATGTATGTCCAACATAACATTTAGGGAAACATTGGTGATGCAAATTAATTTAAACTTCATGTTCAATTATTTTCTGTTATAAAACCATGTTTTATATTGATATAATATTAATGATCATCTCACTGAGAGTTGCCTTAAATGTTGAATGTTATATTGTTGAAGTTCTATAACCATTTGCAATATTTCCCTCATCCTCCTTTTGTGCAACATAGAATCATTTAAGGTTCAGAGGTTTTTGATAAAACAATGAGTTCTAGAATCTATTTCAAAGGTGATCAGTCCAGGGTATGGCTGGGTTAAGGCAGGTGGCGGCAAAGAGAATTTTATAAATACCTGCAGTTGAGACACTGGTTTCTTTGTATCATGCAGTCACCCCAAGTAATGTTGACCACACCCGATTATGGTGGTCATTCCGAGTTGTTCGCTCGCTAGCTGCTTTTAGCAGCATTGCAAACGCTAGGCCGCTGCCCTCTGGGAGTGTATCTTAGCTTAGCAGAATTGCGAACGAAAGATTAGCAGAATTTCTACTAAATAATTCCTTGCAGTTTCTGAGTAGCTCCAGACCTACTCCTAGATTGCGATCACCTCAGTCCACTTAGTTCCTGGTTTGACGTCACAAACACGCCCTGCGTTTGGCCAGCCACTCCCCCGTTTCTCCAGCCACTCCCCTGTTTCTCCAGCCACTCCTGCGTTTTTACCTGGCACGCCTGCGTTTTTTAGCACACTCCCTGAAAACGGGCAGTTTCCACCCAGAAACACCCACTTCCTGTCAATCACACTACGATCACTCGAGCGATGGAAAAACGTCGCTCAAGCTTGTGTAAATCTACTAAGTTTTGTGTGAAAGTACTTAGCGCATGCGCGCTGCGTACCATGCGCATGCGCATTTTCCACCTAATCGCTGCGTTGCGAAAAACAGCAACGAGCGAACAACTCGGAATGACCACCAATATTCAAAAGTTGCTCTTTAGAGTGGATAGAAAGGGTGGTATAACTAGATCATAAAATATTTTGGTTAGTCCCCAAAAATCAGTTAAGTTTTCCTCCCTGGTAAAATGGGAAACTGACCTTTCCTGCTCTGTTTCAGATAAAAAATGACAAACAAGGGCCCTTATTCCGAGTTGATCGGTCGCAAGGCGAATTTAGCAGAGTACACACGCTAAGCCTACGCCTACTGGGAGTGTATCTTAGCTTCTTAAAATTGCGACCGATGTAATCGCAATATTGCGATTACAAACTACTTTGCAGTTTCTGAGTAACTTCAACCTTACTCTGCCTGTGCGATCAGTTCAGTGCTTGTCGTTCCTGGTTTGACGTCACAAACACACCCAGCGTTCGCTCAGACACTCCCCCGTTTCTCCAGCCACTCCTGCGTTTTTTCCGGAAACGGTAGCGTTTTCAACCACACGCCCATAAAACGCCGTGTTTCCGCCCAGTAACACCCATTTCCTGTCAATCACATTACGATCGCCGGAGCGATGAAAAAGCCGTGAGTAAAAATACTATCTTCATTGTTAAATTATTTGGCGCAGTCGCAGTGCGAATATTGCGCATGCGTACTAAGCGGATTTTCATTGCGATGCGATGAAAAATACCGAGCGAACGACTCGGAATGAGGGCCAATATTTCAAACATGTTTCCGCATGTCTAAATATATGTCGCTTATGGAACAATTTTATAAGCTACTACACTGCTTATATTTATCACCTGTTTTATACACACTATGAAGCCATTAACATGTAATTGATGTTGGTGTAATTGTGGGGTTAAAGGCTGTCTCCTTCATATATTTTGGTCCCTTCCAACACTGTCTAATTTGTGGACTTTGGTCTTTGCTCTTATCTCCAAGGTTCTCAACCTTCAAATTGCACCATGCCTTGTGTTAGCGTTGTTTCATGTATATCATGGTGATCTTTCGACTAATGATGGATATATAATGGCACACATTTTCATTACAACAAAGTTGTAGTTCGAGACCTGATGTGCTTTCTTTCTTTTTTTTCTTTCTGTAATAATGCACTGTATTATTTTATTTACATTGTAAGACAGTCAATGGAAGGATGCACACAGGTTTCACATAAATCAAAGTACATCTGCAGGAGCGATTCTTTACGCTAAATGCACCTAAACAGCGGGAATGAAATGAGTGTATTCTGACGGACTGTGCATCTTCGGTATTTGTGTATTGCATAAGACCTGTGAAGGCTCCCAGGAGGGAAGGGCGTAGGGCAAGACAGTGGAAAATACTGTGGTCAAAGAAAGGGCATATTTAAAACTAAGGGAAACTGTCACAAAGTACAGTAACTACAGTACTGTACGTTGAATGCCTGGACCGCACGACGTCTGAGACGCACGACGTCTGAGGCGCACGACGTCTGAGACGCTCATTGAGCATAAGGACGGTTATGGCTGCTGCACGGGACCGTCCCTATGCTCTTGGTGAGCTGCGTCTCCTCGTTCGCTGGCGGGACAGAACTCTCGCCAGCAACGAGGAGAAAGTGAGGGCATACCGGAGGGCCAGCAGGGACACAGCATGCTAAAAATAGCAAACAACTGTACATTTTCAAATAAAGTGCACAACAGTAAAGTGCAAATACAGTACTGTACAGTATTTGCCTTTTTTCCCTGTGCCTCCCAACAAGAACCTCTGCAGGAGGGACAGAATGCTCTGTTACGGACTTCAGTTTAAATATACAGTATGATTACCATCACCTGTGCGCACAACTATACTGTACAGTAGTTACTGTATTTGATAAGATAGGTGTTTCACCACAAGTGATAGCAATCATTCAGTACTACTGCACATACCTGTAGTACACCGGGATAAGCAAGGTCTATGTACATTACGTTATACCGAGCTGGATCGCTTAGCAACCTGACAAAATGGCCACCGACCGTGAACTCCCAGCACGTGGCAGCGCTTGGATATGGAGTGAGATACAGTATGGTACAGTCCAGGGGCAATGCTGAAGGAGCGTCACAATCCCCTAGCTCAATTACTAGAGCCATCTTAACAGCAGTGTGGGCCCCTGGACACAGCAATGCACTGGGGCCCCTACCCACTCACCAGCGGAAGGGGTGGGGGGAGCTATCAGCGGCAGCTTTGATGCTCCGCGGGGGATAGGGGGGGTTCTATCTTTCGCTCAGTATGTACAGTAGGACCTGGAGAAATAATTTCTGCTAATTATTCCTTTACTGCACAGATGGGGCAGGAAGGAGAACACTAAACTGTAGAAGGGGGCATTGTGCTGAATGAAGGGGCCCTGGTACATGACTTCCAGGGTGGTAGGGGGTGTTTAATACACAGGGGAGGAGTGGATAATGGAGTGGGCTTAATATTAGTGTTATGGACTGCAATTAGTTTCCTGTATGAAACAGATACAGTACAGTAAATAACCCTCCTTGGAAGTGCATGGGCCCTGTGAGACTTACAGTAGTGTACAGCATAAGGGTCGACTGACATGATGTACAAGCATTACATACAGTACATGTCAGTACTGTATGTAAATTCTTCAATTATTGCCTAACAACAATGCTGCTTACTGTATATTAAATACTGTAGGCCTAGAAATGTGCATCTCAATATAGTAGTTAAAAACACAGGGGCCTATGTGGATAAGCGAGTTCTATGCACACTAAAAATGGCCACCGACCGTGAACCCCCAGCACGTGGCAGCGCTCGGATATGTAGTGAGATACAGTATGGCATACATTTCACAGTTCAGGGGGCAATGCTGAAGGAGCGTCACAATCCCCTAGCTCAATTACATTGGGATAAGCGAGGTCTATGCACATTACGGTATACCGAGCTGGATCGCTTAGCAACCTGACAAAATGGCCGCCGACCGTGAACTCCCAGCACGTGGCAGCGCTCGGATATGTAGTGAGATACAATATGGCATACATTTCACAGTTCAGGGGGCAATGCTGAAGGAGCGTCACAATCCCCTAGCCAAAATACACAGGGGAGGGATAAGCTACTGTAGGATTGCATACAGTATTACGGTACACCGGACTCAATCGCATAGCACACTGTCAAAATGACCACTACCCATGAACCCCCACCTCCTGAACCCCCACCTCGTGGCAGGCAGCAGTTGGGTATGGAATGAGAAATGGCATAAGCTGTGCAGGCTACGGGGCGATGCTGAAGGAGCGTCACAATCCCCTAGCTCAATTACATTGGGATAAGCGAGGTCTATGCACATTACGGTATACCGAGCTGGATCGCTTAGCAACCTGACAACATGGCCGCCGACCGTGAACTCCCAGCACGTGGCAGCGCTCGGATATGGAGTGAGATACAATATGGCATACTGTACATTTCACAGTTCAGGGGGCAATGCTGAAGGAGCGTCACAATCCCCTAGCTCAATACAGTATCTCACGCTTACAGTATCTTACAGTATACGCTTACAGTATCTCTGTGTATTTTGGCTAGGGGATTGTGACGCTCCTTCAGCATCGCCCCGTAGCCTGCACAGCTTATGCCATTTCTCATTCCATACCCAACTGCTGCCTGCCACGAGGTGGGGGTGAATAAAAAAAATAATAAAGTGTCTGAAAAAAACTACAGTAACATGCATTAGTACTTAAGGAATCGAACCCTGGACTCTGAGTATAGGAAGCGAAACACTTCACCACTTCGCCGCAGACAAATGTATAAATCCGTTGGTTTTGATTATGCTGTAATGGCTACGGGATTAAGACGATAACATACTGTAGAAAATTCCTAATCTTGAGAGGCAATAGTGAACTTGTAACACACATCCATTTGCGACAGTGTACACTACTGGTTTTACAGTAGTGTTTTGTCTGCGGGACTCGGACGCTCACATACAGTATTCATAAAGTATTGTAGATGATCATATACTGTATGCTGTACTACTGTATTTGCGTCGGTGTCGTACTGTATATACTGTACAGTACTGTATTAAATAATGCAGCGTAATGAGTACAGTATTTGCTGTATGCAGCGTAATGAGACGCCTTAGTAAAGTAGTCCTTATTATGTATGTCAGTATTGTATTTTACGGGAGACCACACGCATGCGCAGTGGTGATTGTAAAAAGCGACATCTGGTGGCTGATCGCAGGTATTACACGTAAAGGTAACGCCAAACGTCAAATGTCTGTCTCCGTGCGATTAGATAGCCTCTCTGTGGCTAGGCGCGCCTCGCTACGCCACAGTACGCTGCGTATGGTCGAACGGGCCAACCGCCGCGGCCACTCAAGATAAAGGTGGCTACATCTGTACGTTGGTTTCCCTGGAGTGAGTATTGGATGATGAAGCCACCTGAGATTAAGAGAAGAACCCTTCCACCTCTCTCTCCATGTTAGCTATTTACCTCTACAGTATCTTCTTTGACTCTGAACAGTTATGTCCCACCATGTACTATATAACTTATGTGCATTTCTAGTGTTTTGTAGCTGTCCATCATTATGTTTCTTCTTGGACAAGGATTCTTGTTTGTATTATTACATAATGGTAATTTTTAGAGATGAGCGCCGGAAATTTTTCGGGTTTTGTGTTTTGGTTTTGGGTTCGGTTCCGCGGCCGTGTTTTGGGTTCGACCGCGTTTTGGCAAAACCTCACCGAATTTTTTTTGTCGGATTCGGGTGTGTTTTGGATTCGGGTGTTTTTTTAAAAAAACCCTAAAAAACAGCTTAAATCATAGAATTTGGGGGTAATTTTGATCCCAAAGTATTATTAACCTCAAAAAACATAATTTACACTCATTTTCAGCCTATTCTGAACACATCACACCTCACAATATTATTTTTAGTCCTAAAATTTGCACCGAGGTCGCTGTGTGAGTAAGATAAGCGACCCTAGTGGCCGACACAAACACCGGGCCCATCTAGGAGTGGCACTGCAGTGTCACGCAGGATGGCCCTTCCAAAAAACCCTCCCCAAACAGCACATGACGCAAAGAAAAAAAGAGGCGCAATGAGGTAGCTGACTGTGTGAGTAAGATTAGCGACCCTAGTGGCCGACACAAACACCGGGCACATCTAGGAGTGGCACTGCAGTGTCACGCAGGATGTCCCTTCCAAAAAACCCTCCCCAAACAGCACATGACGCAAAGAAAAAAAGAGGCGCAATGAGGTAGCTGTGTGAGTAAGATTAGCGACCCTAGTGGCCGACACAAACACCGGGCCCATCTAGGAGTGGCACTGCAGTGTCACGCAGGATGTCCCTTCCAAAAAACCCTCCCCAATCAGCACATGATGCAAAGAAAAAGAAAAGAAAAAAGAGGTGCAAGATGGAATTATCCTTGGGCCCTCCCACCCACCCTTATGTTGTATAAACAAAACAGGACATGCACACTTTAACCAACCCATCATTTCAGTGACAGGGTCTGCCACACGACTGTGACTGATATGACGGGTTGGTTTGGACCCCCCCCAAAAAAGAAGCAATTAATCTCTCCTTGCACAAACTGGCTCTACAGAGGCAAGATGTCCACCTCATCTTCACCCTCCGATATATCACCGTGTACATCCCCCTCCTCACAGATTATCAATTCGTCCCCACTGGAATCCACCATCTCAGCTCCCTGTGTACTTTGTGGAGGCAATTGCTGCTGGTCAATGTCTCCGCGGAGGAATTGATTATAATTCATTTTAATGAACATCATCTTCTCCACATTTTCTGGATGTAACCTCGTACGCCGATTGCTGACAAGGTGAGCGGCGGCACTAAACACTCTTTCGGAGTACACACTTGTGGGAGGGCAACTTAGGTAGAATAAAGCCAGTTTGTGCAAGGGCCTCCAAATTGCCTCTTTTTCCTGCCAGTATAAGTACGGACTGTGTGACGTGCCTACTTGGATGCGGTCACTCATATAATCCTCCACCATTCTATCAATGTTGAGAGAATCATATGCAGTGACAGTAGACGACATGTCCGTAATCGTTGTCAGGTCCTTCAGTCCGGACCAGATGTCAGCATCAGCAGTCGCTCCAGACTGCCCTGCATCACCGCCAGCGGGTGGGCTCGGAATTCTGAGCCTTTTCCTCGCACCCCCAGTTGCGGGAGAATGTGAAGGAGGAGATGTTGACAGGTCGCGTTCCGCTTGACTTGACAATTTTGTCACCAGCAGGTCTTTCAACCCCAGCAGACCTGTGTCTGCCGGAAAGAGAGATCCAAGGTAGGCTTTAAATCTAGGATCGAGCACGGTGGCCAAAATGTAGTGCTCTGATTTCAACAGATTGACCACCCGTGAATCCTTGTTAAGCGAATTAAGGGCTGCATCCACAAGTCCCACATGCCTAGCGGAATCGCTCCGTGTTAGCTCCTTCTTCAATGCCTCCAGCTTCTTCTGCAAAAGCCTGATGAGGGGAATGACCTGACTCAGGCTGGCAGTGTCTGAACTGACTTCACGTGTGGCAAGTTCAAAGGGCATCAGAACCTTGCACAACGTTGAAATCATTCTCCACTGCACTTGAGACAGGTGCATTCCATCTCCTATATCGTGCTCAATTGTATAGGCTTGAATGGCCTTTTGCTGCTCCTCCAACCTCTGAAGCATATAGAGGGTTGAATTCCACCTCGTTACCACTTCTTGCTTCAGATGATGGCAGGGCAGGTTCAGTAGTTTTTGGTGGTGCTCCAGTCTTCTGTACGTGGTGCCTGTACGCCGAAAGTGTCCCGCAATTTTTCTGGCCACCGACAGCATCTCTTGCACGCCCCTGTCGTTTTTTAAAAAATTCTGCACCACCAAATTCAAGGTATGTGCAAAACATGGGACGTGCTGGAATTTGCCCATATTTAATGCACACACAATATTGCTGGCGTTGTCCGATGCCACAAATCCACAGGAGAGTCCAATTGGGGTAAGCCATTCCGCGATGATCTTCCTCAGTTGCCGTAAGAGGTTTTCAGCTGTGTGCGTATTCTGGAAAGCGGTGATACAAAGCGTAGCCTGCCTAGGAAAGAGTTGGCGTTTGCGAGATGCTGCTACTGGTGCCGCCGCTGCTGTTCTTGCGGCGGGAGTCCATACATCTACCCAGTGGGCTGTCACAGTCATATAGTCCTGACCCTGCCCTGCTCCACTTGTCCACATGTCCGTGGTTAAGTGGACATTGGGTACAACTGCATTTTTTAGGACACTGGTGAGTCTTTTTCTGACGTCCGTGTACATTCTCGGTATCGCCTGCCTAGAGAAGTGGAACCTAGATGGTATTTGGTAACGGGGGCACACTGCCTCAATAAATTGTCTAGTTCCCTGTGAACTAACGGCGGATACCGGACGCACGTCTAACACCAACATAGTTGTCAAGGACTCAGTTATCCGCTTTGCAGTAGGATGACTGCTGTGATATTTCATCTTCCTCGCAAAGGACTGTTGAACAGTCAATTGCTTACTGGAAGTAGTACAAGTGGGCTTACGACTTCCCCTCTGGGATGACCATCGACTCCCAGCGGCAACAACAGCAGCGCCAGCAGCAGTAGGCGTTACACGCAAGGATGCATCGGAGGAATCCCAGGCAGGAAAGGACTCGTCAGACTTGCCAGTGACATGGCCTGCAGGACTATTGGCATTCCTGGGGAAGGAGGAAATTGACACTGAGGGAGTTGGTGGGGTGGTTTGCGTGAGCTTGGTTACAAGAGGAAGGGATTTACTGGTCAGTGGACTGCTTCCGCTGTCACCCAAAGTTTTTGAACTTGTCACTGACTTATTATGAATGCGCTGCAGGTGACGTATAAGGGAGGATGTTCCGAGGTGGTTAACGTCCTTACCCCTACTTATTACAGCTTGACAAAGGGAACACACGGCTTGACACCTGTTGTCCGCATTTCTGGTGAAATACCTCCACACCGAAGAGCTGATTTTTTTGGTATTTTCACCTGGCATGTCAACGGCCATATTCCTCCCACGGACAACAGGTGTCTCCCCGGGTGCCTGACTTAAACAAACCACCTCACCATCAGAATCCTCCTGGTCAATTTCCTCCCCAGCGCCAGCAACACCCATATCCTCCTCATCCTGGTGTACTTCAACACTGACATCTTCAATCTGACTATCAGGAACTGGACTGCGGGTGCTCCTTCCAGCACTTGCAGGGGGCATGCAAATAGTGGAAGGCGCATGCTCTTCACGTCCAGTGTTGGGAAGGTCAGGCATCGCAAACGACACAATTGGACTCTCCTTGTGGATTTGGGATTTCAAAGAACGCACAGTTCTTTGCGGTGCTTTTGCCAGCTTGAGTCTTTTCAGTTTTCTAGCGAGAGGCTGAGTGCTTCCATCCTCATGTGAAGCTGAACCACTAGCCATGAACATAGGCCAGGGCCTCAGCCGTTCCTTGCCACTCCGTGTGGTAAATGGCATATTGGCAAGTTTACGCTTCTCCTCCGACAATTTTATTTTAGGTTTTGGAGTCCTTTTTTTTCTGATATTTGGTGTTTTGGATTTGACATGCTCTGTACTATGACATTGGGCATCGGCCTTGGCAGACGACGTTGCTGGCATTTCATCGTCTCGGCCATGACTAGTGGCAGCAGCTTCAGCACGAGGTGGAAGTGGATCTTGATCTTTCCCTAATTTTGGAACCTCAACTTTTTTGTTCTCCATATTTTATAGGCAGAACTAAAAGGCACCTCAGGTAAACAATGGAGATGGATGGATTGGATACTAGTATACAATTATGGACGGACTGCCACGGTTAGGTGGTATAAAAAAACCACGGTTAGGTGGTATATATTATAATAATAATACAATTATGGATGGACGGACTGCCTGCCGACTGCCGACACAGAGGTAGCCACAGCCGTGAACTACCGCACTGTACACTGGTTGATAAAGAGATAGTAGTATACTCGTAACAACTAGTATGACACTATGACGACGGTATAAAGAATGAAAAAAAAACCACGGTTAGGTGGTATATATTATAATAATAATACAATTATGGATGGACGGACTGCCCGCCGACTGCCGACACAGAGGTAGCCACAGCCGTGAACTACCGCACTGTACACTGGTTGATAAAGAGATAGTAGTATACTCGTAACAACTAGTATGACACTATGACGACGGTATAAAGAATGAAAAAAAAACCACGGTTAGGTGGTATATATTATAATAATAATACAATTATGGATGGACGGACTGCCTGCCGACTGCCGACACAGAGGTAGCCACAGCCGTGAACTACCGCACTGTACACTGGTTGATAAAGAGATAGTAGTATACTCGTAACAACTAGTATGACACTATGACGACGGTATAAAGAATGAAAAAAAAACCACGGTTAGGTGGTATATATTATAATAATAATACAATTATGGATGGACGGACTGCCTGCCGACTGCCGACACAGAGGTAGCCACAGCCGTGAACTACCGCACTGTACACTGGTTGATAAAGAGATAGTAGTATACTCGTAACAACTAGTATGACACTATGACGACGGTATAAAGAATGCAAAAAAAACCACAGTTAGGTGGTATATATTATAATAATAATACAATTATGGATGGACGGACTGCCTGCCGACTGCCGACACAGAGGTAGCCACAGCCGTGAACTACCGCACTGTACACTGGTTGATAAAGAGATAGTAGTATACTCGTAACAACTAGTATGACACTATGACGGTATAAAGAATGAAAAAAAAACCACGGTTAGGTGGTATATATTATAATAATAATACAATTATGGATGGACGGACTGCCTGCCGACTGCCGACACAGAGGTAGCCACAGCCGTGAACTACCGCACTGTACACTGGTTGATAAAGAGATAGTAGTATACTCGTAACAATTAGGATGACACTATGACGGTATAAAGAATGAAAAAAAAACCACGGTTAGGTGGTAGGTATATAATAATAAATAATACAATTCTGGTCGGACGGACTGCCTGCCGTGTGCCGACACAGAGGTAGCCACAGCCGTGAACTACCGCACTGTACACTGGTTGATAAAGAGATAGTAGTATACTCGTAACAATTAGGATGACACTATGACGGTATAAAGAATGAAAAAAAAAACACGGTTAGGTGGTAGGTATATAATAATAAATAATACAATTCTGGTCGGACGGACTGCCTGCCGTGTGCCGACACAGAGGTAGCCACAGCCGTGAACTACCGCACTGTACACTGGTTGATAAAGAGATAGTAGTATACTCGTAACAATTAGGATGACACTATGACGGTATAAAGAATGAAAAAAAAACCACGGTTAGGTGGTAGGTATATAATAATAAATAATACAATTCTGGTCGGACGGACTGCCTGCCATGTGCCGACACAGAGGTAGCCACAGCCGTGAACTACCGCACTGTACACTGGTTGATAAAGAGATAGTAGTATACTCGTAACAATTAGGATGACACTATGACGGTATAAAGAATGAAAAAAAAACCACGGTTAGGTGGTAGGTATATAATAATAAATAATACAATTCTGGTCGGACGGACTGCCTGCCGTGTGCCGACACAGAGGTAGCCACAGCCGTGAACTACCGCACTGTACACTGGTTGATAAAGAGATAGTAGTATACTCGTAACAATTAGGATGACACTATGACGGTATAAAGAATGAAAAAAAAACCACGGTTAGGTGGTAGGTATATAATAATAAATAATACAATTCTGGTCGGACGGACTGCCTGCCGTGTGCCGACACAGAGGTAGCCACAGCCGTGAACTACCGCACTGTACACTGGTTGATAAAGAGATAGTAGTATACTCGTAACAATTAGGATGACACTATGACGGTATAAAGAATGAAAAAAAAACCACGGTTAGGTGGTAGGTATATAATAATAAATAATACAATTCTGGTCAGACGGACTGCCTGCCGTGTGCCGACACAGAGGTAGCCACAGCCGTGAACTACCGCACTGTACTGTGTCTGCTGCTAATATAGACTGGTTGATATTTAAAGAGATATTAGTAGTATACAACAATACTATACTGGTGGTCAGGCACTGGTCACCACTCCTGCAGCAAAAGTGTGCACTGTTAATTAATATAATTGTACTCCTGGCTCCTGCTAACAACCTGCAGTGCTCCCCAGTCTCCCCCACAATTAATTATAAGCTTTTAATTTATACATTGATGACTGTGCAGCACACTGGGCTGAGCTGAGTGCACACAGACTGAGTCACACTGTGTGACTGACTGTGCTGTGTATCGTTTTTTTTTTCAGGCAGAGAACGGATATAGCAGAGAGAAGTGAACGGATATATTATATTAAATAAAAGTTAACTAGCAACTGCACTGGTCACTGACTGTGGTAAACTAACTCTGTCTGCGACTCTGCACAATCTCTCTCTATCTAATCTATCTATCTCTATTCTAATGGAGAGGACGCCAGACACGTCCTCTCCCTATCAATCTCAATGCACGAGTGAAAATGGCGGCGACGCGCGGCTCCTTATATAGAATCCGAGTCTCGCGATAGAATCCGAGCCTCGCGAGAATCCGACAGCGTCATGATGACGTTCGGGCGCGCTCGGGTTAACCGAGCAAGGCGGGAAGATCCGAGTCGCTCGGACCCGTGGAAAAAAAAGTGAAGTTCGTGCGGGTTCGGATTCAAAGAAACCGAACCCGCTCATCTCTATAATCGATATAACCTTCATATCTGTGTGTGTACTGTGTGTACCCCCACCCCTACATCTCCCCTTCTTTATTTCTGTACCCTTCCTTTATTTTATTTTCTACATATAAACTCAAGGGGAAAAAATTTAAATACCCTCCCACTTTCACTCACTTGTTACGTTTGGTGAAAGAATTGGCACATTGAAGCTATTTTAAGGGATTCTGAATATAAATTAATTGTACACTATGTAGACAGTATAAAGTGATATTTATCAACAAATTCAATAAACTCTACCAGTTTTCTGTGTACAATGGCCCTCATTCCGAGTTGTTCGCTCGTTGCCGAGTTTCGCTATATTGCGATTAGTCGCTTACTGCGCATGCGCAAGGTTCGCAGAGCGCATGCACTTAGTTATTTTACACAAAAGTTAGGTATTTTACTCACGACATAACGAGGATTTTTCATCGTTCTGGTGATAGTAGTGTGATTTACAGGAAGTGGGTGTTTCTGGGTGGAAACTGTCCGTTTTCTGGGAGTGTGCGAAAAAACGCTGGCGTTTCTGGTAAAAACGCGGGAGTGGCTGGAGAAACGGGGGAGTGTCTGGGCGAACGCTGGGTGTGTTTGTGAAGTAAAACCAGAAACGAAACTGACTGAACTGATCGCAATGGCTGAGTAAGTCTGGAGCTACTCAGAAACTGCTAAGAAATTTCTAATCGCAATTCTGCTAATCTTTCGTTCACAATTCTGCTATGCTAAGATACACTCCCAGAGGGCGGCGACTTAGCGTGTGCAATGCTGCTAAAAGCAGCTAGCGAGCGAACAACTCGGAATGAGGGCCAATATGTGAACTGGTTGAATAGGATGAGATAAAATATGCCAATAGAATGTCATAAGAAACTAAATTTATAGCCTTGGTACTTGAGAAGGATTTAGGAGCCACACCAATACATGTGCTCTGACCAAGTGACTCAGCTAGGATTACTAATGGTGATTCTGGGTACATTAGGAGCACTGAGAACAACTATTGCAAGCTATGCATTAAAGTGCTGATTGCCAGTTAATTACTGTAGTTTCCCAATTGTGGATTTGTATATCAAAGGACTTTCACTTGAGGAGAATATACTATATCACTTTCACCAATGTTTTATATCAGCCCAGAAATCTGGATCTATACAGAGGAAACATTTGGATTACAGCTGGTATTTATTTCTTTTCTTTATGGATCTTTGCACGTTTATACTGTGTAGCAATCTTTGTACTTTGCAAGTTGTTACTAATTAGACTGGGACATCTGTTCTGTTGTGAGTTACCAAAATCAAGAGTTACTGTACTATGGGGGTAATTCAGATCTGATCGTAGATGTACTAAATTTAGCACATCTATGATCACTTACTCTGACATGCGGGGACACACACCCAGCACAGGACTAGTTCGTCCCTCATGTCATGCCCCCCCCCCCACACAGGTGCAAAAGCATTGCACAGTGGAGATGCTTTTGCATAAGGTGAGTATCTCCCTGCCAGCGCAGCTCCTGCATGTTGGCAGGCCGCTACCCGTCATGACCCTGGTCACAGTGGCTGCATGTGATGTCACACAACGGCCGAAGCCCGCCCCCCCCCCCCCCCCAATGTTACGGACATGCCTGCGTATGCTTTACTTACTTACAAAAATCCACAAAGATGATAAAGTCCCACCAGGCAGACCTATTATTTCTGGTGTTAATAGCTTGATGGAAAAAGCAAATATTTGTCGGTCAACATCTGCAGTTCTGTCATTACCATCTTATACTATTATTATTATTACTACCACCAGTTATTTATATAGCGCACACATATTCCACAGCGCTTTACAGAGAATATTTGTCCATTCACATCGGTCCCTGCCCCAGTGGAGTTTACAATCTATATTCCTTACCACATGTACACACAGTCACATTCATGCTAGGGTTAATTTTTGTTGGGATCCAATTAACCTACCTGTATATATTTTTGGATTGTGGGAGGAAACCAGAGTACCTGGAGGAAACCCATGCAAGTACGGGGAGAATATACAAACTCCACACAGTTAGGACCATGGTGGGGTTCAAACCCATGACCTCAGTGCTGTGAGGCAGTAATGCTAACCATTATGCCATCCGAGGCACTATGGATGTATTGGTCAAAATACAAAACTTGACAGAAAATCCAGGTACATGGCTTATAGCGTGTGATGTAGAAAGTTTATTTACCAGCATTAACCACACAGATAGTATTAAAGCAACCAAGTATTTCCTGGATATGGAAGCTTATAGCGCTTTCAATGAGTTCACATTAACATTACTAGAATTTATATTGACCAGGACTTACTTTGTCTGCACAAAAGGTTAGAGGGATGGTGATTCATACAGCATGTGCCCCAATCTATGCCCCAGTCTATGCCAAACCATACCTGGGGTAGTGGGAGCAGGAGTTCATATGCAATGATCTTCATGAAGAATCTACTAGACATCACTTAATTTACCTAAGATATATTGATGATATCTTGATACTCTGGGATGGGGAGAAACAAGCATATAAAGAATTTCATCAGCATGTTGAACAACAACAACATGAATCTCAAACTTAGTTCAGAATTGAGAAAATTTTCTTTACTGGCTATCCAATTAGTGTATGATGGCTCTACTTCAACAGATATTCACAGAAAAACCACAGCTATGAATAGTGTCCTACATGGTAGACATGCACATCTTATTGCCACTATTAGAGCAATCTCCAAAGGAGAATTAATACTTGCTAAACTAAACTGTTCCAAACCTAATGTGTATCATCATACAGAAAAACAGGTGTGTGAAAGGCAAAGAAAAAAAGGTTGTAGCAAAAGAGTAATTAATCAAGCGGTGGAAGCCACCAAAAATTATCCATAAAAATATCTTGTGACACCAAAAGTTAAGAATCAAGGTGAAGAACATTGGTTCTTACAATAACCAGTGGAAAGAGAGAAACCAAATCCTCCAGAAACACTGGCCAATCTTACACACAGATAATGATTTGGTTAACTGTCTTCCAATGCAAGTTCAAACCAATTGGAGAAGATCCAATATTTTGTAGGATCATCTTGTTCATAGCCATCTAAAGTCTTACAATAAATGTAATCATAATAATAAAGGATCTAACAACTGTATACATTGTAAGGCCTAGTAGTATATGATGCTGAAGAAATATATTTATGACAAATTCCAGAAAAAATGGCTATCACAGACTACATTGATTATTATTACCATTTGGAATGCTTATGTGGGAAAAGGTATATTGGCAAAAGAGAATGGTCTTCCTATGGACATTTTGGTTCCCAATGGCTTAAATGAAGTAAATACAGTAGCTACCTAATTTTTATTTAATAAACTTATGGCTTCTTTCTTTGAGTTATATAATATTATCTAACAGGATTTTTTTAATTCCAACTATGTTGATAATATATTTTTTAATTTACTCCATGTGCATTTATCCTTTATTATTAATTTAATATAAAGTATGTCATACTTACCTTGAAATGGATCTTTAGTGGTCCATTAGACAGATGATGAAGATGGTCTAATATGAGATGCCTGTGAATTACTTAATAAGATTTCTATCTTGACATTCCTTCTTTAATACATACAGTAGTATATATTGAACATCTTAATCTTCAATTTAAAAAGGATACATTATTGGAATAGTTTCATTTGGAGGTGTGGAAGAACTGCCTTGTGAAAGATAAGATTGACATGCCTCAATATTTGACAAACATATATTTACCTTGATATTTATGCATGCCACCAGCGGAATATATTTTCTGGGCATCAATTTTTGATATCACAACAAGTATGTGGAGACCAATAGTATGATATATATTCTAAAGATATAATTGCTGACATAACTATGCATAATTTTATGTCACTATCTCTATTTTAATTTAATAAGAATATAAGTGTATCATATTTATTTGAAGGTGGGATGTTATGCCTCAAGAGGGACATGATTGGCACAAGGTACAAGCATGGCATGCCTCAATAATTGATAAATAGATACACTACTTACCTTTACACTTGTGTACATTGTGTACATTTCTGCAAATATATACTTACCTGCACATTTTTTAAATTTATATTATGGATTAGCAATACACTAACATATGATTTCATCTGATTTTTACATTAATACACTTTATATACACTTTATATTAAATGGGTTAGACATTAAACACAGTTATTGTCAATTTATTCACCATAAGTTTAAATTAATCACATGTTCATATTAACTTTTATTTATTTACTTTTAGTTTTATTTAGGAGTATATGACTAAGTAAAGAATAATTATTAGTGTGATACACTTTAGACCTACACACTTTTTTGGTTACAGTATTATTTCTCTTGTTCAATTAGTGACACTTTTGATCACTTTTACCAATATTCTATCAACATTTTCACATCTATGCATCTATCAATTATGTTTTGAGCTCCCCCATTTTCTCTTTTGTATTGTGTATTGTGTGACTCATTGTCATGCATGATCCTGCTGTCCATGCAAAGTGCGGTGGCCATTGCTGGGATATCAGAGATTTCTGCTGTGGTCTATCTGTGGTATATTTAATGATGAAAATAGACCCCATTGTCTGGTGATCATGCTACTCTTTCAAATGAGGGTATTCCTTTATTTTGAAGCCAGGATATGGGATGTCATCAGCTATCTCTGGACCTTTTAATAATTTGTGCAGTCTAAGTTTTTTTTCTGCTGATTATCATACATGATCACCAAAGAATAACTTCTCAGGGGGCACTACACTTGACAGACTGGACACATGTCTTTCAAACAATGGTACACCTGAATCTCTAGGCAGTAAAGTCACTGGCGGGTGCAGGCCACAATGGGTGACACCATCCAAGGCGATGACAACAAAACAGCAGAGCTGCCTTTTTGGTGTCACCCCCTCAGATGTTGTCACTGAGCAGCAATGAAACTGGTGAGAGGTTGGTGTCTACCCAGCAGATTCTAGAGCACTGGGCAAGACCCCAGGGTGAGGAGGATGGAGGCATGGCACACAGCACCCGTCCCAAACATAATATACTAGGGAGCATGGCTTAGTGGACAAGAAGACATGCTTCTTTTGGGAATGCGTGCAAGAGTCCTGAAATGGGGTGACAGGGTGTGTATGTGCACTCTGTGACACTCACCCTATTGACGTTATTGCCTGTAAGTGCTTGAATTGGGGAGAAAGAGTGCTTTTAGTCAGCTCACCTTATTCCCTGGCACTTTACAACTGACTTCAATGTTTTTGCTGTGATGGAGTGGAACTTAATGATGTCATCACATAAACAACCCCCACCCTAGCTTTACGAGCAGTTACAATGGAGGGCCCTTTTAGGTATGTTTATCACCCCATTTTAACTCCTCCAATGTTAAGGATGAGTGTCACTTGTCCTTAGCATGGGAGGGTTTAAAGAGCTTTCAGATCAAAACATGAATAGTAGGATGTGTGTGGTTTGCTGGTACCATTAAATAAAAAAAAAAAAAAATTTCAACAAATGTATAATTGATATTGATTACAATATAGATTTTAAAGCATATGTTGGAATTAATGAAAATTAAGCAAAAACATAAAAATAAAATTGGTTCTCCCATCTTTATAATTTCACACTATTTCTTTGACCATTCTGGTAAAGAAAAGTCTACTTAACCTGTGTCAGCAAATAGCAATGTTAGCTGCTGGCAGGATGGGAGGGAAAAGCTTTTCAGAATGTAAAATACAAGGTCTGGAAAAGACAGATATGAGCTCTATATAGGGTAGATATTGAATCTTTTGTCCTTTCTCTCTGTTAAGATGGATAATACTGACTCACATAATTTAATAAGTGGAGAATCGCACCATGTTTGAATTTGTGCTAATGGTTTAAGTAAAGCAAAGTATTCAATCCCAAATAAGGAGAACTGGATGAACTACAATGTGTGACCGAAGTTGTAATCTCCACTATCAGAAAGAAAATGCCTTTATTTTAGAAGTAGGATATTGAGCTGACTATAAAAAGTACTGTATGTTAATAATATTGTCCATATGCCGGGTCTTCTCCTTGCATTACATCTCTGGTTAATCTATGGTACTAATGTTTGTTATTACAATTAAAGTTTGACTTCATCATAATTAAATATCCCAGATGTTCCTGTTTGCAGATCCATTTTCCATGTCACAGCTTGGAAAATCTCTTTCCTGTATAAAATTCCTGCCCTTCGTGGTTTAGTTTACCTACAGTGTCTTACGTTTCTTATTACTGGGGATAATTTACTAAGAAAAATTCAAAGGTACATAAACACAGGTCACAATAAGACAATTGCGTTTATTAATTAACGTGCAATATTCGGATCATCGTTAGTTGTGGTTTGGTTGTGATATGTTCCATTGCACTTCAGAACATTTACCCAGTGTGTTTAAATTTCCAGTTTTAAATGAAATCTGAAATGCTGGACCTATGGCTAAGTGTGTGTTTATATGCCTCACTGATACTTATCAGTGTGGGGTTTTTATTACAATTATTTTAAATACATTGTAATGCTAGAGGCCTATTGCTGTGATCAGCAGCTACTGCTGGAGATCATAACTATTGATTCTCAACAGTCTCTTATGGAGCATGCCTTTCTATATGATTAATTATATGGATAAGGCTGCAATGTAAATATTGACATATTGATGTCAACATTCTGAATGTTGACATTCCGACCATGTCAACATTCTTGTGTCGACATTCTGTTGTCATATCTAACATATATAAATACATAATACCCTTATCTGGCCCATACCTATTATGCAGTCTGGCCGCAACTTACATGCTTAATATATTTCTGGCCCTATGTCTAGAACAAAAGCTAAATACAGAGCAATATCTCACTGATTGGAGTACATACAGACTGCTCCAAACTTCCTTAATTGCCATTTGATTCCCAATGTGGTCTATGCTGATCACGGGATAAAAATGATGGACTGTCTCCCTGGAGCATGAAGACGTATATGTTATTAACAGCTCTCTATTCTACTCCCTTGCTAGACTTATTATGGGTGCTTATATCCACCCTCCAGAGAGCTCATCCTTGCATTTTTCTTAAACAAATTTTTCTTTCTTAAAGCATGGATACATAAAATGAAAGGAAAAGAACTGAAAAAAAGATTGCCGTGTAGTACAGTAACAATGTGTGATATACCAACAACATTAATATCACATATAGGGGGTTATTCAGAGATGGATGCAGATCTTGCTTCCGCAGCAAAATCTGCGTCCATATACTCACATGCTGAGGGGGTGCCCAGCCCAGGGCAAAGGTCATCCAGCATGTGTGGTGCCGCCCCATGATGCATTCATAATTTAATTGTGAATGCATCGCATAGAGGTCGAACCTGGCTGCATAGGCAGGGGTCCCGCCGCCATGTTTCCATATGCCGGAAGTGTGAGCGATGTCA
Source organism: Pseudophryne corroboree (assembly GCF_028390025.1). Taxonomy (NCBI): domain Eukaryota; kingdom Metazoa; phylum Chordata; class Amphibia; order Anura; family Myobatrachidae; genus Pseudophryne; species Pseudophryne corroboree. The sequence goes on along the minus strand of NC_086449.1, from coordinate 558,937,324 downwards.
TAGGCCAGCCCAGAAAATAGTCATGACACATCTGCATTTCTCTATTGCCACCCACCCCAACCCACGTCGCTGCGACCGGACAATTGTCACCTGACAATCACCATGTGATTGCATCCTTCCGGGATGCGATTGCATGGTGAAGGGTCGTGCATGTGCACAATGGTTGCTGTGCATGTGCAGAACCTATGGAGGCAGCTGATGCATCTGAATAAGGCATAGGCAGTGTAATAGGGATGCCCTTAAAGACATGGGACAAGTGTGATTCTCTGTCAGTCCTCATTCTTGCATTTCAACATCTATTGCGTAGACAATTAAAGCCAGCTGCTCGATACATTTGTTGTTATTTACACAAATATTGTGCTTTGCAGTGATGTGCAGTCAGGGTAGACAGGAGAAGCAGAGTCTCACCTATCACCTATGCTCTGCTATATTCCAAAGTTTTCACTATAAAAATTATTAGAATAATAGAATGTCATCTTTTTATTATTCTAAACATTTTTATAGTAAAAAGTGAACAAATCTGTAGCACTCTGCTGGAAATACAGAAACTGCCAGGGAGAGACCAGATATAATGAGCTATAAGCTGTGCCTCCCCTCTGTCATATTCAGGAACAGCCTGGAGCTGGGGGCAGGGCCAATAATACTGCAAAAAAGAGCACAAGAGGAGGCAGCTAACAGATCTGCCTCAACGAGGGGGTCATAGCTTGATGCTGTGTCAGGTGACCTATCCAGAAAGTTCCCCAGCACATAACCAGGAGCAGCATAAAGAAGAAGCTGATGGCTAAAATGCAGGGGAAAGTTCTGCTGAATTGCTAATATGACTGGGCAAGAGGGCATATAAACCTATTAATCGCATCAGACTAATCTGCCTTTTCTCCTAAATGATGCAAAAAGCAATTGATTTATGTTCAAATATCAAGGTATCTACAGTTTACTGCATATTAAGAATAATCACTGGAGCCCTTGTACAATTTGCATAATTTATGAACAATTATGATTCCAGAAGTAATAAAGACTATCTCCATTATAGAGTTTAGACTGGTTTTGTTGGCCTCAGCACTCAAGGATTTTTGCATGGATTTTTTATAGTCAAGTTTCTGAGCATAGCTATACACTGTATATTGGGTTTTCAAAATATAGTGACAATTGGTGAGGGCTGATTCCTTAGAGTATAAGATCTGTTTCTGTATTTACCTATTTCTATTTGTAAGCAGATGGGTTAAGTTGGCTTAGGGGCTTAAAAAAGAGATTTGCTCTCATGGGCAAGTGTGAAATTTCAACATGAGTAAAAACCTAGAGGACAAAACAGTTAGTGCATTTTAAAAACTTTAGTGCTCTCTGCTTGACCTTTTCTGGACAGTTTTATTTCTTACCTACAACTTTCTGCATCAAGCTGTTTTCATGTTATTAGTTGGTAAGAAAATTGTGATGATTTTATTGATATACTGTATACTAGCTATTCTACCTGTTCATCACACGGGAGTTTCTGATTTTCACGGTTGTAAATATAAATGAGTGTTAAAAATTTGGTAAATATATAGAGCTGTAAATTTTAGATGTCTTAATGTAAGTAAATATTAATCCATGGTGTTACCTGAGGAGCACCCGTCGCAGATATGGTAAATAGTGACAGGACCATTTTTGTAGTTTATTAAATACTACACACTGGAGGTGCAATACAAATTTTGATCCGATTGACCATTTGGGTATTATCATCCATGCAATGCAAGCCACGCACCGGTAATGATGTTAATATGTTAACTCCTTTTACATCCCCTTAGGGAAGATTTATTAAAATTCTAATTGTGTTGTTTTCCTATTTCCCACCTTCAGAATACATATGCTAAATGTCATCTTCCTAACATATTGGGAAGTAAGAGAATAAGTGATGAGTCAGTGAGTGAGTGAGGGCTTTTGAATATATATATATATATATATATATATATAAATTTATTAGAATAAAGATTCCATATAGGCACTCACCAATAAAAGCAGGCTGTTTTAATAAAGTTCTTTTAAAGTGCAAGAAAAAACATGGTCAACATTTCAATCCCTTAGGATCTTCATCAGGACATAGCAGCACAATGAACCATCCACCAAGCAGCCAGAGGAGTGAATGACACCCATCACCACAAGCAGACCTTTATACCCCATTCAATTATCAATCAAGTCACAACAGCATTATGGGTATCAATGCCAATCAAACCTGTTAATATTCCTTATTACTCACAATGTACACACCAAAACAGGCTTCTATCATATATGACAACATCAGCGCCTTTGAACAAATATAAAAAGTTATTTCATACTGAATACCAATGATGTAACAGCTACTAAATAAGATAATCGGCTCCGGCCGGAAGTGCCGTGCCTTCTACCTGTCGTGGAACGCACTGACATCACCGGAAGTGTCGCGACTTAACCAGAAAAAACATTGTATACCAAACAGCGCTATTACTCAGCGCTTTGTCACTAATACAAGCCACAGCAGTAATAACTGAATACGGGCCACACTCCATATAACATGAAGTAACAAATCCGGTGTTGGAATGCTTGTTGGTTCCTGGTGTGCCTGGCGCAAAGGGTTCCGCTTCAGGATCCCTGAGATTTGTTACTTCATGTTATATGGAGTGTGGCCCGTATTCAGTTGTTACTGCTGGCTCTGATACTAGCCAGTGCCTCCTGAGCCATTAACCTCACCGCACTACACTGGTGCATTTGGCATCTGACATTATTTGACACTGTGTCAACCTGACAATTACTTTTTGTCATTGTTTTTACTAACATTTTCCATAGTGTATTTTATCATTTACATTTATATTTAGTTGTTATTGAATTAATCTGTGTATTTACCAAGTGTTATCTTTGTATTTAATATTCCACACTCCCAGATGATGAGATGCCTGTTTTTTGTTAAGATTATTTATATTAAACCTAAGGTATTTTACACGCTGAGCTTTTAGATTGATTGCTGTAGGGATCCATACATGCCGTGAGGTAAATATCTCAGGAGGCACTGACTAGTGTCAGAGCCAGATTTGCACACACATACAGTGTATGGTTCATGTGGGCATTATACACAGGTGCAGCATTATATACAGCTGGAAATTTGGCAAGATTTGATCAGTGCGGAACATGTAGGCACTGCCTCACCTGCCATAGACTTTTCACTCCTGAGTTTTGACTATAAAAATTATTAGAATAATACAAAGAATAAATTTCTAATTTATTCTTGGTATTTTTCACATACAGTACTTTATATAGTAAAAACGCTGGCATATATGTTAGTATGATAGGAAAGGCTCTGCCTCACCTGCCTCAACTCATTAGACTCCATAGTGCCACTCTATTGTTATATACAATGCCCAGGTTAATATGCCGACTCATTGCTGGTACCCCATCTGCCCAGTTTCTTAATCAGTGGGGTGGTTTGTTGATGTTATACAGTGTAAAGCCACAGGGCCATAATTAGGTATGTGTGTAGTGTGCCACCACATATAGCACTGCAAGGCAAGGGACACTGTTGGCAGCACTTGTCTATTATCTGTTTAAATTACTTTCACTTGTAGCTTCCCCCCTTATTGAAGCATAGCATCTCCTGACCACCCCTGTCTCTTTCCCACACATTTTATGTCACTAATACAGTACCTATTCAACATTCATGAACTTAACTTGAGAGCTCTTTGTTTTTCAGTCACACTGTCCTTTATTATATTTTAAGATACTGACATACCTGGGATTCAAACCCATTGCCTGTGGCATTTCAGTTAGTCACTCTATTAATTGAGCTATCTGCCCTTAAATAGAAAGCTAGAGAATTTTAAGCTAGAGAATTCTAACTATTTGAATTTTAACTTGTACTTTAAAAAAAATGATTAGCATTGCAGCTGAGCAGATCTATGTAGTATGTGGTTGCAAGGGATTGGATGTGTAGCTGTACACTACATAGATCTGCTCAATTGTAATACTGATTATTGTTTTACAAAGTGCAAGTAACTTCATATAGTTAGAAATCTCATAGTTCTTATGAAGGATCAAATAGCTCAATGAGTAGGGTGTTTGACTGGAATGCAACAGGTTATGGGGTTGAATCCAGCGTAAGGCAGTATTTTTGGTAGTATTAATAAAGGGTATTGAATAACAACAAGCTGTCAAGTTAAGTGCATGAACGTGGTCCAAATTTTGTCATGTCCCTTTACCACGAGGGCATGTGCTGTATGTCACTATTGTAAAAATTGGATGGGGGTGGGTGGGGGACCAATTCTCTTTCTGGCACAGGGCACAAAAAAGTCTATTTACAGCTCTGTGAAGCCGTACTTAATGTTATACACACTCTGGTCATGGAGTGTATCTTGAGCAGAGCGGGTGTTATATAGCTCACTGTACAGGTAATGTACAGTATAGTGTACAGTATGCAGCTTGTGGACGTCAGTGCATGACTCACTGGAAACTTTTGTAACACCAATTAATTGTCTCCCTGTACTGTCCTATGTATGGCACTGCAAAAGACTTACGGTGCCTTATAAATAAAATGTAATAATATTAATAATTGCAGGTCTCAGTGGAAGACTATTGCCTCCCACTGTGGCGCTCTAACACAGTGATGGAGCTGGCATGTACAGTACTTAGGTTAGTGGCCATCTTGATACAGGGAATAAAGTCTCCCTGGAGGAACAACATGGAGTCTGCACAGTAGAACACTCTACTGTCAACAGTCTAGAGCTCTCATACTTTTCAAAAACCTTAAAAATCCATAAAATCCACCCCATACTATACTTCCATTTAGATCCAAAACAGAACAGAGGATGTTCTTATGGGAATCCCTGCTTTTTGTATGTACATTTAGAAGCATGTACATTTCTATAAGTATAGTACAGTGAAAAAAAATTCTTCCTTCAGTATGCTTACACTCAACATTGAATTATGTGCAATGCTGTTATGCAACTTAATGGGGTGTGGATCATTAGATCGACAGTGTCTAGGTCGACAATGTTTAGGTCGACCACTATAGGTTGACAGTCACTAGGTCGACAGGGTTAGAAGGTCGACAGGGTTTCTAGGTCGACATGTGCTAGGTCGACAGGTCAAAGGGTCGACATGAGTTTTTTTTTGGTGTTGTTTTCTTCGTAGAGTGACTGGGAAGCCCAATTAGTGCACCGTGTCCCCTCACATGGCTCACTTTGCTTGCCATGCTTCGGGCAAGGTGCCTCGCTCTGCTACCACTGCGCTCGGCACAGGTTACCGTTCCAATCGTAGTCCATGTGGATCGTTAAGTATGAAAAAGTAAAAAAAAAGATTTTTTTTTTAAAAACTCATGTCGACCTTTTGACCTGCCAACCTAGCGCATGTCGACCTAGAAACCCTGTCGACCTTCCAGCCCTGTCGGCCTAGTGACTGTCGACCTATAGTGGTCGACCTAAACATTGTCGACTTAGGCAGTGTCGATCTTCAGACCGGATCCCACTTAGTGACATAGATTAATATTGATTAATCTAATATATTTTCTAAAATATAAAGCATATTTGACTAAATAACATTGTGCTTTAACCTTTCCATTCAGAGCCAAGCAATGTTTTAGTTGGATCTTTTACTATAATGAACTATACCTACCACTGTTTAAATGCCAGTCTGTGTTTAGTGCTCTAGTACAGATGCCTGATGGACATGTATTGTAAAACTAAAAAGAATGGCAGCTTGCTTTACCTGCTAAGTCTAGCTCTTGGCTGCAACACTTTGCTTTCATCCGCAATATGTAGTTAATAGAAATTCTCTGCCCTGCAGTGCAGAATTCATTTATCACATATTCCCACTTAATTTAACACAAATGGAATTCAGCAGATCAACAGATAGGTTTTGTGTCCACCAAAGTGGTCCTTGGTAAAGAAAATTGTTTTTTTTTACCTATCTTTATTTTTTTAAGAACAATCTATACAAATTTGTGGACCTTACTTGTAAACTAATTACATTTTTTTCCAGAAAATATGTCTCACAGCACTGTAAACTTTTTATTTACAGAGTAATAAGGTTTTCAATACTTTTTCACCACCGAAGGAAATGTTTACTCATACATCTAACATGTGTATTTATAAAATAGTAATCTTTGAGTGAAACACATTATGTGGACTTACTTAATAGGACCTGCAGTTTTCACATGATTTAAGTATCCCTGCTATTTACCAAAAGCAGAACACAGGAGATATCCTTTATTTTCTCCCATTCCTTCACATCTAAAGTTTCTCCCAAGCCTCTCTCCCATGGGGGGTGTCTAATGGCTGAGCCAGCAGTATTAATAATAATACAAATGACGCCTTTTGCAGACGACTGGTTTAGACATAAGAAAAAAATCCCCAGGTTTGCATACAGGTAGGAAACATGGGTTGCTGAATATAGGAATTATAGTGCTGGGAAAGAGCAAGAGTTCCAAATGTTTGATAGCATGGTCCCAGATGGGATGGGTATGAAATGCTGATGTTCAGTATCCCATTGGTCAGAATCCCAACAGTGAAATCCTGATGGTCACATAGATCCTAGTTAGTATTTAACCCTAACCCACCCTAACTGACCCATCCTGCAGCCTAACCCAACCATCCCTCACACACTAACCCTCCCCCTAGCGCCTAACCCTAACCCCAGTACTTCCATCTGCCCCCATCGGCATTGTGGCCATGGGGAATCCGCTTTCAGGATTCTGACCATCAGGATCCTGAATGCCAGGATCATGACTACATCCTGTCCCAGATAGCTAGAAAGTTTGAGACCACTGCTTGGGTAGTGAGATTTTTGCCTTAAATAATGTGGAGACATAACAGGGAGTATGCCGAGCCAGTCCCAAATTTTAAACCTTAATGGTTCTGGGAGAAGTTGGGTTATTTTAAAGAAAGCATTGGGCCAGCTGCACAGAGCGATAATAAGATTTTAAGTTAGCTATGCCCTAGCCCCATTCTTCTGTCCTTTATCCTTATCCTGGGGCACACATTTACTCATATAAATGAAAATGAGCTGTTATAAATGAACTGAAATACATGAGGATGACTCTGAATTGGTAATGGTTGAAATACCGTAGCTACAGGAGTCTAGAGAGGACATTCTAGGAAGGAGATTAAGGGGCAGATTCAGACCTGATTGCTGCTGTGTGTTTTCTCACAGGCTGCGATCAGGTCTGCACTGTGCACCACAACACGCAGGCATGACAGACAGCAGCAACGGGGATTGCTGGTCAGCGATGGGATGGTGCAAAAATTCCGAACACACCGGCAAACGCAAGGAGATTGACAGAAAGAGGCCGTTTGTGGGTGACAACTGACCATTTCTGATGTCAGCTCTGGACCTGATCATCACAGCGGCAGAGTACAGTAAGTCCTGGGCTGTGCAGAGACTGCACAAACTGCTGTTTGTGCAGCTCTCCAGCAAAAGCGATCGCACACCTGCACACACACAATACCCTCCCCCTGTAGGCGGCAACTACCTGATCGCAGGGATGCAAATAATGCACCCTAGCGATCAGGTCTGAATTACCCCCTAAATTCTGATGCCAAATGTAATCTGTGAAAGTAAATTGGGAAGTTTGAATTCCAAGGAATTTATTTGCATATGCCAGTTGAAGTAAAACTTCTGTTCCAGGCAAATTCTTAATCATCAATATTTGTATCCCACACCAGACATATAGTAATAATAAATAGTGTGTCGTAAACTTATTAGAAAGAACCAGCTCTATAAATTATACCCTAGTTTGGGATTATATACTGTACTTCCAAAAAGCTGGAGGTGCTCCTGCAATCATGAACAATACATTCATATAGGCGGATGTTGGAAGAAGCCAACAAAAAAAGAATAGATTGCTTTTTTGGAGCACTCTTTTAGATTAAATTGTTTGATTCATTTGATATGATTGTATTAATATAAAACATAACCTTTAATATACTTTCATAAAATAGAGTAGGGTAATTAAACCACAATGTTCATAAATGAACATATTAAAATCAACGCATGATCTATGATAATTGATAATTATCAAAAATCAAAGAAAACCAAATAAACTTATGTGGTGAATTTGTTATAGCAAAATTCCCTCATATAATGACAACAAAATTGTTTTAAATTGACTATAAGCTAATAGCCAATGTTCCAACAAATTTCTTCAACACTAAAATTTCTCTATAGTCTACCAATAGATTGTAATATGTCTCTTTTTCCACCACATCCAAGGAGGTGATTGTGTTATAATACATTCTTAAGAACGTAACATTTTAGATTCAAGTTGATTTCTGACACGTGAAGATGTTACATTGTAACACATACTTCTCTGTGGTAATGGCAGTATGCCAAGCACTGTAAGAACATGCTACATTTGTGATACATTTTGCAATGAATATAACAGCTCCCTCACATACATTTTGTAGCTAATAAAGTTAGTGGACAATTAGACGTTAACTATACGTTATTAACAGCAGCCGGTGCACTTTGTACACCAGAGGTGGCATTGCATAGTAGCATACATGTGTTGTAGCGGGTTGCAAATAGCGGAAATACATAGAGAAATTTTTGTGTTGAAGAAATTTGTTGGAACATTGGCTATTAACTTATAGTCAATTTAAAACAATTTTGTTGTCATTATATGAGGGAATTTTGTTATAACAAATTCACCACATAAGTTTATTTGGTTTTCTTTGATTTTTGATAATTGATATTGGCACCCCTAATGGACAGGGGGTGCATCATAGATCATGCGTTGATTTTAATATGTTCATTTACGAACATTGTGGTTTAATTACCCTATTCTATTTTATGAAAGTATATTAAAGGTTACGTTTTATATGAATATAATCATATCAAATGAATCAAACTATTTAATCTAAAAGAGTGCTCCAAAAAAGCAATCTATTCTTTTTTTGTTGGCTTCTTCCAACATCCACCTATATGAATGAAATTCTTAATCATCAATGATATAGAAATCTAGGTATTTTGTCTTTTGAGGGATAATTTTGTCCCCTGAGTAAAAGTCACATACAGTAGATTTATTTCCTCCCAAAGTTTTGGGATAGATACAGTTAGATACTCTAATGTACCGAGAAAGTTACAGGAATAGTATATGTTCTGACTGCTACATTTTCATACAGCAAATTTTAGTATTTTATTTAATGACATAAGAAATGCAAAAATCAAGGGAAGAGATACTTGGCCCATTAATGACAGCAAAAGGGGATAAAGTAACTCCATTGGTTGGCATAATGGGTGAGCTGTACAACATAAGAATGTTGTCAACAAATTTCTTATAAAAACCCACTGACCTTGGGAACCTGAGTATAAAGGACCATGAGACCCTGTCAAAGGCCTTCTTGGCATCAAGAGATATCAATGGGAATGGATATTTCTGTGTATGATTAAAGTGCATCAAGTCAGTGGGGCATCTAGTATTATCTGGAGCCCCTTTCCAAAAAATTGGGCACACTTGGGGAAATGACTGTTAGCATGAAGGAGAAAAGCCATTAGCGGTAAGATTAAGGCAAGCAGCAGCAGATGTTAGGGATGATCCTTTCAGAGGACAAGCTTTTCATAGATAGATGGATTGACACCTTGGATGCATATAGTGCTTTTGCTGGCACTAGATCTTCTGCCTTTTTCATAATGATTTTTCATTAATGTGATTGAGGATTAATGTTCATAATTAAATAAAAAAGTAATTATGCTGAGGCTGCTCTAGTGTCTTACAAGCTTCTTGAAAATGTATTGCCTACACGACGGTAGCCTCAAACTTTGTTTTGTTTCAAAATAAATACAACATAAAGTAAGTGCAAATTGTGCTGTTTAGATTTTGGCTTATTAAAGTGATAAATTAGGATTCATATTATGTGCTCTTTTGCAGGACTATCTAAACAGCTTTGTTGGCCCTTGACAAACTAATGCACTGGTGCCTCTATCAACCCATTCACAGGAAGAAATTTTTTATTTTTTTATTTTTATAAATGACTCCTTCTTTTGTTCTGCACTGTCTCTTCAAAAGCTTCCATATAGTGAATAGCTGTCAGTACTTTGATGGGTGGATAGCTTCAGCCATCTAACATTCAGCATGTTGACAGCCATTCATGGTCTGGCTGCAGGCTGGGAGGCAGATAGAGAATGCTGCCTGGCTGCTCTCATTCTGTGTAATTCACAATCAAAGCAGCTGGGTAAAATTTCGCTACCTGCCTACCAAGTAGTTCTGGAGGCACAAGTCAGGTGGACAGATGCCCACCATTGCTCAAAGTCTCCTAGAATCATGGGGACCTAAGCAGCTGCTCAGTATGCCTATACATTAAGATGACATTGCTCTTTTGTATTTTTGAACCTCTAGACTGTCATTTCTCAAAAGCAGAGCTTCCTACCTTATTTTACATATTTGAATTATATATATATATATATATATATATATATATATATATAGCTTTTCTCTGTTTTATACGTATGTGCTCTGTTTCCTCCCTGTCTATGCTGATAAGCACCATGATACCTACAAATTGCTAACAACAATAATAATAACAACACATGAGATTAATGGCTGCAATGAATGGCAAAGTGACTGCAGCGGTCAAAAATGTTCCTCAATCAATGTCATACTTTGAAATAGTGTTATTCAACTATCATTTTAGGAAGAAATTGTGGATGTAGAAATGGAAATGTAATAACTAATGTAGTTCATGCCATCCCAGTTGGCCAAAATGAAATAAATCTTCCACTAAAGTACCTAATTGCTTTACTTACTGTATCTCTAGCATTTTTGTTGGTACTTTTCAAAATCCTAGTAAAACTGTCATACAGTACAGTATGTCATTAGAAGAAGAGAGGCACACAAAGTAATCTGCACTGAGACATTCAACAGTCTATAATGCCATGACATAAAAAGAGTGGAGAAGATTGACACTGATAACCGTAACATTTCAGTAATGGCCAGGAATACTGGTAGGATTAATGGCACAGACATGAAACTCTTTTAAGTGCTCCAGACATCATCTATGCACATTGTGGGGTCTCCAGAAGGAAGACAATGCTGCCTTTCATTGAATAAGTTGAAAAACTAAGAGAACAATAAGTTAAAGTTAAACACTAATTTACTAATTCTTGTCCAGATTGGCTACGCAATAAGAGTTTTTTTTAACACCTAAAACACACGAAAATAAAAAGTTTAAATGGAGCTACAGTAGAACTGGGATTTATATTATACATGTGTTTTCAGAAAGTCTGCTAGTGTCAGTACTATCCTACAGTAAAGGGAAAAAGCCACATAAGACAGCTACCGTGCAGAGAGAGACAGACATGTGTGATAAGCTGATGTGCAGGGGGGAACAATGTATGACAAGCTGCTGTGCAGGGGGGTGGTGCATGTGTAACAAACTGCGGTGGTGCAGGGGTGCATGAGTGACAAGCCAGTAGGCAGGTGACATTTGTGATAAAAGCTGCTGAGAGGGGTCTGAATTCTGATGGCATATGGGAAATGCATTTTTATTGAAAAAAAAAATTCTTTCTTCTGTATTTTGAACAACAGAAGTAGACATACAGGGGTATATTCAATTAATGTCGAAAGCTGCCGTCTGTTGAAAAGACGGCTGTTTTCGACTTTTTTTAGGTTGGAAGGGGTTCCAACCTATTCAATATTTTCGACAAGTTGAGGTATTCGACTTGTCGAAAAGCACATGGATCGTCGGAATAGCTGCTGATCCACGTGCTTGTGTCGAAAACGGGGCCAAAACCAACAGGTTTTGGCCCCCTTTTCGACCATCTCAGTCCAACATAAAAAAATGTCAGACTGAGATGTGGGACCCGAGAGTAGGAGAGGGGGGGGGACCGCTGGCAGATGGGGGACAGTCGCGGGCATACAGGGGAGATCAGCGCTATAGTAGCTCTGCAGCAGGATGTCACACAGCCGCGCTGCTCATGGCAGCTTCTACCCGGCTCCAGCAAGTGAAGTCATGCTTGCTGGAGCTGGGTAGACACTGCCGTGAGGTCGGGAAGCTGTGTGACATCCACCTGCAGCACTACTGTAGCGCTGATCTCCTTCGTCTGCCCACTGGCTGTCCCCGCTGGTCTCCCCGCAGCTTGCCCCCCCTCTCCTCCTCTGCATCTCCCTCATCTCAATTTGACTTGAAAAAGTCGAATTGAGATGAGATTGAATAGGGGTTGTCGGATCCATTCCTACAAGTACATGTCGGAATGGATCAGACGTTAATTGAATATACCCAACAGTGTGTATGACATCAGAATCGTTAATTTGGAGAGAAGTTACAGTAGCTCGTCCAATGAAAAATTTGAGTAGAGTAGGCTGTTTAATTGGGCAGACAAGTTGTTTGTTTGGTTAGTTGGATGAAAAGTTGGATAGTTTTTGGCTAGCCTTAATGGTATCACCTGGCAGCTGAATCTATTTTAGCTTCTCTGACAAACTGTTTTTGTTAAATTGCAGAGATAGAATATTTTCTAATGGAGTGTTTTTCTGTCACACACAATGATTAATACACCTCTGTATGTTCATGAGTGGGCAGTAGAGTTATGTAGCAGGAGAAAAATAATTTAGAGATTCTCTACGCATAGATAAAGGAAAATAGATATCTTGGTCAGCACTATTTTTGAGGATCTGAATTGTATAATGGTCTTGTGCGAAACCAGGTAACAATTATTTCATTAAACTCCAAATGTAATAAATTATAAGTAGCTTTAGGGAAGTAAGAGCTTCATGGTGGACATACTAACCAATATATAGATATAGCTTATACTAATATTGTATTAAATTGTTTATTCTGTGCTTTCACATAATAGGCTTTTGTAACTAATGTTTCCTATTACTTAGGAAGCCCTTGGAGCTGTCATTACTGAATAGCTCCTGCTGATGTCTTTGCCTACAGTAAACTCCTGGAAACTAATCAATGTTAACTGCAAGAAAAAGCAGCATCTGGTGCTATTTAACAATTGTCCTGATCTCTGGAACTTGTAAGTGGTAAGTATTGCAGGAAGCTGCATCCTGGGCACAGAAAAAAATTAAAATCTGCTTTGCACACCTTGAGTTGGGAGAGGTGGGAGATGTGGATGGTGGTTAGGACCCCACAGTGTACAAGAGCCCAATGGACCTCTAGTTATGCCTTTGGATTGAACAGACTTGATCAAAATAAGTTCACTATAGAAGATGCTGTCAACCAATGAAGTAGCTGGATACTTCCTGCTAGTTGGCATTACTGAACCTAGCAGCAGTTGAACCTCTGTAACATGTGTGGAATAATGTTACAAGGACACTACAAATCTTCATGTCAGCCATGCCCACACAATCGTAGTTCTTGATTATTCAACCCGGTTAGGATTTTGAGGATGACATACCTGATGTATGAAAACATCTGCTTCATTTACAGTTAATGCTTCAATCTGCTAAACCATGATATGAATGCAAAATGCAGGCTTTATATAAGCATACGTTAAGCAAATTCAGCCATATCTATTCACTGGGGTGATTCCAAGAAAGAGGAATTATATAAAAGATACCTTTATGGGAGTTCACCCTACTTTCTGCATGTAAGCACAAGTGAGCATCCTGGTTTTCACGCTATATATATCTGGGTGAAAATAATATTTTATACACTCTGGGATATATACACTTGAGAGTGTTGTGTATAGTCAGATGATATTTTAATTGATGTATATTTTATTGCTTTTATAACAAAAACATCTGAGGACTCATCAACATATAAAAGGCTTCATAAAGAAGACCTCGTGAATTCTTCATAGCGTCAAGATAAAGTTTGAAACAGGAGCGTTGCAAGATTTTTTAACCCAGTTTATTTTGTTGTATTGTCTAATATCAAGCTTGGTGGCTTGTGTTGGGATTCTACTTGCAGCCATCTGGGCGCGCCCGGAATAATTATAAATTTGTCTTTTTATACTTAACTGGCATGGTCAGATCACATGCGACTGCGCTGCCCCACAGTATACCCCAGTTTTTGACGAGGAGATCCCTTCTGCAGATATGCAATATATATATATATATATATATATATATATATATATACTCTGTATATATAGCATAATATATATATATATATTTAAAAATACTTTTAAAACTATAATAATTAAAAAATGTTATGAACAGTTTTGAAGGGAAAACTCATCAGTTGAATGGTTTAAAGGGATATAATGGCAAGCCTAGGCATGAGTAATGTAAGATAAGGGGCTGCTTGGCTCAGGGGATGTATATTACAATTCTACAAATAATAAAAGTCAAGCATGCACACAGATAGGGGCTTTAATGATGTCTACAAGGCACAGGTTGGGTGAGGAGGCATTGAGTGCAAGGCTTGCTCTATAGGACTCCAGTCCCTAGTTTAGTATTTTTTTTAGATATATCATCCACTTTCAAGACTGGAAAACATCCTGCAGTGGCAAAGACTTACAAATAATTATTCATGAACACAAGTTTTGTATATAGTAACTACTGAGCATTTAAAAAACAATAAAAATGCTGTGAAAAATATCATAGGTATAGCATTTTATCCAGCAGTGCAGAAAACATTAAGAAAGAGGAATAATCAGCCAAGCATTTTAATTATAACTAAATAGTTTTCAGTAGTCATTAGAAGAGTAAAGCAACATCCAGGGCATCTGAAAATATGCAATGAATTATTCTACAAAACCTTTTAATACTTTGCTAGATTTAGAAACATTCCTGATGATAACTCGACAAGACAGTATTGGAAAATGACCTGCCTTCCCTGCTGCTTGATATAAATTTCTACTGATATGAATTCAGTTCAGCTGCAGTGAACGTAAATGCTGATGTTGAATACATAAGGCAACCTGCTGTTAGAAACCAGAAAGATACCTTATAGGCTGTTTTGTTACACATCTAATGCTTCTATAAATGGAATGATTTCCAAGAGCAGATATGCAAAGCTGGCTGTAACAATCCAACCTCCGCTGGCTGTGTCATTACAACACATGATCGAGAGGAAAGTAACGATACAAACCACAAGTTTTATACCAGCGATATTTGTCTGGATAAAACATGTTTGTTTGCAAATATAAGACCATACTTTAAAATAGCAGTAGACACTGTAAATTAACTCCATCTTCCAACACTTAAGGCCCGTACACACTGGCTGATATATCGGCTGTTCTATTGAACGGACGATATAGCGCTGGTCCGTCGGCCAGTGTGTACGGGCGATATGTCTGTGAACTCCGTCGTTCACAGAAATATCGTGTCGGCCCCGCAGCACAGCCGATGGCCAATATATCTACCGATATACTGGTGCATCGCTGTGTGTGTACGGGCGGTCGGCCGACCACCCGTAGACATGCTGCGGCAGCCGGGGGTGATTGACAGCTGAACTGGGCGGGCGTGTGTACACGCCCGCCCAGTTCATGACATCAGTCCCCGACAGATCGGCCAGTGTGTATGCACAGCACACTGCCCGATCCGTCCATAGATATGTCTGCCGATCAATTGATCGGCAGATATATCTTTCAGTGTGTACCCACCTTTAGGGAAGCAGGAAACATATTAATCTAAGGTTTTAAGTAGCAAAGTTAATGTATCAATGCGTACACTTAGGCTGTGGGAAGGAAGGGTTAGAGTTAAGCTGCGGGAAGGGAGGGTTAGGGCTAGTGTTAGATTAGTTGCTCGCACCTGTTGGGATTTTGGCAGTCCGGATGCCGATGTTGGTATTCTGACCACCGCCATCCTTACTGCTGGAATCACATCATCACATTCAAGTATAACCTGTCCAATGCTCCTCATCTAGATGGAAATGCATTCAGTTACACATCTGCATGGACAGATTGATCTTCCTCATCCCTAAACCAGGACTAAATTAGACTATTCCATGAATATCCCATGCCATCTACCACCCCATTCCAATCAATTCTCTGTGTGCCATTAACCCACACCTAGACCAAGGCTATAGATGTGCTGGTAATACCATTAGCATCACATCAGATTGTCTCCATCCAGGAACGCTGAATCTGGTCCCTCATATCCTATATGAATGCCAGTTAAAAACACTGAATTGACTGTTTCATTCCCCATTCCTTTCTTTTTTTCTCTATCCCTTCCTGGTTATTGATTACTATTGTAATCAATAAACTTATCAATTTTTACAAATACTAATGCTGTACTCATTCATGTATTGTTACATTTAGATCTACATAGTAGATCTATTCTACAACATATGGCAGATCGATGACTCAAAATCATTGATGGTTTATGGTCGATGTAGCATACTTTTGTCATTGATGGGGGAGAACCAGAGGACCAGATGGTTTCCATCCATTGATAGAAAGGCATAACCAAATTTATTTTTATGAGGTGCCAGAGCACGGAGCATATCTTTGTTCCCCGACACCCACAAAGCTCCACCCCCATGTTCTGATTGGCCCATGGGCAAGTCAATGAAAAATGATGACCATCGGTTATGGAAACCATCGATAATTGATGGTTACTTGCCATATCGCCATCGATGGCAACCACACCAATTTCCATCCCTATATAAAAGTGCTTAATAATATTATACAGTATAAAAATATACAGCTTTTAAAATTACATGTAAAAGTACATTTGATTGCCACATAACTTATTATACTTATTCTTTTTTCCCATTTGTCTTGAATATCCCCAGTTTTAAATTGATCTGGCATAAAAAAAACCTGTACCATAAACAAGATAATCAGAATGTTCACAGCAACATAGATGACTGCAGGAAAGGTAAGTTTTATGATCTTGTAGCAGACAGTGACCCATCTATGGGCACCTTCTTCCCTGACACACTTCTCAACTCCTTTCAATGAGTCATACATCTCCTCCTTAATCTTTTACCTGCCCATTACAGTTATTAATAGTTCTTCTCAACATTAATGGTTGTGTATGCTGTTCCCTCATGATTTCCAAATTCTATGAAAACATATCTCTTTCAGTTCTAAAATCTTAGCTAAACATAGGAAAAGCACTAATAACATCATATATGATTTAAGCTATTCAAACTCTCCTAACTAAATTAAATAACTGGGGCAGATGTGCTAAGCATTGGACAGTGATTAAGTGGAGATATACTACCAACCAATCAGCTCCTAACTGTCATTTTTAAAACACAGCCTGTAACATGGCAGAAGCTGGCATTTTATCTTTCTCCACTTTATCACTCTCCAAGGCATAGTTCACCTCCCCCAAATAGTGGTATTTTTCCTGGGAACATTTCTTCTCCCTATGAATAACACCCCCTAAAAACAATTTCTAATAACAGTTTGACTTTGGAAGTCTATGTTTTGGACTATGAAGTAAAAATGTGATTGATTTCATTTTGCTGTTTCTTTGAATTACTCAGTTATATTCCTGTAAATGTTATTAAGTTTTGTCATCTCATGAAATTACAATTGTGTTTACTGAGTAAAACAAGTCATTTCGTGTTGAAGAAAATGGGAGGGTACTTCCTCTAATATCAGCCCTTCAATTTTTGGGATGTAATGAAATGTGAATTTCACAAATGATCTTGTTGCTTTCTCCACACATGAGGAAAAATTATCTTTTGGTAAATGTGTGCTGTGTTTTTTGTTATTTGCCTACAAAAATAACACAATGCTGTAACACATAAATAGTTCATTTAAATGATTACGCATCTCCAGCTTTCATCAATATCACTTATTAAAATCTTTTTCCTTGTGTGATGGAGTACAATCAAATGCAAATTAGAATAAGATGTCTACTGCTACATAGAGAGAAGACAAATAAACTCAATTAAGGGATTAATATTTTTTCTGCATTCACTTTCAAGGACATATCATAGTCACTGGAGTCTAAACAGTATGTAAAACGATATATCAGTGTTTTGCTGAAAATTACTAACTTAGCAAATTTCTATGGTTGCTGTAAATTTCCACTGAAGCTGTAGTTTACTTGCCTCAAAATGGAGGTTAGACCATTTTTGTGACCATCAATTGGGGTCTGAGTAAACAAGCTTTGTGTAATAAAAATAAGCTAAAATGTATAAACTATGTTTCATACTGTATGTGCAATCTTCTAGCATCAGTTTGACAGGACTCTCACATCAATGGTGTGCTGGAAACTTCCATTACCAAACTCTCTGTGGTTTTCCACCAGGTATGGCTTTAGTCTTCTACTGTGCTTGTCTTTTTTTCTAATCCCAAAATGATGGTATGCCTATCACATTCAACTATATCCAATAATGAAAATCTCATCTGCTGTGAGTGTTCCAGTGGTATGAGGGATTTTCAGGTTGGTATATTTCTGTTTACTTATAACTTGGAGACACTTTGCAGGTGATGAAAAACTATAATTAAAATGTGTTGATCCCTAGCCAAATCCACTCTGCCTTGTCTGGACTCAAGACTGAATCCACTGGGCAAGACTAGTTGGGGCTGGAGTGAACAAAGGGGGTAATTCTGAGTTGATCGCAGCAGCAAGTTTGTTAGCAATTGGACAAAACCATGTGCACTGCAGGGGGGGCAGATATAACATTTTCAGAGAGAGTTAGATTTGGGTGGATTACTTTGGTTCTGTGCAGGGTAAATAATGGCTGCTTTATTTTTACACTGCAATTTAGATTTCAGTGTGTACACACCCCACCCAAATATAACTCTCTCTGCACATGTTATATCTGCCCCCCCCTGCAGTGCACATGGTTTTGCCCAACTGCTAACAAATTTGCTGCTGCGATCAACTCAGAATTAGGCCCAAAGTTAGGTGGTTTTGTGACTGTTTTCCTCATTCAAAATTATCATAGGAGCTAATCTTACAGTATCAGAACTGAACATAAATGGATTCAGGATGAAGCACTAAGCTGAGAGTAACTGATATTCTACCCTGCAATGGAAACAGGCACTTGCTGGAGGATCTTGCAATCAGTTGTACAGGAGTGGGATCTGCTAGTGTAGTTGCCACGCACACTGGTGAAGGGGTATCTGGTCTTTAGGTCGACAACACTTAGGTCAACACTCATTAGGTCCACCACAATTGATCTACATGGTCATTAGGTCGGCATGGTCACTAGGTTGACATGGCAAATGTCGACACATGAAAATGTCGACATTAGTTTTTCACTTTTTTCCGTACTCTTTACGATCCATGTGGACTACGATTGGGAATAGTAACCTGTGCCAAGCGCAGCAAGGCACCTTGCATGAAGCATGGCGAGTGGACATGGTGCACTAATTTGGGTTCCCGGTCACTTTACGACGAAAACAACACACAAACAATTTAAAAAACTGACGTCGACCTTTTTCCATGCTGACCTAATGACTGTGTCAACCTATTTCAGGTGTTGACCTAGTCACTGTTGACCAATAGTGGTCAACCTAATGACTGTCGACCTAGTTACTGTCAACCCAATGATCCACACTCCTGGTGAAGGTTGACACCCTGTTGGTGATGGATGGTATTCAAACACATGTATGGGTTGTGCAATCTGAAGGTTATGTGATAATGCACACAGGTAATGGATATGCACTCTGCAGGCTGTGAAAGAAAATACATCCAAGCAATGGATGTGCACTCTGCAGGCTGTGAGTAACAATGTACACAGGTTCTGGTTATGGAAATGATTAGCAGACTGGGAACTGCACAGGATTGCAGTGGTTAATTGCACTTGCTTTGCAAGCTGCAGATCATTAGCACTATGCAAGCTATATAGGATTGCAGGCAGACACAAGACAGGAGAATCTGAAGCAGGGAATCAGAAGTTGAGAGTGCACCATGGACTGTGCACTAGATGGAAGATACAAAATCCATCCAGGAGTCAGAAAGTGGTGCTGCTTTTATGAAACCAGGAACTGTAAGATACAAATTGTTCTGGCAAAGAGCAGATACAAGTGAGGGGTTTGAAGAGGGGTGGTCTGATCATCATTGGAGCCTCTGGTCAGGTGAAAGCAAGCCCCCCTGTGTGATTAGGAAAAACCAGAGTCAGGAGATCAAGCCAACATGGTGGTGCCCAAGTAGCACTGAAGCCATGAATATGCACCAAGTCACCAGCAGCTTACCAGGCTGAATATACTTGCTAACCATTACACAATCCATAAGAGGGAGTCAGCGTCCATTGCATGGCATTCACCTTAACATTTTTTTCTGCCCTGCCACTGTTGTAGAATCTAATTTGGTGGCTACCCCAAACACAGGAAGCAGCACCTGATTCATAAGTAAAAAGACACATCTGGAAACACTAAACTTTCCGGAGCTCTGAAAAGCAGTTATCCTTGCGATACCTACCATATCTGATTCCACCACAAATTAGTAAGGCAGTGGTGGGAGTAGGTAGAGGGGTCCATCCAATTGGATGCCTCTTCACACATTGGAACTGCTAGTTTTTAGGGTTTGCTGAATACAGATGGACTATTAAGCTTCTAATAATGAAAGGGTCACTTACTGTTACATGCAGAAACTAGTGTTTACAGATGTGTAATGTGCTCATAAGGATGATGATTAAGCCCAATAATCACTACATAGACACATAAGGCTAAGTTACTATGAAGAGCCACCTTGTCTTAAGTGGTTTTGGCTGCTGAATTTGGCATATAGGGGGTTATTCAGATATGGAAGCAAACCAAAAAAGCAAACAACTGGGTAACACCATGCTGCACTACAAGTGGAACAGATGTAACATGTGCAGAGAGAGTTAGATTTGGGTGTGGTATGTCCAAATTGAAATCTAAATTGCAGTGTAAAAATAAAGCTGTCTAATGTGTGGGCTACATGCAATAGCAGACAGTATTTACAGAAAAAAATATAAATGTATTTCCTCCCCTTACATTACAAAATGGTTTGTTCCAAATACAAACTTATATGCTTTTTCTGCCTTGCTTGCAAATTTGAATAAGGCTCATAATGTACTGAATATAATTTCCCCTTTAAATTCAACAGCATAGTAAATTTAGCCCATAGAGAAAGTGTTATTACTGTATGTTTATGTAAGCAGGTTCCTATGAATGGCAGGAAATTCTGACTATCATAATATTCTTCCAAAGTGTCCACAGTAACACAACAAGTATTTGCATGTTGTAAGACAGGCTATAGCATCCAGGCCCATTGCACTACAAGTTGACCTATGCTGTACCAAGAAAAGATAAGAAAAGAAAAGAAAAGAAAAGAAGAAAACATAAAAAATAACCAGTAAAAATAAACCTCTATTTGATAACCCTGTAAACATTAAAGTTGTAGATAGGGAACATTATATTTCATGAGTTAAATTCATTTTTGAAAACAGGTGAGAGAAGAATCAGCAAATGTATTTCTAAAATGGATTCCTGATTTTCCTTCTTTACCTCATATAATACCGCAAAAATGAAAAAAAAAAAAAAAATACTGTATATCTATTTAACCACAGTACCAAGAGAAAGTCTTCGCTGCCCTCAAGAAAACAATATAAAACTTGCTAGAGTAGAATGAAAAATATAAAAAGTTATTCTCTGCAAAACACAGCACAAACTGGCAACATGGACTCCTGAGGTTCCGATTTTCTGCTGATTACTGTCAGACAAAGGGTGACAAATAGTGACTACCAAAAAGGCACAAATTTATAGTTTATAGAATGTATTTCAGAAATTGTCTGTTCAAGTCTATTTTTGTAAACTGCAGGAAATTTCTAGTTTAGCTCAAGACATTTATGACTTTGTAAAAAAATATAATCTATACATATAATAAAACTGTAAGGGTTGTTTCTGTACAAAGCTAATTTTTAATATATCTTTCTATGGACTGTTTTTGAACTATGGAACCAAAAAAATGATTTTGCAGAATTTTTGTCTGTCTGCTTGTTCCGGCATCACACAAAAACTAATGGATGAATTTTAATCGCGTTTTCACTATTGTATGGCTTAGTGACCTAGACAGAAACTGAGGTATGTATGATCTCGTTGTGATATCAGGGATAGTAGCAATAAAGAGAAAAAAACAGATGCTTGACACTAGGCGCACTGAAAGTTGGTGTTCCGATTATGCTTCTGCAGTACTTGACTCCACCCAAGTTATGCAACAGAATCCAACTTAAAGTGACTGCTCTGCAGAGGAACCTAATTAAGGCAGAAATTGTGGCTCGGGATGTGGCGCAGGTGACACTGTGTTTATACCACGTATACCCCTTATTTCCAGCAATTTTCCTTTTCAATTCAAGTGCCTGCAGTTTCCTGTAATCGTCAGCCTCACTATGATTATCAACAAATCACAGTTGCAAATGATCAGGGCTGCAGGCGAAGATCTCAGGAACAGCTGCTTCTCCCATAGGCAGCTTTACATGGCTTGTTCAGGAGTTAGTGGCCCAAGCATAATTTGTGTGCTAATCCCTGAAGGAAAACCTGCAAATATTGCTTCAAATATATTTTGTGACCAGTGTGTACAATATAAAATATACATCACAATATTAGATGGCAAATAGCTTTCTTTGTCAAATGAGTTCCGCTGATCAATAACAGACATCCACGCTAGTGAAGCCATGGGCAAATGCTAGTATTTAATAATCTATTTAATGCCAAATGCTGGCTTGTGCCCTTATAACAACATAACACTTAAGGGCCAGATGAATCATCGCTTGAAAAGTAATAAATAGAGAAGTGAAAAAGTACCAGCCAACCAGCTCCTAACTGTAATTTTTCAAACACAGCCTGTGACATTGCAGTTAGGATCTGTTTGGCTGGTACTTCTTCCCTCTCCATTTTATCACTTTCCAAGCGATAATGCATCTAGCCGAACATAACAATACAAATGTAACTTTAATAAAGAACAACACAAGACAAAATATATGGCATTACATTTGGACATCAATTTAGTTGATAATTTAAACTAGGGTACAGGAAAATTGGTAGCAAGGAAAAGGGAGCAGCAGCATGCTCAAAATGTGACAAAATGGGGACAGCATTCTGCCCCTAGGCAACTCCTCTCCTCTATAACCATACCTAACAGAGATTCATGTGGCTAGATGTAGTTGCTGGTCTTTGGGTACAGGCTATCAGCCAAACACTACTGTGAAGGAGAGTGCACCAGCTATGCACTACAAATTTTACTGATATGCCAGACCCAAAGAGGTCAAAGAGTCCTGAGTCAGTGATTACCAAAGACATATAATGCTTTAGTTATGAAGTGGCTGCTTTTGCAAGCTGGAGCTTCCCGGCCGGTTAGAGGTGAACATTTAAAATGACACAATCAGTAGGAAGCATGATCTTTTTTGTACTGGCTATGAGTGCCGTTTTAAATTTTCACCTTCAACCTGCAGAGAAGCGTCAACTTTTGCCTTGTTTAATACAGCCCACAAACTCTGACACAATTCATTTATTGTATCAATAGCACACAGTTGTATTGATTTATAAAGGAAAAGTTTTTGCACTGTTCAGAAGTCTGGCTCTGCTTCAGTGTTTAACCCTCGTCGTACTGATTAGACCTCAGTCAGCCTTTATAAACTGCATTTTTTGGCTGATTTATCAATACTGGTAATGTCGACAGTCAAAATGCGGACAGCATCATATCGAAGGGAGAATGCTGATATGATAGTAATGTTATACTAGCGCATCTGCATTCTCCCGTCGATGAGGCATTATTGACATTTTGGCTGTCAACAGCATCAGTGTTGACTATATAACTAGTTTTCTTTACTGATAGTGTTGCGGTCACTATCCTTTATGTTTTCTTTTTCCTTGCAAAACTCACATTCCAGTTTTAAGCATAATAGTTCATCTATTGTACACTGTAAAAACTGACTTTGTTGCATTCCACTGTGTCAAATCCACAGGTATATAAAGCTCAAAGTTACTGTCCCCATACCCTTGGGAATAAAAGATATAAAAATTACCCATTAATACAGACAAATAGTGTAGCTGTTTAATGAATAGATGCCTTCTTTATCGCTGAGAGTAGTCTCTTACATGAACGCAGACATCATTTTCCAGCAAAATTACAGGGACCAAGATTTCTGGGACATGAAGGTCACTGCCCAACCATCAGAATATCATAAGAAGCTCATCTTTCTCTGTCACTTACCAAACTTTCCGTGACTCTCACAACTCATTGCCTTCCA
Source organism: Pseudophryne corroboree (assembly GCF_028390025.1). Lineage (NCBI taxonomy): Eukaryota > Metazoa > Chordata > Amphibia > Anura > Myobatrachidae > Pseudophryne > Pseudophryne corroboree. The sequence goes on along the minus strand of NC_086449.1, from coordinate 558,913,310 downwards.
CTGTACAGCACACAAAACTTCCCATCGTTAAATTCCCAAAAACATTTGTACCAAGAGAGTCTATAGATTGCGTGTATACAGATTGTCAGTTTCCAGAGCAAGTACTGCACAGACTATTGACAGACTCACTAAACTATGTTCCGCCATACCTATGTAGTGGCATGTTCTTCTGAAACCTGGCCTGGAACAAGTTTCAATCAGGCACCTAAGGCTATTGGCGCTTCAAGCATGGAAGGCTCTGCCATTTCCAGCAGCCCAAGCCCACCAAAGATTTGCTCAATAAAGTCAACATCCTTGGCTCTCTACTCACAAAAGAATCCCATTGCAAACCAATGAATATCACATCACATGAACAGTATATGGCCAATGCAACAGAGAACAGCAGAAATTTGTATCACCAAATAATAATCCCACACAGTCAGCCATTGCAATACAGCACTGCTAACACAGAATACCTGCATTAACATAATCCAGAGAATATTGAGACACATTTTACCACCTCATACTAGAATAGCATATACTGTACAGTACACTACTCAACCAACATCAATATACTGTATGATAGTTTCTTTGCTAGAGACTGGAACTTCAGAACCTCCAAAGGCTATTCTGCATTTTACCATACCTCATGACAAGAAAATGATTAACCAGATTGATCCAGCAGTTTATTAGTTATGTAGTTCATCAAATCTATCATGCAGGATCAGATGAGGGAATTGCTGACTTCAACATGGGTCTGTCAACGCTGAAATCCAGAACAGTTTATTTTGTAGTAATATTTTGATGATGTCTACAGATTGCAAGTTGTGTCCAACCAATAGTGATAAAGGGGGTAATTCAGAGTTGATTGTAGCAGCAAATTTGTTAGCAGATGGGCAAAACCATGCGCACTGCAGGTGTGGCAGATATAACATTTGCAGAGAGAGTTAGATTTGGTGGGTTATTTTGTTTCTGTGTGTGGTAAATACTGGCTGCTTTATTTTTACACTGCAATTTAGATTTCAGTTTTAACACGCCCCACCCATATCTAAATCTCTCTGCACGTGTTATATCTGTCTCCCCTGCAGTGCACATGGTTTTGCCCATCTGCTAACAAATTTCCTGAATTAGGCCCAAAGTCTCTAAAAGAACATGTGTAAGTCCTCCAAAATAGATGTAGTATGCAACTTTATGTGTCTAAAACATTTCATCATCACTAGATAGCCAGTGTACTTGTATTTTGATAGTGTTAACCAGAGGCCTCAGCAGTTGAACCATGCACATCCAGTGATTCAAATCACTTGGCAGCCACCCAGAGATGTGGTGGTCTGTTTAAATTTCTTCAAGTGAAGGAAAGGTAAATCACATTGACTAGAAATTGGAAATGTTGGTAATCTTTTATGCAGGGAACAACTACTATGATTCATCTTTGGAAGTAAAAGCAAAACTTCAGAGTTTTTATAGGCATCTGACTGCAATTAAGTGAGCTGGAACGGCTTATTCCATGTAGAAATCAGAGAATTATCTTTTGTACATTTTGTGGAATGAATCATGATATTAGGAAAATGTCATGAACTTATTTCTGCTATGTATTGCTATTTTTACTCAGGTCTTGCATTGCTATACTTACAACACAGAAAATAGTTGCCCTTTTGTTTTTAAAGACTGTCCTCCAGTCTCAAATTTAATTGCATCCAAATTTATTACAGGTCTCTTTCTGTCACTGGCAGCCATCTTGCCTATATACAAGACCACTTAATGTCAGTGGTCATCTCGATCATGTTTATGTCTCTATTAATCTGCCACTTTCTTATTACCCTTTTTTTTTAACTGGGTGTGCTGCTTGCCTTAGAGCAATAAACATCATGGTTTCTTACTTACTGACTTTGTGTAAACTTTGATCACCCCTGTCTTCTGTTTATCTTGACCTCCTTTGCACTTGATTCTATCTGATCTGTTACTGACTGATCCTGTCTATGAAATGTCTGGGCTTACATTTAAATGTATACGTGTATGATACAATATATATTAATAAACCATATTTATAAATTGCTCTTGCACTGGGAGCGAGTTGTTTTCAGAGAATCATCAGTACATGCATCATGTGCTGCATGGAAAAGGAAAACCTGGCACTAAAGGTGAATCAGTTCTAGACATTATTAGAGCAAGTGGGAACCTAGTGCTGGCACAAAACAAAGTCTCTAGCGTCCCGCCATAATCAGATTCTAAAAGCACATGCGCCGACTTTGCAAAAGTATTAGCGCAGTTTCTCAAATGCTATGGGTCTTATAAATGTCAAACGAAGGCTCTCTAAAGTGGACTGTATGTATAAAAGAATAAAGTTACTCTTTAAAAAGTGAACCAAATTTACAACAATCTTTCTTAAAAGCCGAGAGAATAGCACAAAATAATATTTAATAGAAATGAATAAATTATTGTAAATGAAACATCTAAAAAGAAAGTAAAGTAATATTAAAACATTTATTTGTAAAATATAACACACGCTCTCAAATTAATCAGCTTCTGATTCTCATTCTACAGGCTGTGTTTGAAAAATGGCAGTGGCTGATTGGTTGGTACTTTATCTCTCTCCAAGATTTGATAAATCTTCCCCTAATAATACACACATGAGCTGTATATATTTTCTGTTCAGTACGAGGCTATTTTATATTTGTCTCTGTGCTGATACAGTGTATTGAAAATACTACACCAAGGAGCACTACCTTTACACTTGTCCACTGGTCCTTTTCTCCACTCTTTTCACTGCTTCATCTATAGACCCCTAAGATAAACACCCAAAGTACAATATTGACTACACAGAAGACTTCTGTTACCCTAATACTGTACCTACATGGGAGTGTACCTACAGACTTTTACCAGTGAACATCAAAATTTTTATTAAATTACTGTAGAATTTACTGTTAATGAGTGTTTACCACTTGATCACAGAACACTAACTTTGAGGTCATAAGTACTCCTGTTTCTAGATGTGCCATTTGCACCATGTATAGGCTGGTGAAAACAATGTGGGAGCACATACAGTTAATTTGAGTTCAACTGTGCAACAGGCAGTGTAGTAGCAGGCTATTCTGGTTCATGTTATGCCACAATATGTCTTACCAGCAGTGACGTGCTGTGGGGTGAGGCAGGTGAGGCAGAGCCTTTCCTTTCATACTAATGTTTGTGCCAGAGGTTTGACTGTATAAAGTAAATGAAAAATACAAAGAATATGTTTGAAATATCTTCTTTGCATTATTCTAAACATTTTTATAGCCAAATCTCTGGAGTAAAAAGTCTATGGCAGGCGCCTACCTTTTCCGCAAATCTCTGATCAAAACTCACCAAATTTCCAGGAGTTTATACTGCTTTACATGTGTATAATGTCCAGGTAAACCCATTTGCTCATATATTGCATGTAAATCTGGCTCTGGTGCTAGCCAGTGCCTCCTGAGCCATTTAGCTCCCCGCATGTGCCTGCTTACCAGTCAAGCCTATAAGTTTGACAGAGGCAAAATGGCAATTGGGTATGCAAAATGAATAATTACTTTGTACAAGTATTTTTGTAACATTAATTATGAACTGCAATACCATATATATATATATATATATATATATATATATATATAGAACATTTGGATAGGCGGCACTCAGGAGACTGGATAGTATGCAAAAGTTGTATTGCGTCACAGTCCGACGCACGTTTCGGGACACAGCCCGTCGTCAGGGACAATCTGACAACGGGCTGTGTCCCGAAACGTGCGTCGGACTTTGATGCAATAAAACTTTTGCATACTATCCAGTCTCCTGAGTGCCGCCTATCCAAACGTTCTACATAGGTGATCACACACCGTGGAGGGCACCGGAGCAAGAAATTATGTGAGAAAAGGGGTGAGTGCCGGGCTACAGCACGGATATATATATATATATATATATATATATATAGTGATTTATATGTTAACCAGAAATATTATACTGGAGTGTACAAAGATATTTCTTATATAAATTTTATAATCTCTTTTTTAGTAAGTCAAAATCAACCTGGTTTTGCATATCGCAGTTATAGAAACATAGAAACATAGAAACATAGAATTTGTCGGCAGATAAGAACCACTTGGCCCATCTAGTCTGCCCCTTATTTTTTTTTTTTTTTTATATTATTTTTTAACACTAACCTTATTTGATCCTTATTTCTTTGTAAGGATATCCTTATGTCTATCCCATGCATGTTTAAATTGCTCTACTGTCTTAGCCTCTACCACCTCTGATGGGAGGCTATTCCACTTGTCCACTACCCTTTCTGTGAAATAATTTTTCCGCAAATTTCCCCTGAACCTCCCCCCCTCCAGTCTCAGTGCATGTCCTCGTGTCCTATTGCTTCTCTTCATTTGGAGAATGTTTCCCTCCTGGACTTTGTTAAAACCCCTTATATATTTGAAAGTTTCTATCATGTCCCCCCTTTCCCTTCTCTGCTCCAAACTATACATATTGAGATTTCTTAGTCTTTCTGGGTATGTTTTGTGATGTAGGCCATGCACCATTTTAGTTGCCCTCCTTTGTACAGTTTCTAATGTATTAATATCCTTTTGAAGATATGGCCTCCAGAACTGAATACAGTATTCTAGATGAGGCCGTACCAATGACCTATACAGTGGCATTATTACTTCTTTCTTTCTGCTGCTGATTCCCCTCCCAATGCAGCCAAGCATCTGACTAGCCTTCCTCATTGCCTTGTTACATTGCTTACCTGCTTTTAAGTCATCTGAAATAGTGACTCCTAGATCCCTTTCCTCCTCAGTAGTTTCCAGTATAGTGCCATTAATACTGTATTTAGCTTTAGGATTTTTGAGACCCAAGTGCATGATTTTGCATTTTTTGGCATTAAACTGTAATTGCCAGACTCTTGACCATTCCTCTAGTCTACCTAGATCCTCAATCATTTGTTTTACCCCACCTGGTGTGTCTACCCTGTTGCATACCTTTGTGTCATCTGCAAAAAGGCATACTTTCCCTTTAATGCCATTTGCAATGTCACCAATAAAGATATTAAAAAGCACTGGTCCAAGTACAGATCCCTGGGGTATTCCACTGGTAACATTTCCCTCCTGTGAATGCACTCCATTTACCACAACTCTCTGTTTTCTATCCTTCAACCAAGATCTTATCCATTCAATAATCCTAATATCCAATCCCAAACTTTCAAGTTTATTTAGCAATCTGCGATGTGGAACTGTGTCAAAAGCCTTACTAAAGTCTAGATAAGCTATATCCATGGCTCCACCTTTATCCATCACTTTAGTCACACAATCAAAAAAGTCAATAAGATTTGTTTGACATGATCTCCCCCCAGTGAATCCATGCTGTTTGGGATCCAGTAAATTGCCGGATTTGAGATAATCTACAACTCTTTCTTTTAAGAGTGTTTCCATCAATTTCCCTACTACTGATGTAAGACTCACTGGTCTGTAGTTGTTTGCCTCTTCCTTGCTTCCACTTTTGTGCAGTGGGACTACGTTTGCTCTTTTCCAGTCCCCTGGAATTTCTCCTGTAGCTAATGACTGGTTGAATAATTCTGTCAATGGTGCTACCAGCACCTCTTTAAGTTCTTTTAATATCCTTGGATGTATCCCATCTGGCCCCATAGATTTGTCCACTTTCAGCTTTGAGAGTTCTGTTAGGACCTTCTCCTCTGTAAATGTACTTGTTTCATTTTCCTGAATATCCCTGCAACTTAACTGTGGCCCCTTCCCCTGCCAAAACATTACCACTTTAATGAACACACTTGGCCTGTAGACTCTTTTCAGTGTTATATTGTCCCCTTAGCTATATACTGTATGGCTTATATAAGTCATGATGAAGTATATGAAATTCAGTATTTTTACTTGTATGCTTAAATGTGGTTTTACTATGATCAGATTACTAAAGTTATATTTATTACTGTTGTATTAATTCTGTATTCTATTGGTTTTGCTATAATATTATAAAATACCAATGCCTGAGCATCTAACTTAGACTAGAGATGAAATTTCATTATGTGTGCATCTCTATTTATTCTATTCCAGGCCTGGTGAATAAATGGTTAATTCCAAGTTCATTTCACTTTCTCATATTTCTTTTTAGATTATAAACAGCACACAACACATGAAAATATTGTGTATTACAGTGGAAGTACAAGTCCCAGCATTCCTGCCCCGCATACTGGCACTTGGAGAACCACATGTGCCAGTATGCCCAGGCAGTAAGGACCCGCTGGCACCTGCACTCACAGTATAATGAAAATATATTTAAAAAAATTACAAGACACAAACAATATATGTTTTTTCCCTTAAAGCATACAGTTTGTGTCTTATCCTTTTTTAAATGTTTCCTTTACAGTGTTGGCACAGGTACCAGTGGGCCCCCTAGATTGGAACTTTGAGCTGACCTTGAGAAAGACCCGGGGAGGGTCGTAACGCGTAGGTGCTCGCTTTCTTGAACAGACCCCAGACGTGGACGAGGAGGAGGATAGGCTGACCTGACCTTTGATGGAATCTTGTGATTGAGGGATCCCGGAGCTGCAGCCTGGTGATTTGCTCTGCTCAGACTGATGTCCATCTTATGCATATGAGCCCGTTTTTCTTCAGGGATTCGGTAATTAGCCATTACTCCCACCGACACCGAGGGTGTCAGTTGCAGGATTTTATGTCTTTATAATTGTATAATACTGTGTTGGAAACTGATTTTAAATACATGTTTTGTATGTCATTAAATTTTTAAACAGTATTACACTATCTTGCCCACCATTTCTCTTTTCGTGTCTGAGGTCTGAGAAACCTCTTCATGTACAGGAAAACCGGGAGGTGATGTATGGATTCCACAGACTGAGAAAACATATTGTCATATTGTAGTAAGGCGCTGGTTAAGCGGTATTCCACGTATCTTTTGTATTGTATGTTTCACTTGGTAGGTGGGAAAAGCCTTTTGTTGGTATACTGCACTACTAGCTGCCCTGTGCGCACTGTTGGGTACCTCAGTTTTCTTTCTACCCCTACTGCCCATTCATGCTGGCACCTGTGGTTCTCCAAGTGCCGGCATGTGGGGCAGGCTTGCTGGTACCTGTGGCAGTGGCACAGAGGGAGGGGAAACAGGTATTAATTTACCCAGAGGGGCCTGCTGGGGATATGGGTCCATGACCTCTCTACCCTGCTCTAATCTGTGAACTGGCAGCAGCCTTAACCCACATATGCTGCTGTGAGCTGGACTGCGGAGGGTCCAGGGAGGCTGCTGCAACTGAGCACAGCAGTCTTCCCTGCCTGTAGGAGGCGGGAGCGATCGCACTGATGGTGCCCCCCGTTTTATCTGACCCTGGCTTAGGGGAGCAAGGCACCCGTGTGCAGGATGCCAAACAGTAATTTATTTAAAATGTTTTTTTTAAGGGGCTGTAACCACACCTCTGGGATTAGGCAACGACTGCTGCATTACTGAGCCAAAGAAAAGCTCTCTGTTGCCCTTCTCGCAGGCAGGACTATTTGATTATTTTATTTCGGTCTGAGTTTGCTTGAAAACATGATTCTTAATAAATCTGCATGTTCTATTCCTGTCTATCAAAAGCACTTGCAAGTTGGTTTGATGGTGTACTGACTTCTATTTGCTATTTGTTCGACTGTGTTTGGCTTCAGTAAATCTCAGAGTTTCAAAAACAGGCTAAACTCACACGAGAATGCTAACTTGACCAAACACAATTTTTAGTAAATTTACCCCTAATAGCCCAAAAGTACATTCTATCACTGATCTAGTGGATATATGTGCCTCATTATACTTATGCTTAGTAATTGGTAAATTTACTAAGAATTGTGATTGATCCAAGACCAAACACGCTTGGCATCTCTGGGAAACGTGAGAGTTTTTCAAGATAAAACATTCAAATTTACTAAGAATCACATTTGATAGAAACGTGTTTTCTGATGGTCTATGCAATCGTGTTTAGTCATGTGCAACATCAGTCATGCTGTGCCTAAATTCTATAGACATGCCTGTGAGCAGCGTGTTTTGCAGAAGCCGGCAGTACTTCTGCGTGTGTCAATTTAAAGAAAGTGTTAAAAAGAAAAAAGAAAACATTGCATGACCCCCTTTTTCCCCCACCCCCAAAAGCATAACCAGCACCATTCTCGAGAATAACCAAAGCCTGGGCTGAAGCCCAGTGATATCCCCACACTCCTGAATGGTTGATGCAGAGTTGATAGCAGTAAAAGTTAGAATTCAAGGTAATATTGTCCACTACAGTAGAACTACAGGTTCCAGCAAGCCTGCCCCACATACTGGCACTTGAAGAACCACAAGTCTCAACATGTGTGGCATTAAGGACCCACTGACATCTATAGTCCCCTTGTAAAGGAAATATTAAAACAAATACAGCACACACACACACACACACACACACACACACACACACACACACACACACACAATGTTTAAGTTCTTACAGACACACTCACCAATACTCACACTCATACATATTCACCTTCTCCCTGGCACAGGTCAGTCTCCTTGTACAGTAGGCATGATTGGAAAAATAAAAAATTCACCTCTGTATATTCATATAGTTCTTCTTCCAAAAGTGATTGAACATGTGTTTTACTGCTCATCTATCCCTGAAAGTTCATTAATGTTCGCCACCATGGGAACAGGTCGCTGATTGACTTACTGTGGTCTGTGTCTTAGCCAATCAGCGGGCTGGCTGTTGGTTATCTCATGATGAAATCTCAGTTATTCAAACAAGGACTTTATACAATAAACTACACATTTAGCGAATACTTGGTATACTTCATGTTGGTTTATGTAAATTACATACACCAATGTTGTCTCACTATCTGGAACTCCATCTTCAATAAGTGTGTCCACTTCTTACAAATAACAGTATATTCTCATACTGAAAACTATTTGTTCATTGCTGGTAAAGTAACTTTCCTAGGTTATATTATTTTCTATGAAATCTAACCTATCAAAGAGTTACAGAATTAAGTTGGTCATATCCCAAATTATTTATTATGAGACATCCAAAATTTCTTTGGCTTTAGAAAATAGTACAGATAAGGTATACAAAATGATTCAATCATAATAGCACTCATCTATCTTATTAGAAAAAATGCCAATCCTAGATAGTGTCGCTAAGGAGTTATCTGTTGCAGAATTTTTTTTATTGGAAATTGAGACATGAATCTTAGAAGAGTTGTGTAATTTTACAGTGGTATTATTTATGATCACAAAAATGTAAAATATGTTCAGGGTGTCAAATGTCTGTAAATTTAATTTCCTCTGAATCTACTGCTCTAAAAATAAGAAGTCATGTGTCCTCTTCATGTACTTTTTTGACTCTGCTTCTGATTCTATGTGGCAAGACACATCATTATATTTCTACTTGTGTTGTAGGGTTGCATGCTGTACCTTCATTTGTAGTTTTGCAGAGAAACTCAGACCTTCAAATAGACAAAACAATTATAAAGAAATGTAACTTTATTTCAAGGAAAATTATTATTTTAAAATGGAATGAGGGTGGATTTTGATGTGACAAACATATTTTTGTATACATATTTGTGCAGTCTACTGTAAAGTCTACTGTATCCATACTGTATTTGTACCTTAAAACGTGCTGAATATTCTATCTAGCAAAACCAAAAAGTTTTCCATAAAGCTTTGTAAATGAGGTCCTCTGAGGAATCCATGAAAGCCTATAGAGTTATTGCTCATGTTAAGAATCCTCACACCTCTTACCTAGTTCAGAAAGACCCAAAACCCATGACCCATGGACTTTACTGTGAATCAAAGCCCTAAACTTTGGGCAACAGGTGTGGCCACCTACCAAAGATTTCCAGAAACTTAATTCTACGGAAGTGAAAAATATTGGGTCCAGTTACAGTTAATTTACATTTTTGCAACAAAAAATAAAATTTTCAACTCCTTTCATGTGTCCTTCTTGATCTCTTTGGTTAAAAATGTATTTCCTTCCACAAACTCTCCTTTCATTGCTCCCATTCTAGCAAATACTTTAACTCACTTAAATACAGTACATGGGCCCTCATTCCGAGTTGTTCGCTCGCAAGGCGATTTTAGCAGAGTTACACACGCTAAGCCGCCGCCTACTGGGAGTGAATCTTAGCTTCTTAAAATTGCGAACGATGTATTCGCAATATTGCGATTACAAACTACTTAGCAGTTTCAGAGTAGCTTCAGACTTACTCGGCATCTGCGATCAGTTCAGTGCTTGTCGTTCCTGGTTTGAAGTCACAAACATACCCAGCATTCGCCCAGACACTCCTCCGAAACTCCAGCCACTCCTGCGTTTTTTCCGGAAACGGTAGCGTTTTCATCCACACGCCCATAAAACGCCGTGTTTCCGCCCAGTAACACCCATTTCCTGTCAATCACATTACGTTCGCCGGAGCGAAGAAAAAGCCGTGAGTAAAAAAACTATCTTCATAGCAAAATTACTTGGCGCAGTCGCAGTGCGAACATTGCGCATGCGTACTAAGCAGAAAAACGCTGCGATGCGAAGAAAATTACCGAGCGAACGACTCGGAATGAGGGCCATGGTTTCAGCATTCTTAGATATCTTCAGGCAACTTACAATTTCTTGTTGGCTGGAAAAGATAATGAAGTTAAAGAAAGAATCTGTTGAATGTTGCTTTTTATCTTGCATCCTAGACTGTAAACATTATTGATTCTTCAATGCTGAATTTCTTCCTGAACTTCAACTCTAAACCAAATAGTTGAATTCACTAAGCTACTTTTATCCATATTATTGAAAACATTATGGGTCAACACTGATTTGTGGTTAATGAGAAAAAAACCTATAGAGTAGTAATGGAATTTATAGGTAATCCATATTCACATCAAAAATACATTTAAGTGTATGATCTAAATTAATTACTGTACTTCAGTGAAAATTATCTTAAATTTAATCCCAGAGTAAGAACCAAAAGGTAAAGACCCCCTCTGTCAGCATACCTTTATTCCCAATTTTCTTTTTTTTAAATACTTTGCAGATTTATTTACATTTCATTTATTAATGAAAAGCAAATCATTTATATTGATTTATTCAATACACTGTCTTTATCACATTTACAGTCTGTGTCTATATGTGGATATGATATAAGATTATTGTGTCAATGTGATAGCTTCCCTATTTTACCTTAGTAACCTTACCCAAACTAAGGGGACTATTTACTAAACCTTGGATGGAGATAAAGTCAACGGAGATAAAGTACCAGCCAATCAGCTCCTAACTGACATGTCAGAGGCTAGGTTTGAAAAATTGCAATTAGGAGCTGATTGGCTGGTACTTTATCTCCGTTGACTTTATCTCCATCCAAGGCTTGGTAAATAGACCCCTTACTTTTATATTCCAAAATCAGAGATGTGTTGCCTTGGACAATGGAACTGTCCAACTTCAGTTTCTAGAAAAATCTTTGAGTATGGGATTATGCTCTGTCTCAGTCAGATGACAAATATTCAATCTCCCTCTCAATTTAGACATAAAAAATGAGAAAATAAAATAATAAAGAAAATAGTGTAAACTGTTATACCACTGATATACTATATAGCTGGTGAAAGTGAATACTTTACCTTTTTGATGGAAATAGTAGGCTTTGTCTGACAGTGATTGCTTTGTAATGATGGGCTGAAGATGCTTCAAATTATTCATCTGTATGTAATAATACTTTATTGTCATTGATGTTGACACGTATCAGTCAACTAAATTAATACATCAACAAGCAGCAAGAAAAAAAAGAAAACAGAAGTCATCAGAGATACAAAACATATACTTTATTGCCAGATAAGTATTTTAAACTAGGAGCCTGGGGGGAGGGTTTAGCTAGAAACTACGGGTCATGCAGTGAGAATAGTGGGGATGGCGGTAGTAAACGAAATGGGGGCGAAGTTGGGGGAGGGTAAGAGCAGGCGGTAAGGTTACTAACATGGGTACTAAAAGAGATTTTACCAAAGCACTAACCAATGACGATTACAGGTCATCATTGCTACATAAGGTGAAAGATGTCCCTAATGCAAGGGAAAATACTTATCTTAGTTGTATGTATGTAAACGCTAGAAGCATTACTGGTAAAAAGGGCGAACTAGAAATACTTGCAGCAAGCAAACAGTATGATATTATAGGCATTACTGAAACTTGGTGGAACGAATCTCATGATTGGACAGTCAATCTAGAGGGCTATACACTGTTTAGGAGAGACAGACTAAATAAAAAGGGTGGAGGGTTGTGTCTTTACGTAAAGCCGTTTTTAAAACCAGATATACGGGAAGATATTCAGGAGGGGACTGTAGACACTGATGAGACATTATGGGTAGAAATTGCATGCAGGGAAAAAGGAATAAAAAAGTTAGTATTGGGTGTATGCTATAGGCCGCCTGGTATCAATGTATCTGATGAGGAATTGTTACTAAAGCAAATTGAAAGAGCAGCAGGAGTAGGAGACATAGTAGTGATGGGAGATTTTAACTATCCAGAGATAAACTGGAAAAATGATTCATGTGATACTGCTGGGGGCAATATGTTTTTAAACACACTAAATGATAACTACTTAGTTCAACTAATTTAGGAACCAACTAGGTACAATGCAATCTTAGACCAGGTATTAACAAACAATGGGGGTTTGGTATCAGGTATTATAGTAGGGGAACCCATAGGAAACAGCAACCACAACATGGTCACATTCAATATCAGTTTTCATAAACAGCCCTATACTGGCTCAACTAGGACTCTAAACTTTAGCAAAGCAAATTTTGTAAAGATGAGGGTATTTTTCAGGGATATTGAATGGGAAAGTTTGTTTTTAGGAAAAAATACTACGGAGAAATGGGAGGTACTAAAATTCCTGCTAGCTAAAAATACTCTCAAATTTATTCCAACGAGAAGCAAAAAAAGGAATAAAAATCATAAACCGATGTGGCTTAACAAAAAGATAAAGGAACTTATGGGCAAGAAAAGGCGAGCATTTAAAAAATACAAATCTGACGGGGAAGCAGAGTCATTTCAGCACTATAAGGAATGTAACAAAATATGCAAAAAGGAAATAAGAGCGGCTAAAGTAGAAACTGAAAAACTAGTAGCAAAGGAAAGCAAACCGAATCCCAAAAAAATATTTAAATACATTAATAACAAGAGATTAAAGAAGGAGAGTATAGGCCCTTTAAAAGACAAGTTGGGAGTCTTACGCAAAAATGATAATAACATAGCGGACACACTAAATGAGTTTTTTTCAACAGTATTCACTAGAGAGGACCCAATTCAGGGACTAACACATAATCTCAATAATGAGAATATCCCACTGATAGGTACTTATTTAAGCGAGGAAGTAGTCCGTGACCGATTAAAACATTTAAAGATTAATAAGTCACCAGGTCCCGATGGTATTCACCCAAGGGTTCTAATGGAGCTTCACTCTGAACTTGCAAAACCGCTATTTTTGATATTTAAGGATTCAGTAATATCAGGTATGCTTCCCAAAGACTGGCGTATAGTGGAAGTACTGCCAATATTAAAAAAGGGTAGTAAAGCTGAACCAGGTAATTATAGACCAGTTAGTCTTACATCTATAGTGGGGAAAGTATTGGAAGGTATTCTAAGAGATAGTATTCAGAAGTTCCTTGAAGTCAATAAGATCATTAAAAGGAATCAACATAGGTTTATGAAGGACAGATCCTGTCAAACCAACTTACTTGGCTTTTATGAAACAGTAAGCGCAAACCTAGATCAGGGTAAAGAGGTGGATGTAATCTTTATAGATTTTGCCAAAGCATTCGACACTGTACCACACATGAGACTTATCTACAAGATATAAGAAACAGGGCTAGGAAGCACAATATGCACTTGGGTCAAAAACTGGTTAGATAATAGGGAGCAGCGCGTTGTGGTTAATGGATCTTTTTCAAATTGGACTGAAGTGCTAAGTGGTGTGCCGCAAGGCTCAGTATTAGGACCGCTATTGTTCAATATTTTCATTAACGACCTAACAGAAGGTATAGAGAGCATGGTGTAAATTTTTGCAGATGATACCAAATTGTGTAAAGTTATAAATGCGGAGGGGGATGCTGAGTCGCTTCAGAATGACTTAGTTAAATTAGAAGCTTGGGCAGCGAAATGGAGAATGCGCTTCAATACAGACAAGTGTAAGGTAATGCACTGTGGTAACAAGAACAAAAATAACACCTACCTACTAAATGGGGTAAAATTAGGGGATTCTGTACTGGAAAAGGACTTAGGTGTCCTCATAGATAGCAAACTAAGCAGTAGTACCCAAAGTAGGACTGCAGCAAAGAAGGCTAATAAGATATTAGCATGCATAAAACGGGGAATTGATGCTAGGGACGAGAGTATTATACTCCCGTTATATAAATCACTTGTGAGGCCACACCTTGAATACTGTGTACAATTCTGGGCACCTAACTACAAAAAGGATATCCTGGAGCTAGAAAAGATTCAGAGGCGGGCGACCAAACTAATTAAGGGTATGGAGATGCTGGAATACGAGGAAAGGCTTGCAGGACTAGGCATGTTTACACTGGAAAAGAGGAGATTAAGAGGGGACATGATCAACATTTACAAATATATAAGGGGACAATATACAGATCTTGCGCAGGACCTGTTTTTGGTTAGATCAACACAGAGAACTCGTGGACACTCGCTCAGGTTAGAGGAGAGGAGATTCCGCACAGTACGGCGTAAAGGCTTTTTTACATTAAGGACGATACGTGTTTGGAATTCCCTGCCTGAGGGAGTCGTAATGGCTGACTCAGTCAACACTTTCAAGAATGGGTTAGATAAATTCCTAATGGATAAGGATATCCAGGGTTACGGGGCATAGTCAAGCACTATGGTTATTATAAAAAAGAGGGGTAAAATGTAACGGTAGTCATCAACTTCAGTCCAAATTTTATACAAAATAATCGTGAATAGGAGACCACAAATAAGTTAAACTCGATGGACAATTGTCTTTTTTCAACCTTAGATAATATGTTACTATGTTATTAATATACTTCACCAGTTATATGACATTGTTGCTATTTAGAACACTTCTGGCCTGCGGAAAGAAACTCTCTCTAAAACTAATGGTCCTACACAGGGTAGATATCTCCTATTTGATGGCAACATAGAGAACATCCCACAGCTAGGGTGTGAAGGATCTCTCAAAATACTTTTTGCCTTGAAGCCTCTATATCTTATTTATACTAGGCAAACTTACACCAATAATTTTACTCGCAGATGATATCACTCTCTGAAGAGATCTGTATTATCGATAGTAAAATCACTCTCAATAATACAAGAATAACATTTTGCTAATATCTCCTTTCACATACCAAACATACGTAATTTCCTCAGAACTTATACGCCGATGGGCCTTTTTTAATAACACCTTGAGTGTGCACAGTCCAGGACAAGTCCCTCGATATGTTTATACCTAAAAATGTAAAAGTCTCAATCACCTCTACCTCCTGACAATTTAAGACTAAAGGACAAAATACTTCCTTGTGTAGTTTCCTGAAGTCCACAATCATTTATTTAGCTTTATCAACATTTAGGACTAAACAGTTCTCCTGACTCCAATTTTCAAATTTAGATTCCTCGAATCTGTACTCCAACTCATCATTATTACTAATAAGACCAATTACAGTATGTCAGTATTTTATAATATGAACTGAGTCTTAACTTGAGGAACACTCATAGGTAAACAGAGAGAACAACAGTAGGCTCAAAATGCACCCCTGAGGTATGCCCGTGCTCACCAGTTTGCTAGATAATTGATTTTGTAATCTAACAACCTGTGGTCTTTTTGTCAAAAAACTCAGGATCCACCAACAAATAGGGTTACTTAGACCCAAATTTGACAGTATGCTCACTAGTGAAGATGGAACAACAGTATTAAATGCAGAACTATAATCTATGTATAAAAGTTGTGCAAAGGAACATTTTGATTCTGAATGAGCAAGCACTCGCTGCAGTAAAAGAAGTGCAGCATCAACAATGGATCTGTTTGCCTTATAGGCAAACTGAAAAGGGTCAAACCCAAATGGAATACTATCTTTAATGTACTCCAATACTAATCTTTCAAAGGCCTTCATAATCAGAGATGTTAAAGCAATTGGGCAATAGTCATTCAGTTCATGGGTCTTACCTATTTTAGGGACTGGGACAATAATAGTTGATTTAAAACATTTTAGTACACATCTCGTGGCAAGGGACAAGTTAAAAATTACAGTAAAAATTCCTAATAATTGATTCACACATTCTGTTAAAACTTCCCACTAAATTCCATCTAGACCAGGGGACTTTCCTGGCTTAGTTCTGGCACTGCACCGTCTCACAGACAATTCCTCCAGCACCAAGGGCCCTACTTTCTCTGAATTTTCCATCAAAGTAATCTGGGAGGCAACCATTCTATCAAAACGAGCATAAAATACATTTAATATTTCCCCTAATGAACTATCCACTTCTTGTGGGGAGGGACTCCTATTTACTTTATAATCAGAGATATTCTGAATGCCTTTCCACATACCTCTGGCATCATTTTCTTGTGAGAACTTATTTCCCAACCTAACGGAGAAGGCCTTTTTTCCTCTATAATTTCTTTTTTCAGTCTTATTCGGGCACCCGTAAGGGCATCCAGATCACCAGATATGAACGCTTTATCCCTCTCCGCTAATTAGGTGTGAACTTCGCCATTCACCCTTAGTTTATCATTAGCAAATGACCTACAGATGGAGCTATGCTCATCGTGGCTCCGTCTGTGCCTAGGTGTGCCCGAGCGCTATGATTGCAGCACCCGAGGTGCGCGCGTCCTTGATGCACATGCTCCCCATTCTGTAGAATGGGAGCATCTCTGTGCACTCTCATGGTGGGGCTAGACGCCGGATCACCTAGTCCCGCCAAGAGTGCATGTATGTGATGGAGCTGCACTAGATGAGTGCGGCTGCATAAGTAGTTCACTTTCTGATGGTGACTTTCAATACAACAATTCAAATAACCTAATACCATGGTAGCAAGGGAATAAACATTTACAGTATTATCAATGTCCACGGATTTATCAATAAGTAGCAGCCAATCGGTAAACTACAATATGTCCTGAAGTTTAAGCATAGCATTCTCTGACCAAACTGTAATAACAGAAGTCGTTGGACTAAGCCAGCCAGGGAGATATATGCAGGAAATAGAAATAAGGAAACATGATCGGAGTGACCAATATTTACCTGTCTAAATGTACTATAGGCATCTTTAACATATTACAATAAACCTTTCCACCCCATGTAGGGGACTTTACAAATTGGTAAAATCTGGTTAAGACTGTCTTCAAACGGGCTTGATTAAAATCCCCAGCAACAATAAAAACTCCATTTGCAAATTTTGACTTCAAATCAGTAATAACTGCATACAGAATAGGTAGGTGAACAAGCCATTCTGTGGTGAAACGATCGTTCTACTAAGCAATTGCGGCTTTCCACTGCAGGGGAAACTGCATACAGCAGATGGTGACACATATGACTACACTCTATGCCTCATAAGAAGGTATCTCTTTCAGTGCTGTTAGCTACTCCCCATTGATTAATTTGATTCCTGCAATGCAAACAGTGGCCCTCATTCCGAGTTGTTCGCTCGTTGCCGAGTTTCGCTATATTGCGATTAGTCGCTTACTGCGCATGCGCAAGGTTTGCAGAGCGCATGCGCTTAGTTATTTTACACAAAAGTTAGGTATTTTACTCACGGCATAACGAGGATTTTTCATCGTTCTGGTGATCGGAGTGTGATTGACAGGAAGTGGGTGTTTCTGGGCGGAAACTGGCCGTTTTATGGGTGTGTGCGGAAAAACGCTGCCGTTTCTGGGAAAAACGCGGGAGTGGATGGAGAAATGGGGGAGTGTCTGGGCGAATGCTAGGTGTGTTTGTGACGTCAAACCAGGAACGAAACTGACAGAACTGATCGCAGTGGCAGAGTAAGTCCCGAGCTACTCAGAAACTGCAAAGAAATTTCTATTCGCAATTATGCGAATCTTTCGTTCGAAATTCTGCAAAGCTAAGATTCACTCCCAGTAGGCGGCGGCTTAGCGTGTGCAATGCTGCTAAATGCAGCTAGCGAGCGAACAACTCGGAATGAGGGCCAGTATCAGGGATCATCCAACACCGAATATTGGTGAGTTCTCTCAGCACCTGCTGTTTTTCTATCAGTGTTACGATCTTCCCCACTCTCAACTGGTGTCTGCTCTCTGAAGACACAGGAAAGCAGAAGTGGGAGTTCTCTTACAGCACTGTACTATCCCTCTCCTCTTTTACTACATCCACACTGTCAATGCTTAAATGAAGGTGTTCAAAGTCTATCACTCTCATTTTCTTTTGTGACTTATTATGCTACTGCTGTGTACCAATAGGTCTGACAGAGATTGGTATAAATGATAATCTTTTGAGATGAGTGGTGTAATTTAGTGTTTGTTTGGAATATAACCAACAAGTTTTACCTTTACTAGAGGACATACATTGAATACGTCTACAACTAATTGTGCTGAGATATATTATGATACTGTTGATTTGTAACAAGACTGATACAAAAGGTTACAATCTGATACTATGTAATAGGGGTGACTCACTGGTGTTTGGGATATAACAGGCAAGTGTTGCTCTTTTTAGAGGACATTGACTGATGATATATTTGTTTCTCACACACAGCCTGCTCATATATTATAGTAATATTGTATCCTAAAAAGCAATCCCTTCTCTATAAAACTAATGTGTCGAAATCTATATCTCAATAAGCATCTATGTGGGATATTGAGAAATTGTATAAAACAGCAAGTGTTGTTGAAAATTCCCTTGGAAAGTAAGAAGGGTGACACTTAACAGCAAGTTCTATGTCTGCTGAACATATGGACTTTACGAGACTTGTATCTGTGTGCAATACATGGGAACGGGGTTTAAGAGTATACACAGTATATTATAGTGTATACCTTTCAGTGATGTTGCTGATA
The DNA here is from genome assembly GCF_028390025.1 of Pseudophryne corroboree. Taxonomy (NCBI): domain Eukaryota; kingdom Metazoa; phylum Chordata; class Amphibia; order Anura; family Myobatrachidae; genus Pseudophryne; species Pseudophryne corroboree. Next base: position 558,894,330 of record NC_086449.1, on the reverse strand, counting down.
TATAAAATGTCTGTACATTGCACTCATATTGATTTGATAAAAATTGAGCCTAAGACATGCATTTACTAGAACCTGATGTCCCATGATTTATTTAAATATAAAGATGATAATGATCTTAAAGAAATTGGACAATGGTATTGGATCAATTAAGAACTGTTTAGATGCGCTCCATATAAAAAGGGAGGTTATTTATGTAAATAAAAATAGATAAATGTATAAATTGTTTTGTACAAATAATGCCTACTGTATATCAATCGAAATTGTTCAGAAAAAATAGACAGTAGGCAAATTGTATATTAGACATACAGTAATTACTGTAACAAACCAATAAAATATAGTAGGATATACATTTCCTACTAAAAAAATGTGAGACTCCTCTGTAGTGTAAATGGTGATGCATTTTGTGATCATCTGACCACTTCCCCTGGCTGAATTCTTTATACTCAAAACTCTCCTAGTGTGACAAAATATATTTTTGTATATAACCCAGAATAAGAGGACAATAGTGTACTATATGAAAGTATGATGAAACATGCACCACTGCTAAAGATCTCATCAACAAATAGAGGTAATCCTCAGAGAAAATGGCTTGTAGAAAAAAGTAGTAGAGCACTAATCATCCTTTAACATGTTTCACTCCCACAATATGAGTCTTTACACCTGTTCATTTTGGAGGTCATCAGCATCTTTCATTATACTTCCTTCCTTAGCTGAGTGCTAGAGGTGAATAAATGTGCATGTCTTTGTCATGGTAAGATTAACAACATGTGCTACTGGTTCTCTGACACTCTCCCCTCCCCTGAATATGAAGCTATAAAAAGTATTTTTTCATACTTCTGGCCATGCCTCCTACATGAGGAGATGCTGATCACCTCAGCTCTCTTGCAGCCCCAGCTAACGGGATCTGTGGAGCCACCACACCACACATTTTGGCCTCTGTCAGCAGGGGAATACTGTGGACACCTTATGGACCAATTTTTGTCTGTATTCATGCCACCTAAACAGCAGTGCCAGAAGTTGGAAAAATGGCAGCAGGATTCCAAGATGCCCGCCACTACTGCTACACAGGTGGGAGATCATGCTTCCAGCAGCATAGATCTGTGCTCCCAGGCTGTTTCTGCTTTGTTATTACAGACACCTTTTCTCCCTGCTGACATACCTGTCACTTATGCTGGTGTAGTCAGAGCAATTAAGGACACCATGGGTCCGATTTTTGATGCACATGCTGATAAGCTTAATCAGGCTGTACTTGATATTTGCTCCATATTCCATTTCCTCCAAACATATTAGGGATACTGTTTTTTAAACACTGGCATATAGTCCAGTCGGATGATGTTATTGGTCTGTTTTGTTACAAAAGGAGTCAGACTATCAAGGACATTGTGGCTAAATCTGATATTGGGCCTATTAAGAATAAAAATAACTCTTAGCTGCAACCCAAAAATGGATTACACAAATGTCACAGGTGTGTGAATTGCCAGTTTTTGTGTCTGGGGATTAAGTTTGCGGATCCTGTGAAAGGAATTGAATATGATATACCACACCATCTGAACTGTGATAGTTTCTATGTGATATACAGATGTGTCCACTGTTACCTTTTTGAAAACAGTGCCCTGGCACTCAATTTGGCAGGACATAAATTCCTTGTGTTGTTGTGCTATGATGTTGTGCCATAACAATTCATAGTTTCACCACTGGGTGGCCAGTGCATCACGTAACGTAGCTTTCCACCTACATTTGTTGTATAACAGATTTTTTCCAAGTACAGAAAGAGGACAAATGAAGAATTTTTACTAGTCACCAAGGTAGTCTAGTGGACTAATGCTTTGATTTAGTGAACCAAGTACCCAGGTTAAAACCCCAGGAAAGCAACTTTCTTTTATAGAAATTGAAATTCTTAAAAAAATGTAAATATATGCTGCTTTGTTCAAAGGAAATTTTTTTTTTGAATGGCAAACAGGGTATTGTGATTACTTTAATTCTGCTTATGGTGCGGGAGGGACACACAGAGCCACTGCTGGCAGTGATCAGGGAGGGGGTATGGAGGAAGAGACCTGCTTTGAATACATTGCTAAAGATGTCCATACTGTACATTGAATGATATTGTTCCAACCAGCCAACTCTGACTCTGTCTCTCTCCTGACTCTGTCTCTGTGTCTCTCTCCCTCTAACTTTGTCTCTCCCAAATTTACTCTACTGTATCTCTCTCCTCCTGACTCTCACTCCCTTGACTCTGTCTCTTAGTGTCTCTTGCACTCTAATTTTGTCTCTCTCCCTGACTCTATTGCTCTCCCCCTGACTCTATCTTTCTCCCCTGACTCTGTCTGTCTCTCCCTCTGATTTTGTCTCTCTCCCTGCCTCTATCACTCTCCCCTGACTCTATATCTCTCCCTCTGACTCTACTGTATCTCTCTACTACTGACTCTATCTCTCTCCCCTGACTAGCTCAGTATCTCTTTCGCACTGATTTTGTCTCTCTCCCTGACTATCTCTCTCCCCTAACTCTATATCCCTCATGTGACTCTGTCTCACTGTGTCTCTCCATCTGACTTTGTCTCTCTCTCCCCCTAACTCTCTCTCTCCCCTTAACTATCTGTACCCCTGTCCCCTGACTTTGTCTCTCTCTCCTCCTGACTCTATTGCTCTCCACTGACTCTGTCTCTCAGTGTGCCTCTACCTCTTACTTTATCTCTCTCCATAGGACTTTATTCCTCTGCCTATCTCTCTCTTTGATTCTACTGTAGCTCTCTTCTCCTGACTCCCTCTTCCCTGGTTCTGTCTTTGTGTCTCCCACCCTCTGATTTTGTCTTTCTTCTACACTTTATCTCTCTCCCCTTGACTCTATCTCTCTCACATGACTCTCTCTCACTCTCTCCATCTGACTTTGTCTCTCTCCCTCTAACTCTCTCTTCTTGAATATCTCTCTCCCCTTATTTATCTCTCTATGTTTCTGTCCCTTGACTTTGTCTCTTTCTCCTCCTGACTCTATTGCTTTCCCCCTGACTCTCTCTCTGTGTGTTTTTCCCTCTTACTTTGTCTCTTTCCATATGGCTCTATTCCTCTCCCTGTGACTATCTCTTTCCTCTGATTCTACTGTATCTCTCTTCTTTTGACAATCTCTTCCCTGACTCTCTCTCAGTGTCTCCCACCCACTAATTTTATCTTTTTCCTACACGTTATCTCACTCCCACCAACTCTATCTCTCTCACATGACTCTGTCTCACTGTCTCTCTTCATCTGACTTTGTCTCTCTCCCTCTAACTATCTCTCTCTTCTTGACTCTATCTCTTTCCTCTTAATTATTTCTGTTTCTCTGTCCCCTGACTTTGTCTTTCTCTCCTCCTGACTCTATCGCTCTTCCCCTCAGTGTATAATTCCCTCTTTGTCTCTTTCCATATGACTCTAACCCTCTCCCTCTTAATATCTCTCTCCCTCTAATTCTACTGTATCTCTCTCCTCCTGACTCTCTATTCCCTGACTCTATCTCTCAGTGTCTCCCATCCTGATTTTGTCTTTCTCCTAGACTTCATCTCTCTCCCCTGACTCTCTCTCACTCGCATGACTCTGTCTCACTGGCTCTCTCCATCTGACTTTGTTTCTCTCCCTCTAATGCTCTTTCTCTTTTTGACTCTATCTCTCTCCCCTGAACTATCTATCTGCGTCTCTGTCCCCTGACTTTGTCTCTCTCTCCTCTTGACTCTATTGCTCTCCCCTGACTCTGTCTCTCAGTGTCTTTCCCTCTTATTTTGTCTCTTTCCATATGACTCTATTCCTCTCCCTTTGACTATCTCTCTCCCTCTGATTCTACTGTATCTCTCTTCTCCTGACACTCTCTTCCCTGACTCTGTCTCTCAGTGTCTCCCACACTCAAATTTTGTCTTTCTCCTACACTTTATCTCACTCCCACAGACTATCTTTCTCATATGACTCTGTCTCACTGTCTCTCTCCATCTGACTCTATCGCTCTCCCCCACAGTGTATCTTTCCCCCTTTGTCTCTTTCCATATGACTCTATTCCTCTCCCTGTGACTATCTGTCTCCCTCTGATTCTACTGAATCTTTCTTCTCCTGACACTTTCTTCCCTGACTCTGTCTCTCGGTGTCTCCCACCCTCTGATTTTGTCTTTCTCCTAGACTTTATCTCTCTCCCCCTGACTCTCTCTAACTCATATGACTGTCTAACTGTCTCTCCATCTGACTTTGTCTCTCCCCCTCTAATGCTCTCTCTTATGGACTCTATCTCTCTCCCCTTAACTATCTCTCTGTATTTCTGTACCCTGACTTTGCCTCTCTCTCTCATCCTGACTCTATTGCTCTCCTTCTGACTCTGTCTCTCAGTGTGTCTTTCCCTCTACTTTGTCTCTTTGCATATGACTCTAACCCTCTCCCTCTATCAGTAACAGTTACAAACTTCTCCCTCCTCCCCTACTCCCTCCCTCCCTGTACAGAACCATGTGCTTGGGTACTTCAAAAACATAGCTATGGGTGGGTGCTTCAAAATTTTGAAAAAATTCTAGCTTCTGTCACAAAGTAAGTCTTTTGCTGACCTACAGCAATCAGTGGGTTTTTACAGCCATTACTGTACAATGACATAAAAAATGTGGTTTGCTATTACAATGATAGTTTATTTCAATGTAAGCCGCCACACAGCAATACACAAGTTAAAAAACAAACATTCTCCATAAAGGAGCTGCGTAATAAAGAGCATATTACCGCATATTAATAAATATCTGTTTACAGACTACAGTGAGGGTCCAATTAAACACAGGAAAGTAGCAATCATGCCATAGATCTAAAGTCCAATTCCTAATTGTGTATGTGTGAAAATCTTAGTGTGTGAGGCCTTTGAAGTAGAATCCTTGGGGGGTAGAGATAGCCTGTATCATGCCTGGGGGATGGCTTGGGTCCTGGGATTTGAAATGAACAGTGACCATCAAGCAATTCAGAGCCTCAGTTTATTAATGCAAAAATTGGAGTTACTGTACTTTCTCCTCAGAGTACAGAGGTGAATGAAGTCTAAAGTGACATTAAAGAATAAGTTAAGAAAAAACTAATAGTGCTAAAGAGTAACAGAACATATTATAAGATTTTGCAATGATAAAATAATTCCAAATAAAGAGTATAAACATACTGTAAGTGGAGAAAATGAATGCAATCACTTTATGCTTTGTACAATCCATACACATTTACAGTATACAGTGTTGCAGAGGTGACTTTACTTTATTTAAAAACCATTTTCAAGATTCCATAACAAATGTAATACTAGGGTAAATGACATATTACAGATAAAATATAGCAAATTAATTAATTTAAGCAGGTAGTCTAAATTTAATATTTCAAGTATTTGCAGAAAAGATTAGTATGATAGGTAAAGGGCCCTTTATGCAAATTCTATGCATTATTCATTTGCGTACACATATCTAATTATGCAACCCACATGAAGAGATTTGGCAACCTGAGGAATGAGGATGGAATTGGAATTGATGGTAACACTGGCATTGATGTAGATGGTGGAGGGGCTGCTGGGTGCAGCAGTCTGGATGTGCTGTAGCAGCAGACTGGAGATAATTCACTGGAGTTATGGCAGTCAATATGTCTACCACTACTGGTCAAAAGGTCATAGGTCAACTCATGTAAAAGGTCGACAAACTTTAGGTAGACATGGTCAAAGGTCAACATGAGTCTCCCTTTTTATTCCAAAACAGGTGGTTTTTCATACTTTACTATACAATGGACTTAGAGTTTGATAACAATAGTGTGCCAAGCATAGCTCGGCACTATGCCCGAAGCATGGTGAGCGAAGCAAGCCATGCGAGGGGACGCGGTACACTTATACGGTGTCCATGACGACATATGTCGACATAGACACCAAAAATTATGAAAAACTCATGGCAACCTTTTTCATGTTGACCTTTTCTATGTTGACCTATTGCTTGTGTCGACCTTTCAACTCTATATAAGAGATTATAATCAAAATGGTAAGTACTATCTACAGTATATCTATGCCAATTCAGCAAGAATACAGTATTGTCAAAGGGGTTAAATAAAAACAAATGACATTGGTGTACAGTACTGTATGTGTATCGGTGCTCCCTCCCCCAGCGATTTTGTGCTGAAAGCAGCTCACTTTTTGGTGTTTTGAGCTGCTTTCAGCTCAAAACCGCCCAGTGTATATGCCCCGGCGATGAGCATTGAGCGCTGATGCGTGCTCCCACTTCATCGTCGGTGGCTGCCATTCATCTGCTGGTATTACCAGCAGATGAACAGCATGGTGGATGGCTTTCCATAGCGTACTGCTATGGAAAGTCATTCAGCCCCCACTGACATCACTGGGCAGGAGGGGAAATCACTCAGTGTGTATGCTCAGAGCGGTTTTTCAGCCCAGTGATGTCAGCAATCACACAACCTCCTGCTCTATTAAAACATCCCTTCTATCATCTATTGTTTGCCTCAACACACAGGGGGAATGAGAAATGAATTTGGAGACAGTTGGTAAGACGTATTAAGCCTTAAAAAGTGATAAAGTGGAGAGTGCTAAACCACCAACCAATCAGCTTCTGTCATATTTCAAACACAGCCTGTAACATGGCAGTAAGGAGCTGATTGGCTGGTACTTTATCACTCTCCATTTTATTACTTTTTAAGCTTAGTCAGCAGGACCAGTGCACTGTCCCCATACAGACAACTAATTAGGTTTCCATTTGCCCCCCTGTTTTTGTTAATACTAATTAATGTTGTATTGAGAGTTTTGTACAGTCTCTTACTCACAAAGTAGCACATGCACTGTCTCCAAATTAATTGCTCCTTCTTCCTGTGTGTTGTGGCAAACAGTGGATGAAAGTCACAAAATCACTGTCGGTAATTTAATTACATTATACTGCACCAGTGTATGAAATTCTGTTTGGTACCATATTTTGAAGCACTAACTTGTACTGTATGTCTACATTAAAGTGCACAGTCATTTAACTAGAATGTGATTTCCTGGCTTCATAATATTAAATATAGTGACAAATTTTGAAACTCTAAAGTAAAAAATTAAAACAACAGATACTGAAAATGACTATACGTACCATGTGCATTTGGTAGGTGTGTTGATTCTAAGTAAATTCTTCTCAAAGGCATAATAACGAACCGTGGGTAAACTGACCTCAATACCACTGTATTGCAGCCACTGTTTTATCTCACTCATTTTCTTATTCTCCTTCTTCATACTAGCAATGGTTTGGCTCACACACTTTGAAATTGTGCGTGTCATCTTGTAGTGTGTACATACATACTGTACAGGTATAATGTTATGTACTGCAGTAAAGTGGAGAAGATCATAAGGGCAAATCAGTACATGCACATGCCAGACAACCAATGGCCAGCTCAGCCCTGTCAATCAGGCAGAGGCAGTCTCTGGATGGGAGGGGGCGGGCCGGTGGCGTTTGGCCACTGTCTTAGGAGCACGGTCCGGGCAATGCAGGCGTGCCTGGGCTGTGTGGGGGTGGGCCACGGAGGCTGCGTGATGTCACACGCAGCTGCTGTGACCCAGACAGCAATGAGTAGCTCCCTGCCAGCACGCAGGAGCTGCACTAGTAGGGAGCTACTCTTCAAGTACAAAAGCATTGCCGCTGTGCAATGCTTTTGTACTTGTGCGGCGGGGTAGGGCCTGACATTTGGGGTGGACTAGCCCTGTACTGGGCGTCCCCCTGCATGTCAGAGAAGCTGATCGTAGATGTGCTGAATTTAGCACATCTACAATCAGGTCTAAATTAGGTCCTATATCTTTAAATTGGTTTCACCCAGTGTGACAGTGTCAGGACATATATTTGTTGATCATGCAAATTCAATGTAATTATTTATTCAATGCAGTGCCATATATTGCTCTAGTAAAAATACAGTTAAGCAAATAGCCTCGGCATCAAAGCAGCCCACTCTGAATTGTAATATGCATGGGAGAAAATGACATTGTTTTTGAGGCAGATATTGACCACATAGAGTATTAAAGAGGTTGAAATATATATATCGGTATTGACAGGAAACAACTCTTCTGCTGTTCAATATCTGCTATTAGCATGGAATACTGAATGATTGAGAGCTGTTAACAAACCCTGATAAGGAAAGAGATGAAAGTAGAGGCACCAGCTTCTGCTTTCCCACGTTGCTGCACAGGGCTCTCTGATGCTAGCGAGTATTGCAGAGTAGCCCAGCTGCTGGGATGAGAGAGCCAGGTTCCTGTATGGAAGTTTGTATGAGAGATGTATTGGAGATATATTAATACTTCACAATTAGCTGCCACTGCTGATATTCCTGTGTGCCTGATGGATAAATTGCCCTGCACATACGGATGTCCATGTTGCTGCCACGGTGCTTTTGGTGGCTAGGGGTGATAGGAGAAGCCGCCAGCGTCCGTGATTCTGCTGACCGGAAATCGGACCCGGTCACATGCTTATTGCTAGGGGTTACATGCTCATTGCCAGGGGTTACATATGCTTGTTGCCATAGGGATTACTTGCTCAGTGCCAGGGGGTTACATGCTCATTCCGAGTAGTGCTGGGTAATGGTCTAGTAATACCTCTAGCATTGGTCTCCTAGAAGGCAGCTGCCATTTTAGGGTCATCTTCCATGCCATCTGCATGGGATCTGCAGAGACCCGCCCCCCCTCCCACCGCTGCGGCTTCCAGTAGTAGGTAGAACCAAGGCATCTATTGTGCCGGTGCTTTGCCCCCCCCCCCCCCTCCAGGCTGCAGCCTGATCAGCCTATTGGAGGTCCTGGGTCTCATGTTTATTTAAAAAAAACATGATGTTCTAGAAAGCAAATACAGACTAAACACATATGACAAAAAGGCATTGTAATATAATGTGTTATAATGACCATTTGGTGTCGACCTACCTCCTGTCTACCTAGACACTGTACATCTAGTTGTCTCTCTGTGGTTAGAGTCAAGTCTCTACAAATCAATTCCAAGTTTACCCCTGTGTGTTGAGTCAAGCAATGGGTCAACTTGTATAATCAGAATCAACTTTATTGGCCAGGTGTACTCATGTACACTAGGAATCTTTTGTGGTACAATGCATCGCCAAGTATATACATGAAGGGGGAATACATAACATAAGAAGGGAGAAAAACGTAGCATACATTACAAACATTACACGTATGAGTTCATACTGCACATTGCAACTGTACAATAGACTCGACATATTATACATATTATACATGTAAAACTAAAAACAAGGGCTTCTTGGCAGAGCAGCACTGAGGCAGCCATCCGCGGCACCAACTTGAACTCAAACAATGCACATATGGGGTCATTCCGAGTTGTTCGCTCATTGCCGATTTTCGCAATGGAGCGATTAAGGCGAAAATGTGCATGCGCATGGTACGCAGTACGCATGCGCTAAGTATTTTAGCTCAAAACTTAGCAGATTTACTCACGTCCGAACGAAGAATTTCCATAGTTGAAGTGATCGGAGTGTGATTGACAGGAAGTGGGTGTTTCTGGGAGGTAACTGGCCGTTTTCTGGGAGTGTGTGGTAAAACGCAGGCGTGCCAGGATAAAACGCGGGAGTGTCTGGAGAAATGGGGGAGTAGCTGGCCGAACGCAGGGCGTGTTTGTGACGTCAAACCAGGAACGAAACGGGCTGAGCTGATCGCAGTGTAGGAATAAGTCTCGAGCTACTCAGAAACTGCTCAGAATTTCTATTCACAATTCTGCTAATCTTTCGTTCACAATTCTGCTAAGCTAAGATACACTCCCAGAGGGCGGCGGCCTAGCGTGTGCAATGCTGCTAAAATCTGCTAGCGAGCGAACAACTCGGAATGACCCCCATAATACAGACGATTTAAGTAAAACATCAAAAGATAAACCACACAGACATAAAAAAAACCATGAGCACACAGAAAGCATAATGGATGATTCGTGTAGGCATTTTGGATTATAAACTTCAAGGGTTGTGCATTCCACCCTCACAAGGTACCAGGTGCGGCAGCCATCTTGGGCACACTACATAGGATTACCCAGGGTGGAATAGTCCACCCCTAGAAGAGATAACACAAAATGGGGAGATTGCAGATTTCTAAAGTTCAGAGATAGGGTTCCAACAAAACCATCAGGTCCATGTATTTTTCATCCCATCCACAAGCCCACCAGATAAGGCAGCCAGTTTGGGCACACTACAAAGGTTACACAGTGGGATATGAGCCATACAAGGGCCAAATGCATGTATGGTAAAACTGACACGTGTGTAGGAGTATGCTATACCCTGCATGGAAAGCTCCAAATGAAGCACACCCTTTCCCACGGAGGAACCATCTGAGGCAGCCATGTGGGGCGCACTGCGTAGGTTACTGCTGGCAGGGTGTGCAATCAGTGGAGGTACACATTACAGGAATAGCACACAGTGGGGAGGAAGTGTGCTGTAAGAAGAAAAAGAAAAGAAAAACACATTTGCAGGAACACTGTACTAACATTATTTTACTGTACAGTATGTGTAGGTAAAGTTTGCAGGCCATTTTATAAGCCTGCCTGCCTAATTCCGACCTGATCATAACAGCAATTTTGTTAGCAGATGGGCAAAACCATGGGGGTAATTCCAAGTTGATCGCAGCAGGAATTTTGTTAGCAGTTGGGCAAAACCATGGCCCTCATTCCGAGTTGATCGGTCGCAAGGCGAATTTAGCAGAGTTACACACGCTAAGCCTACGCCTACTGGGAGTGTATCTTAGCTTCTTAAAATTGCGACCGATGTATTCGCAATATTGCGATTACAAACTACTTAGCAGTTTCAGAGTAGCTTCAGACTTACTCGGCATCTGCGATCAGTTCAGTGCTTGTCGTTCCTGGTTTGACGTCACAAACACACCCAGCGTTCGCTCAGACACTCCCCCGTTTCTCCAGCCACTCCTGCGTTTTTTCCGGAAACGGTAGCGTTTTCATCCACACGCCCATAAAACGCCGTGTTTCCGCCCAGTAACACCCATTTCCTGTCAATCACATTACGATCGCCGGAGCGATGAAAAAGCCGTGAGTAAAAATACTATCTTCATTGTTAAATTACTTGGCGCAGTCGCAGTGCGAATATTGCGCATGCGTACTAAGCGGATTTTCATTGCGATGCGATGAAAAATACCGAGCGAACGACTCGGAATGAGGGCCCATGTGCACTGCAGGGGAGGCAGATTTAGCATGTGCAGAGAGAGTTAGATTTGGGTGTGGTGTGTTCAATCTGCAATCTAATTTGCAGTGTAAAAATAAAGCAGCCAGTATTTACCCTGCACAGAAATAAAATAACCCACCCAAATCTAACTCTCTCTGCACATGTTATATCTGCCTCCCCTGCAGTGCACATGGTTTTGCCCAACTGCTAAAAAATTTCCTCCTGCGATCAACTTGGAATTACCCCCATGGTTTTGCCCATCTGCTAACAAAATTGCTGTTATGATCAGGTCGGAATTAGGCAGGCAGGCTTATAAAATGGCCTGCAAGCTTTACCTACACATACTGTACAGTAAAATAATGTTAGTATAGTGTTCCTGCAAATGTGTTTTCTTTTCCTTTTCTTCTTACAGCACACTTCCTCCCCACTGTGTGCTATTCCTGTAATGTGTACCTCCACTGATTGCACACCCTGGGGGTAATTCTGAGTTGATCGCAGCAGCAAGTTTGTTAGCAATTGGGCAAAACCATGTGCACTGCAGGGGGGACAGATATAACATTTGCAGAGAGAGTTAGATTTGGGTGGGTTATATTGTTTCTGTGCAGGGTAAATACTGGCTGCTTTATTTTTACACAGCAATTTAGATTTCAGTTTGAATACACCCCACCCAAATCTAACTCTCTGCACATGTTATATCTGCACCCCCTGCAGTGCACATGGTTTTGCCCAACTGCTAACAAAATTGCTGCTGCGATCAACTCAGAATTAGGCCCATGGATAAGTACTCCTTTGGCTTATTATGCTCTCAAAATCTGTACATGTGATCCAGTCTCCTGCTTTCTGCACTTTATGTGGAAATGCACTGCAATTTTTTATTAATAATATGCAGTAATAAAAGCTTTGTGATTTTTGGGAAATGGATGTTGCTGGCTTTCTGTCTCATATGATTAACCATTTATAAGCCCTGCACTCCTGCAAGTTGGATTTTATTTAGTGTGGTGCTTGCCTCAGACTACGTGTGTGTGTGTATATGTGTATATATATATATATATATATATATATATATACACATATATAAAAATATACATACATATACACATACACAGATGGAGCCTCCGTTATCATTGCCTGGGAGCACCTAGGGCCTAATTCAGACTTGATCATAGCTGTGCAAAATTTTGCACGGCTATGATCAGTTACTCAGACGTGCAGGGAGATGGCCAGCACAGGGCTAGTCCGCACAAGTACAAAAGCATTGCACAGCGGCAATACTTTTGTAATTGACGAGTAGCTCCCTACCAGCGCTGCTCCTGCGCTCTGGCAGGAAGCTACTCATCGCTGTTCGGGTATGATGTTACGCAGTTGCCATGGCCCACCTCCCTCACAGTCCAGGCATGCCTGCGTTGCCCAAACTGTGCCCCTAAAATGGCAGCCAAATGCCGCCGGCACGCCCCCTCCCACCCAGCAACCAGACAGAAATGCTTACAATGAGAAGCAGCTCTATGCACTCCCGGCGTGACTAGGTGGACGGATCGCCTAGCCACGCCGGGAGTGCACACCTGCAACCAGCCAGGCATAGATAACGGAGACTCCATCTGTATATATTTATATCTAGATAGATAGATTAAAAACCTCATACCGGAATAAAATGTGTAATTGCGCATATCATACATTTTCACCCACATCCACTGCCGGCTGTCACTATACTGACAGTGGCATCCCGTCTGACAGAATCCCAGCAGAGAGGCAATGAGTCCCCTCTCGTGCCCAGGTTAAATTCCCACTCGGTTGATGGCGTGGACTTACTAACCAAGTGGGAATAACTGCTGTTGTTGGGATTCTGTCCAGCACTTCACCGGCTGTCGGGATTCTGGCGTTGGCCTTCTGAACGCCGGAATATTAACTGCATCCCATATATATATATATATATATATATATATATATATATACTGTATATACAGTATGTGGAATCCTGATAAGGATACTGACAGGCCTGGCAAGTGGTAGGATTACTCTTATATCACTATCAGGCAATGTCGCCAGTGAGTAGTGCATCAGTTCTTGCTGTGGGCAATGATAGAAAAAATCTTAATTTCAAAGGGATCCTTTATAAATGAATCCCTAAATATCTAGAAATGAAATTTGAATAAGTAATAATATAGCAATATTTGTTTCCAACAAATCTTGAGATTTCTTGTGACTTTCTGTCAGACATTATTTTTAAAGGCACAAAGAATTACTGAACACTTTGTACTTGTGTAAGCTATTCTTTTTTTTCTGTGGAAAAGTAATAACATTTATTTTATTTCAAACTTTCTGTATGAATTCAAGACTGTCACATTAACCACACTTAAGTATTAGATTTAATAAAATCCAGAACACAGAAATGATGTTTTGCTGAAGGCAGTCATCAGGCCATAGAAAATGTAACTACTTTGCCTTTTTAATGTTGCCATATCAATTCAGATTCTTCACGGCAAAATAGTCAACAAAGTGTTAGCATATGCACCCTGCTTTCTCCAGGCTCTTTATTGTTTTATATTATAAAAATTGAATTTTTGAGGACATAATTTGAACATTTTGCTTTAAGAACTTCTAAAAATTATTTTTAATAGTTTATGTTTTTTTAAGTTTAATACCTTCCTGTATGTCTGTATCTTTCACTCTCTCTTTTATGTATTAGGATGAATCCTATTGACTTTAGTAATGACATAATGTCTTGTATGTGTAATTTTTCAGAGGAACCGTGGGGTGATTCAGAAATGGATGCTAAAAGGCACAACAGCTTTTCAAGCAGCTGATGCAGCCACAGGAGGTGCCTGAAGTCAAAAGACGCAGCATCAGATCACCATCGCGACCCACCATCGTTTACAGCAGGCCTGGCCAACCTGTGGCTCTCCAGCTGTTGTGAAACTACAAGTTCCAGCATGCTCTGCCACAATTTTACTACTAGGGAATGCTAAAGCTGTGGCAAAGCATGCTGGGATGTGTAGTTTCACAACAGCTGGAGAGCCACAGGTTGGCCAGGCCTGGTTTACAGCATCAATCATCTGAGTTAGCCCAAGGATACTCATATTGGCTGCCTCATCCCTGCTGCCGAGGCCAGTAAATCTGCATCGGAAGATGCCGACACTGGCCTCGTTATGCCTCAAAAACTGGGCCGATGTGCTCCTGTTTTTTAATGTTGTCAGTCACCACCCCATCCATAAACAACCACAGTATGTCATCATACTGAGGCTTTAGGGACACTGCTGCCTTGCATCTACAGATCTGCACATAGGCAGTGCATATACTGTGAAATTGTGGGGCCCAGGACTGACAAATTAGGCAGGCCCCACTCCCGGTATGAGGAGAAGTTGAACGCACATCATATTCTTTATGACCTGGCTGCAGCAGAGCTGCAGAATATGTTCACACTTTATCAATAAATATTAACCAGTATAATACGAAAAAATATCAATATATTTCTGGAGTGGGTGCCCACATAAGAATGCCTCTGTCTGGGGTATAAGCTTTAAGATGTGAAGGGCCTGGAATAAGTAGCAATAGTGATACTAGTAACTGGATTAAAATAGTCAGCTATGAGATGAACTTGGATGATGGGGTGTCAGCCTGCTGTGAATTCACAGGGACCATATCCTGGGTGCCCAAACATGCAATACATACATACAAGCCTTCTTGGTAATTAAAAGATGATCCAATTGTTTATTTTCACCAGAATTCCAAGAAAAAGTTGGGTGGAAACTTCTTATCTCACTTACCATTTCTACCTGTGTTCTCCCTGAGGGCAAGCAGTAGAAGGAGCTGCAGGGGGCCCAACATGGAGGCAGTCTCAGTGTAGCACAGTGCTCCCCAAACACATCAGGTTGCAGTGCTGGGCTTCGGGGCACAGGGCAAGGCATTGAGTGCACTGAGCACCTCACTTCCTCCTCTCCCTTAGCGGCTGCCGTGGGACACACAGTTCACAATGGGAGCAGGGAAAGAGGAGATATAACTGTGAGGAGAGGAGGCAGAACCTGGGGGAGTGGAGAGAGCATCAGCATGATCATGTGCAGGAAGAGGGAGTGAGGCTGCTGCACACTGTGTTTCTCCAAGACGCTGCAATGCTCCGCTCTCATCCTCTATCACCACAGTGATAGCAGCCGGCAGCGCACAGGAATTGGAAGCAGGTGCCAGCGACGGGGCCCCTATCTCTGTCCAGGCCCAGGACTGGAATCCCCATAGACCCCCCTTGATGGCAGCACTGCATGCCGAGATCAAAAAATATTGGAGACATACATAAACCTCACTCAGTAGCGGATCTTGCTACGGGCACACGGGACTTTTGCCCGGGGCACCGCCTTCCAGAGGGCGCAGCTGCCATCCAGAGGGCGCCGCCACCATAGCAAGATCCATGGTGCCCCCATGGTGCTGTGCTGTTACAGCTGTGCGCGATGCACCGCACTGCATTG
Organism: Pseudophryne corroboree; assembly: GCF_028390025.1. Taxonomy (NCBI): domain Eukaryota; kingdom Metazoa; phylum Chordata; class Amphibia; order Anura; family Myobatrachidae; genus Pseudophryne; species Pseudophryne corroboree. The sequence goes on along the minus strand of NC_086449.1, from coordinate 558,878,740 downwards.
TGGGAGCGGCACATAGACCCTAGGGGTCATAATTGACTTTTAGTGTCTATGCTGTGCTGTGGGAGAGACGTCATGACGTCTCTCCCATAGATTAGAGGAGTGGTGCCGGAGATGGAGGTAAGCAGCGGTTGGGACACAAGACTACAGGGGGCACAACGGGGCACAAGTCTACAGAGGGCATAAACGGGGGCACAAGTCTACAGGGGGCACAAACGGGGCAAAAGTCTACAGGGAGCATACCTGACCATGCCCCTTTATGAAGCCATGCCCCTATTTCGCCCGGGGCGCCACAAGGGCTAGAACCAGCCCTGACCTCACGTTTACATACATCTCTGAATCAGGGCCGGTGGTGGCACAGCTTTTGAATGCTGCATGCTGTAATGATGTTAGAATACTGTATACTGTAGTTGAAATGGATTACTAAAAATAGCATTTTCAAAGAGCTGATTTGTTAGCACATTCAACTAAAGCCAAACATTGTTGACAGTTGTTAACCAAACATTTGATGTCAGAACTGTAAGTGATGCAGCAACTTTCATGTTGCATCTTTTGAGCAATATCAAACTAAATTATTGAAGTTATTTAATTCTAAAATAGTGAAGAAGTATCCTTACCAATTCTTCTATTCAACTAATATTTACTGTTCTTTTATTCTCTTTTCACAAAATTAGTTGAAAATCAAAATGCACGAAACTCATATCAATCAGTAAGTACAAGCAGTGCGTCCAGGTTCTTTGTGACTTGCAAGTCATGTGACACTTGCAAATATTCAAATAGAAAGATTGAAAATTAAATCCATGGTGTCACATTATAATAATTTAGCATTTTGAATCATGTCCTTTTTTGAATCGAATCATCAGATGGGTACTTACAGTACACCCCCATTTTTGTTTAGTATAAAAGAAAGTTATTTTTGGAGAAGGCTTTGAATTGTTGATATTTATAATTTGAAGTTTTGGCCAGATAAATTGGATATGTTTGGAATGTGATCAGTACTTGGAATAAAACCAAAACCCTTATTCGCCAAAGTTATCCATAGCACCTGACATGGGTGGTCTTTAGTATGCTGACTGTCGGGATACCAGCGCATATTATACCGGCGCCGGGAGCCTGGCGGCTGGCATACCATACTACACCCGACATGGGTGGTCTTCAGTATGCCGACTGTCGGGATACTGGCGCACAGTATACCGGCGCCGGAAGCCCGACAGCCAGCATATCGACACTTTTTCTCCCTCGTGGGGGTCCACGACCCCCCTGGAGGGAGAATAAAATAGCGTGGTGCGTGTAGCGCGCCACCGTGCCCGCAAGGGGCTCATTTGCGCTCGCCACGCTGTCGGTATGCCGGCGGTCGGGCTCCCGGCGCCGGTATGCTGGTCGCCGGGAGCCCGGCTGCCGGCATACCATACTACACCCCCTGACATAAATAGTGTATTAACTAGCAGTGTTTGGCATTGTGGGGACAGCAGCTGTTTGGAGCAGCTTTCACCACTCCAGAGCAATATTGAATTGCTTTGGTGCTTAAGTATTCACCACTGCAACTCGCAGTGAGGCCATCCAGCTCGATGAAGAATAGGTCCCAAAATTACTTGGAAGTAAAAGGTTTTCTGAACATGACTTGATAGTGTATTGTGATAATCTCCTCCTTCCTATTGTGATCTGACTGTAACTTGCGTATTATACTTAAACATATGACGACAGTTTCACTATTGGAGGCCTCATGTATGACATGATCAGCCATTAGATGCATTGGCTGTTTCTAGTTTCTACCCTTGTGCATATTATAAAATTCAGGAGGTAATTCTGAGGTGATCGCAGCAGCAAATTTGTTAGCATTTGGGCAAAACCATGTGCACTGCAAGACCAGATATAACATTTGCAGAGAGTTAGATTTGGGTGGGTTATTTTGTTTCTGTGTGTGGTAAATACTGGCTGCTTTATTTTTACACTGCAATTTAGATTTCAGTTTGAACACACCCCACCCAAATCTAACTCTCTCTGCACATGTTATATCTGCCCCCCCCCCCTGCAGTGCACATGGTTTTGCCCAACTGCTAACAAATTTGCTTCTGCGATCAACTCTGAATTAGGCCTTTAATTTGAAATAAAGACATGATCCTGCATTTCATATAATTACTCTTATGGACTAGGAGCATATTTTCATTTTCATTATAGAATTTAGATTTTTTGTTTTCTGTACCATTGTCCAGTTTTTAGCCTCTCTTGATGTTACTCAAAAAGACAATTGTCTCAACTTTGAAAACATCTATAAACAAATCAATTAATTGCTTTTGAAATGAGGTTGAAATCCCAGATTTCTTAAAATCTTGGGCATCACAGATTTTATCACACAGACCAAAGTCAAATCACTAAAGGGACCTGGGAATAAATCTTTCAGCATCTCTCTCTACATTTGTCTTTGGTTGTAACTACAGTAACTGTTCTATCATCACCTCTGATATATAAACTAACGCTGGGACCACAGGGGGAGATGTACTAAGCTTTGAAAAGTGATAAACTACAGTACCAGCCAATCAGCTCCGGTCTGCCATGCTACAGGCTGTGTTTAAAAAAATTGCAATTAGGAGCTGATTGGTTGGCAGTTTATCTCTCCAAACTGTATTACTCTCCAAGGCTTAATACATCTTCCCTATTGTGATCTATCTTTCAATATATAATTCCAATGCATACTGGAATGATATATTGTACACATTGTATAGTGTGTATGTTCTCTCTTTCTTTCCTGGCTGTCGGCTGTCATTTATTGAATTGTCCCATTGAATGTGTCCCCAATGGGACAATTTCACAGCCAACACAATGTTGTTACAGTACATGCAGCATGTAATTATACACTGCATTGTTGTACAGCAGACCGTATAGTGTATAGGGCAGTGTGATGTATCACTACAGCACATATGCTGAGTTGCGCCACCATAGTTTACCCCACTTAAGAGAGATTCTACTTATTTGTAGACTTTGTTAACTATGGAGTGTTTTGGAGGTCTCCAATTACTCATGATAGCGCTGCGGCTGCGAAAAAAAAAGGGTGTTTTTCTCAATTTTTTTCACCCCTATCCAATTAACGCATGCAAAACCACCCATTTTTCATGTGAAAATAAATAGGTCCTGCGAAAAGCTGTGGGCCTATGTGTTTTCACGAAACTTATTGTGGATTATGCTTTGCGTGCCTGCTTCACTTCCAGCTAAGCAGGAGGTGGCTACTGCAGTTGTTACTAAAAATAGACTGGCCGAAGAGGGTGAATGTTAAGCAGGGCTGTCTTAACAGCAGTGCAGGCCCCTGGGCAAAGCAATGGACTGGGGCCCCCAACCATCCTCCAGTGGTAGGGGTGGTGGGTGCTATCAGTGGCAGCTTTGATGTCCCGCTGGTGGTAGGGGGTGTTCTTCCTTCTGCTCAGCATGCAGGACCTGGAGCATTCATTTCTGCTAATTATTCCTTTTAATGCACAGATAGTGGGAGACAGGTCTGTAGGAAAACACTAAACTGCAGAAGGGGGCATTAAGCTGAATGAAGGGGCACTGGTACATGACTTTCAGGGTGGTAGGAGGTGTTTAATATGCCAGGGAGGCAGTGGCGGATCCAGGGGGGGCACTCGGGCCCGTGCCCCCCCTGTCGTTTGTGGCCGCTGTCCCCTGTCCCTCCGTCCATCCCCCCGTCATCGTCCCCCCGGCGCCGCACAGGGAGATGACGGGCACCCGCTGAGATTGTGTTACCAGCGGACGCCCGTCTCCCTGCACAGCGGTAGCCGGAGGCCGGAGCTCGGTACTGAGCTCCGGCTTCCGACACTGTCACTGTGCGGCATGTGCTATGCGAGAGACGTCAGTCATGACGTCTCTCTCATAGTGCTGAGGAGAGGACGACAAGAGAGGAGGAGGACTGCAGAGATCTGGAAGTGGGAACGGGGCTTGGTAAGTATGTTGTGTTTTGTCTTCTTCAGTACAGCGGGGGCATCTACTGGGGGCAAACTACAGGGGGGACATTACTACTGGGGGTATCAACAAGGGGCATTACTACTGGGGGGCATTACTACTGGGGGCATTAATATGGGGGAGCATCTACTGGGGGCATTACTACTTGGGGGCATCAACAAGGGACATTACTACTGTGTGGGGGGGCATTACTACTAGGGGAATTATTACAGGGGGAGCATCTACTGGGGGCATTACTACTAGGGGGCATCAACAAGGGGCATTACTACTGGGGGCATCAACAAGGGGCATTACTACTGGGGGCATTAACAAGGGACATTACTACTGGGTGGGGGGGCATTACTACTGGGGGCATTATTACTGGGGGAGCATCTACTGGGGGCATTACTACCGGGGGGCATCAACAAGGGGCATTACTACTGGGGACATCAACAAGGGACATTACTACTGCGTGGGGGGGCATTACTACTGGAGGCATTATTACTGGGGGAGCATCTACTGTGGGCATTACTACTGGGGAGTCATCTATTGGGGGCAACCTCCTAGGGGGCATTACTACTGGGGGCAAACTACTGGAGGTCATTATTACTGGGGGCAAACTACTGGGGGACATTATTACTGGGGGCATCTACTGGGGGCAAACTACTGGGGAACATTATTACTGGGGGCCAACTACAAAGGGGCTAACTACTGGGGGCATACTACAGGAGGGCATTACTACTGGCGGCTTAACTACAGGGGCATTACTACTTGGGGGCCAAACTACTGGAGGCATAACTACAGGAGCCAAACTACTGGGGGATAACTACAGGGGCCAAACTACTGGGGGCAGTACTACTGGTGGCTAAACTACAAGGGGGGAATAACTACAGGGGCTAAACTACAATGGGGCAAACTACAGGGGGGCATTACTACTGGTGGCTAAACTACAAGCAGGCAAACTACTGGGGCATTACCACTGGGAGGCTAAACTATAGGGGGGGGGGTAAACTACTGGGGTCATAACTGCAGGGGCATTACCACTGGGGGCATAGCTACTAGGGCGCCAAATGACTGGGGGCATTACTACAGGCGACATTACTACTGGGGGCAATACGGGCATTGCATAAGGGGCACCACTACTATGGGGTCTATATAAGGGGCACTACCAGTACAGTGGACATTGCATAATGGGCGCTACAACTATGGGCATTGTATAAGAAGCGCCACCTCACATGCACCGAAGCCGCACGAAAATGTACTTGCCCCTTCCATGGTGCCCCCCCTATGATTTTCTTCTGGATCCGCCCCTGCAGGGAGGGGTGGATAGTGGAGTCGGCTTAATATTTATCATTTTCTGGTGGGAGGGCAGCTTGCTTGACTACAGATATCTCAAATTCCTGGAAATTTTATTTCTTTCTAGCTTTCAATAGGATAAAAAAACTTAAGATTCATTAGTTTCATAGAAAAGATCCGCCCCTGCCTTGACTAAACGGGGTATGGGTTATTAGACTAAGTGGGGTATAGATGATGATTATTATTATTATTATTATTATTTGATTAACAAAGTAACAGATTGCTATTATTTGACTAAATGGGTCACAGATTATTATTATTATTATTGTTATAATTATTATTATTTTATTAAAGATGACAGATTATTATTTCTATTTGACTAAAGGAGCTACACATTATTAGTATTTGACTAAATCAAGTTCAAGAATGGACCCAATGTGTAGAAAGATACAATAAATGTCTGGCAACATACCCTAATTACCAAACAAATTAGTGTTTTTAGTGAAATTTGTGATCTTAAAGAATGCACTTGTTGCCTATTTTCCTACTTACAGGTCCAGGCTCTTTTGGGAAACAATAACATCATAATCACAATCACTGTCTCCAGTGTTCCTCTTGACTGGGTTCCGGATGACATGCCGACCGACACAATGCAGACTGAAAAAGACAGACAACAGAAGATAGACACACACCAGTCAGACAGTTGTGAAATACCGACAGATAAACCTTCGACAAAGATAATATATAGACAAGTAAAACACCGAAAAGGTCAATAGCCCGACATAACAAAGACCGACAGTGCACACGTCAGACAACAGTAACATCGACAACAACAAAACCGACAGCGCATACATAGACTACAAAATAGACCTACACAGCATCCATCAGACATCAAGTATACCGAACCACAAAAGACCGACAGAACACACGTCAGACTTGAATTAGCCCGACACGCAAAAGACCGACAGCGCATACATAGACAGTAATAGAGACCGAAATGTCATTTATCAGACATCAATTAAAGAAGACAATCCCAAAAGTTACACAGCGCATACACGGCTAAATGACTGACAATACATATAATAGACTCCAAGAAGACCGACAAGTAAATGACCGACAGCATATACCTAGACAGTTAAATGACTGACAATACATATAACAGACTCTAAGACCAACACGCAAAAGACCGACATATACATACAGTAGACGGGTAAATTACCGACAAAACATATAATAAAACATATAATAGACTCCAATAAGACCGACACGCAAAAGACTGACAGATTATTAGTACAGGGGCCCATATTTCATAGACTTCTGAGACTTTCAGTTCCCCAACACTACCCTCCTACACACAGACATGTCGCCGCGTACACACCTGCACCCTTGGCTCCAAATAGCTATTGCGGGTGAAGTGACGGGGGTCCCAGCATCCAGTCCTGGACAGCCCTATACTCCTATATCGCCGGCAAGAGCTACCAGCATAGCTCATCGTCAACCCAGCAACCCCTGGCGCTACTCTCATCCGTGGAACTACAGCCAGCCCTGTCAGCGGTCCTACTGGCAAGGCCAACCCATACAGGCTAAAGTGAAGCGCACCCCCCCCCCCACACACACCTACCCCCAGTCCCTGCTGCGCACCCCTTCTCCTCAGTCACCCCTCTCCCGTACCCCTGCTATTTCTGGGTGCCTTGTCCTGGACGCATCCATCGTCACCCCAGCAATAGCATCCCATCTAGGCAAAGACACGGCATCCCTAATGGCGCAAGCCTCGGCGCTACTCTCACCCGTGGAACTACAGGTCCCAGCCAGCCCTGTCAGCGGCCCTACTGGCAAGGCCAACCTATACAGGCTAAAGTGAAGCCCCCCGACACACACGCACACACACACACACACACACACACACACACACACACACACACACACACCTCCACCCAGTTCCTGCTGTGCACCCCTTCTCCTCGGTCACCCCCCCCTCTTCCGTACCCCGGCTATTTCTCCCCGCACCCTTTAGTAGCTATTGCAGGCGGTAGAGGAGCCGTCCAGGACAAGACGCTATGAGTACCATCCACCCGCAATAGCTATTAAGAGCGTTGCGTCTGGGTATGGACGCGACGCCATGACTGAGTGTACAGGGGTGGGTGGTGTGGGTGAACTACAAGTCTCAGGACTGAATATATGGTCCTGTTTCTGCGTAAGAATACCAGTCTAATAGCTGTCTGTTATGTGTAATATATTTTGGATATGAATGCTATGTCTGAATTTTCCTGTGTCGGCCTTATTAATGTCTGATTTATGTCCTGTCGGTCTATTAACTGTCTATGTTAGCGCTGTCGGTCTCTTAAATGTCTATGTATTCGTTATCAGTGTTTTCTTTAGGGCGGTCTAATTGTCTCATAAATGCCCTGTCGGTCTTTTAGTGTGTCGGTCTAATTGATGTCTGAATGAGGACACTTCTGTCTCTTTATTTGTCTATGGATTTGCTGTTGGTCTATTAACTGTCTATGTATGTGCTGTCGGTCTCTTAAATGTCTATGTAATCTTTGTCGGTGTTATGTTTGTGTCAGTCTAATTGTTGTCTCATAAATGCCCTGTCGGTCTTTTAGGTGTCTATGTATTAAATGTCGATCTTTACCAGTGTCTGTCTAATTTGTAACTGAAGGATAAATGTCGGACTTGTTTTTGTCTGTGTATACGCTGTCGGTCTTTTGTATGTCGGTTTAATTACATTGTCCAGCTTATCACTGTCGAACTATGATTAATGTCTAACTATTATTTGACGGGAAACCTCCAGTGTCTGACAAGCACTGTCTGACTAATGAATGTCGGTAAAATAACAATAGGACCGCTATACCACACCCCTCTTGACTATGATGTTATTATTGCACTATACAAAAATAAGAGGTAATCCCTGTGCACTGTAGAGCAGCTACAGTGGGTGTAAACATGAATGTTTCACCAGTCACATGCAAGGGTTACAGTATACAAAAGAGCAGTGTTCTGATCATTGTGAGCTTGTTTTTTTTGTGATCTTAATTGCCATTCGGAATAAATTATATGCTATCTTTTTATCATGGCCAATATTTGTGCTGGATACCGAGTGAAATCAAGTGGGAACCAGTTGATCATTACATCCTGAAAGAAACCGTTATACACATAGAACCAGTGTATTCATTCAAGCATACAAGTGAGCATTCAAAGAATACCTTCCACCAACCCAAACGTGGGAATTTGGGCTATGGTGTAATCTGGATATTTTCACTATATGCCAGTCAAAGATACCTTTATGTATATGGTACCACTTATTCTCATGTAAGTATACATGTGAGCTGTTTAGCATTGTTAGACACTTAGGGTGAACCTATAAAGCTTTATTACTTCACATCCCGTTGATCTAGAGGTATAAATCCAATGAGGAGAAGTGTATAGCTCTAATATACTGTCTTGTTGTTTCACCATAACTACGAGCAAATGAGTGGAAATCAAGACAGGAGAAGAATAAAGAAACTTTTACATGCGTAGAACCATCCCAACCTATGTAAGCATACATGTGAGCCTTTTTGAAACCACTATAACTGAATAGAGATGGTATTTTGGTTTGAATGACAAGGCAGTATGAAAGAAACCTCTATGGACATATCATCATCCATCTTTATGTAAGCAAAGTGTGAGCATCAGTATATTATTAAGCACGAAGGTGAACCCATAAGACTTCTGATTAAGAACTTTTCACCACCCATATCTGAAAAGGATTATGACTCCCTTTGTTCTAAAAACGATTGACTATTGTGTTGGAAATAGAAATAAAGATGTATTTCTCCATTCTGTCTTTCTTTTTGCCATTATATATGAGAACACAAGAAATACGTACTTGCTGCAAGTGACCTTGATTGGACTTTGAAAACTTTTTGTTATATTGGATTTTATTTATTAATACTAACATAGAAACATAGAAACATAGAATTTGTCGGCAGATAAGAACCACTTGGCCCATCTAGTCTGCCCCCTTTTTTTTTTTTTATATTATTTTTATCTCTAACCTTATTTGATCCTTATTTCTTGTAAGGATATCCTTATGTCTATCCCATGCATGTATAAATTGCTCTACTGTTTTAGCCTCTACCACCTCTGATGGGAGGCTATTCCACTTGTCCACTACCCTTTCTGTGAAATAATTTTTCTGCAAATTTCCCCTGAACCTCCCCCCCTCCAGTCTCAGTGCATGTCCTCGTGTCCTATTGCTTCTCTTCATTTGGAGAATGTTTCCCTCCTGGACTTTGTTAAAACCCTTGATATATTTGAAAGTTTCTATCATGTCCCCCCTTTCCCTTCTCTGCTCCAAACTATACAGATTTCTTAGTCTTTCTGGGTATGTTTTGTGATGTAGGCCATGCACCATTTTAGTTGCCCTCCTTTGTACAGTTTCTAATGTATTAATATCCTTTTGAAGATGTGGCCTCCAGAACTGAATACAGTATTCTAGATGAGGCCGTACCAATGACCTATACAGTGGCATTATTACTTCTTTCTTTCTGCTGCTGATTCCTCTCCCAATGCAGCCAAGCATCTGACTAGCCTTCCTCATTGCCTTGTTACATTGCTTACCTGCCTTTAAGTCATCTGAAATAGTGACTCCTAGATCCCTTTCCTCCTCAGTAGTTTCCAGTATAGTGCCATTAATACTGTATTTAGCTTTAGGATTTTTGAGACCCAAGTGCATGATTTTGCATTTTTTGGCATTAAACTGTAATTGCCAGACTCTTAACCATTCCTCTAGTCTACCTAGATCCTCAATCATTTGTTTTACCCCACCTGGTGTGTCTACCCTGTTGCATACCTTTGTGTCATCTGCAAAAAGGCATACTTTCCCTTTAATGCCATTTGCAATGTCACCAATAAAGATATTAAAAAGCACTGGTCCAAGTACAGATCCCTGGGGTACTCCACTGGTAACATTTCCCTCCTGTGAATGCACTCCATTTACCACAACTCTCTGTTTTCTATCCTTCAACAAAGATCTTATCCATTCAATAATCCTAATATCCAATCCCAAACTTTCAAGTTTATTTAGCAGTCTGTGATGTGGAACTGTGTCAAAAGCCTTACTAAAGTCTAGATAAGCTATATCCATGGCTCCACCTTTATCCATCACTTTAGTCACACAATCAAAAAAGTCAATAAGATTTGTTTGACATGATCTCCCCCCCAGTGAATCCATGCTGTTTGGGATCCAGTAAATTGCCGGATTTGAGATAATCTACAACTCTTTCTTTTAAGAGTGTTTCCATCAATTTCCCTACTACTGATGTAAGACTCACTGGTCTGTAGTTGTTTGCCTCTTCTTTGCTTCCACTTTTGTGCAGTGGGACTACGTTTGCTCTATTCCAGTCCCCTGGAATTACTCCTGTAGCTAATGACTGGTTGAATAATTCTGTCAATGGTGCTACCAGCACCTCTTTAAGTTCTTTTAGTATCCTTGGATGTATCCCATCTGGCCCCATAGATTTGTCCACTTTCAGCTTTGAGAGTTCTGTTAGGACATTCTCCTCTGTAAATGTACTTGTTTCATTTTCCTGAATATCGCTGCAACTTAACTGTGGCCCCTTCCCCTCTCTTTCAGTAGTAAATACTGAGCAAAAATAATCATTAAGATGATCTGCTATTAAATTGTCTCCTTCAACAAGACTCCCAGTGTCCGTCTTTAGTTTTATAATTCCGCCTTTTGTTTTTCTCCTTTCGCTTATATACCTAAAAAAAGTTTTGCCTCCTTTATCCACTGACTGGGCCATTTTCTCCTCAGCTTGTGCCTTTGCACATCTGATTACCTTCTTTGTCTCCTTCTGTCTAACAAGATATATCTTTTTGTCTTCATTATTTTGTGTCTGCTTATATTTCCTAAAAGCCATCTTTTTTGCTCTCACAATATTTGCTACTTCTTTTGCAAACCACACTGGCTTCCTTTTCCTTGTGTTTTTCCTAACAGTTTTGATACAAAGGTCTGTTGCCTTCAATATTGCACATTTTAATGTTTCCCACCTCTCCTGCACTGTTTCCAAGTTCCTCCACTCTGCCAAAGAATCGCTTACACATTTTCCCATCCCTACAAAATTAGCCTTCCTAAAATCCAACACCTTTGTTTTTGTATGGGACGAGTCAGTCTCTGTCTTAATGCTGAACCATACTGCTTGATGATCACTGGATCCCAGGTTTTCACCCACTTTTACGTCCGATAATCTGTCTCCATTTGTAAGTATTAAGTCTAATATTGCGTCTTTCCGAGTGGGCTCCCTCACCAATTGGTGGAGGGATGCTCCCTGAAGGGAATTTAAAATGTTCCTACTTCTAGTGGAACTAGCAACAGACACCTCCCAGTTTACATCAGGAAGATTAAAGTCTCCCATGATTATTACCTCTGGTATACATTAATTCTATTTTGTTGGAGTGCCACGGAGAGTGTTAACACTGCACTTTTTGTTTACTGTAACCCTTGCATGTGACTGGTGACACATTCATGTTCACACCCACTGTAGCTGCTCTACAGTGTGCAGGGATTACCTCTTATTTTTGTATAGTGCAATAATAACAACATCAAAGTCAAGAGGAATACTGGAGACAGTGGAGAACATAAAAATGAGGAAAAGAAGAAGAAAGAATTAAGACTTAAGCAATAATACAAAAATCATTAACTTTTGCACTTTTTTATGTGCGTTTATGGACCACATATTAGTTAAAAATACAAATTTAGGTCTGTGACTCCACTATGTGATTAATTATTATTATTCTATAACTGGTTTATGGCAATACAAACATGATTTAATAAATCAAAGTAAGTACATTTTTTGCTTAAACCTAAAAAGTTATAAAGTGTTCCTGTATTTCTAAGTTTGAAACCTATATATTTATTCGTTTCTATGATATCATGTCCTGTTCTCTGTATTTTCAGTGTGCTGTGGGTCATTTTATAATGAAAAAGTGATGTTTTGGCACACAGCGGAATAATGAAAGTAAATCCTAAAGGCCAAAATATTACAAATAAGATGTTTTATGAGAGACAGAAAAAACCAAACCAAGTCATACTTACCAATGAAGAATATACAAAATATAAAAGAGCAGAAATGACAAAAAAAGCCTTCAGACAAATCTCTAACCAATACTTATAAATGAACAAAATTGAGCATGGGCACCAAACCGTTGTATAGCTAACAAATATTAATTATGTTTATATAAACAGTATAGAATAAAGTACATGTATGCAAAAATCAAAATGTGCAAGAAGTAAGCACTCAGATAACCGACCCACACTTCTAAAAAATTGTAACCTTTAAATGTATGCTCATTTAATATTTAAACAAATAATAATCTAATAATAATAATAATAATAATAATAATATTTATTATTATTATTATTAGTAATAATAATAATAATAATAATATTTTTTCATCATAATTATGATCATCATCATCATCATCACAAAACCACAATTTCTTTTACGTCAACATGGCAATTATCGTAAAGTGATTATGTTAGAGCAAACTACTGCCAATATGTTGTCATAGATAAGTTTTATGATTTACAGTAGAGGATGTTATACCACTAATTTTCTTCAGTTGATCCGGAATTGACAGAGATTTGGATCAGTTTAATAAAACGCTACAGGAAAAAGCTGCTTTACTGAAATCAATGGTATTTGACATTTACCTGGCACACAATGCATGTTCACTGCTGTTAATCAGCAATTTCTAATTTCTACTTTTTCACATTATATGAAACCTAAAAATCCTGAGAATAAAATGACATTATTGAGAGATGTTGGCATTTATGAAAAATGTTCTTCAGGTAACTGTGAAGAATAAAGCAAAAAATCATGTTCACTTATTTTCCATTACTGTTTCAAAAATAGTAACAAACACCTGGTTTCTATGTGTATCATAATATTTTCTACAATTTCCATTGAACAATTACCATAACAGTTCCCCAACTATAAGTCAGTCAACTGTCATAACCATTTAAGTGAAACCACCGCTGAGACATCAGGAAATATGTAATTATACATTTGCTGAAATACCATTGGCAGCAGCAGTGTTTTAAGTCCACTTATAATGTATATTTCAGATGTATAATAATAAGAATATTCTAAGACCATAATGCTAAGGGTATAAATCATTAGGTCGACCAGAATTAGGTCAAGAGTCAATAGGTCAATCTGATATGGTTGAGATGGAAAAGGGCGACATGGTCAAAAGATCGACAGGAACATTAGGTCGACAGGTAAAATGTAGACAATAGAAAAGATCGACAGGTACCTAAGTTTGACACACGAAAAGGTGTACATGGAAAATGATAGACAAAAAAAATGTCAACACAACATTTTTGTTTTTTTGGTGTCATTGTTGCTGTCAAAGCACAGGGAACTCGCCAAGGTGCCTCACTCAGCTACCACTGCACTTGGCACAGGTTACTATTCTCAATCATAGTCCACGTGGATCGTAGAGTATGAAAAAGTTGATAAAATGCAAAGAAAACGTTAAAAAGTTGTGTAGGCCATATATGTGTCGACCATTGTCATGTTGATCATTTGAACAGGTCGACCTTTTGTACTTGTCAATCATAAGCACTGTCAACCTTTTACATGTTGACCCAATGCATGTCGACCAGTGGTCAACCTATTGACTGTCAACCTTTTTACTGTCGGCCTATAGACCGGATAACAATGATTAATTAGATCCTATGCACTGCTTAACTATACAAAAAATTAGACTTTTTTTTAAGGCACAGTGGACCAAGAATAATTTCATGGACTAAGTATCTCCATTTCAAAATGCCAGCTTGTGAGAGCTTGATATGCATATATTAATATGATATACTGGTTGTATTGTGCTACATGAATAATATTTATGGTATTTCAAGTCAACACCTGTGATTATAGAGATAAACTACATACAACCCATCAAGCTTAAGTTGACAGGGAGTAGCTCCTTTCTATAAACACCATCCTCAAACTTTACCTTGTATTTCTGTGGGTTACTTGGAATAGAACCTAGTTGTTCTTTATAAGACAGCTTCATTATTTTGAAGCTACCTGTTCTTACCCACCTTCTGACCAAAAACATTGGTGAACTTTTATAAAATCTGCAAATTTCTGTGTAAAAGTGCCCAAACTACTTTGACTGAACGGGAAATGTTTGTTATTCTATTTACAATGCTGAGTTTAAATAGATTGATAGATGCTCAGTCTTTTCCCTTCAATAGACTTAAAGATGGAGTATATATAAAATGTAATAATCCTGTTAATAACTTTATGCTCATTTGTGATATTACTTATTCTAATTAGTCAGATATTAGTTGTCATTCGACTTGTCGGAAGGAGTAAATCATGTGTCTACTGTAATTAATGGTTACAGAACAACTGTGCTAGTTCTACCGTGTTTTTCAATAGGGAATTTCTGGGAGCTCTGCAAAACATAGAAGTGCTGTAAAAATCTCCATTGCCAGGCAAACGCAGGATTTCCAGAGGTGGGTTTCCAAATGCTTTATCTTACAGTGCATGTGGCCAGGCCACAACAAGTATATAATTAGCATTTAACAAACTGTAATCTGCATCATACAAAGTGCAGTGTGTGTAATAGTTCAAATATATACTGGGCCAGTGATCACAGTAACTCCTTAGCATAGGTAGGGCCAGCATGCCTGAGCTTAATGGTTGTGGTTTTTTGTCTGGATTTAGGAACTTTTCAATAATCCATGGTACCTGCTCAAGGTTACAGGAGTCTAGGGAAGCAGCAGAAGAACCTACAGCTAGCACTAGACCCAAATATATATGTACAAATCGGTCTCCTTATACACAGGAAAGAGTCTAAAATTGTGTAGTAAACATAGTTATCTCATATAAATAACATTTGTTAGTAAAGTTGTCAGTAAAAGCCAGGAGAAATATCCCATAATGAATATACATACTTACATATTTAATATGTATTCTTAATATTATCTAGGAGACAAAACCGAGCTTTCTAAACATATATTCATCCATGTAATGTTAAGACACCTGTCTCTTCTTGCTGGCAGCTCCTCTCTGGTCTGGTGCACTGATTAAGGGCCTCAGATCCACCCAGGTAGGTTTTTAGGCAACTACAATTATAAATAACACCATCTGCTGTAAAAATTTATGTTTTTGTGAGACAAGCACAGCTTTTTTGTAGCAACACAAAAGTATATTACATTTTACTTTGAAACTTTAGTCTTTTCATTTTATCTTTAAAAAACAAACAACTTCTGTCTACAGTAAGTGCTATGCAGTATTTTAAATAGAAAAATTGTCATTTCATAATACTTTTAGTTATGTGACTAGAAACCATAATGTTCTAGTACCTTAGTTTTAGAATTCTTATTTCATTAATACAGTTTATATGGAAATGCAGATATATGTTTGAAAAAAAAATATTTAAATTTTCATTTAAACTTGCATTGAAGATTAAATAGGTTCTAAGCTTCTTGTGGTGGCTGTTCCTTATAATGAAGTGCTCATAATCTTGTAATTAATGACCTGACAAGATGCAAACATTAATCAGTAAGTGGTACTTCCAGCATCTGGAATGGGTTTGTAAATGATTCTTAGACTATTATTTCAATAAGTGTTATTTATGCTATCAATACTTAATCTGGAACACACTACAAAATTTTCATGCATATTTCATTAGATTTTTAGAGTTTAATATTTTTATAGATTTTGAGCAGCACTTTATGTTGTACAAAACAGCTATTATGCAGATTTTAAAAAAATTGAATGCAACTGTAAATAAATTGGCCTGTTTAAAATAAATGTATTACCTTGTTTTGCTTTGGCGAGATGTGTTGGAATTATCTTTTGCAATAAAACATACATATATGTGTACCAAATCCTTATACCTATTTAGAGTGCTGGACATTTTTAGGAAGGTTCAATTATTTCCTTATAAAGAGCACATAAATTGGCAGAGTTAAAATACATCATTACTGTATTTATTCAGAAGCAAAGCCCGCAATAACATTATTACGTCAAAAAGGCACATGTAAAATACACACAGAATATATATAAATGAATGGACTACTAACATTCTAAACAACAAATATTCCCACCCAAAGCAAATGGACGATACATTTCATAAAAATAGTTAATAAGTACAAGCCACAAGGTCAATCCAATTGACCCTTGAATATTTTTTTTATTTTCATCAAAATAATATTACTCCAAAACTCAATGTACATAGTTTCATAAGACAGAATTAACTAATGCAAGATGAATCAATCACTATAGATCAATTAAAATTGTTACAATATTAGGTAATAAACTCATAAGTAACTATTGTACACTGATAACAAACTCCAGTAATTTTACCAGAAATAGCCTGCAGTAAGCTAGTTTGGTAATAAAACCTTAATGTATTTTATAAAATATCTCCTATATGGGTGGTCTTCAGTATGCCGAATGTCGGGATCCCGGCGCACAGTATACCGGTGCCGGAATCCCGACACCCAGCATACCGACAGCTATTCTCCCTCGTGGGGGTCCACGACCCCCCTGGAGGGAGAATAAAATAGTGTGGCGCGTGTAGCACGCCACCGTGCCCGCAGCGTGGCGAGTGCAGCGAGCCAGCAAGGGGCTCCTTTGCTCTCGCCATGCTGTCGGTATGCCGGCGGTCGGGCTTCCGGCGCCGGTATGCTGGTCGCCGGGAGCCCGAGCACCGGCATACCGTACTATACCCCTCCTATATAATAGCCCAGATCTGTCACTCTGTGACTGTGTGGCTAATGCTGGGCGTGGCTAGGAGCTCTCGCTGGGTTAGCGCCAGGGTAGATCCTCCCCCTGGTGACATCAGAGGTCACTTCACCAACTTGGTTTTAGAAATAAACTTAGCGGAAGGTCTATCACACCCTAGGAACTAGGGAGGGATCAAATGCAGCCACAGTGCCCCTGTCAGGCATGTACATTGCAGTGTAGGATAGCACTGCTGCGGCTGTGTGTAGGGCCCGTGCCTCCGCTGCACGTGCTGTGGTGCTCCGGGCTGACATTTAGCCTCTGCTGAGCTGCTGTCACTCCCCGGAAGCCATGATGCGGAAGAAGCGCAGTAGCATGTCACTGCCGCTGGCTCAGCTACATGCCGCGCTACAGCACTGAGGAGAGGGGGCGGATCCACACAGGAAACTACCGGCTGTACTTCAGTAAGTAGTGCGGCTGCATCAGCGGAGAGCTGCAGGAGGCCAGCAGTGTGCTGCTGCTCTACCCTTTCCTGCCAGGCACAACACATGGCCCGGCTCAGCGCTGCCTATCTCCGGGAGAGCTCTGCTGCTGTGTCCTGGCTCTGCCAGTAATGACCTTGCGGTGCCAAGTGTCACCTATGCTGTGCCTGTGTCCCCCATACTGTCACCGCTGTGGTGCCCTGGCTGGATGCACCTCACGCAATCCCCCACCCTCACCTCCGCAGCACCACTGCACCCTTCACCCCCCCGGAGCACCCCCACCTGAGGTGGCTCCAGACCCCCTCCCCTACCCACAGCACCCTCACACCAGCCCATCCCCCACCCGCAGAACCCCTACAACCACCCCTACCCCACCTGCTGCACCCATGCACAGCCCCCCCAACCGCGGTGGCTCAGGACTCTCTCCCCCACCCACGGCACCTCTGGACACCCTCCCCCATATGCATCTATCCCGCACACGTCACTCCCCCAACCACAGCACCTCTATCCCCCTGCCCCATCTGCCCCCCTCTACCTGCAGCATCTAAAGACACCCTCTCCCATCCACAGGCCCCACGCACCCACCTCTCGCCCACCCACGGCACCCCCGGGCCCCCTCCACCATCCGCATCTCCCCCGTACAAACCACTCCCCCAACCACAGCACCTACTAGGTGATTCATTGTGCCCTGCGTGCGCTGTTCACACCATCGCTAGGGCCTACGGCCCCTTAACCATTACATGCACTTTGTCCATGCAATATTTAACCAATCACAAAATTATGTTTGGAGGTAATACTCCATATAATAAAAGGCCGTGCAAGGGCTAAGGGTGCGTAGCCGCTTGTGACGGTAGGGCGTGATGAGCCACCTAGTACCTAGTACCAAATAAAATCATCCACACTCTGTAAGTGTTTAACAAATATGTAGCATGGGGCACTCTCTACCCACTCGACTAGTGGTAATATATGTTTAATACATTCATAATACCTGGCCTCATACATGTGCTCTCTCTTTACATATTTTAGATGCACATGCATGACATTGCTCATGCACTTTTCAAAAGGAATCCAGTCAGGATCCCGGTGTTCGGGATCCTGGCAGTCGAAATATCAATGCCGCCATGCAGGAATCACAACACTGCCCCAAATTCCAACGCCGGGATCCCGACATGGATCTTAATGCCAGATACAGTATCCCAAAATGCAGGGATCCTGAACAAATTACTGCCAGCACCTCCCATAGTCAAGCCGTGGGGAAGGGGGTGGTTATGTTAAGGCTGCAGGGGGAGGGTTAAGCTGCAGGGGGAGGGTTGGCATCAGCCTGCAGGAAGGTTAGGATTAGGGAGGTTAGGGATTAGGTTTAGCCTAGTTACCTGCTAGGTTCGGAATCCTGAGCAACAGGATGCTACTTATTGGTATGCAGACTGCTGGCATACCAAGCGCCAGGATCCAATACCACCCCGTATAATGAAATTAACTTTAAACTGGATATGGCCATCTCTAAATGAGGTCCAAGATCACAAAATGTAAAGAAGCCAATCAAGAAGGATCAAGAATGTCTGTAGACTTATCAAAAGATCTATTATCTTATTCAGTTTCTCGTCTGCTCGGTTGTCATACAGTAGAAGATAAAGCGGGTGGAGATAAAGTACCAACCAGCCAGCTCCTGTCATTTTTCAAATACAGCCTGTGATACGGCAGTTAGGAACTGATTGGCTGGTACTTTATCTTCATCTACTTTATCTTTCTCCAAGACTTGGTACATTAATCAATATGTATTGTTAAGTGCATGGAGCCAATTAAGAGGATTATGTACTTAGTGTAGATAGAGTGTTGTAGTTTCTATGTAATGGTTCTGTTCTCTGCTTTGGACTAGGTTTACTGTCTGGACTACTGGATGTGGCTGTCCTGATCTTTGTTTTGGACATGACTACTCTATGGATTGCTGATTACTCTGTCATATGCTTGGGATCTAACTTTTCTCTTGATTACTGACAGCCTCAAACTGTGCTTTGGACTTTGATGGAGGCTGCATTATTTCTGTGCCAGCATAACAATGATTTATCACGCCTATATATCTTGTGTAAGGGTAAGTTTTGGAATAAGCCCATATTACATGCTTAAGACCAGCACATTGGTGAGCAACTCTTGCTCTAAGTGAAATGGCGCTGCTAAAGATTAAGGCCATTGGTTCTAGGAATTCATTCTATGACTTTCAACAAAGTGCTTCACATGTTCTAAGAGTAAATTTCTTTGAGTGTATTGGTAGCATTAAATGTCAAATATTCTAAAAGTAGATTTACTGTATGTTGGTGGTGGAGCAATGTATAAATAAATACTAGATCCACCAATGTGGTGTTGCCACACTCTTGGAATGGGTGTGGCGATCAAGTAGGATTATCGCTATCACTTTAGAGAGTTCAAGGACACCCTCCAACCATCCTTCTTCTTCTTATATACTGTAAACTTGCAATTCTGTGTGTGCCACAAATAACAGAGAAAATTAAGTAAAAAATGGCACCCCTGTTCCCAAAATTGGGACAAAGTCTTAATTGAGCGTCAAAAATCCTAATTGTAGAAGTCCACAAAAATAAGGACTACCAAAATCATTTAGTGGGCAGTTATGCTCTTTCCTTCTTGTTAATGCAGCTATCACTATTGCTTGTTTCTATGCTTAGTTGCTACTTGTCTGTATCCTGAAATGTTGGAGCTCTGCTTACAAACTGGATAGGTACGTGAAATCAAAGCAACGAGTAAACAGTTTATACCTCTCTCCCCTTATTAGCTCCAACATTAAATGAATAGCATTCACATATAATAAACAGGCCCTTGATGACATGAGGAACACATCCCTGATGAAGTTAAAAAAAAAAAAATAGAAACATGTTGGGCGGCCCTCTATCATCTGAATATCAGTCTATAGAATCTTAAAACACTGATCTTTTGCTTGATCAAAAATTTGCATTGTATGCAACATGAGATTGGGAAACCACACTTAAACTGAGGCCTGTATCAGATAAGTTACAGTATTGGATCACATTATAAAATTGTATACATGTAATCCTTAAATGTTTTCTAAAATAATATTTTACATAAAAATGACTATACTACATACAAATACTACAAATCCTTGCTGGATTGATGGGTGTTTTTCAGTGTGTGTGTGTGTGTGTGTGTGTGTGTGTTTCATAGAGAACCCTTTGAAGAGGAGACCATTCAGGTCTGAGAAAAATATACCATGATAGGCCTACATACAAGTTTGGATATAGGCCCTCATTCCGAGTTGTTCGCTCGCAAGCTGCTTTTAGCAGATTTACTCACGCTAAGCCGCCGCCTACTGGGAGTGAATCCTAGCTTCTTAAAATTGCGAACGACGTATTCGCAATATTGCGATTACACCTCTCTTAGCAGTTTCTGAGTAGCTCCAGACTTACTCGGCATCTGCGATCAGTTCAGTGCTTGTCGTTCCTGGTTTGACGTCACAAACACACCCAGCGTTCGCCCAGACACTCCTCCGTTTCTCCAGCCACTCCCGCGTTTTTCCCAGAAACTGTAGCGTTTTTCCGCACACACCCATAAAACGGCCAGTTTCCGCCCAGTAACACCCACTTCCTGTCAATCACACTACGATCACCAGAACGATGAAAAAGCCGTGAGTAAAATTCCTAACTGCATAGCAAATTTACTTGGCGCAGTCGCACTGCGGACATTGCGCATGCGCACTTAGCGGAAAATCGCTGCGATGCGAAAAAAAATACCGAGCGAACAACTCGGAATGACCCCCATAGTAAGATGATATCTAAGTTCAATCATTATTCAGTTGGAGTGAAATGGCTACACTATGAGTAATTTCTCTGTTTTTCTTCTATCTATCTATCTATCTATCTATCTATCTATCTATCTATCTATCTATCTATCTATCTATCTATCTATCTATCTAACTATCCATCCATACAAAGGCTGTTGGCAGCACTCATGGCTTCATGCAAAAAACGACTCAATTCAGTCTTGTGTGCATCAACATTTTAATGTTTGTGTTAAAACATTTTCATCAGGACAAAGACATACTACATAGTGCTTACCTATATACCCCCATCAGACTATCTGTGCTGCCCAGCATCCACCAAACCCGCTCAGTAAAGATGACATCATCACAGGTCACCGGCCCGCAGCATCACAGAGAATCCACACCTGAGGTGATTGAAACAAGAATCAAAGAGCTCAAACCAGTGCAAAACACATACATAGTATCAAAAACATGTTATACATTGACATATTATTTATCGCTGATGTCTAGTTACACTATTACAATAATTAAGTTAGCATAATCTATGAATTTAAGATTGACACTGATGATAGGGGTCCGTTTAAATACAAAAAAATACAAAACAAATACAGAAAAATACAGAAAACATACATATGTCCAAGTATCATTTCGGATTCGGCAAAATCACATAGATAATACTGAATGCATCTCATCAATAATGACAGCGCATAATTAGGAACCACCTATACCTTATCTTACGGTTACATAAAAAAATTATATGAACATCACTGTATTGCTGTTAATGAACAGATCATCAATCACGTGGAACCCTAAAAGCTGTCACCAATAAATATTGCTGATAGATTCTCACAAAAAGCAAGAGAGACCTGACTGTTCATTTAAACCTCTAGGTCAGAGGTTCTCAAACTCGGTCCTCGGGAGCCCACACAGTGCATGTTTTGCAGGTCTCCTCACAGAATCGCAAGTGAAATAATTAGCTCCACCTGTGGACCTTTTAAAATGTGTCAGTGAGTAATTAATACACCTGTGTACCTGCTGGGTTACCTGCAAAACATGCACTGTGTGGGCTCCCGAGGACCGAGTTTGAGAACCTCTGCTCTAGGTGATAGAGTGTCTAGTATAAAGACCCATTTAGCCTCAGCTTTTAGCAGGCATAATCCCCGATTTCCTCCACGTGTCAAGGGAGGGATGTGGTCAATAACGCAGTGTTTAAATACCGCCAAGGTGTGTCGGGCATTTAAAAATGTCTGGCGACGGGCTGATCACTGTGCCCCGTCACCAATGCTGCCCTAATAGATGTTCTATGTCCCGCCATCCATTCCTTGAAAGCGCATTTGGTCTTCCCAACATAATGGAGACTGCAGGGACAGCTTAAAAGGTAAACAACAAATTTAGTAGAACAGGTGACACAGTGTTTGATCTTATAATGTTTTCCAGTATATGGGTGACAAAAACTGTCACCCGCCAGCATATGGCTGCAAGTTGTGCACCCAAGGCAATGGAAGCAACCTGGTTTAGTTGTATTAAGAAAACCTCCCACTGCGGTATTATTAGTTAAAGGGAAATGTACATTGGTTTTAACCAAATGGTCTCGGAGATTGTTGCCCCTTTTATATGCTGGCATCAACTTAGTATTGGACAAAGATGAAAGGTGTTTGTCCAATTGCACAATTGGCCAGAATTTCTTAGTGATATGTCTTGTTGCTAGAATGGGTATTAAATCTATTGACCCAAATTAATCTATCCTTATCTGAGTTTTGCTCTGCAGTACAAAGGGTAGCTGTACGTGGCATCTTAAGTACTTTTTGTTTAAAAGCTTCAAGGTGAACTAGAGAATCACCTCTTGTGGTGAATTTTGTAATAATATTATCCAGTGTAGACACAATTTTTGATTCATTGCTTGCAATGCATCTTGTTCTCAACATCTGCGAGTACAGGAGTCCCTTCCGTAGAGGAAAGGGGTGATGACTGGATGCAAGAAGAATATTATTTCTATCAGTAGGCTTAAAAAATAAATCTGTACTGATTTTGATATTATTGATTTCTATATGTACAAGAAAATCGACCATATTTGGGTCTATATTATACGTGAGTTTCACCGGTGAAGGTGACTCGTTATGGTCATTGAGCAATTTCGCCAAATTCTCTCATGATCCTGTCCAAAATAACAATAAATCATCTATGTGTTAGGTGCCGCGGTCTGCTTCCGAGCGACGCTCACGGCCGCCGCACCTCCCTCGCTGCCCGCCCGGCGCCTAGCAACGCCAGGATGCCATGCGTACTGTAGCCGCCGGGTCCCTGGCAACGCTAGGACGCCGGGCGTCCACAGCCGCCGGGTCCATGGCAATGGGGACGCCATTGGCGGACCGCGTTCCCCGTTGCCAGATAAACTGGATTAGTTGTTCGTGCAGCAGGGCAGCTGCACGGCAACTATTAATTAGGGTCTGGGGGCTGGTCTTGCTGGCCCTCCTGTTATTGGCCAGCAGTGCCTTTTTATGGGAGCCAGCACACTGCAGCCTCGCCGGTGATAGCTTCCTGTATGCTGTTCCTGCCTTGCAAAGTTTGTTCCTAGTCTGCTGAATCTGGTCGATCCTGCTCCCTGCGCTCCTGAGTCCTGGAGTTCTGAAGCCGGTCCTGGGAAT
Organism: Pseudophryne corroboree; assembly: GCF_028390025.1. Lineage (NCBI taxonomy): Eukaryota > Metazoa > Chordata > Amphibia > Anura > Myobatrachidae > Pseudophryne > Pseudophryne corroboree. Next base: position 558,854,874 of record NC_086449.1, on the reverse strand, counting down.
CCTTCCAGTCCAAGTGAACCTGTTGCAGTCATCTGGGGGTTCTCGCTTATTGGGGTTCTCTCCCGGTTTCGTGAGTAGCGGCTTCTGCCGTGTGTTGCGGCCTAGGCCGCTTAGTCCTTGCATTTGTTTTGCACTGGTGTTTTTGCGGAGGTTTCTGCTTTTCACTGTCCTCCCCAGTACACAACGGTGCCGTGTGGGGTGTGGACAGTGGTATCTTTTGTTGTTCTTTTCCTTTGGTGGCGTGCCGCACATATATTTAGTTTTGGGGTTGTTAGTAGCCCCTAGCCTTCTGTTTGCTTTAGTTAGGGGTCCCCTTGTTATTATCCTGTCTCGGTTCATGCCTTGTCTCACTCTAAGACCCGGGGGCATCGGAGTTGGGCAGACCTAATCCGCCCTTCAAACGCAGCTGCCGTGGGCCCAAGAAACCATAGTCACGCAGGCGTGAACTGACCACACGGGTGAAACAATGGAGGTAGGTTGCTAGGGGCTATTCCCATACCACACCTTATTTCAGCATCACGTTCTGGTGCTCTGGATTTACTATGCAACATCTCTCTTGTTCTGAGCACCAGGAACGTAACATTATCACCGGCCCCAAAAAGAATAAAGAGTTATTTGTATTTGGTGGGCCTTGAAATTCGGCCTCATGAATCCGGCAGTATTAGGACCGAATCCCAGCCAGCTTTTGGCCAACCAGATTCAGGAACTAACTCAGATGGTTCAGGATCTTACTCTTCGGGTGAGATCGCAGGAAGATCTTTTGTGAGCCTCCCCGAGTATGATTCCAGAACCAAAGATGCATCTTCCTAACCGTTTTTCGGGTAGCCGAAAGGATTTTTTTAAATTTCAAATCAGCTTGTAAACTTTATTTTCGTTTAAGGCCCCGATCCTCTGGTACTGAGTCTCAACGGGTAGGGATTGTGATGTCATTACTGCAAGGCGATCCGCAAACCTGGGCTTTTGGGCTAAAAGCCGATGACACAGCCTTGCTATCTGTAGATGCCTTTTTTAAGTCCTTAGGCCTTTTGTATGACGACCCTGATAGGGAAGCATCGGCTGAGAGCCACCTGCGTGCACTTTAACAGGGGAAAAATCCCGCAGAGGTGTATTGTACCGAATTTCGCTGTTGGTCGAACGACTGTGGCTGGAACGACCCGGCCCTGCGCAGTCAGTTTCGCCTCGGTTTGTCCGAAGTTATCAAAGACAGTCTCCTTCAGTACCCCACTCCTGAGACTTAAGATAAACTCATGGAGCTTGCTATTAAGATTGATCGTCATCTCCGAAAGCGGTGGGCTGAAAGGGGAGCTAATGTCAGGCCCAGTCCATGTGTATATACTTTCCCTGAGGACGTAGAGGAGCCCATGCAAATGGGTCTCTCCCGGCTGTCCCCAGAGGAAAGAGCCAGAAGACTAAATTCTGGGCTCTGTTTGTATTGTAGTGGCAAGGGACATGTTGCGCGTAATTGCCCAAATAAGCAGGGAAACGCGCTGACCAAGTGAATTGTGAGGGGGTTCACTTGAGTCTGCAATTAATCTCCTCTAACAATTCCTTATTAATGCCTGTAAAAATTTCCTTTGGTAGTCTCACTTCGTTGGTGTCGGCCTTCGTTGACAGCGGAGCTGCAGGAAATTTTATGGATCTTGTTTGGGCCTTCCACACATACCTTTAGATAAATGTATCACCATGCACGGCCTGGACGGTGGTCCACTTTCTAGGGGGGTAATTACTCACCGCACGCCTCCAGTACAACTGACTGTGGGGGCCCTACATTCGGAGAAAATCTAGTTCTATCTTACCCATTGTCTGGCTGTTCCCATTGTCTTAGGTCACCCCTGGCTTGCCTTTAATAATCCCACCATAGATTGGCGGTCTGGGGAGATTTCCCGATGGGATTCTTTTTGTGTTGAGGAGTGTATTTCGCGTCCAGTCCGGATTGCGGCTGTCATTCCAGAACTTATTCCTTTGCAATATCAAGATTTTGCCTACGTTTTTTCCAAGGGTAATGCGGATATCCTGCCTCCTCATCGGTCCTATGCCTGCGCCATTGACCTGGTTCCCGGTGCTTCTCTACCCAAAGGGAGACTATATGCCCTGTCTGGCCCGGAAACTACGGCAATGGATGAGTATGTACAGGAGAGCTTGAAGAAGGGCTTTATTAGGCCCTCAAAATCTCCATTGAGCGCAGGATTCTTTTTTGTTGAGAAAAAAGATGGGTCGCTCAGACCATGTATTGATATCGGGCGTTGAATAAAATTTCTGTTAAAAATACCTACCCTTGCCACTGACTTCAGTACTATTTGATCAGCTCCGTACTGCCGTTATCTTTTCCAAAATCGATCTTAGAGGGGCTTACAATCTCATCCGAATAAGATCTGGGGATGAGTGGAAAACGGCTTTCAGCACACAGTCGGGACATTATGAATACCTGGTGATGCCGTTTGGGCTGTCTAATGCTCCTGCTGTATTTCAAGATCTCATTAACGACGTCCTTCGTGACTTTCTAGGAAAGTTCATAGTCGTTTATTTAGACCACATTTTGATTTACTCTGAGTCCTTTGAACAACATATTACCCATGTGCGACTGGTCCTTCAGAGGTTATGGGAAAATCATTTGTATACCAAAACTGGAGAAATGTGATTTCCACATCACAGAAGTGTCCTTCCTGGGGTATATTATTTTTCCAAAGGGGTTTTTCATGAAACCAAAAAAACTCCAGGCAATCCTTAATTGGGCACAACCCACGAACTTAAAAGCAATCCAGCGCTTTTTAGGGTTTGCAAATTATTATAGGCGTTTTATTCATACCTTCTCAGATTTGGTTGCTCCTATTGTGGCGTTGACTAAAAAAGGAGCGGACCCTTCCAATTGGTCGCCTAAAGCCAAGTCTGCCTTCCTGGCCTTGAAACAGGCCTTTGTCTCAGCTCCAGTACTCAGACACCCTAACCCGGATCTCCCCTTTATTGTCGAGGTAGATGCCTCAGAGGTTGGAGTGGGGGCTATCCTTTCTCAGGAAGACCCGGAGTCTCGGGAATTACACCCATGTGCCTTCATGTCCAGAAAATTCTCCTCCGCAGAATCCAACTATGATGTTGGTAATCGAGAATTGTTGGCAGTTAAATGGGCTTTCGAGGAGTGGAGGCACTGGCTGGAAGGAGCAAGGCATACCATTCCTGTGTTCACTGACTACAAGAACCTGCAGTATATTGAGTCAGCTAAACGGCTTAATGCTCGACAGGCACGTTGGGCGCTGTTTTTTACTCGTTTCAGGTTTATCATCACCTTCAGGCCCGATTCCAAGAATATGAAAGCCGATACCCTGTCACGTTGTTTTCTTCCAGTACACAATAACCACCCGGCTACTACCCCCATAGTCCCATCGTCTGTCATCCGGGCTGGCCTCACACAGGATTTATTTACACAGCTAGTCCAGCTTCAGCAGCAGGCTCCCAATGTCACTCCTGCAGATCGTCTCTTCGTCCCTGAATTTCTGGGAGGCACTGTTCTAGCTGAGTTTCATGATAATAAGGTTTCTGGTCATCCGGGTATCACTAAAACCTTGGAGTTAATCTCTCGCTCAGTGTGGTGGCCTAATCTTTCTAAAGATGTGAGGGAATTTGTCCGTTCCTGTCAGGTTTGTGCTCAGTACAAGGTATCTCGATCGTTGCCGGTCGGGCAACTCATGCCTCTAGCCATTCCTCTCAGGCCATGGTCACATATATCCATGGATTTTGTGGTGGACCTTCCTCTTTCAGCTGGGTTCTGGGTCATTTGGGTGGTAGTAGACCATTTTAGTAAGATTGCCCACTTCATTGCTCTTCCCCGATTACCCTCCGCTCAAGGGTTGGCAGTTTTGTTTCTCCGCCATGTCTTCAGGCTCCATGGTTTACCCATGGATATTGTCTCTGATCGGGGACCACAATTCATTGCCCGTTTCTGGAAACGTTTTTGTGCCTCATTAAATATGAAACTCTCTTTAACATCTGTGTATCATCCACAGTCTAATGGACAAACTGAACGTGTTAATCAGTCATTAAAACAGTATTTACGGCTATATTCGGCCAAACTTCAGAATGATTGGTCTGAATTTCTTCCTTTGGCCGAGTTTGCCTATAATAACTCTTGTCATTCTTCCACCAAGGAGTCTCCATTCTTTTCGGTCCTGGGCTTTCATCCTAGAGCCAATTCTTTTTACCCTCATTTTCCAGTCTCTTCGTTGACCTTAACTTCCCATCTCAGAATGATTTGGAAAAAGGTGCACCTTGCCCTTAAGAAGGCTGCCTTCCGAGAAAAAAAAAATTCAGATAGTTTCCGACGCCCATGCACTTTTAAGGTGGGAGATAAGGTGTGGTTGTCAACCCGCAACATCAAGCTCCGACAACCCTCGGCTAGATTGGGACCCAAATTTATTGGACCGTTCCTTATCGTAAAGAAGGTCAATCCAGTTGCTTTTCGGCTACGCTTGCCTAAATCACTCAAAATTGGCAATACTTTTCACTGTTCCCTTCTGAAGCAATATATTTCTTCCAGGAGATTCCCTCAGAAAACTTCCCAGGGTATACCTCCGGTGGATGTTCAGGGGCAACAAGAGTTCCTGGTGGAGAAGGTTTTAGATTCCAAAGTTTCTTGGGGCCGGCTTTATTTTTTGGTTCACTGGAAAGGCTATGGCCCGGAAGAAAGGTCTTGGGTCCTGGATAACAATTTACATGCCCCTAAACTTAAGAGATAATTCTTTCAGGAATTTCCTCAGAAACCCGGCTTTAGGGGTTCTTTAACCCCTCCTCAAGGGGGGGTACTGTTAGGTGCCGCGGTCCGCGGCGCCACTCGGTCTGCTTCCGAGCGACGCTCACGGCCGCCGCACCTCCCTCGCTGCCCGCCCGGCACCTAGCAACGCCAGGACGCCGTGCGTACTGTAGCTGCCGGGTCCCTGGCAACGCTAGGACGCCGGGCGTCCACAGCCGCCGGGTCCATGGCAATGGGGAGGCCATTGGCGGACCGCGTTCCCCGTTGCCAGATAAACTGGATTAGTTGTTCGTGCAGCAGGGCAGCTGCACGGCAACTATTAATTAGGGTCTGGGGGCTGGTCTTGCTGGCCCTCCTGTTATTGGCCAGCAGGGCCTTTTTATGGGAGCCAGCACACTGCAGCCTCGCCGGTGATAGCTTCCTGTATGCTGTTCCTGCCTTGCAAAGTTTGTTCCTAGTCTGCTGAATCTGGTCGATCCTGCTCCCTGCACTCCTGAGTCCTGGAGTTCTGAAGCCGGTCCTGGGAATCCTTCCAGTCCAAGTGAACCTGTTGCAGTCATCTGGGGGTTCTCGCTTATTGGGGTTCTCTCCCGGTTTCGTGAGTAGCGGCTTCTGCCGTGTGTTGCGGCCTAGGCCGCTTAGTCCTTGCATTTGTTTTGCACTGGTGTTTTTGCGGAGGTTTCCGCTTTTCACTGTCCTCCCCAGTACACAACGGTGCCGTGTGGGGTGTGGACAGTGGTATCTTTTGTTGTTCTTTTCCTTTGGTGGCGTGCCGCACATATATTTAGTTTTGGGGTTGTTAGTAGCCCCTAGCCTTCTGTTTGCTTTAGTTAGAGGTCCCCTTGTTATTATCCTGTCTCGGTTCATGCCTTGTCTCACTCTAAGACCCGGGGGCATCGGAGTTGGGCAGACCTAATCCGCCCTTCAAACGCGGCTGCCGTGGGCCCAAGAAACCATAGTCACGCAGGCGTGAACTGACCACACGGGTGAAACAATGGAGGTAGGTTGCTAGGGGCTATTCCCATACCACACCTTATTTCAGCATCACGTTCTGGTGCTCTGTATTTACTATGCAACATCTCTCTTGTTCTGAGCACCAGAAACATAACACTATGTACCTAAAATAAACAAAAATGTTAGAACTGATGTCACTTGAAGAAAAGAACAATTGGTCTTCTACCTGGAACATATGCAAATGATGGTGACACATTACTGCCCATAGAGCAGCCTTGAAGCTGTAAATAATTATTATTGAACCAAAAAATAATTGCATTGCAAAGTTAATTATAATAGTTGTATGAATAAATCAATGTCCAGTCCACCATACGCATCATTGTTGGTAATGAGTGATCTCCCCGCCTATAACCCCTCCTCGTGGGGGATACAGGTGTAGAGCTTACTTACATCAATGATGGCCAGAATGCAACCTGAAGGAACAAATTCAATAGATAGTAAATTGTTAAGCAGTGTAGTGGTATCTTTAAGGCAGGTGTTTCTCACTTGAACACAAGGATGCAAAAAATTATCTAAAAAGATTGACACACATTGATAACGTGACCCCCTAGCTGAGATGATGGGTCGAGGTGGAGGGGTATGGTTATTTTTGTGTATTTTCAAGAGAGAATACAGAATAGGTGTTATTGGAAATTAGGTAGACAGCACCTCAAATGCCGGTTGTGAAAGTCTACTGTCAGAAAGGGCAGCCTTTAGGATGGTTTCCAATTCTTCTTTGAACTGTTGAATAGGGTCCGAAGATAGTCTCTGATAAGTGTCTGTATCCGCAAGCAGGCAGTCCAAGTCTTTAACATAATCGGCTGTATTCTGAATGACTATGGTCCCGCCTTTATCAGCCGGGCGGATTACCACGTCATCATATTTAGATAATTGGATTAATGTCTCCCATTCAGGTTTTGAGAGATTAGAATGTCTTTCTTGTTTTTGTTTGGTACTAATGCGGACCTGGTGATCTATGCTCATACAGTAAGCTTTAATAGCTTGATTGTGTGATATCAGGTCAAACTTTGATTTGACTCTTAAAGAAGCAGGAATTGTAATATATTGAGAAGACGTAGAGGGATGTGAGTTGAAATATTCTGTAAGTCTCAACTGATGTCTAATTTAAATTGTTCCACCCTCCACTCAAATGGATTTAATTTAGTTATAGGGACAAAATTAAGTCCCCTTGATAGAATTTTGTTTTCCAATGGAGAAAAAGTGTGACCAGAGAGGTTGAATATCATTTCTGTTTGGAGTATGAATTATGTTTTACATTTCGTCCTCTGCCCCTGGCCCCCAGCCTCATGTAGCACCTTCGGGTTATCAAGTTGTGCTCTGGTGCGTACCCCTAAAGGGGGGTGACCTGGAATCGTATCTTGCAATTCAATATCGCTTGCATATGCTGTACCATCTGTAGATGTTTCCGTTTTCAACTGCGCAGTATTAAACCTATTAAATGGTCACCATCTCAGTATCCTTTTTGTAGTGGAGGTGCCTGATATCCATGGATAATCGTTGTTAACTTTATCCACTTTGTTTCTTTTATACTGTATTAAATCTTTCATGTATTTTTTGATCTGGGTAGACAATTTTTCAAGCCAACTATTAGAGACATCTGCCTCTAATGTAGTTTTGTGAGCAGTTGACCTCCTCTGTGACTAAAAGTATAAGGTCATAGGATATCTATCTATATATATATGAATATCTATCTATATGGATATCTATCTATCTATCTATCTATCTATCTATCTATCTATCTATCTATCTTTATATCTAATTTTTTTTAAATAGTGTTCACCAGTCTCCTTGATAGAAAAAATAGAGTTTTTTTTTAACAGCACAGCATACAGGTGGTCGATGTTTTGGTAATATTTTATGACCTTGGTCAGCACAACAAACAGAATCATCTTGATCAAAGCACCATGAGAAGTGGAGCTTTGACTGAATGATGCTGTTTGTTGTCTAGACAAAGGTCGTACATCCAACACCTGTATACTATGCTGTTAATAAAACTGCGTTTTTTCTATCAAGAAGACTGGTGAGTGTTGTCTTGAAAAAGCATTTCATGTTCGGTAGCCTTATGTCAACTTCAGTGATCTTCTGGAATATCACCCCAGCAGCTGAAATGGAACCGAGTGTTTTATATGTGTATACTATTGATAAATCAGAAATAAGTTTATGCTCATTTATATGCATAAAACAAATATTAATTGATAAAAATATTAAAAGTATGTATTTTACTAAAATACTGATAGTTAATAGTATAGCTCTAGTCCTTCCATTTAGTAAGTGTTTTTATTAATAACTGAGATGCATGAAGAACTGTAGATAAATGTAATGTGTTCTGCAGGAGTATCTTGGAAAATTTATTCTTTCTTGTCTTTTTAAACATAACATTTCTGCAGTGAGCATTACCCTGTTGAAGATGAAGCCCAGATAAGATTACTTCACTTTTAAAGAAGATTTTTGATAAAACTTTTGTCACTATATATTTATTCAGATACATACATACATACATACATACATACATATGTCTGTACTAAAAAAAGATAAAAACTGTTTTACATAACACGATATACATTAATAAGATTTGTAAGCAACTTGTGGATATTAAGGTAATTATGTATATAAGATGACTAATTACATTTGAGAAAGTATTTAAAATGGCTGCTGAATGTTGAATAAGTAGAGTAGAGTTGAGAGACAAAGCTGAGGTGGACGTAAGCCAAGGCCATGAATGGTTCGACGCATGCATAGGCCTTCATGTGTATTGTCAAGGTTAATTTCTATTGGATGTACAGATGAGTCTTGATTACTTAATTTGATGAGTATAAATAATAGAGCTAAAGGGAGCTCGGCTTTTAGGAAGACTCAAGATGGATGATTTAAAGTGGCATGCTGCTGAGACATGTAACTATAAATGCTTTCTTTGTTTTTTATTTGTACGTTAATTATTTTCTGTACATTAATTATTAGATAAAAGTAAAAGTAATTATTTAATTCTTGACTAAACATTGAATAATTTATATAATATCTAATTTTACTATTTATTTAAAAGACTGTTACAACCTTGTTGACATTTATATTGATGATTGAGTGTATGTGTTGGGCTAGCCTTCATGGGGTCTGCTTCTGTAATAAGATTTCCAATCTCAAGTATTACTTGTATTAACACCTGAAAGAGGAACAGATACTTTTTTTTCAAATTCCCTGAATTTAACATTAAAACACATACAGTAGAAGAAAAACATTGGCCTTAGACAGCAGTGTGGGAAACATGTGAGAGAACATAAGTTGGGCAACAGGATGTAACAAAGGTTTCATTTAAATGTTTTAATTTTAATTTTGACAAAGAAAAAAGTTCATATCAGATAAGGATCTTATCACTATTTTATATATACACTATATGGACAAAAGTATTAGGCCACACTTGTTAATTATTGAATTCAGTTGTTTCAGTCAGAACCGTTGCTACAGGTGTATAAAATTAAGCACCTAGCCATGCAGTCTCCATTTGCAAACATTTGTGATACAAATTGGGTAGTTCTGAAGAGCTCAGGGACTTTAAACATGGTACTGTGATAGGATGCCACCTTTGCAATAAGAGGGTTTGTGAAATTTACTTCCTGCTGGAAATACCATGGTCAACTGTAACTCCTCTTTCACCCCGCCAAAGGAGGGTCGCACGTGGGACCAACATGGTACAACCTGGGTTTGGCCCCTTTCACACTGTCAGTGGTCACGTGCCCTGGGCTGACACTTGGAGATGATATCATCTCCAAGTGCCAGCTTTCCTATAGTGTTACCCATTCACATTGCACAGCAACCCGTTTGAAGTTGCGTTAAACTCTGGTTGCTACCTGGGTAATGGGCCTAATTCAGATCTGATAGTAGCAGCACTTTTGTTAGCAGATGGGGAAAACCATGTGCACTGAAGGGGGGGCAGATACAACATGTGTAGAGAGAGTTAAATTTGGGAGGGGTGTGTTCAAACTGAAATCTAAATTGCAGTGTAAAAATAAAGCAGCCAGTATTTAGCCTGCACAGAAACAACATAACCCACCCAAATCTAACTCTCTCTGCACATGTTATATCTGCCACACCTGCAGTTCACATGGTTTTGCCCATCTGCTAACAAATTTGCTGCTACGATCAGGTCTGAATTAGGCCCAATTTCTCCTGGCCCCTTTCACACTGCACAAAAACACAGTTTGCTATATGTTCACGTGCAATAACCTGGGTTATTTTTGGCAGTGTGAAAGGGGTATAAAAAATATTATTAGAAAGTGGAAGCATTTAGTAACAAAGTGACTCAGCCACGAAGTGGAATACCATGTAAAAATCACAGAGCAGGCTCAACAACAGCCAAGGGCATGTAAAAGTTGCAAATGCATTACTTATTTTATGGATGAAATAAAAGGCCCCCTGAAAGGAGAATTTATGTTTACATTGTGCTTTGTAAAGTAATTTTTATTATGTCAGCTTTGGCGGCAAAATCTGACATTTTACAAACTCAGCTCAAACTCACTTCCATTACATAATACTTGCCTACTCTCCCGGATTTGCCGTGAGTCTCCCGAAAATTGACCCCACCCCTTGCACTCGCACATAGCTCCCCCCATACTTGGATGAGAGCAATGACGCGATTCACGTGGAACCGCATTATCATGGCCCTGCACAACAATGCCGGTAATCTCAGCATTGTGTAATGGGGGCATGTGGCTACAATGACACAATTTTGCAGGCATGCCTCACACTCTGCCCCTTCAAGTAATTGTGCCCGCCCCCCATATTCTGCACCATGCCCTGCAATACCGACCCGGCTGCCTCCTCCCGGAAGAGGCAGACAGAAATCGTCAAGTATGCATTACATCCTGGCCTTTGTGTCCATCTCTACTATGACAGTTTCTATATGCCTGTCCTGTAGGTCTGATGAGTAAAAGTGATGTGCATAGGTAGTACACACCTTAAACCAAGGGCCAGATGTAATTGCCAAGAGCTCCTAATAGAGTAGTACATGATGTGCAGCTGTACGCACTTCTAGATATTACAACTGGCAAAGGATTGAGCAGAAAAGAGCAGTAATATGCCTCCAAATGATATTTTCCATACTCTAGACATTAAGTAATAGAAGATTTGTGAGAACATATAAGGAGTATGTCTAGTTGTACCTTGCTGCAGGGCATCCACACCCTATGATTTGAAGTGAGTGGTTTTATGGAATAAATCAAAACTCTGCTGTTAAGTGCAGTACAACATACTGTACTGTACTTAACAGTAGATTTTTATGCTTGTGTGTGTCAAATACTGTATTATATATGTTTTAAAGTTTAAGTGACAAGGGATTATTTTAATTGGTCATGTAGGAGGAAGGCCCCAAGAAATCAATGCTCCAAAGTGAAACAGTGTTACCATTTCTATGCGGTAATGTCTTTCCAAACACGTAGTGAGACATCTTGCTGAGCTATAAATAGATTTCTAATGACTGTCAGACACTGCGCTTAGGAAATTTCCTGGTAGGTTTCTCATTACAGAGACAACATCATTAATAAAGTTGCTAGGATTTTTTTCACCATTGCAGAATTGTCTTGCTCATGAATAGCTGCAAAGATATATGCCTATTGTTTATAATTGGCAACTAATTTCTAAGACTGTTATTAATCATAATTATCTATATCATACAATTGCAAAACAGACTAAATTGCTTATGACTGGATAGCTATGACGAGCAAATAAAGTAACAGCAGATGTCTTAAATGTCATGCCACTGTGGAACATCATATCAAGGGATTGTAAGAGCAGTATTTGCTGCTAAATTGACCATATGAGAAATCTGACACCTTTGCCCTTTGTGTCAATGTGTCAATGTGCTGTGTATTTGTGTTTTTTCTTTTCATTCCAGAATCTGGGATACATCAGGGAACAATCAGATAATAATATAATCTGCAACTGGGACTTTCCTTATCAGCTTTGCCCAAGAAAATAATATGTGCCAGGACAAACTTGGCAAACGCATTTCCAGTTAATGATCTGTGTCAAATGTGAGAAATGTGATTTACAATAGTTGTTCATTTAAACACATAGCTTTCCATTACCAGTGTTCTTGTTAAAGACATTCTGGATCTTCATTTTAAATTGCAATATATATAATACAATGTGTGTAAACATGGAAAGAAAATCGTTAATACTACAGAAAAAGTTACTAAAAAAATGTATTCACATAAATTCACAAAAATGAAAACAGGGAGTGAGTACTTTAATAATAGAATGAAGCCTTTCAAATTCCATTAATGATTGATTCTACTGTAACATTTGTAATTCAACAAATTGATTTGGTTATCTACATATTAGAAAGTTTTCTTTAGGACGTTTCTGAGTAAATGCTAAAGATTACTGTAAGTTGGTCATCATAAGCACACTTTGTGTTGACCAACGAATACAATTTTTTAGTGAAGTTTCTTATATAAGTATTAAGGTGTCATCTCCACAATATTGACTCCTGTTTTCATGTGCTTTATGGTTAGATGGTGAGAAGCCTCCTAACAGCTACTGAGATCAAATGAATACAATAAGCACCTATTTGTAATGTCTCTGTTAGCTGGAAAAGTTGGCTATCGATACTCTCTAGGGTGTGGGTCTTAAATTGCTGACAATGTACTAATTATTACTGGGAGCATAAAGCCTGTTCTAAATGTGCATTTATCCGATGCTTGTAAAGATTTTGTGAATTCGAAGCTTAATTTTGTATCTACCAATGGCTATGCAGAGCTTTGTTGTGGCAGATGAGTAACTATATGATGATCTATGTAATTAGGCATCATGTGTATATGTTCTGCAACAGGCACATCATGTCTACTGCATGGAGGATAACCATGGTGTCATGTTCTCCCTCTGTTGGTGTGTCTACAGCTTCTTGCATGTTGGTTCTACTGATTTAGTGCAAATTGATGTTTATTGGTTTACACTACATGGATAAACATGACAAAAAATAATAGTTAGTAACATAGTGACATAATGAGGATAAAAAAAGACAAAATGTCCATTGAGTTCAACCTTTATTATATTTCTTAAACTAATTGGTATGTAATTATAGTTTAACTATAGTGACCAAAATAAAGTTATGTTTTAAGTCTTAATAACTACTATAATCCGTGCTTTTTCTAAAAATACTCTTCACTTAAATGCTATATCCTTGAATATTTCTTTCAGCTAGGAATTTATCTAAACCATTTTTGAACATATTGACTGATCCACCATTACTACCTTCTCTGGCAGAGAATTCCAAATTATCACTGCCCTTACTGTGAAGAACACTTTCCTTCGTTGTGTATGAAATTTTCTCTCTTTTAACCTCAGATGGTGTCCACGTGTCCTGTGTAGAGGTTTTTTAAAAAACAAATTGCCTGACAGATACTTGTATTGTCCCTTTATATATTTGTAAATATTAATAATGTCCCCTCTTAGCTGCATCTTTTCGTGTGTAAACATATCAAACCTAGAAAGCCTTTCCTCATAATCCCTTTCAAGTTCCAAGATATATTTTTTATAATGCGGTGCCCAGAACACAATATTCAAGGTGTGGCCGTACCAATGATTTCTACAGTGGCAGGATTACACTCTCATCCCTTGTCTCAATTCTCCATTTTATGCATGCTAACACCTTATTTGATTTTGTTGCTGCACTTTGACATTGGGCACTGCTACTAAGTCTATTATTAATAAGCACCCCAAACCTTTTTGAACTACCATTTCCCCTACATCTTTGCCATTTAATTTATACAGTAGGCTGCCCAATTGTTCTTAGTCCCAAGGTGTATAACTTTACATTTTTCTATAATGAACATCATTCTCCATTTGTCTGCCCAAACCTCCAGTTTAGATAAATCATTCTGTACAGACTCAACATCCTTATCTGAAATAATTAATCTACACAGTTTAGTATCATCTGCGAAAATTGACACTGTGCTTTCCAGACCCACTCCTAGGTCATTAATAAATATGTTAAACAGTAGTGGCCCAAGTACTGACCTTAGCGGTATTCCACTGAGTACTGAGGCCCAGTCAGAATACATTCCATTAACCACCATTCGCTGTTCCCTGTTATCCAGCCAATTACTTAACCAAGTACAGATAGTGTCTCCTATACCAAGCTCTCTTAATTTGTAAATAAGTCTCATATGTGGCACCAGAACCGGATTATGGGAGGGGCAACAGGAACAAATGACCCTGGGCCCCCACGGATTAGGGCCCCACACACATTGTCCCCAGCCTCCCCACTGCTATTAACATAAAACTGGAGTACAGCATTTAGCTGTCTCCATTTTTTTCCTCTTTGGCGGCTCAGCTGTTACTTGACAGCGGGCGCCAAGGAGCTTCACTGTAGTCAGTGTCTTGTGGGATCATGACGTAAATCTTGCAAGACTCTAACTGTCTAGGGCAGCAGCTGAAGTGGCCAGTAGAGCTGAGAATGCCTGCCAAGGCACTCAGCGGTTGGCTTGTGATGCCCATGCCTCCTTTGTCTTCCCATCACCCAACCCTCCAGTGGAGCATCAGTATGGCTAACCCTGACTGAGTGAGCTGCTGCAGAGGTAAGCAGCAGTGGAGGGTTACATAATATATATATTTATATATATATGTGTGTGTATGTATATATATATATATATATATATATATAAATGTGTGTGTATATATATATATATATATATATATTAAATGGGAATGGCACTCCTGGATCCAGGACACCATTTTTCATTTTTGATAATTTTATTCATAGGGGCCCCCTCAAGATTGTTGCCCAGGGGCCCCCATAGAGCTTAATCCAGTCCTGTGTGGCACTGTATCGAAGGCTTTAGCAAAATGCAAATAGACCACATCCACTGCTTTACCCTGATCAATATTATTGCTCACGTTCTTGTAGAAGCTAATTAAGTTAGTTTGACATGACCTGTCCCTCACAAAACCATGCTGATTCCTATTAATGACCATGTAGGTATCCAAGTACTCTTCCATACTATCCCTTATTAAACCTTCGAGTATTTCCCCCCATAGATGTCAAACTTATCAGTCTGTAGTTACTGGGATGAGTTTTAATTCCCTTTTTGAATATTGGGACTACCTCTGCTATACACCAGTCCTTCGGTATCAAATAAATATATGGGCCTTGCTAGTAATGAGTTAAGCTCCGTAAGAACCCTTTGGTGAAGTCGATCCAGACCAGGAGTTTTATTTATCTTGATTTTACTCAGTTTCTCCCAGACTACTTCATCATTAAACCAAGTACTTAGCAATGGGACATTATCATAGCTTATGTTGTGCTCTACTCCCACCAACAGGTCCTCTCTAGTGAACATTGATGAAAAAAAATGTGTTCAATAAATCTGCTTTATCTTTGTCATCATTAATCAAGACACCCAACTCGCTCTTTAATGGTCCTATATTCTACTTTTTTAACCTTTTACCATTTATGTACTTAAAATTTTTTTTATGGTTTATTTTACTCTTCTAGGTGATTTGTTTTTCATTTTCTATTTTTGCTGCTCTGTTCTTTTTTGCATTTACTGTGCATTCCTTGTAGTAGTGGAATGACTCCGCCTTCCCGTCAGATTTAAACACTTTGAAATCATGTCTCTTCTTATTCATTTGTTCCTCACTCTTCTTGTTAAGCCACAACAGTTTGAATTTAATACTCCTACATTTGCTACCCTTGGGAATAAACATACAGTATGAGTGTACTTATCTAGCAAAATTTTAAAAACATCCTACATTTCAGTCGTATTCTTACCATGAAACAAAATTTCCCATCTATGTCCTTTATTGTTAGTTTCAGCATGTTAAAATTAGCTTTTCTAAAGTTGAAAGTCTTAGTTGGACCCTTATAGTGTTGTTTTTGAAAACTGATATCGAATGTGACCATATTATGATCTCTATTTCCCAAGTTCTCCTTTACTTTAGTATTCAATATAATTTCCACATACTTAGTTAATACTAGATCCAGTATAGTCCTAAATCTAGTTGGTTCCTTGTTTACTTGAGATAAGTAGTTATCTTTTAGCATGATTAAGAACCGGTTACCCCTAGCTGTATTACCTAATTTGGTGTTCCAATTTATGTCTGGATAATTAAAATATAATAAATCACAGTCTATGGGCCAAATTCAGGCCTGATCGCCGTTGTGCGAAATTGCACAGCAGCCGATAATTGAATGACTGCACATGTGTATGCACTGCAATGTGCACGCAAGAGCCCAAACAGCAACAGAATGGTGCTAAAATTTCAATCGCTAGGTGTACGCAAGGTTATTGAGAGGAAGTGGACATTTTGGTGTGGTAATGGTACATTTTCTGGGAGTGTATTGAAAAATACAAGCATTCCCAAGTGTTTTCAGGGCAGTTGTGTGACACCAGCTCTGGCCTCGATCAGCCTGTTTCTTTCACACTGTAGGAGTAAGTCCTGGGCTATGCACAGACTGGAAAAATCATTAGATGTCTGCTGATTAGCAAAGTTTTCGCACGGCATACATATGCATTTGAACACTTGCACGGTGCAGGTTTTCACTCTCTATGGGCGGCGGCTGTCTGATCGCAGACCTCTGCAAAAATGCAGAGGAGCAATCAGGTCTGAATTAGGCCCAAAGTACGAATCAAGAATAAGAAGATGACATAGTATAAAACAGTAAAAACATACAAAACAATCTCGAAATAAATCAAGACAGAAAAATATCCAAAAAAGAAGACACAACAAATTTGGAGAGTCAAGAGAAGGAAGGAAAGAGAGAAAGAAGAGCAGAAAGAAAAAGGAAAGAGGAAGGGGGGAGAGAACAGGTACGGATTCTGCACAAACAAAAGAGTGTTTATACTGATTTGATGCATCATGTTGCAATTATGATCCCAAAAATGTATGAAGGATAATGAGGAAGTTATTTATTGACGATATAAGGTAAAAAAAAAACTCATATGTTATGGTGAGTCATTGGAGGCCCAGCATTAAAACAAAAACTTTTATTTTTGCATAAAGTGTGGCTGGAACAATCAGCAGTTTGAACCCACCCACATGTAGCTTAGATCTTTTTCAACCACCATACATCACATATAACTTAATGTAATTCTAAGTAGAGATGTGCAGTTCGTATTTACTGTACCTGGATTTACCCGGATCTCAAAAAGGCATCTTATTGGCTCTCGGATGTCATGTGTTTTGGTTAGCCAATAACAAAAATATGGATAAGTCCAAACTAACATTAATCCTGGCATTAAAAACCAAGTAAATCCGAACCCACACATCTCTAATTCTAAAGTGTGTGTTTATAGCAGTATCAGAATTTGTATACCCTCCTTAAGCCTGTCTTCAAAACTTATGATAGTGCTTCTGAAGTTGAGATTTCAGGATACTAAAGGTTATGGGGGTAATTCAGAGTTGATCGCAGCAGCAAATTTGTTAGCAGTTGGGCAAAACCATGTGCACTGCAGGGGGGGCAGATATAACATGTGCAGAGAGAGTTATAAAATGTCGACACAGTAAAAATGTGCACATTAGCATTAAGGTTAGTATAAGGCTTAGATTTAGGGGTTGGGGATAGAGTAAAGTTAGTGTTAGGATTAGTGTTCGACCAGGGCCGTCTCTTCCATTGGGCTTTAATTAGAGGTAGGAGTAAATCTAGTTAGATATTGCAAGTTGGCACTTTGAAGAAAACCACATTAGGCTACAGGGGAGTTCTTTAAAAAGGTGTGGCACGTTTACATTTGGAATGGGGGTACGACATACCTCTGCACCAAATCGCAATGTAAAAATAAATCTGCCCAGTATTTGTATGCTTCCTGCAAAGCCATGCATAATTTTCCCTACATACATGCTTTCCCAAGTACAAATATGCACCCTTTAGCTGGATTTGCTTCTAATGCTAAGTAAGGCCTAAAGAATGTATTTTATCTACTGTATGGGGCTAATTCAGACCGAATCGCTACTGTGCATTTTCGCACAGTACACAATCAGGTCTGAACTGCACAGGCACCGCAGTGCACCGGCGCATGCCAGAGATGCGATCGGCATCTCATCCCAGCGATCGCCTCTACCTGATTGACAGGCAGAGGCGTTCGCTGGGCAGGAGGGTGCAGGCTGGTGGCGTTGGGCCGCCATTTTGGGGCGCTGTCTGGGCAACGCAGGCATGCCAGGACCGTACAGGGGGTGGGACGTGGTGGCTGCATGGCGTCACACGCAGCCGCTGCGACCCGGAGAGCGACGCGTAGGAGCTGGGCTGGTATGGTGCTACTCTTCAGGTACAAAAGCATCGCCGCCGTGCAATGCTTTTGTACATGTGCAGGGGGGGGGCAGATCCAGCCATGCGGGGCGGACTAGACCTGTGCTGGGCGTCCCCCTGCATGTCTGTGATAGTGATCGTAGATGTGCTAAATTTAGCACATCTACGATCAAGTGTGAATTACCCCCTATGTCTCTTTCTGCAGTGTAGAGCCCTGACTCCATTTAACCTACGGGATTTTTATGTTCACTCAGTCTGAACTTCATACATCTCAAAGTCTAACCTCTTAGTGTTAACCCAATCATATAATTTACAGAGCATCCGGAAACTTTTCACAGCGCTTCATTTTTTCCACATTCTGTTATGTTACAGCCTTATTCCAAAATGGAATAAATTCATTTTTCCCCTCAAAATTATACATACAATACCCCATAATGACAATGTGAAAACAATTTTGTTGAGATTTTTGCAAATTTATTAAAATAAAAAACCATGCACTTCAAGATTAATACTGTATACGCCCTTCTAAGTTCTACTCTGCATCATCCCCACAGTGTCAGTTAATATTCTAACATTGAATTACATTTAAAGGTAATAAATAATTTTCTGGTATATTTTGACTACATTCAGTATGTTGGCATGAGAATGTCATAATGTCAACATTGAACATGTCAACATATTCATGATGTCAACAACAACCATGTAAACACTGCTGTTATGTTGACATTGTTGAACTGTACTTTTCATCTATTGTTATCTCTATCCCTAACCCTAATGGTACCCATAATCCTATCAGTAACCCTATCCCTAGTGCTACATCAAACCCTAGCAATGTTGACATTTCTGATTTGAACTAAGCAGACATCATCTGCTGTCGATATTGTGAATGATGACTTTCTGACTGTAGACTTGCTGACTGCATACCTACAAATATGCTCCAAAAATATACAAACTAGAACAGTGCTCTGCACACATGGTAGTACATATGTAGAAGATTGGTTCAAGTTCAGAACATGGTACCCCTGGACCAGTGTCGAATTTCACATTAGGCACTGAGGCACGTGCCAAGGGGTGGCACTTGTTTAGGGACAGCACTTGGATGCTTGTGTTGATACTGTAATCCCCAAAAGTACCAGTAACTGCAGAATATTTCAACTGTACTGTACCATATGCCATCTTAAATGGAGTATAAACTGGTAAGACATGTACATACTGCCTATGTAATCTGTTACACTTAGTAAATATGTATACATAATTAAAAATAAAAAAAATTATAGTTAGTGGCTTTTTATCATTCTATTAAATTGGCTATCATCAAATAAGAGCTTGTAAACAATAATAATAAAATTAGGTGCACGTGGGGAGGGGGTGGTGGCCATTACTGTTATTGTTATGAATTTGGGGTGCCCTCCCCCCTAAATTTGCCCTTTCCCTAGACCATCAGATGTCCAGTGGATATCTAATGGGAATAGTAACCTGTGGCGAGTGAAGAAGAGTGAGCCACTGTAGCTGATGTGTGGTGAGTGAAGCGTGCCCACGAGAGTACACTTTTTATTGTTCTGAAGAACTTTAATGATGTTCTGGAGCAGTTTAGTTATGCTTATGCATTCTGAACCTGAACCTAGAAGATTATCTAAGATAAACCTCCCACCAAGGTCCCTGCATGTGTTTTACTAATGGATTTCATCAAAATAATAACAATAACAACTTAATTTCAACTGAAACAGCAAGAACAGTAATTATTATGGTGCTGTTTAAAAGTCACAGTTACATTAAGAAAATTTATTTTGGATGTATCAGCAAATAATGAGACAGATTTATGCCAGACAAGACTGCTACAAAATGAAACATAGGACAGTGTCATAGTTATTTCTGATGTTATTAGAGGCAAAATCTAAAGGGTGAATTTATGACTTGTGTTACAGAGCAGATAATGCCTTCAACAGACAAATGTTGCAAGCAACTGGGATATAAAATCTTAATAGGACATTCTAAATGTGTGAGAATCTCATAAAAAACAGGTGCTGCATTATAATGATGCTGTCCCACTGAGCCTACATTCTAAAATGAACAAATACATTCACTTCCACCAATGTACCCGCTGTCTAATTCTTAGTACTGGCATTTACTTATATTTCATTCCAATTATTAGTCCCTTAGCTAATCCCTTTTGCTTACTGTGTATATGTAATTCAGTTTTGATAAATAATGAGAATAAGATAAGGAATAATCCTGGAATTCAAAATAAACATTGGTTTAAGGATATTTATGAAATATAACTGATTATTAATTGTAGTAAATGTGCTTCTTTTAGTTATAGGACAATGTGGTCATCTACTTGGAGTGTTTTATGTTGCATTAATAAGGGCATATTTTCATCTTCCATCAATCCCTAAAAGCTAGTTAACATGACTTAATAATTGTAGGTTATAATTGCTCACAGTCTGTAGCAACATATTTGATAAAGGAAAAAGATTCAAAACAATGTTGAGTGGGCAGATAATTTCAGAATGCCAGTAATGTCTTGTAATAAACATTACAGGGAACAACGTTTGGTGGGCTAATTTTAATTAAATGACCAGGTCTGATGTTTACGCATTATATTTAATTACTTGCTTTGTGTTTTGGTCACCAGTTAAGCCTTTAATTTGAGTGGAGTACTTAATTACAGGTTTATTTCCATAGTCTGGGTATACACAATGCTTCTCAGCCTCTGTGGTACAAAAGGTTTGAGCTGCTTTCAGAAACTTGCTGAAAGCAACTCAGACCTGATGAGAAATAGGACTAATTGTCTTCTTGGAGAAAAAATACATACTGTACAGTATTGGAGCTAACATTGAATAAGATAACATTCTCTTATTAGGATAATTTTATTGCTGTCAGATCACATGTTCTACATGTGCTTTCTTAAGCATATTACTGCTTGTTATCTGACATGAGCTCTAATTTACACTGTGTACATCTAGTCCCATACTAGCCTTGCCCAGGTGATCCTTCTATTTGACCATAGCGCCATACTATAGATTTAACAACTACTGTAACTTGGCCACAAATATCTGTATAGACAACCAAATTGCACTAGAAAGATCTAATTGACACACAGACCAAACTGCTGAGCCTTCCCAACTTCATGGATGCCTGTTATTGCAGTCAGAGCTTAATAATACACACAGGCTGATATTGTCGCAGTCATCATCTGACCTCATTCACCAACATGTCTGATAATGATTACATTGATTTCTATTAGGTCATAAATAGTGAGATAACAGACAAATTGCATAGTATTGTTACTGATATTGCAGTGTGTATTTCCAGCATTATAAATGAAAATTATTCTCATAAAATGTATTATGTACATGTTCTTTTTCTCGTGGGTTTACTCAAAAAGAAGTATTTCTTCTGGTGCCCATACACTTCTGCGATGCCCCACGACGCGACATCGCACCGGCAGTTCAGGTGCGATGAAATCGCACCTGAACTGCCAAAGTGATTACCATGCGATCATGCGATAGATCGCATGGTAATCACGTGATGGGCACATCACCGCCGCGTGGGAGCGGCCTCTGGTGAGATTCGACCGGCGTGCCCGCGCATCACGTTGAAAGGTACCTAAAATGTGCATACAATCCTTCGATTTCTCTCACAGATGCAGTCGAAATCGAAGGTTAGCACCGATTATCTCACAAGTGTATGGGCACCATTAGGCAAATCCAGAGCCCTCACTGTTCTAAAAGGGAAATCATTTACAGTATTTCTCTGAGTTTTCTGAGCTAAACATACAGAAGTGTTTTAATACATTGGAAATAGGAAAGCTGTGTATGTTTTATCATTATTAATCAGAGTTCATTCTCCTTGTTCAAAGTAGGTTTTTCAAACACAGCATGTAGAAGCTGACTGGTTGGTACTTTATCTTTCTCCACTTTATCTCTCTCCAAGCTTTGGTAAGTAGCGGCTAAAACAGAGAGTCATTGATGAGGAATAACTATTCCTGCAAAGTCTATTTATATCTTTACATACAGATAGAAAGACTTCATTACACAGCTATTCAGGGTTGGACTGGCCCAGCGGGGTACAGGGGAAACCCACTGGGGGCCCCACTGCCTGCTGGCCCACCTCCTCCTTTAGGAATCAGGTTCCAAACTGTGCACTTGAATTATTCATTATGCATATGTCACCTAATACTGCACATGACTATGGTGTATTTTCTACAGTGCATTGCTGTTATTAATCTGGTACATATCATGCATGCACTAACAGTATGTACTATATATACAGTATTTATCAAAAGGGCCCAGACCATGCCCTCTAATGGTCAGCCAAACCTCTGTGGCAGCTGGCCCCATCACACCTGGAAACTGGCCACATTCCAAAACATGGACCCCTACCACTTGGGTTTAGTCCAGTGATAAAGTGCACCAGTGCTACATAGACATCATACTTTAGAATGGACTTTTATTTTAATTATAAGACATTGCTCAGAGGTATTTACTGGTACCAGTATAACAGGTAAATACATGTATATTTGTATATTAGTAAGTTATTGCTGTAGTAGTGCCTGGTTTAAAGTGAAGTGGGCAGGGATCCTTTCTTGTAGACATTAGGTACTCCAAGAGAATAAATGTTAATATATTTAAGAGGGATTTTATACCTTTTTTTGGGGGAGGGTATTTGGGGGTTTAAAGAGATTATATTTATATGATTGTCAATTAACCTTATTAGGATGCATTAAATGATAATAGAATGCATAGATCTCAGTTACATACATTTGTAAACATATGATAAGCTACCAGTAACGGCAAGGCATCTCTGTGCTGGTGGTCCTACACTAAATGATAATAGCACAACTTTGGGTCATATATATATGTATTTCTAAATTGAGAGCCAACTCACCTGGAGACACACCAGGATCCTCCAATATGGCACTAATAGGATCAGCATACTCTCCAGCTACTGATCAAATCCATGACTCACAGAACAGTGATACACAAAATGCAATTTGCTCAAACAATGTATTGGCCTATTACAGGTGCATATAAGGAAAGGTTTAATCTAGACAAGAAAAAAAAAATATCCTAGGCACACTGCAATAAAGGAGACCTGCATCTCACATGATAATAAAATGCAGAGATCTCAGTTACATACATTAGCGAACATATGGTAAGCCATATGTGTCCCTGTAAAAGAAGGCGTACTCTGGTGAAAAATAATTTAGAACCACTGGACTTTTGCAATTGTTATGTTTCTTGTCTTGACCTATCCTACAACCTATTTTGAAAGCAACAGCTACAGTATAGTATGATTCCATGCAACATGCTCTTCTACTGCTGCTTCACTCTGTCAGTAACTTCATTGGTTGAATTTGTTTTTCTGAATGCAGTCAAAAATTATTCTACTAGAGATGAGCGGTTCAGTTTCCATACCCAAAACGTCCAGGCCCCAAGGTGATCTGAGCTTTGGCTTGGATCTTCTTGTCTGCCTCGGATCCCAAATCAAGTCAAAACCTTGAGATCCCACTCTCAGCTAATGCGTTTTTTACTCATGCTCTAACCCCATTGAATTCAATGGCTGACTGCTGATTGGCTAAGAGAGAGCCATCTGTCACGGCTCTCAGCCAAGTAGAGCTTGCCCATAGAATTCAAGAGTCACAGCATTAAACATACCAGAAGCCTCCACCCTCCCTCACTGAGGACATTGCCGCCGCCCCACCATCCACTGTTGACACCACTGGGACCCCCGCACAGAGCACACTGCTGGCACCCTTGCACTGCCAACACTGCTAGAACACCCACACAGAGGACACTGCTGGCACCACCACACTACAAGCACCACATGCACCTCCGCTCAGATGAAACAGCAGGCACCCGCCGCACAGATAACACTGTCAGCACCCCCACACTGCTGACACCCTGCACAGAGGACCCTGCCAGCACCCCTGCATAGATGACACTGTTGGCACCCTCAAACTACTGACACCACCATACAGAGTACACCTTCTACACTCCTGCATCTCTTCACAGAGGACATTGCCGGCACCTCTGCACAGAGGAGACTGCTGGCACCACACACTGCTGACACCACCTGCACAGAAGACACTGTCAGCACCCCCATGTGCTCACAGCACTGCACAGGGGACACCACCACCATCGCTGGTACCTTCACACAGAGGACACCGCCGGCACCTCTGCACCTCCAGCACTGCCTGCACCCCTGCACTGCAAACACCACCAACACCCCCACACAGAAGACACTGCTGACACCCCAGCACTGCTGAGACCACCGCACTGAGGACACCACTGGCACCCCGGCACTGCTAACACAGCCTGCACCTTTGCTTTTATTATTATTATTATTATTATCCTTTATTTATATGGCACCACAAGGGTTACGCAGCGCCCAATTACAGAGTACATAAACAAATAATCAACCAGGAAAACAGCAACTTACAGTTGACTACAATATAGGACAAGTACAGGGTAAATAAA
Organism: Pseudophryne corroboree; assembly: GCF_028390025.1. NCBI lineage: Eukaryota > Metazoa > Chordata > Amphibia > Anura > Myobatrachidae > Pseudophryne > Pseudophryne corroboree. The sequence goes on along the minus strand of NC_086449.1, from coordinate 558,830,402 downwards.
CATAGCTACATCAGCAGATGACACTGGAATAAGTATCAGGTGGCAGAAGACTGCTGGATTTGGTGCAGCTGAAGATTATTAAAGTAAGAAAAGGGTAAGCACATGAGGGAAGAGGGCCCTGCTCGTGAGAGCTTACATTCTAAAGGGGAGGGGTAGACAGACAGGGGTGAGACAGATGGGGTACATAGAGAGCGTGGAACAGAGGTTTAGGATGAGATTTGGCTGGGTTTGGTGAAGAAGTGGGTCTTGAGAGCCTGTTTGAAGTTTTGTAGAGAGGTGGAGAGTCTGAGGGGGAGAGGTAGGGAATTCCAGAGAAGTGGTGCAGCACGTGAAAAATCTTGGAGGTAGGAGTGGGAGGAAGTAATCCGTAGGCAGGAGAGTCGGCGAGCATTAGCAGAGCGAAGAGGACGGGTGGGAGTGTAAAGCGAGATAAGATCAGATATGTAGATGGGAGAGGAGTGGGTGAGGGCTTTGTAAGCAAGTGTGAGAAGCTTGAAATGGATTCTGAAAGGGAAGGGGAGCCAGTGAAGGTCTAGTAAGAGAGGAGAGGTGGACGTAGTGCGTTTGGTGAGGAAAATGAGCCGGGCAGCAGCATTGAGGATAGATTGGAGTGGAGAGAGGTATTTGTCAGGAATGCCAGTCAGGAGGAGATTACAGTAGTCCAGTCTGGAGATGACCAGTGAGTGGATAAGAGTCTTAGTAGCATCCTGGGTCAGAAAGGGTCTGATCCTGGAAATATTTTTTAGATGAAAACGGCAGGTTTGTGAGAGGTGCTGAATGTGTGGTTTGAAGGAGAGGGAGAAGTCAAGGATTACTCCAAGACAGCGCACTTGGGGAGTAGAAGATATAGTAGTGCCATCAATGGATAATGAGATTGTAGGAGGTGAGGTTATGCGGGAGGGAGGGAAGATGATCAGCTCGGTCTTAGACATGTTAAGTTTAAGAAAGCGCTGGGACATCCAGGAAGAGATAGCAGAGAGACAGTTGGAGATACGAGTGAGGAGAGTAGGGGAGAGGTCTGGAGAGGAAAGATAGATTTGAGTGTCATCAGCATAGAGATGATATTGGAAACCAAAAGAACTAATGAGCTTACCGAGGACGTATAGAGAGAGAAGAGAAGAGGACCAAGGACAGAACCTTGGGGTACCCCTACAGTTAGTGGAAGTGAGGGGGAGGTGGAGTCATGAGAGGAGACAGAGAATGAATGGTCAGAAAGGTAGGACGACAACCAAGAGAGGGCAGTGTCACGCAGACCAATGGAGTGAAGGATTTGCAGTAGGAGAGGATGGTCCACAGTGTCAAAAGCAGCAGAGAGATCAAGTAGAATAAGTAGAGAGTAGTGTCCCTTAGATTTAGCAGCATGGAGGTCATTGCATACTTTTGTAAGGGCAGTTTCAGTGGAGTGGAGAGGACGGAAGCCAGATTGGAATGGGTCAAGCAGTGAGTGTGAGGAAAGAAAGGAAGTAAGGCGGTTGTAGACAATACGCTCAAGGAGTTTGGAGGCAAAAGGGAGGAGAGAGATGGGTCAGTAGTTGGAGAGAGTGTTTGGACCAAGGGTAGGTTTTTTAAGAATAGGAGAGATGAGTGCGTGCTTGAAGGCAGAGGGGACAGTGCCTGATGAGAGGGAGAGATTGAGAAGGTGGGGAAGATGGGAACAAGCAGAAGAAGAGAGGTAGCGGAGGAGGCGGGAGGGGATAGGGTCAAGTGGGGAGGTGGTGAGGGGACAGGAACGAATGAGGGCCATGACTTCCTCTCCAGATGCATGGGAGAAAGATGACAGAGTTGGTGCGAGGGATGGGGAGGGTTGGTAAGGGATGGGAGAAGGCTGGTTACTGATGGTCTGGTGTGATGTGATGTCCTGACGTATGGAGTCAATTTTGGATGTGAAGTAAGTGGCAAAGTCAAGAGCAGAGGGTGAGGAAGGGAGACGAGGTGGAGGTGGGCAGAGGAGTGAGTTGAGAGTGGCAAAGAGGCGCCGGGGGTTGGAAGACTGGGAGGAGATGAGGTTCTTGAAGTATGACTGTTTAGCAAGAGAAAGGGCAGCACTGAAGGATGAGAGCATAAGTTTGAAATGGAGGAAATCTGCCTTAGAGCGTGATTTCCTCTAGTGTCGCTCAGCAGTACGTGAGCATTTTTGCAGATATCTGGTGCATTTGGTGTGCCAGGGTTGAGGTGTTAATTTGCGATGGTGAATAGTGGTTGGTGGAGCAACAGAGTCAAGAGCAGAAGTAAGGGAAGCATTGTATGTGGAAGTGGCTTGTTCAGGGCATGAGAGAGAGAGAATAGGAGAGAGAAGTGAGTCAAACAGGGAGGAAAGGAATGTGGTGTCAATAGCTTCAATGTTACGCTTAGTGATGGTAGCCTTAGGAGGTAGAGATGGGGAAGTCGAGAGAGATAGGTTAAAGGAGAGCAGGTGGTGGTCAGAGAGGGGAAATGGGGAGTTGGAAAAATCAGAGATATCACAGCGGTGAGTGAAGACCAGATCCAGTGAGCTCCCATTCACATGGGAGGGTGAGGAGGTCCACTGGGAGAGACCAAGTGAGGAGGTGAGGTTAAGGAGTTTAGAGGCAGGGGATTGTGTGGGGATGTCAATAGGGATGTTGAAATTGCCTAGAATAATGGTGGGAATGTCAGAAGAGAGGAAGTGAGGAAGCCAGGAAGCAAAGTTGTCGATGAATTTGGAAGCAGTGCCAGGGGGGCGGTAAATGACAGCTACTCTAAGATGGACTGGTTGGAAGAGGCGTATGGCGTGGACCTCAAATGTAGAGAATATAAGGGATGGTTCTGGTGGTATGAGTTGGTAGGAGTAACTAGAAGGTAAAAGGACCCCGACACCACCCCCATGGCGACCCCCAGGTCGGGGTGTGTGTGTGAATGTGAGGCCCCCAGCAGAGAGAGCAGCAGCAGAAGTAGTGTCAGAGGGCGTAATCCAAGTTTCAGTAATGGCTAGTAGGTGTAGAGATTTGGAAATGAAAAGGTCATGAGTGGGGACCAGTTTGTTACAAACAGATCTGGCATTCCAGAGTGCACAGGATAGGGGGTATAAGTCTGTGGGAGAGATGTGAATGAGATTATCAGGGTTGCTGTAGCGATGAGGTGGGATTATCTTTGAGGGCAGGGATGATGAGAGAGTAGTGATGGTACGGGTGCCTGAGCTAGGAGGGGAAACTGCAGGAGGTGGGCAGGGAGGGATGTCAGTGTGATGTGGATGGGGGTGTGGGGAGGTGACAGGGAAGGGAGAGAGGGAGCAGGGCTGAGTTGTGGGGTAGCAGGACCATGGGGCAGAGGTGAATGAAAGTGGGGTAACAGGAAAGGTGGGGGAAGGAAATAGAGGGATGGAGGGGAGACAGAGGAGGGGAGAGAGGAGGAGGTGTAGGAGACTAGGGGGTAAGGATAAAGATACATTATTAGGTAGACACTGAGTGATGTGGGGAGTATAGGAAAGCCTTGACATAGTGTTAAGTAGGTGAATAGGTTGAGGGAAAGTGGAAGTAGGAGAGGAGACTGTAAGGGAATCTGAGCAGAAGAATTGCAGAAATGCAGCTGAGAAAAGCAGTGTAGGCTCACGGGGTGTAGATTTAGTATGAAATGAGTCAAAAGTGTAGATAAAGTGGGTGCAGAAATGTATTTGGAGTGTAAGAAATGAAAGGATTGTGAGAGGTTTAAGAAGCAATGGTAATTATTTTAGATTTTTTAAGTGTTTGCAGGTAAAATTGCATTGGTGCAGCTGTGCATAAAAACAAAATTACAATAATACAGATACAAGCATTTGTAGGTGAAATGGATGGTTTTTGAATTGTCCAAGTAAGGTTGTTCCGTGCTATTTCATCAGATGCAACAATCAGGAGGTGAGTGATCTGAGGAGTGACTCACATTTGTTTTTAGTTCTTCAGTTTTTTTGTTTGTTTTGTTTGATTGATGTGCTTCTGTTTTCCTTCTTGTTCACTTCGAATTAACGCTGATTGAACGCTGCTGTTATTTGTCAATTTTATCACGCTTTGATAAAATGCACGCTTAGATTGAAAATGCACAGCCAAATGGCTTTGCACAGCCTACACCATTGGACTTAAGTAGAAGACTATTACAAGTGAAACCAATAATTGAAATCTGCAACCACACCCCACCCCCTCAAATGCCTGGCAATAAATTACCTTAAAAACAACAACCAGGCATTCCACAAAGATAAAACTGGGTCTATATCATTCAAAACTTTAAAAAGTACTTCAAAATCACATACTATGCAATAATGTGTCAATTGTAATTACCCAGCAGAATTAGCTTTGCATATATAGATATAGGGCAGCAGAATATGATGGTAGTTGTAGTCAATTGTAATTACCCAGCAGAATTAGCTTTGCATATATAGATATAGGGCAGCAGAATATGATGGTAGTTGTAGTCAATTGTAATTACCCAGCAGAATTAGCTTTGCATATATAGATATAGGGCAGCAGAATATGATGGTAGTTGTAGTCAATTGTAATTACCCAGCAGAATTAGCTTTGCATATATAGATATAGGGCAGCAGAATATGATGGTAGTTGTAGTCAATTGTAATTACCCAGCAGAATTAGCTTTGCATATATAGATATAGGGCAGCAGAATATGATGGTAGTTGTAGTCAATTGTAATTACCTGTAGGTGACAAGAAGAGAAGAAACGTCAATTCACAATCGATATCAGCTGAAGATAAATTAACGCTGATTGAACGCTGCTGTTATTTGTCAATTTTATCACGCTTTGATAAAATGCACGCTTAGATTGAAAATGCACAGCCAAACGGCTTTGCACAGCCTACACCATTGGACTTAAGTAGAAATGGTTGGGGATATTTTGAGGAACTGCTCAACAAACAGGCTGATTGATCTGTGCTTTACATCGGAACAGAGTGCCAGTCATCAGTGGCCCAGGGCCCCCAGGAGGCAGTTAGATATTGAGCACTAAGAATAGGCATGTACACTTGTGTAGAGGGCATCCACATCTGCTGCTACTGTATTTTACACATTGTTTAGGGTTTATTCTATGCTGTTTGTTAACTATTACTACATTAGAGCAATGATATTCCGCACACAATTCTTAGTAAATTTCTGTGTTGTATTGCTTTCTATTGAAAGAACTTTTGAGTTGGTTTGATAGGTTATTGCTAATACATTACTAATTTGCAGAACATTTTAAACAGAAATAACTGCTGTGTTTGTGCCACTACTTTGTTGCTTTGTTTAGCCAGCCAGCCTTTGGCCTATGTTGGTTAATAATATTGAGATCTTTGAGGTGGTCAAAATTGAATGGAAATGACTGGAAGGTATTGAGGTTAATAATACTGAAGTAACAAACAAAGGCCCAATTTATGTGATATTAGTAGTTTTTATAAATTTTTGGAAAAAATACAGATCTAAAACCAAAACACGTGAGGATCGATTTGGCAAAACCAAAACCAAATCCAAAACACAAGGTTAATACCGCACCAAAACCAACACATTTGATTTGGTGCACATCTCTGTACTCTACTAATGTAGACATTTCAAAGTCAATAACAAAATAGCATTAACATACAACTCTTGACTTGTTTAAAATAATCTTTCAAATCACCCTCTACTCTGTGCCCAAATTCTGCATCTCTCTTCAACACCTGCTTCTACACCCAGTTATACTACATTTGTGAAGTTCCTTCTCTCCTACAACAGGACCAAGAATCTAAACCTTCAATCTTTCATTGCAGACCCACATTGATGTTGTTGAGACATTTTTCCCTTCTGTATATCTAGACCACCATTGTTTCCCCATCCATTTAGCTATCAGGCAGTGCGTGGTGGAGGCACACTCAATTTCCCCCTTATTTGTCTTGCATTTGGGTGTGGAGTGATACCCAGAGTGTACCTCTACTGCAGCCACTGAGGGCGCAGCAGTTCTCTGCACTCCATTGGTTATTTATAGCTCTGCGGTATCAGTCCAGGTGGGGTGCTCTGTCTGCTATATCTGAAAAGGGGTACTCTGCTGTATCTGAAAAAGGGGTGCTCTGTCTGCTGTATCTGAAAAAGGGGTGCTCTGTCTGCTGTATCTGAAAAAGGGGTGCCCTGTCTGCTGTATCTGATAGAGATGCTCTGTGTGTCCATTCAGGGACTCCACCCCAGTGTAAAATTAAAATAATAAAATCTAAAAACAAAAAGCCAAAAAATATAATTATAAAAAAAAGTTTTTTTGTTTGTGCTTAATCTCAGAGAACTATACAATTTTTATTTTATTTTCATAAAACCGCAGTATATTGGGGGTAATTCCAAGTTGATCGCAGCAGGAATTTTGTTAGCAGTTGGGCAAAACCATGTGCACTGCAGGGGAGGCAGATTTATCATGTGCAGAGAGAGTTTGATTTGGGTGTGGTGTGGTGTGGTGTGTTCAATGTGCAATCTAATTTGCAGTGTAAAAATAAAGCAGCCAGTATTTACCCTGCACAGAAACAAAATGACCCACCCAAATCTAACTCTTTCTGCACATGTTATATCTGCCTCCCCTGCAGTGCACATGGTTTTGCCCAACTGCTAACACAATTCCTGCTGCGATCAACTCAGAATTACCCCTATTATTTCCTACTCACACACGTATTGTGCGACACTATTGGTGAAGGTCAACCGCAGTGTTTAATCACTATTTCTGACGCACACACGTACTGTGTGATGCTGTGGGTGAAGGTGGTACCACAGTAATATATTTTATTTCCTACTCATACACGTATTGTGCATACTCTGTTAGTGTAGGTCAAACGCAGTGTTCGATCAATATTTTGTACTCATACATGTATTGTGCAACACTGTTAATGAAGGTCAACAACAGTGTTCGATCACTATTTTGTACTCATAAAGATGGAGCCCTCCTCATCTATCTCTTGAACAGGATTAATTAAGCCAGGACAGTCGGACTTAATCCCCTGCTGTCTTGTTCTCTCTGTATTGTATTGCAGCTAAGAACAATAGATGAAAGGCTTATGCTAATAAGCCTTGGTGCACCTAGGCACAGCAGAGAAGCCTAGATGAGCGAGGCTCCACCTGTACATGTATTGTGTGACACTGTGGGTGATGGTGGTACCACAGTAATATATTTAATTTCCTACTCATACATGTATTGTGTGAAACTGTTGGTAAAGTTCAGCCACAGTGTTCGATCATTATTTCTGACTCATACACGTATTGTGCGACACTGTTGAAGGTCAACTGCAGTGTTCAATCACTATTTCGTACTCATACATGTTTTGTGTGACACTGTGAGTAATGGTGGAGCCACAGTAATATATTTTATTTCCTACTCATATATGTATTGTTTGACACTGTTGGTGAAGTTCAACCGCAGTGTTTGATTACTATTTCTGACTCATACACGTGACCAATGTATTGTGCGACACTGTTGGTGAAAATAAACTGCAGTGTAAAATTACTACTTCTAACTCATACTTGTATTGTGCGACACTGAATGTGGTACTTTTTTTTTGTAGAAATTGTGGTGTGTGCTGTACCCCACTTCATTCATATTTGTGTATAGATATCAAGAATGAACAATTGAGAGGAGAGCAGGAAGCACATACTACTAGTGGTGCAGATTCTGCCACTAGTCATGACAATACAAGACCATCAGCATCATCTACTAAGGCAGATAATTATAGAATTTTACAGTGGTAAAGAAAAAAAATCAAAAGGAAAGTTAGCTGCAGAGGCAGTAAGACAAACTGTGCATTCAGAATCACAACCATCAGACATTCTTGAGAAACGTTTAGGGGTGTCCACTTCAGCTATGTGTGAGTCTGACATTTCTCACACTGTCCTCATAGAGAAGCCTCTTTCACCTCCTTCCATCATTTCTGAACCATCTGCACATGTGGGGAGCAGTACAAGTAAAGATAGTGATGATGATGAGGACTTAATAGAAACTGAGGATTCATGTGTGGCAGTGGAACAGGATTAGGGGAATGTGTGTACTACTACTATCTAACACTGAGGAGGATGTTGATGATGATGTCTGTGTAAGTCAGCCACCGGTGGCGGCAGTTGTTGACCATGATTAAAAGAAAGTCATTGCAATGCCTGGGCATAAATCCAAAAAAGCCACCTCTTCAGTGTGGGATTATTTTTACCCCAATCCTGACAAGTTAGTAGATGTAGGAACGTTAGCCATCTAGGCACCTCCTCCGTGTTACGTAATTTACGGTGAAGACATGAAATTTATTGTACAAGATTAGAATGTAATTAACACCTCATCATCAACATCCTCAGAATCATTACTTATCAGATGTAGTCCTTCTAAAAAATAGTTTTGTGGGGCCTAAACAAACCAATCATTTAAGCCACAACTGACAGTCCTTGTTGCTGAATTGATTGGTTTGTTAAAATGTGCATGTCCGGTTCAATATATACAACATAAGAGTGGATGGGAGGGCAATTTCATCTTGCACCTCTTTTCTTTGCATTATGTGCTGTTTGGAGCATTGTTGACCTTGACGACAAACATTTGTATAGTTTATTAAACTGCCACCCTGTCTGTCACTGCAGTGCCATTCTGTTTCCTAGATGTGCCATGATGAAAATTTAAGTGCCACATGTTTGTGCGGCCCACTGCTGTTGCACATTTAGTCATCCAGCTACCTCTGTGTAACCTTTTGGCCTAACCTGGATGAAAACAATATTGTGAGCTATGAGGTGGTCAAAATTGACTAGAAATGAGTGGAAATTAATGTTATTGAGGTTAATAATACTATAGGAACAAAAACAGGCCCAAATTCTGCGATTTTCACTGTTTTTATTGTATTTATTTTTTTAACTACAGATCCAAAACAAATACAGATCCAAAACTCGCAAGGGAGGTTTTGACAAAATAAATACAGATCCAAAACATGAAGGAGATACAGATTGAAATCAAGAACCGAAAACCCGAGATTTGGGCCTGAGCACATCCCTAGTTGCAAAGTATGGTTTTGCAGTTGTTATTCAGAAGACTAGTTCACATATGCCACAATGACCCACATTCAGAAGATGTAGCTTTGTGTGGGTTCCCCCAGTGTGTGGGAATCCCCATGAAAACCTTCTTGTTGTTAATCCAGTTTTGGGCCCATAACCCCTATAAATATTGCACATACGCAGAAGATATGGCATGTAAAGGTCAGCAAATCCACTGGTTACAACATGCAATGACTGCAGAGTGGGTGGTGCCCCAAAACTCAGGGGTTTGTGTGCACTGCACATCTGGCACCTATTATAGATACTCCACTGGCTCTTTGGTTGGCATTTCTAAATTGCTCTGGGTCAACACAACCAGAATTTAGAGAATATTGACCTTTAGGAATAAGTGTATTTTTTCAGTCTCTCTTGCCATGTCCTCAACGAGAAACACAAAACAATCATCATGTTAACAACTAGAAAATATTTCAGTAAAATCTATTTCACTGGATACAGATAGAAACTCAAACATGACAGCATTATTGTAGTGTATTTTGCTTGGACTATAAGTCTTTTACTTTTCAAGGGCAAACTAAGTTTCTATGGATAAAATAAAATAAAAAAAATGTAATCACAGTATGTAGTTAATAGTTTAAGTCTGAAAAAACTATTTATCGAACATATGGTAGACTTAAAGTAACATATGGTTTGGGAAATATATTTAAATCTTATTGATATTTCACCTCAACAAATTGTTTTAAATACACTATACTTGGACGTCAGGAGTCAAGAAAATATACTTTCAGACATTTTAAAACAATGTTTGTATTCTAGACTATTTTGAATAGTTACATTTGTATTGAACTTTAATTAAGTAATAAAACTGTCAATGACAGTCTTGTATTCAAAAAGATGTATGATATGAAGTTGTATTTCTCATATTCATTGGAAGCAAATTTATATTGCAATAAAATGCTTTTTTTATGCAGGTGAATGCTGAGTCTCGGGAGCTGATTGACAGGTGAGGGGGAGCATGATCATGAAGATGTGGTGGATACGTTTTCCTTGTATGCTTGAGGGTATCAAGAACTGTTTAAAAAAACAGGTATTATTTATAACATTTACCTATATAGTGCCAGTATAGTAAATTACAATTGGGAACAAAACAGTAATAAAACAAAATGATCTGCTATAAAATGTACCACCTATAGGGAAACACACAACTGACACATGATGAAAAGTACTAGATAATGCAAATGTCTCCAGGCAGATTGCAGTGCTTATTGGTGGGCTATATGATCCAGTCAAACACCAGTGTTAGCTTGGGGATGTTTGAATATAGAAAGAACATATTTTACTGTATGTGTGGACTGTTAAAGGGTAAGTAATTAGTAGAATAGCTTTATGGAGGTTATGTAGGTTGTTTTGGAAACGGATGAGCTTGTCTGATTAACTGAGTTTTCAAAGAACCCTTGAAGGTTTACAGGCTAGATGAAAGTGTTGTGCAAGGAATGGTATTTCACAAAGTGCGTGCAGCTCTAAAAAAGTCGAGTAACCATGAATGGGAGCAGGTACTATGTGTGGATGAGAGATGCATGTCTTGTATAGAGTGGAGGGGCTGGGAGATATTTTGAGATAAATAATGACATGTCTGTTGTAGTTTGATTGATAGTCTTATTTTTACATTTAATTATTTATATTGTGCTCGGTATCTGTAAGAACACTTTTTTTGGAAGGTTCTTGGGGAGCCCAGTTTCTTCATTGTCTACATTGCAAAGGGACTGATTTATAATAACTCTTAGCTTACAGACTTTAATTATGTCCTTATGCGTAATTAAAAACTTTTGAAGATTCTCTTATAGGGCTGCTTCTAAGGGAAAAACCTGTTAAATAATATAAATTATTAGTGTATTATGGAAATATTTCTAAGGTGACAGGACTGGGAGAGAGACTGAATGTGAGCAATAAAGCAGAAGTAACTTTTAAGGATGACACTAGGGCATAAACCCGATGGTTTGGGTACATCTCCGATGGTTGGGCACCTGTGCAGATCAGGTCCTGCACCATCAGAGGCAGTACCCCCGGAGCTGCAGCCTGATTTACAGGCTGCAGCTATTTGGGGCCAGAGAGTGGGAGCGGAGCTGGGCAGCATTCCTGAAAAATGGGGGCATGTCAGCATTTCTGGGAGTGGAGAGGCCATGGGCTATGTCTTCCAATGCAGATTTCCTGGCCCCAGTTACAGAGCTGCGAGGGCGACCTCAGGGTTACTTAGATGGGAAATGGTCTCGCAGATGAATCAATGCTGCATCTTAGGATGCAGGACTCAGATCTGAGATGTCAGCAGTAGGTGTCTCTTTCCCTCAGACACCTCCTGCTGAATCAGTATATTTTCACATCATTGTTGCTTTCAAAGATGCAGCAGTTACAGTATGTGGACTACATCCATCTCTGAATCAGGACCCAAGATAGCAATCTTAACTTACTGTATGTCTCGTTGCTATGCAAGGTTTGTACCTAAATGCAGTTTTAGTAAATTGCCTCTAAATCACAGACCACTTTCATATTGAATCTTGTGACTTAAGTAACACCACTACTCTCCACATTGTAGTTACAGTATATTTTAGAAGAATGACATGACGGCTCTCCAAATATAAGGTCATAAATATATAATGTAACTTGGACTACTGTATCAGACATAGGGGGTAATTCAGAGTTGATTTCAGCAGCAAATTTGTAAGCAGTTGGGCAAAACTAGGTGCATTGCAGGGGGGGGGGGTGCAGATATAACGTGTGCAGAGAGAGTTAGATTTGGGTGGGGTGTGTTCAAATTGAAATCTAAATTGCATTGTAAAAATAAAGCAGCCAGTATTTACCTTGCACAGAAACAAAATAACCCACCCAAATCTAACTCTCTCTGCAAATGTTGTATCTGCCCCCCCTGCAGTGCACATGGTTTTGCTCAACTGTTAACACATTTGCTGCTGCGATCAACTCTGAATTACACCCTAAAAACCTAAGCTCATATGAAAAATGCTGCTGCCATTTTATTGTAAAATGAATGCTAAAGATGTTCCCAAAGGACACGAGAAATATAATGCAGCCATGTAATGCCTTTAATGCAGTCATGTAATACCTATAATATTTACTGACTTCTTGAAAACAATAAAAAAATATATTAAGATCACAAAACATGTTCTGTTCTTATACAATAGCATATATTTAAAGACCTTTGTATCTGCTCACAAGATGTGTTTGCATTTGCTGAGTTTTCTTTACTTTTCATATAATCATTATATAGTGTTGCTATACCGTATAACTGTGTATGTGACATGAGTGGCTTGCCTAGTGACCAGTGCTGTATTTCACTCTGACATTTGTATTCACAGTTAAAACCATGTTCACGTT